>NC_067489.1:42703671-44043671 GCF_947179515.1 Apodemus sylvaticus
TGCAGCATTTTATATATGTTAATAAATAAAGTCCGCAGTCAGGAAACTAATAACATTTCTTTGACACTTGCTGGAGAGGATATTCTTAAACAAGTTCACACTATCTGCCGTGTTGTTTTTCTTAGTGTTCACATTTCAAGTGTGGAGAGCCAACCACACTCAAGAGTTGATGGTTATTTCCACATTCTGAAGGTCCATAGCTCCTCTTTCCAAAAGATAATTGGTTTTGTTTTTGGTTTATGCGGTACTGACAGAGGACAAAAGCCTGGGCTTCAAGTATGCTAATCAAGAGCTAGTTACTTGCCAGCCTCTTCCCTCCCATCCCACACCCACCTTTTATTTAGTTTACTTTGAGAAAAGATCTTGTTAATTTACAGGAGCTAACTTTAAACTTACAATTCTCTTGTCTGAAACTTCTACATTTTTCTAAAATGGTGATTACTTTTGTAAATATTTTAATTTACTTTTAAATATTTGAATCAGCTATGAGTTGGGTCTGTATGTGATGTTCATCTGGCTTATTGCTTCCTGGTGGTTTCCATATAATGAGAGGCTTTTTCTATCTTCAATACCAACTATTAGTTAACTTTGCTATTTATAAGAATCCTAGAACCTAGTTCAATTTTTAAAAATATGAATCTCGCATGAAGTCTGAATTCGCTTTTTTGTTTGTTTGTTTGCTTGTTTGTTTGTTTATGTGCAGGTTAGCATGTAGGGATCAGAGAATGAGTTTCAAAATTCTAATTCTTAAATTCACATAGATTGAAGATGAAATTAATGTATGGAAAAAGAAGCAAAAAATTCACACTTGGCTATTGATCAAATGAAAAAACATTAAGGCAAAATTTCCAACCATATTTCTAATACTTATCCTTGCCAAAATTACCACTTGATAAAACAGAGAGAGAGAGAGAGAGAGAGAGACAGAGACAGAGACAGAGACAGAGACAGAGACAGAGACAGAAACAGAAACAGAAACAGAAACAGAGATAGACAGACAGAGAGAGAGAGACAGAGTCAGAGTACACATTCTAAAAGTCCAAACTGGCTCACTACAGGTACCATTGAGACTTGCCTACTGGATCTCAAATCTAATATCAACAAAATTCCTGGTTTATACTTTCTCAACTTTGCTCCCCATAAATATGATAACGAGTAAAGCAATTAAATATATTTCTTTATGCAGGTGAAATTTTCACCAGAAAGCAATATATATGATTAAAATATACATTTGATAGTAAAAGTGTGAAATTCACTGTGAAGTTCCCCAGCCTCCTTTTCAACTGGATAGAAGCTCAATGAGTTGTCCATTCTCTGGGTCTGGTTAATTTGGGTGTGTGAGTGTTATATTTGCAGCATTTATAATAAATTATAATTAATGCACAATAAATCATGAATAAAACAATAAATGTAATGGAATGCTACTTCGTGCTGAAGAAAAATGAAATAAAAAATTGTAGGAAAATGGATGGACTTAGAATGTTTAAATTAGGTGAAGCCATATAATCTCAGAAAGAAAAAACACCCTCATGTTCTCCCTCATAAACATAACCATCCAATAACATATTTATATACATAACAAATGAAATGTGGGAACAGAATAACATGTTGAAAGTGAAGAAGGAAGGCTAAGTATTGCAGCGTGAGGAAGGACCCTTTCATGTTCTGTCTTCAGGCCTTGGCTGCAGTGTGCCTCCCTCCCTCTGCTGTGAACAAGTGCAGTGGTTGTTTAGAATCTCTGTCTCTGCCCTCCCCTCCTGCACTCCAGTTGTCTGCCTGGGAAATACTCAGCCTAGGAACTTGTGATGCAAATAGTCTTTAAACACTTTGAGAGATAAGGCACCATTTTTGCATACAAATGGAAGCAGTTTGAGAACCCTCTAACCCAGCAAAGATAAACCTTCAGATCTTACCTTTTATCTGTCTCTTTGGCTGGAGTCACTTCAAGAAAGCTGAACAGCAGACACCTGGGGTGAAAGGTGCACATCTTCTGACAGTACTGGGCGTCTGGGGTATAGATGGCAGCTAGATCCCCACCTCTGAAGAAGGTGTTTTTATAGAGTTGAGTCAGACACCCTGTGATAGAAAAGTCGGTTTTGGGGGAAATTGTAACTGTTTTAATAGAAATGCATCTGCTTTGTTATTCTTTTTAATGTATCCCAATGACTACCCAAAGATCTATACAACTTCACAGGTAGAACCAAACATTATGACAGCTGTCAGACAATACAGCATGCTATTTAAAGTCATCCCATGGACATTTATGCATAAAAGTTGATTCTTTTATATTACGTATATAATTTGTACATAAAGTATCTGTTAAAATATAGTAGTTTTTCTGCCTGCTGTCTAACATGTTATGAAAACATCTCAACTTAAAAATGGAAATACAGCGTTTTTTCAAAAACCCTTTTAGGACAACCTAGATTCCTCAGTACTTCTAGGGCAACTTGAGGTCAGGACCAATATTTGCATCTCTCTTTTTTTAACCCCCCCTTTTTTTCCCCATGAAAGAAGTCAATAACTGAGTCTCAGAGTTCAGATGTGGTTAATATCACACACAGTGAATAAATATCCTGGAACATAAACTCATCCTTTCTGACTCTCGATCCTGGCTGTCGTCCTTTTCGAACATACAGTGTCACATTCGCATGTTGCTGTTTACCTAGCCTTATTTAAACAAAATAAGAAATATTGAGTCCTGATTTTCTACTATCTCATTTTTTGATAAAGAAAATCTATTTGCAGAGACCCACACTCAGGCATTTTACAGAGAGAGAGAGAGAGAGAGAGAGAGAGAGAGAGAGAGAGAGACAGACAGACAGACAGACAGACAGACAGACAGACAGAGAGGGGGGGGAAGAGGGAAGAGAGGGGTGAGTCAGAGTCCTTATGACACAAAGCTCTGAATGGTATTGAATGGTAAGTCTCCATCAAATCCCTGCCCGCAGAGCTGCGGGATCCCTGTGAAAGAGGAGGCAGAAAGAGTCTTAAGAGCCAGAGAGCATGGAGGACACAAGAAAACAAGGGTCATGTGAGCAGAGACTGAAGCATCGGGCCTACATGGGCCTGCACAGCGTCCTCTACATGTATTTTATAGTCTTCAGCTTCTTCTCTTCTCTCTTAGAAGACTTGCTCTTATCTAATGAGAAGCAGAAAGGGAGTGATTCAGGGGAAGATGGGATCTGGGGAGGAACTGGGAGAAGAGGGAGGGGAGCCATAATCAGGACATATTGCATGAGAAAATCTGTTCTCAATAAAATGGAAAAAAGCTAAATAATTTTCAAATTGGAAAAAAATGAAAGTAAGCTAACTTGAGAATAAAGTGAGATGCATTGCTTGTGCTGGCATACAGCTCCATCATGGGGGTATCTACCCTGCATCCCACATATCATTAGAGAGTCGTCCTTAAACCCACTGAAGAATTCAGGCATCCTTGAAAAGCTTCAGTTCAAACCTTTGTACTCAGCTTTCCACCTTAGGTAGCTTGTTTTCATCAGTCAAGTTTTCGTTCATCATGCAATACTCCAGTGGCCACATTGCCTATGTTGCTGTTGCTTTCCAAGGAACTGCTGTCTAGACAACATGTATTTCAATAAGCACTGAAGAGTTAAGAGTTTCTATGTTCTACCTATATGGGGACCCTGCCACTGAGTCCAGTTTGGATGAACCAACCTAGCAATATCACTTTTCTTCTTATCAGAGGGGTGTTGCCATGCCTACTGCTTAGGTCAGGTTTATATTTGGAGAGAGCAGATTTTCCTGGGTAAATGCTCCTGAGTATTTGTTCCCAAGTACACCTTACAATGTCTCATTTGCACAACACACTGAATAGTAGGCCCAGGGGTGATGGTAGCTATAAAAAGACTTGTTTTTTTGTTTTTTAAGGTGGTTAGCATCTCAAAATTATTGAGCAAAGACTCCTTTGCCATCCCATTGCACAGACACAAACAAATAATATGATCAGGTGATAGCCTAGAAGTTTCTATCCTGCAGTTGAGTGTTGGTAAACTAACATGAGACTCAGCCAATGAAAAAGAGTGACTAGAAATGTTCTAACTGTAGGACTGCTCATCCTTCTCAGTTGGTGATGATGATGATGGTGGTGGTAATGACTATAATAATGGCAGCATTGCTTGCACAGAGTCTGTATAACTTAAGTGATCTTTAATGATTGTCTTTCGGTTTTCACATTGACCGCATGACCATGGACATTGGACGGGTTATTTCATCATATTAAAAATGTACATAATCAAAAAGAACTAAAAAAAGTAAAATAAATAAATAACTTAAAATTAATAAATAAATCATCTTAACTCAAAAAACTCTAGGTGAGTGTCACAGAGAAGGCTGAGGAGCCTCCACAAGATGTCCCCTCACCTCCACAGGTGCTTCATGGCACATCTGTATATGAACACATGTGTGTGCAGACGTAGATACAAAATAAATAAATGCTAAAACATTTTAAACATTCAATGTCCGGTGTGAAAAGATAATTTACCAAAGGAATGTAAGTAACTCAGTATATTAAAGTCGCTAACAGTGCAGGAGCCACTTTTACTCTCCCTCATCAAAGAAGGCTCTTTGCAGCTAATAGGCACTGTGATGGGTTCTCTATGTTCAGTTCAGGGAATAGCATGATTAGAAGCCATGGCCCTGTTGGAGTAAGTGTGGCCTTGTTGGAGTAGATGTATCACGGTGGCTGTGTGCTATAAGACTCTCATCCCTCAGTATTCTGCTAGCAGCCTTCAGATGAAGATATAGAACTCTCAGCTTCTCTTGAGCCATGCCATCCTTGGACACTGCCATGCTCCTGACTTGATGGTAATGGACTGAACCTCTGAACCTGTAAGGCAGCCCCAATTAAATGCTGTTCTTTATGTGACTTGCATTGGTCATGGTGTCTGTTCACAGCAGTAAAACCCTAACTAAGACACCATCAACTGGACCCAATACAGAGGTCAACATATGTGGGGCACCCATCCTCAGTGGACACATCTACATCGCATATCCTGAATCTATAGCTCAGAGGATATCATGAAAGAGGGCATGGAAAGACAATCATAGCCAGAATATCAGGAAGTCTGCTGTGAAACAGTCTCTCCTAGAAATGGTGGTAAAAACGAGACCAGAACAATGGCAATATCAATGGATATAGTAACATGGAGGGGGGAAATTTCATGGGGTCCCACCCTTAGACCAAGAATGAGAGGCAACTAATGGCTTTCAGGAGAAAGAAAATTTGCCTTTCCCAGAGATGAGACTACTTGGTGGTGTATATTAGTTGCTCAATATACGCGTATGCACACAAATCATATACACACAAACAAAAATGGACTCAACGAGGTGCATTTATGCATCTCTGTGTACTTATATACATAGGTAACAATAATAATAAAAGAAAAAAGAGGCAATCAGCTTGAGAGTGGGGGCATGTGGGGGAAGCTCAAGGGAGGATGCCTGGAGGGAGAAACTAGAGGGAGAAAAGGGGGTGGTATAATTCTAACTTCAATTAGAAACATATTAAAAACTATAATCATTCACAAAGTAAATACACAGAAGCTACAAATGAATTCTTTCTAAACTAGGAGAACAAATACACAATATTCCATCTGATATTTCAGATTAGATAATTTCAGCTAAGTTTCTAAAAAAGAATCCATTGTCTAAATCTTTCTGAAGCTTTTAAGAATGTAAATAATATATTCTCTTTCTGAATTACCAATATCCTCTCTTAGGAATGAGATGTCAGTATTAAATACATTTTATGTTAAAAAACAAAATGTAAGCGTCATAGACTCACAACACGGATGTAAACAGCTAGGTTAACAAAGATTAAACTTGAAACAATAGTTGTGCACTGGCTTTGATCACAAATGAAAGAAAGCCAAGCAATGCAGCTTGAATGTGAATGAGTTCAACAGTTCAGAAACCCGGGTGCCCACAGTCAATGGCTGCTGGAGTACTTAGACACTGCCCAATGATGGCACCTGTGCACAATGTGTCAGCGCATTGATTTACTCTATTGTGTGCTGCTTCCTTGATCGCAGGATGCACAGTAGCAACGCGGGACCAGAAGCTCAAGCCGGGTTGGAAATAAAAATAAATCTGAGCCTTTTTCTAAGTTTGAGAAAAATCCTGTTGCGAGACTAGCTCTGGTCAGGTCATCGCACCAGCACTGTCTGCAGTTCTGGCTCTGGTCTGATTGACTGCACCAGAAACTCCAGCTGCAGCATCAACAGCAGGAGTATCATCTCCAGCGCCACTGGAGATGGGTCAGGAGGAAACCTGGATGCTAATTTAGCAAGGTGACTCTGTGCCAGCTACAAAGGAACAGATGTCTATTAGCACTCACTGTTCTAAGTGGGATGGCGGAACACTCCCAAACAGAGAATGCCTTTCTGGAAGCAAACACATAACGCATGCCACCAAACCTTCAAAGGTACTCACACTTCTGTATCTAAATTTTTTTATTTCCAAAATTTTAATCTATAGAAATAAATGAATACGACCATAGAATGTACATACATACAAAATACCATGAAGAAGAACAAATAAAAAAAATGTTCATTTGCATTAACATTAGCTATAAATAGCAAAGGTAAGTTAAAATTATTTTTCATTAATACTGATCTTTCATTAACACTTTCATACAACAGATAGATTTGTGCAGAAAATATAAAAGACTAATGAAAAATTAGTGATTTTTATTTTGTACTTTGGGACTATATAAAATACATGTTTTCAAGTATTTTATGTATTCCCATGCCTCACTTTCCTATCATGATCGTGAATTTTACAGTCATCGCCCATAGCATCTCTGACACCCATAGCATCACTCCTCGTGTTTTAATTGGCTTGAACATGGCAGTACTTGTGTACAGAAGAGCTGTTACAGATGACGGGCCGGATGGAGGGAGCTGAGAGGGATGGAAAAAAGAGTTTACCTAGAGAAATGGCTTCTATTTACAAGGACAAGCCTATCTTTGCCAAATACTTCAGATTCAAGAAAACAATCCTTGAGGTGTGGCTGTATCTTAAGTCAGCCTTGACTCAGAATACATCTCTCATGTTATGCCCAGGGAAATCTCCCTCCATAATGACTATTGCGAGGGGGTGTTCAGGGTCATGCTCGTATTCTAAAAAGTAAAGGAATTCACAGAGAAAGAACACTGACATCTAGTGTTGAAAGCTGTCCATCTGGAGTACCACAGGGAAGCTATACTAGTTAAATCCAAAGCAAGTACTTTCAGTTCAGAAATGGCTCTCCATGCCTTATATTAAAAATATCATATACTAATCAGATACTTGGATTGGACTCAATCATTATGCCATATTCTTTCCAATTTTCAGGCAGAGTTTTAATTTAGAAGGCTGATAATAAAGACAAGTAACTCTGGGGTGGGAAAGGTTCTGCTCGAGAGTTTTCTCAAAACAGGAGTTTCTGCTAACAGACACACTGATGTCTCTAAGTTTCTTCCCCTGTTCATCTGGGTTTGGGTAATGTATCTAAGGAGATGTTCTTGCCTTAGAGTATCAGCAGCTGCCTTCTTCCACAAAGCTGTATGGTTAAAGGCTTTCTCCAGGAGTGGTGTAGTTTGCAAGACCATTCCACTTAGACACACTATTAATTTGAACTCCTAGAGATAATACTTACCACAGGAAACTGTAGCAAACAAGGAAACCAAATAACCCACTTGGTTGAATAAAATCATCCTTTGAAAGAAAAAATATATACATATAATTACTAGGTTTAGATCATGTTTACCATGATAGACAATTTAATTCAATTAAAAGACTTCGCCTTTTTGGTAAATGTCTAAAATGCAAATCACAGTGCATAATCACCAGGAGAAAGAAGATTTGGAGGAGGGAGGACTTTTTGTATATAGAAAATTAGAATATTTATCATGCTTCCCAAGATACAAATTGAGACCTCTAGACTACTATTAGTGTGTATTAGTGTATTTATTGTTAATTTTGAAGATTTATTTCTATTAATTTTGTAAAGAGAGTTAGAGCAAATAGTTAAACACTTATTAAATTTCTATATTAATGCAAAATTATGAATAAGGACAATGATATCATCCACAACCTTCACATAAAGGACCTTTTTGAAAAGAATCAAAAACTTATTCTTGGCTTTAAAATATTTTATGTTAGTATATTTGTATAGAAAGAAAAATAATTCCTTGTAGATTTTCTAAATATTCAGGAAATCAGTCCATTATACCAATGGACCTTGCAAAACAAGACACAGGATATAATGAAAGATGGAAAGCAACTACCTGGAAGGATGATTGCTTTGTGGTTCTGGAGGAGAGGGGTTCCCACGTGAAGATGGTCTTCAGGCTCTCCGAGTATGGCACCGAGGGCGGTCTTTGCTTGGCTCCAATGTTGACACTGGGTTTCTGGCTTTAGTTTCAACTGTTTAACCTGTCAATATAGTCCCATGGACATCCCAGTCCAGGTTTAGCAACTTAATATGTTACCAATTCCAAGAAGTCATATAAACACAACGACAGAGCTGGAGTCTCCAACACAGGTCCCTTTGCAGAAGAATCCAAGGGAACACGTGTCCGTGCACAAAATCGCCTTCCCAATTGTTATGGAATCCAGATGATAAGTTACACGCCCCGGTGAGAATGTGTACATAGTGGATCGGCATTGAAGAATGTTAGACCTTTCCCATTAATCATGTAACCCTGCTACCAAGCCTGGGCAGTGCAGCATGGAGATGTGTATGAATAAAGAAAAGTGATGTAAACATCACATTTCACAGGTCCTAAAAAAGCCCATCCCAGGAAATTGCAGTATCTGGCCAGACCCAGGCTCTAGGATGACAACCTCAGGCTCAGCCAACAAGTCTACTTCAAGGTGATTTTTTTTCCAGGACTGTTATTGTAGATTCAGGAACAAACCCATGCCCCCGGGGTTGAGTTTGGACGTGGCCACTGGAGGCTCAGTTTCCAGGCTTGTTTCAACGTCAGCACTTTAAGCCAGTCCTCAACCATAAGATCCTGGCCGCACGGAATTGAGGAGCTAACCGTGAGCTCAGGACTCCATCATCAGTGCAGTCACCATGGACCCTGATGCCAGGCTTTTTTCTGTGACCCGAGATTCAAACTTAGCCTTGCCCATTCAACTACACCGTTGGCTAACCCAGACCCTATTGATGAGATAAGTGACTAATAGGTTCTTCTGGTGAAGCAAGCTTTAAAAGCCTAAAATCATTGTGGAGCTTTCAAGATATCTCCGTGGGTCAAAGGCATTTGCCGTCAAGCCTGATGACCTGAGTTCAGTCCCCAGAACCTGCACAGTAGAGCGAGCGAGCGAACCAACCCCAAAAGTGTCCTTTGACCTCCACACCCACACTCCTTTGTGTGTGCACACCTACACACACATAGCCACACAACGGGTGAATAAACAAATTTTAAAAAATCAAATTCAAAATAGCTTCTTATCTAAAAGTGCAAATACCAACACAAAGCCAGACGATCACAAATAATCAGAAAAGGGGGAAAAAAAATCACCAAAAGAAAAAAGTTAGGAACTTATATGTGACCCTAAATAAAGGAAGGTCAGCTGATTGGCAGATTATAAATTTGACGTAGGGACTTGAGGTATTTTATTACAGTGATGCAAAACTGGCGGAGACATAAAATCATATGACTACCTTAAGAGCTGTACTTACATACCGCCTTTGAACAAGGCAAGCCCTAGAGGCAAGTGGGAGGGTGATTGTCAGGATCTGAAACCTAGTGGAATGGGTGATGTTCATCAAAGGATTCAAAGTTTCAGCTTTTAGGACTAATAGATGGGAATATCTCATGCCCAGCAATAGCAACATTAGTTACATCTTAGTGATTTATTTTACTTCCACCTATGTGTCTCTTTCTGTGCTAACACATGCAGGTTGCAGGTGCTTACAATGACCAGCAGAGGGTAGCAGGTCCCATGGAGCTGCAGCTACAGGCCCTTGCGAGCCTCCTGATATGGTTGCTGGGAACTGAGCTTGGGTTCTCTTCAAGGGCATCACTGAGCTGTTTTTCTATCCTGCAGAGCAGTGGTTCTCTTTTTCTTTTCTTTTTTTATTATTTTCTTTATTTACATTTCAAATGTTATCCCCTTTCCTCGTTTCCCCTCCAAAGACCCCCATCCCATTGTCCCTCCCCCTGCTCACTATCCCACCCACTCCTGCTTCCCTGTCCTGGCATTCCCCTACACTGGTACATCGAGCCTTCACAGGACCAAGGGCCTCTCCTCTCATTGATGTCCAACAAGGCCATCCTCTGCTGCCTGGAGCCATGGGTCCCTCATGTGTACTCTTTGGTTGGTGGTTAAGTTCCTGGGAGCTCTGGATGTACTGGTTGCTTCATATTGTTGTTCCTCCTATGGCGCTGCAAACCCCTTCAACTCTTTGGGTCCTTTCTCTAGCTCCTCCATTGGGGACCCTGTGCTCAGTCCAATGGTTGGCTGAGAGCATCCCCCTCTGTATATGTCAGGCTCTGGCAGAGCGTCTCAGGAGACAGCTATATCAGACTCCTGTCAGCAAGCTCTTGTTGGCATCCACAATAGTGTCTGGGTTTGGTGACTGAATATGGGATGGATCCCCAGGTGGGGCAGTCTCTGGATGGTCTTTCCTTCAGGCTCTGCGCCACACTTGTCTCTGAATCTCCTCCCATGGGTATTTTGATCCCCCTTCTAAGAAGAATGGAAGTATCCACAATTTGGTCTTCCTTCTTCTTGAGCTTCACAGAGCAGCAGTTGTCAACCTTGCTAAGCTGACACCCTTTAATACAGTTCCTCATGTTGTGGTGATCCCCAGCAATAAAGACATTTCATTGCTACTTCATAATTGTAATTTTGCCGCTGTTATGAATTATAAATATCTGATATGTAACCCCTCCCCTTAAGTTGAAAACCACTGATCTAGATCTTCAGAGTGCTACATTTTTGGTGTAGACAACTGTGCCCCATTATGCAAGCATTCTTAACATACATAGCAATTGTCTGAGATGGCGATTGTGTTAACTACCTTTATAGTGGAAATAATTTCACAATGTACACATATACCAAAATATTATTATGTTACACGCATATCAAGAACCCGCTTTTTAATAAATTATACATGTGAAAAATAAATGGGAAATGCACTTAAATGTTTATCCTGAAGAAAAAGAAGTGCTTTATGTTACAGACACGAAGCAAACAAGCAAGCAAGCAAACAAAGATCGCAATATCTGGTCCTCCACAGCAAAACTTGCTGCTGGATAGCACTTCTATAGTGGAGTTTAGACTCTCTCCTGCTAAGGAAGCTCTATTTTCCTTTTAATTCTTAGAAAAATGTTTCCAAATACAATAAAATATCTACTCTTCCTTGAAACTTCTGATTTTCGGTCCTGGATTTACTGACTAATAATTTACTACTCTTTTTTATTTGTTTTATTTTAAAAAATATTTAAAGGCTGCCACTAAATCTCCTCTGTTTTCTATTCAGCAAAAATTACAACATGTCATTTTAACTAGTAAATTAGATGGAGAGAGTTGGCCCATAAACATTGTATAAATGTTTCTGGAATACAAAACTGTATTTATTAGAAACAAAGGATAATGTTGCCAATAAATATCTCTGGAGTATTATAAAGAAGCATGTTTAAATATCATGCTGTACTTCTTTCTAGAGGAAGTAGTTCCCAGCCCTCAACAAAGCAAATCCCTTTGCTCTATAACTTGTAAAAAAAAAAATGAAGTTTGCAATCTCTTTGGCAAACTAGGCTCAATGGGGTGGGGGTGGGGGATAAAAGCACCTGCCTCCTCCAGAGCACAAGACATGCTCAGGGGTTGCTTGCCTAAAAAGTAACATTCTAGACTTAAAACCTCCATAAATATACTTCCTTGCTTCCTCTGAAGGCTCCTGAGAATGAAACAGAAGTTTCAGTCCCATAATATAATAAAAACTAAAATTTCCTCATGGGTTCGGGAGAACAAAATTAGTTTTGTGGAAGAGAGCCATCAGTAGGCAGGATGCCAACTGTCCTCCCTAAAGTTCCCACTCTTGCCACACCAACCCCAGTGGATTTTGTGCGACAAGTTCCACAGATTGAGGCGTTAGACTCCGAAGGGAGGAGGTTTCCTGGAAGTGATTGTGGAACTCTCTAGCTGGAGAAAAATATTGAGCCGTAGTATTGGCACTTTATCTGCTTTATCTTCTTCTATTCCCTTTCTATATTTATGAGATGTTCCTGATAGCTTGGGCCTGGATTTTAAGGGAGAAAATTGGATAAGAAGCCACCCCTTAAAATGGGGTCACTGGCCATGACCTCTTCTCTGACTCAACGCTTTGTTTCATAATCATTTACATAATTACAAAATAATATTTTGATAGAATATCTTCCCAACAATATATGAACTTGTATGGCTGTGCGTGTATAAATGAGTTGGCTCTGACATTGTGGTATTAAAAAAACATTGTTTAAATTAAACTTTGAAGATTTTTAATAAGAAGCTAGATGTTAGATAAGGATTACTCATGGAAAGTTGTTAACTTGATCAGGACCTAGGGGTCATAACCAAGTGCCCTTAAAGACTTTTTAAATTCACTCCTGAAAGTTTGCCATAAGTGATTTTTTTATATTGTGATTATGACATTATCTGTTCCATTTGTAACTGATTTATTGAACTCACTGTTCTGGAAATATAATACCTAATTAATTTTATTTTCTTGTGCCAGATGATTATGATAATTATTCTTTGTGACCACTTCACTGGACACATCTTTTAGAATTGTAATACCTGTTTTTCTTATAAAAATCACTGCTTGAGAGCTACAAAATACACTCAGATTCAAACTGCTTCTGTGTTTGTTTCTGTTCATCACTGCTGAATCCTTACCCACCATTTTGCAGATGTAATTAAGGAAACTAATTAGCTGACACTGAGCTCATAAAGGTAGAGTATATGAATGGGTCAGATCTCAGCACCAGAGCCTTTTAAAGCAGAGTTTTCATTACTCTGTGTGCGTGTGTGTGTGTGTGTGTGTGTGTGTGTGTGTGTGTGTGTGTGTGTGTCTGGATTTGTATCTTTGTGTATTTGTATTTGTGTGTGTTGTGCTTGTATTTTTGTGTTTGTATCTTTATGTGTTTGTATTTGTGTTTGTGTGTGTGTCTTTGCGTGTTTGTATTTGTATTTGTGTGTGTAGCTTTGTGTGTTTGTATTTGTATGTGTGCATCTGTGTGCTTGTATTTTTGTGTGTTTGTATTTGTGTTTGTATGTGTGTATCTTTGTGTGTTTAAATTTGTGTGTGTTTGTATCTTTGTGTGTTTACTTTCATTTATGTTTGTATTTGTGTGTGTATCTGTGTGTTTGTATTTGTGTGTGTTTTTAGTTGTGTTTATATGTGTATATCTGTGTGTTTGAATTTGTGTGAGTGTGCTTGTATGTGTGTGTATCTTTGTGTGTTTATACTTGTGTGTTTGTATCTTGTGTGTTTGTATTCATGTGTGTTTGTATTTGTGTGTGTATCTTTGTGTGTTTATACTTGTGTGTTTGTATCTTGGGTGTTTGTATTCATGCGTGTTTGTATTTGTGTGTGTGTATTTGTGTGTGGTTTTAGTTGTGTTTATATGTGTGTATCATTGTGTGGTTGAATTTGTGTAAGTGTGCTTGTATGTGTGTGTATCTTTGTGTGTTTATACTTGTGTGTGTTTGTATGTGTTTGTATATTTGTGTGTTTGTATTCATGTGTGTTGGTATTTGTGTGTATCTGTGTGTTTGTATTTGTGTGTGCGTATCTGTGTGTTTGTATTTGGTGTGTGTTTATAGTTGTGTTTATGTGTATCTTTGTGTGTTTGAATTTGTGTGAGTGTGCTTGTATGTGTGTGTACCTTTGTGTGTTTATACTTGTGTGTGTTTGTATGTATCTTTGTGTGTTTGTATTCATGTGTGTTGGTATTTGTGTATATGTATCTGTGTGTTTGTAGTTGTGTTTGTATGTGTGTATCTTTGTGTGTTTGAATTTGTGTGAGTGTGCTTGTATGTGTGTATATCTTTGTGTGTTTATATTTATGTGTGTTTGTATGTGTTTGTATCTTTGTGTGTTTGTATTCCTGTGTGTGTATCTGTGTGTGTGTATCTTCGTGTGTATTTGTGGTATGTGTATCTTTGTGTGTTTGTGTTCGTGTGTGTGTGTGTGTGTGTGTGTGTGTGTGTACCATGCATGAGCCATGGAATACTGTAGATGTCCAAGACACTTTACAGCAGTTGGCTCTCTTCTTGCAGTCTATAAACTATGGAGATCAATGAAGCTGGGACTACCAGGCTCGAGAGCAATCAGCTCTACCTGCTGAGCCACGTTATCTCCCTGTGCTGCTCTAATGAAGATAGAAGAGGAATTCAGGGAGATTCAAAGTACAAGAGGGCTGAGCAACAGGAAGACATTTTCAGTGCTTCCTTGAATATGGAAGAGCCCTGAAAAAGGACTTGAGACTTGTCTCTTCCCAACAGCGATACAAAAAAAAAATGTTGTCGTAGGGCTACAACCACAAAAACCGAATATTTCCAATGGCTGTGTGTGCCTAGAAGAGGGTTCACCTTCTGACTCTCACGTCTAAAATCTCCAGATGCATTTCCCTTACTTTCTAATCAGTATGCCCAGGTATGGACACCTCACATCAACCAGAGCCCTGCTCAAATGCACCCTTCTTACAGTTACCACACCACCTTCCTTTCTGCTGTTCCTTCTGGCACAGTTCCCAGGCATTATGTCACCCACGTACTCTGTCCCTCTGCCTCAATCATTCACAACTTGCTGTAATTAATCGTTAGGGAAATGCAAATCAAAACAACCTTGAGATTTCACCTCACACCAGTCAGAATGGCTAAGGTTAAAAACTCCAGAGACAGCAGGTGTTCGCAAGAATGTGAAGAAAGAGGAACACTCCTCCATTGCTGGTGGGATTACAAGCTGGTACAACCACTTTGGAAATCAGTCTGGTGGTTCCTCAGGAAACTGGACATGACCCTTCCGGAGGACCCTGCTATACCTCTCCTGGGCATATACCCAGAGTATACCCTGGAATGCAATAAGGACACATGCTCCATTATGTTCATAGCAGCCTTATTTATAATAGTCAGAAGCTATTATAAATATAACCCAGAAAGAACCCAGATGTCCCTCAATGGAGGAATGGATACAAAAAATGTGGTATATTAGATGGTTTCAGTGCAGAATTCTACCAGACCTTCAAAGAAGAGTTAACACCAATACTCTTCAAACTATTCCACAAAATAGAAACAGAAGGAACACTACCCAATTCCTTCTACGAAGCCACAATTACGCTGATACCAAAGCCACACAAAGATCCAACAAAGAAAGAGAACTTCAGACCAATTTCCCTTATGAACATCGATGCAAAAATACTCAACAAAATTCTTGCCAACCGAATCCAAGAACACATCAAAACGATCATCCACCATGATCAAGTAGGCTTTATCCCGGGAATGCAGGGTTGGTTCAATATACGGAAATCCATCAATACAATCCACTACATAAACAAACTCAAAGAACAAAATCATATGGTCATTTCATTGGATGCTGAAAAAGCATTTGACAAAATTCAGCATCCTTTCATGCTTAAAGTCTTGGAGAGAACAGGAATTCAAGGCCCATACCTAAACATAGTAAAAGCAATATACAGCAAACCGGTAGCCAGCATCAAACTAAACGGAGAGAAACTTGAAGCAATCCCACTGAAATCAGGGACCAGACAAGGCTGCCCCCTTTCTCCTTATCTTTTCAATATTGTACTTGAGGTACTAGCTCGGGCAATTCGACAACATAAGGAGGTCAAAGGGATACAAATTGGAAAGGAGGAAGTCAAACTATCATTATTTGCAGACGACATGATCGTCTACCTAAGTGACCCAAAGAACTCCACTAGAGAGCTCCTACAGCTGATAAACAACTTCAGCAAAGTGGCAGGTTACAAAATCAACTCAAGCAAATCAGTGGCCTTCCTATACTCAAAGGATAAGCAGGCTGAGAAAGAAATTAGGGAAATGACCCCCTTCACAATAGCCACAAACAGTATAAAGTATCTTGGGGTGACTCTTACCAAACATGCGAAAGATCTGTATGGCAAGAACTTCAAGACTCTGAAGAAGGAAATGGAAGAAGACCTCAAAAAATGGGAAAACCTCCCATGCTCATGGATCGGTAGAATCAATATAGTTAAAATGGCCATTTTGCCTAAAGCACTATACAGATTCAATGCAATACCCATCAAAATCCCAACTCAATTCTTCACAGAGTTAGAAAGAGCAATTATCAAATTCATCTGGAACAACAAAAAACCCAGGATAGCTAAAACTATTCTCAGCAACAAAAGAAAATCTGGGGGAATCAGTATCCCTGACCTCAAGCAATACTACAGAGCAATAGTGTTAAAAACTGCATGGTATTGGTACAGTGACAGGCAGGAGGATCAATGGAACAGGATTGAAGATCCAGAAATGAACCCACACACCTATGGCCACTTGATCCTCGACAAAGAGGCTGAAAACATCCAATGGAAAAAAGATAGCCTTTTCAACAAATGGTGCTGGTTCAACTGGAGGTCAGCATGCAGAAGAATGCGAATTGATCCATCCTTGTCTCCTTGTACTAAGCTCAAATCCAAATGGATCAAGGACCTCCACATAAAGCCAGACACTCTGAAGCTAATAGAAAAGAAACTGGGGAAGACCCTTGAGGACATCGGTACAGGGAGAAAGTTTCTGAACAGAACACCAATAGCGTATGCTCTAAGAGCAAGAATTGACAAATGGGACCTCATAAGGTTACAGAGTTTCTGTAAGGCAAAGGACACCGTCAAGAGGACAGATCGGCAACCAACAAATTGGGAAAAGATCTTCACCAATCCTACATCAGATAGAGGGCTAATATCCAATATATATAAAGAACTCAAGAAGTTAGACTCCAGAAAACCGAACAACCCTATTAAAAAATGGGGTACAGAGTTAAACAAAGAATTCTCACCTGAAGAACTTCGGATGGCGGAGAAGCATCTTAAAAAATGCTCCACTTCATTAGTCATTAGGGAAATGCAAATCAAAACAACCCTAAGATTTCATCTTACACCAGTCAGAATGGCTAAGATTAAAAATTCAGGAGACAGCAGGTGTTGGAGAGGGTGCGGAGTGAGAGGAACACTCCTCCACTGCTGGTGGGGTTGCAAATTGGTACAACCACTCTGGAAAGCAGTCTGGCGGTTCCTCCGAAAACTGGGCACCTCACTTCCAGAAGATCCTGCTATACCACTCCTGGGCATATACCCAGAGGATTCCCCACCATGTAATAAGGATACATGCTCTACTATGTTCATAGCAGCCCTATTTATAATTGCCAGATGCTGGAAAGAACCCAGGTATCCCTCAACAGAAGAGTGGATACAAAAAATGTGGTATATCTACACAATGGAGTACTATTCAGCCATTAGAAACAATGAATTCATGAAATTCTTAGGCAAATGGATGGAGCTAGAGAACATCATACTAAGTGAGGTAACCCAGACTCAAAAGGTGAATCATGGTATGCACTCACTAATAAGTGGTTATTAACCTAGAAAACTGGAATACCCAAAACATAATCCACACATCAAATGAGATACAAGAAGAAAGCAGGAGTGGTCCCTGGTTCTGGAAAGACTCAGTGAAACAGTATTTGGCAAAACCAGAACGGGGAACTGGGAAGGGGTGGGAGGGAGGACAGGGGAAGAGAAGGGGGCTTACGGGACTTTCGGGGAGTGGGGGGGGGCTAGAAAAGGGGAAATCATTTGAAATGTAAATAAATTATATCAAATAAAAAAAAAAGACAAAAAAAAAAAAGACTCTGAAATCAACAGGAAAAAAAAAAATAAAAAAATAAAAAAAAAAAAAATAAAAAAAATGTGGTATATTTACACAATGGAATACTACTCAGCAATTAAAAACAATGAATTCATGAAATTCTTAGGCAAATGGTTGGAACTGGAAAATATCATCCTAAGTGAGGTAACCCAATCACAAAAGAATACACATGGAATGTAATCACTGATGAATGATATTAATTAGCCCAGAAGCTCTGAATTCTCAAGACACAGTTAGCATAACAAATGATACCCAAGAAGAGGGAAAGAGAGAGCCCTGGTTCTGAAAAGAGTTGATAGAGCATTGTAGGGGAGTACCAGGACAGGGAAATGGGAGGGGGCGTGATTTGGAAATGGGTGGAGGGAAGAGGGCTTATGAGACTGATGGGGAGGGGGGGAACCGGGAAAGGGGAAAGCATTCAGAATGTAAACAAAGAATATAGAAAGAAAAAAAAAGACCTGGGCCTGCAGTTGTCCGCTGTCTTTCCCCAGAGCCCAGAATGCTACTGGCTGTTGAGTTAGACTGAAATGATGAATAACTATGTGTGTGAGAGCAAATAAAAGTCCTTAACAAACAAGGGATACCAGGGACAGGTGGTCTCTGCCCACAGTTTTGGTTTGCATAAATCATAGTCATACTATGAGCTAAGCAAAAATGTCCATCTTACACGGTCTAAAACTGACTGTTGGAGTAATAGCCACACCAGCCCTAACTCTAATGAATAATCTTGTATATAAGGATGCTCCTGTTAAAGCTAGTTATTATAGCAACTATACTTTAATTTGTTCATATATATATGTATATGTATATACATACACACACACACACACACACATATATTCATGAGCGTAAACTACAGCACAGTGATCAAATAAAACCAGTTAACCTATCTGTCACATTACACACTTACCATTCTTGTGGTGAGAGCATTAATAATCTACCGTTAGTAATCCATTATTTTTCAAATGTGCAGACAATTTATTTCTGATTAAACTGTTGTTATAGGTATGAGAGACTCAAGAAAACTGGTCTTGTCTGGGAGTTTTTATCTTTTGATCAACATCTACCTATTTCTTTTACTTGATCCATGGCAAGTAGTAGAACCCTGAAATGAGGCTGGCTCCCACTCCAGGGGGACAGATGCGGCTCCTGACTGTGTGAGTACCAGTCTTGGCCTTTGCTCCTCTGGGACTGTCATCCTGAGGAACTGGCCCATTGCCAAGCACGAGGGGAAGACCTGGACTATAGGGCTATTGGAATCTAGGGATACAGGGATTAGCCTAGAACATGACTGTTGCCTGATAAAGCTTCAGACATCAGACCCACAAGTCGGAACTGAACTGTGGATGCAGCCAGAGGTAGGTCCATGGAACATAGCCTGAGATTTAGAGGTAGAATTTGACCCTAAAAGTTCAAAGTTCCTGGGCAAGTGGCTTGGGGAAGTGGCACAACTATTAATTATTACAGGAGACAGAATTGACCCAGGGATATGTAATACAGCTAGCCATGAGGAAGGCGGAGTGAGCCCACCTTAGTAAGAAAAGGGGGAAATGGTTAGTCTCCAGGTTATAATCAGATTATTTGGCTGCATTGTAATGTGGATCTAAGCAGTATGGTTGAATTCCCAATTTCCTGTTATCTAGAAAAGAAAATCTATGTGCTATCAAATGCTATTGCTGCTAAATAGCTAGCCTACCTCTGTACGAACAGTACAGCCTACAGAAGAGTTAGTATTTCCTTCAGAAAGAAAATAGAATAAAAACCAAGATGAGATCCTGAGAATGGGACTTGATTCCCTTTTGTGAAGCAGAACTGATAAACATGAAGTTGCATGGGAAAAAAATCACCCAGTAAAGCAAGCTGGCAGCATATTGTCCAGGGTGTGGTCGAAGGGTGAGCGGGAACCCAGCATCATGCAGAGTTCATCTTTTCTTCTCTCCTTTCTCCACCACTCTGCCCTTTCACTTCATCTCCTTGAAGTTGCCCCAGAGGCTTGGTCAGTGACCTAAAGTTACTTCTGAAGCATAACTGTCTCTTTCCTTCAACTCCAGCTGGCCAGAATTCTGGCTTTACCCTGCTTGGGCCAATAGACTCAAACAGACAAAGCAGCTCATGCTCTGACACATGTGTGCCTGTGCACACACATACCTATACACACATAATTAAAGAATAAATATATGAATGTATTAAAAGTGTATACATTTTTAAATATATATATATATGTATATATATATACATATATATATATATATATATAAAGCAAGGGTTAAACATATGGTATAAATTGAGAGAAACCCCATTTCACAAGTGAAACCAGTGTATATTTCCCTCTTTGATGGTTTTTCTTTTCATCAGCTTAGGGCTTGAGTCCTGTACCCTAGACCTCTCTGGAGAGTCTAACAGCCCTGTTTAGTAATATTGCCCTGAATGACCCATGTTCTAGTGCTTGCCAAATGACTGCTTTTTTTATACTGTTTTCCTTTGATGCTGATTCATGAATACAAATTCTACCCTTTCTGTTTCCTGCTTCTGTTTGCTAGGCCATGAAAAAAACAAAAACAAAACAAGCCTCACAACTGATCCTGTTAAAAAATTATTTATTAAGAGAAGTTTCTAACAGTCATTGTGTGAGGAATAATAGCATTATATATCAAATCAAAATGCAAGGAATGGAAATCAATTGTCAGCTTGGCGGGGATTTCTATGGGGCTGAGTTAATTAGAAGTCTTGGGCTGAGCCAAGTGTAATCGTACAGTGTAACAAATATAGAAGAAAAAGATTCTTCTCTGTGTAGTTCCTGTCCTGGAACTCACTCTGTAGACCAGCCTGGCCTCGAAATCAGAAATCCACCTGCCTCTGCCTCCAAGTGCTGGGATTAAAGACATGTGCCATCACTTCCTGGCAGAAGAAAAGATTCTTTCTTCTAAAAGTAGAGAAATTACAGGAAAGACATGGCTACATCAAGGGCAGAAATCCTGAGTTCTAACTCATCCAATCATGGTCCTGAGTGCCACAACGCCAAAGTATATTGTAGGAGAGAGTATATCAGAAAGGAAGTGGAACGACCTCAGTGTAGACAGTTTAGCTATTTCTAGGCATGGCAGAACTTGTCCCCACTCTTAATGGAATTGCACATAAGCAAAAAGTTTCTGTGGCCACTTAAACTCCAAAAGCAACTAATTAAGCTTCTGTGAGAGGTTGGATGTTGTGAAGAGGACTCTCTTCCAATAATAAGATGTATAAAGTGATTGTGTCCACCGAGACCAGAAAGAAGATTCTAGCACACAGTTAACAAGGTGACCAAAACTTGACTCGTGCATGCAAGGGACCTGCCTTTCATGATAAAATTCGAAAGTGCTCTGGCAATTACTCATAACTAATAGCATTTATGACATTACAAAAACTTAAGCCTATTATCCTAAGGGCTTAATCACCCACCATTTTCAAATGATATATGAATTTCCAAGTCAACAAGAATATTTTAATTCTGAGATTTCATTTAAATGATGACCTTTGAGTCTAACCAGTGGAATTGGACAGGCCAATGTCCCTCTGTTATAATTTTTCTTGCATGTTTATGTCAGTGCTACTTCAGCTAGTTAACAGTGCCCTCGGGAGACAGACCAGTTGTGACATGGCATCCATACTGGTGACAAACATACAAAAACTCTCAGTGATAGACTGTGTCCCATGATCAATGGGGACAAGAAAGGAAAAACGCTAGGTTTGAGGATTCAGAGTTTTCAGCTCATAATCTAAAAATTGTGGGTACCATGTTTCTTTGGAATGTTCTTCATCATGATAAGGTCACAGTTGGAGGATGGAGTTAGGGACCATCTTCATGTCTCCTCTTTAGCTGGAGGATGGAGTTAGGGACCATCTTCATGTCTTCTCTTCAACTTGATCCAGATGCCATTATTTGGCCTAAGAATCAAATCTCCAGACAGGCCGAGTTCTTCTCTCTTCTGGTTGGATTCTACCCAGAACTGCCTCAAGATACATGCGAGAATGGTCTTTTCCTCCATGACAGCAAACTTTTGACCTTGAAGAAAATGTAAATAGCATCACTTGGATTGTAGCCGCAGCTGAAACATGAGATAGAGAAAATGCAGGGCAGTCCCCAGTCACTTCACATCTACATCTACGGAGGCCATAGAACAAAATCTGGAGAAGACTGCTAAAACTGAAGAGTTCTCAGTATCCTTTTTGCTCCCACAGAGTCAGATTATCTGTGACAGCCAGATAATCTCAACATTTACAGTACCATGTACTTTCTGATCTATAGATTCTATACCTATGAATTCAACTGACCATAGGTTAAAATACTTTTTAAAATTACATCTTTACTGAACAGAGCCTTTTTGTCTCATCATTCATGCCCTAAGCAATACAGAACAATTATTTTGCATAGCATATATTAGTGTGGCGGGAATCTGGAAATGATTTAAGTATATTTGAGGGTATAACTATGCATTCACATGTAAAATTATGCCAGTTTATACACAGGCTTTTACATACTCAGATGGGACTCTCTGAGAGGTCCTGGACCAAATCCAGTATTAGATGGGTATCACAGGACACCTTAGGATGACACCTCTCACTTTTAGCATCTTTCATTTGTTTCCTTGATAAATAATCTCACTGCGTAGCTCTGGCTATTCTTGAACTCACAAAGAGTCTCACCTGCCTCTGATTCTCTAAGTATAAGCCACCACATCAGGGAACTCCCAATATTTTATACTATGAATCTATTTAGAGATAGGATATTCAAGTTAAAAAAATTAACATTGCATGATTAAATTTAAATGAGCTAAATGAGGTCATTAAGGTGGGTCTCTGCCAGAACCAAGACAGTGATCTTTAACACGCAGGCACACAGAGAGGAAAGACTAAGAGAAGACATACAAAAAGAAGGCCGCCATGTCTAAACCAAATGAGAGAAACCTCCCAAGACACACTGATCTGGTAGCCTTGCGAGCAATGAGAGGTTTAGTTTCTATTGATTTGAGCCATCTAGTCTGTATTCCGTCTCACAGAGATCAACTCTTTCTGCTTCTGCATCACTGGGATTACCTGTGCATACAATACCCAGCCTCAAATGCCATCTAGGGACAGACTTGGGTCCTCACACTTGCATAGTACCAACTGAGCTGCCTCGCCAGCCTCTAACAATGACTATAAGAACTACAGTGTAAAGCAGAGAAGAACAGAACCCCTTTCAGGGTCTGTTGCCTATGAGTAACATCACTCTTGTGAGAAATCTATCACCTAGGCCTGAAAAGAAAAACCCACTTGCATGGATACAAACCAATACAGTTTCTAGGTCCAGCAGAAAATGGCACGTAGGCATAGGGATGGCGTCCTTGGGAATTTTCAGGAAAGAACCGCTCTGGCCGGAATTCCTCAGGATCTGGGAAGTATCTAGGGTCTCGATGTAGTGCATAGGGAATGATGACTGCTTCTGTTCCTTTTGCGATTCTGTAACCAGCTGTCAATAGTAAGCAGTGTGTCAGGACACTGGAGCCAGATAGACATCAGAAATATAACTCCTGCCCCGCCCCCTGCCGCCATTAAGACTACTCACCCACTTCACAGTCTTCATTAAGACTCCGGGCGAATAAAGGGACAGACGGGAAAACTCGGAGGGTCTCCTTAATGACACAATCCAGATATTTAAGTTTCTTCAGGTCTTCCAAGGTGACAGGGCGGTGGGATCTTCCTGGTTAGCATAAATGTATAAGAAACGAAGGTCACCTTTGATTCCATTTATTGAGATGGGAAATAAAATGGTGATTGCCAGTAGGGGGCAGTGGTAAAGGGAAGAAAGATGAATGTGTGATTAGGAGTACAGGTTTCCTTCAAGGTGCTGAAAATGCTTTAGAGATGATAATACTTACTTATCATACAGTAGACATAATTCCTCCTGCTGCATCACTCACTCTATGAGATGCAGTCACATGAAAGGACCCTCCCTTTGCCCTCATAAGGCTCCACCTTCCCACACAGCATCTTCTTGGCACTGCTCAAGGCACAGCCCAAGACACTAAGCTGTAGTTAGATGTGTCTGTTTCACCTACTCAGCATCAGGACCATTGTGAACCGTTTCACTGATCCATGCATCCTTAGCCTCTTCTCCGGGATAGTCACATGTCAGGGCATTTGTCCAGTGCCTGCTAGGGAATCGACTAGACCTTGTCAAGGAGACTGATACAGGCAGGAGTCCAGCATCACTGCCTTTCTGTTTGTCACATTGGCATCCCTAGGGATCAAGAATGACCATTGCTTCTGTGGACTCCGAGTCCCCATCAAAGCTAACAAAGGGGCCCAACATACCAAACACATCATCCAACTCCTTGCCCACTTTCCTCTGGACTTCTGGATTGGAACCCAGTAGGTATAAGGACCAGTTTATTGCAGCAGCAGTGGTATCGTGACCCTGTAAATATAAAAAGGAGATGTTTAGAAGCCCAGTCCTGTTGGGGTACGTGTGAGGAAGAAACTGAACACACTCTGCTGTGTGTGTGTCACACCACTCGGCTGTGGTGTCACTGACACACCTAAATTGTTCAGCGCAGCTTTTCGTCTCAGTGAGAGAGAAATCCAACAGTTTCTTAGCTGGGCAGAACTGGCATACTTTTGTAATCCCAACACTTGGGAGGAGGATTACTGTTCTGGTTAGTTTTCATTGTCAACTTTACACACCCAAGAAGAGAGCAGCTTGATTGAGGAACTGACTCCATCAGATTGGCCTGCAAACCCGTGGGGCCTTCTACTTGATTAATGATCCATGTGGGAGGGCCCCAGCCCTGTATGTTATAGCGGGGCTGGCCTATACCAGAAAGGCAGCTCAACATCAGTGGATGCAAGCCAGTGAGAGGCCTTCCTTTGGGGTTTCTGCTGCAGGGATCTGCCTTGAGTCCTTGCTTTGGCAAGCCTCCTCTGCCGGTGCAGACCACCAAGGATTATTTGCAGGCTACTGAACACGTTCTCCCACTGAAGACATTGGCTATGAGCCAATTTAATACTTGGCTAGTCTCAGGCAAAATGCTAAACATTTTGTAGAAATTAAGCTTCATAACTCCAGGAAATATTTATTACTAGCATTCATATTTTAGAGATTAAAAAATAAATAACTTCCCAAGGAAGTAAAAGCAGGAAATGCCCACTAGCCAGCCCTGATGGTGAAGCAGAGCTCATTCTGCGGTGAGACTCTGGTATAGCCTGTGTTAAGGAGTCAAGTCGCCTTCGGGTCAGCCCAATGTTCCACTTGCTCCATATTTCAGGCCTTCAATTCTTTCCTCCTCTCGTCTCGCTATTTCCATACATCTGCAACCCTTTATGAAGCAACTCTGGAGTGCAACCAAGATCCAGGGGCTTATTGCTTGGCTGGCTGCTAATTCAGGTAAAGAAGCACTCCTAATAACTCGATGGCTTCTCAGGAATATAAAGGTGTGACCCCCATTCAAGTATGTGGGAGAAGATGTGTCCTGAACTTCCTATGGGTGAAGTAAAACACGCCGAAGACTTTTCAGAAGCAAGCACCACAATGGCTGAATCAGTTAATGGCTGGGACCCGAGACATGAGAACCTCGAGTTAACAGCTTGCAACCATAGCATGGAGGATAGCTCTGTATTATAATTGAACATGGTAGACTTCTCCTTAGGACAACAAAGAACAATATCAAGACATGAAAATATGTTAGGGCTGTAAGAATGAGTTTAGCCTGGCTGTTTTTACAAGAGGGAAAGGATAGTTAATGGTGGGAACTAGATGTGCTTACATGCACACATATGTACATAGGTATTATATATGTGGGTACATATGTATATATATTGAACATAGGCAAAGTAGAAATGGTATGAAATGCTATTATATGACTTCTGTGATTGCCACATGTTTTTAATGATCTAATCTTCATAGTTATCCCTGGAAATCCATACTAATAAAATAAGAACAGAGAGTGTGGTTGTTTGAATAAGAATGCCCCCCCCCCCGTAGGCTCATATATTTCAATGTTTGGTCATTGGGGTATGTATGACACTATTTGAAAGAGAGTAGGAGTTATGGCCTGGTTGGAGGAAGTGTGCCAATGGGAGTGGGATTTGGAGTTTCAAAAGCCCAAGCCAAGCCACGTGTCTGTTCTTATTGCCTCAGATCTGAATCTAGAACTGTCAACTGCTTCCCCAGGTCTGTCTGTGCGCTGTGATGTTTCCTGACATTATGACAATGGACTGAACCTCTGAAACTGTGACCAGCCCAAGTTAAATGCTTTCATTTACAAGAGTTTCTATATGATCATGGTGTCTCTTCTGAGCAACAGAACACTGACAGGTAGGGCTATAGCCCAGTGGAGAGCACACATCTATTATGCCCTGGGCCCTTGATTCAATCCCTGTGATTGATAGGAAAAACAAATACTAAAGCCCAGTGGCCCAGAAAAGCTAGGTCAAGTGCTTGAGACCACACTCCAGTGGTCTGAAACTGTGATTTGGTGCCAGAACCCACACCCTTAACATTTCTCTGCCTTTTGACTAAGATGTCTATTTCTTCCTTAAGATCTCATTCTAGAAAGTTATGTATGAGTCACCCTTTGTTGCCATGACAAAATACCACGATCAAAAGAAACTGGAAAAAAAAGAGTTTGTTTTAACTGTGGTTCCAGAACAGAATTCCGTCTAAGTGCTTTGAAGCTAAAACCCTACACAGCAGGCATGGAGCACAGGACTTGGCATTTGGCCTGCTGTTCTTTGGTCTTGCTTTGGTCCAGTGTTTCATGACAATGCCTTGTATTCCTCCATTTTGGAAAAGAGTGTATATTCTATGCTATTGTGTACTGGAAATATGTAATTAGTGTTTTGATTTCACATGAGTCACAATTAAAGAGACGACCATGAGTCACAGAAGAGACTTCAGACTTTTTTGAACAGTAAGAATGCTAAAGACTATAGGATTTTTTTAAGTTGGAATAAATGCATTTTGCCTCAAGCGATGGCCATGAGCCTGTTGGACAAAGGGACTGAAAGTCGGTGGTTTGAATGAGAACTATCCCCCATGGGCTAAGGAATTTGAGCACTAGATCCTGGGTTGCTGGCACTGTTAGGGAGGTCATAGGGCATTTAGGATGTGGAGCCTTTCTGGAGAAAGAAACTCCCTTAAGATAAGCCTCTCCCAGATTGGATCTCACCCTCTCAGCTACCTACGTGATAAATGTGATCAGCCAGCAGTTGTTTTGTTGGGGATTGAAGCCATAGCCTCACACATACTAGGCAAGTAATGAGCTTCCCAGGCCTTGGCCCAAAAGGAAAAATTTAAAACCATTGATTCATCTAGATCTCTGTTTACCACACAGAAAACACGGTTAGACCTGGAATGGTCGGAAGCATTTTATTTAGTTAGTTCATTGGCACAGATCCAGAATAAGAATGCAGGACTCCAGACCCTTCATACCACTGTGCTGTCTTATGTAGAACCCTTTCACAGAGATCAATGGATGAGGTAACCATTTGCATATTGTTGCTTTTGTTGCCTATGCTTTTAGGGGTCATCTTCAAAATACTAGTTCCTACACAAGTGGTTAGGGAGCTCTCTCTAGGTTCTTCCTTATTAGTTTTACTGTTTCATGTCTGACAGTTATATCTTTAATCCATTTTGAGTTCATTCTTGTGCAAAAGGTGGACTAGGGCTCAGTTTCTATCCTTCTGCATGAGGCTATCTAATTTTCCAGACTCCATCTAATGTAGTTTCTTCCCACTGTGTATTCTCAGCATCTCTATCCAACATTGACTTATAAATACAGAATTACTTTCTGGGCCTCTAACCTATCCCATTGGTCCCTATATATGTTTTTATGCCCCAACCATGCTGTTTTGGTTACTATAGCTTTTAAGTGTATTTTTAAAGTAACCAAATGACTTCTTTATTCTTTTTTGCCCTAGGCTGTTTTGATTTTTCAGCGTCTTTCATGGTTTCATATGAATTTTAGGTTTGGTTTTCCTAGTCTCCAAAATAAGTCACTGGATCTTGTTAAGAACTCCACTGAATATTAATAGCAGGGATGCTTATCAATAGGTGATAAGATTTTAAAATTGTAGGCTATGTATAATAAAATCATATAATTCTCTTTTTAAAAACTAGTATATTCTATTATTTGGGATAATATGGATGGATCTTAGGGAGCATTATGGAAAGTAAAATAAGCCAGGATAGAATGAAAAATAATACATGATCTCGCAAACATGTGGACACTAAAAATAGTTTAACTCATAGGCATACCCAAGAGAAAGACAGTTGCCGGAGGGTGGCTGGCGGCTGGGGAGGATGGGAAGGAGAGATGCTCTAAACCACAAATCTCCGCAATGAATGTAAGCAATGAATCCTCATGCTCTATAGCAAGGTTTGTGGCTACAGTTAATTACAATGTATTATATACTCCTAAAGAATAAAGTTTGGGGCTGGAGAGATGGCTCAGCAGTTAAGAGCACTGGCTGCTCTTCCAAAGGTTCTGGGTTCAATTCCCAACAACCACATGGTGGCTCATGACCATCTCTGTCTATAAAGGAACTGCATGCAAGTGTGCATGCCGAAAGAGTGCCCAAACATTTAAAATTTCAAATCCTTTGGATGTTCTCACTCCAGAATTGGGTGGTTGGACACATTAATTAATACAATGTGCACATTCACTAATGTGTGCATGTATCAAAGTGTCACACTGGACTCTAGAACCATAAACAATAGTTATTTACCAGCTAACAATGAAATAAGAAATTGAAAGAAAATGAGGAGCAACGTGGGCCCTGCACCCAGATGGCAGGAGGCAGAGCAGCCAATGCAGTGCAAGCCACAGCACTCAGGGCCCTCTGGAAACCCATGCTCATTTTCATAACCTTCACTTGCAAGCTGTTGCTTCAGCATAGGACTTTCTGAAACCTTAATTCTGCAATCCACAAGTAGAAAACTTCACTCTCTATAATATTCTTATAATAGTTATAGTTTATTTACAAGATATGTTTTTAAGAAATATTAAAATGCTGACATAATCCTATTAGAATCACACACTGGTTAGATTTTCTTTGTCTAAAGCAACTTCATAGTAGTAGCTAAGGGCCAGACTTGAAAAAGAGTCTAATGGCCCTTTTTGGGGAGGTTAAGAGAGAACATCAGGCAAGATAAGGAACTGAGGACAATGTGAGACTTTGTGTCTTCTTAGGAAAAGTCTGGAGACCTTTAAGTTTTCTGAAAAAATTATGTGTCTCTCATCATCCTGTTCTGAGTTTTATAGTTTCTGATGGTGTTATTAACATTTTCCAGTTATACTAAGATTGATTTTTTTTTAAAAAAAAAAATCTGTGCCAGTAATTCAAGGGGTCATTGAAATTAGAAATATTTTAAATTGCATTTATTTGTGTGCGTGCCCACACTAGACTGCATGTATGTGTGCGTCTATGTGTGTGTGTGTGTGTGTGCGTGTGTGTGATGGCACATGCACATGCATGGAGGTTAAAGAATGACTGTTTGGAGTCTGAGTTTTCCTTCCACCATGTCGTTGTAGCAATCCAACTCCGGTGGTCAAGATTGGTAGCAAACTTCACTCCCTGGGCCATCTTGATGGTCTCATTTCTGTGGAGGACTTTTTTGTGATAAGATTTATTTTTATATGTACTGATGTTTTGCTTGAATGTATGTCTGTATGAGAATACCATATCCCCTGGAAGTAGAGTTACTGACAGGTGTAAGCTGCCAAGTAGATAGTGGGACTCGAACCCAGGTCTTAATTGCTAAGCCATCGTCCCAGCACACTGCCCCATCTGCTTGCTTGTTGCTGTGGTGCTGGGGATGGAACCTAGTTCTTGCATTAAGCAGGTGTTGCTGCTACGGTACATTCCGAGTTGGGAAGTACAATAAAGAAAATTACCTGGCAAGAAAAGTTACCTCAAACATGAAGGTGTCAACTTCCTCTCGGATGTCCTCGTGACTTAATCTGTTTCCTTCCTCATCAGTCACACTCAAAAGCAAGTCAAGGAAAGCCTTGCGCTTATTCTTGGAGGACATAGGACCCCTGCCAGCACCGGTGCAGTCTTCCTCCACCTTCCTTTCATTGATCCGTTCAGCAATGACCTGTAGGATTTCAATAATGTTGAACTGAAATTTGCACGTTTGGTGAGGCATAATGGTCTGTTTTACTATGAAAACATGCTACCTTCTTTAACTCCATGCCCCCAACTCAAACTTTCTCAGTTCATTTCAGTGACGGCTTAGGTTCTTGTGACCCAGCACCAAAGCCTCCGGTTATCACCAAGGATGTCTTGTGGTGAAACTCTTAACTACAAATGGAATGCCAGGACACACTTTGAGTTTTCAAGTACTATTTTTGCAGGGGAATAGAGTCACTATCTAGGAAACATCCCCTAGAGATGTGACAGAAGTAACGAGGAACAGTGCAAACGGGAGGAGGACCCAGCTAGAGAGTGCACTGATTCTAGGATGGTTACATCAAGTTACAGAGAAAGGCAATAGCAAACTCATGAACCAACGGCTGGCGCCAAGTCACCCTGCTCGCTTGCTCTTCAGTGAGCGCAGTATGCTCTCCCTTGAGTGCTCATGTGACTGGGTCCCTAGCTGCTTTCAGGTCTCAGGTGATAGTCAGACAAGAGGTCTTCTCTGCTCGTGTCTTCTCTTGTCCCTAACATTCTGCAAGCGCCTGACTTTTTTCCCCACAGGCCCCCATTTCACTTATTACATGACAAGCATTGTGTTTGCACTGTAATATGTTGCCCCAAAACCTCAAAGTCACCATCCACTTAGCGGAGTCAGCCTTTGTGAATTGATCTTCTTCCCCCAGAACAAGAACACTGGCAAGCGTTCTAGAATGTTCCCTTGATACATCTGAATTAACAACAAAGATGGTCCACGTACCTGCTGTGCTTCCGTACATTTTCTTTTTCCTGTTGGGTAATTGAGTTGTCCCATGAAGAGGCTTAAGTGAGTAGATTCTCAGAAATTTGGCAACAAAATGCAATGTTTCTCTGTGATTCTTTGTGGATTTTATAAGTGTTTATGTCTCATTATATATTTTTCAACATTTGCAAAATGAATGGTATTTTCTATGTAGTCTTGAATTCATTACTTCTTGTTACTGATGTTGATGCATGATATTTGGGGGGTAATGTAATTATAAAATGAGACCTGCTTCTCCTCCTGCTACCTGATGCTTGTACTCAAGGCATTACCTCATTCACTTAATCTACCAACTTAACCATGTGATCCATTGGTGGCTTTTTCTTATCACAAAGAAGAAATCCCAGTATACTTCAAGTAATAATTACAGCAAAGAATTTAAACGGGAACATTTCAATACGTCTAAATTGCATTTTGATGTATGGTTTCAATCAAACTTTGCTCTTCGATAAACAAGTCTGCCATCCAAAAATGAATCTCCCGTGCTTAAAAAAAAAAGCCCTTACCTCCTGCTTATTTTTCAAATTGAAAAGAAAATAGAATTATCACATTAATTTTCACTGAACTCTACTCTGTGTTGAGTTGGATGTTCTTTCATCGGAGAGTGACTGTCTTCCCAAAACCTCCCAAGAGACTTGTGTGTGGGTCTCCCTCCCTTTCCTCTCTCATCCAGAACCCTGTTGGTTAGTAAGCGTTCAAAGTCCATAGATGTTCTTCCACTGTTGTGATAGATAACCTGCTCCCTAGACTACTCTCCGGGACAGTGGGAAACATGCTTGTTTAATTCATTTCTCTATTTCCAACACTGGGTATAGCACTTGACACTCAGCAAAAAGTTCATGAATGCCATTTTAATATGTCATTTAAATGCAATATTGATCTTTTATTAAATTTTGCATTCAATTTAACTTTTGAGGAACAAATATTCTACTCTAAGGCCTACATTTGGGTTTGTTATAAAAAACAAAACAAAACAAAATCCTGGACTGAAAAATATTTCTAACAGTTGGTAATAGCTGCATAACATTGTGAAATCATTTAATTCCACTTGATTCTTTGCTTTATATATATATACATATACATATATATACATATATATACACATACATACATATATATACACGTATATATACACGTATATATACACATACATATATATATACATATATATACACATACATACATATAGATATGTATATATCTATATATTAACACACACACACAACTTACATTGTTGGTGAACGTATGTAGGCTCTTGAGTCCCCTTTTGTGGTCCCGCCCTTCTTTAAACATAAGGTACCAAAGGTCAAACCAAAGCCAGGGCATCTTCATTCTTCTATATATCATATCGCTCATCCTAGAAACAGGATAACAAAGGTGATGACCTTTTATATCAGAACCTTATCTCCTGACCTTCAGTACCTGGCCTTGATAATGGTAGTAAATGAAATGCTTCTGATTAGTCTGCAGTGCTAATAAAGATCCATGTGTGATGCCAAATTGTGAGACTAATATAAATACCTCGGCACTGAAACAAATCATAGATCTATTAGGGAAATAATAAAAGTCCACTAAGAAACATGCAGACGGGCCTCTGGTTGGTGCTTTTGTTTCTACAGTGTGAGTTCACAACTTCCCAGGGATGTTAGCTCATTTTTTGCCAAAGGTTTCGATAAAATCTACCTTTCTTTAAGCGCTCTACTCTTACCCAGTCACTCTTCTGAAGTCAGTGAGATGGCTCAGCAGGTGAAGGAACAGCCTTGTCACCTGACTTCTGACCTTGGGATTCACGTGACAGGAGGGAAGAACTAGCCCCCCAATAAGGTGTTCTCTATTTTCACATGTGCACTGGGATACATGCACACACATGTGCACACACAAAATAATTTAAAATGATTTAGAAAAGCAAGCGGTCTTTGACAAGAAATCACAGATTCAATAGCAACCTACCACGACACTGTTCCTAGCACTTGCCTCTCACTTTGAGTGACAGGGCAGATGGTCTGCTTCTAGGTCTCCTTTAGGACAGTCTCAATGGCAGCTCTTTGAATGGGGCCTTTCCTGGACACTATTTTCCAGAACATATCCATGTTTGGTAATATGATAATAACAACTCAATCTCTTCTTTGTCAACAACTGTTACAAATTTATTTCCTAAGTGTACATTTCTTCGTTCCGTCTCCTATGCTATTCTGTTGTCTGTGTTGGTTTAAAGCTACCTGGTAACTGTGGTGGCTGCTTGATCATAGCTGTTCAATACCTATTTGTTCAGATAAAACTGGTTGAGCAATGAATTAACATAGTATAAACCAAATCAAATCCCATTCCCATCTCTTAATAGATAAATAATTCCAAACACTTTTTTTAATTTATTGATATATTTATTTACATTTCAAATGATTTCCCCTTTTCTGGACCCCCACTCCCCGAAAGTCCCATCAGTCCCCTTCCCTCCCCCTGTTTTCCCACCCAACCCTTCCCACTTCCCTGTTCTGATTTTGCTCTATACTGCTTCACTGAGTCTTTTAAAGTTAAAAAAAAAAAATAAGACTACCTCAATTGAGAAATTAGCACCCAGTCAATGCAGAAGATGTAGAAGAAAATAAATGGTATCAAAAGTTTTCCAGTAGGAGAAAAAAACACACACACACACTGAATAGTGATACACCATTAGCACTATGATACAGACCTTCTAGAGCCATGGTTCTCACCTTTTCTGGTGCTAACCCTTTAATACAGGTCCTCTTGTTGTGGTGGCCCCCAACCATAAAATTATTTTGTTGCTACTTCATAATTGTAATTTGTCTAGTGCTATGAATGGTAATGTAAATATCTGTGTTTTCCAATGGTCTTAGGTGACACCTGTGAAAATATTGTTCAACCCCCAATGGTGTCAGCCTTCAGGCTGAAAAGCACTATTCGAGAATGTTCTTCTTACAAATAAGTTATATATAGAAATAGTTGCTGTGCTATTACTGCTTTTATGCCTTTCTTTGGTCATTTGGTTTCAAGATGCCGTTGGGGATTTTACATTTCTGTAGCACTCAGCTATACCATAATTTACATTTATGACAAATTCCCTGTTGCTAAAGTTGACACTCATATTCTGAGATGAATTTTTACTTTTTGTGGTTTACAATTTCACTTCAAACACGATGAAAATACCACATAAATGGATGTGATGAACAATGGTTTTCAAGCCCAGATCAGTAACAATTTTAAAGAAAATCCCCCCACACACACACACACATTCTCGCTCTTACCTATACACCGTACGGACATACTCAGAATCACCATTACTTTGAGCTCCAATGTTCTTCCCCATTGCTGTTTCTGCAAAACACAGATGAGAAGCAGCCGTTGGCTACGCAGTCAGCTTGTGTTGTCTGAGAGGTGAGGGATACAGAGACACCAAATCCTGCTCTGCTCTCTTCTGTTTGCTCTTCGGTTCCCTTCTGCGTCTCCTACTTCCAGTTCTTGTCATCCTTTTCCCTTTGACCTTTTGGGCAAGGTGACAAAGTGACTGCTCCAGTCACCTCCCACCCCCTTGGAATGGCTGCTGCTTCTTGGGGAGGCTCATATCGGTAACACCACCCTGAAGGATCCCGAGTCCTTTCCAATCAGTCCCCTCATTTGTCCTACCCATAGAATCTTAATGTCTGCTTAAGCCATTGACTTTCCATGATGTAAATGGATCAGACTCACCACAGATTATATCCAGAGCGCAAAGAGTGATGTGAATAAAGCAGTTAAAGGCTTCTTGGTCGACGTGGTTTTCAAGCTTATTAACCAATATATTTGCTTGTTCGTTCATGACATCTAAGAAATCCTCCAGAATTGTAAAATGGAAAGTGGGCGTTAGCATCTTCCTCCTGGTTCGCCATTTGCTCCCAGTACTGCAAGCACAGTACACCATTACCATTCAAAGAGGGATAGAGCCATGACACGGCAGCCATGAACCATGATACAATCCACAGCACCTCAACAATCTCACTCAGACAAGGAAGAAAGACGTATGTAAGATTTTCGTGAATGCCCCCGGTGTAGATATTTGGACCTTGTTCTCTGATGGTAATAGTTAAAATTGCTTTCATAAAATAGAAAATGTTGAGACAATTTTGCCCATTTCCAGGAGGCATTTCTGAAAATCAGCTCCTCCCCTAAGCTTTATTCTTTAGACGCCCACATGCTTCATGACTCGACCTTAATTTCTGTGGTTGGAATCCTGCAAAATAGTTTATATCGAATGCCTTTTCCTGAGTCCTCTTTTAGGAAAAGAAGCTTATTTCCAGGTGCCAGATCAAGGCTGACCTGTGTACTCATCTGGGTTTGCCTGACCTTGCTAGCTTCCCATCACCACATATGTTCCTGCTTCTGCAGACCTCCCTCCTAATTCTTGGGGTGCCCTCCACATTTATTAACTTATAACTTCTGGTTGTAATCATGCCTGGCTAGGGACTACCAATTACCGTGGCTAGAGGTTACCAGACACTTGGAGGCTGTCTCTCAAACAATCAGACACTGTCTTACTGTTTAGTCTCAAACCCTGGAACAACTAACATATCAAAGTAGGCCTGGCCACCGGGGTTCTCCCGGCATCCTTCCATCTCCAAGTGTCTACCTCTCCCTCTTTGTACCTTTGCCCTTTGGGTTTTCTACACGGTTCCCCTGTCCTCACAAGGCTCAGGGGCGTGTCAACTCTGGACTCTCCCAGACATCTCTGCCTCTGGCTACTACAATAAACTTTCTCATCTACCACAACTAGGAGCAGTCATGTCCCTTTCTTTTTAATTCTTTTGTTCATTCACTCACCTTGTAAGAAGTCCCAGTCCCAGCCATGGCTGTAGGAACTTGTACAGAAACGATTTATCGATTTGCTTCGAGCTGGTCAAAATCACCTTAAGAAGAGATTTTTTTTTAATGAGGAATTTAGACATCAAAACAATTATTAGAGGATCGGCCCTAGGGCACTGTCTGCTTTTCAGATCAATACTTTATCAACATTTATTTTTCTCTGTGGTTCATTAATTTTTATGCCTCAGATCGAGGGTTTTGAACATAAGTTGTCATTCAAGCCTGGAGACAAAATGGAGCTGAGGAGAATAAAAAGGTGAATCCCCTGATTGCCTTTGGCCTTCGTTTTCACTATGGGGACTTCTTTGTCTCCTGAATTTGCACTTACACACGGCACTTAATGGCTTTATTTATAGGAACTGGAGCTAAGTCATTATTACAGCCAATCTCTGAGCTTTTAAACACTGGTCAAAAGTATTGTCCCTGGTATCCTGACCATGAGATCCTTGATTCAGAAACATGGGGGAAAGTATTTCACTCTTTGGAACCAAATTAGACTAGCTACATAGCCTTATCGAGAGAAAGGGGGGAAACTTACAAAAAAAAAAGCAAAAGCAAAATCCCCCCTCATGTTGAACCACATACACTTCCTGGTTCCATCCTTTTGACCCTACCTTGCCCTGCTAGTCCATCCGGAGTTAAAGTTGCCTTTACTTGAAAACAGACATGCTGCTACCTTGGATATAAAGGGTGGGCATGATGTTTCTTTGCTGATACAAGTTTTAAAGCTTTTATAAGTCTTTTTTTTAAAAAGATGACCTTTAAAACAGAGACTTAGAAATTGTGTCTCAAAACAATTTGCCAGTACCCTGATTAATAAGTAAACCAGTCTAACCCCACCAGTGTTTAAAATGACGTCACATATTAATCAACATCTGGCAGGAGCCCTGGGGGTTGCCTATTCCCACAAACTCCCTCGCCTGCCCTGGTCACTCAAAACAACCGTATTGTTGTTATTGATTTAAAGGTTTGTTTGTTTGTTTTTCATCTTACTATTCCTTTAGACATTGATGATATAGAAAAAAAACACCTTTTCAATGCCTACTTTCCATTTTGTGACACCGATGTCTCATTTTCATTGGAAAGTTCTGCTTCAATATGATCAATACCCTTACCTCTGCCAGTGGTGAGAAACTAAGGCGATACGCCCTACTTAACACCAATGTCCTAGACTCATATACATTTCATTTATGGAGGATGCCTTATTAGCCTCCTACGCTAAAGACACAAATCTAATTGTTTTAAAAGATTTACAAGCTTTAGGATGAAACTTTACACTTTACACTTTACCCCAGGCAAAATTCAGCTCTTGGATATATTGTTACTAATTCTTTCATTAAGCCTCATCAATTACAATCATCTGTCCCCTCTACCCCCCCCCCCCAAGATCACTTCACCAGCTTTTAGGCAATATCAATTAATTTTGACCTTGCTTGGAAATCCCCAATTCCTCTCTGTCTCACCCTTTAGTGAGAAAAAAAAGGGGGGAAATTGTGTTAAACACACCTCAGATGGCAACTTCGTCTATCATGCAGCGGTTACAGCTGTTAGCCCAAGCCTTGGGACAACAACCCACTTTCTTGTTGATGATGAGATTTATGTCTCTATTTATTTTTCTCTGACCATTCCTCTTTCCCTTATAGCAGCCATTGGACGATTAACCTGCCCTCCTCAGTCATTTAAGAATGACTATTTCTTCCCTAAACAAAAATACTTTTGCCCCAAACCAACAAAGAGTAACCCTTACTCAACCAGCTGAGCCAAAACAATCCATTCTTTCAAATGTCAAGACTTGTTCACTTTTTTTTATAGCCCTCAGAAGAATGGGAAATAACATTTACAGGGTTTAGGGGACACATTTCTCTTTGCTTCTTTCCCATCAAGACTACCTGTGCAATCACATCACTTCCCACACAGACCTTTCTCCCATAAATGCACATCCTGTTTCTCATGCACCAACCATTGTCGCAGCTGGAGCCCACACGTTAGACAAAGGGGGCCATCACATAGCACTGTGATGCTGGACTTCGCGTGCTCTTCTGTAAACCCTATAGGAATCACCACCCAACCCGCAAAATCTTAGGCCAGCTAGTCTGCTTCCTGACATCTCCAAGATTAACATTTCAGTCTATACACCATTTCTCCCTGTGCGGCTCAAGCTATTCCATGTTTATTTCAAGACTCCTTCTTGCCATCTCTATCTGAAACATTCCTCTAGACAAATTCAGTATATTCTTATTCAATCCACACAGAAATAAACTGCCCATCACAGAAGAAAACCATAATGCCAACACCTGTGTGCCTTTCCTTGAACAGGCTACTGCTTCCCATTCCTTGTTTCACCATGAGGCTAAATGTCATTTACAAAAACGTCTTCATTTACCACAGATATAGTTTCATCAAATGGCTTTTCCAGTCCTGCTCCAACTGTCAGTCACTGGTCCCCACCATTCCAAAAAGGAGTTAACCCCCATGGTCTTTATCCTAACGATCTCTGGCAAATACATATAGCTTTGTGTATATTTCTTTGGTTCTTTTAAACTTGTTGATGTTTTCATTGATACATTTTTTTTTTAGCCTTTATCTTTGTTACTACACAAACCCATGAATATGTTAGAACTAATTCCAGATAACTATTACCTGCTTTCTCTGTAATGGGGATTCCGAGAAAAATTAAAACAATTAACACCCTACTGTTGCATGAAAAAGTTTTATCTCATTTTGCCAACAGAGGACAATTATGTCTGCCATGGTAGTCCATATAACTGTCAAGGACCAGCCTTAATGAAATGAGTACATTTCTTTGTTGTTGTTGTTGTTGTTGTTGTTGTTGTTGTTGTTGTTGTTGTTTTTGAGACAGGGTTTCTCTGTGTAGCTCTGGCTGTCCTGGAACTCACTCTTTAGACCAGGCCAACCTCGAACTCAGAAATCTGCCTGCCTCTGCCTCCCAAGTGCTGGGATTAAAGGCGTGCGCCACCACCAGCCAGCATGAGTACATTTCTTATTCAAAACTCAAATATATCAATGAAAACACACACACACACACACACACACACACATACACACACATGGGAATAAAGGATTTCTTTACTCCTTCCCTATGTGGGAAAATATTATTAAGAAGCAAAAAGGTTTTTAAAAACCAAACAAAACATCAAAACCCTACATGGTTTTACATAAGTGCCCTCCAGAGCTCATCAAGGAGCTACATTCCATTCATTAACTGGGACTAAGACTCCATGTCTTAGCTTGTTTCCTACAGACCTTCTCTGGGCCTCAGCATGACTGAAAAAAGCCACACCATAGGCTGGCACCAGAAGGTCACAACCTGAGAACTGAAGGTGGACCCTCTCCTGAGAGCATTTAAAAGGTGTTCTGCCTTTTCCAAGAATCACTAAAACCGTAGTAATGCTAATGCAGGTCAGTCCTCCAACATATTCCACCATTATCAATCAATCAAGCCTCTGTGATTGACATGCCCCTTAATTAATAAAACAAAGAGTTTAGGATTGTAGGAATAGTTTTTCTGAGATTGCTGCCCTTACAAATCAAACTTTCATCCCGTCTGTAACAAGTTCATAATGTGACTGGAGATCAGTTGTGCTATGTTCTCATCCTGCATAAATGCCGTATATTCCGCCTACTTAGAATTGACTAACCTTTAAGAAAAACAGTGGAATCAATCTTACTGTACTTTGGACTCCCAATATAATTAACTCTTATAAGCACATCTGAATGCTTAGCTTGAATGTTGTATTCCCTATTTTTAATTCATAACCCACTCATGCCTCTGACTCAGAACAATGTATGTGAGCCTAAGATGACGCAGCAAAGCTTTGAAAGCAAGACACACACACACACACACACACACACACACACACACACACACAGAATGAGAATGGCCCCCACAGACTCATACATTTGAATGTTTGGTCACCCACTGGTGGAACTTTTGAGACGAATTAAAAGGTGTGGCCTTGTTGGATAAGGTGTGTCATGGAAAGTCAGCTTTGGGGTTTCAGAAGCCCATACCATTCCCAGTGAGCTAGCTCCCTGTTTCTTGTGGATTGAGATGTGAGCTCTCAACTTCTACTCTAGCACCGTGCTTGCCTGCCGCCTGTTGTCCCCTGGCCTCCCCACTTCCCCCTGCCATAATGCTCATTGACTCTAACCCTCTAGAACCCTGTAGCCCCCAAATTAAACTCTTTCTTTTATAAGGGACCTTGGTCATGGTGCTTCATCACAAGCAACAGAACTAAAGAATTAAGAAAACCTCTGTTCCAGAGAGCAGGTCAGAAAACTTCAGAAGACTCCAGGCCCACTCTTGGGCAAACAACACCAAAGCTTAGTTTCTTTTCTTTACACTCCATATCCTCAGTACAACAATAAATTGTTGTATCATTTAGGGCCTCATCTTATATCATTGATATAAGATGAGGCCCTAAATACCACGATGAAAACACCCCTATTTTATTAGACATGAATTTTGAACTCTTAAAACTGTGCCTGGCACACAAGGCTTGGTGCAGGATCATTGCACCAGCTAGTCAGCTAAGGCAGGAGAGTTACAGGCAACTTCAAGGGTAGCCTGGAGCTATCAGATAAGGTCAACTCAGTGTCTCAAAATTAGAAAACTTAAATATAAATAGATATTTATATTTATATTAAATATAAATATAAATAAATGGAAGAAGATCTGCATGACATGTAATGGCTTTAGATTTAATCTCCAATACAAAACACAAAAAAACAAAATAACAAGTCTCTTTCAAAAGCAGAACAAGTACACTGAGACCTAATAAGAGACCCACACAGCAATGGGGAGTTATTCCCCAGGATTGCAACTGAATTGCAACAATAAATCATGGAGTGGCCGACATAGTGCCTCATAAATGAAATGCTCTTTGGAGAGTGCAATGAAATTCGAAGATGGATTTGTTCCTTGTGTTCTGATGAAATTCTTGTAGCCTATACAATAAACTGTCTTCCACTGCGATGCTATACTCACCTCCACATTCTCTGCCTTATAAAGTGCCACCAGGGGCACTGGTCCAATCCAAAGTTTAATGATCGGCAGGTGTCGAAATTCTTCTGTGTACTTAATTAGCTGCTGAAAAAATTCTGGAAGAAAAATGTTTTTGCCTTAAGCTTAATCAAGACAAGAATTTGCTCGTTGAACTGTACAAATGTTCATTATCTCCTTTCAACAAATACACAGGAAGTGTTTTATATCACTGTTAAAGGAAGCTGGGGAAGGGCATGAGCTTGTAGGTGTTGGACAACATTCCTGTAGCTGTAAGGGTATTTAAAAAAAGAAGATAGACTCCAGAAAAACTAATAACCCTATTAAAAAATGGGGTACAGAGTTAAACAAAGAATTTTCACCTGAAGAACTTCGGATGGGAGAAGCATCTTAAAAAATGCTCAACTTCATTAGTCATTAGGGAAATGCAAATCAAAACAACCCTGAGATTTCACCTTACACCAGTCAGAATGGCTAAGATTAAAAATTCAGGAGACAGCAGGTGTTGGAGAGGGTGTGGAGAAAGAGGAACACTCCTCCACTGCTGGTGGGGTTGCAAATTGGTACAACCACTCTGGAAATCAGTCTGGCGGTTCCTCAGAAAACTGGGCACCTCACTTCTAGAAGATCCTGCTATACCACTCCTGGGCATATACCCAGAGAATTCCCCAGCATTTAATTAGGATACATCCTCCACTATGTTCATAGCATCCCTATTTATAATAGCCAGAAGCTGGAAAGAACCCAGGTATCCCTCAACAGAAGAGTGGATTCAAAAAATGTGGTATATATACACAATGGAGTACTATTCAGCCATTAGAAACAATGAATTCATGAAATTCTTAGGCCAATGGATGGAGCTGGAGAACATCTTACTAAGTGAGGTAACCCAGTCTCAAAAGGTCAATCATGGTATGCACTCACTAATAAGTGGATTTTAACCTAGAAAACTGGAATACCCAAAACATAATCCACCCATCCAATGAGGTACAAGAAGAAAGGAGGAGTAGCCCCTTGTTCTGGAAAGACTCAGTGAAGCATTATAGGACAAAACCAGAACAGGGAAGTGGGAAAGTGTGAGTGGGAGAACAGGGGGAGGGAAGAGGGCTTATGGAACTTTCGGGGAGTGGGGGGCTAGAAAAGGGGAAATCATTTGAAATGTAAATAAAAAATATATCGAATAAAAATATACTTTACTTAGATTGGGAAATAAAAAAAATAATATCTGTCCTTCAGATAAATGTAACAATAATGTAAGTTATTATAAGGCAATTATTAGGATTTGGTATAGCAAGATGTACATTCTTTTTTTTTATTTTTCCTGCTTTTTATTAAATAACTTTTTTTATTCGATATATTTTTTATTTACATTTCAAATTATTTCCCCTTTTCTAGACCCCCACTCTCCGAAAGTTCCATCAGCCCCTTTCCCTCCCCCTGTTTTCCCACCCAACCCTTCCAGAACTCTTCCCTGTTCTGGTTTTGCCCTATACTGCTTCACTGAGTCTTTCCAGAAGAAGAGGCCACTCCTCCTTTCTTCTTGTACCTCATTTGATGTGTGGGTTATGTCTTGGGTATTCCAAGTTTCTAGGCTAATATCCACTTATGAGTGAGTGCATACCATGATTCATCTTTTGAGCCTGGCTTACCTCACTTAGTATGATGTTCTCCAGCTCCATCCATTTGCCTAAGAATTTCATGAATTCATTGTTTCTAATGGCTGAATAGTACTCCATTGTGTAAATATACCATTTTTTTTTTTGCATCCACTCTTCTGTTGAGAGATACCTAGGTTCTTTCCAGCTTCTGGCAATTAGAGGGCTAATATCCAATATATATAAAGAACTCAAGAAGTTAGACTCCAGAAAACCAAATAACCCTATTAAAAAATGGAGTACAGAGTTAAACAAAGAATTTTCACCTGAAGAACTTCGGATGGCAGAGAAGCATCTTTAAAAATGCTCAACTTCATTAGTCATTAGGGAAATGCAAATCAAAGCAACCCTGAGATTTCACCTTACATCAGTCAGAATGGCTAAGATTAAAAATTCAGGAGACAGCAGGTGTTGGAGAGGGTGTGGAGAAAGAGGAACACTCCTCCACTGCTGGTGGGGTTGCAAATTGGTACAACCACTCTGGAAATCAGTCTGGCGGTTCCTCAGAAAACTGGGCACCTCACTTCCAGAAGATCCTGCTATACCACTCCTGGGCATATACCCAGAAGATTCCTCAGCATGTAATAAGGATACATGTTCCACTATGTTCAAGATGTACATTCTTAATAAATCAATGCCCAGTACCTTGGGCCTGTAAAAAATGTTAAAACCTGGCTTTGGCCCAAGACTCAGAACTTGACATCTGAACCATTGTATCACACTTAAAAAAGAGACTCCAAAAGTCTCTTAGATGAAAGTATTGTTGAAATAGCAGGAAAAGAGCTGGAAAGTTGGTTCGGTCGGTAAAAATGTCTGCTACCTTGCATGACAACCTGAGTTTGATCTCTAGATTCACACAGTGAAAGGAAAGACTTGGCTCTAGGTAGATGCCCTTTGACCTCTACACATGCACTGTGGCATAGCATGCATGCACATACAAACACACACAAGCTTACTAACTAACTATAAAGTTTAATTAAGGCATTATTTTAAAGTTTTAAAAATTAGAACTGGAGAAATGGCTCAATGGGTAAAAGGACTTACTGCTTTTCCTTAGGACCCAGGTTCAATTCCTACCATTCATAGCAGAGTACCATAAATCCAGCTACAAGGATTTGAACATCCTTTTCGGACCTCCACAGGCACCTGCCCATACGTGTCATACATTCACAGAGATACACACATATGCATGCATATGTATGTATGTATGTATGCAAGTATGTATGTATTGAATATTTTTGACTAGTGTGCTGTATCAAATCATTAGTTTCAAAGCATTCTGGTTTACATTAGCGTTTTGCCTGCCTTGGTCTGATGTGATGGAGAGACAGTGGCTGTTGAATCTGTGGTTGGAAGGAATCAGATCCAAAAGTTGAGCCCCATTGGGAAAGTTGGTTATTTAACAGAGGACTGGACAGTGTCAGAGTTTAGATGCCAACTGGAGTCCTGAGAGTGAGGTCGCCCAGGCCTGAATCTGGACGTTAGCCATGCCATAAAAGGCGTGGCCTCTTGTATAAGGGACCGTGTCACTCAGACCAGAGGTTGTATTTTAGGTTCTGCTGACCGGCCCAATTTTGCTCGGCTCAATGCTGAGTACAAAGGCTCAATAAATGCTTAGTTGGCAATTAAAAGGCTTATTGTAAACAAGTACATCTTAGCTGGAGATCTAGAAATCTGGTTATTTTAATCCTAAAGTAACCGCAAATGTTATTTCTCTAGACAAAATGAGTAAGAAAAACAGTAAACCTCTTAGCTCGGAGTGCTCTTAGCGACTTCCCAAGCCAGTCAGTTTCACAACTGAAAGATGGGCAACAACGGTCCTCATCCTCCAGTCCAGTGCTTGTCGACCGACTAAGTGATCCCTCTGTGAGGGGTCGCTCATTTTAAGGAATCCCAGCAGCTCAAAGTTCCTCTCAAGTGGTCTTAGTCGTTAAAGACTTCTACACAATAGAAGACTTTCCGAGGTAAGGTTGGAGGGTGTTCTAAGGCCAAGACCACTGCAAATAGAATTTTGATCTCAAACATTTATAATCCCAAATGAGGAAAATCAGAAAAGACCAAAATATCTAAAATATAATATCCTGAAAATAAAATTACAGAAAGATAATTTGTGAAAATGTTATGAAAGACAGTTCCTTAAAAATATGGAAAGTGATTTACTGGAAAAACTATAGAAATAAAATTTAAAAAAATAAAATAAAACAAACACTAGAATGCTTCAGAGGACACTTTGTGCAATAAAATAAAGCAATAATAACACATGGTTTTACAAGCAAAATACACAGACATATTAATGAGGATCATGAACAGATTAAAAGTGTTCATAAAGAAATGTTTCAGAACTAAAATATATAAACACGTATCACTATCAGTGTAATTGTGTGCACTTCGTTGAATCATTGCTAGTGTCCAAAGTGTCATGGCGACAGCAGACAACAGGAATGTGATGGTGACATAGAATTCCCACAGTGAGGAAATGCAGATGCCCAGAGAACTGAGGCCTCTAAGTTGTCGTTTGTGGGTGCAGATCTCTTCATTCTTTGAGGGTGCTTCAATGTTCTTACACATATGAACACACAAACACATACATACATATGTACATACATACACACACATTCACACACATACACACATACACACATATATACACAGACTCACACATACATATACATATACACATATACATACACACATTCACACATAACACACATATATACACACATACACACATATACATACATACACAAACATATACACATACACATACATAAACACACACACATTTGTGAACACATTTATATATAAATATACATACATACATACATACATGCATACACACACACACACACATACATACACCACATACATACATACACATACAGTCAAGGATATACAGTGACCCCATCTCGAAAACCAAGCAAACAAGAAACAAACACACACACACACTCACACATACACACACACATACATACATACATATATACTCAAACACACACATTTCACACATATACATGCATGAACATACACACACACACACCTACACACACCATAGACAATGCTTCTTCAAAAGGCAACCTTGGGATAATGTATTTGTGCTGCGACACATGTGCAAAGACAATGTCTAAGCTGAATTAGAAGCCTTGAGTCTTTGAGCAGTCTAGCCTGCAGAAGCAGCAGCAGCTATGGAAACCGAAATCCTTGCATAGAAAACTGAGGAGGAGGAAGAGGAGGCCAGAAAGGCTAGGGTCCTGCCTAAGCAGTAAAGCCTGAAAGCCGGCAGGCCCGGACTTCTGACAACCAAGGGAGCTGAGGAAAATCTCAGAGGCACCAGTTTGCCTTCTGCGTTGTGCCATCGGTACTCAGGGTGCTGGGATTCTGCTCATGCTGAAGACAAGTTTTTTCTTCTCTGGGCTACTCAGATTCACTAACCTCCTTTGAAAAACTCTTTACCAACACACTCAAAATAATGCCTCACCAGGTCTTGAGATAGCTCATTTTCAGCCAGAGACACTGAACTGTTTCCTGAGACTCTGGTTTTCTACAGAAATCCCCCTTTTATTCACTGATGGACAGTTTGGGTTTTGTATTTTGTCTTCCGTGATTTTCACAGAGGAATGGTTAGGATAGAATCTCAAGTATCCGAGTGAAAGGGGGAGGTGAGCTTTCTTTTGAGTATTAGCCAGCTAAAAAGCATGGGTGTTACCAGCATGGTTTTAACATACATGAATGTGTTGTTGGATTACTTCTCATAAGTCACACGGATTGTTAGGTGAAGACAGCTTGATTGGACTTCTGCTAGATAGTATTTATTTTCCCATGATGTTCCATGCTGTTCAGGTTAAGTTGTTGTGACAGGTTTTGTCCGAGGTCACAGAAGTGATAATAAAGGATCTTAAGAAAATGTAATTGTCCCAGCATAGAGGAGTGCTAGGGCAGTGAGCCAGGAGTAGGTGGCGGGGAGGGGGGACACCCTCGTAGAAGCATGGGGGGAAGGGGGGATGGGATGGGGATTTGTGGAGGGGAAACCGGGAAGAGGGAAAACATTTGAAATGTAAATAAGTAAAATAACCAATAAAAAAAATTTTAAAAAATAAGATGAAATGCAACTATATTTTTAAAAAAGATTTAAAATTGATGGTCAGCCTGTAAAACAACTATTAATAGTTAATCTGGAGAGAAGAAAAGGTAGGTTCTGGAAAAAGTTCTTTTAAAATGGGCCATCTGCAAGACTCTTCTCAGTTCTGGCTGTCCCAGCTTATACAGCCATGAAAATTAAGTGTTAAGACTGAACACACTATATTTAATAGGGAACCACAGACAGCAGCACTACTTTTAATGACTTTCTGACTTAAGGTATTTTTTTTAAAGCAATAGAACAAAAATTTTCCGCATAAACCATATCTTTAAAAATTATTTCAAGTTTTAAAAAATACAAAAAAAAACCCAAACAAACAAAAACATCAACATCAACATCAATAAAAAAAAAAACCTTTACAATAAGTAAAGTTTTTGAAATTAGCCATACAAATTTACCTCAAGGCCCTGACAGTAGAGTCTGCTTTAGTGGCCTTGAAAAACTTCCTCAGAAGGATCGAAATACAAAGGTCAAGGGGATTTTAACTGCATATTTATCATGTTTTACTCAGAAATGTTGCAATCTGTTTTATACACACATGTTATATACATGTTATATACACACATGTACGTTTGCTATGTTCGTTATAGGATGGGAGGCACAAAGCAATTTGAGAGGCACCAGAGCGGGGGAAACCGGAATTGGGAGAATCAGGAATCTATTGGGGGTGAAGGGTAGCAGAGTGGAAACCGGAATTGGGAGAATCAGGAATCTATTCCCGGGTGTGTGGGGTGGGGGCTAGGGGGTTGAAGGATTTCTTCTTTCTCCTAGCAGGTCTGAGGGGTGTGAGGATCTCAACTGTGGCAGGACACATTTGGGAGGGAGGGGGAGCCATCCTTTAAACAGGCTTCTTAGACTGAGGAGGAGCTTAGGAGCCTTAGGGTCTAAGTAGACATTTCCTCTTACAAACACAACACGTACCTGTGTTGCCGGGCTTCATTAACAGCGCGTGTCCTACCAAGGGGTAGGCGCGGGCCACCGATGGGATTGGCCGCATCTGCTGCCATTTCCGAACATAGCTTACCAACATCTGCAGGACGTTGAGCAGGATAGTGGCACCGGCCACGGAGATTGCGCTCGCTGCACCCCAAAGCAAGAGCTTCTGCCCGCTGAGCCCTAACCACAGCCACAACATCTCTCTGACTCCCCTCTTCACTCTAGGCTGCCAGAGAGAAGGTGGCGATCAGCCGCTGGGGGTGCGGTGGAGGGAGGTCTTTCTCCAATTCAGGGGACAAGTTCGGGAACTCGGGATGTAGGAGTTCGGGGCTCAAGAGAGAAGAACCCCACCCCAACCCCACGCCGGGCCACACCAGGTCCTCTCAGGTCTTCCTGCTCTGGAGCCGGGTGAATCTGGAGCCGCCACTGCCAGGCCCTGGGGACAAACTTTCCGAGGCTGGCAGAGAAAGCGCCCGCAGGTTTGTTGCGATGCCCTGCAGGAGTCTGCGTAATGTGCACTATGCGCTAGCCTCTGGGGAGCAAGGCGAAAGCGAAAGACCGGAACAACTTCTGAGCCCTGAAGTTCAAAAATGCACGTGAAAGCTCTCGGTGTGGAAAGATGACGAGGGCAGAGGAAGTCGAATTTAGGGTAGCTTCGGGATGGAGAAGAAACGAGAAATTCACATCACCAGTTCCGACACCCTGCTAATGTGGGCTGTTAAGGATTTTGCAACTCCCTTGCTGTGTGTGGAAGGATTATGGATCTCGTAAGCGGTCTGTTTAAAAACTTCAAGTGAAGAGTCCTCGATGTCGAAAGGGCAGTCTTTGGAATTCTAAATTCACTAGCTCTTGCTCAAACGTGCATCAATTGCTGTCCTAAGGCTGGGCAGGCTGCCCAGGGACATGGGACACACTGTGGCGTCTGCTGCAGGGTCAGGCACAGCAACCACCTTCCCATGACCTAGACATTTAGGATAGCCACATATCCAGTGAGTGTCAGCTGACAGACTGAGTCACTAGAGCTAGAGGAGATTGCAGTCTAGCACTTCCCTAAGCACTCTCTGATCAAAGAACGCCAGAACTTGAGAGAACAAGGGTGGGGGTTGGGGTGAGGGTGGGGGTGGGGATGGGAGTGGGGGTGGGGTTTTCAGAAGAGGGCACAAGAAGGCTTGCTATGAGAAGGGTTAGAAACAATAATCATGGTGTATAATCAAAAGGAAGCTAAAACTGCCAAGCCTGCAGAAGGGAAAGGCCAGAGAGAAGGCACTAGAGAGGCTATTTTCTAGCTACCCATAGAGGTGTCCACCCTGAATACTAGCCCATGTTCTACACCCAATTCTCCTTACCAAAGGGCAGGACTAGAAGTGCCCTTGCCCACTGCACACTAGGTAGAGTGCTGAGAAAGCAGAAATCCAAAGTTGTCTTGGATTCCCACTTTCCTGAGTTATTTTTTTTTACAGAGACTGCATGGTTTGCCCACAAACACCTGTGTGGTGCCTTCTGTGACCTGGGGGAAATGCACCCAGGGCTTTCCTCAGTTGAATTTAAAAAAAAATACATTTTTTAAATCTGTCTGTGAGCATGGAGATCAGAGGACCACCACAACAAGCCACCATGTGGGTTTGGGGGACCAAACTCAGGTGGTCAGGTTTGGTGGCATGCTCTTTGGCCAGCTGAGCTGTGTTGCCTGCCCCTGCAGTTACTTTTTTAAAAAGAGCCATCAGTGTGTATTGTCTTGAAAAGTCGTTCATAAAACATTAACTGAAAGAGCAAAAGAAAACAAATAACAAAGCAAAATATACATTGTTACATTAACATTCCGTGAGTATTCAAAGTAGCATGTTACGTAGTGTATGTATCCATACACTAGTGTAGAACATTAATGTTTCACAAAACATAGTAATATAAATGTTTCCTATGCTGTGAATAATTATGAATATTCCTCCTCTTAGATATCTTTTGACTCAATTATTTCCATTCCATATATATGCCTATGAGCAGATATGCTCAATGATATGATAGTATATATTTTGCCTTAAAATTGCCTGTTTTCAAGAATTAGTTTACTGTATTAATTAAATTCCATGGTATATAATGCACATATACCAATATATCATGAGGATGCATAAATATAATGGAAGAAAACTTTTCTTTGCAACTACACTTGGCAGGTAATAGAGGGAGAAAACATAGAGTTGGTTTGCTGTTTTTTTTTTTTCTTCTGCATTATTGAATCCCTTTCAGACATCCTTAAGAAATATCATGTTTACTTCTGTGGTTTGGGATGTCTCGTGGGCTTTAGTTTCCTCCCCTCTAAAGGGAGTCCTAAAAGGACTCAGGCTGAGCTGTGGGCTCAATTACAGCTATAAAAGCAGAAGATCTGCTTCTGTGTGATTTGATGCTAATCTCTGCGGACAAAGAAGAGTTGTAAGATAAACCCATCTCTTCAAAAACAAGTTGGGGCGTGTCTCAGTAAGGAACAAAAAGGGATGCAGATAAAGGCAAGCTTCCAAACATGGAAAGGCGTGAGCTCTACCACACTTTCAGGGCCCCTCTGAAGAGCACTGGCTATTTTCAGGGAGGCAGTTCAAGGTAATTTCTGTATTTAGTGTAGAACAGACAGGGACTGGACGCCAAGCTGAGGAGCTTTGTCCGTGTTGCATAAAGAGCACAGGTGTTGAAGATCTGTCCTAAGGGTAGAGAAAGTAGTTAAGTTGTAGATGAGCAAAATAGATATCTCCCTTCCTCCTGTTCTCTCCCACTGTCTACCTACTACCTGTCCACTATGAGTTTGCTGGGGAAAAGTCTCCTGTCTGCTTGGAAATAATTAAATAATCTGGGAATGGTGGCATACATGTACAACTTCAGCATTGGGGCCATGGAGGTGGGTGTGTCAGGAGTTCAGAGCCATTGTCACCTGTGTGGAGAATGTGAAGCCAGCCTGCGATTTCACAAAGCCCTGACCCAGGCACCTGGCGCTGCTGGCACATGCCTTTAATCCTAGCACTCTGGAGACAGAAGCTGGAGAATCTGGGTTCAAAGACAGCCTCATCCACAGAGTGAATTCTAGAGCTGCCAGGGCTGCTCTGAGAAGCCCTATCTCAAAACAAAACAAAACAAAACAAGAAAGAAAAGAAAGAGAGGAAGGAAAGAAGGAAGAAATGTTTATGTGTTTGAAACTACAACAATGAGAGACAGTTGCAGAACTCATTTAAAATTGGAATGTAAGGATGATTTTATAAATTCAATGAAATTCTTAAAAACTCTTTTAACATTTTATATTTTATTAAAAATGAAATGATTAAAACTCCTGAACAATCATCCATCTTTATAAGAAACAATGATAGTAAAAATATACTGCAATCATTTATGGCATTAGAAATGAAACTCTCAATTAGTAAAGACATTCCATCCAAGTTTAGAGCAACACAAATATAAAGACGCATGATTCTTCATATGTCTATATCTATCTATATCTATTTAGACAGATTTTTTACAAATCTAGACATTTTCCATTAAATTGTATATTTTCTTTAATTGCTTTTAAAATCCCCTTGTCCTTTCTTTGGCTTGGGACAAATTAAAGGTATTTTAGTTCATGGAGTTGCTAACCTGTATTTGAATGTTTTTTCCTCAGAAGCAATTTTCCATTTTCCATTTTTACCAGACAGCTTACGATGGAAGTAGACTATTGTAAAATCATATCCCTGGATATTTTCCTTTTCAGTCTATACAGCATCACCATCACACACACATAATTTGCTAATGTGCACATCCCATTTCACCTATAAATGAAATACCTTTAACACAGGAATGAAAATAAGTTTCGGGAGAAGGCTGACTTTAGATTAAGCAAGTCCTCTGAGGTTTTAGATGCCATCAAACAGTATTTTGTTTTCCACTCAAAATGCCCAGATGATTAAAACCTGTACCTGTTTCCTATTTTTAATTTGCTACTTTGCTGATAATGAAAAATACATTTCCAGCTGAAAACCTCTGAAGGCAAACATAGCAAAGTTGCCGTTAACCGTGACTCTTTGCAAAGAATAATAATTTATCTCAGAGTCGCTACCTTATTGTTAGCCACCTCACTTTTCAGACTTTGGGTTGAGGAAGAAGCCACCGGATGGCTCCTAGGAATTGGTATGAAGTGAGCTGATTGGATGTGAGAGCCCAGTAGGTAGCTCTCTTAGCAATGGTGGACCGCAGAGCAGCCAGGCAGGCTGGTGAGCAGGACGAAAGCGGCTCTATCCAGAAGCTGAGAGCGGCTGTGCAAAGACTGATGCTCTGAAATGCTTCCACAGCTTATGATGAGAAATAGTTCAGAGAAAGCCCCAAACGCTTTGGCGTGAGAAACTGATCCCTAGGCACATTCCCTAGGTAAAGAGAGGTACATTCCTCAGAGTGACCAACTGGAACGGAGTATCAATACAGCAACTTGACCACTGTCCATTAGCCAGCGTGTCCCTAGCATGTCCCTAGCGTGTCCCTGGCGTGTCCCTAGCATGTCCCACCACTGCAGAAACTGGAGTAGAGAGAGTGAAGAAGAAACTGTCAGGTGGAACAAAGGTTTGAAGTCACGTCTGATTTCTCATTCTATGTGAAAGAGAAGGTCTAGCTCTTCTCCACACAGAGAGCTCAATTTCCAAACATCTCTACGTAGGCAATGATCCTCACTTCCTATAACAAGAAATGTCCTGAAAACAATTTATCATATGTTTAAGTGTTATATACATACATGTATATAGTAAAATTTCACTTTAGATTAATAAGATTCATATTGATATAACTAGCTGATAAAAAGGGGAAAGTATGCTGATTTGCGATATTTGTATATGAGAACGAATCAGGAGTAAGTACCAGGTCTGGCCTCCAGCTGACATTTCTTTGTCTTCTTCACTTCTCTGACTGATATAGGAGTCAGGTTGGACATATGGTCAGAAGAATCCAGAGTAGGGGAAGGGCAGAGGGTGGAGGGAGCTCCTGCCTTCAGCAGGGGTTCAGGGAGGCTGTGTTGAAGAAGTCATGTCAGAGCAGAGATAGGTTGGGAAGACGTAAGTAAGGATGCTAGTGTTACAATTTCCTCCGTCCAGTTGTCAAACAAGTCAACCTAAATGCCTATGTTGGAACCACATGCAAAGGATTTTAATTATGTTTATATTTACATTCAAATGTGGGATACTTTTAGGGTACTGTCTAAATTTGACAACGAAAACTAGTTTACTGTTGCATCTTAACATGATTGGCTTACAAGACATTTCTCAGATATTCACGACTAATCAGTCTATAACAAAGGTATGAGAAATCTTGCCATTATGAAACCCACCACTTTATGCACTAGATATGCAGTAATTATTTTAAAGTCAGCACAATGAATAGAAGAACTGGAATCATTTTTTTTTCAAATGAACAAATTGTCTCAGATATGACTGCTATTTAGCTTTGATGGAATTATTAAGAGACTGAGACCAAAATGTACCATGATGGGATAGAGTTAAAAATGGCATCTTCGTAGGGAATGCACTCCTATTATCTGTGTGCAAACACTAATTATAAAGATGGAATTTAAGGGTGTATTAGTGTCTTTTAGGAAAAGCAGGAGAGCCCAAGGAACTTCAGGCGTGCTTCCCATAAGGCTTAGGGAGTTCAGCTTTTATTCTCTTTACAATGCTTTACAAGTCTTCACAACTAAGTTACTTATTCTCCTGTGTTCCTCTCAGGTATTCTGCCATCTCCTGCTTCCAGAGAGATGACTGTAGACAGCAGCTAATACTTGTTCCTCTGCTTTTCACATGATAAATGGCATGGCCAGGGCTTCAGAGCTTCTAACAAGTCCGTAGTTCTGGAGCAGCGACATCACGAGGCCACTTGGAACCTCTTTCTTGCAGTCAGGGTTGCCCTCTGATAAGACTTAGGCAGATACTGTGAACCTGAAACAGGAGACACACGGGTATTTGTGTTCAAAGATTAAAACTCAGTCTCTAAAGAAGGCTGGTCTGTCTGTTCCTTGTGACAATGCTTTGAAAAAATAAAAATAGTTTATTTAATGTCACATTTGCATGAACTACAAAGTCCTATGCAAACATCAGCTTGTAGAATCCTGACTAAGGGGAAGGTATCCCTCCCTCAACCAAGCCCAGGTGCTGTTGCCCTCTCCCGTAGCTGAGGGGTTTGCAGAAACTTTGTCCACAGAGGTCTGTGTCTAGAGCTCAGGAAGATTGAAAGAGTGGTCCCTCTGAACTGGAGCAGTGGTGTCGGCCATGACAGATATATTTCATTCTTGGAGATAGTTATCTCCATTTATTTTCCTACCACAGAACAAACTGAAAGGTAAGACAGGAGCTCCCAATGGTCTTTGTTCTGGAAGTGGAGTAAATAAGGAAGCCACAAAATAAAATAAAATAAAATAAAATAAAATAAAATAAAATAAACCCTTGGAAGTACAGAAACGTGTCCCTTAGGAACCTCTGGTCTCGTGTCTGGAAATGCAAAAGACCTTTAAGCACCAATGAAGATAATGATAAAGAAAAATGCTGATTTAATGTTTGAAAGATTAGCCAAGCATATTTAAAATTAACCCAGAGCCCAGATCTCTCTTTATCTCAACCTCTCTGTGCCCTAAAAACCATTAGACACGTGTGCTTGGTGCGGTGCAATCTACACATCCAAAGGAGGCTAATTCGATCTTCCATCATCAGCAGAACCAGCCATCCAAGGCGCTGGGGCCATCCCTGATCTTCCTCAGCTTGTGGCAACAGGATGGAAATAGAATAGATCTGTACATCACATTGCTACGCTCCCTCTGAGGACAGAAATGTGGGTCCCTTTAAAAACCAAACCATCACCTTTTTTTTTAATCCCCACTAGAACTGTCTTTGGCCACTAGGCACACTAGGCACGGAAAAGGTTTTACTTTGATGTAAAACCCTGCACTGCAAACCAGTTAACAGGTCTATTCATTTTCTCAAGCACTGTCACATTAGCTCTTCAAAGAGGATCCAGAATAAGGGCTTCATTTAAAATCCGAGGAAGAGACAGCGGCCTCTCAGAAGACAGCTGCTATTTTGCTCCTTTGCTTTAGGGGAATGAGGTCTTGGTTAATTAAGAGCACTTCTTCTTTTGCCACTTGGGCCTCAGCAGCGGGCAGGTGATGGAGGTGATGGTGTGGTGTGGTGCTTGAACTTAGTCCAGCCATGGGACACATGCACCTGCCTGTTCTTCCTATGTGGTCAAAGCAGGGCCTTAAAGTCTCACAAAGAGCATCATTGCTTCTCTCTCTCTCTCTCTCTCTCTCTCTCTCTCTCTCTCTGTGTGTGTGTGTGTGTGTATGTGTGTGTGTGTGTATTCATGTTGTCCCCCTCCTACTCCTTGCCCCTCTTCCTTGACACCCTCACTGTGTCACCCAGGGCGCTCCCCATCTTTCCATCCTCCTGCCTCAGCCTCTTGAGTGCGAGGATGGCTGCAGTGTGCCGCCACACCCAGCTTCTGCTCTTGCCTTTACACGTGAAAGTTGCTCACCTGTCAAAATACTCTGACCCGTCCAAGTGTGAGCAACAAACTCAACGGGCGTCAGGGCGCCTTTTCTCGGCGTATCTGACTGTCGGGAGAAAGAGAGAAAGGATAAGAGGGGTGAACTGTATTGCTTTCCATTTTCATTTAAAATTGCAATCAGAACGGATGCAGAACCTACCCGGAATGTATGTGTTGTGCTGGGCCTTGAAAGCTGTTCCAGGATGATGGTCCTTTCTCGGAGGGGTGACCGTTCGCTGCTGTCAGGCATTGCGCTGAGCACACGGCTTTGTGGGTGCCGTCCCCTGTACTAAGTGGGAGATAATAGGTTCTTTTTAAGAAGAAACACAATCCTTACGACAACACAAAGAGACCTATAAATGTTTCAACCCTTCATTCATGTATTCGGTCACACAACTCGTTTGAACATTTTCATCCACACATTGCTACTGGTTGCTATGGAAACACCTAAACCCAAGTCTGTGTGTGGAGTGTGTATTCACATCACTACATTTAATAAAACTGTAATACAATAGGAGGTGAATGAGATCCAGAGAAATAGTGCATTTTTGAAGCATCAGACTTGTTTATGGGACAGTTACCATCACGGATGACTTTATCCTAGGAGTAAACAGTTTAGTTCCATAGCTCTTGCTTTCTGGAAGGGTTCTATGGATGCTTAAGGTGCGTGAGAGAAAAACATTGTTTTCTCCCTCTCTGCCTTATGTTCCTACAAGCAGGTCCCTTCTGTCCTCCATATACAAATTTCCTATATCAGAGTAAGTGAGGGGTCACTGTAAGCCTGGGAGAGCTCTGGAATACACACTGCCAATCCCCAGGCCCGCAATTGCATGGCTGAGCTGGGCTTGGGCTCTGCCCCGTGCGAGCACAGAAAGGATTAGCTATGAAGCTAATGAAGCTAATGAAGCAGGCGATATAAAGATCATCATTTACTGAGCTCTTAATTTGTGCCAGGCATTTAAAGTTTATGAATGCGTCTGACGCTTATAAGGACTCCTGGATAAGGGAACTGGCTGTTGCTCTTCTAAAGAAGAAAGGGCTAAGATTCAGGGCCCCTGAAGTGACTTGTCAAATCTCAGGCTCTGTGTGGCTACTCTGAAGCCCAGAGCTGCCTGCCTCTTGCCCTTTGTCCTCTTCAGTTTGCACCTGGACTTTCTAGTTTAGATCAAGCCGAGGTCTCACTTTACAAAACAAGGCCTCAGTCTCCTCACTCCCTCCAGCATCTCACAGGCCACTTTATTTCTGAAAGCCTGTTGAACACAGCTAACTAGCTCACCCTCACATAGGACTCCAGATGTGCTAAGATGTTTTCCCACAGACTATATAAATGGTTGCAATTATAACGCAATTCATCTTACAGAAACAGGACGGGGTCCAGAGGCTGCTGTGTTGGGCTCCCCAGACTCAGAGCCTATTGGGGGTAACCGGCTCCGGGAGGTTTGCACTGCTGCCGGGGAAGGCAGGCGGTCAAGGGCAGTTTGCCTGTAAACACAACAACATACAACTGAACACGGGAGAACATAGACAGGAAGGGCGCAATCTGAGCTCCTGAGTGAAACTGTCTAAAACAGTACTCAGGACAGCAGCTGTGTTGCCCGTCAGAGATGAAGCAAGGGAAAAAGCTCCCCTCACGCTGACCTAAGTGGATAGTGGTGATATCAGCCTCATCTACGGAGCGCCCAGCAATGCTGGGTGGTGTGCAGGCTCCTCCTCCAGGGCCTGACAAGTTAACACAGCGCAAAGCGAGATGTATGCAACACAGTGGGATCCGGCATTTGGCAAAGTGCTTTGGTAGATCCTGAACACAGACCCTGACATCTGCAAAGCCCCGTTTAAGATACTAAAGAACAATGTGGGATTTTCGACAAAAAAACAAAAACACTTGATGGGAGAATGCCAGCTACCAGGAAGAAGCGAGACCTGCTCTCTACATTTTTTTTCATTGATTTGATGCTGGGATGTGAAAGGGATGCTTTTGCTTTGAATCTTACATGCTGGCTGCAAAGTTTATTTGTTGGAGGGTTGAGAGGAAATCCTAATTAAGCAAACAGCAATGGCGGAAAAACATAGCTATCTGACATCAGTATTCAGAAGTCTGCCATTTTTTTCTTGCATAAAAAATAGGTAAACAACTTGAATTGATTTATTCATTTAGTAATAAAATGATGACCCCTGTAGTATGGCCTATTTTTGACCAGTAGAGGTCACAGAAAAAGACAGAGGTGCCTGTATACCAATGGAACTATAAACAGGCACGGCCATTCTAAAAAGAATTCTACCAAAAATATGAATATTAAAAATATTCATAGCTTTAAACCTGACGGTTTTGCTTCTAGACAGTTCTAGTAGAAAACAATTTAGGAATGTTCTTACTAAGAGTGATAAAAAATTATTATATAGATAATACAGATGGGAAAGTCTAGTAATAGAAAATACTGAATAACTATATAACCATATGATTATTTTCTTGGTCATTAAAATCAGTCTTTCAAAAATTTATACTGTGGGAAATACAGGTGCTATCATGTCAGATAAAAAATATGATGAAGTGATGCATTATATGACAGATGACTTTAGTGTAAAGGATAAATAGAAAAGAACCTGTGTAAGCCTACATGAGGTTCATAGGACATTTATCAACACTTAAGACTCAAGTGATCCTTAATTTATATTCTTTTTCTTAAATGATTTATTTTTATTTTCAGTTATATTTATTTGTATGCCTCCAATGTGTGTGTGTGTGTGTGTGTGTGTGTGAGTGAGAGAGAGGGGGGGGGTCAGATCCCCTGTCGCTTGTGAGCTGACGCTGCCCTCTGGGATAGCAGCAGGCACTCTTAACTGCTGAGCAGTCTCTTCAGCCTTGCTATTTGTATTTTTGATGCTGCTGCTATGGTCAACAACTTTTTTGGTATTTCAAGAAGCATTGGATGGTAGCAGTTTAATAAATGGTGAAGACGGGCTAAGGATATAGCTTAGTGACAGAGATCTTGAATGAGGCCCTGGATTCAATTACCAGCATCAAAACAACCATGATTATACAGAGAGAGAGAGAGAGAGAGAGAGAGAGAGAGAGAGAGAGAGAGAGAGAGAGAGAGAGAGAGAAACACACAGAGAGAAACAGAGAGACAGAGAGACAGAGAAAGACAGAGAGACAGAGAAAATATAAATAGATACAAAGTGTTGGCAGTAAGGGGAAGCAATATTGGATGTTTATGGGTAAAAATACAGTTCAGAATTAAGATAAGGGAAGGGGTGGTAAATAATTACATATAACCAAAGGGGAGGTCTCCCTAAAGGGGCAAAACTTGGGCTTACATAAGAAACACTGCTGTACATGCAGCTAGGCAGGCTCTGTGGCATTAACACTCCATAGGGGATCAATGAAGGGCAATGATCTAAAAGGACTCATTAGAAACAACAGAAAGAGTAACGCTACACAGACTCACACTCAGAGGCAGAGGTCAAGGCAGAGAGAACATAGGACGTGGGGGTCTGGAGTTATCTCAGTAGGAAACAGAGATGGGTTTGGGTCTAAGTCAGAGGGTGACTCTCAGACTGGAGGACACACGTGGAGCTGAGGGTGCAACACTCACATAGGCAGGGTATAAAGAATGCAGAGGGGTGGCCATTCTGAGAAAGGAGGGGGGGGGCATAAATGAATGCACACAGCCAATAGACCCAAACTGCCCAAGGCTGACATACAAAGAGCTGAAGGTACTTCCGTGGTGTAAATAAAATGCCCACAGGCTCATATAGTTGAATGTTTGGTCCCCAGTGGGCAGAATCATTAAGAGGTGTGGCCTCATTGGAGGAGGTGTGTCACAGGGGGCGGGCTCTGAGGTTTCAAAAGCCTATGGCATTCCTAGTTAGCTCCGTGATCTCTCTCTCTCTCTCTCTCTCTCTCTCTCTCTCTCTCTCTCTCTCTCTCTCTCTCTTTTATTTATTTACTTATTTTTATTCGATATATTCTTTATTTACATTTCAAATGATTTCCCCTTTCCTGGATGCCCCCTCCCCAAAAGTCCCATAAGCCCTCTTCCCTCTGCCCGTTCCCCAATCAACCCCCTCCCACTGTCCTGGTAATCCCATACAATGCTGCATCAAGCCTTTCCAGGACCAGGGCCCTCTCCTTCCTTGCTTCTTGGGAATGATTTGATATATGAGGTGTGTCTTAGGTATTCATAGCTCCTGGGCTAATATCTGCTTATCAGTGAGTGCATCCCATGTGTGTTCTTTTGTGAATGAGTTACCTCACTTAGGATGATTATTTTCCTGTTCTACCAACTTGCCTAAGAATTTCATGAATTCATTGTTTTTAATAGCTGAGTAGTATTCCATAGTGTAAAAATACCACATTTTCTGTATCCATTCCTCCACTGAGGAACATCTGGATTCTTTCCAGCTTCTGGCTATTATAAATAGGGCTGCTATGAACATAGTGGAGCATGTGTCCTTATTACACGCTGGGGAATCCTCTGGGTATATGCCCAGGAGTGGTATAGTAGCGCCCTCCAGTAAGTAGTATCATGCCCAGTTTTCTGAGGAACCGCCGGGCTGATTTCCAGAGTGGTTGTGCTTATGGACCAGGTGTAAGAAAGCTCTCAGTTACTGCCCCAGCACCATACCTGCCTGCCTGTCTCCTGCCATGACTGTCTTGGACTCCAGCCCTCTGGAGCCATGAGCCCTAATAAATGTTTTCTTTTATAAGTTGCCTTGGTATGATATCTCTTCATGGCAACAGAAAAGTAACTAGGGCGGGTACCGTGGACACTTTCTGCAGAGTTCAACTGATCAAGTGGCTCTTGCCCCCAGCTCCCACAGGGACCAGGGCTGGTTCTCTACAGTCTCTGGCTTGTCGGTAGAGCCTGTGGCACTTGGTCCAGGAAGTGAACTCCAAGCTAGGGCTCCAGTTTGGGGGCCCCAAGCTGAGCTTCCTGGTGCCCTGATGTTTGGTAGAAAAGACAGAATAAACTGTAGCACAGTTTCCTTGGATGTTAGATTTTTAGATAATCAACACACAGCTATTATTATTAAGGTATTTCCTGACAAACGAGAAGGTCGGCAGAACGTTCCTTGCAGCTCCGTGCTGAAGGGAGAAACAGACAACTTTCTCGTTAGCCTCTAATGTTATTTCCTGTGTAAAAGCTTTCTGTTCTAAAGAGAGTGAAAAACACTTCTTTAAACTTTAAAAACAAAATTTACTTTCTTTCAAATTTATGAATGTTTGTTTTGCCTGCAGGTATCAAATGCCTGCAGTACCTATGGCGGCCAGAAGAGGGCGTCAGGTCACTTGGAACTGGAGCCATAGTGTAAGTAACTAAGGCGCCCTGTGGGTGATGGAAGTGGAAGCTCTGTCCTCTGGAAGGGCAGCCAGTGCTCTGAACCACTGAGCTACTTCTCCAGGCCCTGCATCGTATCGTATCGTATCGTATCGTATCGTATCGTATCGTATCGTATCGTATCGTATTTGTTAAGCATTTTATGTAACCCAGGTGTAGCTTAATGACAGGGATGCTTTGAGCAACGCACCCCCAGGACATCCTGTCATTGCGTAAACACCACATTGTGGATCTCCACAAGCAGCTCTGATGCCAGGGTTCAATGCAATCGTTACGTGACCACTGTCACATATACGCTCTGTAATCTGGAGCATTGTTGTCCAATGCATGATTGTGTATTGCTTTGCTTAAACCTTTCAATAAGAAAGTGTTTTGTAATTTAGAAGCATTAATTATCAGTCTACAGATGGGGCCACTAAATTTAATGTAAGCTCACCCCACCTTCAAGTTTAATTTCCCTAGTTGCCTAAGCTGCAGCCATTTGAGTTTCTTCCCGCAGCGTAGGTAACTTTCTCTTACCTGCACTGCAGAAGCAAAATCAAACAAATGAACCCATTAGGAAAATCTGGTGTGAAGTCTATCGGAAGGTCCTTTCTCCAGAACCGTTAACCCTAAGCAACAAGCACCCCTGGCCTCTGCAGCCTTTAGACTGCCGAGAAAGAAACAAAGACTTACAGTTTGGTTCCTCTCAGAATCTCATCACTGTAGACAGTGGGGGTTTTCAGCCTCTGTGCATCTGAAGCAATTGAAGGCAGTCTCCTATGCACTGGTGTCTTCTTGGCAGAAGTCCGTGGACCCCGGGCGTCTAGAATTCGGCCGAGCCTGTGCCGCGAAGATGCTCCGACCCCTCCCCCAGGCAGCCTCTCATCTTGCTCATTTCTGGGGGAAGGAAAAATCCGGTTAGTTACTCGTTCCTAAGTCTCCTGGAGTAGGAGACACGTGACACCCGGATTCTACTCTCTCTGGGGAATATGTTGAAGGAGTGGACATCTCTATTGCTGTGTCCGTGAAAAGCGGAAGGGATAAGGGTTGGTAATCCAATAATAGCGCTCGAGGGATGAAGAACTCACATCTCTGCTCCTGTTTCCTTGTCTCTTCTAACCTGGTCCACAGCGGTGGTAATTCTGTGGCTGATAATATGATAGTAGAAGAATCTGTTTCTGCCCTCGCACGCCGGGTAATTCTTCCTTAATACTTACTGTGTTCTATCTGTGGTGTAAGTGGGCCTCTGCTGGAGCGGTTTGGCCTGAATCGTCATCACACCACTCAAGTCACTGTAGAAGTTGCTGGAGAAGCGGTGGAGTTGAGGAAACTGAAATCAGAATAGTCGCATTACCCAGGGCCCTTTCCTTGATGGATGCCTGTCAGAACTTAGCTAGCAAGAGGCAAGTGTAACCGTGTAGCAGTTCAAAAACAAAGCCATAGGTGCCATCGTTATAGAATTCACAGGAAACAAAGCAAGGAATATTACATGGGATGGATTGGAGACCAAAAGCACTGGCAACTTCGAAATTTACTTCCAAATGGGAAAGTCAAAGAAGAGTTACCCTAAAGGCCTTATACTAGAGAGCAAAGCTAGCCTGGCAGACCCTGCAAAACTTAACACCCCAAGCAGTTTAAATTAAATGGAATATATAAATAGCATGTGATTGTAACAGAAGCCAACACAGAGTGTCTACTTGATGCTACACCATAGTAAACAACTTTTATTAGTAGTAGTAGTATTATTATCTTTAATATTTTTTTACAATCCAGTCATTTCCCCCCTCCTGTTCTGCCCTCTGATAGTTTCTAATCCAATTCCTCCTCCTCTACCCCCCATCTCCCACCCCCTGTCTTCAGGAGGACATCTCCACACGCCCACACACCCGACACTCCACACACCCCCATACCCCCCACACTCCACACCCCCCACACTCCACACCCCCCACAACCCACACACTCCACCAGCCCTCCCCACTCCCTGGGCTCTAGTCTCTCAAGGGTTAAGTGCATCTTCTCTTACTGAGGCCAGAGCAGGCAGTCCTCTGCTTTCTATGCCTTATATTAGCTGGTGGATGCTGCCTGGTTGGTGGCTCAGTGTCTGAAAGATCTCAGAGGTCCTGGGAGGTTGAGAGTGCTGGTCTTCAGTAGTAAACAACTTAAGTCCCACTTTACTCTGAACTACAAACACCATTCAGGCCTGTCTCCATTTGGTCTTAGTTTTCTGTTTATGTTCTCCCAGCAAGATGTGTGGGTTTGCCTCTTGGTTGCTTTGCTTTGTTTTCTCAGTTTAAGAAATCTTATTCGTCATTTGGGTTTAATTTGTGCTTAGCCAGCTTTGTTAAATATATGGTATTTTTTTTTCTTTTGAACTATACAAATCTTATAATCTAAAGCAATTTAATTAAATGGGCTATACAAATAGCTGGTGGTTATAACAAAGACAACACCAAGTGTCTTGTTGGTGTTACGCATTAAAGAAGGCTTAAAACCATTACTTCGTAGAGCTCCCAACCACACAAATGTCACAGAAATGACAGTGAGATTTGCAAGAAAGGGGCACGTATCATGTCAGGCTCCAAACTTACATACAGCCTGTGTGTAAAGCACGGACCCTCAGCCACTCTGCCAGCAACTGTATTGTTTCTTCTTGAGTATGGGTGTGTGCGGGTGAGGCGTAATGGTGTGTAGCTCAAGGGCAAGAATGGTAAGGGATCTTTTTACTCTGCTCCCTAACACAAGATGGGCGGAGCTAAACATCCTGTTGAGACTCCCATGTGGGATCCCCCAAGACCTCCCACGAACAAGCCAATCCTCTCTAGCCTCACCCGATACTCCATCTTTAAATAAAGACTAAATTATGGAAGACTGCATTGAAGGCACCAACCAGGCAGCATACACTAGCTCATATAAGGCCCCTGACACATAGAAAGCAGAGGACAGCCTGCTCTGGCCTCAGCAAGAGAAGATGCACCTAACCCTTGAGAGACTAGAGGCCCTAGGGAGTAGGGAGGGCTGGCAGAGTGTGTGGGTCGTGAGGGGTGTGGAGTGTGGGGTGTGTGGGCATATAGAGATGTCCTGTTGGAGACAGGGGTGGGGCATGGGGGTAGGGGAGGAGGAATGGGAAGAGAAACTGTCAGAGGGCAGAACAGGAGGGGGATAATGACTGGATTATAAAAAAAAAGATTAAAGATTATAATAATTAAAAAATGTTTACTATAGTGTGGCATCAAATAAACACTCTGTGTTGGCTTCTGTTACAATCACAGGCAGATTCTGTGCTCTGAGCTCTCTCGTGTTTCTAGAATTCTTAGACTATATATCCTTATCCCCAACATAACTAATGTGTAGAAGAGTTAACAAATCTGAGACAATACTCCAGACAAGTCTCTTAACTCCAAAAACCCTGCCTTTGCTTCAGGGCCCTGTGGTTTCCAGTGTTCTGTCATTTAAGCACGCAGTCCAAATACTAGTCTCAGATACATCTGTTTTCACTGACACCTGGGCTGAAATGGCCTAGGACAAACCAAAACTCCACCTATCATGGTCATCTCTTCATGCTCCTGGTCAAGCTTCACCCCCCCCCCCAAAAAGCTCAACCCTCAGTCTCTATCGGAGATACACAATTCTCTCCTCCATCCTCCACCCTCTCCTTCCCTTCTTTGTGGCGGGTTGGCCTGAGGCTGCTTGTATTCTAACGCTAATGTTGGTTCCTCAGACTGTTTGCCCCAGAGGTGGGAGACTCCACATGTTGATCTTAAGTGACCCTGTCCCGATGTTATTTCTGATTGGTAAATAAGGATACCAACAGCTAATAGCTGGAAGAAGAGACGTAGGCAGGCTTGAGGTCAGAGGAGAACCGTGAGGAAAACCAGGTGAAGGAGGAGGAAAAGCTACCATGGGCTGAGTGAGCTCAGAAGAACATGGCCGATTGGAGTTAAGAGCAGCCCAGATAAAACATAGTAATAATTGGGGTTAGGGATAGAGCTCTGGCTGGTTTTGTGTGTCAACTTGACACAGGCTGGAGTTATCACAGAGAAAGGAGCTTCAGTTGGGGAAGTGCCTCCATGAGATCCAGCTGTGGGGCATGTTCTCAATTAGTGATCAAGAAGGGAATGCCCCTTGTGGGTGGTGCCATCCCTGGGTTGGTGTTCTTGGGTTTTATAAGACAGCAGGCTGAGCAAGCCAGGGGAAGCAAGCCAGTAAGAAACATTCCTCCAAGCCGGGCTGTGGTGGCACACGCCTGTAATCCCAGCACTCTGGGAGGCAGAGGCAGGCAGATTTCTGAGTTTGAGGCCAGCCTGGTCTACAGAGTGAGTTCCAGGACATCCAGGGATATACAGAGAAACCTTGTCTCGAAAAAACCAAATCCAAAAAAACAAAAAAAAAAAAAGAAAGAAAAGAAAAAAGAAAGAAAGAAAGAAAGAAAGAAAAGAAAAGAAAAAGAAAAAGAAAAAGAAAAAGAAAAAGAAAAAGAAAAAGAAAAAGAAAAAGAAAAAGAAAAAGAAAAAGAAAAAGAAAAAAGAAAAAAGAAAAAAAGAAACATGCCTCCATGGCCTCTGCATCAGCTCCTGCTTCCTGACCTGCCTGAGTTTCAGTCCTGACTTCCTTTGGTGATGAACAGCAATGTGGAAGTGTAAGCTCAATAAACCCTTTCCTCCCCAACTCACTTCTTGGTCATGATGTTTGTGCAGGAATAGAAACCCTGACTAAGACAGATAGGAAAGTAGATTCTAATAGCAGAGGGGGCAGGTATCTGCCCAGCTCAGGTGCTGTTTAAGGCTTGTTGTAAATATAAAGGTTGTGTGTGTCTTTTATCCAAGAACTAAATGATCAAAAGTGGAAAAGAAACCCAGGGATGGGGATTAAAAGTTTCTACACCACCTCCTTTCTTTTCCGTCCCTCCCTCCCTTTCTTCCTTCCTTCCCCATCCCTCACAGAATGTATGGCATCAGAGCCCGTGTTATAGTTTCACTGAATTAGCGATGTCTTTCACTCATTGTGCATCTTCCTCGAATCATCTAGTAGGGGACATGTCATAAAAGCAATGAATGAGTGTTCCGTGAACTCTGGGGATACTTGTTAACATCTTTGTCACCTTAGTGTAAGACGTGGGGATTATTTACAATGTCCGATGTGGCTAGAAAATTAGGAAAAAATACCATTTGGTCTCCTAAACTGTAGATAATAGTTCCATATCTCAAGGCAAAGCTTGCATGTCTGCTAAAGAATGGTGTGATTCTTTTAGACATCACACAACAACCATTTTGCATTTTAATCTTATTGACAACCCCCCAAGTGCTTTCTTTTTTGTAAGCTGTTTGCTACCTTTCTGAGGCAGCATTTGCTGTCTTAAGTGATTTTTTTTTTCTGTTTAAGACACCTTCAAACATGTCGATGGTCCAGTGTCCTCAAGCACAATAGAGCGTGAGGTTCCTTAGGGCAGGAGGTGAGTAAGATGACGCTCTCCACAAACAGATGCAAAAAGCATAAAACTGAAGGAGTGGAGAGGCCGAGGCCAGTGCACATACCTGGGGGGGGTTGAAGTGCGGAGCCAGGGACGGCTGGAGAGTTTCGGAGCTTCGGGATGGCGGCACACTGCACACCTCAGTGCTGAGACGGGACATGAGCACGTGTGGGGATCTGTTCTCAGCTACTTTCAATTTTTCTTTATGCTTTTTCCCACCTGTGTCAACAGAAAAGTCAACGAGAAATATGTGTCCTGGGTTACCGTGAGTTTACCTCATAGACATTGACTAAACACCCTGAAGCAGAAGGCAGAGACTCTAGGGAACAACTGGCTACAGCCATGGTCTTATTAATGGTAGGGGAACAGATTACATTGTGGGGCAAAAAAACGAGTCTCCAAACCAAGAATGTCCCTTCGTGTGACTGAAGAGTGCCTGTGTAGAAGGCAGAATGGCTGCTTCTCATTGCAGTCGTGTTCTGGGTCCAGCCTACATGAGGTGGGGGTGTAAGAAGAAGCTGTGGCTTGTGGTCTTTCTTTTCTAGTTTTCCCCGGAGGCCAAACTCTGTGAAGAAGTACCTGGGAGTGCAGATTCCCAGGTTTTTCTAATGAGATCTTCCAGGATTTCTACCACACTGGTCCAAACGTGATCAAACACTTCTGCCGCCACAGCATCTCTGATACAGTCATCAGGGGAAATGGGAGGGAGTCCATGTTGACGCCTCTTCCTGCCACGGAATGTTGGGTTTTGTTCAAGACGCTCGTCCCCACTAGGAGGAAACGCATTCTAATTAGTGGAATAGTCGGGGTTAAGGTTGACATAATTATCTATGTGTTTTTTATCTATCTACTTATCTGTCTGCCTATCTATCTATCATCTGTCTATCTATCTATCTATCTATCTATCTATCTATCGATCTATCTATATCTATCTGTCTAACTACCTATTGTCTATCTATATTTCGATCATCTATTTATTTATTACATATTTATCATCAATCTTGTAATTATATAAATTGTAAACATGTACGTATCCATATATATAGCAATAAATATAACATTCTCCTGTTAATGAATCCATTGTTATTTTAAACTATACAGTTTTAATTTGTCAATTATATGTCAACAGAACTGGGAAACACCAAACAGATGAAACAAAAATGACTCTTCACTGATCTCTTCTTTTCCTCTGAGTCTCCATTTCTTTATTTCTTCTGTGAACTCTGTTGTTTAACTCTCTGGGGACTGAGTTTATTATGTCTTTTCATGTGTAAAATCAGCTTACTGAAAGTCTGTCTTTATTTCTATGTATTCCTTTATTTCTAAACACAGACATTTAGTGCTACCTAATAGATGTAGTGCTACCATGCCTGCTTTATGAGCTGCTGTTCTTGAGGGCCGTCCATTTTACTGGGCTGTACTCCACTCTACATTTGCCTTGAGATGAACTGTTCAGGAGTATCTGTCTAATTTCTCCCTTGACGAATTATCTGGATTTCCTATCGATTTCTATCTCAATGCCGTGATGATCAGAAAAGATGCTTCAAATGATTTATCGTCTTTAGGACTTGATTCAGCATCTGGTTACTTTTTAATATATTGATTTTTTTTATCATGAGAAAAAATATGTCACTATTGTTTTAAAAATAAGCATTTAGCACCAAGATGGGAACTTCCTCTTTATCTCCAGGAAGCTAAGTGTAGCAAACCTGGAGTCCCAAGGCATAAGGCTCCAAAGTTCTTGTTCCCTGTCACTAGCATGCTAGATAAAACCCGTTCTTCCTATCTACCACATTGTTGAGAAGAAAGAAATGTCTAGCTCTAGCATTTACATGTCCTACAAGATCTAACCTCTTTGGGGTATATTTCCCTCAAAAGGATAGGAATCTCACATAAGTAACAAATACACAGAATATTAAAAGTATATGATGAGTTGATATTATGCTATGAAGTATGGAAAATAAAATTCAATTTACTCCTGCTTTCTGTCAAAGGCAAAATATTCTTCAATGTTTCCATCCACGTGGTACACCTCTTCTTTCAGGGCTGAACATGATGTGAGGTCAGCCAGTTCAGTGCCATCGGCGTCCGTCGGGGCAGGAACTGAGAGTACTTCCGGGACTATCTGAGAGCCAGAGATGCACAGCCTGGGAGCAAACACATTCTCCATGGGAGTTTGTACAACACGAGAATGTAATGCTTGCACGGCAGCGATAGACTTCTAAGTTAACTACAAGGCACCACAGTCTCTGAAACATCTCCAAATAATACATTTGACAAAACACCTATTTTCTGAACCAGTAAGTGTGAGTGTGTGGGGCGGAGGAGGGGGGGGTTGGGGTCAAGAGATACCCGTCTTGTTCTTTGAGACAGGTTCTCGAATTAGTCTGGAGCCTGCCGAGGAGGAAGGGAGGAGGATGGGCTGCCTGCCCAGTGAGATCCAGGGACTCCCTTCCCACCTCCTCCCCAGCACAGGAATTACAGGTACCTTTCACCACACCCAACTTTCTACTAAAACATTTAATGTTTAGAGATGCTTTAAAAGGTTAAAGGCTCCCTAAAGTCATAAACTAGTACATGTGACTCCATCCTCCTTGCAGATCTGAACCAATGTGACAGCACAGCCCCCACAGGCATATGTGGCCTTAAAGGAATTCATCAAAATACCTTAGTGACAACTGGATGAAGTTTTTATTTCCTTGGCTTGTGCCTTGAGGCTTAGAACCTACCACAATGTGGAGTTTGATTTTGAGTTAGGTTTTACCTTTTTATAGTCTTTGAAACCTGCGCTGACATGAATTTCCCTGTGTTTATGTGTTTATTCAATGTATGTTTTGCTTATGTGCACACGTACACACAAACATACCTAAAGACAACAATCTAGTATCAGGGCATTTTGTGAAAAACATTGTGCCTACCCCCAACCCCCATTGAAATCTCAATCTTCATGTAAATTAGTTAGAGCCAAGGCTCATGGGAGAGTTAAATAAGAGGAAGAGAGCTACCTTAAAGTTAACTATTTTGGGGTTAAGTTTTTGAGTCAGAGTCCATGTAGCCCAGGTTTGCCTTAAGCTTGCAAAGTAGCTGAGGATTAACGGACCCTTCTGCTTATTCCTCTCATGCTGTAACACTACCATGCTGGTTACAGATATTTTTTTTTTGCACAAACAACACGTACAAACTTACTCTCTGCTGCTGCTGCTGCTGCTGCTGCTGCTGCTGTGGTCAGGAACATGAGGTAAAGGTTTGTGAGTAGCAGAACTAGGCAGGCTCCCCTGGAAATGTTGGAAACCTTCATCAGTTGATGGGATGAGCTGTCTTCCTAACACCCTGAAAGAGAAGAAAGGCTAAGAAGCTGAGTTTCTTTTATCAGACAAGGAGAAAATACTTCATGATTTTAAACATAGGATGCAATACTTGTTCTGAAGGGCACAGAGGATGGGGTGTAATGGGCACTGGGGTGACTCATCATAGTGTTGGAGAGCAGTAGGATGTCTCTGTTCAGTCTGGACTAAAAGAGCAAGCAGAGACTTCCAGTCCCTTGGCCTCTTACATCGTTTGTTGGTTGATCAGGTACAAATCAGAATCGTAGTTAGCTTGAGAGAGTAATGAACGGCTTAGAGAGAACGAGTGATTGACCTGAAGATCTAGGGCAGTGGTTTTCAACCCATGGGCCATGACTCCTTTGGAGTGGGTGCATCCCAGATATCTACATCATGATTCATAATAGTAGCGAAATAGCGACAAAATAATTTCATAATTGGGGGGCCACTGTGACACGCAGAACTGTGCTAAAGGGTTTCAGTAGCATCAGGAAGGTTGAGAACCACTGTCCTCTGGCAAGGAAGCTCAGAGAAACTCACTACAGACCGACATGTGCATAGGCCTAGTGAGTAAAAAAATCCATAAACCTACACTCTTGGCTTGAGTTCTTTTTCTTTGTCTGTCTTCCCTCCTTTGTTTTCGTAGGAAAATGTAAGATGATGGTGAGAGAAATGGACCTGAGCTCCTGACACTGGGGAAGTGCACAGTGACTTGCAGCTACTTCTGCCCTGCCCACATCATGCTCTAAAGGGCCGAATGAAGAATTGTTTAAAATTGCCTAGGGAAGACTTCTTTGGCATTGGGTATTTGGGTGTTTTGGGCTTTGGTTGTTGTTTGTTTGTTTGTTTGTTTGTTTGTTTGTTTGTTTGTTTCTAAAGCAAGGTTTCATTGCAAATCCAAGGCTTGCTTTCAACTAATAGTCCCCCTCCTGCCTCAGCCTCCTAAATGCTAGGGTTACAAACATCCATTGCCTTACCTAGCCAGGACAATGTTTTTTTAAGTTCCCATGCCAAGCTAATCAGAAAATCCAATATTTTGTGTGTATGTTAGTTTTCCAATCCATTCTGATCAGCTCAGAACCTGAGAACACTAAACTGGATTTCCCCTTCCCCTGATACCAAGGCCCAGTGAAGAAAACAGCTCCTCCCACCCAATCTACATACCTTGGATATAAAAAATAATAAATGTCTTCTATGCTGTGAAGAAAAGTAATGAGGGGTGGATAATCTGGGCCTATCTAGCAAGTTGTTCAGCATGCGATCACTTACCCCCTGAAGCACCACCATTACCATCCCTCCACCCCACAGCCCCACCCCATCTGCTCTGCCCCACCCTTGTGCTGAGGCTCCCAGCGATGACAGCTGCCTGCCACTCACAGAGTGAACCTGAAGATGAAGGGACAGTCCTCAGACTTTTGCAATTATCATGTATATGACATCTCTCTGAGAACAACCTAGATTTCCTTCTGACAAGTTAAAAGGCACATGCCAAGTTTTCCTTAGGACCTAAGACTAAGTTTTGGATAACTACTCTAACTGGGTAAATGTTCTCATTTACCCAGTTACAGCGTGTGGGTGGGACAAAGAAAAATCAGCTGTGTGTAGATCAGAGACCCATTCCAGAAGGTGTTTCTGGCCATTTCTGTACCTAAGATGGAGGGATCTTCTTGCCCATTCACTGCACTCGGCCTGGAGATTCTCGGTCTGGGGACCCACTTTCCCTTCAAATAGCAATTCCTCGACCTCCCAAAACAGCTGCTGGACTTTCTGTGCATTGACTTTGTCAAATTCCTGAAACAGAAGTACATACCCCGTTAATCCATGCACACACCACGGTCATCCACCTGATTTCCGTTCATAGATACCTCACTAAAAATTATAGAACACAGGCTTCCTAATCAATATTTATGAATCAGAGAACACTAAATAAGAGGAAGTAAAGCAAGGTAAAACTGTTGGCTCTGTAGTGAGATAGACCAGTACACTAATTTTTTATCTTTCTGATCAGTGATATCCCATATTAGGTCTCACTTTTATTAACTGTTAAATAACAGTAAGAGTTACAACATCAATTATGAGATCACTTAAGGTTCTTCATAGATATAGATACATATCTTTACATAGCCAGCATCTTTGAGAGTGGGGGTGGGGGGATGACAAAGACAACTAGAGATTCTATAAGTCTTAGTGAAACCAAAACTGTAGCTAAACAGCCCCTACTTGCCAGAGAAGCTCACAGTCACAAAATACCCAAAGTAGAGTCAGTGTCTACTTGATAGCTTGTCTCAGGCCAAGGCTAAAGTCAAACACCTGGCTTAGACTTTTAGGGTCACATGGTACAGGTGGGGGTGCTAGGGTCCTCTAATTGTGGAGATTTCTTACAGTGTTTGCTTTTCCAGAACTTTCTCTTACTTGCATTCTTCAGTGTGGAGGCTGTACCTCAGGCTTTTAGCCATAGGATACGATTTAAAAGTTAGGTACGGTAGAATGGCAGGCCGGAGTGTAGGGTGGGAGAAAGAAAATAAGACATTTTGATATTTTCAAATGTAATAGTATAAATACATAAATATATACTATATATGATGTAAGTTGTAATGCTTAGATAAATGGTAAATAGATTCTTTTTGAACATAAGAAACATTCATAGGGATGTGGAGACAGTTCACTGTGTAATGTGAGGCAGGTTTAGATCCCTGTCATCTAACTGAAAGCTGGAGGGTAGGAACATGCACCTGTAATTTTGGGCCAGGGGTGGGGTGACTTCCGCTTCAGTAAGAGAGTCTGATTCAAAATAATGGTTTTTGAGGAGAGTGGTAGAGGAAGCTATTCAAAGTTGACCTCTGACCTCTGAATGACTTCACAGCTAAGTGAGTGCCCTCTGGCACAAACACACAAATCCATGACTGGAAAGTAATTCTCCATAAACCACCCCCACGAGGTTGTTGAAACTATCAAAAGACACATACGTCATCTCTCCAAGAAGAAACTGAGCTCCTCTCCGTAGACAGTCCAGTCGTGGAGCTCGGCGTGGACGAGCCAGGCCAGGAGTTGCGGGCCTCCGTGGGCGTGCGGCTCCCACTGGATGAAACAGATGAGGGGGACTCGCTGCAGGAAGGAGCACGGGGATCGATCTTGTGAGCTGGGAAGCGAGGCCCGCCTTTCTACCCACGCCTGACTTCTCTGCTCAGTCCCGCTTCCTCGTTGTCCCCTTAATGTATTTGCCGAGTTCACAGCCATTTTACACGATCAAAACCAAAACGACATTACTGATCCTGTCCGGCCCCCATAGTTACTATGCACATCTCTGCTGGGTCAACATTAAAAGTGATTGTTTCTTACCTCGCGAATTTATCAATGGCTTTCTGCACGTTTCTCGTAAAATTCGTAGGTAAAGGGTCTTTGCTCTGTTCGGAGCTGTGCTTCCTGAGTCCTTTCGAAAGTCCCCTTCTGAGAAGGAAGGAAAACAGAGAAGTCTATAATGTGATCGCATTGGTTTATAATCCCCCACTGTTAGAGGTCACTCCTCTTCCTCGACGGAGAGGCTTCTGAACGCCTTGATTTTATTTGTCTTAGACTCGACGTTGCCAGTAGACTTCAAGAATATTTACATAATCTGAAAATATAATAACAATCGTGAAAAAGCCAAAAACCACAAACTTGTCCATAATTGTTGACTATACTTCTGACAGTTCTTTTCCAAGGCTTAAGGCTTGGTCGGCAAGCAGAGCGTGGGTTAGGTTTCTTATCAAACCCAGGGAGCATACCAGCCAGCGATCATTAACCCCATAACAATTCTGAAACCCACCGATTCAGCCATCTGAATCACTTAGAAGCCACTCAAACATGTAACTTTACTACTGTCGGTTGTGCATTCTCCATTTTCAAGGGCTCAAAATGTTAAAATTTAACGAAAACTTAAAGTATCTACAAATCTGAGTAAACTATTAAACCAACATGGCACGGTTCATGTTAATCATTAAAATGTCCTGTCAATGAACCTTCCAAAAACATTTACTTCCCCTTGACCAAATTATCTTCTTCATGTTTAGCAGTGAGCCATTCGTGTTTGCTAGTAGAAATCATAAATTCCATACAAATAAAGCATGTATTAACTTGATGGTGGGGGTGGGGGGAAGGCTTGAGCTTCCAGTATTTCAAATAAAGGCACCATTTGGTGTGCTTAAGACTGGCTTTGCTTTTAATTAAAATGGTAGCTAACTTTTAACATTTGTAACTTTTAATATAAATGGACAATACCTTGCCTTTGCATACCTACTTAAAGTTCGCCAAAAAGAAGGGGATTCTTTTAAAGATGAATACTATCTGCAGTGATTAGCCAAGAACATCTGCCTTATACTGATGTTTTTGTATAATGATTAACAGAATGGTGTTATTTTCCATTCCTACTACCTGTATGTCTTAAGTACAGTTAAATAATTCTGAGGCAAAGATGTTAAAAATAAGCAGAAAACAGAACTTAGCATACTGCAAGCTTTTATGCTCTCTCTCTCTCTCTCTCTCTCTCTCTCTCTCTCTCTCTCTCTCTCTCTCTCTGATGTTGCTTGGGCTTGAATCCAGAAGCTCTTTGTATAAGGCAAATGCTCTACCACTGAGCCACACCCCCCACCCAGCTCACATACTAATAAACCACTTTCTATTAGCACAGTTCAGATGTTTCTAAGTTGCCTTTAAAATCGCATTGTGATTCAACTTTTAGGTAATCATAGAAATTCTTACAAACCAGCGTCTCAAAGGTCAACTAAATATTAGGTCAAGAAGCTGTAATTTGAACAGGAAGGAGCATAACTTAGATGTGAGCTAACGTACCATCCAGACGGATGTGCTGTGACGGAAGACTGTGATGGTTTTCTCTCTGACACCTTCTTCATAGTGGACTTACACACTAACTTCTCTTCCCTGGGGCTCAACACCCACCTCTGCAAACTGACAATGCAGCAGCCATCTTCCCCTGGTCCTAGGAGCATGGATCCCAAGTGCATGGAGAAGACAGGATGCAGCTGGCAGCAGGATGGAGACTGCTGACCTGGTATCCAAATCAGTTTATAAAGAGTGTTCTGTTTCTTGTGTTATGATTAAGGTTTAGTTCTTAGGTTTCTCTGATCTTGAGCCAAACACTGATTCCATGCATAACTTTGAACATTTTAATCCCCTGTGAATTGTCCACTCCTTCAAATTCTACTAAGACTAAGTGGGCAAACATACAGGACATATCCTATCCTGTAAGTACTTTAAAACTTATGTCCGGCGTGATGTCTGTTAAAGTCATGATACCCAATACGTAGACATTTGATCGTTTTATGTTAGCCCTTTCTTTATGCTTACATTTTAGAGATAGTAACAATTTTCTTGTGTGCACATTTGAAACCAAGATGTGGGGTCCCCTGGGGTGGGCTGAATGGAACCATATCACACACACGTGAAAGTTAGGGCTGAAGAGCGATCTCCGGGGGTTCCTCCGGAGACTCCACTTAGTTTGGTTTTATTTATTGATTTTTAAAGTGCATTTCTGAGAACTTGCAAACCTCAGGGTTAAACTGCCCCGTGGAAATACAAATGTTAAATAGTCCTTATAGCCTTCCAAACACCATTTCTCTGTCGGAAAGGAGTATTTGAAATAGGTACAGTCTTTAGATTAAAATACAGGATAGTCAAGGGTGTGTGTGTGTGTGTGTGTGTGTGTGTGTGTGTGTGTGTGTGTGTTTTCTTGCTATGACTGGAAGTTGAGTAAGGGCCTCCTCCTGCAAGCCAGGCAAGCACTTTACCCCTGAATTAAAACCAGCAAGGACCTGGTTTTCGACTGTGTGACAAACACACCCAAGGGGAGAAGCTTCACCCAAGGGGAGAAGCTTTCTGGTACTCAGTAATGCTTCTCTGAGTGAAGAAGCGACATCACTTGGGAAGGCCTGCTGACGCCAGCATGCTACAATTTCATGAATGAATGCAGGAAGGAATGCACACACCAGATGGATTTCGCCTTTGCAGACCTGGGGGTGGGGTGGGGGGTGGGCGGGGGAAATCATGCACTTCTCACAAAACCAAGCCATAATCTAGAACTCATTGCACCCAGCCTAGGTGAACTTACCCAATTACAATCAGCCCCAGGCTCTGGCTCTTGTCCCACAGGCCGGGCCGGGAGTCTCGGGGCCTGGGTAGCACGGTGCGGTGGTTTCCCGCGCCGTTCCCACGCAGGGCAAGGACTGCAGCGTGCCCCCGGATCCCCGGGACTTCAGCTCCGCATCCGCCCAGCCCTGAGCCCCGAGCCCCGCTAGCGCTGCGCCCGCGGGGTGTCCGGGACCCATGAGCCCGCAGAGACGCAGCCAGCGGTGCTGGCGGGGCCCATGGGCGCGGCGGTTCCCGGGGCTCCAGGCACGGCTTCCCACTCCAGACCCTCAGTTCCAACGGAGGCTGGATGCCACAGCGAGCTCTCCCAGTCCTCCCATCCTTCCTGCCTCTTGCCTTGGCTGCGACTGGAGTGGGCAGAAGAATCGTGGCCGGCACTCCCCGCCCCTTCCCGCCCTCTCAGGCCTGGACCTCCGGAAAAGCTGGCCACTGCTTCTGCAGATTACAGATTTCTGTATCCAGAGACTAGAGTTTTTGGTGGCTTCCCAGGGCCAACCGCCTCAGTACTCTCGAAAATATTGATTTCCCAAGCCCTGAACCTTCCAGCCTAGCTTCTCCAAAAATAGCATTTAGATTCCTGAGAGAAAGGCAAAGAACTGTACAAGATTTCACAGCCCTGCTGTCAGCATCAGTGAGATGTAAGGTTTCAGGTGAGAAGGCAAGAGAGGTTTAAAATAATCAAGGCCTAGATCTAGAAAATGCAAGATCAAGTAATCGGAGCTTTAGGTCTGATAATAAACAAGATCAGCATCCTTTGCTGTGCAGTCTCTGCTTCTGAAAACAGATCATCGAAGTCACGCAAACCAGTCATTTTACTGTAAGTCACAGAGCATCAGTGCTGTTCTACTCACTGGTTTATTGCATGCGTGTTTCCGTGCGTGTTTTTAGATGGAATCTCTCTCCTTGTAGCCCAAGTTGGTCAGGGACTGACTATGATGTAGCCAAGGCTAGTTCCAGCCATAACAATCCCATTTCTTCCGTCTCTTGAGGGACCACTGGGGATTCCGAAAGTGAATTATCACAGTCATTTGTGAGTGTGAGCACAAGAGTGTATGTGCAAATGCATGTGGGGGGGGGGGGCGCGTGGATGTGAGTCTGTGTGTGTGCCAGATATCTACTTTTAAATATCGATGTATCACAAACTTCTTCCTGGAATGAAACAATGGTTCTAGATGTGCAGCTCTGTGGTAAACTGCTTCTCTGGAGGCCTGAGTGCACCCTCCATCTACACAAAAATCAAACAAAACCCCAAGGTTGAGCACTGTGAGACCCCCCCCCCACTTCATGTTAGCCTGACCATTGTTGGCACCCTCAAAGAGCTACAGGCAACTAAGAAATGCTGAGAGTGGGAGAAATAGCCTTCCCCAGGGAAGAGCCACCAAATGGTTACCCAGTAACAAATGGTCAATCTTAAAATCATATAAGTAACATTATATGGACGGAGCATATTTTATTTATATAATTAGGAATATTTATACACATATGTGTGTGTGTGTGTGTGTGTGTGTGTGTGTGACAGCAATTAGAAAACAGAGTGGTCATAAATTTGAGAGTGTACGTGGGAAAGGGGTGGGGGTTGGGGGAAGAAAGGTATGGAGGTAAATGGTGTATGTGTATTTTAATTAAAAATTATTTTTAAAAGACTAAAACCTCATTTCCCCATGTTCACAATTGCAGAATTCAGACATGCTGTTCCTTCTGGGGCCACTCAGATTTTTGCCTGGTGGCTGATCCGGTCTGGAGGATCCACACTGGCGTCGTGCAGGTGTACACCCAATTAGGTCGAGAAGTGACTCGTACGTGGCTAAAAGCCTGGTTTTAGCTGGGCATCCCTTTTCCGAAGTCTCAAGACTTCACATAGTTCCTCCAGCAGGATGGTCACCAAACACAGTCACATGAGATGCCAAAGAACTAGACCCTGTCCACTCCATCAAAGGCCAGCCTGAGACAGGGTAGTGACACTTCTGCTGCACACTGTAATTAAAGTGGTCATGGAATTAAAGGCATGGCAATAAACCGCACTTCTCATCGGGAAGGGTGTCCCAGTTGGCCGCCATCTTGAATCCACAGCAGCCCTGCCAGTCCTGGCTCCTCCTGCACGCGTAACACTCTCAGCTTGTCCAAATGGAACAAACGGTTCAAACAGGAGCTCACAACTGTTGCCGCTCATGAGTATAGCCTCTTCCCTTGGGCCCAAGGGCCGGTTGGTGAAAACTGACTTCATCTCGTGCCTTTTGCTTTAGCTGAAGTCACAGATAAGCCATTGTCCTAAATGTTGGATCTCTAGAATGGCCTACCACAGGGAAAGTCTTGGGTCTAGCTCAACTCCTTCTGTTTAAATCTGAAACTCGTGTCAGGATCCAGATGATGAATGTGGGGTCTCTGGACCCCTTTCTCAGGTTCCCTTCCCATTGTGATCATACTGAATTAAATTACTCCCTGATATATATTTTTAACATTACTCATTTTTATGTTTACTGTTACTCCTTTTAATTGGCAAATGGGATGGGATGGTTCCAGAACCCCTCCTTGGGTCCCCAAAGCTCCAGTTTCAAGAGGAGCCATCAGCCTCTACACAGACAGTGAACACGGCTTGGTGGGACAGGGATGGGACAACTGTGTTGACTTTCTCGCTCAACAAACGCAGCAAAGGGAGGCCCCGGCAGGCACATGCTGACAGTTCCCCATGACTATTTCTTCTCTCTGCCATTGCCCTGGCCCTTAACGCACTCTCTGTTTCCAGTCTCCGTTCTCATCATCAATGCAAACGTTGCTTGTGCAATCGCAACCTATTCAGCAGGCTCGCAGCCCGATTGCTCTGGGAGGTTTGGGTGAGAGATTCAAATGCCTGCTTCCGTTCAGTCCAAGACAGTGGCTCCCTCCACACCACCTCCAACACAAGGTCCCTGTAGCACATTGCCGTTTATTTAAAACCCATCATGTTTCACTGTGTTACCCCTAAGCCATACCATCATCTGTGAGTTGGCCCTCTGGAGAATGTCAAGGCTTCCAATAGGACTTTTAGGATCATTGAAGGTCATGTGATATAAGAAAACACTTCAGCTCTTTCTGAGGTCTTTATAAGCCAAACCTTTGACTTGAGCTTCATGGCTGTGTAGAACCTGATTCCTGAACAGAGCCAACCTCCTAGTATTGCCTAGGGAGACAATTTTATCTCCAGAGACTTAGACAACCAAAGTGCAGGATCTGAGCTGAAACGATGATCATCTAATGCAGGCCTGGACCAGGACTGCTCAATTATGCATAGCTCTTGCCCTGACTCCTATTTCCCGAGGATTCTGTTCAACACCGGAATAGTTCCATTTTCCTTTATTTCTATGGTATTTAGTTCACATCTATCTTTGTTCCAACTTCAAAATCTAGAACAAAGGTTCCTGCTTAAGTCCTGAAGTGGTAAAAATCTTATCGGGGGACCTAGACCATCCACCACTACCCAGAAGACAATGAATACATATTTATAAATGACTGCTCATTTATAAGCACAATCACACACACACACACACAAACACACACACACAACCACCACCACCACCATCACTAACACACACACACAAACACACACACACACACACACACACATTCTTCCCATTGGTTCTGTTTCTCTGAAGAACACTGATTAATACCTAATACTCTGAAGAAAACAGGGGGGAAATGAGTTCACTTACTAGTAACATCAGTGGTGAGTGGCTCATTGTGACAAATGTACCTTAATAATAGATGTTAAAAATAAGGCTTCCTTAAGTATGAAATTATTGTTAAATTTGAAAACTATACTTAATACTTGCACTAACCTTCCTTATTCTTTTCCCCAATCACTGTTTATCCAAGACTCTGATATGAAAATATAGAGGCCCAATGCTCAAAATATCCAATAGATGGTGCCACATCCCTTTTTGTCACAGACTATGTTTTTGTTCCTGCTTTACCTTTTGAGATTTTGTTTGTTTTGTTTTGTTTGTTTTTCAAGATTTAGGATTTACTTGATTTTCATTCCAGAAGGGATGGAGAACCTTATTTAGATCTGAAATCACTCTTTCTGTGGCAATAATCTGGCACACACAGCACACAGGAAGTGCCTTCGTATTAGAATCTCTCTACCATGGGTGGGTGGAGAGTTTGCAATTTGTCAGGCAAATAGGACCAGAAGCTTCACATCCTGCTTCTTATCATGAAGCCTATCCTGAGTGATGCTCCTCTCCTGTACAGAGGAGAAAAGCAAGGTCGGCAACACTGTGTAAATTGTCAGGGCCAAGCTGTGTTACACAAACTGGCCTCGTCTGAACTCATATAGAGATTTATGAAGCCTTTATAAAGATTCATCTCAAATTCATTAATTGAATTGCACTGTAGTTCTTTCCCCTGTATGCTTCTTTTGTTTACATACAACAAATATGTTCTACAACATTTACTAACATTTTGAAAGCATGTCTCGTATGTCAGGCCCTGCTATAAATGCTTGGCATAAGAGTATGCTCAGGTTTCACAACCGTTCATTGTGAATGAAACAAAAAGAAATAAAAAGGAAAGGAAAGCACGTGGCTGCTCCTTGGTATGGCTGAGGAGAAAGTTTAGTATAGACATGTGGGAGAGCATAGCCAGAGACAGACTCATCTGAGAGAATCCAGAGTGATCATGAGACGAGAGGTGGGAGGGGAAGGGATGGAGAGAGAGAGGAGAGCGAGCTGCTACAGCAGCCAAGAGGCCAAAGGTACAGAAAGGGCAGGTAGACAAAATGGCTGCACTAAGTAGGGAAGAGCCTCTAAGCAACAGGCAGCCCAGCCTCTGGGCTGGAGAGTTCTGGTTAGAGGGCAGGGTAAGAGAGCCACACCTGTAACAGGTAGGAACTGGGGGATGCTAGGAAACCGGCAGCCAGGTCTGTTTTGATATGCCAAACAGGTACCCCAGTTGTTTGTCTGGCTTTGAAACTTAACATTATCGTCCTCTGAAGAATCAGGACAAATAGGTTCCCCGGGTCTTGGTCAGGCTAGGAAAACCAGAAGTGTTATGGTCCTTAGAAGGAGGTTTGGGTGGCCTGCTCAAGACAGGTCCTGGGTCTCATCCATAGTTGATACTCATGATTTTTCTGGTCCACTGTTTGGGAATTCAGCTCCTTGCAAAAACTTGTGACATCCAAATCAAGCCTCAAGTATTTTATGCCCATTCACACATAATATTATTTACTAGATTTATTGTACATATTTATACCAAGGACTTCAAACTGGGCCTGACACGTGTAACATGTTCAAGAAATGTTCATAAAAACTGTCACGTGTGTATGGGGCACAGGATTCCAGCTGGGAGGTCATACAAGGTGACATGATTCTTGTTTCTGCTCTTGTCTTGTGAATCCTTGTCTTAGAATGATTCCCAGGTATAGACTTCAATGCTATATTACATTTGTAAGCATAAGAAGGATATGCTGTGGTGTGTATGAAGAAACCTCAGTGTCGGGTAAGTTTTATACTGGCACAAGCTATGTTGCTATTAAGGAAGGTTAATGAGTATGTGATAACAATAGACACAAACACACATAGATAAGATTAGATATTGATCAAATCATGAAAATGTTGAGTCTAGGGTCTCATGAGAACCAAATTGCATTGTTCCTAGGAAGGAACTTCTATGTTCTGTGATGGCAGGTTTGTACCAAGAAGACCAGTTCCCAAATTCACTGTTTTGCGGCAGCTCTGTGGAGCACCACTCTAGGACATTAGGGCACTCACTCTGTGCTTTTATGCATACTTATTCATACCCATTGCTCTATCATCTCTTTGAAAAATGTATTATTTAGCTTCAAAAGCCTGTTGACAAACATACAAAAAGCTTCCAAACATTAGGAGATGGCTTCCTGAGTCCAGCCATCTCTGGAACAAGTTCTATTTTGCTGGCAGAGCCAAAACTGGTCCCTTTCCCAGGCCCCAGAACTCTCTCCTACCCTGCTTCTTTGTCTGTTGCCTGCTTGTCTGATAACCAGTAAAGAGGGAAGTTGCTGATTATCTAAACTCAGGCACACATGTCGTAAATGCATTGCCCATCATGACTCAATTGATTATGTGCAGCTCACCCACTCCTTTGTTCCCTCATTAGCTTGAATTCTGGGCCAGGAGGGGACCCGACTGCAAAAGCTGAATCAAGAACCCTGAAAGCAGGTGACCCGGATGAGGTCCAGTCACCATCGTTAACGTCCTTGCTTAACCCCATGTGCCAAAATACGATTAGTCAATGCGACAGGTCACCCTGCTCCCACTTGCTCTGTGTTCCCGTCGTGTAAAAATGTACAGTCCCCCTTCGGGAACCCAGTTCAGATCCTGAACTTGCCACCTCCCTGCATACACAAAAGCTTCTGTCTCTGGAGTGAGTTTTCTCAGTTTCCGCCCGTAACCCAACACAACAACCTGTAAACGGAGGTCATTTTAAGTACTGTAGTTCTAAGTCTAGAGAACCTTAGTACAGAAAGATGCTATACTATGCCCACTGTCTTCTGTTCCCACTGATCACAACTGAGATCTGTAGATCTTCATTTTAAAGCTGCACCTGTATCCCCCGAGTAGTCATCAGCAATGCAAGTCATTAGACCTTGTCTTTCTCTTTCCATTTCAGCAGTTACAAGGTGAGATTTTTGGGTTCCTCACAAATCTCAGGGGTTCTGTTCTCTATGGACCCAAGCTGAGACCGTGAGAACCACGGCACCCATTCATATGTTTTATGATTCTATCTTTCTGTCCGGGTACAGCCACACCCTACTCCTCAAAGCACCTGATCCCAGGAATCATGCCATAGCTAGCCTTGTATTCAAACTTCAAAACATAGTAGCTATTTCATTATTATATCTTGTTGGCCTGCTTATTAATTGGTTGATTGTGTGTGTGTATGTGTATGTGTGTGTGCACATGCATACACACAAGCATGCACACATTTGCACATATGCATAATCATCTCAGGGCACATATGAGGAGGTCAGAATACAACTTGAAGGAGTTGGTGCCATGTGAGCCCTGGGGTCTAACTCAAATCTTCCGGTGTGGCCGCAAGCACCCTTACCTACTGAGCCATCTTGCCAGCCCTACTCCCTTGATTCAAGGTTGGTGAAGAGGACCTGGATGAAGCTTTCCTCTTGCAGAAGAAGAAAGTGAGGTCTACAACCGGTCACTCCCAACCAGACACACGGGCCCTAGCTCTAACACATGGAGTGGTCAACCCAGCTTCTTCCCATAATTCCCTACCCTAAGTAGAACCTACTCAGTCGTTGGGTGGGAACATGAACTGAAGAAGGCTCTTTCCAGCCACAGAACAGAACCACTGGATTCTGCATTAGGTCAGGATAGTGGAGGAATACTTAGGGCTGAGGGAAAGTATCCTTGACAGAACACACAAGTTCCTCTTCTTGTTGAAGGGCCGTGTTTTGGCTGAGCAAAGATGAAAGGAGAACTAAGTTTGCAAGACTCTAGGTGTGACTGTGCTCTTGGTCTGTGCTTCCGGACTCAGGAGAAGCGAGAGTCTGGACTTCTGCATTGTGCACAGACAGTACTTAGCAGAAAAGCCAGGCCTGAGAATGCTTCACGTGTTCTAACTTCACGTACAACTGGATTTTACATTGACAACCAGAAAGTAATCAAAAGGTTGGAAATGGAAAATACAGATGACAACTTCCCATCTTTTATTTAACTCAGAAGTTGGGGTGTGCCCACCATCGATAGCATCTCGGGGCAGCAGTCACCTGGGTGAGGACCTTGAAGTGCTTGTCGTGAGACAGAAGAGGCATCACCCCCTGAGTCATATTCATTAAACTGGTATGTTTCTGTATAGTACCTACAGTAAATACAAACATGTAAAATAAAGTTTAAAAAGCACGATGCTAAGTAAACTACATGAGATATAAAAGAAAGAAAAAAGACACATAGTTCTACTTGTATCTGCCAACTCCAGGAGTCACATCCAGAGGAAGGAAGCAGAATGGTGCTTCTTTTGGGGATATGGGGGTGGGAGGTGGGGTGGGGAGTGGGGGTTGAGGGGTGGGGTAGGATATGGGGGTGGGAGTGGGGTGGGGGTGAGGAATGGGGTGGGGGTGGGGTGGGGTAGGGGATGGGGTTGAGGGTGGGCTGGGGGTGGGGGTGGGAGTTGAATGCAGAGCTGGTGGACTATAGTTTCTCTTTGGGAGGGTGAAAAGACTCAGGTGAAAATACAGAAGAGATGGAGAGCACAACATTAAAATTGACCCAATGCCCTGATTGCATTTAAAAATAGAGAAAATGACATTTTGATGTGTGTTTATTACAATTTCAAACCATGCCTCCTCCTGTTTTCAAGAGTATCTCCAACTTGAAAGAAGTCTAGGAACAATGCAGGACACCTACTGTGGTGGCTTGAATAAGCACAGACTCCACAGGCTCCTGGGTTTCAATATTCGGTCCCCAGTTGGTGTTACTCTTTGGGATAGATAGGAGCTGTGGCCTTGTAGAAGGAGGTGTGTTCCTGGAGGCAGACTTTAAGTTCAAAAGGTTTGTGCCACCCACCATTGTCCTCTCTCTCTCCCTCCCTCCCTACCCCCTTCCTTAACCCCCCCACCTCCAACTTGCATATCAAGATGTGATCCCCCCAGTTGTTCCCGCCATCATCATGAACTCTAACCTTCTGAAAACATCAAGTTCAATGCTTTCTTTTATAAGTCACCTTGGCCATTGGGTTCTTTTCACAGCTATACAATGTGATGTAATTAAGACACCCATCTAGTCTTTACAAATACACATGCTAGAAGCTAAGTGGTGAAGAAGGTAGCATTCCTCAAAACCCTCAGCGTCAGCACATGTACCCTGAGGTCACATAGCTGCAAAGTAGGTATGACTCTGATCCTCAATGTATTCTTATGATACTACCTTACAATATTAGTACCTTACCATATTAATATTTATCTTACGATAGTGTATTTTACCAGCACAGAACATAATGGTTAAAAAATAAATGCATTGGCTTCAAATGCCAAGCAGAGAAAGAATTCATGAAATAACTTAATAATTTTGAGGAATCCATTTGGGTTGTACTTTTAAATAAACACTAGGCTATTGATGATTTCTAAAAAGCTTGAGCAAATCTGCAAGATCTATAATAATAAGGAAAAATTCAAATTCCAAGTGACAAAGTATTAGAAAAATTGCAGTTTTGTTTTTCCTAATAGAATGTAAAGTAAAAGCAAGTTTTGCTGGAAGCAGGGTCTCGCACACATGCGTCTAACTGCAGCACGTCAGGAGGCTGGGACTAGAGACACTGGCTTGGGGCCCATCTTGGAAACAGACTGACATCCTGACTCCAAAGCACCCCCACAATGGGCGCACCAAAAACAAATCAAACTTTATTCATCTATGTTGGCCTTAAGCCATATCTTAGCCTCAGCCTCCCAAATGCTGGTCTTGGAGGCAGTGCTACCAGACCTCCTAATTCCTGAGTTTGAGAAAAGAATTTTTTCCTCCTCCTGATGACATACTGGCTTAGACATATGTCTAAGATCATCCTAATGATGATCTTAGACATACATAGTATGCCTTTAAAGCATTCCCTTTTATTAAAATGTACCATAATAGAAGGACTGGAGAGATGGCTTAGCAGTTAACAGCACTGGCTGCTCTTTCAGAGACCAGGGTCTGATTCCCAGCATCCACATAATAGTTTAAAATAGGCTGTAGCTCTAGTTCCAGGGAATCTAACACCCTCTTCTGGACTCCTAAGGCATAGCACAGGCACGTGGTAGGAAGATGTGCTGGCTAATTTATGTCAGCTTGATACATGCTAGAGAGTTACCTGAAGAAAGGGAACCTTCATTGAGAGAATGCCTCCCTAAGATCCACCTGTAGAGCATATTATTAATTTGTGATGATGCGGGAAGGCCCTGTCCGTTGTGGGTGATGCCATCCTTGGTCTGATGGTCCTGGGTTCTCTAAGATACCAGGCTGAGCAAACCACAAGGAGCAAGCCAGTAGGCAGCACTCCTCCATGGCTTCTGCATCAGCTCCTGCCTCGAGGTTCCTGCCCTGCTTGACTTCCCACCCTCACTGCTTTTGATGCTGAACTCTTATATGGAACTGTGGGTGAAATAAACCCTTTCCTCCCCAAGTTGCTTTAGTCATGGTTTTTCATCACAGCAATAGTGACTCGAAGACAAATCGGTCCCAGCATAGTGGGATATTGCTGTGACAGATCTGACCATGTTTTGGGGAAGATTATGGAAGGGCTTTCAAACTTTGGCATAGAGAAACCTCTGAGTGTTGAGAACTCAGTGAGGTGTTCTGTTAAAGCCTGAAAGGTAAACATATTGAGGGCAGTGGAGACAATGGACGCCTGACTTGTGACATTGCAGAGGAAAGCAAAGACTCTACTGGGCCTTATATGTGAAGAATCTGTGGTGTCTGGTCAGCTGAAGCTGAAGAATTGCCTGTGATTTACAAAAGACCAGAACTACTCAAATAAAATCTTTGCTTTGCTGGGACGATGGATGCTGGTCTGCTGGAACTGAAGAATCAACTGTGACTAAGAAGAGACCAACAACAGTGAGATGAAGTCTTCTGGGAAGTGTTTCCTCCGGGACAGCACACAGAGAAGCAGCACACATAAAGTTGAGCCTTATGTTGGCAATGGAACTTGATGGGGTAAGAGTCACCCAGGTGGTATGGTTCTGAAGGTAGGAGAAAGGGTCATGAAGAGAGCAACTGAGCCCTGATACCATGTGGCAGGACAGGAATTCCCTGAAGGAAGCCCAGGAGAAGCTATAGGTGAACATGCAGCCCAGTTGCAGCGAGAGATCCCAGCATGTTTTGAGACACCAGTACCATGGGATGACCAGCAAGGAGGGCAGCATTGGTGTCATGGAAACAGGCCTAGCCTAGAAGACAAGCTGTGTGTACTGCAAAGAGCAGAGCTGGAGAAGTGACCCAAGCTCCTTGGAGAAGCCTGTACAAACGTGAGTAAACCCGGATGATTAGACATTGAGCTATTTCCACTTTTGGAGTTTGGTTTTGATTGAATTTGATTATGACTGTGCCCTGTTTCTTCCCTTTTGAAAGCTGATAATCTTCATTTATTTATTTTTTTTTTATTTAACACAGGGGCCTACAGTTGAATTTTAAGAGTGGATTCTAAAAGAGATTGGCTATTCTTAAGAGACTGAAATTGATAAGGGTTAGAAATTTTAAAGACTGTGAGACTTAAATTTTGGAATGTTTCTATTGTAGTGTTGGTATTAGTGCATTGTTTCAGGGAAGTATAAGAAAGGAGAGGTTAGCAGTGATGTGTTGTGTGTCAAGTTGACAAAGGGCCAATTGTGCTGGCAAGTTCAGTGTCAACTTAACACAAAATAGAGTCATCAGAAAAGAGGGAACCGCAATTGATAGCATGCCTCCATAAGATCCAGCTGTAGACCACCCTCTAAATTAGTGATTCACGCGGGAGGACACCGCCCATTGTGGGCAGTGCCATTCTTGGGCTGGTGGTCCTGGGTCCTATAAGAAAGCAGCTGAGCAAGCCACAGGAAGCAAGCCAGTAAGCAGCACCCTCCATGGCCTCTGCATCCACTCCTGCCTCTGGGTTCCTGCCCTGCTTGAGTTCCTGCCCTCACTGCTTTTGATGATGAATTGTTAGACGGAACTGTGAAAGAAAGAAACCCTTTCCTTCCCCAACCTGCTTTGATCGTAGTGCTTCATCACAGCAGTAATAACCCTAAATGAGACAATGGACAAAACATCCATACACTTAAAAAAAAACACATGTTTATAACTAGTAAAACTGGAATATAATATTGTACTGAGATAACAACTTCAATGAAAATATTAATAAGCTCCTGCTATGAATGGTGCCTCCATCTTTGCTTCTAACCTCTTCCTTACCCAGTAACAAATTATGTTTCTGTCGTTCACAGAGATAATAGGTAAAACTGGAACAAATATTAACTCAAAAAGAAATTCTGGCCGGCCTTGTTTCTGGCAATTAATTACCGTTGCAGGGCTAGCTGTCTTTACAACGCCTGTACGAGATAGTTAAAAACCTTCCTGTAAGAGGTCTCTTTCATGAAAGGATTTTCTTCATCTTAATATGGTGTAATTTATAAATCTTTCATGTTTTTAACGAGGAGTTATTTTGTCCTGTTAGTAAAGTGATCTTTAACTATCCCAAGGGATGGTTATTTTAAGTTTTCTTGTAGAGCAGTGGCCCTAATGTGTCAGAACACGGTCAAAAGAATGACTAGGAGAGAGCAAACCTCAGGGAACTGTGAGAGACTCCAGGAGAAATGCAGAGGGCCCTTTACCTCAGGTACATTTTGTTCCCTGGATTGTTCTTAGGTGTGACTTTGTTCCTCTTACGGCACACATTTACATTCAGTTTAAAAAATGTTTATTTTTGTTGGATGTCAGATCAAAGCTGGCCAGTGTACCCTGAACCAAGATATGGTCTCTGCCTTGCTTTGTGCTTTCCCAGATAGAATCTATTCTGCATGTCAGGCAATTGTGTTTAAATTGGTCTGTCTTGAAAAGGTTCTGGGGAAAAACTGTTCGGTTAATATTTAGTATTACTTACTGACCTTTATTTACATGGTTTTCTAATCATGATGTTTGGGCTCAAACAGCCTTCCTGGGATATCTGCTTTCTTTGACACATTTGTATATGAGCACACTGAAACTGCAGTATGGTTGTCTATAACCTTAGGCTGATGTTCACCCAATTCAACCTGCACAGGTTGGCTTAAAAGTTGACACTAACATTGTGGTGTGACCTATTAATATAGTTCCTTACATTGTGGTGGCCCCCACCTATAAAAGTATTTTCATTGATACTTCATAACTTTGATATTGCTAATGCTATGAATCACAACATAAATATCTGACATGTAACCCCAGGTTGGCAACCACTGTTCTAGAAGATTCATAATATAATCTTTCCTGCTTATAATTACAACCCAGTTGAACTTGTCTTGAGTATGAATGGGTGTAACATAGGCAACCAAGTTTGTTTTAAATTTTAAAAGATATCCAATGGACTCTGAACCATTGATAATCTTATTGATGGGTGCATAGAAAAGGTGATATATGTATGTATATATATATATATGCATGTATAAATAGTAGAATTTTAGTCAGCAATTCAGAAACATGAATTCTACAGGACATGGATAGAACCATTAAGCAAAATAGTTAGGTTCAGAAAGAAAAATTGTATACTTTTTTCTCATATGGAGAATATATGTTTAAGACAGGAAAGTAGAAAGAGTTAGAAATTGGTGGGGTGGGACAAGAAAAGATCTATCAGGAAGAGGAAGATAGCAGTAGTGGGTGGCTGGAAATGGTTAGAGTGCATTACATTCATGTATGAGAGATTAATAATGACGTCTACTATTTTGTTCAATTAATCTACAAACAACAGAACAGCCATTGTCTTAGATAAGGCAGTGTTATGAAAACACCACAGGAAAGCCTAAAAGGACCCTTTGCCAACAGTTCTGGAGGCTGGAAATCCAACACTGAGGTACCAGTGACTTGGTCTCTGGTGAGAGTCCACATCTTAGCTCGTGGAAGCTCACCGTCTTCCAGGACGCACACATGTGCTCTTCTCTGTGTGCAGTAGAGAGCAGAGAAAGATCCCCATTTCCTCTCACGAACTCAGGTCCCATTAGGAACGTAGCACCTGTCCATCCTTTGTTATTTCCGGTGAATCCAGTTTAAAACTTCAAAAGGTTGGGGGTCAAGGATTCAACGTATGCGCCTGCAGCTGGGCATCCAGGCACTTTGTTGGCAGTACCCACAGTGCTGTCTTTGCAGCAACCAAGCATCCACGTACGTAAACTGCTTTCCCCTCACTCTTACTGTCCATTGGCAATAACAAGCCCCCTTGTTCACTGTTACTATAACTTTTAATACATTTTTCCTATTAAAGTAACTATTAAATTGTTAATTTCCCCTAAGAAACTGTTATTATTTTCCAAGAACAAACTGACTCCAAGTGCTTATAAGTACACAACAACCCACTATAGTTGTGGATTTATTTCTCCTTTTAGTTCTGTTGATTCTTGGCATTAGTCTTTTATTTATTTTTTAATTAAAATTTAATTTTTTAAATTTTTTTTTAATTTTTAAATTTTAGGTTTACATTTTCAACTCAGTTTTGACTATGAGACTAATACAGTTCATGGTTCTAAAAATCCATAGGGTGTCACCCTATGTTTTAAAATCCTTCTCTCCGTCCATCTGATTTGATTACTAGGGTCTGGTGGACAGAAAACACAGTTTCCCCCCTTGCATCTGTAGAGGAAACTTTAGCAATGAGTTTGTTAAGTACTACATCCGCATGTATTTTTTGGTGTATGTTATTGGTGCTTATAAATGAGCAATTTTTACATCTTCTCTGAGACTGGTCCTTTTAATTTTGTGAATTAGCCCATGTGGCTTGGGCTAAGGCCTCCTGTACGAAAGTCTACCGTGCTGTGACCTTCTAAAGCCCACACAGGCTCTCTTGTATTTAGAATGCTTTTAAATACCAAAGTTTCACCCACACACAAACATTCTACTTCCTTGTAAATAAGCGCTACACACTGTAAACAGCACTAAATTACTGCTTGCAGCTCACACTCACGGAGGATTATTACATTCATTTCTGAAAGCGGACTGAGCCGAACCCTGGCTACCCGCCCCCCCCCCCACGCCCCCCACTCCTTAATCCAATCAGGAAGTGAGAGGATCGGAACCAACTGGGGTCTCCAGGCTCGCTGGCTGATTTCCAGCTCACCTTACCTCCTGAGTACACTTAAAGTTCCCGAGCTGCAGCGATTGCTCAGCGGTTGATTGCTCTTGCCTGAAACAACTTCCTCTTTGGCGGCTGGAAGCAGAACAGGGAAAATTTTGTAGGAAACGCGTACAGGGTGTGATGAGAATGCCCTTCACCTTCCAAAGGAATCTTTGCTAATGACGCAGTCTCTTCTTCATGATTTAATGCAAGAGTAACTCATTAATTACTTATAGAGGCAGCCAAGTTGCCCCCTGTGGGATAAAATCTAGCATTTTCAGCAAGGATAGCAAGCATTTGGTTTCAAAGTGTGTTTGTACCACATGCATGTGCAGTGCTAGACTCAAAGTGGGCTAACTACATTACCAGCTGAGGTGTGCTAAACAGGAAGGAAGACATTGAATTTGGTGTTGGTCTTGAAAGTCACAAACATCACGAGCTGTGGAACATGGTAGATGTGTTTCCATTAACAGAGATTAGCTCTTAATCATGATAAAGATAAAAGTGTGATATTTATTTATTTGTTTATTTGTTTGTTTATTTATTTATTTAGCTATAAGAAAAGTAACAGCAGGTCCCCAGGGTTTCCACAGAAGATTCCGGGTTTGTTTTGGTTTTTGTGACATTCAGCAGAATCTCTTTAAAAGACAGAAATTTCTAAAAATGACTGCTACAGGGTGCAATTTCTTCTTACCTGTGAGTCATCTCAAATCACAGTTCTTTATGTCAGTATCAGGCATAAGGTGTGACCTGCCCCCTACCCGCAAAAGTAGAAGTAACTTTACCCATGAGTTATGTAAGGGAATCAACTATCTAGTGCCTTTGTTACTTCTAAGCCCTTATCCTTCTGTGGAGAATAGGGATTTGAATGACGTGATTATGCTCATGAATTGCTCATGCACCTTCACACAGGTGTAAGTGTGGAAGCTGCTAGGAACTGAGTGCCTGTCCCCGACCCGTGTCATTCCTGAGAGACTAGCCTCATTTCCAATGCTACATGTTGGCCGTTGTTTTCAAGTGTTTGGTACTTTCTTGAGTTGCAGATATCTTCCGTAATCTCATTTTGGGGGGTGGGGGGCAGCCTCGTGTTTCAATGATATCGTGGTGTCAAGAATGTTTTAGGGATTAAACAGGTTAGCACAGTAAAGACATACAACAGCAACCATCTACTCCTAGGTCACAGAGGAGCTGATGCAGTGGGTTAACTCTATCTGTCCATCTAGGAAGTAAGACGGTTGAGACGAAGTGAGTGGATCAAGTTATCCCGATTGGCTGTGAGGAAGAAGCTTTCCCCAGTTACCCCTGAGTAATGCTTACTGTATACGAGGAAAGTAAGGCAATAACAGTGAATGATTCCTGCGTTGTGGAAACTTTTAGCGTGGGATTACTGAAAATAAAAGTCCAGATTCCAAAGGGCAAGGCCACCCAAGAAATGTTATGGTCGGAAGTTTTATAACTTCATTTTTCATCCTTTCAGGGAGCTGAAGAATGGGCCACCATCTTGTCTGTTGAAAATAGGGTGTTTAGAGATCACAGTGAATGAATCCTTTAAACTTTAAAACTTTGTTTGTTTGTTTGTTGGGGTAGGGATGTAGAAGCTAGAGAATAATTTGCAGTTTTGGACAAATTGCAATATCAAGTTGTCACGCTTGGCAGTAACTATACATCCTTATGGGCTGAGCTGGCTTATCGGCCCAGCAACCCTTTATATACAGGAATATAGCAGGTCTCTAATGTTGCCTCTTTGGTCTCTTTCTTTATCCCATATTACTTCTTGATCTTTGTATCCAAGCATCCAGTTACTCTAGACGCTCAAGTCAGCTCCTGTTTGACTCTGATTTGCCCCCACAGGATCTGGTGTTCAAGCACTTGGTCCTCAGCTCATGGTGACATGTTGGGAGGCTGTGGGATGTTTGGAACTTAGGGCACAGCCAGCAGATGTAGGCTACTTTGTAGGTCACTGAGGACTATAGTCTAATCTTAGTCCTGGCTTCCAGCTCCTAATTCTGTCAGAAACTCTGTAACAGCCATGAGAAAAGTAGCTAATATGCCTCTCAAAGTTTCCTTCAACTATTAACAATAATATTAATGGGTACCAGACATGTATGAAAGCCCTATGTTCTAACAGTGCTGTGCTAAGTCCCATGTGTGGTGTCCTCACTTCCACCTGACAGCAGCTCCCTAAGAGGCTCTCTAATAATTCTTGTCTTCCTCCCATGAGAAACATATCTCTCTATATTTATATCCTACCTAGGATAGAGTCACCTTCACTGGCCAGCTGACAGTCTTCCTCGTGTTCCCAAGGTTTCCTCCACCAAATGCAGAAAAGTAACATCACTGCCTAGTGTTAAAAACATGGTTGAGCCTGCTCTCTGTGAGGACTGTGGCCACAAGAGGCCTGGAAGGGTGGGTATACATGCACGGCAGGCGCCAAAGCATTGTAAGAAAGAACAGAAAGAAAGAACAGTCTCTCGTGAAGTAGCTCATGTTCTGAATTCATTCTATATTTCTTTACCAATAGGTTTGTATTTTAAACTCATTCAGAACATCTTTCTTTCTGCTAGGGGTATTGTATCAGAAAATTTCACATTTAAGATGAAGGAATTTAAATAAGCATTTAATAAAAGGGAGAAGGAAAAACAAGCTTTAGCTAAAGCTATTTATATCTCCTAAGTAGGCAGGGCAGATACAGACGGTGCCAGCCAGACCAGTGTCTTGTGAAGGTCACTGAGCTGGATCTGGATTGGTTAGCATGGTTAACAGAAAATTTAGCAATATTAAGTCTAGGGTTACATGAGTCTAGTTCTCAGACATGCAAAGGATTATATCAGGAGGCAAATGTAGTCAAGCCCAAGGTTATAGTCCATTGCTTAGTCAAGACAAAGACGAAAGGTCCAAAGTAGAAATTTAAATGGATCCAGAGGAGAGAACTCAGGAAAACAACTGCTGGACATAGAACAACAACGGCACACACGTTATTTTAACCAAAATCTGTCCATGAGAAGCAGCTGCTACAGCATCCCAGATGTAATTCTTGTACTTAAATATTTACCAGAACTTAGGCATTGTCATCAGGGTTTGTTTCTTACATCTTCATTTCTTTTGAGGTAATTTTGACAATGTTCTATTAAAAATAATTATAAAGAAGTGAAGTTATTTGCCTTTGTAATCATTAGGTAATAAATATTTGAAACTTTAAAAAAAAATTAGACCCTCAAAACTGTTTCATTTATTTTAGAAATCAATGGTCAAAAATGGTTCTCCAAATTAAATGTTAGGTTAAAGAAATATCCTCCTTAGGGATGTCTATAGGTGCCTGGCAGGATACAGTTCATCAATATTTGATTATAATGCTGCTGCCTCTTTAAGTGAAACCTGGAGAAAACACTAACCCACAAAACAGCCTTTTCTCAGCCTGTGTTATATCTAATTGCTTCTCCTTCCCCCTGTCCCCTAGAAAAAGTGCTTTCTCGCTCTCTGATTTAGTAGCACAATAAATGTTTACATGTTATATGTACATAATCGTAAAAAAAAAGGAGGAGTTAGTAAAAGGACTTGGGGAGTTGAAGGGGTTTGCAACCCTATAGGAAGAAAAATAGTATCAACCAGCCCGAGCCCCTAGAGCATGTAAGGACTAAGCCACCAACCAAAGAGTACACATGGAGGGACCCATGGTGCCAGCCACATATGGAGCAGAGGATGGCCTTATCTGACATCGATGGAAAGGGAAACCCTTGGTCCTGTGAAGGTTCAATGCCCAGTGTAGGGGAATGCTAGGCTGGTGAGGAAGGAGTGGGTGAGTGGGTGGAGAGCACCTTCATAAAAGCAGAAGGAGGGGAATAAGACAGAAGGTTTGCAGAGAGGAAACTGGGAAGAGGGAATAGCATTTGAAATGTAAATAAATAAAATAACCAATAAAAAAAAAGAAATGTTATTATACAGTCAGCCAGGAGTGGGTCTATAAAATTATTTATTTTTATTTTTATTTTTAAGAACATATGACTGTACCAGGGCAGGTATTTAATTCTGCTCTTCTACATGGACAAAACTAGGCTCCTTATATATGTCTTTGTTGACATTAATAGCAACATTATTTTGAGAAGTCACTTTTAGATCACTACAGTGGGGTTTTGCTTTTCAGGGCCTTTTCCTCACTAAAATCAGTTTGTTCCAGGAAAATTATTGCACATTCCTTTATAAGTGCCAACAAGTAGAGTTTTTTTCCACCTGTAGTAATCCATTCAAAAATTATATATGTATCTGTATATACATGAATACATGTGTGTGTGTGTACGTGTGTGTGTGTGTGTGTGTGTGTTGTGGGGAAAGGGCTTCTGCATGCATGAACATCTACAGATTTGAATCTACAGATTTGAATAAAAATCTACATTTTTATTAGTTATATGCAAATAGAAAATGTCTTACACTTTCTGAGCCCCAGTCTCCTCATCTGTAAACGGGAATAAATCATTGCCTTGTGTACTTGAGAACTCCTGGGAACACATACAAAGCACCCTGCAGCATTTGGCAACTGATGGACAGCAGAATTCTCACTGCTATTTCAAATGTGCGTACAGTATGTCTTTGTGGGATGTTCCCGTCCGTCAGTCATCATGCTTACAAAAAGGTTAAAACTGGTGAGCGCAGCAAACATCTGACAGGCAAATCTTTTCTTGGGGGGGGGGGGTGTATCATCTACTTTCTTAGAATGTAGCAAAATGATAGCGCTCTATGCTTTAAGGGACTGACCAAGCAATGAAGTGATTGGGTTCATGTGTAGGTAGTGACTTATTCAATGCAGATGTTTTCTTTCACTGGATTGTGAAGAGTCCCCAGACAAATGCATGGTTTTCTAAGACAACACATGGATGGTCATTGTATTTTAATGTACCTAGAGACCTTGCCTAAATTCAGTCACTAATATTAGCTGTCTGGTATAAATTATTAGCTTCTAGAGTGTTTTTCTCTTCATTTTAGTAACACTGAGTAGAAGGTCTACATTGTTTGATAATAATTCCAAATGTTACAGTTGCAAATTTAAGAAGACAGTAGTTCTAGAAAGAATTTGTATGTACATTGGCACATTTGTTTATGTGTGTGTGTATTTATATTTCCACCTGAAAAGATATCTTCACTCTAGTTATCCGCACCAAATACCAATAGAGAAAGCCTTTGTGACTTTTTTTCATTGCCAAAGACATTTATTGCTCCAGCTTCATTTAGCTTTAACATAACAGAACAAAAAGAAACAAACAGAAAACAAAAACAAAAACAAAATAAAGTGTCCTCATTAACTTCTTCTCCAGAATCAATGGGCAGAGTCTGATTTTTTCAATTTTTATTAATTGTGTTCATTTGCTTGAATGAACACACTTGAGCAAATTGTAATTCCTATGTAACTCAGGATCCTGATTGCATATCACCTGGTTGTTGTTACATACTAACACAGCCAGGTGCCATATATGGAAACTGTTACAAAGAACCTAAACTTTCTCTTTAAAGATAGAGCAGGGGACTCACCACTAGCTCAATCACAAAGATTTTAAATAAAATAACAAGGAGAACAATTTAAAGTTAATACCAGCTACTGCTTAAGTGGAAAAGAGAAAAGTGTTTTATGTTTAGGAAAAGGTGACATGTTGAAAATCTGTAAGTTTGTGTGTCCATGTATTGGCAAACATATGTGTATATTTGTGACTGCATGTGCATATGTGTATGTGTGTTCTTGCATATGCATATCTATGTGTGTGGACACATGTGTATATGTGTTTGTGTGTACATGTGTATATGTGTATGTATACATTTGTGTGTGTGTGTGTACGTGTGTTGACCAAAGGGACATTTATATTATATGTTCCCTCTTTTAACTCCTCAATATCTTTGACTGTGAATTACTATTTCTAGTTTAACAGAAAATAAAGTGAATTTATTGGTGCAAAGTAAAGTCATTTTGTTTTTACAGACAGGGTCTGATCTGGTCGATTCACTGATACATCTGGGCTAGCTGATCACCAAGGCCCCGGGCATTGGTCTATCTGCGTCCACCTCCCTGGTGCCGAGATTACAAACACATGCCTCCACTCCTTAGTTCCCATGGACGCTGGCGATGGAACTCCAAGAGCTTATGTGGCAAGTACTTTACTACCTTGTCTATTTCTCTAGCCTGGGATTATGACTTTTAATGAAAGGCATGATCATGTGATTCTAAGAGAATGTAAAAGCCACTTAACACTTGTAGGCTGAGCTCACCGAGTCACTCCTGAAGGAATAGCCCTTCCCAGGAGAAAGCATTACTTACTCTGAGAGAATACCAAGACAACCAAACAACAACAACAACAAAACACCCAAGAACAATTATTCTTAAAGAAAGACAATTTAAATTCTTCATGGTTTTTGAAATTAAGTGGACCATATGAGGAAGAAAACATTTTTTTTATTCCTTTATTTAATGTGTTTTTACTGATTGCCTTTGTGGGCCTGTGTTGCCATCAGCATCATGGTTAAGTTCTAATAAAGAACACAAGATGGACCTGGCTCACACTATCGTGGGGTGAGAGTAGGACTCATGCTGAATGGTACAAGGGGTGGGTGATGGCTAGCATTCTATGTTCTCCTTAAATTTTTAAAGGTTGATCCCAGGATAAAAGATACACTTTCTTCTTGTGTTACATGCTAACATATGTGCTATACCACTTGCTAGGAATTCTTTCAATTCCCAAACAAATCGATAAGCCCTTGACAGGGAACCAGAATTACAGAAAGAGGCAGTGAAGGGCTAGTGGAAAGTGAGGTAAATGGACTGCAGTTTAGAGTGAAAATGCAAAGGGAAGTGAGGGCGACCATCAAAAGTGATAGAACACATATCTAGGGGGACAAGGCAGCAAGACAAAGAAAGAAAACTCATTTTCCTCCACTTCACCCAAATGTAGCCCTATCTCCCTATCCAATTCTCTCTATTTATCATCAATCTATCATCTATCATCTATCAACTCTCTATCATCTCTCTATCATCTATTTATATATATATCATCTATCTGTATATCTGTGTATCTTCCTGTCTATTATTCACTTATCTTCTACCTACTTATCTATGTCTCTCTTTCTCTATCTGCCTCTCTTATTTCTCTCTGTGTATTTCTCTCTGCTCTCTCTCTCTCTCTCTCTCTCTCTCTCTCTCTCTCTCTCTCTCTCTCTCTTTCTCCCTCTCTCTCTCTAGTTACCTATGTATCTAAGCCATGGTTTCAGATTTTCTTCTATAACTGAGAGCTGTGGTCTAAAAATAGGGTCTGTGTCTCTCAAGGATGTGTTTCCATTTTTATATGTTCACATTCTCTCTGGCCACTTGCCCCCATTTCCACATTAACAGTGTCTCTCTTCCCATGCCAGTTGGTTCTTGGAAATTACATGTTCAATTTTAATATCAGTCAAGCAAGCCAAGAGCAATGTACTAGCCAACAGGTGAGCTGGGAAGGAGGTAATTTAAATTCATTTTCTGATAATATTTACTTAGTCCATATTACCAACAGCATAAAGGAAAAATGCATACTACTTCGGCCTGGTCCTCTATCTCTACTTTTTAATGAGAAGAGAATTGAGTGCGATGAAAAGAAAGAAGTAATTTTGTACCTGCAAAGAAAATTACCCACTCAGGCTCATCAGTCATCTGCTACTGTGAATGCCTTTGTGAATGCTCTAAAGTGTAGGCGCACACACCATCAGGAAGATTTATGGAAAACACAACGTTCGATGCATTGTTAGTTCTGAAAGCAACTGAAACTCATTTTTTTTCCACTTTTCAGTGACATTCGATGCATTTGCTAATGCAGATTAGCTTCTGCAAATAACACCAAATGCACAATTATTCCTGCTCTACAGAGTGAGTTCCAGGACAGCCAGGGCTACACAGAGAAACCCTGTCTGGAAAAAACAAAAAAATAAATAGATAGAAAATAAATAAATAAATAAATAAATAAATAAATGAAGTGTTTGGAAAATACTAACTAACACGTGCAAGGATGGAAGTTAACGCCATTTTCCTTCCTGGCTATTCTGCCTGTTCTAATATCTATTTGCTAAATAAAAGTGCTGAGCCTAGAGTTTACAGTCACTGTGAAGATCTGTTTGCTCATAAAACATTAATTGTACAATCGTTAAGGACCAGTTGCTAATAACAAAGGCCCAGTTCCTTAGGTAATCAGAGCAGCTTTCCAAGTGCAATTGATTTTCCTTATTAGTGGGTAATTGATTGACAAATTTTGAAACATAACATGTCAAAGGAACAGCTTAATTTGACTTACTATTATGCAACTCCCAGTACTGACAAGGATACAAGGCACTTTCGTGAAACTATACATTCATACCTTGAACGACTTTCTTCTATATGTCGTTCTGTAAGCATTCAAAAGGACAAAGTTTGTACACGCTTAAAAACATCTAGCAATATGCTCTCGATAAAAATAGAATTCACTGTCACTGTAGAGTCTTGAGTTATTTGGTAAAGATAATGTGTTGATTTCAAAGGGTAGGTGTATGGGGTGTGTGTGTGTGTGTGTGTGTGTGTGTGTGTGTGTGTGTCTACTGAGAAAAGTGGCCTCTGTTCTGGTGAAGTCAGTCCCTGTTTCTGTAGTAACACGGGGTCCCAAGACAGAACTGAAGACCTCTGGGAGGTGTACTCCTAAGCACCACGGGTCTCCTTTGCAACAGATGAGGTGATGCACATGTAAATTAGTTAGGTGTCACAGAAAGGAGAGCCATTCCTCTTGGGATCTCATCCTTAGAAACTGTGGAAACCACTCAGCCATTTCTTATCCGTGGCTGCTCTACTGTGGAGTGGGTTGCCTGGACACCTGGTGTATTCTGTCTCAGAGAAAAGTGCTTGAAAAAAAAAGAGTCTCGTGAAAATCATGCTCACCTTCTAGCGTTCAGTGCTTCTGATAGCAGAGACCTCCCCTCTTTTTCTCCCCTGATCAACAAGAAGCTTACTCTGAGGATGTTAAGGAAAAGTTTCTCATCATCTATGTTGGGAACGACCAGAAAGCCTGGGAGTGGGCGGAGTGAACTCGGGAAGAGATGCATGGCAGGCAGAGGGTGGGGATCAAAATGGACAGACTGGTACTCACCCTTCTGGGTCATCCTGGGAGTCGCTGTCCGAGGTCCATTCCTCGCCAATGTCTGGCAAGGTGAAGAACAGAGTTTTGGGGACAGGACCTGGGGCCATCCATACACTGGGCTCTTGCTCTCCAGGAGCTGACAACTGGCGAGGGTTCCGTGGACTTGAGGCTGCACTGCTGTTGCTGACCAAGGGAATGGTGACAGAAGGCAGGGTCGCCCAGACAGCCCCTGGGCTGGGCAAGGTCACTGAAGCCACGGAGCCTGCAGAGCCTCTGTAGGGGGCTAAGGACTGTGCTATAGATGCTCCTGAGCTGCTGGGCAGAGATATGGGACACCCTGCTACTTCTACCCTATGAGTAGCTGCCGAGCTCCTGGGGTGCGAGGCAGGGAGCGGAGTGTGCACAGGGGTGAAGGGCTCCCGTGAGGCTGTGGTGTCTGGAGGCAGAGATGGGAGCAAAGTCACGGTTTCAGCCTCTCTAAGCGACGTGCTGGCGCCGGAGTCTCCTGATCCTGTGGCCGCTGCGCCTCCAGAGTGGCTGGAGACCGCTGGGGATGCTGTTGAGATCTTGAAGATCTTGGCAAACAGAGACCCCAGGTCCAACACAGCGACCTTCATGCCTTGGTCCTGGAGAGGCTACTGTGACTGTCGCCGGGAGGACGCCAGGTGCTGGACTGCAGGGCTCCATCCACCGCCCTCTGCAGCGATCTGGATCAGGTGGCCCTAGGGACGAGCAGGGGTTCCTGGAGTCCTGGCGCACTCTTCCTCGAGGCTTAAGTCTTTTTCTGTCCCCAGGAACCTGTTGTTTCAGCGTTTATCTCTTTACGGGTCTGATAGATCCTCTCCAATGGACCCACAGATTGCTGAAATTATAAAAGGCGACAGAGGTAGGCAGGTTACCCTCTGCAAAGAGAAATCTCTCCTCTCCCACAGTGTAGTGAGATGTCCAAGGGACCAGGGACACAACGCTCAAGAAAAGGACTAGTGTTTGATTGCACAGATTATGGGCTCAACTCGCTGGAGATTCTCTGACTGGCCCCTAGGGCTGCACAGGCGGTTGCTAAGCTAAACAAAAGCCCTGCTAAGCTCTCTGCTAATTGGACTCCAGACTGTAGCTGGGCTGTGTCCACAATAGAAACACCAGCTCCCCTCCTTGACTCCTGCCTTAAAGAAACAGTTTCAAATTTCTCCATCATCCTTACAGCTTCAGGCTGCCCAGGAGCTAGGACGTTGAACATAAGCCCTGCAAGCATACACAGCGGTTTCGGAATGTTCTGGAACTCATTCAACTTAGCAAGGTCAAATATACTATGCTCATGATCAGTTCACCAATATGGGGTAAGGTCAGTGTTGAGTTTTGCAGAAGACATGGGTGAGGTTCATTCACTGACATGAGGAGTGTTCACCTTTGACCTCTGTATCCTGGGGTTCTGAGCTATGGTCATTTTACACCTTCTGATCAGTTTTGTTTCTCTGCTTGCTGTAACCATGACAACATTTTAAAAACACTTTAAACGAGGAGATCTTCACACTACCAACTGAAGACCAAGCCTCCAGCACATGAACCTGGGAGGGTGTTTCTTTTCAAGCTGTAACATAATAAGAACACAAGGCTTTATGTTTTCCCAAAGGTAGCTCATTTTCTACTTATCCTATTGAAAACAGCCCATGATGTTCTTAGTGCATCCTACTGCACTAATAGACACGTCAGAAGCACCTTTATAGAATTTCAAAACTTATTAAACACTGAGAGGCAAGGAGATATATTGCTCTTGAAGAACAATAAAATGAGCAAAACAAAACAGATACTTATCTATCTCACATGGTGACAGGTATAAGCCCTTAGACACAAGTACAGCACGTGACCACAATTTCAGTCAGCATCAGCTGGGAGAAAGCAGAGCACCTGCATAGAAGTCTGTGTGTGTGTGTGTGTGTGTGAGAGAGAGAGAGAGAGAGAGAGAGAGAGAGAGAGAGAGAGAGAGAGAGAGAGAGCAATAAGTCTCCATCTTAATTAGATTCTGGGAATAGGAAGAGTATGCACTCATCAGCATGGAAAGCTTGGAAGTAAGGATTGGGATGAGGGAAAGAAAGAGTGAGTTCCAGACAAACCAAGGTCAGCAGTGGTGGACCCTAGAGACAGAGGTGCTGGGGCCAGACCAGAGAAGCTGTGCCAACTGTAGGACCATGAAAAGCTACCAGAAGGAGACTGGCATTGGCCAACCACCATTTGCCATGTTCTTGTCATTCCCCTGTGCTGTAACTTGCCAGGTGGTCCCCAAGCTAAGGAACATATATCAAGACATTCAGATATTTTACATAGTTCCTCAGGCTTGCAGTAAACGTTATGTGAATGGCTGGTCCTTTGCCCTTACACTATCTATCTATCTATCTATCTATCTATCTATCTATCTATCTATCTACATATATATGTATATAGACTATATATATACATATATACATATATGTACATGATATACATAAATATGTACATGTATATATGCATATATACAGGTATGCATATACAGATTCATATAATTCCTACAGTAATATTTTTGCATCAGTTAACCTCAACTGAAAGCATGTGACAAAACATTTGGGTAACAGGACTATAGTATAATCAAGTTCAGACAAAGTCATTTGTAAGGACCCTAAGCCAATAAGGTGGTATAATCTGAGGAAGAAAAGGTTTCAAGAACAGTGACACGGGGGAAAACACCCCAACCTCTGCGGTGACAGATATATGTATGGACAGTCTAAATCCTACTGTCAAGGTGGTAGAGAGAGAGAAAAATCCTGACTTGCAGGTTTCCAGTGGATCAGAGCTTTGCAGATACCCAGTGTAAGATTTGTAGCCCACAGAAATGTGCTATTTGAAGCCATCTTGATGTGGTAATTTGTTATGATAACCCTAGGAAACTGTTAGGGTGTTAATTAAGTGAAGAGGAGCCTCTCACCACCACAGTATTTCACTTGTGATTCTAGAAAAGTATTCAGGGGCCATATTGGCTCTAAAGAGCTGGCTATAAATTCAAGTAATGATATCAACTGTCTTTAATTCATAGAGAAAGCGACAGAATGAAAGATGGTCGTGGGGGAAGTCCCACTATCGGTTAACTAATGGGTATAGCTTTCTGAAAAGCTAGCGTCATAAACAAGGGACAGTGGATGAGAGATTGACCCTTCTGTTTTTGCAGATACTGCTTTGGAAAAATGATCTGTAATTGTAACCATAATAAGCCCTTCTAAGGAAGACACTGGGTCTTTCACAGCCATTGTTCATCTATCAACAGCTTTTCAGACACATGTGAGATGTGACCAGGCTAATCCTTAATTACCAGCAGCATGCAGTCCTCATGATGTGAGCCTTAAGTGATGGACTGTGATGCTCTGGCTGAAGTCATTATTTCAAGAATAATGCAATGAAAATAAATGATTCCTGTACAGGGGCTGTACCAATTTTAGACAGGCTATTAGTAATGTTAAAGCATTTGGTTTTAAAATTCTTATTTTGATTAGCTAAGAACTTGGCTTATTTTTCTTCTGACATTTATCTCTGACATGGAGAAAATATTAGGGAACTATAATAATGTTTCTATGAACAAATTTTATGTTTTGGAAATTTAACATTTGATCAAAAGAAACAAGTGTTTATGAAGAACCTGTCTCAAATAGGGACATCTTCTGGGAATTACATTTCTTTATAGAGATCACTAAGCAGAGCTTAAAAAGTAAAATAAACAAACAAACAAATAAATAAATAAAAACCTCCCAGCTTTTGTTGAGTTGATTTTCTTTTTTGTGACACCAGGTTACCTTGATTAATTAGAGACAAAGCACTGTAAAGAAATTATAGCTATGTTCACTTCTAAGTTCATTCAATGTTGTACAGCTTGAATGCTTTCAATGGATGCATCTATTTTCCATGATAAACACAACAAACGTAAACTTTAACAAGACCCTAGGATGATTTGCTTAATATTTGATTAAGTTTGTTCTCCTAAGAGGAAAATATTAAAATAGGAAGAAAAGAACAGGCTTCCAGCCCTCAACAAACTGCATTCAGATAGAGCTTATCTGTGGATTACAACAATACTCACTGGATGCCGCCATAGATACTTATGTAGCAGAGAGGACGAAGGACTAGACTGGCAAACAATGCAGGTGCATTGAGTCTCACATCATAAAGAAAGCCCTTCCTAACACAGCCTTAAGCAGCATGAAGCTTAAGTTGATCACAGAACAGAAAACCCATCCTTTTTCATGTTTCAGAAACTGTTGAAGTAAGTTTTCATCACCCTCGGAGACCCAAGACCTTTCTCTCTTTTGTGTTGGCACAAGGTCTGGGTGTTAGGACACGACCCATCTTTTCCTAAATAGCTACACTGAAGGTAAGAAGAAGATTTAGTTTACTGTATCTTTTGGGGAACAAAATACTTGACCAGAAGTTTCTTAAGCTTATGTCCATTTAAGTCTCACTGTCAAGAAAGAGACCTAAGCCCTTCCTGAATGAATGGCCAGTGAAGAGAGCTGACATGCCCAGCCACTTCCCCAGGCATCAGAGGAGGACTATACTGCTGCTGCTATTGTTACTTGTACAGTCTAAGAATCACAAATCAAGAGACCAAGAGGTTTGTAATGTTGCGAATAAACAAAATCTGCTCTAAAGGAAAACACCTTCAAGGTGCATTCAGTCTGATGATGCACCAGAGAAAACTGTAACCAACATAAGCGCTAAGCCAAGTCAGATGGTTCTTGTCTTGAGAAACTGTTACTTAAACAGTGAGTACCTGGTCATCTGTTATTATCACATGTGAAGGGAAACCACCAATTCACAGCCCCTATTTTCGCTGTACATGTCACTTACACACAGAGAATATCCTCATCCTTTCAAATGCTGTCATTAAATTTTCTCAAAGTCAACTATGACAGTGCTGGATGCTACTGGTCATGGTATACACAGGATATCTGCCTGATCTTAAAATAAAAGAATAGTTTCATATGACTATGCCTAGGGTTTTTCCTAAGATTTGCACAACTTTTAGTTAACTAAGATGGAATGGCTTTATAAGAAAAAGATTTATTTCACTCATGGTTTTGAATATTGAGAATACAAAGGGCATGGCGGAGACTCTGATCCTATTAAAGATGGCTGCCGGAAGAGCATCTATAGAGGAAGGCTCCTTTCTCCAGGAAGCAGATAGCACAAAGAGCTGGTCCGGTTGCTTGCTTCATCAGCCTCCTCCATATAGAACCACAAAAGGGTTGTATAAGAACCACATTATTCCCCATTGAAAGCCAGATCCCAGGACCTTCTGCCAGGACCTCTCTTAAAGGTGTTACTTCATCTCTTAAGGGGCAAAAGTTTCTGAATACTTAAAGACACAAGCCATGCCCAAGTCATAGCAGCGTGACTCCAGATGGAAATAAATAAATCCAGGAACCAGAAGAGGAAAGAAAAGAGATGGAAAGTGGGTGTGTCCAAAGGTACAGTGGAATCCACTGTGCCAAGACCAACATGAAACCCAACATCCCGGACACAACCTAGAAGCATCCCTTAAATAACATCATCCTCTCTTTTATATGCTCCCTGCTGTGCCGAGAAGTCACCAGTGCTTTTTGCAAGTGAATATACGGGGAGGGGACATCCTCCCGGCTCCATCCTCCACCAGGCTAGTATAAGATAGACGAGCACATAATGTCACAGAAGCCACCTGCGATGAATGTCATCAGAAGAAACTGTAGTCACTGAGCTGCCAGGTTGACTGTTATCAGCAAAGTTCATAGGGACTGTGCTTCCTACAAATGCCTTGGAAACAGTTTCTCCAAGGTAGGGTAATCTCACTTGGTTTAGTGTTTAACCTACTAGAGATCATTTTCCACCAAAACAGGCTGAGCAGAACATTCCCTTAACCCCTTGCCCAAACTTGTTATTGGCTGGGGGGGGGGGGGGAAGGAAGAACCAATGCATGGTCCCAGAGTCTCCAAAGTCACATAGCCAAGGTAAAGCGTAGCCAGGGTTTGGCGGTTTCTTGCACTAGCAACAGCATGTCTCTGATTCTTGCCCGGTGTTAAAGTCTTACTGATCCATTCCCCTAGAGAACAGGTGTGATTCAGGATTGGAGGAAAAGTATGAGTATATACACCTAAACTCACACTTAGAACTACACATTTAAGCAAGCAAAGACAGGGAGAAAGGCCTGGAGTAAGAGGATCATGCTGAGAAAGAGTCATGGATAGTTCTGAACAGCTGTATCCGTGTGAGAGAATGGGAGACAAGAGGAAAAAAAGAGGGAGGTCATGCAAACCTTGGGATTTAAGCTGAAGTTCTAGAAACTGGAAACCTACAGCTGCCGCATGTAGACCTGGCAAGTCTCCGGGTCGAGATTACAAGGCTGGAGGACGTCAAAGAAATCTCTAGAACACCATGGTTCTCTTCTGCTTGTTTTTCTCTACCATAAATTGAATTACCAAACAGAAGCTATACTGATAATAAAAATGCATTTTAACAAAATCTGAGTGTTTTCTTTTTCCTTTATAAGCCAACTGTCAAAAGTTCGATCAACTCTTTACCTTTCAAACAGTCCGCTGTTTGAGGATTAACCATGATCCATTCATTCCTCTGAACACTGGGAGCGCCAACACTGCTGTAACAAGATGCTCCAAGTTCTGGGTGGTCAGATTTCAAGGAATGGGGACGGTCATGCATGAGCAGTATCGCAAACACATTGTTGTGTCGTACGGCTGAGACTAAATCCCAGGGTTGCTGTGAGGCAGGCAGGACTCTCATGAGAGTTGATCCAGCTGTGGAAAAGGGAAGAATACGAGTCACAAGTCTCCCTCCTCCACCTCAGAGCCAAAGTGTCTGGAGTTGGTAGAAAGCATGGAAGTATCAAGAAAAGTCTAGCTAATGGATAACAGTGCTTGTGGATATGGAGAGTCAGGAACGGAGTGTGGGAAGAGTTAGAATGGAGAGGGGTGCTGAAAACATTGTAAATATAGTTCTCATAGATGAGATTCTCCAAAATAATGAATTAAAATGTAAGACCTCAAGGAAGAGAGATAATTTCCACGAAGGTGTAAAAAGCCCAGAATGCCTTGCTCTATGACAAAGTAAGCCATTTGAATTTTATTATGTGTCAACTCTAGCATTTGGTCCAACAGTGCAGTCATCCTACCTTTCCTAACAGTTAGCTGTGTCTTTACCTTTCTACGTGCCTTCTCATTTCTAACTGATTCTGGGTAGCTATTTCAATGCTGGAGGACATCGTTGAAATCTCTGGAACACCATGGTGTCCTAGAACTCCCTCTGGTCTGAACCAGGCTGGCCTTGAACTCAGAGATCCGCCTATCTCAGCCTCCCAAGTACTGGGATTGAAGGCCCATGCAACCACCATCCAGTTCTGACTGCAGTTTAAGTTACTTTGCCTTTGTTCCACTCTCTTCATTTTGAAGTTACTCATCCCAAGTCTTAAGGCTAAACTGGGTTCTTTCTGGCACCATCTTACTGATTGTGACCATTAATCTCCATTGCCAGTTTAACTAGGCTTACTAACGCCAACACGATGCGATGCATTTCTGAGCACATCTCTTGGGGCGTTTCCAGAGAAGTTCAACTGAAGAAGGACGTTCCACCCTGATCTTAGCTGACACTATCCCCTGACCTGCAGTCTTCACTCAGTGCAGTGGTCAAAGGGAAAAGAGAACAGAGCGTCTGTATTCATTTCTCTGCTTCTTGACTGGATGCAGTGAAGCCAGCCGCCTCCCACCCCCACCTCCATGCCCTCTCCACCATGATGGGCTGTATTCCCAAAGCCTGCCATAATAAACTCTATGATCCCCAAGTCTCTTCTTCCAGATATTCTGTTACAGCAATGAGAAGGATAAACACCATAGGAGGTTCCCACAATGCTCTTCCTCTTTCACTGAAACAAGAGTCATGATTTATTCAGCTATGTTGATAATCCTAATTTAAATAGAGCAGCATAACACTGCTAAATATCCTCACTTTAAAAAACTTAATCAAGAGGCTGGGAGTGAGGGGAAGGGGGAAAGGGGCGATGGTGTCAGGCTGGAGTGAGGGGTGGGGGAGGCTGGAGCAAGCAGGGGTTGGGGAGATGGGTCAGGGGGGCCAGAGCAAGAGGGAGAAAGGGAAGGGGGAAAATATTAGAAACTTAATCAATAATGAAGTCATTTGTTTTCCCAGAATTTTTGAAGAAAGACAGTTGAGAGAGGACAGGGGTTGGGGAGAGATTAGTTGGAAGTAGGTTCCTGGTAATTTGCTAAAATGATGAGACATTGATCAGTAAATACTGTTAGTGTGGTCTCATCTCCACTAACAAATTTGTTCTATTGTTTTTCAGCCCATTTGAAAAAGGGTATCATTTTTTATGCAAAACATTGAGAGTTATTTGAAACTCCACATAAACCCAGGTGAGTTTTGTTTTCTCGAGTGCAAAACAAAAAGAATCTGGAATGAGCGGATAGGATGGAGGTGGCAGGTAGTCCTGATAATGTGAAATAAGACAAGTTCTCTATGGAAATCGAATAGGAAGTCAGACAAACATCCTTTCCTTCAATCCCTTTGTCTTAAACCCAAGGGATATCGACTCCTCCTGAGAACAATTAGGAAAGGCAGTCTACAGAAGCTAAAGTTGTCGCTTCCTGTGTGGGTCAAGTACAAGTCAGAGTTTCCATCTTTTACTAGTTTTATTTGTATTTGTTTAAACAAGCCACTCTGTGTGACTCAATCTATTAAATATTAATAGAACAGTAAAAAGCTATATTTGAATTCAATTTAAGTTTGGCCATTTGATCAGCCATCTTAAAAGCAAACAAGCAAGAAAATAAAAGCAAACATGTTCCCTGCTTCCCATAAATCAATGATTAATTTATAAAAATAATTTAAAAATATATAAGTAAAGAGTGAAGAATATTGGTAGACAGCACATACAATATTACCAAAAAGAGAAGTAGTTTCATATGTATATATATAAATATATATATACATGTGTGTATGTTTATGTCTGTCTATGTGTCTATATATCTATATGCCTATATGTCTATATCTACATGTCTATATGTCTATTTACATATTATATATTACATATAATATGCCTAAATAGAGGAGGCAATTGCAGTTAAAGTAAATCTTAGCTAAAATGCTGAAGAAATAAATGTTAACAAGTAATGTTGGTGCACATTGTGAAAATAAAAATTCTTTCTCCACACAGTCACACTGTGGATGACTGTAGACTCAGGGTGTATAGACTCCTTCAGAACTGGGAGTTAAAAAGAGCTAAGGAATAAAATTTCCTCTGAGAATCTTAGGGAGACATGGATCAAAGGGAGACCCCAAATCAGTATTTTACATTCTGGAAAAGACTTCAGAAATAGATTAAAGAGAAGGGTTTGAAGATTTATTAAAGAACAAAAGCACACATTTAATACACAAGCACGCTCTCAGAGTGAGTCACAAATCTGCTGGCTTTGTAGACAGTATCTCCTATGGTCAGGGTTGATAAAGGAGAGGATCATTCATGGACTGTGGGAAGGCAGGAATTCCTGGGACAGGATTTACACTTCTTTTCTGTTCTCATGAATTTTCAGATGTGCCGTGGAGCCCAGTAACTGATGAGAACAGTCAGTGTTGCATGATTGGCTGACAGCTGGAGACTGGATTGTACAGAAGCCAAGGACAGTTAGCAGTCATCTCCACTAGCCATATTGGTCTGAGTAGTTTCTAGTGGTCATGTGACCTTCTCCTGCAATGAAGCTCTGTTCGATCAGCCTTTCATTGTCACCCAGCTGCTGCTCTCTCTCCCGTGAAGCCTGCCCTGATACTGCTTATATTGCTTATTGCAGTCATGTAAACTCAGACCCGAGAGTGCTGAAATATTTACATCCAAGTACCTGAATGTGTCTGCAAATTCTCAAACGACAGGCTCCAAATTCATCAAATGACAGTCTTCCAAAGCAATAAAGCATTTCTTAGCTACATACTAAATGATTTTATGCATATGACTTTATATAAATTATACACCTACAGAATCAGTAAATAAGCCATAGCTGAGAAGTCAAATTTAAATGAATAACTTTTTATCTTATTTTTATTTATAGATTTTTATATATTTGTTGATTAGTATGCAGACTTGCATGTGGATCTTCTCAGAGATGAGAAGAGGGCATTGGGTTTCTTGCAGCTGAATTTATAGGTGCTTGCAAACCACCTGGCCTATGTGCTAGTCTTTTGTGGGTTAATTTAAGTCGCTGAGTTATTGTTTTAACTCCATTTAATGAAAAGTTTTAGGGTAAGAAAACTGCCCTGTAAGATTGTAAAGTGATAAAGGTTAATATGTTGCATGTTGGCCAAAATCCATACAACTTCAAAGCTTTTGTGTATGCAAAAGAAACCAAAATAATTTCAGAGATTCAGGAATCCTAGGATGGAATAAAAACTGTTACAAAAGAAAGTTAACTTTATTATTTAAGGACAGGTTAACCTCATTGAAGGGAGCAAGGGGGAGATGCTGGTTGAAGCAGTTTTGGGTAACAGTACAGAAAACTAACACCAAAGGTATTACATACAAGCATTTTATCATAGCTGTGAAGCCGCTTTCCACAGCACAGGGGTTAACAATTCTGATATCGGTTTGTATAGAGTCAAATGATTACGTAAAGAGGTAATGATCAGTGTAGTGATCGGAGAGGATGACTGCAGAAGAGCAAGGGGAAGATTAAGATGACCAGTGTGGTAACGCATTAGGGTTTTTGTTTTTTGTAACCTACAGATTAGTTTGTATACAAATTAGATGTGCACAGATATGGAACTACTTATAAACATGTTTATGAGAGGGGTGCACTCACATGTCCTGCCTTGTAAGTATGGGCGACCTAAAAGAAAAGCATTCACTTAGCGAGAAGCATGGCCAGGTGTGCTAATATTATTCTCAGTTTAAAGGGTCCAGGACTCCTTGTGGCTTAGACATAGAACAGGGGAACATCCAGGATTATCTTGGGGCACAATGCAATTCCAAAAGTACAATTTAACACACCTACCCATACACACACACACACACACACACACACACACACTTGCACAAGCATACCAGAGAGAGAGAGAGAGAGAGATGATGATGATGATGGCGACACAGCACATAAAAGGGACAAGGGACACAATAGACTACTAAGAACACCCCCAGAATCCAGTGCTGAAACAATTTGCGCTAAACCATCAAACAATATGGTTCTTTAACACACAAAATAAAAGTTCAAGTTGAGTCCAAAATGATTTTAAAAAGTGAACAAATAAGACAAACAGAGGAGAATAAGCAAGGCTTTATGCAGAAAAATAAGAAGTAACTTTTGTAACTACTCGGTCCTCAGCAAAGGAGCATCTTTCCTTTTTTTAAAGATTTATTTATTTATTATTTGTAAATACACTATAGCTGTCTTTAGACACACCAGAAGAGGTCATTATGGATGGTTGTGAGCCATCATGTGGTTGCTGGGATTTGAACTCAGGTCCATTCAGAAGAGCAGTCAGTGCTCTTAACCACTGAGCCATCTCACCAGCCCCAGGAGCATCTTTCCTAATCCCGTCTTGTCTGCCTCTGGAAGGCTCCCTCCTATTCACAGCACAGAGCAAGTGTCACTTCGTCATAGCCTTCTACCACCTGTTCAACTCTCTTCGAACCATCTTTGAGTGCTTTGTCTTCTAACTACCTCACGTGGGATTTCCAAAGTCAGTTCATGTGAGGAAAGAAAGATTAGAGGAGGCCCGCAATGGAGGGGGTGGTTAACACTCAGCAAGGTAGAAGAGGGTTAACACTTACTCAGCAAGGCACAAGATGATGGTTAACACAGCCAGCCAAGCAGCTGTTGACTCTGCATTTCAACACCCTCTTTGTTATGTTTCAGTACCTGATCAAGAGCTGTTTCAAAAAGCTTTGCATGTGTATTTCCAATATCTATTCTTCTTATCATAAAATGAAAACTTAAAGTTTTGTTTTGTTACAGGTAAAACTTATTCTAACAGTTTTCTAAACTAGGAGCTAAGTTGCTCAGTGTGTGTCCTCTCAGGGTATAATAACCGCCTAGACAGAAAGCCAGTCAAGAGAACTCTTAAAATTGTGTTAAGGACACTGAAATGTAGTTCTTCATAGTTGATGGATTCTGGCTGGAACACAGGTGGGGAAGGACTCAGTTTTCACTAAGGGCTGCCCACTTGGAGTTTAACCATGCTCCAGAGAGTACATGGGCAACACAAATTAAACATGCTTCTCTTTTTCCTCCTCCTTCTCCTCCTCTTCTTCCTCTTCTTCCTCTTCTTCCTCTTCCTCCTCCTCTTCCTCCTCCATTTCCTCTTCTACTTTTTTCTCTTCCTCCTCCCCCTCCTTCTCCTCTTTCTCCTACTCCTCTTCTTTCTCTTCCTTCTTTTTCTCTTCCTCCTCCTCCTCCTCTTCCTCCTCTTCCTCCTCTTCCTTCTCCTCCTCCTCTTTTTCCTCCTTGGGACTTCACAGGGGAGGGAAGACCTGGGAGGACTAGGAAATAAGTGCGGTCATGGTTCATGATGTGAAATTCCCAAATAACCAATAGAAATATTATGTAAAAAATATACCAAAGAATCCCACTGTGACCCAGTGATTTGGCCAAAACTGCCTCCCAAGTCTGTGACAAGACAGTGGAAATGGTGTTTTCCACAAAGACACTTTATTGGCCAGGGTTCTGGAAGCAAGGCTTTCTATAATATGGTTAAGAAAGTTATTTAACTCTCCTGCAAAAGAACACAAAAAGTAGGAAGGTACAAGTATTTATTCCAATATCTATTTTTATCAAGTAATAAAAGTCATCTATCATTGTGGAGTATCCATCAAAGAAGACTGCCCAGACATGGGTTTACATTAATAGAAAGTCTTTAATAGCCAAGTTGGTGACCACATTAGCTGTTTGGGATCCCAAGATAGCCCCAACCCTTTTTCAGGGTGAGCTTTTAATTGCAAAAACAAAACAATGACGATGACAACAAAAACCATATTTTGTGTTGACACACTTTAGTTAACAAAATCAATCAGAAGCAGAGCTACGGAAGCCCAAAAGCAAGGCATTTATGGACTTTTCCTGAACTACAGACTTTGGTGAATTAGGTCATCTTGACAGGTAGTTATGCCTATGTTCTGAGTTTTATGACCCAATGGAACTTCCATCATGGAGTCAGTTGTGCTAGGTCTGGCGGTCTACTAAGGTCTGGGGACCTGTGACACCATGAAGATTATGAAGATATTCTGCTCTTGGGTATGCAGATTTAAAACCTATTCAACATCTATCAAAACCAACATCAAAATAAACTACAAAGCTTTTCAACTAAAAAATCAAAATCCCTCTTTCTAAATATTTTATTCTCGTTACCATTCAAGTAGCCTTGTACCATAAAAGCAACCATCTTTTATTCTATAAATGTCTCCAAAATGAGCATTATAAAAATGAGCATGTAGCTGGGTGTAGGTGCTATACACCCTTAAAAGCATCACTCTGGAGACAGAGGCAGGCAGTTCAAGACATGATTCTTTAACGTATTAATTTCCAGACCATCTTGAGCTACCCAGTAAGACTCCATTTCTTTTAAAAAAATATATTTATGAAACTCTTAGTTTTATTTATATAAAAATATTTTTAAACCCTTTGGAGCTGTAATACACCTCAAGAATCAATGGAGAATCTATTAATAGAGGATACTCTTAACTGCCCATGTATTTATTTGAAGTGAATAAGCAGTTGTCAATGAGAGGCTTGAAATAAGCAGAAAACTGAGATTTGATTGTGATACAATATCATCATCAATACATATAAATAGATACAAAACTTTCAAGTATAACTCAGATTCATGATGGACCTTCATGACAGATCCATAAATTGGATCCATCCCTTTACTGACTGGGAATCTTCACATGAGTTTAATGTGCTGAATTCCGTGACCCAAGTGCTACTTGCAATTTATGATGAAAGGCGCTCATCCGTTCTTTCTGAACTGGCCAGGTCAAGATGCAGTGAGATTTAAACATTCCTCTTCTCAAACAGAGTGCATGGTTTAGTTTATAATCTGGGATGTTCTGGAGAAAAATCAATATAATTGAATCCAGATTTTGCTCAATAGCTTGCTGAACTGCGTGATGTACCTTGAATCTAAGTAAAACATTAAAAGGAATGGTTAGATAATTAACATACATTTGTTAAGAAATTAAACACTTAACACTCTAAAATTATTTGTGGAATTTATTTGCACTTTCACTAAAAGTTTGAATTTTCCCCTTAATTTTGTTGCAATTTTTGTGAATTGCAAATACAGTAATTTTGCATTTTGAAATTATTGAAATTTTGAAAGTGTTTCATTTGAAAAGCAAATGAAGATACAAACATCCAGAAAATCCACCTACCTTCTGCACAGAGGGTCTTTTAATAGATGATGTGTGATAACGAAAATTATTTTTCTGCTTCTCTTGATGCTATTTACAATCGCCTCAAGTCCAAGGATGCCTGCTTCAAAGTCTCTTTCTTCTAGGCAAAATCTGAGAGATTGGTCTTGTTCTTCCATTGGGGAGAAATGTTCCCAGACCCAGTCTCTGTCTTTATGGGCATGAATTATGTATGCTGTATATTCAAACTGCTCAGCCTGGGCATCTATTTCCTTGAAGCCAAGAATCCGATGCACTGAAACATTCCAGTAAAAAGATAGCCTCCAACCCTCGAAGTGAATGAGCAGTACCATCAGTATAAAAACCAGGAGCGTACTGGTATTGATTATGAATAGGAGTTTAAAGGGGGCACTGTCTTTACAGGATGATGTATCAAAAAGCTTCACCGGGAACCCATAATAGTGGCGTGGAGTGTTGCAGAGGTAATGAGTGGATAGCTCAGAGATATTAGTGTGGGTCTGGTTGATCCAGTTAACAAACCAGGAAATACTTTCACATGTACAGTCGAATGGATTGAAGCGCATATCTAAACTACTCAGGTTTTGAAAAGGTGGCCCAAAAACATCCTTCTCAACAGAAGTTATGAGGTTCTTCTGGAGGTTCAATGACCTTAGAGATGTCTGGTCATCAAAAATGGATGGTAGAAGTGTGTTCAAATTATTCAGTCCTAGATTGATGCTCTTTAGTTCGAATAAGTTCTTGAACACATCCACTGGGATTTCATCTAAGCCATTGGACTCTAAATTCAAGATGTGCAGGTGCGAGAGGCCCTTCAGGAAATTAACGGGACCACCAGGGTTTGCATGTTTCCAGAGCCTTGCTAAGTTGTTGTGCTGGAAGTCCAGAATTTCTAGATTCTCAAGACCCTCCAACAAGTCCTCATTTATGTTGGCTATGTTGTTGTTGCTTAGGTCCAGAATAGTCAAGTTATGGAGAGGGTGGAAAGGAGAAGGGGAGATATCCACATTTCTAAGGGCCACCCTCCTGAGCATCAGTCTTTGAAGACTGGGAACCAAAGTAAAGGAATTGCTAGTCAGTTGGAGGAATTTGTTATAGGAGAGGTAGATCTCAAATATGTTTTTCAGACCTTTCCATTCCTGGCCAGTGAGTTCTTGTTCAATCTCATTAAGGCCGAGATCAAGCATTCTGAGTTGGCCCAACCAAGAGAAAGAACCACTTGCTATTTTTGAGATGTGATTTTTCGTTAAATTGAGAGTAAGCAAAGGAGAATGAGCAAGCGACACGAATGTTTCATTTGTTAAGGTTTGCAAACTTGTGAAAGTTTTGGAAAGACTTAGGTACTTCAGACTCGCCAATCCTGTGAAAGTATTGCTTTTTGTCCCCGGGATATTATTATCATCCATGTTAAGATATTCCAAATATTTTAGCCACTGAAAGGAAAAATCATCGATGTTGGGGTGCGAAGCAAGTGAAATGCTTTGCTTAGTAAATGCTCGCTTCAAACTCAGGTACCTCAGGTTGGAAAGTCCGAAAAAAGAGCGAAGGGACAAATGCTGTATATTATTGTACTCGAGAGACAGATACCTCAGGTGTGGGAGCCAAGAGAAGGAATTGTTCCCGACATCGCGGAGGCCGTTGTAGGACAGATCAAGCCAGGTGAGGTTTGTCCACTTCAGCCCGGAGAAAGTGCTGTCACTGGTTGCCAGCAGCTGGTTGTTAGCCAGAGAGAGATTCTGGATGCTTGTGTTTGAAAGTTCCCAGCAAAGCTTCTCTGTGAGGTGAGGGTTCAGTTGGGCGTTGTTCAAGAGGAGGGCAGATAACTCGCCAATTGCATGGAAACACCCTGGAGAAAACTGTCGGTTCCAAATCAACAACAAACAAGAAGCCTGGATGTAACTGGCTCCACAGGAAATACTAAACGCCTCTTCACACAGTCCTCTTCCCTTTGTACCTTGTGACTCTCAAGAAAGCCCGCCCACTCTATCCTTAGTTCTTTCTTCATCCTGTGGCTGTAACCCACCCGCAAGGGGCTTCCCTGGTCTCCCGGGTAAAGTTATGTCTCCCAGCATTTTACCTAAATCTCCCTGAATCTGTTTGCATTTAATAAACTATGTGTGAAAACTGTTAGGGAGAAGATCCCCAGTGTGTCCTGGTGACCACTTTGTCAAATGTCTGTCTATCATCTATCTATCATCTATCTCTCACCTATCTGTCTGTCTATCTATCTATCTATCTACCTATCTATCTATCTATCATCTATCTCTCACCTATCTGTCTGTCTATCTATCTATCTATCTATCTATCTATCTATCTAATCTATCTACCTATCACTATCTATCTATCTCTCTATCTATCTATATCTATATCTATCTCTCACCTATCTATCTATCATCTATCACCTATCTATCACCTATTTATCTATCACTTATATATCTATCACTTATCTATCATCTATCTATCATCTAATTTCTATCACCTAGCTATCATCTATCTATTCATAAAAATAGCAAAATGACAACCATGAAGTATCAATGAAAACAGTTTTATGGCTTGGGGTATTGGGGAGGTCGTCGCCACAACATGAGGAACTATATTAAAGGGCCAAAGCTTTAGGAAGGTTGAGAAGTACTGAGATCTAGGAGAAGTGTTCCAGGCAATTAATGACTAGTAAGGGAAGGAGAGTCCATCTTCCCCAGGAACGAGCTCCTAATTGATTATCCAATACCTTGTGGTCAGCCCTAAACATGTACACATATGGGCAATACCCAATGGATGCACAGGAATAAACTACATCTAAGAAGTAGATAGCTATATACCCATAGTTCCCAATGGGCCACAGAAGAGCAAGATCCTGAGAAATATTCCATTACAGGATTTTTTTTTATACTAAGAACTGCTGCATGCCAGATGTGTTACTAAATTCTTTTGCCTTGTAGTCCCACAAGGTAGTGTTACTGGAAGGCTGAAGCACGGCTCCCTTGAATAACCTACCTGATCACATGATTATTAAAAGACAAAGCCTACGGAGGCGCGGCCAGCCCAAGTCTGCAGCCTGAGCCCTTTGATGACAATAGCATTTTAATTCTTATAGAGATCTCAGGAGGAGGAGTTTGATTTTCACTATATAATTAGGAAAACTAAAATCGGTGTCTTTTCAAAAATCAAAAAGTATCTCCCCAGTGGAACAGGGGTTAGAATTAACCCTACCAACTGACAATTTCTCAACTCATTTTTGATTAAGTTGTCAATGGCCTCAAACAGCAAGTCTTGATGGATTTGTTAGACACAGCCAAGCTTATAACTTTACATCCTAGAAACCTAAAGTTTCTATCTGTGAAACACAGAGATTGCACACACCTGAAGGTAAGAAGATGTAACTCTGCCCTTACATCTTACCTCCTTAAGTGGATTTGATGACAAGTCCAATTTTTGTAAAGAAGAATTGCCAAGAAAATCAAGTTCCTCACTTTGTAGTGCAAGGATTTTATTTTTTGATAAGAACAGCTCTTGAAGGTTCTCCAGCTGGACTCCGGTTCCCAACTTTGTAGATGATAAACCATTATGAGACAAATCTAATTTGATTAGATTCTGAGAGTGAAAAACAGAGACACACATATTAGAGTCTTGACACTAAAAGCAACTCCCTCCAATGTGTGAACCTTGGAAGGATGTCCAAAGGAAAACGACTGATTTCTCCTCGTTGTTTTGAAGGCATGATACTCTTTTTTGCAATTAAATATACCATTGCTGTCTTTTCACGCACCCTTCCTTAACATTTGTACCAGGAAGTCTCTCCTAGATGTGGCTGCATAAACAAGACCAGAAAAGTGGTAATATTGAGAGTCATGTTACACAGAAGAGCAGAAACTCCTAAGGAGCCCATCCCTGGATAAAGAGTTACAAGTTACTAATGACTCCTGGGAGAAGAAATTTAGCCTGTCCTGGGGATGAGCCCCCTTATTGGGTTATCCAATGCCGAGTGGTCAGCCTTGAAACCATAGACACAGAAAAGCACAGGTAACAATAATAATCAAAGAAAAAGAGGCTAGCCATCTTCCATGAGAGTGGTGGGGCTCCACAGCAGGAATTTGAGGGAGCTGGGGAGCTGGGAGGGGCTTGAGGATACAGAGTGGGGAGAGTGATGCAATTCTATTTCAATGAAAAACATTTAAACAAAACCTTGACCATTGTTACAAGGATTCAATTTCTTCATTAATCACCTTTGTTTACCAAGTTTAGGGACTTAAGCTTATTACTTATGATATGAGGATAATTGATCATTTATTTATTTATTTATTTATTTATTTATTTATTTATTTATTTATAATAAGTACTTATTGGCATTATAAGGGATAGCAGCATGACTTTGTAAAGCATAATTGTAATTCATGAACCTTGGAAACTAGTTACAGAATTAAAAACAAGAAAGAACTCCGTTAAGAAAACACAGTCTACAGCCAAGGCTCAGGGAACATCTTGGAAGACAGATCAAGAAGATTATAATAGCCAGAGGATCATGAAGTCTGCCTGTAACTTTCAAATTCAGGCAAAAAGAAAATCTCTGGTAGGTTAGGGAAAAGTCAAATGGAATTTCTATCAAAGAAAAAAAGACTTACTTTTATGCATTAAAAAGGCAAACATGTGTTTCTCTAATAATTTCTCTGATTAGATTTTGAGGCATTTGCATTGAAAGGTATTTCCTACATACTCTGATTTAAGAAACCTCAGAGACTGGCCAACATATCGCTTTACCAAGTCTTCTCAGCATACTTAAATGTGTACCTTGTGTCCTTGGCATCTGAGAAGGAATAGGGCTTGATTATTTTGTTTGAGGCCACAAAATAAAGAAAATAATTGATTTACAGTTAGTTTTGGTTTAAGTGAAGCACTTAAGAGTCACTGGTATTACTAGCTAATAACACATGTTTTTTTCATATATTTTTTAAAAATTAAGCCAATTTTAAAAAACAATTTTAAAAAATTTAAAAAAAGGGAAAAAGTAGAAACCATTGGAAAAGTAATGTTCCAAGATTTCTGAAACTCCAAAGAGTAGGTAATATTTTAGTAAAACAGTCTGCTTTATCAACTTGTTTTATTCACTGAAGTCAGAACTTGGATTCATCCTGCTTCTTACAACTTCCCATTCTAAATTCAGCATGAGTTTATTGTCTGTGTTTCCTGGGGGACAGTCAAGATGTATTTCTGCTCATGATGTTTCTCTTTTAAGTCCTGTTTCAAATGAGACAACGAAAGAGATTTCTTACTGTTCGAATTGACCTAATACTGTAACATACACATATCACAATGCCCACTTATGCACATGTAGGCCCAACAGTCATGATGAGGGTTGATCTGACTTTATCCTCTTGCTTCTATAGCTATGAAGACTTCCATGAGTAACTTGAAAAGTTAATGTCATGGAACTTTAGATAATATTTGCATTTCTTAGAACAAAATTAATGTACTCCTCTTACCTTCTGGTTTTTGAAAGGGTTGCTTTTAATTTTGTGTATTGAGTTAGACATTAGATAGAGTTCTGTCAGGTTCGTGCAGAAGACAAAAGTTTTATCTGAAATCTGAGATAGCTCATTGTGTTGCAGGTTCAATACTTTCAACAAAGGGAGGATTTGGCACAGCTCTGACTCCAGTCTTGAAATGCTGTTAAATCCTGCATCCAAGATGGCAAGTTGGCTATATCTTGTAAAATTGGTAGGTGGTAATCCTCTGAGTTGGTTGTGAGTCAGATTTAAGGCTGTTATGTTAGAGGGAAGGTCATCAGGTATGTGTGTTAGCTTCAAATGGCTGCAGTCAGCTACGTTGTATCTCACAGTGCATTGGTTTGTGGAAGACACCACCAGAATCCATAGGGACAAAAGTCCCCCAAAGGAGTATATTAGATAAGATGAACACCCCGTCATGATTCTGCCCTATAAAAGAAATATAAGAAGTAATGGGTATTACCATATCTTTTGGATTATTCTTTTAAAATATGTCATTCAAATCTATACAAGATCTGTTGATAAGTTTTACACCATACAAGTATGTAGCATGCAGAAATAACTCAAGTAGCATCAATAAGCGGAGTGGTCTGCCTATACTTCCTTCCCATTCTTCCTCCCACTATAAAGATAAAGGATAAAGATAAGGAATTCAATCATGTCATTTGCTTATTACTATGGTTATTTTATTTTTTTATCTATTGTTATGATTATTATTTTAAAAGCCATCTGCAAGTCAGTCAACTTCAGACAGAAATCTCCTCTTGAAATTAGTTTTCATCAACACATATTTTTGAATATTTATCACTGTCTCATGTTGAGAACATTCTAAAACCTTTTTACTAGCTACGATGAATTCTTTTCAGGCGTAGAAATCCAAGTCATTCCTCTGTTTCAGCTGCACCCCCGCATTTGTCAGCCACCCCCTCTCCCCTTTGCATCCCTACACTCTTTCTAACTTCCAGTAAGCAATGATCTATAATTCTTGATGTTCATCATTCACACAAGAACATGTGACTTTTGTTTTTCTTTGTCTGATGCATTTCACTGATCATGGTGTCCCTCTGGCTCACCCACGTTGTCAATGATCTGAGGCATATTTTTATTTTTTACTATAAATGTTAGGAGTTTAACTATACCATTCTCTCACTTCCTTAACTAACTTTCTATAGTTATTAGCTCCACTTAATATAGTGTTGCATTCATAATTTAAAAGATGTGCCTACAACTGTATTTCTTGGTCAACCGACTCCACAGGATTTCTCCATGTGGATTTCTATACCCTGTGGTGTAGGAGACTCCAGCCTTTCTGTTTTTACCACATCTTTCTATTCTCACTTCCCTATAACTGTTAGTATAGCATCAGTTGACGTGGCCAAGAGAGGAAATGTCAGTGATTTTCACCAGTGACTATGATTAAGCATCAAATCTTCATATCTAGGTTAATTAGAAATGCCTAACATTAAGAAAATTCATTTATAACTTTATGTTTATATCAGTCACTATCCAATAAAGAATAAGAGGAACTTAGAGGAGCACTGTGAAGAGTGTAGACCCTGGAATAGTTTGGACTGTGTTGGAAGGGTGGTGCATCTGTATTGCAGTTTTGGCAAATTTTCATTTCTCAGACCTAGGTGAAATCCTCCAAAGGTAACTGAGGCTCAAAGGATGTAAATCAAGTTGCTCTTATGGTACTCAGCATAAAGCAATGTTGTGTCAAAACCATTATTTGGCTGAAGTATAAAACACCATGCATTTAGAGTTCATGGTCATGCTAAGTTCTGTCTTGTAATATTTTCACTTTATAATGAAAATCCCAAATTTATCATGAGATACTCACAGCTAAGCACTAGCCAAGATGAGAGTGGAAGAAACGCTAAAGTGAAGTAAGTGGAGAATTTGAACTATAAAAAGCTTCATGAACGCTTAGGAAGAGTCCAAAGCTTCTCTTTCGCTCACACTTCCTGAGCATGAACTGCACACGGTTCACCCCACAGACTGTGACAACGTGAGTTGTTCCTGAACGCTGACGAAAGATCACAGCAGAAGCCAGTGTCCTTTCAAACTGCTTTCAATTTTACTTTAACAACCAGAAGGAAAGTTCTGGATTATGGGATACCTTTGGGTTGTTTTTAGGAGCATTTGTCTTAAGAATGAGAAGAAGGAATTTGAACCATTTGCTTATACATTACTGACAAAATCCATAAGTCTTACAAAATTTTATCTTCAGTATTTTTGTCTTTCATAATTTCTTTCATTCTCTCTCTCTCTCTCTCTCTCTCTCTCTCTCTCTCTCTCTCTGACACTGTTTCTCTTGGTAGCCCTGGCTCTCCTGAAACATACTATGTAAATTAGACTGGCCTCAAACTTACAGAAATCCACCTGCCTCTACCTCCTAAGTGCTGAGATGAAAGGCATAAGCCACCACTGCCCTGTTTATGTCTTCAGTAATTTTGATACATAGGTTATATTTGAAATACTGTCTTCTTTTTTATTATTTTTATTAGCATATAATAATTGAACAAAGTAATGGTCTTCGTGATTATTAACACTACAAGGCTTAGCAACTGAAAGCACTTTCTGCTCTTGCAAAGGATCAGGGTTCAATTCTCAGCACAAACATTTGTAACTCCAGTTCTAGGGAATCTGCATTCTATTCTGGCCTTCATGTGCATCTATGCATGTGCATAGTGTGCACACACACATGCAGGAAGAACACTCACCAAAATAGAAATAAATCAAAAATAGCATTTCACACAAAATCATGGAAGCATCAGCCTTTTGTCTGAGAGCTGCTAATAGGTCTGAAACTCATCTCATCTCTCTTCCTCCACATAACATATTTTTTCTTAATAGTTTCACTTTATACTTTTTAATGTCTTTTCTTTAAATGTGATAATGCAAAATTTCACAAGGATATTTCAAGTTATGTCTCTCCTTTGAAATGTCCCTATTGCTGCTTATTTTAGTCCGAGAGTTTACCTTTTACCTCCCGTTTACCTCTTTTTCTGTTATTATTTCTTCTCTTTCTATAGTCTGTCCTCTGGAAATACTTTCCAGTAGGCATTGGTCATTCTGTATAATCTGGTCCTCATCTTGAGTCTACATTTTCCTTCTTTCTATTTCACGCTCTTAGATATAAGTTTACCTTTGCACACCAGGCTAACCTTTGACTGGTGTTTATTTTAACAATCATATTTTAAATGTATGCAAAACAGTGCACAAATGATAAATAAACAAGTTATTGGGTTTTCATCAATGTCTGTGTCAGTGGACTCTCTACTCAAATCAAAAACCATAGGACTCCAATGCTTTAAGAAAATCCCCCTCCCATCCACCCTATCAATCATTCATTCTTCCTAAACACAAACACTTTTAATTATTACACACAAGGTTACCTGACTTTGTAGTCAGTATTAGTGAAATCTCACATCACAGCAGTCTCCATTAGCATAGTTTCATTCTACGTTTTCGTTACTTGTGGCAGTCATGATACAAAATATTACTACAGTATAATGATGAACTGAGGCATTGTGTGTGTGTGTGTGTGTGTGTGTGTGAGAGAGAGAGAGAGAGAGAGAGAGAGAGAGAACTTTTACCAGATTATAATATCGTAATTGGGGTTATTATTGATTATAGTTAGCCTCTTCCTATTCCTATTTATAAACTAAATTTCATCACAGGCATGTATGGACAGGTAAATTGGTATACGCAGGCTTAGATGCTCCTAATGCTCTCAGGCATTCCCTGTGGTCTTAGAGCATCCCTATGGCTAAGGGGATACTGTGTGCATCATTCTACCATTCATCGTTCTTTCCTTCGCTCCACATGAAGTTTGCAAGATGTGTTCACATCTCCTCACGTCTTAACATTCATCATTTTTATCAATGTAAAATGCTCCAGGGTATGGATATCCTATAGTCAACACAGTACCAAAATTTTGAATAAAAATTCTTAAAGGGGGCCATTCACGGTAGCTCATATCTTTAATCCCATCAGCCCTTGGGAGCCAGAGGCAGGTGAATCTTTGTGGGTTTGAGGACAACAGCCTGGTCTACATGGTAATTTCTGGGCCAGATAAGTCTACACAGTAAGATCTTGTCTCAAAATAGACAAAAAAAGGGGGGGGGGGCAAGAAAGTATTCTTAAACATTCTAGACAATTTGAAGAATTTTAAGGTAACTATGCCTGTGTTAGAACACATATAATAATCTATCCACACACCTCTGTCATCAGTTCACAAACAAACAAACTGCGAGCAGCAGTATCCTCCCTGAACAGATTACTTCCTCATTTCTAGTTTCAGCAAATTTTAATATACAATCTATTATCTAAGGTAAAAGTCCACATAATAAGATACATTTTACATATACATCCTCTGACTTGGCAAATGCATGAATCTGTGTAAGTCAAATCCAAAGAATTCCTCTCCCCCCTGCCCAGTTAATGCCCACCCTTACTCCCAGAAGCAACCAGTGCTGTCCCTACAGATTAGTCTTGTAGCCTCAGAGAATGGGATCTCATTCATTCTCATATATATGGCTGCCTTTATTAGTGCATTAGTTTTGAAGTTCACCTGTAATGTGTTTTTCAATACAATGGCCTCCCCCAGTGACCCCAGCGATTATATTTACTGAATATTTTTCTATGCATGTAAGCCTATTAATAAATTTGCATTACAAATCAGTTTGCAAAGTAAGAGACAGACAACTAATAAGTTTTCTTCACAGTACTGATCTCACATCTACTTACCAGATTAAGGGTAAAATCCCTGTATCATAATCTACTCCTTGCTTGGGTAACATCTATCCCTCTGGAAAGGCTGTAAGTAGAAATTAGAATTACTAAGGATCAATGCATTTCCAAACTGTATCCCTGAATAACTGAAAGACAGTCCCAATCTGAAAACATTCTTCATTGAGAGTGAAAACACACACAAACACACACACACAAAACAAAATCCACTAAGTGCTAATGAATAAGCTGTGTGAAAAACAAGGTCTTGACGTCATGACAAGAATGTTAGGGAATTCGGAATGGAATGGGGGGGGGGGGGGAGGGAACGAGACAAATCCTAAACAGCTTGTAAGGAGATCATATCAATATCATCAATTATTTCCAATGGAAAGAGATCCTATTTAATGAAAACCATTTCATCAGTAACACGAGTTAATAGGTAACTCATAGTTAATAGTAAAGAGAAGCTTTCAAAACATTTAGATACTCGTCAACACATAACCCCATTATAAAGTCACAAGATGAAGTTATAGCAACTTCCCATATGCTCAAGGCTGACTGGTTTCCCTAACTAATCCATAATTCCTCAGCCTGGTTTCTGGCCTTACTCTACAACTTCCGGAATAGCCTGTCCTCCTCTCCTGCTGCCTTTCTTTATTCTGTAACTGAAAGTGACTTGCCAGTTCCTAGAAACATCTGAGAATTCATCCTTTCTCAAGAACATTGTCACAGAATACCAGGTCTTCCTTTCTAGTCCAATAAATAGAAAGGATTTTAACCTTCTGCTTTTTGTTGTTGTTTTGCTTTGTTTTTTGTTTGTTTTTTAAGACAAAGGTGCAATTTTTTAAAAAGCACCTTTTAATTACCTTTTAATATAATCCTTTTGCTTACTCTTTGATGATTTCATACTATACAGTAGACACACACATGTATTTTGATCTTGTTTATCCCCTTACACCCCTCAGAGCCACCCTCACCCCTTTTTAAAGTCTTTTTCAAATCACTTCTGGAAGCTTTCTTGAAGTATCTTTCTAAGAAGAGAAGTCTATAGAGCAAGTATTTTTCCTGTTGCTGCGGTTGTTTTAATTGCTGCATAAAATTGGAGTTTCATCACAGAAATCAGATTTTGTTGCTAAATTTACATTTGGAATTATGGTGCATTTCTCCCCCAATACCTGCATGATCTTCTCTCTTCTTTTGTTGTGTGATTGTAATTCAGGCAGTTTTACCTCCCAGACAGAGAACCCCTGTGTTAACCTCAAAAGCCAAGTACATTCTGGTTTTATTCAGCCTGAGATCCTGCATCCCCTTAGTTTTCATTCAGAGGTTTTTTTTTTTTGGTTTTTGTTTTTTTTTTTAATCAGACATTTCCTTCCAGCCTGAAAGTGAAACTGAAGTTTAAAAAAAGAGAGAGAGAGAGAGAAAAGAGAGGGAAGAAAGAGTTAGCGAAGCACAGGCTATTTTCAGCAAAAAAAAGTTAAATTTTTATTAAACTGTTACCCTTTTTTTCTTTTTAAGAACCTCCTGGAATTCATTGAAATGGTCACAGATGGACCTTCGGAGAAGGGTGTAAGCAGAGGAACCGGCTGCTCCCTGTGGGCAGAACTCTGGAAGTCAGTAAGTTTGTGGCTTCAGAGCCAAGCCCTCTGCAGTGGGTTTCAGATCCTTGCAAACCTGTGTGATTTGAGTAATGCAAGTAAAGGCTTGGCCCGTGGGGACGGAGCAAGGTGGGAAGAGCCACAGGGACGCCCTGGAGGAAACGGGACCTGACTAAATAAAGTGAAAGCCATTAGCTTACCTCGCTTTACTTTGCAAAACGAGTAAAGTCGAATTAAATCTCTAGGTAAAAATGGTCATCCACGTTTCCAGCAGGAAATGTTGAGGACATCTGAGACACGGGAGGAGGTCCTGCCTCAAAAGCAATAATGTGGAAACTTCCAGAAACATCTAGAGGGGAAAATAACAGTGGGGGAGGGAGCAGGAAGGAAGAAAAGGAGGCGGTCCATCCAGCACTGGGTGTCCGCAAAGAACCTTTCTGGCTCAGGCAGGGGCAGTGCAGTTTTCCACAGAATCCACAAATTAGGCATCAGGAGGCATTAAACGTGTTTGGTCAGAGAAGAGTTCAGATTAACTCCTTCTTCCTCAGTTAGCTTTGAGGGCGCAAATTGGTTAAAGAAATGTAAATGCAAGGAAATAAACTCAGTTTTCTTTTCATTACAGATGAGCAATGACGTAATATACAGCCAGGTTGTTAGCAAAAGAAAGAGAAAGAGAGAGAGAGAGAGAGAGAGAGAGAGAGAGAGAGAGAGAGAGAGAGAGAGAGAGAGAGAGAGAGAGAGGAAGGAAGGAAGGAAGGAAGAAAGAAAGAAAGAAAGAAAGAAAGAAAGAAAGAAAGAAAGAAAGAAAGAAAGAAAGAAAGAAAGAAAGAAAGAAAGAAAGGTAATATAAAATGAGAGAAGCACCCGACCTGACCCCCTGGCCTTGAAACCTTGAGAGCGGATTCCCTGAGGACCTACCACAATGGTTCCTTTTGTTGACTAGTGCTGAGGTGAAAGTGGAAAATGGTGAAAGTCCACAGAACCGAAAGCAAGAAGTAACTTTGTATCCTGGTACAAATTGCCCTTCCCTGGCCCCAGCCGGTTACTACAGAAGGTTACCTGGCTCGCGGCTACATTCTTTCAGCTGTAATATCTTTAGTTCAATATCATAAGCAAGCAGTTGTCCTCTGTAAATGAATGACCCCTGCATTGATCCACCTGGATGCCAACAAAACATTAATAGTCTTGGCGAGATTTCACCTCTGTGGGTTCTTTGAAAACAGGTCAGGCTGCATTTTTCTTATTGTATTTCTTCCCATACCATTCCACAAAAGAGCATTACGCTTGCTAGCCTCCGCCATTGTGTGGTCCTCTCCTACACCGACTCTTGGCTTGGCTAGCTTTGGCCAAGCAGATCTCAGCATGAAGCAGTTTGATTCTGAGTCCATTAGGAAGGCCTGTTGTAAGTGCCTCTATATTTGAGACTGAGTCTCTCGGGCTTCATTGGAATCTCAGGTGTCAATGCGATGCAATACGAGGCCTGGATTAGCTGTGCAGTGGACGTGGGGTGGGAAATATGCACACTCACTGAGCACCGGGAGACGGCTAACATGGACTCTGGGTGCATGGGAAACAATCTTCCAACCCGCATTAACTTACTGCAGCTTTTTCAACAATGACCTTCTTCAACATGTTCTGCCAGGATTCCAGAAAAGCTACAAAACATTGATGCTGCTTTACTGTTTAGGAATGGAGTGATATGCTATGTGCCATTAGCTAAATACAATATACTTCTTCTGAAATCTATAATCTCTTATGCTTTATACTTCTTTGCAGATATTACACTAGCTATAATAGTTACCTAGTAAGTGGCTTCAAATAAGTAATTATTATTTTTATTTTTCAAGTGTATATGTTTTGGCATGTATATGTGTGCATATTGGGGTGGGGGCATATGCACACATGTTCACATGTCCATCCAGGCCTGAAATTGGTTTTGGGTATTTTCCTTGATTGTGCTACACTCTCTTTATTGAGGTAGGGTCTCTCAACTGACCCTAGAACTCATTATTGCTAGCCTAACTGACCAGCCTGCTCTGGAGAGCCCATCTCCATCTTCTGGGCCCTAGAATTATAAGGTAAGCCCCTTCCTCCCCCTGACGTTTACCTGGGTTCTGGGAATCCCAAGTGTGTTCCTCAAGCATGCTTTTTGTAAGCTTTTTAACTGCTGGCCCATCTTCCACATGTCTTAAAATCTGACAAAGGCATTAAATATTAATTGGAAATTACATTGTGCGTATAGGTCATTGAGCTCATGCCAGATAGAAAGGATAAATAAAACTCCTTAAGATACTCTGACTCAAATTGGTCCTGGAAAGTGGGAAATGTTGGGCCACCCCCCTCCCCATGCAGAGCTCTGGGACCATTGTGCTCCTTTTGAAGTTATATTTTGGAGACCTTTTCCCATCCTTCTTGCGGGAAGCTTGCAAGGCGATTGACCAGGTTGTGGAGAAAGTCCCGGCATCTTCCACTTTTGAACCCACCCACCAGTCCCATCCGGAAGACTTGGTTCCAGTAAAGAGGATCCTGCCTGAACTCTGGCCCCTTGCCTGGAAGGGACCCTCCCCAGGTATCCTTGTCATTCCAGCTGCTGAGAAAGTGGCTGGTAACGTACCTTGGGTCCATCTCTCTCAATTAGAAAAGGCCACTGAAGACAATGCCATATGGACTGTCACTCAGACTTCAGACCCCTTAGAAATAAGACTGACCCAAGATCATTAGCCCACAATGCTACAATCATCTTTTTCTTTTCTCTCAGTATAGGGATGGGAATCCCTCTGTCTGGACTTGGGAATTAAGAATCACATACACAGAGAAGGTGATAGTCAGTCTGACTACAGATGAGCGAATCCAGTTCCATGTAGACCTTTATTTTTTATGCCCACTTTTGGAGTTTGGTTAAACTACAGAAGAGATGGTTGTGGGAGCCCAGCTTTTGAAAGAGAAATATGGGAACTTCAGTTCTATGTATTTCCCACAAATGAGCTCCCACACTGTCAGAGACCAGGTAACAGGGGGAATTTTTATTGTGCCAAATGGGGTTATGAAACTGTGGCCTATGGAAAGCATGCTGGAAACGACATATACATAGAAATGTCCCCCCAAAAACTTCACAATATGGAGCTATAATTCCATAGTCGTGAGACTGGGAGGCTGGAGACAACATAGGAATGGCTATGTTCCATGGGACACTGGAAGAACCTCCGAAGTAAGACTCATTATGCAACCCAAACAGACCTAGCACATAAGTTTACTATCCAGAGCAGGCTACCTTCCTGGGTCCCCAAACTTCTGGGTCCAAAAAGCGACCACCTACCCAGCCCAAGGGGAAAGACCCAACTCTGGTGGTGCTTCTTCCCATGCGATTGACCCTAACAGTACCAAAAATATTACTGCATAGTCCCCACCAACACTGGGGCTAGGAATCTTTCTTCTATATTCTCTATCCCTGATAAGGTTCACCATCTGCTCAATCACTCCCAACCAGGGAATTGATCAGGATATCTGGCTGTGCCTGAAGCCTCAAATCATTACTACATAGGCCCAGGGACCAACTAAATCATTGATCTACCAGCAAGTGAAAACAGCTGTTACTGGGAAGAGACTAAGCTAACCCGGAGGCGGGGTGGGTACACACTGGGAGGCAGATTTTGGACTTAGAAACCTTGCTTTACTCCAAGGCTTTTTATTCTGCTCTCCAGATGAATTCTCTTGAGCAGCAATACTTTAAGGTACCTGAGGCCACCTGGTAGGCATGTACAAATAGATGAGCAAAGTGTGCCTTCTCTGAGACGTCCTAAAACATAAGTCGCTCTTATGTGCCCATGTGCACATCCTGCCCCAGGTGTGTAATGGGGAAGAAGGGAGAGTGCCCTTTATCACAGACCCCAGGCTGCAACAGGAAAAGTGATCCACATCTATCCATCTCCCACTCCTGGCTGGAGTCTGTAATGCTTGGCCAACAGCAATAGAAACATCAGCTGTCCTAGTCAGTCATCAAACACATCATTGCACTTTCCCAAGCCAGTCATAGAGGCTCAAATCAAGAGAGACCTTGATTTATAAGCAGAAAACTCACACGTAGCTATAGTTGCATTAAAACTGTTCATGGCCATTAATGCGACTTCTCTGTCATTAATCAGGAAGCAAAGCAGCTAGACCACCCTTGCCAGTGGTCTTCGCTGGTCCCCTTTCCTAGTCCCTTTGCGGGCAGGACTTGTCCTGCTCACCCCATCTGAAACTATCTGTCTTTCTCAGCCCTTTCTCTAAAGTAAAGATCCAGTTCCTCTCACCGAGGTCACTTCCGTTTCCACTCTTCACAGGTCGGCTGGCTCAAGGGAAGCCGTGAACCTAGCAAGACTTTCAGGGAGAGGGGAAATGGCACATTCCCTCTCCTTGTCTCACCCTGATACCCAGCGCGTTGCCCTTGCACTTCCCTTTCTGAGAAGAAACCGTCATCTGCCACACAGAGCTTGCGGTTCAGCCTGAACTTCTATTCTTTGTGTTTAGTTTTAGGTACCAGCTGTGGCTGGTGTGATTTGGCAAGGATAAAAAAGAAAAGAAAAATAATCCAAATCAGGGAATAGGAAGTAAAATGATTGCTCTTTGCCTGTGACATGCTCTTAGACGTGGAAACCCTGGCTAGACCAACAAATTTGGCAAAGTCACAAGACAGAAGCTCAGTAGACACAGACTAGTCCTGTATATGAACACAGCAAGTAGGCAACAGGAAGAGGAAATTGAACAGACTTCTATTTAGAATAAAGCACTCTGAGAAAAAACCTAACCAATGTGGCTAAAGACTTGTACATCCCAAATGGGAAAAATATTGCATAAAGAAACTAAAGAAAACTAATTAAAAAGGCATTTCATGTTTGTAGATTGAAAGACTTAATTATCAAGGTGACAAATAATGTGATTTACAGATTTAGCGCAATCTCTGTCAAAATCCTGGTGACATCTTTGAAAACATCAGATGGATATAGAAAAACTCTTGTGCATTTTTCAAGTATTCTAACAGCTAAATCAATCTTTAAAATGATCACAACTTGACTTGTAAGGATCCAAAATTCTCTTAAGAAAACCCCAGACTCAGGTACTGTGCAAAAACAAAGAGTGTTTTTTCTGCAGAAGCAAACAGCATACGGGGGTCAACCATTCTCTAAGATGGCAACCCCAGACAAAGGCACACAGGCCTTCTTATAGGGAACCAGGGGAACTCTATAGAAGGAGTAGGTAATTTCAATTTTCATTGGTGGGTACTGGAGGGGGTCACAGGTGGTCAGTGGTCTGCATTCCTATGTTGTGGACATTTAACCATGTGATGAAATAGGGCTGCCCAGCACAGATGGCACATTCTGAGATATTTCCCCATTTTTCTGGTTATACTCAGGCTGTTCTTTGGGAGAAGGTTTTATGATCTTGTCTTGGATTTTATGGTCTGTTCCTAGAGCTGGTTCTTATGACTTAGTTTCTGGGATTTACGACCTTCTTTGAAATCTGGCCTGGTTCTTAAAATGGAGACAAATGGGGTTTATATTGTCCTTTCAGAGGGATCATACTTGCAGATATCAAAATTTATGACAGATATGGCAGTAATTAAATAATGACAATTACTGGCGTGAAAACCCAATATAGAGACTGTCACAATGCAATAGAGACTCAGAAAGAAACTCTGTTGTATGTATTCAGATGGCTTTTATATAAGGATACAAAGATGACAAGATTTACCTGTGGAGAAAGGGCAATTTCTCTCCAGACTGTGTTGAAAACAAAACAACACTCCCTCCCTCATGCCCAGGATATCCACCTATAAAAATAAAACTGAAATACTTATACATGAAATCTAACTCAAGGTAGCTCAAATGCTTTTTTATATGTAAAATAAGATTTACTTATTTTTCCTTTACTTTAAAATAGGTTTTTATGCAATATATTCTGATTCCCCTCCTCCTACTCCCAGACCTGCCCTACCTCCCCTCTTATCCAGATCGACACTTTCCTTGTCTCTCAGGAGAAGACAGACCTACATCTAAGGAATAATGCTGAAATTATATATAACTAACAAGAAAAAGAGGTATAAGAAGCACAAGAAATGCGTATTGATACAGAGACACACATGTTTCCAAACAGGAATCTCATAAAAATCTAAAACCAGAAAATATAATATATAAATAAAGGAAGAAAGAAATGGAGGAAAGGAGTAGGAAGGGAGGGAGGGAGGAAGAGGGAGAGGGAGAGAGAGACTTTAACATCATGAAACAAAGAACCTGAAAAGATGAATAATTTTGTGTTAGTCATCTACTGCTGGGCACAGCGCCCACCTGTAAGAGTGGTTTGTTTCTCCATTGAGACTACCTTGGAGGAAACTAAGTTCTCTTTTCTAAGTGGCTATCAATTGGAGATAGCTTCAGGATTAGGGATTTGGTGTATGTGTCCACATCTCCTTTCAGCTCTAAGACCTCATCTGGTGCAGCCTCTTGCATCCCCCTTGCATGTCACCTCAGGCTTTTTGAGTTCGTCTGTGTGACAGCTCTGACGTCTCTAGAACTGTCTCTTGATTCCCTTCAGGTGTCCCCCATCTCTTTTGGCTCCTGCACTCTTTCTTCCTCCTGTTTTCCAGAGTTCCCTGAGCCCTCGGGCAAGGGATCGGATGGAGATATCCCTTTCAGGGCTGAGTGCCTCAATGTCTTTCACCTGTCTTTCCACTGTTGTCTGGCTGTGGGTCTCCTTATTTGTTCCCATCTGCTGCGGGAGGAAGCTTCTCTGAGGCTGACTGGACAAGGCAAGGATCTATGAGTGCAGCAGAGTGTGATTAGGACCCACAGCATTGGGAATGAGTTCCATCTCACAGAGTAGGATACAACTCAAACCATACATCGTTTGGTTACTCTTGAAAGTTTTATGCCACCCTTTCAACAGCTTATCCTACAGGCAAGTCACTCTTGTAGATCAAGGGTTTCATAGCTGGCTTGGTGTTAACCTTTTCCTTTGATAGTGTACAGAGGACCTTCCAGGACCATGAAGTTCAGTCTATAGTGGTAAAGGTTCTAGATAAGTACCAGCTTGGCCTCCCATGTTCAATGAGCTGTGTAGGTGTTGTCTTCAGCAATAAGGTCTTGCTGTCCATTTGTGGAGAGCCACAAATAGCCTTTGGAATAGTCTGGGTTGTTCGGGTGTTCTCATGGGACCTCTTTGGACAAGAAAAATTAGATGCAACCTATTCCTGGGACTGAAAGTTTCATTTGGTGACTAGAGTTGTCCCATTGGCTTTCTATCTCCCCTGTTCTTTGTTGATTTCATTTGGATCACCTTCATATATGTTTTAGGAAGTTTCTACAATATTAAGTATTCATACAACCTCTGAAGTGGCCCTTAGTTTTAGCTATCTCCACATTTCCTTCCTTATTTCCTGTTATCTCTCCCTTCCTATTAATACCTCTGTTCAAGTCCCACCCTCATTCATCCATAACTATCTATTCTATTTCCCCTCCCTGAGGAGATCCCTCCCTCCCTCCCAGACCACCTCTGCACATAACCTCAGTGTTTATGTGGTTTGTAGCTCTCTTATCAATCAATGACTTAAGAGATGGCACCGGCATATAAGTGAATACATACCACATTTGTCTTTCTCTGTCTGAGTTACCTCACTCAGGATTATTTTTTATAGTCCCATCCATTTTCCTGTGAATTTCATGATTTCATTTTTTTCAGTAACTAATATTCCATTGTGTAAATGCACCACATTTTCTTCATCTCTTTACCCATTGATGGCCATCCATGTCTTTTCCAATTTCTGTCTGTTATGAATAGGGCAGCAATGAGCACGTTTGAGCAAGTGTTTTTGTAGTATAATGGAGCATCTTTGGGGTATATGACATTTGTTTTATTCATCTTGGCTATTCTGATTGATATAAGATGAAATCTGAATGTAATTTGGATTTGCATTCCATCATGGCCAAGGATACTGAACATGTCTGTAAGTGCGCCTCAGCCATATGAGTTTCCTTCTTTGAGAATTCTCTGTTTAGATCTGTAGCCCACTTTTAAATTGGGCTGTTTGTTACCTTGATGTCTTTATATATTTTGGATATTAGCCTTCTATTGGATGTATAATTGGTAAAAAATAATTCCCCATTCTGTGTGACTCAAATTCTCTTTGTTAATTTAAATTTACTTTTTACTTATTCACTTTACATCCCAATCACTGCCCCCTCCTGGTCATGCCCTCCCACAATCCTTCCCTTCTCTCCCCCTGCCATTCCCCTCTGAGTGGGTATGGCACCCCCTTAGTTTCCCCCCCACCCCCTGGCACTTCAAGCTTTATGAGAAGAGGTGAGTCTTCCTCTCCCATTGAGGTTAGACAAGGCAGCCCAGCTGGAAGAACATATCCCACATACAGGCAACAGTTTTGGGGATAGCCCTGTTCCAGCTGTTTGGGAGCCACAGGAAGACCAAACTGCATATCTAGGAGAGGCCTAGGTTCAACCTGTGTATGTTCTTTGGTTGGTGGTTCAGACTATAAGACCCCCCAAGGGTCCAGGTTAGTTGACTCTGTTGGTCTTCCTGTGGAGTTCCTATCCCCTTTGGGACCTGCAATCCTTCCTCCTATTCTTCCATAAGATGTGACTCAAATTCTTAAATTTAAAATGCTTGCTGCTAGTTCTGATGACCTGAATTTAATCCCTAGAACTCATCCGGGAGGGTCCTCTGATCTCCACATGTATATATATCATAGCATACTCACGCACACACATGCATTCATACAGCAAATAAATTGATAGGTGTAATAATAAATTGAAACTAAAACTATAAAAATCTTAGGACAAAACACAGAAATAAACCTTCATGACATTGGATCTGTTATTTCTTGGATAATCAAAACATTAGTAACAAAAGAAAAAATTTAGTTAAACTGGATTTCATCTATAGTAAAGCTTTTGTACATCGAAAGACACTGTCAAGAGATTGAAAGACAGTCCAGGGAATGGAAGAAAATATTTTCAAACTATCACATAACATTAATATCCAGAATACTATAATACAACAATTTAAAAAATCTAATTAAAAAATAGGTATAAGAGCTGTGGAGTGTTAGGGATGGTAAATTGCTTCCCATGCAATCTCAAGGACCTAAGGTCATAAAATCCCAAGTACCAACATGAAAATATCTAACAGGAAGCATGCTCCTGTAACCCCTGTCTTAGAGAGGTGGAGATAAGAGAATCATTAAGGCCTGGTGTTCTTGATGTTCTCCAAGCCACTTGACAGTGGCTTCAAAGGACATCAAAACTATTAGGGATTTGCTGGCCAGTTTGGGTTTGTGCCTGTAATTCAGCAGTGTTGTTTGAAAGATCTGAACTGGCATTTGCTGTAGTTTGCATAGATTGAATCAGGCAACTGTTGCAGTGACAGTAATGACTGTAACTAATAAAGCTGCAATAACCATTGTGATGAATCAATCATTCTGTGTGTATATGTTCCAGGGCATAGTTAAGTTGTTCTAAAATAGGTCCCCCATGCCATTGGTGGTTCAGATTAATAGGAATCTAGGCATGGACTTGATATCTTAGAATTAAAGCCAGGCGATGAAGACACCATGTAATGAGAGGAAGTTTGGTTAAAGGGGTAAGAATTAGATGTGACATGCAGTATGCAAGCAGTTGATAGTGAAGCAATGGTTCTGCTTTGTAGTTCTGGTGTCAGTCCACTGTGTGGTCCATTGTCTTACCAATGGTCTTACCAATCATGTTGAGATCTGGAGAAAATCTACATGCTAGGCTGCAAGGTATGAAAACCTTGGGCATAAACTCTGGTTAGGTCCTTTTGGGAGTTTATGTAAAATCATAGTTTGGATAAATCTTGTATTTTTATGATGTTATATTTTAATAGGTGTCAAGAGGAAAGACTGAGAGAAACAATTTTTTTAAAATTTAAAGTGTAAACTCAAGTTGCTCCTGAGCTCGTAATCCCTTAGTTCCCTCTGATTGTTTGCTTGTTTGAATGACTGATGATTGATTGATTGATTGATTGATTTGTGAGTAATAAATTAGCATTTTCAATTATGACTTCTCTGTGGGGGTTATGGAGAATGTCATGGGAAACATGAGCTTTTTAGAGCTGATGAAAAACACGACAAAGGTCGTAGATGTATAATTAGAACCATTGTTCGCTTTAATCTCTTTGGAGATCTCATCATAGAGAAAGCAGACAATAAATGTCCTAAAATAGCTTGAGCAGACTTATGGGTTCCACTGAGCCAAAGTCAGAGCCTGAAAAGGTATCAGCTTACACATGAGGAAAAAGTAAGTGGCCAAAGGAAATTGAATCTTTTTGAGCCTGTATCTATGATAATTTTTCTTTTCTTTATAAAAAAGCTTTAGTAGCCAATACTGTAACTGTCACTAGTGGTAGTTTAATGACATATGAGAATTCCATTGATTTTAAGTATAGGTTTAACTCCAATGTGTTAAACTTGGAACTTTGGAAATTTAATATTTTATATATTTCCTCTAATCCTTATTGTTTACACACCTAGCTTCTTGTAAACATGAAGTATATCTGTATATATGTATATGTTTTGTCTGTTAATAGGAGAGCGTCAGTATCTCCTGAGTGTCTGGATATCAGAGGAATTTTATTTATTTATTTATTTATTTATTTATTTATTTATTTATCTATTTATTTATTACTTTAGGCCCTTGTGGCAGAATCTATGATCCTTCTGGAAGACTCTGCTTTTTTTAACTTTTGTTTATTATGTTATATTATTGTATTAAATATATTATTATGGTAAATATTAAATAAATACATATTAATATATTAAATATAAAATTTTACTTATATTTATGTCTGTTTATTAACCAGTTGAGGGCTGGCAGGTCATCAAGCCTCAGTTTTGAAGTTTTCTTAATTTTTTTCTTTTTTTAAAATTTTTTACTGGTTATTTTATTTATTTACATTTCAAATGTTCTCCCTCTTCCTGGTTTCCCCTCCCTCAAAACCCCTATCCCATCTCTCCTCTCCCCTGCTTCTGTAAGGGTGCTTCCCAGCCCACCCACTGACCCACTCCACCTCACCACTCTCACATTCCCCTATGCTAGGGCCTCACACCTCCACAGGACCAAGGACTCTCCTCCCATTGATGTCCAACAAGGCCATCCTCTGCTACATATGCAGCTGGAGCCATGGGTCCCTCCATGTGTACTCTTTAGTTAGTAGTTTAGTCCCTAGGAGCTCTGGGGGATCTGGCTGGTTGATACTGTTGTTCTTCCTATAGGGTTGCAAACTCCTTCAGCTCCTTCATTCCTTCCCCAAACTCCTCCATTGGGGATCCCATGCTTAGTCTTTGGTTTTTTTTGGGGGGGTGGGGGTTGGGTTTTTGGGGGTGTTTTTTGTTTTTGTTTTTGTTTTTGTTTTTTTTTTTTTTCGAGACAGGATTTCTCTGTGTAGCCCTGGCTGTCCTGGAACTAACTCTGTAGACCAGGCTGGCCTTGAATTCAGAAATCTGCCTGCCTCTGCCTCCCAAGTGCTGGGTCTTATGGCTGGCTGTGAGCATTTGCATCTGTATTGGCCAGGATCTGGCAGAGCCTCTTAGGGGGGCAGCTATCATGCTCCTGTCAGCAAGCACTTCTTGGCATCAGCAATAGAGACTGGGTTTGGTGGCTGCATATGGCATGGATCCCCAGGTGGGGCCGTCTCTGGATGGCCTTTCCTTCTCCACTCTTTGTCCCTGTACTTTCTTTAGACAGGAACAATTCTGGGTTAAAATTTTCGAGAAAGGTGGGTGGTCCCATCGCTTAACCGGGGGCCTTGCCTAACCTCTGGATATGGTCTCTGTGGGTTCTCTCTCCCCTTTGTGGGGTATATCAGCTAATGTCATCCCTGTTAGGTCCTGGGATCCTCTTGCTTTCCTGGCACCTGGGACTTTCTGTTGGCTATGCCCAGTTCCCCATCCTCCATTGCTACACACCTCTGTTCAATTTCCTGACTCCTGTACATCTCCCCCACCTTCTCCCACACCTAATCCTGCCCTTCTTTTTTTCCTCTTCCCCTCCTCTCTTCCTCCCAAGCCCCTCCCACCCTCTACCTCCTGTGAGTATTTTGTTCCCCCTTCTAAGTAGGACTAAAGCACCTACACTTTGGTCTTCCTTCTTCTTGAGCTTCATACTGTCTGTAAGCTGTGTTGTGGGTATTCTGAGCTTTGTGGCTTTCAACCTCTATTTGCTCTGCTCTCGACAACTTAGCATCAGACCACACATGCGCTACTCTGGGTAAGGGTCATGGAAGAGCACGTAACAAAGTTATAGTTGTGCAATAGGTTAGCTTGTGAAAGTTGAGTACAGAGGAAATCTAAGTCAAGTAAATGGGTTGTTCTATTGTTCTCCTAAGAGCAGGTTAAACAAACAGCCTGAGTCCACAATCAGAAAGCAGTCTTAAGTCATTAGTGATCCCACAATGTATTATCAGCTGTGTCTGTGAGGTCCAGAGTTATATCCATGTAAGAGATATTTTTATAATATCACATCACCACAGAAAATGGAGTGCTAGAGTCTCGAGATTACTGTATGATTCTGAAATTCAATTTCTAGGTATAGCCACAAGAAGGAAAAGGGAGAGACTTAAGCATATGTGTGAACACAAGCAACTATAGCAGCATTGTTGATAATAACCAAAAGGTGGAAATAGCCCACATTTATGAATGTATAGATAAACAAAATGTGGTATATTCATAAGTCAGAATAGTCATCTTGAAAAAGTAGTGCAATCCTCATATTTTATTCATGACAACATGGATGGACCTTGAAAACATCATACTAAGTGAAATAAGGCTGACTCAAAGACTGCTACTGCATAATTCTCTTATTGATTAAAATCATCAAATTCATAAATACAGAAAGGAGTGGTGGGTTACCAGGCAGTGTGAGGCAGAAGGTGACAGAGTTTCATTACCACATACAACCTTTCAGTCAGTCTGCAGTGATGAAATAGCCCTGACAGACTTAGTGCTAATGGTTACGTAATTATATGCTAATAATACTAAATAGTGCGTGAATTATGGTTAAAAGGTAAAGCTTTTCAAAAGTTTGTTAAACAGTATGGCTTAAATCTGAGAGTGGTCATCACACACAATGCCAAACATGGTAAGACTGGGGCCATACTGTCAAAGCTCTTCGAACATGTCAAAGGTCTCAGAACATGTTTATTAGGTATGTGATTTGGAAAGTCAACTTATTTTTTTCTAATGTGGCTTAAGAGATGACTGTTCTTCCAGAGGATCATGATCTAATTGCCAGCATTTACATGACAGCTTACAGCCATCTATAGAAGTCCAGTCCCGGGGAATCCAATGCTCTCTTCTGCCCTCCTTGGTCACTGTACTCATGAGATGCAAAGACATATAATCAGGTAAAAATTCATATACATAAAAATATATAAAAAGTCCTCCAAAAATTAAAAAAAATTCAAGTACCCACCTTTGAGCTGCTCAAGAATACCATGTTTTACTCTCTTTTTGCCATAAACCTGCTGTATTATTAGTTACTAAGCAAGGGCAAGCACCTTCAGGGACAGATTATTGTGTTAATGACCTTCAAATATCCTTTCTTTCATTTTCAGCTAAAAATTTTGTGTAAAGCTAAGTATACCTGGTGACAATTCTGTCTATCACTCTAATCTTTTACGTATGTTCTCTTAGACTTTGTGGTAAGCACACAAAACCCAAACCAAACCAAACAACAACAACAACACAATTGTCTACTCTCTTTACTTTTGAAATTATGAGCTGAGTGTGCTTACCAATGAATCCAACTCTGCATGAACGCATACAAGCTCCCTGAATAAAATACCCATGAGTCCTTGTTGGAAGAGGAAATTGTTTTGGATGTGACCTTTGTGTTTTCTTTGCCAGCTCCAGGTAATAAAACTTTCTCTGTATCCTTATATCTTGGCTGTATTAATTTTGCATTCATGGAGATACAAACCCATCATGTTCTGTTGTAACAACTCAGTGGTTCAAGTAATCTTTCTGTGTAAAAGTTCTAAGATCTGATTTCTGACTATTAAAAAAAGATAGCAATAGGAATAGCACGGACTTTGGAGCTGAACAAAACAAAATTCAAGCCATGGCTCAATGATTAACTAGGTTACAAATTTAGACATGTAATTGTCTAGTCCCTGTGAGCCTGAATTTCCTCCCGTCATTTGGATACAATGTATCAAAGTTGCATAATTACTTGTGAGGGTTAAGGATAATTACATTAAACTTTAGCATATAGAATGGTCTCAGTAAATTATCATCATCATCATCATAATCATCATCATCATTATTCAGGTAATTTTGAACACTTCGAATATCGAGTCCATTGTGTAGCACAGTTTGTGAGCATCTTAACAACTGGATCTGGGTGTGGTGGTGTGCTCCTTTAATCTCAGCACTTAGGAGGCAATAGCAGGAGGATCGCTGTGAGTTTGAGGGCTAGCCTGGTCTACATAGTGAGTTCTAGGACAGCCAGGTCCATGTAGAGATAGCCTAACTCAAGAAAAACAAAACATAAGCCTTTGTACCAGAGTAATGATTTAGTGTTTGTCAGAAAGCAAAAGCAATGATAGATGCTTTCTAGGAAAATAGCAAACAGTTTTAGCTTGGCATTCCAGTACTGTTACAGACGGACACCCATATGTCATGACATAAATTCAGTCTATTTAAAAGGAGATTTCTCAGAGCTATTATTGAAAGAGATGCCTCTCAGATTTTAAGGCACTTGAAAATATTGCGGTTTCAGAGCAAGTTCCTGTGTCTCATACACCTTGCTGTCGCTCAGCTTCTATCTGTTACAAAGACCGGCCAATGGCCTCTCGAAGCAATCTCGTTTGTTCAGAAATGTCTTGAGAGTTGTCCCCATACTCTCAAACAGACCTCTGTTGTGATAGCCTGATAACTGGGAAATACCATAATGCTGGTTACCTATATTAAATGAATGAAGACAAACACTTTTTTTCATATTTGGTTATTTGCATTTCCTGCTCACTAGAATGCCTGTGTATGTCACTTACCCAGTGTCTACTCTTTTAGTACTTTCCCCTTTAAAATTAGTTGAAATCTGTTTTCCCCCTAACAGTTTTGGAAACTGAACCTTGGGCCTCAAATGCTAGGCAAGAACAAAACCACAGCTAAAGCTCAATAAGGAGTTACCTTGGCCCATAAGACACCCTTTTGGCTGCTTTATGGTCTTGTTATTTTAGAATGTTGAGTTTACCCACACAAAACTGAGATGTCTAATATGACCATACTTTATCTATCAGTTCAGAGTGAGTTGTGTCTTGTGCATACAAGGGATTTCCCGTAATATAATTTTTAATTTAGCAAATCCATATTTTTTTAATAATAAAAATATGTTACTAATATGTGATATATTAATGTGGTAATTATATTAAATATATAAATTAATATATATGCTGATATTAATATATAGGATGTATTAATATGCCAATGCTATCTTAATAAACACAGTAGACAATGGCTTACTAACATGGTGGCAAACAGGAAGCAGAAAGAAAGGGCTGGAACCAGGGATGTCTTTAGCCTTCAAAGGTCCGTCCCTGGAGACCAGCTTCTGTCAACTAGGATGTACAAAATAACTATTTAGTTATAGTCCTAAAATAATATCTCTTATGGTAGACTAGGTCTTAAATAAACTTTTCTCTCTCTCTCTTTTTTTTGTGCTATTTACTAATGACTTTCTCCTGAATTTAGGACAAAAAAAATCAACTATAATATTCTAGAAATAGATGAAATATTTCAATACTGTGCTAACAGGGCTAACATGTTAGAATTAACAGCTTTAGCAGTAAGAGATAATTTTACCTCAAGTCAAGGATGTTTTACAGACCTAAAGAAACAAAACAAAAACAAACAAACAAATGAAACAAACAAAAAGAACATGGTTGGCCAATACTCTTCTATATGTGTTCATTAAAATCTTAATTGATGCTTTTGTGGTGTTCTGAAGAGTTTCTGTAGGAAAACAAAAAACAAAAAAAACAAAAAAAAAAAAACCACTTGGGAGTAGGCACCACCTGCTTTTGCCATAATCAACACTGCCATTATCTGGTCCTGTGTGATGACGTGCTTTCACAGAAGTTAACTGCATCCTGACATCTAAAAGTGCTGCATACAGCTAACTTTCTTTTTTCTTCGCTTTATGACCTGGGATCATCCCTCTCCGTGCTCTGCACCATGGCTGCCTTAGGATAATGCTATTCCACGGAACATGACAGAATGGAGATTAAGGGGTTCCAGCTGGGTAGCCATGGTTGGCCATGATTCCAAAGCATTCTGGAAGAAAGAGGCATCGGGCCCATGAGAGCACTGCCGGGTCTTATGATGGGAATGCAGAAGAGAATTGCTATCAATGGCTATGGAGCCTTGGGCAAGGTTACTATGGTCTTAAAGTCTCATACTTTTCACATGTGAAAAATGCTGCTGCTACCATCTGCCCGAGAGGACTGTGGCATGGAGTGAATAAAACCATGTGGGGATGTGTTTGACATACGACACACATTCACATAGTGGCCATTGCGGTTCTCACTATGCTGCTTAATGACGTTGTAATGGTTTTGCTGTAGTAAGATGCCCTCATGGTGCTGTACTTTATCGAATCTGGCCATTTGTCCTCACTGGGTACAATGATATGGGATTATCAGAAACGGGAGTGGTGGGTCCAGGAAAAGAGCAGACACAATTGCCCTTCAGAAATGAGCGGCATTAGGAGAGACAGCCTTTAAAACCACCCCCAGAGATAAGGCAGCATTGTGAAGACAGCACATCACACCAGCAGCACACTGGTGGGACCTTGGTGGTAAGGGAATTATAGACATTACGAGAGCATCGGCGGAGATGGTTTAAAATGAAAGAGGAAGAGCTGGTTGCCATGGGCAGCAAGATGCAGGACACATACCAGGGGAGACAGAATACAAGAGTATGTAACCTGGAAGGAGGCAAAAGTCCCTTATTTCTATGTTATGCATCCCATCCCCCATACCTCACCCCCACACCCATCCCACATGCCCCCACCAAGGGGGAGGGTGGCTAGCTTGACATAGCTCAAAGACAGTTTCTGGATGGGTCTCAGAATTGTTTGAGATAAAGAAGAATGTTTTGTTTACAATTTTCTGTTATTTTTGTAAGTATAGAAACCAGAGTTTGAGAAGAGGTAGAGACCTTAGCTGTACATAAAGCATGGTCTGGCTTCTGAGAGAGAGAGAGAGAGAGAGAGAGAGGAGAGAGAGAGAGGAGAGAGAGAGAGAGACAGAGAAGAGAGAGAGAGAGAGAGGAGAGAGGAGAGAGAGAGAGAGAGAGAGAGGAGGAGAAGGAGAGAGAGAGAGAGAGAGAAACAGAGAGACAGAGAAGACAGGGAGAGGAGGGAGGGGAGAGAGGGGAGGAAGAGAGACAGAGAGAGGGAGGGAGGGACGGAGGGAAGGAGAGAGAGGGAGAAGCAGGTTGCTAGGGAGGTCTGTGATCTAACGGATACAATACGCCTCTATTTTCTGCTTCCTTTATGACTGCCTTCTTATTTACTTTCTTCCTTCTTTCCATCTGTCCTCCTCTCACACCTTCTAGACTCACACATGATGTATAATCACGTTGCAACTGCAGAAAATCTATGACTCTGAACCTGACTTGTAGGGGGCACATTCTAAGCCAGAGTCATTCCAAGGTGTGATTGAATCATAATTTCTGTCTTGCCCTTAGACTTAAGGATTGTCTCAATGGTCTTATAAAACATGCACATGATGGTAGGAAATGATCATCTTTTGCTTTGCAATACTTTTAAACAGCTGCACAGAAAGAGCTTGATTTGATCTTATTCCTCTCCATTACCAATTATTAACAATAATTATTACAATGTAATAATTATTACAGTTAACTAAGAAGTGAGAATTGACAAGGCTGATGCCATTTCAAAATTGAACACTAGATGGAGTAGAGGGATCATTTTCCCCTTTCCTTTTCAGCCGTCTCTGAGTTGAGATGCTGCTTAGATGCTGGCAATGGAAAACTAGATGACAAATAGGTCATGCAGAAGTGAGAACAAATAGACAACTAAGTTGTCTCTTTTCCCAACCTCTTTATCGTTTCCTTTGTGGTCTCGCACTCCGTTTGGTCCTCTGCAGGGCTATAAAGGAATTTAGTGTGGTGGTGGTGTTTTCTCTGAAGCATTATCCTAGGGATAAATGACCCGAAATGCATATAACGTACTTACAGGGTGAGAAAGTCAGTTTGGATTGTTTAGCACTGCGATGACAAACATACAGTGGACAGTTGCTCCACTTCACAATCCAGTGACTAACCAATAAGCAGAGGGCGCCCCGCCCCCTCTGCCTTCTTCCCCCTCGTTTATATCAAATGCCAGTAGCAAGTTTCTCCCAACATACCAGATCCAACCAAATTGGATACATACACAAGCATGTATGATTTTAATATGCCAAAAATATAAAGCCCGGTAGTGTAACTAACTGATAGGTTGTATGCTGAGCATGTCTGAGTGAGTTGGGTTTGATTTTTAGCAACACACACACACACACACACACAACACACACACACGCACACACACCATGATTTTAGATCTTGAGAAGTAATCATATAGTTATCTATGAGTTCTAAGCCACCCTTGCCCAGCTGCAGAGCGAGCTCGCTGACCAACTAGGCCACATGGTGAGAGCCTCTCTCAACAACTGCTGCTGCAAAAGTTAAAGATTTTTCCTAGCAACGTAATTTTAATAATGCAAATATATGTATGTGCTTATAGTTCTAATTAAGGAGAAAACTAGAAATAATTATTTTTCTAAAACATTATTTTATATCATTACAAGTGTTATACTCTGAGGGTAGGAGAATGGGGCCATACCACAAAAGAAAATGGTAATTAATATGTTATTAAAATTACATGTGTGATAGAGGAGATTAAGACATGGTTAATTGATCTTTGAGAATGTCATACAATGTATTCTCATCATATCCTCTTCTCTTCTCTCTCTCCTCCCCCTCCTAACTCTTGCTAGGTACCTTCCCCAAATCCTTACCCCCCTCCCCAACTTGTTGTCCTGGTTTATTTTGTTGATAACTCAGTTTTTGCTGGGTCTCATATATCCACGAGTGTGTGGCCATTCCCCTAGAGCATGGTCAACTTGCCAGGGGCCACGTTCTTAGAAAAAGTGAGTCTTCTCCTCCTCCAGAAGCCAGCATCTGTCCATAGCTCCTCAATTAGAGGAGGGGTCTGGCAATGCCCCACCCCCCTCCATGCAGGGACTCTAACTGACTTGATCTTGTGCCCGCCCACCCGCCACTGTAGTTCACTAGTACAGTGCCATGAAGACACTGTTCTGTTCTGGTTCTCCCCACCTCTTACAGTTGTTCCTCCCTTTCCTCTTTGAGATGATTCCTGAACTTGTGTGTGTGTGTGTGTGTGTGTGTGTGTGTGTTGATACAGACATCACCTCTGTGGCTGAATATCTCCCTGACACTCTGCACTTTAACCAGGTATGCGTCTCAGTGCAGCAGTGTAGGGGAATACCAGGACAGGGAAGTGGGAAGGGGTGGATTGGGGAACAGGGAGAGGGAAAGGGCTTATGGGGCCTTTCAGGGAGGGGGGATCCAGGAAAGGGAAAAAATCACTTGAAATGTAAATAAAGAATATATTGAATAAAAAAAGAAAATAAAAAAAGAAGTGAAAAATGAATATGAGAAACTCAAAATAAAAGAGAGGGAGGGGGGTAATGGGAAACAAGTGGTATGAAAACAGAAGGGAGTCTTGCTTTCAGAGGGAAAGGGAACCTTCTAGAAGGGGAAGGAGGCCAGAGTACTGTGGAAGGAGAGGATAGCACAAAATGACTCGTAAGCAGAACAATGCCGCGTGAAAGCCATTACTCTGTATTCTAACTTAAAGCAAGGATAAGGGGTAAAGTGTGGGGAATGGGCAATGAACACTGGCAGTCATGCACGCAGAAATCTCCAGCTATGGATGCTGTCAGCAAATGAAGTAAAATGTACTCAGATGTTTGTATTTTCTTGCCTATTCGGGTAGCAACCTCCTCTGCACTCTTTGTCGTGCATTTGTTTATGGTCCTTGGGGACGGTGGGTGGCTTTCCTGTTCAGAAGCTTTGCTCAATTTTCCCTTGTTGGATTTGTCTTTGCAAATTGTGTCCTCTAGTCTGCATGGCAAAGGTGTCCGATGGGAGCTCGCAATACTGGGTGGTGTGTGGGGTCCGCGTAGCCTGCGGGTGCTCAGACAAGCTCTGCCTCTCCGTGGGGATGGGGAAGCTAAGGGAGCCCTGACTGTGCACAGTGACCTCGTTCATCCCTTAGAGTTATTATTACCCCAGAATAATAATATAAGAGTTCTCCTTATAGCAACAGTATGAAAAAGGTCCTTTGGAGAAAAGACCGGGGTCTCCACATGACCTCACGTGCTCTTTCTCCACCGTCATTTGCCGCTCCCTGAGCTATGCCACTGATAAACAGCCTCACAGCACGGTTAAGTTTGATGACACGAATGGGTTAGTAGAGTCACTCGCCTACAGGTCAGACAGGGGACAGAGAATGCAGCTTTCTTTATGATGTTTGTCCCCAAACTGCTTCTTTCTGCAACTTGAACTCAGGTCACTCACGGGCATCATTCCCACAAGATTTTGTTTAACCTGATTTATTATTTAAAATCCACCTTTTAGTAAACGCTCCATTTCCTTAATACTCAGTGCTATAGTTTGAATAGGTGATTCTAAATTCCTTTGTTAGAAATCCCACAATTTTATTTTTATTTATTTATTTATTTGTGTGTGTGTTGTGTGTGTACATGTATGTGTGTGTGTGTGTTTACTTTTCTTTATACCTGATGAGACATGTATCCTCTATACTCTGAGGGCATGATAATTAAGTTTATAAATCTAACTGACAGCTTAACAAGAAAGAACAATAATAATTTTGTTATGTGCAAAGTAAGGGGCAGTTTCCTGCACCCATGGGGGTATTAGAAGCTTCCATACCCCACGAAAAGGGAGACAGCCTGAAGGCACAGTAGAGGAGGGTAAGTGGCTGGAAGTCAACTCACCCAGGTCCTCGGAGGGTGAGGGTTAGGCGGGTAGGGGTGTGACAGTGTCTGCTGGGAGTGTCATCAGCCTCTATAACTCCATGTCACATGAGTTCACCCATCCTCACCATTGATGGGTTCCCGGGAACGAGTGGCCTTCCTTTTGTGGGGTTTGCCTTTTGACATATGTGAAAAATTCAGACAAAGCCATTCACTGCATTTGTTGTCCCTCGGGTGCCGTAGTTTTGGGTCTTGAACGTCCTCCATCCTTTGAAGGCTTGGTCCCCAGCCTGTGGGTATTATTGCGAGATGACAGAGCCCTTGGTAGATGGTGGTTATTAAAAGGAATCTAGAATATTGATGAGCAATACCCACAAACAGGATCATGGGGTCCTGGCCTCTCTTCTTTATCCCCTCTGCTTCTCAACTGCCCAGAGATGAACAATTTCCTCTACCACCCACTCCTGCCAGGACCCTCCTGTGGGTCCAGAAAAGACTGAGTCCCTGAAACTGGAGCCCCAGGTGAACATTTCTTCTTCTTTCTTCTTCTTCTTCTTCTTCTTCTTCTTCTTCTTCTTCTTCTTCTTCTTCTTCTTCTTCTTCTTCTTCTTCTTCTTCTTCTCCTTCTCCTTCTCCTTCTCCTTCTCCTTCTCCTTCTCCTTCTCCTTCTCCTTCTCCTTCTCCTTCTCCTTCTCCTTCTCCTTCTCCTTCCCTCCTTCTCCTTCTCCTTCTCCCTTCTCCTTCTCCTTCTCCTTCTCCTTCTCCTTTCTCCTTCTCCTTCTCCTTCTCCCTTCTCCTTCTCCTTCTCCTTCTCCTTCTCCTTCTTCCTTCTCCTTCTCCTTCTCCTCCTCCTCCTCCTCCTCCTCCTCCTCCTCCTCCTCCTCCTCCTATCCTCCTCCTCCTCCTCTTCCTTCTTCTTTTTGAGAATATGTGTGTGTTTCTGTGTGTGTAAGCATGTGTGAGTTCATGTATGCACTTGCATATGGGGTTCAGAGGTTGACATCAGGTGTGCTTCTTCGCTGTTCTTTACCCTAAGTTTAGAGATGGAGTTCACTTGAACCAGGCTCACAGATTTGGATAGGATGACTATCCAGAGAGCTTAGAGTGACCTCTCCCCATCCTACCCTATCCCTAAGTCCTACAACTATATACTACCGGTGTGCAGTTTGCTGTACCTTGCAGTTGTCATAAGTTCTGGGGATCCAACCTGAGGTCCTCATGCACCATGCCCAGCGCTTTATTACTGAGCCGAGCCCCAGTCTCAATGATTCTTCTTTTTGTTTGAATGTAAGCAGTATCTTGTCACAGCGATGCAAAGGTGACAAGCACCCACTGATGACTTCATAGCCACGGGATCTCAGTGTGAAGGGTGCCATTTCCTGAGCTTGCTTGCTTGGGGACACTGACGCCCACCACTTCCATAGCTAGGATGTCCAAGACATTACAACTGATAGGAAATTGACATAGACCTGAAAGAAATGCATTTGAAAATGTATTTTTAAACTGTTCATTGTGAACCACCCCAAACACAGAGAGGTAAATAAAAGACAAAAAAAAAACAAAACAAAACAAAACAAAAAAACAAGTTCTCCAATCTTCCCCTCCTTCATTGCTTTGGGAAGATGCCCCTGCTCCTTGTCTTGGGGGGAGAATGAGCCTGAGGTATGTCAATTTGGCAAGATTACTGGATTGTACAAAAGGGACGGTCATAAGCCAGCATTCTCCAAGGAAATGAGACCAGAAACTAGAGAGAATGTGGAACAATTTTATTCACTTGCTGTCTACTGCTGGCTTGCCTTTGAAATATGGAGACACTCTAACACATTAATCACCAGAAGGAGCTTTTCATCATGCCAAATTGAAGGCTCCCAGCATCCACAGAAGATTTACTGTTCTTGAGGGGTAGGCAGAAGGGAGCCAAGCAAGCTTGTCTCCTTTTGTTTACCTCTGGCCAGTTTGCCTTGTGATGTCCTGCTCTGTTTCCAGGGTCCTGGGTCAGTGGCAAGCCCCCGCCACCTCCGCCCCTTCATGGAGAGGGAAGAGACCCAGATGCCTTGTGAGCTCTGTGGTGGGCCACGCCCACTGAGCTAGACAGTTGAAAGCACAGAGCACAGAAGTCTTCTCCTGCTCCAACCAACACCAGCGTCCAGGCTCTGCATAGGTTTCTTGCTAACATCCTTTCCTGGCTAACTGTGCTCACTGGCTATTATTCAGCAATTCCAACCCCTCCCCCCCCCCCCTGTAAGCCTCTAGCATCTTTTTAGCTGTAGAGAGAAGGAAAATATACACCTGAGGACCTTGGTGGGTTTTTTTTCTTTCTTTCTTTTTCCAGTTGTCAGTGATTCAGCTTGAAAGTCGAGCTGGCACAGGTTCTAGGAATTTGTGTAATGCTGACTGGAGATGCTCCAAGCGGTCTCTGCAGCCTGCCAGGCAGTCCCAAACATGGCTCTAGATGGTATCTTGTACTTTTAGGGTAGTGAGTTACCAGGAATACATAGCCTACACACGCAGAGGCTTGGAGCTTGGGATGTTTTAAATCAATCTCCCCGTCTCTGCCTCTCTGCCTCTCTATCTGTATCTTTCTCTCTTGTCTCTGTCCCTCCCTCCCCACTGTCCTTCTGTCTCTCTGCCACAAAGAGGATGGCCAGCCACATATATCTTAACAAAACAACTGCAGTTCCAGCATCACAAGCACCATCCTCCTGTACTTTCCTTCTGTGAGTCTCAGAAAAGGTGAACATAAACACGTAGGTGGTTTTTCATGGGAAGGATTAACATTTTCAATTTAGCTCTTGATGAATTCTCAGGGTCAGATTATTTACTCAGCAGCACTCAGCCCACCACATTCTATGCTGTACAAATTTACAACAGGGGCACCCAAACAACAATGTGAACACCAAGCAAGGCTTGAGTGGGATGTGTAAATAGAATGAGGCTAGCACATCAAACAAACAAACAAACAAATAACCCTAGGGATTTGATGTTATGTTTTTAGTTGGATAATAGATTTATAGCATTATCAACTGGATTTTCAACTCCAGGTTTAACTCACTTATAGGATCATTTTTCTGAATTATAGCTAGAATGCCTGTTGAGCTGGAGCAACAGAAAATCCAACAACAATGGCAACCTGATACCTATGCCTCTTGGACTCCCTTGCAGCTAAGGTCTAGTTTCTCCCTCCCTGTGGGAGACTCCAGGAACATGAGCAGCACCAGGTAAAGGACTAGAGGAGCAAAGATCCCTTGGCAAGCCTGTGGCAAAGGTGCTCCTCCAGTGTCATGGGTGCTCAAAAACAGAGGGTGGTGATGAGATTTTTATCTAAATTGTGTTATTTTTTTCAAATAGGCTACCCAAAGCCTGTGGCAGGAAAGAGTTTTTCATACCTGAATATTTTACAGCATCTTCTCTAAGACAAACATCAGGCTTTGCTTCTAGAAGTAATTCTTTGCCAGAGACTGATAGATGGATGGTTTCCTATCTTCCTTCAAATATTGTTCTTGAACATACAAGGAAAAGACTGGAAAATAACAAATGGGTAAACACCCCTACACACAGGACACACACATATGGACACACAGACACACCAATACACAGAGAGACATACACAGACACAGAGACACACAGACATACGCATACACAGACACACAGACACACATAGACACACAGACATACACACACACACAGACACATACACATACAGACACACAGACACCACACACACACAGACACACACACATCTCTTCGAGTGTCCTCAGTGTTCTAACTTATGTAGTGTGCTAAGCTGTGCTTCACCTTCACAAGCTTTCTAAACATTTGGTTGTTCTCCCCCACCCTGTTCTGAAAACAATTCATCCCTCCCTTCATCCCTTGCATAGGCCCTTCCACAGGAGACATGGCATACGGTGTGTGTCAGCCATTTCTCAGGACTCACCCCTCTTCAGAGTTGAGAACACTGAGGCACTATGGAGCCTCAGATTTCCAATACACTATAAAAAAAGCTATGATTACACATTTGTAGATTGCTTGGCTCCTTCCTTGCTAAGGGAATTTGGTTCACTCCCACAGAGATCAAATCTTCCAGATTCCCAAACTCCCAAGAAGTCAAATATTTGTTCATTCATCAAACGCTGGCTAGTAACCTGCAATTAAATGCCTATCAGCATCTCTCTTCTGAAGTGATTAGAAGTTTAGATATTTTTAAGATTGTGAATTGTTTAAAATAACAATGTTGTCTTGGGAGTGAGTCACAAACTCAAGCATACACTCTATGTTTTACATGCACTTTTTCCAATAGCTCAAATATGATTTTTGTACAGTATTTTCAGAGGGTCTGTGTTTGGGCTGTGACCTGTCCGGTATGACTTTTTTTTTCACTATGGTATCTGTCAGCATTCCAAGAATTTAGGACATTGTAGACTGGACATAGATCAGGTTGTTCTGCCTAAATTTGTGTCTCACTATGTAAAGAGCTAAGGAGACAAAGACGAATGAGGCGCGGCCATTGTTTTCTTTCTGCTGTTAACCTAAAGGGGGCAAAGGCACACAAACAAATATACAAAGCAGTGTGTGAGTGCTGTGGTGAGAATGGCTGGCGGATGCCATGGGAACAAGGGTCTGAATAAATGGGACCCAGAAAAAAATGATATAATATTTTAATTATTTACCAGAGGTATGATCATCTACAGAATGTCCTAGTTGGCTTTCTGTTGCATCGTGTTCAAAAGGAACTTGAAGTGGAGGTGGTTTATTTCCTATTACAACCCTAGAGCAGTGTTTCTCAACCTGTGGATTGTGATCATTGAAAAAACACATATTCCAATGGTCTTAGAAAACCCCAACTGCGCATTTTATTCTTGTTGCTACTTTTGTAACTGTAATTTTATAACCGAGTGGTGTCTCAGTCCCTACGAATGTCAAGAAACGTGTTTTCCCATGATTGACACCTGCTGCCCTACAGTCTAGAACAAAGGGAACTCAGGGCAGGTACTCAAGCAGGAAGCAGGAGGTGAGGAAGTAAAGGCAGAGGCCATGGAGGATGAGCAGCCTGCTTTCTTCCAGCTTCAGGATTGCCTACCAGGATTGGCACCATGTAAAATGGTCTGACTCTTCTTACATCATCATTAATCGCCAGCCCCCACAATCTTGTCTACATACCAGTCGTATGGAGGCAATTCTTCCGTGGTGTTTTTTTTTTTTTTCCACATTACTTACCTCTACTTTCTTTCAAGCTGACAAAAACAAACAAACAAACAACCACGGCACACTCTCGGAATTTTTTGTTTTGTTTTGTTTTGTTTTGTTTTTGTTTTTGTTTGGTTTGGTTTGGTTTGGTTTTTCGAGACAGGGTTTCTCTGTGTAGCCCTGGCTGTCCTGGAACTCACTCTGTAGTCCAAGTTGGCCTTGAACTCAGAAATCCTCCTGCCTCTGCCTCCCAAGTGCTGGGATTACAGGTGTGCACCACCACCGCCTGGCCTACACTCTTGGAATTTTAATAAAAACTTCTCTTACAGAAAAGGTGGTATGCTATTCTTTGCTTAGGTCTAGGAGGCCAGGGTGGACTCAGACATAGTCTCCTCTGAGCCTGAGTCCCCCGAGTGGCATATCCCCTCCCCTGGGTGGGTAGCAGTTTCTGGGTCTGCAGCAATAACAAGAGGCTCTAACAGTCTTAGGTGCTATGTTTTACAATTTCCCTGTTTATATGCATCTTAGCCGTAGATGGTCTACGTTGCTTCCTAAGCTGCAGACATCTTTTAGTTCCTTGGCGTGTGTGTCAGCTGCAGTTTGACAAGAGCGGTGACTAAGCAGTACCACAGCTCGCCTATTTCGGTCTCTTAAGTGGAGTCCAGACGGTACAGTACGTCAGTGCCAGGCCCAGAATAGCAAAGCCCAAACAGAGGCTTGCTGCAGCCAGATGCCCTGACGAGCATGAGACATAGGTCAAAATTTGGTCCTGAGGGTCAGAGGCAAATCTGCAACAGACTGAGTTTAGTTAGCATCTTATCAGATGATTGGCAGAATGAATAATGCAATTTTAAAAATTAAAGACAACAAGAAAGTGTTTCCCTTTCTTTAACTGCTTACTTTAAAAACAAATTGACAAAGTTAAAGATATCAGACTATAAGAAGAGGAAGGGGGAAAATGTAGGAAATTTCAGAGAATCAGGTATGGTAACACATTTAAAACCTCAGTACTTGAGAGGCCAAAGCAGGAGGATTGGGATTTCAAGGCTAACCTAGGCTGCATGTGATTTTAGGCTAGCCTGGGCTCTCTAGCAAGATGATGTCTCAAATAAAAAAAGGGGGGGGGTAAAGAGAACATGAAAAGAAGGAATGGGGTGGGAATAAGGAATTAGAGAAAGCAGGAGGGGGGAGAAAAGAGAAAGAGAGGATGGGGGAGGGGAAGGGAAGAAGGAAGGAAGCAGAAGGGGGAGAATGAAAGAAAGACCCACAACCCCGTCTGCATGAGACAACATATCCCCAGTATTTAAGGGCCAGTCAGAGTAAGGGTGGGCATCCTGGGCCCTGAAGTATGCTCGGTACACATACTAATTAATGAAATTCACTCTGGGTTATCTCAGCATCAACTTTTCTATTATTCTGAATTCTCACAACACTAAGACGTTATAACAGTTGTCAAGATTTGTCAAACAAGATGTTAAAGATCTCGGTATACTTATATATCCAATATTTACTTATAGATTGAACATCTAGTAAACAGCAATGCCTAATTAAGTATTTTTCTTAATAGAAGAAGCCCTCCACATTCTGTATTCCTATCACACAGAAGGTATTTTCTGTTGTTTTTGTCTCTTAGTTTTCCTATTTTACTGATAACATTTTTCGGGCATAACCATAGTCACCATGATATACGGCTTGAATCCAAGTACAGCCCCGGTTCTTGTCCTCATACAGTGACGAGGTGACCCTCTCAGTACTCATCCATGACCATCTCCCTTGAGATTTAGCACCTTGAAAGTGATTTGAAGCACGTGGGTGGTCGTATCTCCTGGGAAACTTCCCCTTTGTATAAGGGCTGAAGCATTACACTGTGCAATTTTGTCCCTGCATGGCACACTTGCCTTTGTGGTAATGATCATGCAAAGGCAGCCAGCTATACCACAGGGATGTTCTGCAAATGTGAGTTACACAATTCTTGAAGAACCCTGAAAATAAAAGGATGCATGTTCCCAAAAGTTATAGACCTTGTATGTTTTTCACAATGATATTTTTAGTGGTAGACCTATAATGAAAGCAATTACATATATAATATATGTATAACATATATTTGTATATTATAGCATATAATATATGTATAATGTAACATATAATATATAATATAACAGAATATAATATAGCATGGCTTTCAGACAATTGTATGTTTTATTTTATATATTTTAATATGATTTATCTACACTATAAATACAGTTTTAATATAAATTATCTATACTATTTTGTGATATCATTTGAATGTAATTTTCCTAGAATAGAATTTCAATATAAGATATTACACAATGCAACTTTAGTATAATGATACATAATACAACTTTCAAGCATAGACTCTCACATATTTGTATATGTGGATGAAGACAGACTGAATGTCTGGGGCAAATCCTAAAACAGAAATTCAAGAAGTGTTCTAAATGACAACTAAGAAGCAACCTTTTTCCTCACTGGTAACCCGTTTATTTATCATTTTGCGCTTTTCCACTTTTGTATAATGGTACCGAGCTCTCATCTGTAACGCTGACAAGGGGGAATTGTTTGCCGAGTTACCTGATGAAAGATCACTAGAAGATTTAGTAGGGATTGAAGCATCTTGAGTCTAACGAGAAGCATGTTGAAATATCAATGGGATAAATGCCTGATTTACTGCCCCGAAGGCTGAGTTGGACTATGGGGCTGTAACCACCCAGATAAGTTAGACAAAACCCGGATTATTTGAGTCTGGATTCTATCCAGGGAATTCTGCCAATCATTTCCTTAACTCTGGCGAGCAACTTGGCTGTGCACAGTCTCGGGATCACCAACAGGGTCCTGAGGGAATATTAAAATAAATTCCAGTTCTGCTCATTGACCACAAGAGGGCACTGTTGTTCTCTGTATGTACAGCCAAGGGGTCTAACAGGAAACCATAGGAAGCCTGCAGTGAATACATTCCACCCCATTGCAGTAGTAGTCGACCTGGAATGCCAAGGCTGTGCCCATGCATGTTCTAAATGGCATCATGGCTGCCAGCTACAATGCCGACAGAAGATCACCCCCATACTGAGTAGCGGGGTGTGTGGAGAAAAGGAGAGTCTCTTCATTCGGCATTTGTCCATTAAGTCTCTTCCTAAGTGTTGCGCTCTCAGTACCTAACTGTGGTCATATTATGCACTCCGGCAGGGGCTGATCCATAGCTATGCGTACATTAAAACAGGAATTTACTCATCATGTAAAACAGTGATAAAACAGTGTGGATGATCTCTCCCTACGGAGACCACGGAGTCTCTTAGGGCAGGGCGTCCATCTTTCCTTTTGCTCCCTTTCCTCTCTTCTCTGTGAGTCACCATCTCCTCTCTCTCCATTCCCAGCACCCCAGATCTCAGCTGTCACTTTTGGTTTTTCTCGCAGCCTCGGCTAGCTTCCGGCCTCTGCTCGCTTCCGGTAGCCAACCCTCCTTCCTCCAGCGTCCTCCAGCCTTAGCTAACACATCACCTCCGCAAAGACCTTCTCTGATGCTTTATTTAAATCCGCAGGCTGGGGCTGTTGCCTCGGTAGCGCTTAGCTCTACCACACTTGCACCATCCAACATGCGATGTAGTTTTGCTTTGTCTATTGCCAGTCCCTTGCTAAGGAATACGGTCCGCAAGGGAGTTTCTGTCTGGTTTGTCCACGACCATATGCCAATGCTTCCAAAATGTGCCCGGCACATAGTCAACACCTGGTAAAAGTATTTGGAATGAATAAATAAAGTATTTAACAGAGAATTTTTCCAAGCCTGGGTAGAAAAAACAAACGACAGCAAAACCAGCTTGTTAATGAGAGCAACCAAAGCTGTTCAGAGAAAAAAAGTCAAAGGTCACTTATGGAGGGGGCCACAAGAGCCGGCAGTCACATCACAGTTAAAAATCTACAGAGATTATACAAATGAGATTTTCCTGGGCTGCAAAACAAGCCAAGAATTCTTTGATAAGAAGACCCTTAAAATTGGATCACAGAAGACTCTGGAAACTGGGCTTAAGGATGGTTAGTTGAAGATTTCAAAACCGTCTGCCCCGCAGCATTGCCTTCTTTCTGAGGCGCCTGGCTGAGGGCCTGTCTATAGACCCAGTGCACTAAGAGGATTTCTGTAAGAATAGGTAACATTAACAGTCACGACTCACAGAGCCTAAGTTGTTTGGTGCGTGAGTACTTCATAATAGCAATTATTCCTAACATTTCCTTTTATTTTTGGGATGGGGCCGGCCCACAGGAATTTCCTATTTTACTGCATATTTGACAATGGTGACTGTTTGTACAGTGCCACCTATTTTTATTTTCCATCTTTGTGCTTTGAAATCTGGGGCCTTTGTCAGGGACTGCTTGCCCTACCTCAGCAAGGTCCTGGAGACAGCACGGAACTCCGCGCAGAGGAAGACCCAAGTGCAAATAAGACCGTCTGAGTACAGGCCCTAGCGTCATCACTCATCATCCAAGACCAACTCCCAAGCAAAGGACGAGGTAGAGCCTGGTGAAACGACCTCAACTATCCAACGCACAGCAGCAGAGCCCCTTCCCCAGGTTTCCCCTGGTCCCCTTTGCCTCCCGGCCCACAGGCACTTCTCCCTAGGAATGCCCACGTGTGACCCGTTGCTTCCCTTTGCTGACTGTGAGAAGTGGGTTATCTTTTAAAAGGGCAGTCCTGTATTGTTTTTATCTTTTCTTTTCTTTTCATACCTAAACAATGATAAAACATGTTTCAAGAGTGTGGTGAGGAAAAGAAGTTGGTTTTTAGAATCTTTTTTGTACTGTGGTACAGCAGTGGTGAGAAGTGAGTCAAAAAATTTGGATGATTTAGCTTTCTGAACTGTAAAGATAAAGGAGAGAGAGAATACAGAGTGAAGTGGATCTCAGGGAGAGGCCCAGAAGCTACATCTTTTTGTTATCTGGTTTAATAGGCCTGAGAGATTAGCTGTGGGTGACTGTGACTACAGGTAAAACTGCATTTCTCTGTTACAAATAGAAGGGATATGAAGTAGAGATTGTCATTAGAGAGGTGACAAGTGGGATTCTAAGAGATTGAGACTGTGTAACTAACGAACCAATGATATAAACATAGCCAAATCCACCATCATTCCATCCGTGCCTTACATTGCTGGTTCTTACAAGCTGCCTTCTAAAATTGTCAACACAATAAATTAAGTACACAAAATAAAAATATAAACCCATGACATATCCCTAAAGGTATATAATGTGCAAACTGACATCACCTGCACCTAGGGAATGACATAGGCTACATTTTAGGGCCACGCTGGCCCAAATACATGTATGTGTGTGTGTGTGTGTGTGTGTGTGCACAAGTATACATGCACACTCATACACATACATACTCATACACACATGTACTCATGCACACACATGTACATCTATAATTCAGCATACAAACGCATGCATACATATATACATTATGTATATATGCACATGTATACATAAATATATACACACATTCAAAGACTCACACAAAATGCTATTAGACATGCACACACATAGAATGAATGTCTATGAGAAAAATTTTAATGTCCAGCTAATAGAACTCTTACAAATTAAGGATTGAGAAAAAAATAGACATAACTAATCTAGGGGAAGACAAGATGGGGCCAGGATGGCAAATGGTGCAGTTCCTTCCACTGCCTGTCTGTGGCTGCATTAGCCCAAGGTGATTGGCAAGAGTGATCTCAAGTGGTCTAGTGGACAAAAGTGTGATAATATGGCATTCGAATGAGAGAGCACTCGGGGATTGGGAGGGACACAAAAGAAGAAGAGGAGGAGGAGGAGGAGGAGGAAGGAGGAGGAGGAGGGATATCTAACCATTTGCTCCTCTGATACCTCCAAGAACAAGACACAGAGTAATACCTATTGTTACCTATTGTGCCTCTTAGGATGAATTGAACTCCAAATAATAGGAAGCAGTTTGGAGGCAAAGGCTTGGGTAATATAAGGTAGGGTCGCCAGAGAGTCCTTTACAATTACTCCATTATTTAAAAAAAAAAAAAAAAGTGGTTTAAGGGCTGAGAGTCAGCCATGTAGGGAAGACGAGTGTGCTAACAGAAGCCTGAGCTTCCAAGTCAGAGCCCCCAGACGCCATGCAGACACTGGATGCATGGTAGGAACATCTGCAATCCCCACACTCCTAAGGAGAGATGGAGAGGGGACAAGACTGCCTATGGAAACTTGAAGGTCAGATAGTTCGACAGAGAAGTAACAAGAGACCCAACTTCAAATGATGCCAAAAGTGAGGACCTTCACAGGTGCATGTATATAACTGCTTACACTTGCACGTGCACATATACTCAAAGGCAGGCACACACATATACACATATGAGTGCACATACATACACACATACACATGCTTTAAAGTTATAAACAGACATCTTTCCTTAATGGCATATGATTGAGAGAGATTGATTTACACCGAGGTGACAGCCTGGGAGACTTGTCATCATCAACCCAGAGATGCTCTGGGGTTAGAAGGCCCGGTGTAGACAAACTTGTCTTAGAGCTCTCAGTGTGGAGAATCAGCTTGTCTGACTCTCATTCTGGTCTTGCCTTAAAATGCTATGCTGCATCCTAAAACTCACATGTAATTCCTATGTGTCAATTAAAAAGAAAACATTTATCCCTGCATTTCTTTTAGATAGGAACAATTTTAGGCTGAAAGTTTTGTAGGTAGGCTGGTGTTCCCAGCCCTCCACTGGAGACTTCTCCATATCCTGTGACCAAAGTGTGCAGTGTACCCATCAATGAATAAAGCTGGAAGACAAATTCTGTGAGGTAACCTGATCCCAGAAGAGCAATGTGGCGTGTTCTCACTCACATGTGGATCTTAGCATCACATCTTCAGGCTTAAGTGCTCAACCTGTAATACATGCAGAATCCAGGAAATTGGAAACGGAGGGTTGGAGAAGAAGACGAAGAAAGAGCTCATGGGGGGGGAGGGGGGGAGGGGGCACAGAACACAGATGACATGAAGGGGAAAGAAGGGGTAATGGGGGTGGAGGTTGAGGTGGAGACAGGATGGAAGTCTAGGGCAGAGGAGGGAGGGAGAGAACGGATAACTAATATAAAGAATGTTTGTAAGAGCCATGTGGAAACCACTGTTTCGTAAGCTTCCACCCAGAATAAAAAAATCCCAATGAAGGACATGGGACACTTACTGATTTAGTGACCATGAATGCCCTCGGTGACTCCAGAAACACTACAGGTCATTGCCACAACTCTTCTCACCCACAAGAACTTTACAACTAGACCCCATTTCTATAGCCTATCTAATTATAATGACACCCAGTCACAGTGCACACAGAGAGAGGATATTCCTAGTATATTGGATGGAAACTATGGAAGGTGTGTGTGTGTGTGTGTGTGTGTGTGTGTGTGTGTTTACTTGTTGTGGGAAGTAGTACATCTTCTTTGGTCTCAGATTTATGTAAAACTGGATAGGAACAAATTTGTAAGTCAATGTTCAGATTTGGAAACTGAAAGCAAATTATCAGATGTCTCTGTAATGACATCCTTTATCAAGAAAGTAGATAGCTCATGACATGTTTTGTTTGTTTTTTTTCCCCTTAAGAAAAATTATCTTTTTAAAATGAAAGACCTAGCTATATCACAAATATAGCCCTAAATTCAGTTTTCAATGGATTTGAAAATGGTTAATACTAAACATAAGCTCTATAAATCAGAGAGTCACGGGTGGGGGAGCAGGGACAGAAAGACAGAGAGACAGAGACAACAAGGAAGGGAAAAAGAGAGAACGAAAGGGAGAGAGACAGAGAGAGGCAGAGACAGTGAAAGAGAGACACAGAGACATAGAGACAGAGAAACAGAGATAGAGAGACAAAGAGAGGCAGAGATAGAGAGGCAGAGACAGAGGAGAGAGGGAGAGAGAGAGAGGGAAAGAGAGGGAGAGGGAGAAGGAGAGAGAGAGGGAGAGGGAGGAGAGAGAGAGAGAATACACACTTCCTTCTCATCTGCCTTTACTTGGCTGTTACATAATATGGCTGCCATCCTTGCATTCCCACAGAACCCAGGACACAGAGAAACACTGCAGTATTAGCAAAATGTACCTATGTCTCTAGCGTCCATCTGAACAGTACCATCCCGTGGTCTTCCCTTTGTATACTGCCCACTGCCACATTCCTAATGACCTTTAAGAGGGGTAGCACACACTTTGGTGGTTTTTGAAAAGAATTTGACACGCTGTTTATGTCCTTGTGACCAGGTAGACATAATGGTTAGCAATTTGTTGTTATCACACGTGTCTTAGGTAGTTAGTAACACAATCCGCAGGAAGACAGTAACACAGAAACACAGGCACATTAGCCTTCTCTGGAAGGGGAGTGCAAGCTCACACTCCTGGGAGACAAAAGCCCCTCAGGCCTCTTCGCTTTCTCTGAGGTGGAGATAGGTTGGCTGGTGGGCACTTCTGCTCAGGCACACACTTCTGCCCATCTGTCCCTTAATGCAATGCCCACAATTAGCTCAAATGACCGGGAAGCTTCTTTCCTTACAACAGACTCCCTCAAATAAGCACGCCTCTGGGAGCCCAACAGGACTGTGCCTTCACATCGTCCTTGACTCCCAGTGGGAGCTCCAGAAGCATCTGTGTAAATATGTGTCCCATTGCACACGCGCACACCCTTCTGAGAACTCTTGGATAATTTAGTTTGCAGCACGTTGGAACTATAAACCTGGGGAGCTTCCGAGCCGTAGTACACTGCTCAATCTAGTCAGTTCTACAGTCACCATGGAGCTCACCTTAAGAGATGGTTTTTAATCTCCCCTTGACAATTCTCCTTTTGTTGATTCTCACCTCTGGCTATGTCAGTACACGTGAAGCTCCCAGGGTTTTGCACTGGAGATGCATGAGGGAAATCTACATTTCTCATCAATTGTATTTAGTTCTGCCATCATTTTATGTATAGGTCCCATATTATACTCATCATATTTATGCTTTGGATTAATTCTACCAAGTACCTAAAGAAGGAGAGAGTCCTTCTAGATTGTAGGTACAAACATTACCTTCCACAGGTACTGAAGAACAGCCTTGTCAGTAGTAGAAAAGTGTCATAAAAGGTAAAATGTAGAAAATGCTGTTAAAAGTGAGAAAACGTTATAATAATCAGGACAGATAAATGGCTTGTAGTGTATGTTCTCAAAAAATAGAAATTAGTGATGCATTTAATATTGAGTAATATTATTATTATATTATATTATATTATATTATAATTATAATTATTATAATAATTATTGAGTAAAATGTAGAATATCAATTCCCAAGAAATAATTAAACATCTCTGAAAACACTAAAAATTCTATTCCTTGGCTGACTTTGTACTTAAAGTAGTTTTGAGATATAACTCATAAGCTGGAGAAATGTCTCCAACGGTAAATGCATTTGCCACCAAGCCTAACAACTTGAGATACATCTCCAGGACTCACATGGTGGAAGAAGATAACTAACTCCTCATTTGGTGGCGTGTACACATTTCATCCCCTCAACACATACACACACACACACACACACACACACACTCACACACTAAATAAAAGTAATTTTAAAAATCAACAGAAAGGCGTAAGTTTTGTAGAGAATGAGAATCTTTTAAAATGATGTCATTAAAAACACTACTCTGAATCCCAATATGACGCAAAATATGGAGCATGATTTTAAAAAAAATAAGGAAAATTGAGATGTGTTCAATAATGTGCAGTCCTGACCAAAACAACAGAGAACAGGCTCTTCACTGAACTCAAAGATTGTAGCTCCATATGGAGAAATTCTGTATTTAAATAAAAAGCTCACAATATTGTTACTTGCGACCCCAACCAAGACCCGTGGCGGCAGGGGTAAGAAGACACAGAGTCAATGACAGACTCTGGAGTCAGGCAAGCGGCAAAAGCCTGCTTGTATTGTGGGAACTAAGCAAATCTTTATACCCCCTTCTGGCATCTTATTGGCTCTCAAGTAGCCAGATGTGGGACTATCTCTCTCTCATTGGCTCACTCCATCACCTGATCTAGCGTCAGCTGTCTCTAGCCAGGCCGGCAGATTCTAGGTTGGCTGGGGAGGAAGTATCAGCTGCGCATGCGCCAGCATTGCACGTGGGCCAGCTTGGTCACGTTCCTTCTACATAGTATTAACTTTGTTGACATTTACAGTTTATATTGAAGTAAATTTTATAATAATTTAAATATAGTTCTTGTTCCAAAGTATAGGTTTGACCATCCTCGTAAATAATGAATCAAAGGTGCTCCCCGCTGCTAATAGCCCTTAACCTCAGGTTTATGACGTCTTTTCAGAACTATAAACTACAGTTCTAGTAGACTTAGTACAAAATCCATGAAATCAACTTCTCCTCCACCAATTTCCTTCCAGGTTTATTTCACTCTGATTATGTTTCCATTATACATTCTTTTAAAATGGGAAACAAACTACCTAATTATTTACTTAGAGAAGTGTCTCCCTTAGCTCTGGAAGGACAGTTTCTGAATGTCCCAGTGATTACTTCTAAAACCCAGAGTAATACTGGATGCTCTAAATGCTGTGGCTTTCTCCTGTTCTTACTCCGGGTCTCAGAAAACTCCCTATAGACTTTCCATTTCCCCCTCCATTTCTTATAAATTAATAAACGTTTACATTTTCATACAAGGAAACTATGCAAGCTTCGGAATACACACACTGATGTATCTAATAACGGAGAAGGTTGCTAAGTGACTAACAGGCAGGTGGTGTATATGTCAAGGATGCAGATGCCCGGGACAGGGGCGGGCAAGGGGGGTGGTGTGGAGAGTCACGTTCTGGGCAAGACAGAGGATGGTAGGAGGTCTCATTCCATGCTCAGAATGCATGGAACTTGAAACGTATACGTTTCTTACTTCTGAAAAATTTCGTTTAATAGTTTCAGACTACATTTTACCACAAGTAGCAAATGATGAGATGAGACCACAGTAAAAAGGGGACTTCTATATTTATACATGTTAGAGTGCTAACAACATTCAGAGGTGAAGCGCATAGATTATAGCACTTGAGATAAATTACCTTAGGCTGTGATGTTTCAGTTTTCACAAGTGCCACAATCGTTATGGTACACCACATCTCATAAAATGTATAGTTTTTAATACACTGGCTTAAAAGGTAAGTTTTTAAAGACTGGAAAAAAGATGGCATGCCAACTGTCACCTGTCTGTCTTTGTTACACTATGCCAAATATTTTGATAGAAGTAGGGTTAGTGACCTAAGATGAGGACAAAATCATATCTGAAAAGAGTTCTTACAAGGAACAATATATTTTTGGTCTTTTATTGTTTTGTTTTGTTTTTGAGACAGAGGTTCTTTGTGCAGCCCTGGCTGTTCTAGAACTCACTCTGCAGACCAGGCTGCTCTTAAACTCACAGAGATCTACCTACCCCTGCCTCTTGAGTGCTGAAATAAAAGATAGGCACCATCACTGTCTTTCCAAGACATTTTTTTTCCCAAATAGTACTTTTATTAATTGTTTGAGAGCCTCATGCAATATATTTTGATCATACTCCATCGGTCCCCCAACTCCTCCTATAGCCACCCCACCCTAAAATTCATACCAAAACAGCTTTAAGATTTCCTTCTCCCTGCTCCACTGTCATCTAGTCTAAAGTTTGTGTTGCCCAAGAGTGAGCCTGCTCTAGAGTGTGAACTTACCAAAGGTCACATTATTTCAAACCAACCAACCAAACCCTACTCTTCACAAGGGAAAAAAAATCTAAAAGTCATCTTGAAATCCTTTTGCAATGTGGATTAGGTCAGGGAATATTGTATTTTATGAAAGTGCTAAGAGGGAACAGCTAATGGTCACTTTTCCTTTTGAGATGGAGTTTTGTTATACTTGTCTGGATGTCAAACTCCTGGGCTCAGGCAACACTTTGCCAGTGCCTCCCAAAGAGCTAGAACTATGCTCTCTGGCCCTGCTCGCATTTTGCTGTGCCCAAACTAGAATTCTAATAGGAACCATTCTTATATGTAGAAAATACTCTATGAATAATACTTAATACTTGTCTACTTAATACTGTGCCATAAAGTTGGGCTGTTCAAATTACAGTAGTCATTCCCAGTTCATTAGACAAACAGAAAATGCCTTGGGAAAAGAAAGTCTAGAAATGATCTAGTACCAGTGATAGATCAACTAGAAGGAAACATCAAACTCAATCTAGTTTTTGAAGAAAGGGGTTGGACCTCCTGGTTAGGAAACTGGATCTCACCCATCAAAACCTTCTCTATCACAATGTACCAATTATACCAGTGGGAGGAAGAAAAACATGCGTGTTGGTCAGCTACTACATGGCAAGCACATCTCTTTGTGTTTCACTAACAACCCCATTACACACATGTGGAAATTCAGACTGTGGAGGGTAAAGAAATTTGCCTGGAATCGTACAGATAGAGAAGGCCTGACCTATGAACCTGGGTCCACCAAGGCATCATTACAGTAAATACTTACCACATACATAGCGCTACGTCTCCCTTTAATCCATACATGCCCTGCAGTATACTCATTTATCTTTTTGTGAGAATGTTTTGTGTGTCTGGCTTTCCCAGGTGAATTATTCAAATAAATTAATCCTTTACACTTGGCAATTCTGATCTGACTCTACAGGAGATGATATACAGAAAATCCTTTTATAATTAGGACACCCTTACTCTGGGGATTTCCAGGGTTCTCACCTTTTAATTAAGTCAGGAGTCTAGTGCTGCTCTTGAAATAGGCCTGCCGATGTACTCAAAAAGAATGTGATGCAAACCATATGTATTTTCGCATAGTTTGTGCCACATATAAATGGCCACTTTCTAGGAAAATTGGTTTTAATTGGAAGCAAATTTAGGTTACAGCCCATCAAATCTAACACGTCTATGCTTGGTGGGATCTTTTTTTCTAGCTAGTCTACTTGAAACTACACCACCTGTTAATTGATCCTAAGAAGGAGAGCCAGGCTCAATCCCTAAGAGACCATTTGTAGTGTGTCTCCTCCCAGCCCCCCTGATGAGCACAGACTCCACGCTTTCCTGTTCCCTTAAGCCATTTCCATTCCGCAAACTCCAATTCTGGCTTGAGCCCAAGGTTTCAAAGGAATGAGGTCACTAAATATCACTTGCCAGATCTCCCCAGCAAAGGACAATACCCAAGGACCTCATGGAAAATCTCACACAAAGCCAGAGAAGAAGTTGTGCTAATGAGGCAGAAGTGTTGGTTACCTCGATGCTATCTCTCAAAGGAAGCATAGTTACTGTCTCTGCCCAGGCCAGCCCATGCTGTCCTGCGCAGACTCAGAGATTCCAAGTCTAGATCTGACCTCATTTGCAAGAACTTTCTTTTCTTTACCATGCAAAACAACCAGTGCCAGTCTTGAAAACTAAAGCAGGATGTGGGGAACAATGTGGCCTTCCAATATGACGATATTAAATGCAATCAATAAACACATCTCATCCACATTTATTATAATGCACCGTATTAGTGGACGTGGATTTTAGTAAACAAAATCCCCTGAACTTGGAGAACCCTTAACCAGTTATAAGATTAAGAAAGCTCCCAAAGAACTGAAGGGGTTTACAGCCCCATAGGAGGAACAACAACACGAACCAACCAGTACCCCCAGAGCTCCCCGGGACTACACCGCAAACCAAAGAGTACACATGGAAGGACCCATGGCTTCAGCTACATATGTAATAGATACCTTATTAGACATCAATGAAAGGAGAGGCCCTTGGTCCTGTGAAGGCTTGATGCCCCAATGTAGGGGAATGCCAGGGAAGGGAAGCAGGAGTGGGTGGGTTGGTGAGTAGGGGAGGGGGGATGGGATAGGGGGATTCGGAGGGGAATCAAGGAAAGGGGATAACATTTGAAATGTAAATAAAGAAAATTTTTAAAAAAGATTTCCATTTCACTTTATTTCTCTTTGTTTTTTCCTCCTCTGTTAAGAACTGAAGAAAAAAAACCAAAAAAACAAAACAAAAAAAAACCCAAAATGCACGAATAGTCATATCTGCTAAACTTCAGCTATGTGGGAGTATTGCATAAACATATAAAGGGTAAGGATTTACAGAATGCATTATTGTTGCTTAACGTTAAACCAGATAAAAACCTTCAACATAGACAATGCTACATCAACAAAACGAATAGCAGTAAGAATAATAGTACATGCCAAGCTAACCTTCCTGTGGTGTGTGAATCGGCAAACTGTACTGTGCAGGTGATTTTTTTTTTACACATCTGAACAGACATAACTCTCAAGAAATTATGCTTTTCATGGAAATGTTGAGCATATTAGTCTTGGCAAAGCCTGGGTAATATTTTTGGAGCTCTGAAAGGGTTCTTTCATTTTACTTCCCATGAAAAGCTTTATTTTTATATACTGCATTAGAGAAATCCATGAGGGAAAAAATTTGAGGACCATCAGGCCTCTAATAATGTTTTATGCATCACAGGGGTTCACACAGATGTCAGCTTTAGCATCAGTGTGATCTCAGAATATAAACGAACCTTTCAATCCTCATTCGTTAGACAGTCACCTCACACTTAGTAATTTCATAAGCTCATGTTTGGCCAACACATTAATAAATTGACAGATAGACCTGCAAGCGGGTTTTATGCAAAGAAATTTATCTCATGTCGCAATGTTATCTCTGTGAGTCAGATTCTCTCTAGCTGTCTTCTACTTGTAGAACTCATAAGTCTTACAAAACATAACAACTCTAGAAAGCTACTGCAGCCACGATCCATTTTGATTCTGAATGCTAATTTCAGGAAGAGATGGTGGATATCCAAGCTATATAATGTGGGCTTTGTGGGTGAAATCTAAACAGCTTTGTTTTATTTTATTTTATTTTATTTTATTTTATTTTATTTTATTTTATTTTATTTTATTTTTTATTTTTTGAGAAAGGTTCTGACAATGTAGCCGTGGCTGGCCTTACCTGCAACTCATTAGGTAGAGCAGGCTGGCCCTGAACTCTCAGAGATCGGCCTGTATCAGTCTCTCACTTGCTGGAATTAAGCCGCCCACCAATAAAGGTAGGAAAAAAGCACCTTGAAGTGAAATATTGCTTTATTCTAGCCAGGTACTCATGTTGAGACTTGAGGAGACAGTGGTGACTCTCTCATTTGTAATAATAGAAACAAGGCTGGAAGTTTAAGGGGGAAGTACTACAGACTGAGACTCAGTGCTGTCCCAATATGGTGGTATCATAAGCCACCTGCCTCCTACACAAAGTATCTTTGAGTGGTCTTGTCAAATGAAGTCTCTATCACAGTAGGAGATTGTCAAGGCTCCAATTAGCAAATCCCTATACCCCCAAAGTCAATTATGTGAGTCTTGAAAGGATGGGAAAACTCATTCCTAGGAAAGGAAGAATCAACCAGGCATTAGCCACCCTGGTGCAAAGAATGATTGAGAGCCGCCGTAATGAAGTGTCCACATGTGCTTAGTGCTGATGAGTAACTTCGAGGAATTTTTAAAAAAACAATAAAAGATTATAGAACAGATCAGTGGTTAAGAGCACTGACTGCTCTTCTGAAGGACCTGAGTTCAAATCCCAGCAACCACACGGTGGCTCACAGCCATCCATAATGAGATCTGACACCCTCTTCTGAAGTGTCTGAAGACAGCTACAATGTACGTACATTGTGGTGATGATGATGATGATGATGATGATGATGATGATGATGATGATAAGGTTATAGAACATACTCAGGTATTTGTTCCTTTAAAAATAATCTTTAAACCCTTATATAAATAAGGAAAAGTATAAAAATCTATTTCATATATTAAAGAAATGGAAGAATAAAGTCAAAGAACTTGACTTTTGTTGTTGACAACAGGGATTCATGACTATTATAATAATGAAAGTCATATCCGTAAATAGTGAAGAATACTATCTGTACACAGTAAAAGAGAGATGATCTATATCAGAGATTGTACATTATTGAAATATTACAAAAGTTAGCACAAGCATGAAAAAATAATGAGAGGCCATATATGTCAAAGTCTTGTTGAAATTAAGCTATTGAGGGAATAGCAAACCAGTATTGTTAAGAGCTAAACTGGAGTTAATAACTGTAGGTACCACCACAGGGGAATTTCTGAAGGTTGCCAAAACTAAAATATGGACAACAGTATTTTACCCTTAAAGAACAGAGGAACAAATATTTGCTTGTATAAAAGATTACTACTAAAATGGAAGCGTCTAAATATTCCTCCAGGCTCCTCTTCCTGTGGCACGGAAGCTGCTGCTGTTCCTATTGTTAGTTAATCAAGCTCTGTGTCCCCAAGTGTCTCATGAAGAAGATTGGCAGTGTTCTTATGGTGGTTGATCTTGATTGGCATCTTGACTGGTCTGAAGGCTGCCAGGAGATTCCAGGCTTGTCTATGAGGGGCGGGGCTTACAGAGACAGTTTAATCATGATATGTTCAAGAAATGAATTTGCCACTGGGAGGTGGCAAAACTGTGAAAAAGTGGGGTCTTTGGGGTTTTATGGCTGTGAACAGACACCATGACCAAGGCAACTCATATAAGGACATTTAATTGGAGCTGGCTTGGGGCTGGCTTGCAGGTTCAGAGGTTCAGTCCATTATCATCATGGTAGAAGCATGACATCATGCAGGCAGGCATGGTATGGAGAGGTAGCTGAGAGTTCTATATCTCAGCAGGCAGTAGGAAGAGAGAGACATTAGGTCTGGCTTGAGCATCTGAAGCCTCAAAGCCCACCTCCAATGACAACCTTTCTCCAAGGCCATTCCTACACCAACAAGGTCACACCTCCTAATAGTGCCGCTCCCTATGACCCTATGGGAGCAATTTTCATCCAAACCACTACAGCTGGGATGAGGTGGAGGAAGATGGCCACTGAAAACATGTTTGTGTGGGATTCTTGTTTTAAATTCCTGACTGACTGACTTCCTACACCATCACATTCTTCCATGATCTATATTGCCTTTCTCTGGGCTGAAAAGCAATGGAACCATTAACCACGGGCTCAAACTTCCAAACATGTGAGCCCAAATCAACCTTTTCTCATTTAAGATGTCTCTGTAGTTACTTATCACAATGACAGGAAGTCTGGTGGTACATTTTCCCTTAAAAGAAAGAGGATGTCATAACATCATGGCTTTAAACACTGTACAAGCATGAGTTTATATTTCTGTCTCCCCCTCCCCATCTCTCTCTTGAGTATGGAAGTCCTGTGAGACGTATGGAATATGTCCTAAGAGGTGCAGGGAAGGGAGGGAAGACTGGCACACAGAGACAAGAGCCATGCTTCCAACTCAGACCATTTACCTCCACACTGTTCCTCTGCAATGAGGACATATTGCATTTTCAAGTAGATTGAATGTGGTTCTGATTATCCTTGTAAAATCCTGCCTTATCCCTATTGTTTTGGAGTATCTACAGTTGTCATTTCCTTTCATGTTCAAAATAAGTTGCATTGTTGCTATGTTATACAACCAATGCAAAAATTGAATCTGTACCTGGAGTCTATGTACTGTGTACTATGTACTATGTACTCAGCATCATCTAGAGTCTGTGCACTAACCCAGCAGGAACTGGAATAGCAGGACCTGGGGCCTCTGTCCTATCCCAGCAGGACATGGAGTCTGTGTACTAACCCAGCAAGGATCTGCAAGCCAAGCTTTCAGAAATGATGTGAGAAAACTGCCAGGTTAAATATAGGGTGAGCCTTGCTTTGATAAAATAATTATCACTTATGTCTCAAAGGCCACATGTACCTACCAAACCAAAAACACATTGTGCCAGAATGTGAATTTGTACATTTTTATATTGTGGGAGGTGTTGCTTGAATTCCTTAGGGCAAAAACAGAGATAAAAATCAAGCCAAAGGGTTTAGGAATATCTTCTACTTTTGATATTCCAGACATTAGCAGGTGAACAGTCATTTCTCAGTATTTCTCAAAGACATGCACCAAGCTAAAACAGACTAGATTAGATTGGGTTAAGAGCATCACTTCTGCACACAGATTCATGCTTTCATAGTCCCTCAAAACAGGCACATTTAGAATAGAAGATAAGGCATTTCTGGGAAGCCAGCAAAGAGGCAGTCATAGGAAGTACCTGTAGACAGGGATTCTGTGTATATGGTGACTAGAACTTGGGACTACCTAGAGAAAAGTAACATACTGTAAGACCTTCTACATTCTTGAAACCACAGACCTGCCACACTAAGGCTCAAGATGATTTGACCTTAAGTGAAAATATATAATGTGTTTGTGTGTGTGTGTATGTGTGTGTGTGTGTGTGTGTGTGTATGTGTGTGTGTGTGTGTTAAATAGCAACTTACCACAACTTAACATCAGCTGGGGAAACACAATAATTTTTCATTAATTAGGTTTGTCTGTGGGCGTGTCCCTGTCACAGGAAGATCAAGCCCACTGTGGGTGGTATTATTTCCTAGGCAGGAAGTCCAGAATTATATGGGACAGGAGAAAGCTAGATGAAGGCATTTGTTTTTCTCTGCTCTTGACTGTGAATGTGGTTTAACCGTCTACTTGGATTCCTGACGACATCCTTCCCTTAGACAATAGACTATGACTTGGAAATGTAAGCTAAATAAACCTTTTCCTTCCTTATCCTGCTTTTGGTTCGGATATTTTATCACAGTAACAGAAATAAAACTACAATACCAAGTAAAAATAGGTTTTCTGGAAAAGGCAAAGCCAGGGGTCAAGGGAGATGGCAGCAGGTACCAGCATGGCGGAACTAGTCATGCTGCAATGAGCTAGCCAGAGACACATCTGTCAAAGCAACAGACATTACCAATTCCTGCCTGGATAAGCAACATTTCTGGCTTTCGCTTTTGTTTCTTCTCAGTTGAGATCTTTATTAAAGACCTGCTGTTCACACTTGTGCTCATTAGAATAGGTGTGGCCCCCACAGATTCATGTGTTGCAATGGTTGGCCCATAGGGAGTGGCACAATTAGGAGCTGTGGTCTTGGTCTTTTTTGGATGAGGTGTGGCCTTGTTGGAGGAAAGCAGAGCTTTGAGGTCTTAAATGCTCAAGCTACCCCAGTGTGAAACACATCCAGTCTCCTGCTGTTGCCTTAGGATCAAGAACTCTCACCTCTTATCCAGCACCATGTCTGCCTGCTACCATGATGATAATGGACTAAACTGCAGGTCCCCTGTACCTGGACTGATGCTGAGCAGTGGCAGCCCCAGAAGGCAGAAGTTCTGGCGAGCAGGGCCTCGGGTACAAATAGCATGGGAGACTGTGTCAGAGGGCAATCCATTTATTGAAATACACGGGGCTAGATTATATAGCTTGAGTCAGCGGGGAGGGGACTAAAAAGGACAAGAGAGGGAGTTCTGCATCCTGCACTGGGATGCATTTCCAACAGGATTACCAGACTGCAGGTCACATGATTTCTGATAACTGGCCTTATCATGGTGGCCTTTGTCTCTATGGAGCTAAGTAGGTCCAAGCCTGGTTTAGGTAGAGAGCAGCCCCACTTCTCCTTGTGTTCTCTGAGAGATGTCCAGGGCACGGACAGCACTCTGCTGCCCATTAGTTGACATGGGGACCTCGGAAACTGTAAGCCAGCCTCAATTGAATGTTTGCCTTTAAGACTTGCCTTGGTCATGGTGTCTCTTGTAAAACCAAAGTGAAGACAACGCTCCACTAGTGTGTCCTTGTACACAGGGAAAGACAGACAAATGGACTAAATAGATCAAGCTATGGATTTGGCTGCTATGGGTTTGGCTGGACATGACTATAACAATTTCAGCCCTCATTGGCATTTTGTCCTTCAGTAAGCTAGGCATGCATTTCAGATAAAGTCTTTAAAATGGCCAGTCAAATGTGTTGTATTACATTGTTTACTAATATTTAACAAGTAAATAGAATTTTTAGAAAGGACAGTCACGGTTCAACTAGTAGCAGGCAGCTCTCTGTTCTCTAGATTAATCTATGGACACTTCCCTCCTGCTGTGGAATGTAGTCATCCCCCTGCCTTCCCTCCACTTGCTTCTCTTTGCAAGCTCATAATACTTCATGCAATCATGGAACCAGCTCCCTCTTCTTTGGCCAGTTGGTAACTTCTGCCTTTGCTGGTTGGTTCTCGTCTATAGCCTCTGGCCTCACCACAGCTTGTAGAATCACTCAGAACTGGAAGTGGAACCTAAGGCTATCTCAGTATAGAACTGCTTATCATTCCAATAATAGATGGTTAATCTTCTAACTGATTTACAAGTATACTAAAGTCTCTTTGGGATATTGTGTGTGTGTGTGTGTGTGTGTGTGTGTGTGTGTGTGTGTGTGTGTGTGTGTGTAAATGTATCAGATGTGTTTCTGTTGCCGTTCTTGTTTTGCATTCAAATGACTTTGCCCATACTTTGGGCACTTGATATTTGTGAAGACAGGAGTAAAGGCAGAGATGCCCATTTAACTTCCTATGCTTAGATTCTACAAATTGTTTGCATACTTTAACTCACAGTTGAACTTTTGGTGAAGCAATTATTAGAACTCTTGGTTCCTTGACAGAAATTAAAACTATGTATATGGTGTTTTCTTGTGTCTTGGCATGGTTTAATCTTTGTGTAGGAATTAAAATGATGTGTTTTTTTTTTTTTAAATAGCATAGTTCTTAAGGAACATTCTTATGTTCACTCTAGTAAATTCACTTAAAATCTCTTTATGGGCTGTTTACTTATAAAAAAAAAAAGCCTAATGAGACAGTTTTTTTTTTCATCTAAAGCATAACATGGAAGAAATGATACTGTACAATAAATGATGTTCCAAATGTTTTCCGATGTTATTAATATGAAGCAAGAAAAGACGAACGATTTACTAATGTTAAGGTATAAAAGTATTCTCTAGAGACATCCATGCACTCTTGCTTAGCTACTATTCACCAGGTAGCTACTATGTACCTGGAACTCTAGGGTTGAGCCTAACCTGGAACCTGCCTGTGGGTCACACATAGGCTGGTGCCTGTCCTCTGTGCTGACCTTAGGCTGGTGCCTGTCCCCTGTGCTGACCTTAGGCTCGTGTCTGTCCCCTGTGCTGACCTTAGGCTGGTGCCTGTCCCCTGTGCTGACCTTAGGCTGGTGCCTGTCCCCTGTGCTGACCCTTAGGCTGGTGCCTGTCCCCTGTGCTGACCTTAGGCTGGTGCCTGTCCCCTGTGCTGACCCTTAGGCTGGTGCCTGACCCCTGTGCTGACCCTTAGGCTGGTGTCTGTCCCCTGTGCTGACCTTAGCTGGCGTCTGTCCCCTGTGCTGACCTTAGGCTGGTGCCTGTCCCCTGTGCTGACCTTAGGCTGGTGCCTGTCCCCTGTGCTGACCTTAGGATGGTGCCTGTCCCCTGTGCTGACCTTAGGCTGGTACCTGTCCCCTGTGCTGACCTTAGGCTGGTACCTGTCCCCTGTGCTGACCCTTAGGCTGGTACCTGTACCCTGTGCTGACCCTTAGGCTGCTGCCTGTCCCCTGTGCTGACCTTAGGCTGGTGTCTGTCCCCTGTGCTGACCTTAGGCTGGTGTCTGTCCCCTGTGCTGACCCTTAGGCTGGTACCTGTCCCCTGTGCTGACCTTAGGCTGGTGCCTGTCCCCTGTGCTGACCTTAGGCTGGTGCCTGTCCCCTGTGCTGACCTTAGGATGGTGTCTGTCCCCTGTGCTGACCCTTAGGCTGGTACCTGTCCCCTGTGCTGACCTTAGACTGGTGTCTGTCCCCTGTGCTGACCCTTAGGCTGGTGTCTGTCCCCTGTGATGACCTTAGGCTAGTGTCTGTCCTCTGTGCTGACCTTAGGCTGGTTCCTGTCCCCTGTGCTGACCTTAGGATGGTGTCTGTCCCCTGTGCTGACCCTTAGGTTGGTACCTGTCCCCTGTGCTGACCTTAGGATGGTGTCTGTCCCCTGTGCTGATCTTAGGATGGTTCCTGTCCTCTATGCTGACCTTAGGATGGTGTCTGTCCTCTATGCTGACCTTAGGATGGTGTCTGTCCTCTGTGCTGACCTTAGGCTGGTGTCTGTCCCCTGTGCTGACCTTAGGCTGGTGCCTGTCCCCTGTGCTGACCTTAGGCTCGTGTCTGTCCCCTGTGCTGACCTTAGGCTGGTGTCTGTCCCCTGTGCTGACCCTTAGGCTGGTACCTGTCCCCTGTGCTGACCTTAGGCTGGTGCCTGCCCCCTGTGCTGACCTTAGGCTGGTGCCTGTCCCCTGTGCTGACCTTAGGATGGTGTCTGTCCCCTGTGCTGACCCTTAGGCTGGTACCTGTCCCCTGTGCTGACCTTAGACTGGTGTCTGTCCCCTGTGCTGACCCTTAGGCTGGTGTCTGTCCCCTGTGATGACCTTAGGCTAGTGTCTGTCCTCTGTGCTGACCTTAGGCTGGTTCCTGTCCCCTGTGCTGACCTTAGGATGGTGTCTGTCCCCTGTGCTGACCCTTAGGTTGGTACCTGTCCCCTGTGCTGACCTTAGGATGGTGTCTGTCCCCTGTGCTGATCTTAGGATGGTTCCTGTCCTCTATGCTGACCTTAGGATGGTGTCTGTCCTCTGTGCTGACCTTAGGCTGGTGTCTGTCTCCTGTGCTGACCTTAGGCTGGTGTCTGTTCACTGTGCTGACCTTAGGCTGGTGCCTGTCCACTGTGCTGACCCTTAGGCTAGAACAAACAATGACAAGTGAAACAGACATTCTTTTTGTGGCAAATGTATAGAAATCTCCAGAAGGCACAGTCTCTACAACAAACGCTCTCCTCTCTTTCCTTGTGGATATTGTCTTCCGGTGCTGCAAAATAAGCATCAAACTGTTCACTCTTGAGCCGTTCTCCTCAGAATCACATAGTGAATGTCACTCTTGCTCGGGTTTTACATATTAACTCAGTGCTACTTCCTTAGGAAAGGTGTCCTAAACATCTCTAGTCTGTCCCTACCCTCATCGTTCCTTCCTTCCCTCCCTCCCTTCCTGCCTGCTGTCTGCCTTCTTTCTTTGTTTCATTTCTTGGTTTATTTCTTACTTTCTTTTTCCTTTGTTTCTTTGTTTCTTCCTTCCTCTCTCCCTCCCCTCCCTCTTTCTCCTTCTCCCTCCTTCCCTCTCTCTCCCTTTCTCTCTCCCTCCCTTCCTCCCCTTCTCTTTCTTTCTTCCTTTCTCTCTCTCTCTCTCTCTCTCTCTCTCTCTCTCTCTCTCTCTCTCTCTCTCTCTCTCTCTCTCTCTCTCTCTCTCTCTCCCCCTCTGAGATAAGATTTCCTCATGTATCCCAGAGTAGCCTTGAACTCTCAATTGTCCTTCCTTAATTTCTCAAATACTGGAATTATAGGTGTGAGCCACCAACCACACCAGCACCAGAGTTACAAAGACATTTCTTTGAATTTATCTATTACGATATTAAAAAGAGTCATCTTGGTGTGTGTGTGTGTGTGTGTGTGTGTGTGTTAGGTCAGAGTTAGTAAATACCTTAAGGAATATCACAAAGATAATAAGAAAGCTATCCTAAATTATATTAAAGATTCCTAAATTAAAATAATGGGAGAGAATAAAGAATATTGGGAAGAACATGTTTTTAGCACTTTGGGTTTTTTTAAATGTCCTATAATTATCCAAGATAACAACAGACTTTTTTTTTGTTTGTTTGTTTTGTTTTTGTTTTTTTTCCAAAACAGAGTTTCTCTGTATAGCCCTGGCTGTCCTGGAACTCACTCTGTAGACCAGGCTGGCCTCGAACTCAGAGATCCGCCTGCCTCTGCCTCCCAAGGATTACAGGCGTGCGCTACCACTGCCTGGCAATAACATCAGACCTTTTACATTTTTTACTTGTACATATTTCTTTGCTTGTGCACATGTGTGTACCTATATGTATTTGTGTGCATGTGTGTACCTACATGTGTATATGCCACGTATGTGCAAAGACCTCCAGAGGCCAGGAAATGATGTAGTATCTGAGGTTTCTGACATGAGTGCTGAGAACCTAACTCTGGCCTTCTGTAAGGGCAGTATGAGAGCCTAATCGCTGAGCCGTCTTTGCATCCTCATTATCAATCGCCTTGCTGTTTATAAGCAAATCAGAATGGCTGCAGGTCATCAGGGATACAAAAGTATCTGCCTGTACATCAGCTCTGACAGCTAAATTCAGAAACAAGCAAGCAAAGAAACCTCTTAACCCCTCTCAGCTGCTATTTCTTTATTGTAAAATAATTCATAACGTATGCTTGAAAAACTAAAACAGGGTCTGGGGAGATGTTTTCATTTGAAGGGTGCTTGCTTCACAACCATGAGGATATAAGTTCAACCCCCCATAACCCAGCAGAAAGCCAGTGCGGTGGAACATGCCTGTAATCTTGCCCTGGGCAGGTGGAGACGTGAAGATCTCTGGGCTTGATGGTTGCTCAGTCTTGTCAGTGAACTCCAGGGCTAATGAGAGATTTTTGTCTCAAAATCCAAGATGGAGAGACATGGAGAAAGATTCCTGACATCAACCTCTGGCCTATACACACACACACACACACACACACAATGCAGGTCCAACGGCAATTACATAATTATGATCAACTTACTTTTTAACATTATTACCATTTAGTTGATCCATTTACTAAGTGGCAACTAAATATTGTGTGCTCTAAATCATTGAGGAAGCGGCATTAATAAAAAGTGCAAGGAGGGATGGTCTCTTTATGGTTTTAAATGATTGATGTGAATGATGACTAATCACACATCACAGAAATGGAGCAACCCAGTTTAAATTAGATCTTTAAAATGTTGGCAGTCTTCAGAGAGAAACCATGGAATGGTATTCTTAGCTTGTAATGGCTGGTTTCAAACAGTGTCAGGAAAAAGGAAGGGTTTTACTTTAAAAATCAACAGTATACCCTGCAATTGACTCATTTCATTTGAGTTTAAATCAGCGTCTCTCAGCTTGACTTTGGACATCATATTAGTGTGGGAGGAGATGGTTTGCTCTTAGCATCTTCCACACACTCCTTCCTTAGGTGTTACACTTGGCTCCATCCTACCACCTAATGAACCCTTAGAGGATATCCTACCTGGAACAGACTTGATTTCACTCTCCTGCAGTGCTGAGCTATGGCTTGAAAGAAAAATAATAAAAAATAAAAATAAGCAAGAGAGTAATTCGCTTGTTCAGCTATAAGCATTTCATGATGATTTATGTTCTGCCCTTTTTCTATTTCCGCTGTTGCTTCACAAATGCTTTCTGCTGATAAAACGAGTTACATTGAAGCAAAAGAAACTCTGCCACCAACATCTCAGAAGCTGTTAACCAGATTGGCTCCCACAGCTGGGAACATATTGAAAAATAATAGATGGAAGCTTCATGCCCTGGCGTTCAATCCCATCTCCAAAATATATCTTTTCATTTTCTGCAGGATTGAGGACCAGATGGCTTTCAGAACACATTTCAGTGGAATCGGTGATTACTTGCTCCTAATTCATTAGTTTGAGCCTTGATCATCTTCTGGGTAGGATGAGATTTTGGTTGCTGCAGGCATGAGCTGCTTGGTTTGTTTGCAATTAAGAGGCTAAATCTTTTTCATGTTTCCATCATGTTAATTCTAAAGCCTCAAACATCACTTAGTCTGTGGCTTTAAAGGAACAAAAAAGCACCCAGAAAAATTCTGCTAGGATTTGCCCATGCTTGAGATTACTGTGATACTAGTTTGTAAATGTTTCCTATTGGAGACACACCATATGGAAGAGACAGCCTAGTTCAAAGGGACTTGAAGAACGTTCATTAGCCTAACATCATCTTAACACATCAGGAAATGAGGAACACTTTAAGTTTCGACTGTTATTTCATTAGCTTAAACCTGGTGAATCATCCAACGGGCTTCATTGGGAGACTGTTGCTTCAGAAGGATTGAATTCTAGCATATACAAGAGAGTTCCATCTGTCCTGGGCTGTTAGGTCACTGTCCCACTTTGGGATGCCATGGATATTAGAGTAATACAAGCTGTGGTAAAGGAATGGTTAAAATTATATTATCCTTTTTTCAGTATTGATAGAAAAGAATATAGAAAATGTCCCTCTCTATGATTTAAAAATCAAAAGTTGAAGCATTTTGAGGACCTTACCAATTCCCTACTATATACTGATCTGAAGCTTTGCCTGTTACAGAATGGTGTTCTTAGCTTTTATTTAAGGGCTGGGCTCAAACATATTAAACATCCATATTCTAGAACTTTCTATTGACAGCTAGAAATGCAGAAACCTCACTGCTTTATTTTCTGCTTATGGCAATTAGAGTAAAAATTACCACCCTAGAGAGCTGGCCCAGACCACTCTACTGCCAGGAAGTGGCTCTGAGTTGCCCCTCCCCCCAATTTATATTATCTCAAAGTGGTTGGGAGACATGAAAGGGCCGGTCCTGCTGATCCAAAGCTGCAGGATCTCCAGATAATGGGATAAACTGGAGGAGACCTGGTGGGGATTTAGTATTGATGGTGTCACAAAAGCCAGAGATCTCCAACCAGACCAATGACTCATTACAATGAACATTTACAAGTGAAGATGTGTGGACAGAGTTATAGCTTGCGGGATACACTGTGGCACACTACAGCTTCCTTGATGTGGTGTCTTCTATCCTTTGTTTGTTTTCATGACTTTTATTTTCAGAGAAGTGGGCAAGGGTGAAGGTGGATATGATGGGATGGAGAGCTGAGGGGAACTGGGGTGCATGATGAGAAACTCACAAAGAATCAATAAAAATGTTTTAAAATATATTTGAAAAAATGGTTCCCATAAGGTTGTTGGGGTGTGACACTATTAGGAGATATTGCATTACTGAATAGGTGTGGCCTTGTTGGAGAAAGTGTGTCATTGTGAGGGCGGACTTTGAGGTTTCATATATACGCTCAAGGTAGGCCCACTGTAACATTCTCTTCCTTCTGCCTTTGGATCCAGATGTAGAGCTCTCAGCTCCTTCTCCAGCACCATGTCTACCTACATGCTGCCATGCTTCCCACCATGATGATAACAGACTAAACCTTTGAAACTATAAGCCAGACCCAATTAAATGTTTTCCTTTGTAAGAGTTGCCTTGTTCATGGTATCTCTTCACAGCAATGGAAACCCTAACTAAAACCCTCTTCTCTCCATCCATTCTCCTATCGTTCCCCCTCCCTTTTCTCTGTCCTGGGACTTCCCTACAATGCTGGATCAAGCCTTTCCAGGATTAGGGTCCTCTTCTTCCTTCTTCATGGGAATCATTTGATATGCTAATTGTATCTTCAGTATTCAGAACTTCAGGGCTAATTAATATCCACTTATGAGTGATTGCATTCCATGTGTATTCTTTTGTGATTGTGTTACTTCGCTTAGGATGATATTTTCCAGTTCCATCCATTTGCCTAAAAAGTTCATGAATTCATTGTTTTTAATTGCTGAATAGTACTCCATTGTGTATATATACCACATTTTCTGTATCCATTCCTCCATTGAGGGATATCTGGGTTCTTTCCAGCTTCTGGCTATTATAAATAAGGCTGCTACGAACATAGTGGAGCATGTGTCCTTATTGCATGCTGGAGAATCCTCTGGGTATATGCCCAGGAGAGGTATAGCAGGGTCCTCCAGAAGTGTCATGCCCAGTTTTCTTAGGAACCGCCAGACTGATTTCCAGAGTGGTTGTACCATCTTACAATCCCACCAGCAGTGAAGGAGTGTTCCTCTTTCTCCACATCCTCACAAACACCTGCTGTCTCCTGAGTTTTTAACCTTAGCATTCTGACTGGTGTGAGGTGAAATCTCAGGGTTGTTTTGATCTGCATTTCCCTAATGGCTAATGATGTTGAGCATTTCTTTTTTTTTTTTTTTATCGGATATTTTATTTTTTATTTTTTTTTAATTTTTTTTATTCGATATAATTTATTTACATTTCAAATGATTTCCCCTTTTCTAGCCCCCCCACTCCCCGAAAGTCCCGTAAGCCCCCTTCTCTTCCCATGTCCTCCCTCCCACCCCTTCCCAGTTCCCCGTTCTGGTTTTGCCAAATACTGTTTCACTGAGTCTTTCCAGAACCAGGGGCCACTCCTCCTTTCTTCTTGTATCTCATTTGATGTGTGGATTATGTTTTGGGTATTCCAGTTTTCTAGGTTAATAACCACTTATTAGTGAGTGCATACCATGATTCACCTTTTGAGTCTGGGTTACCTCACTTAGTATGATGTTCTCTAGCTCCATCCATTTGCCTAAGAATTTCATGAATTCATTGTTTCTAATGGCTGAATAGTATTCCATTGTGTAGATATACCACATTTTTTGCATCCACTCTTCTGTTGAGGGATACCTGGGTTCTTTCCAGCATCTGGCAATTATAAATAGGGCTGCTAAACATAGTAGAGCATGTATCCTTATTACATGGTGGGGAATCCTCTGGATATATGCCCAGGAGTGGTATAGCAGGATCTTCTGGAGAAGAATGCGAATTGATCCATCCTTGTCTCCTTGTACTAAGCTCAAATCCAAATGGATCAAGGACCTCCACATAAAGCCAGACACTCTGAAGCTAATAGAAAAGAAACTGGGGAAGACCCTTGAGGACATCGGTACAGGGAGAAAGTTTCTGAACAGAACACCAATAGCGTATGCTCTAAGAGCAAGAATTGACAAATGGGACCTCATAAGGTTACAGAGTTTCTGTAAGGCAAAGGACACCATCAAGAGGACAGATCGGCAACCAACAAATTGGGAAAAGATCTTCACCAATCCTACATCACATAGAGGGCTAATATCCAATATATATAAAGAACTCAAGAAGTTAGACTCCAGAAAACCGAACAACCCTATTAAAAATGGGGTACAGAGTTAAACAAAGAATTCTCACCTGAAGAACTTCGGATGGCAAAGAAACATCTTAAAAAATGCTCAACTTCATTAGTCATTAGGGAAATGCAAATCAAAACAACCCTAAGATTTCATCTTACACCAGTCAGAATGGCTAAGATTAAAAATTAAGGAGACAGCAGGTGTTGGAGAGGGTGTGGAGAAAGAGGAACACTCCCCCACTGCTGGTGGGGTTGCAAATTGGTACAACCACTCTGGAAATCAGTCTGGCGGTTCCTCCGAAAACTGGGCACCTCACTTCCAGAAGAGCATTTCTTAAGGTGTTTCTCGGACATCCGAATCTCTTCAGGCGAAATTCTTTGTTTAGGTCTGTACCCCATTTTTAAATAGGGTTATTTGGTTCCCTGAAGTCTAACTTCTTGAGTTCTTTGTATATATTGAAATTAGCCATATATCGGATGTAGGGTTGGTGGAGATCTTTTCCCAATTTGTTGGTTGCCGATTTGTCCTTTTGACGGTGTCCTTTGCCTTGCAGAAACTTTGTAATTTTATGAGATCCCATTTGTCAATTCTTGATCTTAGAGCATAAGCTCTTGGTGTTCTGTTCAGGAACTTTTCCCCTGTGCTCATGTCCTCAAGGGTTTTCCCCAGTTTCTTTTCTATTAGTTTCAGTGTGTCTGGTTTTATGTGGAGGTCCTTGATCCACTTGGAGTTGAGCTTAGAACAAGGAGATAAGAATGGATCAATTCGCATTCTTCTGCATGCTGACCTCCAGTTGAACCAGCACCATTTGTTGAAAAGGCTATCTTTTTTCCACTGGATGTTTTCTGCTCCTTTGTCAAAGATCAAGTGACCATAGGTGTGTGGATTCATTTCTGAGTCTTCAATTCTATTCCATTGGTCCACTTGCCTGTCCCTGTGCCAATACCATGCAGTTTTTAACACTATTGCTCTGTAGTATTGCTTGAGGTCTGGGATACTAATACCCCCAGAAGTTCTTTTACTGTTGAGAATAGTTTTAGCTATCCTGGGTTTTTTGTTATTCTAGATAAATTTGAGAATTGCTTTTTCCAACTCTGTGAAGAACTGAGTTGGGATTTTAATGGGGATTGCGTTGAATCTGTATATTGCTTTTGGCAAGATGGCCAATTTTAACTATATTAACCCTGCCAATCCACGAGCATGGCAGATTTTTCCATTTTCTGAGGTCTTCTTTGATTTTCTTCTTCAGAGACCTGAAGTTCTTGTCATAAAGATCTTTCACTTGTTTGGTTAGAGTCACACCAAGACACTTTATATTGTTTGTGGCTATTTGTGAAGGGTGTCATTTCCCTAATGTCTTTCTCAGCCTGCTTATCCTTTGAGTATAGGAAGGCAACTGATTTGCTTGAGTTGATTTTATAACCAGCCACTTTGCTGAAGTTGTTTATCAGCTGTAGGAGTTTTCTGGGGGAGTTTTTTTGGGTCACTTAAGTATATTATCATGTCATCTTCAAATAGTGATAATTTTACTTCTTCCTTTCCAATTTGTATACCTTTGACCTCCTTATGTTGTCTAATTGCTCTAGCTATGACTTCAAGTACTATATTGAAAAGATATGGAGAGAGAGAGAGCAGCATTGTCTAGTCCCTGATTTTAGTGGGATTGCTTCAAGTTTCTCTCCATTTAGTCTGATGTTGGCTACCAGTTTGCTGTATATTGCTATCTTCCTACATTTCTTAATAAAGAAGTGTAATGTTTAACTAGTTGTTTTCTGTCAATAAGTAAACCGTCTTTCCTCCCTCATTAGTGTTTGAATTTTTAAAGTTGCTGTAATTTTAATGTGAGTTCAGCACAGACACATTTGTCTTGTTCAGAACTTCTTATACCTCTCCAGACTGAATAATCATGTTGCTACTTCTGGATGCCTTAACCTAATTACACATTACTATATTTTATCCACAGTGGATATCCCCATACTGGATAGAAGTCCTCAATGGAATGAAATATACTATATATTATCAATGGCTATTCTCATAAATCAGATTTTCCTGGAACCTTGTTGAGATACAAATTGGACATTCTGCATGAATGCACATTGTATCTTATCTTCTCCAAACACTCCATTTCAAGCCTCCCTGGCTGTGTCTTACATGGACTCTCCTCCCATCTGTTGTCATGGACACTTCAAATGCTCCCTCCCCTGTTTGCCATGCAGTAGACTTATCCTCTGCTGTCTCCTGACAGATCCCTGCCAGCTGTACTCCTCTCTGGTGAATTGCTCTTGAATGACAGGAAACAATTGGCCAGCAAACAAAGCTTATGCCTGTTCTCCTTCAGGACATAGCCAGGAATGACTGGCTAAGGAGGTGATAAATTCCCTTGGCTTGTTTGCTTCTAGGTAGGACAATTCTCTGATGCCATTCACTACGACAGGCCCCTTGAAGATGGTGCTGAGGCTCAACTCAACCAACATCCTGGTCTTGCTTCCGGGTTTTTCTCAGATTTCTTGGTTCAACACTCTTCCTGTTGAAGAGTTTGATTTACAGTTGACATTGCTTCTGCAGCCACTTGCTGGGACTCTTTCAAATATCACTTCCTGTGATATTATGAACTCTTTAATAAATACAATTTTATTTTTATTTCTTCTGAATGAAGATATGTTTTTCTCTGAAAGTTTTATTGGTGCTTCTTAAAATCGATATTATTTTTTTCGTAGTCTAATGTATTTTCTTTTTTTGTCGATATATTTTTTATTTACATTTCAAATGATTTCCCCTTTTCTGGCCCCCCACTCCCCGAAAGTCCCATAAGCCCCCTTCCCTCCCCCTATTCTCCCACCCACCCCTTCCCACTTCCTTGTTCTGGTTTTGCCCTATACTGCTACACTGAGGCTTTCCAGAACAAGGGGCCACTCCTCCATTCTTCTTGTACCTCATTTGATGTGTGGATTATGTTTTGGGTATTCCAGTTTTCTAGGCTAATATCCACTTAATAGTGAGTGCATACCATGATTGATCTTTTGAGACTGTGTTACCTCACTTAGTATGATGTTCTTCAGCTCCATCCATTTGCCTAAGAATTTCATGAATTCATTGTTTCTAATGGCTGAATAGTACTCCATTGTGTAAATATACCACATTTTTTGCATCCACTCTTCCATGACGGATGCGGTGGAGACGTGGGTCGCAATGAGATACACCAGGCCAAACAGTTCGACGTGGGACTTTATTTAAGATGGGGAAGGGGTAGCGGGCGGGAAGGAAAGAGAGAAAGAGAAAAGAAAAAAGAGAAAAAGAGGACAGGGAGAAGCACTGCCTGGTTATATACGGGTAATGACATAGTTACAGGTAAAGGTGGGCTATGGAATTCTGGGTAAACGGCAGCTGTTGCCTTGGCAACAGACCTATACATTGTCTTAATTGTTGCTTGTATGACATCACAAGTCTCGCAGGTCTCGGTACCTACAATATGCCCAGGAGTGGTATAGCAGGATCTTCCGGAAGTGATGTGCCCAGTTTTCTGAGGAACCGCCAGACTGATTTCCAGAGTGGTTGTACTAATTTGCACCCCCACCAGCAGTGGAGGAGTGTTCCTCTTTCTCCACATCCTTGCCAACATCTGCTGTCTCCTGAATTTTTAATCTTAGCCATTCTGATTGGTGTAAGGTGAAATCTCAGGGTTGTTTTGATTTGCATTTCCCTAATGACTAATGATGTTGAGCATTTTTTAAGATGCTTCTCAGCCATCCGAAGTTCTTCAGATGAAAATTCGTTGTTTAACTCTGTACCCCATTTTTAAATAGGGTTATTTGGTTTTCTGGGGTCTAAGTTCTTGAGTTCTTTGTATATATTGGATATTAGCCCTCTATCTGATGTAGGGTTGGTGAAGATCTTTTCCCAATTTGTTGGTTGCTGATTTGTCCTTTTGATGGTGTCCTTTGCCTTACAGAAATGTTTATCATTCCTAAAGGCATAACAGAAAAGCAAAGTGAAAGTACTTTAGGAATGATAAACATTTGGAGTTTATTTCGGGTCTTTTATATGTATTTTCAGTTTTCAGTGTGAGCTACTTTTATTTGTTATCGCGTCTTGCTTTTGTGATAAATTTCTTCCCTCATGTTCCCTGTAGTCTTGGGGAGGTTTGGTGGCTGTTTGAGTGTTGTTGTGAAAAGACACCATGATCAAGAAAACTCTTATAAAAGCAGGCATTTAATGGGGGCTTGCCTGTAGGTTTGGAGGTCTGGGGAACATCATCATGCTGCAGGCAAGCTGTGGAGCAGTAGCTGAGATCTGCATCCTGATGAGATAGAGAAAGTGCCTTGGGGCCTGGCTTGGGCTTTTCAAACCTCAAAGCCCACCCCCAGGCACACACTTCCTCCAATAAGGCCATACTTCCTAATCCTTCTTAAGTATACCATTCCCTGATAACTAAACATTCAAATATATGAGCATTTAAGCATCATTCTTGTTCAAACCAGCACAGCGGCCTGGCTTCTGTTGTGCATTTCTCTCTGTGTGAATATAACGTGTTTCACAATGCAACTTCTTGCGCAGTACCACCTGGGTACCTTTACCGAGACCCTCAAGCTTTCAGCCGTCTTAAGCCTGGCTCATATGTTAGTTTCTCACATTTCAAGGATAAATGTTATTTAAACTTACAAACCAGATCTGTGCCTAACCTATGTTTGTTGTGGGTAACTTTGATGTCAACCAAAATTTCAGTCAGTGAGTAAAAGCACCCTGGTGTGGTGGGGATGTAAAGGGATGACGGAACAGCTCCATGCCATGGCTAAGGGGGAGGTTCAGATACTCGGGCTACAGAAGAGGCTCGCCTCTAGTGTCCTCCGCTGTGGGAAAAAGAAGGTCTGGTTGTAGCCCAATGAGACCAATGTAGTAGCCAATGCCAAATCCTGTCAGCGGATCAGGAAGATGACCAAAGATGGGCTGATCATCCGGAAGCCTGTTCCCATTCCTGAAGTCCATTCCCGGGCTCTCTCCTGGAAAAACACCTTGGCCCGACAGAAGGGCGGGCATATGGGCGTAGGGAGGAAGAAGGATACTGCCAACGCTCGGATGCCCGAGAAGGGGACCTGGGTGAGAAGGATGAGGATCCTACACCGGACTCTCAGGAGATACCGGGAATCTAAGAAGATTGGCCGCCATATGTATCACAGCCTATACCTGAGGATCAAAGGGAATGTACTAAACAACAAGCGGATTCTCCTGGAGTACATGCACAAAGCTGAAGGCAGACAAGGCCCGCAGGACGCTGCTGGCTGACCAGGCTGAGGCTTGCGGGTCTAAGACCAAGGAAGCGTGGAAGTGCCTGGAGGAGCGCCTCTAGGCCAAGAAGGAAGAAATCATCAAGACTCTATCCAGGGAGGAGGAGACCAAGAAATAAAGCTTCCTTCGTGTCTGTACATAGTGGCCTGGCTGTGGCCTTACATGGATCAGTCATTAAAATAAAACAGGCCTGGAAAAGGAAAAGGAAAAGGAAAAGGAAAAGGAAAAGGAAAAGGAAAAGGAAAAGGAAAAGGAAAAGGAAAAGGAGAAAAGCCATAGGCATCTGGAAGAGTCCAGAGTAGAGAGAGAAAAACAGTAGGCTGAACCTGGTCAGCAAACTGGACCTAATCATGAGAGAAGCAGGACCAGAGCAGATGATAGAGGGAGAGAAAAGAGAGGGTTATAAGGAGAATGAGTAGCCAGTGGGGAGCATGAGCTGGGGAAGTTTAGGGTAGGGGAGGAGGTAAGAAGGGCTAGGATAGATAACAGGTACTTGTGTATAACAGATACTTGTGGTACTGAGAGAGTCTGGAGGCCAGCATGTACCTTAGTATTAGGCTAATAGATACCATAGACAGCCACTTGTCCGTTCTGCTTTTAGAATTAGGGGAAATGGAATTTCCTGTGGGCATGGCAGTGGGTAAGTACCTGTGGTGGTTTGAATGGGAATGGCCCATTCGAGCTCATGTATTTGAATGCTTGGTATCCAGATGTTGGACTGTTTCGGAAGGATTGGGAGGTGTGGCCTTGTTGGAGGAGGTGCAACGCTGGAGCAATAGAACAGCAACTAAGACAGAAGTTGGTACCAGGAATGAGGTAGGCCTGGCCATGCTGTTGGTCGGAGAACTATGAAAGGCTTTAGGACTTTGGATTAGAACGCAGCTGAATGCAGGGATTAATAAGTCATCCTGGAAGGAATATGGAGGACAGCAGTGCTGGGAGCCATGGGAATGTGGGAGGTCAGATAAAGAGGGCCCAAAGAGGAATAATACTAGAGATTATTGTGATATTTTGGTAAACAATGTGGCTGCTTCCTGGTCGTGTCCACAAAAAAACAAAACAAAAAACAAAAAAATAAACAAACAAACAAAAAAAAAAGCCAGAGGCTAAATTAAAGGGTTTGAATCTATTGCCTTTGGCAGAAGAGATTTCAAGACAACCTGGTATTGACTGTGTTGTGTGGTTACTTTTTTGAATAAGATTTACTTATTATATGTAAAGGCACTGTAGCTGTCTTCAGACACCCCAGAAGAGGGGATCAGACCTCATTATGGATGGTTGTGAGCCACCATGATGTCGCTGGGATTTGAACTCAGGACCTTTGGAAGAACATTCAGTGCTCTTAACTGCTGAGCCATCTCTCCAGCCTGTTGTGTGGTTATTAACGACTACTCTTGGAAGTAGGGAAAAAAGAAAGACAAGATGCACAGCTGGAGGAGATGAAGAGCGCCAGGGGTTGGAATGCCTGTGCCCAAGGATGCGGATGATAAGACTCTATAAAGTAAGACACAAAGCTAAAAGGAATAAAGGGAGTGGGACCCACAGGGCAGGATGCCACCCAGCTGAGCTTCCAATTTCTGAAAAGCAAAGTTTATTCAACAAAAGAAGCCATTAGCAAGTCAAAGTTTGTGCAAATGTATGAAGACAGGTCACAGCTCCAGCAGGCAACAGCCCTTGGGCTCTCTTGTCCGATGCTTTCGAGGAGATGACAGCACTTCATTGTTGTTGTTTTTATATAGAAATTTACTTTTACATTTTGTACATTGCCCAGGAAATACTGTTTCTTCATGTATTAGCATCAAAATCTGACATTCTTTGTTGTTTGAACACAGGTTTTCATTTCTCTTTATTTTGGAACCTTCTATAACTTTTCTTTTCTGTTCAGTTACATATCCAAGAAAATCTTTTGATATTTTACCCAAAATGGATGTCCACACTTATCCATTCTTTTCCAGAGGAAAGAGCAGGTTTTCTTTACAGCTTCACCAGATTCAAGCCTCGCTTCTAAAGCAAGTATCAGGGAAATGACACAGAAGGAACATGTCGAATTGATTTTTTTGACATCTTGTTATTTATACCTGTGATCTAGAGTATTCTAAATCCCTTACCAAAACACAAAATGTTTGTGCAAAAATTCTCTCTTGGTCCCTTGACAACCTAAAAGTGAGGCTCTTGGATACAGAAGAAGGGGAACTCTGGTTACAAACGTATCTGGTAGGTTTGATGTACTGTAAGACCCCCAAAACCAAAGGTGCCCCAGCACCCCTCATCCCGGAAGGCGACACCCAAATCACTTGTGAGAAACAGTCTCGTTGCAATAACATGAGGATTTCTTTATTCCAGAATTCTGGGTTCCACAGCTGTACACCTTGCAGGGCTAGAGGACTGTGGACCACGAGTGCCAAATTGCGACAGCTTTTATAAGTTTATGACAAAGCCCAAGAATCACAAGCCAATCGTTTCTTAGCATGGAGAGCCCGCAAAATGGGAGCCAATTGATTTATACCACTCCATAGTTTTTAGGCCAATCAGTTTAAATTATCAGAGCCTGCGCTCAGTGGACCAATTAGTTTCCTATTTTCTTGAATGTCTACAGCTGTGTGAACTCCTGCAAAGGGGTAATGGCATAAGTTTACAGAAGCAAGATAAGGTTAGCCCATTTCCTGTTACCTTGTGGGGCCAGGATCACCTATTCAAGGCCTTTCTGCTACGTCTAAACAAAGGGCGGGCTCTGGAATGTGACCTTTTACCTAGTTTCTAACAAAGCGAGATAGCATTTTAAACTTCTGACTTCTTGGGGTCATTAGAGTTAGGCTGTGTTATTTTCTATCCTTTCAGTACCAGAAAGAAGAGTTGAAGAGAGAAGGATGTCGGTCAGGATGTGCATGGATGTATTGTCCACTATCGGATCACACCTCCCTCATGTCCTTCATTCGTCAGCTTCTTTTCAGTGCAGGCAGAGGAAAGAACAGTGAGCAATGGACCACTCAGTGAAACAATGAATCAAATGTGTGTGTGTGTGTGTGTGTGTGTGAGAGAGAGAGAGAGACACACACAGAGACAGACAGACAGACAGACAGACAGAGATTTAATTATTTCTGAAAAGCATTTCAAGGGTTGAAATGTCTCTACATCACATCTCACACTTGAACAACCCAGTTTGGTTGGCTATGCTTCATTGAGTCCCAGAGGACTCCTTTAAAACACTTCCACACATTATGGTAACCCCCAACCATAAGAACGCTACTTCATAACTGTAGTTTTGCTACTTTTATGAATCATAATATAAATGTCTGTGTTCTCTGGTGGGCTTAGGTGACTCCTATAAAAGGGTCATTGACCCCATGTCGAGAATCACTGTAACTGGTGCCTGTCTACATCATGGGGTAAACCTCTGTGCTGTGGTAGATGACTTAAAAATTTGTGCAGGGTGGAAGCCCAGAATTCCCCCTCAGTCCCGAGAAACACCGGTCTCTCTTTTCAGAACATGCTCTGTCTCTTTTATAGGAGATTCTACATTCTCTCCCCATTTGGTCAAACGATATAATCACTTTCTGAGAGCTTTTAATTCCTTACTCCTTACTGGGATTTGAACCCAGGGCCATGTACATGCCTGTAAGCATTTCCCCGTGTAGCTATACCTCAAAGCTATTTTTTCATTACTTTCTGATTAAACATAGCTCATATTCATTACAGACTAAATCTCATATGGAAAAACACAGAAGTCTATAAATTTAAGAGAGGTTAGAGTAAGTTCAAGGTCTGGGAGCTATTTAGACCTTAATCAGAAATGGTCTCATTATCACTAATGCCTCCTCAAAGCCAAAACCAAATACGAAGATAACTGTGTGGGGTGATGGAACCTCATGATAAGGAAAACAAATCTAAAGCAGCTAATCAGTTCCTCCTTCCTGGCTTCCTGTTACTCCACGCTCACCCATCTCCTCTGTTCAGCTCACTGAAGCATGCTGCGACCAGTGTATTGGATCTGGAAAGCTAACTGGGGAAAGGAGGGAATGAAGAAAGAAAAGACACAGACAGAAAAGCTGGGGTCGTACGAGCAGGGCACCTGTTGCCACTACAGCCTTGGACAGTAGCCCTGGATGGCAGCGTGTTTGTTATTTGCAGCATAGCAGGAAGAGTAGGCTCCTCTCAGTAGGAGATCTCTGGAGAGGGGCAGACTCAGGCTGTAAACATCTGGGAAAATGAAACTGTACACACGGGTCCTACATTCGCTCTAGGACCTCCCAAGTTGAGGCTTTGCCCTTTGTTTTCAGCCTAAGTGATACAGGGAAGGCTTTGCTGATTTCCTGTGGGTACGAAGCCTCACTCTTCAACATGGCTGCTCATTCACTCAAGAATTCATTTAGGGCTTTCTCTACTTCCCACAGAGGCACCTTTCCGAAATGGTTCCGCGAAACACTGTCCAATTTAAATATTTAAATAGAATTTCTGGGAATTACAGATGGGCATAGTCTAATTAATTATACAGCTGCAATCTCAGATCGTCTGAGGCTGAGGCAGGAGGATTGATTCAGTGAAGTTATACAAGCCAGCCTATCTCAAAACACCACCACCAAAGGAATACATAAATAAGTGAATGAACAAATAAATATGTTTTATTGAAAGGATACTTTTCTAGTAGTAAAGGCAGGCACAGAATTGGAAGTCTACTGAGCAAACTGTGTCAGGTATTCAAGAATGACGTATGCCTCATTGGTAAGTTATATTTATATATAACCCATTGACGACAAGGGGATACAGTTTTATCCATGTTATCTAAGTGCAGCAACCACACAGGAGAACAATACAAGGAAGAGCAAACCAGACAAGGAAACTGTTGCTCAGTGACAGTTGTGTCAGGTTCTCAGCCCTTCTGCTCTCTTCCAGTGCGGACCCACTATGGGCTTTCTTTCTTTCTTCCCCTCTTGCTGCACAGTGCGTGGTTTAGCCTTGCCTAAGCCTCTCACAACAAAAGCTTTTCGCCCTCCTCTTATCCTTGAACCAAAGTGCAAGGAAACAGAGGAGGCTTTGTGTAAAATCAATTCTGTTCAATTTCCTCCCTTATTTCTCCATTTTTTCCTTTATCTCGTTCGAGGCCATATATCAATAAGAAGCAGTTATAATCAAACATGCCTGAATGGGATGAAGCCAAGAGGAGTTTTGGTTGAAAGATGATTAATTTATATCAGAGATTGAAGTGACACCTTGAAACCTGCATTGAAGCAGAAATGTCTCTATTCTGCAGAATTACTTTGCAGATTCTAGTAATTTACTTCCCTGCTTGTTTTTCTCAAGAACCAATATGAGTGGGTGGGCTTATTATAGAGAGGATAATAATAATAATGATAATAATATTTAATAAATAATAAATATAAAATGACATTGATTATTATTATTATTATTTTAAAAGGAACTCTAGTCCACTGGATACTTTCATGGGAGTCAGCCCCAGAAATCTTCATTTTCCTGACAATGAAGGAATGAAGTAGGTCAAGGTGGTAAATTTAGCCCAATAGGGTTAACTGTGAACCCAACCCTAAAACAAAAGGGTTTCAGCCCCAGTAACCAGACACCAGGCAAGGGCATTGTGTTTGAGATCTGCAGCTGAATATGGCTTTGAAGTGGGCAGACAAAAGCCATGGCAGATTGAAAAGAAGGAAGCTACTGTAAACAGATGGGGGGCGCTAAGGGGGGGCAGGGGCTGCCTTCTTGTACCTTGGCAAGGCCTCAGAAGGGCACTTGGGAGCTCTGGCTTTTGGAATTGGAGCTGGCAGTTCGTGTTTATATTTCTGAACCCAAGCGCTTCCTTTTCTGTGTCTGTCTAAAATCTGAAACAAACATACGAATTTAACTCACCAGCCAGCCTGCAATCATTACTTCATTTCTGTATAACATAAAAGGCTATTCTGTTGTTTTCTAAAAGAAAGATTAAAAGAAAGGATTGTCCTTTTTTTAATTTTATTTTATGTGTACGAGTGTTTGGCACGCATGCATGTCTCTGAGCCACACATGTGCCTGGTGCCTGCAGGGATCAGAAGAGGCCATCACATTTGCTCTGATAGTACTGAGTTGCTTTATGAATGTTGGGGATCAACTGGGTATCCTCACTACTCCCAGATGACCTGACGCCCTCTTCTGGCATCCAGTGGCAATACTTCCACATGGTACACATGCATGCAAGCCAAAAATTCATTTATATATAAAAAAAAAATTTTTAAGATTTTGATTTTTTATTTATTATTATATGTAAATACACTATAGCTGTCTTTAGACATTTTTTCTTCTCTCTCCAGCCCCGTTTGCTCTGCTCCAAAGGTTATTTATTTATTTATTATATGTAAGTACACTGTAGCTGTCTTCAGACATACCAGAAGGGGCATCAGATCCCATTACAGATGGTTGGGATACACCATGTGGTTGCTGGGATTTGAACTCAGGACCTTCGGAAGAGCAGTCAATGCTCTTAACCCTGAGCCATCTCTCCAGCCCCCAAACAATTTTTTAAAAATATTTTTTTAAAGATTACTACCTAGTAAAAGGCTTTCTGATAACTAACATGAACCTACTTTGCCCCTCCCACCCCTTTCCTGGTCATGATCAACTTTAATATCATTTTTGTCCCCTCAAGGTTCTGCAGCATAGGAGAGAGAACACGTAGTCTCAGTCATTCTGTATGTGATTTATTTCACTGAACAGTATGAGCTCCATGGCTATGTTAACAAAAAATGGCATGACTGCAGCCTTCTTTATAGCAAACATTATTTTCTCTATCATGTGTATGCACCAAAGTATCTTTATCCTGTTATTCGTGAATTGATGTTTAGGAATATTCCATTGCTTGATAACCCTAGGTGGGAAGGTGTCTTCACCCTTGTCTTAGTTAGAGCTTTACTGCTGTGAACAGACACCATGACCAAGGCAACTCTTATAAGGACAACATTTAATTGGGGCTGGATTACAGGTGCAGAAGTCCAATCCATTATCATCAAGGTGGGAGCATGGCAGCATCCAGGCAGGCATGGTGTAGGAGGAGCTGAGAGTTCTACATCTTCATCTGAGGGTAGCTAGGAAATGACTGGCTTACAGGCAGCTAGGATGAGGGTCTTAAAGCCCACACCCACAGTGACACACTTCCTCCAACGAGGCCACATCTACACCAACAAGGGCACACCTCCGAAAAGTGTCACTTCCTGGGCTAACCGTGTTCAAACCCTAGAAGTCAACCTACCACCACAACCTTAGAAGTCAAATTATCCTGGAGAGTGATAGAATGATCAATGCAGGGCTCTTTTATTGGCTTCTGTAGTTTGATATATTAAAGTAGTCTGTAGAAAAAGCCATTCCATAGCAAACTGTCATACTTCATAAAATATTTAAAAGGAGACACCTGAAGGAGCCACTATAAGGACATAAAGAAATGCTGCTGTATTTTACAAAGAGCTCTATTACCATTTCTGTAGACTTGTTTAGCACTTAAAGAATAATTTTATGGTTTACAGGTGTTTTGTTTCCTGTGTGATAGCCAGTAAGATAATGCTGAGCTATTAAATGAGCTACCCCAGGCTTCCTCATTTTGTAAATGATAGAATACACATCACAATTAAAGTTCCAGGGAGCCTAAATTACTCATGCCCATCGTTTTTGTAAATGTCCACCTGTGGTTGTAACTGCAAGTCTTCCTGTGCACATTAAAAATACTCTGTGCAATTCTTCTAAGTTTGTATAGCTTCTGGAGGGCTAAGGAAATGATGTTGTACTTTGTCAGGCTAAATACTGTCTGGTACCACATTGTGTGTCACTCAGTTAGGAACTACATGTATAATAGTGAAGAGGTCAGTTCAGGAACTTTGGAAAATTCTGCCAGACCCCTCCTATTCTAGAAATTCTAGAAGGAAAGGTAATGGAACATTTAGACACCCCTCCCCTCCTGAAGGGAGAGGCTAATTTACATTCCTCACACCATGGGGTTGGGAGTTAGGAGGGGAGGGCCCCCCCACCATCAGCTACCTGCAGGTGGGAGAGTCCCAGAGCAGGACTGCAGGACTGAACAACCATTGTCCATCTATAGACAAGGAAAGTCCTTGCCACCTCATTCCCTAAAGCCCAATCAGTTTACAAGTCACACTGTTCTGCCAATCACATTGTGCCTAATGGTGCTCTGAAAACTGTATAAAAACTGACCAAACAGGCTGCTAAGGGTCACCACCTCTCCTTTGCGTATAGGACGACCCCAATGCATTGGAACAATAAATTCCTCTTGCTTTTTGTGTCGATTCCTGGCTCTGTGTTGTTCACTCAGGGTGTGGGGGGGGGGTCCCTGGTAAGCTAAGATTTGCCAGAGTCTTACAATAGTACTTTCATAAAATTAAAATAAATCTGGAAAATCCCAATCACCATAACCACTGTAAGTGCTACCGTAACTATCCTAAGGTAATGGGGTAGTTCAGTGCTCACAAATTTGTGCTGACAGAATTGTAAACAAGCCTGGTTTCTTGTCAAATGATATAAAGGTACATACAGCAGGTGCCATTAGATATGTCAGATAATTCTTTGTAGCAACAATGTGTGATGGTTAATGTTGACAGTCAGTCTTGTCAACTTGATTTGGTAAAAAACATCTAGAAGATTAAGGAAGTACCCTGTGATGGTTTGTATATGCTCAGCCCAGGGAGTGGCACTGTTAGAAGGTATGGCTCTGTTGGAGTAGAAGTGACCTTATTGGAGTAGGTGTGGTCTTGTTGGAGTAGGTGTATCACTGTGGGTGTGAGATTTAAGACCTTCATCCTAGCTGCCTGGAAGCCAATATTCTGCTAGCAGCCTTCAGATGAAGATCTGAACTCTCAGCTCCTCCTGCACCATGCTTGCCTGGATGCTGCCATGCTCCCACCTTGATGATAATAACTGAACTTCTGAACCTGTAAGCCAGCCACAGTTAAATGTTGTCCCAATTAAGAGTTGCCTTGGTTATGGTGTCTGTTCACAGGAGTAAAACTCTAACTACGACACAGCCTGTTTTTATTGTGGCATTTCCAGTGGTGACTAGACTGCAAGGGTTCTGGCCAACTGAATGGATCCATCCCTTGATGGATCCACAGAAGTGTGTCATTATTGGTGGGCAGTGAAAAGAAGAAGAGGGAGAGTGATGGAGGGAAATTAGTCACAGCTAGAATGTCCCTTGAGCTATAGCATGCTCTGACCCATCCCTTTCAGCCCTGTGTCCCATCGCCCACTCAAAATGCAGTGAAACTTCTGGAACATGAGAACAGTAAGCCTTTCTTCCCTTCAGTTATTTATGTCAGGTACTTCATCAAAAAAGTAGACTAGCAAGACTAATAAATACAACAGCTGTGTTACTGACACATATATTTTCTATAAGTATATATTTTGTTTTAGTTTAACATATACTCTCATGTATATAAAAATGTTGAATGCCATGAGAGTGTTGCCTAGTAAGAAAGCACTTACTGACTACACATAAAGCTCTGACTTTAATCTCTAACATACTAGAAAGGTTTTATGTTGCAAGATAATTCCTATCCAATCACATTGAGGCAGTAAGCGACCAGCAATTGGAGGGGAGAGAGGAGGAGCTAGGGGGAGAGAGATGCTGGGAGACACAGGAGCAGGAAAGAAGAGAGAGATGCATACCAAGATGGAATCAGATGTAAATTTATCTAAGGTTAGAAATCGGGATAAGACTTTTATCATTATAAATTGGCATTTTGTAATTGTGAGTTTCATATATGTAAATACAATTGGTTAACTAAGTGTTAAGAGTCTGTTCTACTGGGTAATTTGGAGAGCCACTGTTGAGAAACCTAGGAACTGGCGACCTAGTGTGACACGTGTGAAATGTGGGTTTGCCGATGGTGGAGGGAGAACATAACTAAGATGCAGAGAAAGCTAGCTGAAAGAGATTGGCCCAGCAGTGACAGTGAGAGCAGCAGTGAACCAGACCCTATGGAAACCTGGTGAGTTTCAGATGAGGCAAAAGAGATGCCAGGAGTGGCTGAGACCACTCTAGAGAGTCCAAGTCAGTGACCAGAGCATGGCTTGACCCCACCAAAGAGTTAGATCGCCACCACTATAGACCTAAGATTAACCGTGCTGAGCTGGCTGGTTGTTTGTCCTGCAGTTATGGTGGGCATGGGAACATTTTGGGACAGTTTTTAATTAATTCCCATTACAGTTTAATTACAAATTAGTTCCCTGTGTTAATCAGAAACATTTTCCCACACCCATATTTAATGACTTTCCTGACTGCACCTCCTTCTCTTGTTCTTGACTTGGTTTCATCTTTTGTTCATCAAGGCCTCTGAATGAACAAAACGCATGGCTCATGTTAATTAAAGGCTACATCAAGTGATTGGCCTAGACACGAAATTTTAATGGCTGTAGAGATACGAGTGATGGCTATTGATTGACAAGTACAGCTCATCACACCATAGGGGAAATTGGGCAGTGGGACAGAGGTGGCAAAGACTCTCTTTCATGGACATCGATGGGGATGGCTAAGAGTAAAGAAGGGTCTCTCTTGAAATGTGGAAAATGTCTAATGGTGTTGATTAAAGACCAAACATAGAGGTATATTCCTTTCAGCATCCTGATGACGATAACCAAATTTTAAAAAATGAAATATTAAAATGAAAAGCTATATTCCAACTATGATATTATATTTACTGCTAGACCTAGGTAGTTTGAATGATTCAAGAATTAGTATTCCTTAGATAATGTGAGGAGTGGGACTTCAAGTCCTGATAGTGAGATGGATGAAGAAAATTTGCAAACTCTAGATAAGCAGATTGTGGAAGGGAATTATTTGCCTGTGGATAAAAGCTTCCTGTGCTAGAAATGGATGCCTGAAAAGACTTTAATCAATGGAGGAAGGCTTGTCGGATCTTAAAGCTTTTAAAGACAGGGTAATACTCTTTCTTGGAGGTCATTATCTATGCTACTCTTTGAAGCCGTTTGTGACATGTGTCATTGAGAGACTATGTGCCTTCAAACTCAATAACCTCCATGCACAGCCATCAGTTTTTGCTACCTGTTTAACACAGGAGCTATTAGAAGCCATAGATGACCTAGTTCCTCATTCCTGATGCTCTCTGAGTTACTGTTCCAGAGAAATGGAGAAATAATTTCAAGATTCTTGCTCAATATGTTGAAAAGGCTTCAGAACATCCTCTTCTAATTTGTGATCTTGATTCCAACATGGATATGATTTTTACCTGTCCAAATTATCACCCCCTCTTATAAAAGGCTTACTTTGCATAACCCCTTTCCTGGAGCTCACTGCATAATCCAGACTGGCCATGAACTCTCAGAGATCTACCTGCCTCTGCCTCCCAACTACTGGGAGTAAAGGCATCTGTCATGACTCTCAGCCAAAATCAACTTCTTTGAGCCAACCAATGAATGAAGGAGTTACTTCAACATTCCTACTTTATAAAAATGATTCTTGTCTGGCTCTTGTTTGAACTAAAGAAGGGACTGAGGTGATATTGAAGATATTCTGGGAGGATCATAATACCTTGGCATGTACCAGGAACCTGGCTTGGACTTGAGGTGACATCACCAAGGATTATACAAAGGGTATCTATAGTAAGAATCCCAGCACGTTCATCCAAGACTTCAGTGAATAACTAAGCATGAGGCTGGTAAAGAAACCAACAAGGTTCTGCTGAGATGTCAAATGACTGAATGAGGTTGTCGATGTGAATGCTACCAAGTATCTCCTAGTGGTGCTAGAGAGGAACTGACTAACAGAGAGGAGTTATTGGCACACCATGAGAATATATGGATGTAGAAGAAGCAAGGGAAAGAACACATGAAAAGAAAAGTCAAGAATTTCAGTGACAGCTCTAGCCAAAGCCAGGGTCAAAGACCTTAACAGATTCTCTAAAAAGTTTAAATTACATACCCTCGACATCAAAAACTTCTATTTAAAAGAGAAGAATGTTCACGTTCTATTTACTGTTTACAAACAAATCTAGGCCAAAGGAAAGAAACCAAGTCAGCCACCAAGAGCACATTTCTGAAATGGTACACTTCCTCATTCAGCCTCTGGAGGTGTTCAGGAAGAAAGCATTCTCATCACTGGGGACAACAGCTCCATGTCCACATTGACATCTTCAAGTGAAGAAATGTAAGGCAGTGGAGCTAACTATTGAGCATATGTAGGCTCAGGGCAACGTGTGTTTATGTATGCTTAGTTTTTAGCAAAAAGTTAAAAGTCATTGAAAACATAAAAAACACTGTATAGGAAGTTATTGAAGAGAGGAAATAGAAAGTTTGGGGCTTGAGACAGGCTTGGAATCCATGCTGTCCAGAAGGATGAGCCAAGACATTGCAAGTTCAATGCCTGCTTGCTTTAGAGACTTTAGTCAGGGCCAACATCAGCAGTTTGCTGAGACTCTATTTCAAAATAAAATACGAAAACAGCAGCGAGGAGATAAAGGACAATCCCAGAACATTTGCTTTTCACGCCTGATCTTCAGTCCCAAGCAAGGAGGGGAGGAAGGAAGAGATGGAGGGAAAGAAGGAGAGAGGGAGGCAGGAAAGAAAATATTTTATGTTGGTGTGCACTGTGCTTGTACTTTAAATATCACTACAAAACTCAAAAGGCTGAGGAACTTTAAAAGCTTATAAAGTAAAAACAGGACAGCAAATCAGTGATTTCATTACTGACAAAAGAACAAATGTTTCACAGTCAAAGTATTTGTCATGTTCGTGTGATCTACGGTAGGGCCTTCACACCTACCCACAGTTTCCCCTCTGACTTACCAGGGCCAGTGTCCAGTTCTCTGCATTTCATCCACAGCAAGGATTCCAAACAGATGTACCAATTTTATTTTTTATTTTTTAACTTCTGCATGTGTGCACATGTTTATATACACGATTTCAGATGCGTTCCAGTCAGCTGCAGAGTTCACTACAGTACCATGTAGGGTAGCAGGCCACCCATTATCACCTAGGTCTTTAATGGGTACACCATTTATGTTGTAAGTATATACTCTGTGATGTTCACAGAACACTGCCTAATACCTTATATTCAAGAATGTACCCACATGATTGACACATGGTTCTATTTCCAACTAAAGAAACTAGAATACCTCAAAGGCAAAATTTCACCTTCTTCTGGCTCAATTCTTCTTTCAAGAGACATAGGAAAAACAAAATTCTGCTGTGGAAAGAAGGACCTCTCCCCTGAAGCAAATTATAACAGCCTCAAGGCTCAGAGATTTACTCAAAGTAGAGAGCATAAAGATTGCTAACAGCCAGAGCCAGTGGACAACTTCAAGGGAACTGTGTTTTCCAGATACAACAGCAGGGCAGATACACACATACATACATAACGTGTATTAGCAGCAGGCAGAAGGCCTGTACAAGCTCGGGCCAGACAGAATCCCAGCACAGAGGAGGGGAGGTGGGCACAAAGTCCCATCCGTAGTTGAGGAGCTATTGGCATTTGATTGCCACTGGGGAGAATTGGAAAACCAGTTATCTTTCCTGGTGTAACTTCTGCCTGTATGCGTATTTGCACTACAGCAGCTGTAGAGAAACTAATCAAAGGAGAATTGCAAGTCAATAATTTCTTCCTTTTTAAAATTCATCTGTTTATATATTTACTGCTAATATATCTTAAAGCACTCTCCCAATTATACAGTCTTTCCTCAATATACCAAATACATATTCTATTCTGTCTGACTGAAACTATATCCCCTATAAAGTTTTGGCTTATTCCCATATGTACTTATACTATATAGTCTTTATTTTGGAATATTACTCCAAACCATTGTAAGAGATTCCTTAACCTTTTTATTTTGTTGGAACCCATTTTTTTCTGAATATTCAAACTCTTCCCTCATCCCTCTGTCACTGTCTCTCTTTTTTCTCTCTCTGTCTCTGTCTCTGTATCTCTCTCTCTCTGTCCCAATGTGTCCATATCTCTCTTTGTGTATGTCTCTGTGTGTAATCTCTACAGGGCATACTTTCCAATAAACTCACAGGAAAATATATTGCTTAACTATCTCAAATCTTTTTCTTTTTGAACTGAGAGATATTTTAGCTGGGTATGGACTTTTAAGTAGCCATCTATTTCTCCACAGACATTTTCACTTTATCTCCAGCTTTTAGTCTTGCTATGAAGAAGTGATCCATTTAATTTTTTTGATCGTTTAGATGAAATATATAGTCTTCAGTTTTAAAATGACAAAACTCACACCTCCAAGTTCTCTGGAAGTTCTTTTTTTTTTTTTTTCTTTTTTTTCTTTTTTTTGTTTGTTTTTTTTGGATTTGGCTTTTTCGAGACAGGGTTTCTCTGTGTAACCTTGGCTGCCCTGGAACTCACTCTGTAGACCAGGCTGGCCTCGAACTCAGAAATCCGCCTGCCTCTGCCTCCCAGAGTGCTGGGATTACAGGCGTGCGCCACCACTGCCCGGCTGGAAGTTCTTAGTTATGAGCCTTCACATCACCAACCATATGCATTCATCACAGGCTTTCATTCTAGAAACCCATGAGAATGGATTGTTGTGGGGCAGTGACCCATGCTGGGAAACTTGATAAGGTTGAGTGGGTTGGAAGCCCTGGAACACAGAGGGGATGGTAGGAGTTTCACCTCCTTCTGACCAGGTCCCTGTCATGTGACGGCAGTCCCTACATAGGAACATGACCTAAGGTCACGTAGATCAGAATAGAGTTCTCCTCTTAGCACTGCTTTCATTGTGTCCCATAGATTTGGGCATGTTGTGTATTCATTTTCACTAAATTCTAAAACGTCTTTGATTTCTTTCTTTATTTCTTCCTTGACCAAGGTATCATTGAGTAGAGTATTGTCAGTTTCCATGTGTATGTGGGCTTTCTGTTGTTTTTGTTGCTATTGAAGACCACTTTTACTCCATAGTGATCTGATAGGAGGCATGGGATTATTTCGATCTTATATTTGTTGAGGTCTGGCTTGTGACCAATTACATGATTAATTTTGGAGAAGGTACCATGAATTAGTTTCACTGTGTCCCTGTTAAGTTTCTGTTAAGGAAAGGCTTGATCTAGCATTGTAGGGGAGTACCAGGACAGAGAAAAAGGAGGGAGGTAATTGGAGAATGGGTGGAGAGAAGAAGGCTTATGGGACATCTGGGGAGGGGGGAACCGGAAAGGGGAAATCATTTGGAATGTAAACAAAGAAAATAGAAAAGAAAACAAAAAGAAAAAAAAGAATAGAGTTCTCCATGCAAATGAGGTAAATGAGGTATATAGAGGCCCTGAGGATTTAGTCAGTAAGCTTTCCTTCTAAGACATCCTTTCCTACAAAAGGTATTTAATCTCTGCTCTACCCTGAGGAGGTGGTATGCACCCATTTTCTATGATGAACAGTCATATGGTATGGATAAACATGGATGGTCTCTTTCATCAAGAAGCGCTGTGGAGAGCATGGAGAAAGCCTTCATCTATAGAGCCTAAATCTCCCGCAGAAGGCCCCTCTGTGTTTCCAGGCTCATCACCACTGACCTAAGCCTGAGTCTCCCATCCCCCAACCCCTGGCTCATCCCCAGCCCCAAGTGTCCTGTGTTCTTGGCTCCTCTGAAACTTCCAGCGATATCACAGGCCCATAGACCTCAGTCTTCTGTTCCCAGCTCCTCTGTGTGGTTTCCAGTAACTGGATTCCTGGGAGTCAGGGAGCCCTGGCTTCAGCCTCCCACATCCAAGACTGTGTTTTCCCACCCTTGAGCCCAGCACCTGAAGGTGGCCCGGGGTGAATGCAGTCTAGTGTTCACTGTTCTGCCTTCCCAAGCAGGGGCGTTTCCACACCCCAAGAGTGGAGCAAAACGTGAAACCACAGACTGAGTTATTTTGTGATTGTTTTCTTCCCTTTTGTTTTTTTTTTCTTTCTGTTTATGGTTTTTACAGTCACTCTTGGTGTCCTGTTATCCTGTTGGATCCCAAAACCCTATTTCTAATTTTCTACGTTCTATTATAATTTTTCTTTTTGCCATTTTATTCCGCTTTTAAGGTCATTTCTTCAACTTGATATTCCAATGAATCCCACTATTAAAGAAACTGTTCAAGTTTCTTGTATTTCTTGTGGCTATTTGTTATTTTTGTTAATTATTGTTACTGTTACTGTTATGATAGGATCTTAATTGTAGCCCAGAATACCTTGAAACAATGTATCCCATGCTAACCTTGAACCAACATTTTTCTGCTTTAGCCTACTGGATAGTGCAGATTACAGGCAGGCACCACCATAACCAGAATTTCTTCTTATTTCATGCATACAATTTAATCAGCCTTCAATTGGTGTGGTGAAGAAGGCTTATAGAAACGATCATGCAAGCTGAAACCATAAAAAATAGTTTTAATGGGAAACATTTTTCATATTACTAAAAACTCTCACACTATCAATTACAAATGTACAGGGAAATAGAATTCTAAAACTAATATTTAGTTGGTGTGCTGTAATTTAAAACATTAAAAAAATATTATGATTTCTTTCTTGGCACAGAACTTGCTGTTCTTTCTTGATATAACTAGACTGCATTTCTTTTCTATGTTTCAGTAAATTACGGAATTTTCTAAACGTGGATCAGTTTCCAAGCATTCATTTTTTTGTGCTTTTAATTCTACAAAATCTCTACATAGCTCCTGAGCAACATCAGTACCAGTATCATATCCTCTGAGACAGCTTAATCTTTTTCATAACAGCCATTTCATCCATAAGCAGTATTTTAAAAAGTTACATCTATGTCCTTGGAATGATGGCGTCAAGAAGGTCAAGAGGTTTTATGTAAGCAATATGGGTAATAGTAAATCTATCTCTGTCTTTTTGAAGTAACATTTTTGCCAAAGTACTGTGTTATTAGGAATAGAAAACATACTAAGACTAACGTGAGAACTGCACATACATGTAGTTTCTCAAAGGGCATCAAGGATGGTATTTGAACCATTCTTTTGATGGCATTGATCTGAACAATATATATGTATATACATATATATATTATCTCTAACTTATTATTTTTCCAACTCTTATTTGACTGTTTACTTGTGATTTGTTCCATTCTCTGCTTTTTATACTAGATATTTGATCACCTTATATATAAGAGTAGAACACTGAAAATTCATATACAGAGCTTACTAAGGTGGGATTAAGTAGTAGATGTTCTGGACATAAAGCCTGAAAGTCTTATCTTTGGGAGACAGACTAGTGTAACAGACCTATAATCCCAGCTACTCTGGGTGCTGAGAACAGGTTATATATTCAAGGCTAGCCTATGGAATTTATTAAATGTTTCATGCTTCCCTAGAATCAGACTCCTGATCTTTAAAAAGAAAAATAAATCATTTGAAGCAGTCATGTTCTACAGAGAACATTCCTCATACCTTGCTACCTGTCTCTTTGGTGCTGGATGAAGAAAGAACGTTCTTGAAGCTGTACACACATCCATTCCCCATTCCCTACAACATTTATTCAGTTAGCTACCTTCATTCTCACCCATGTGTGTCCAGAGAATTTCTGCTTCAGTCTCTGCAGAGAATAAAGCTTTGGTGTTCTCCTTTATGGAGTAGACAGTCAAACCACCAGCTGTTCTTAGAGTGTGTGTGTGTGGGGGGGGGGGGGGGGGGCGGGGCGAGAAGGTCTCTGGTTTTTTTTGTTTGGGGAGACCAGGTCTCATTTTATAGCCCAAGGTAACCTGGAATTTTATATTGCAGCCAAATTTGGCCCCAAACCTGAACCTTCAACCTGCCTCTTGAAGGCTGATATACCAGGGTCTACAGCCACACCTGAGCTTCATTTACTGTAATTTGGCCTTACCGTCATCCCTTTTCCCACAGCTCAAGTGTGCTGTCAATCAAGGCTGATGGGGAGAAGGGGCACTGGTAGCTATAAATGCGTAAATATCATTGCTTCTTGATTGCTCTGTGCTGGCTGAAGATTTAGTGCTTTCTCAGTCCTCTAACCATCTGACTATCTGCTTCCTGCTTTTCTACATTTGGTTACTATTTTTCTCATCATTTTATCATTTTAAATAAAGATTTTCAAAGTTAATACTTTGTGAACATTTTGGTGAGGTTTTAAAAGAGAAAATTTTAAATGTGTGTGATCGATTCACTATCTTCATTCTAAAGCCTTTTATGTGATGTATGTGTATATTTATGCATATATATACATGCATGCTTATGTACACACATATATAATATACCTATAACATATATATGTATATGTACATATATACACATGTATACACATATATGTGTGTATATATATATATAAAATATATAGTATAAAATATATAATATATATACATTTATATATAAATTATTATCAATACCTGAAGCTCTTGACCAATTCAAACCCAGCATATATAAAGCTGATAAAGATATACTTTTTGATTCTTTTCTTGGGTTTAGTAGTTTCAGAAAGTAAAGTTGTTTTTTTTCTGTTACATTTTTCTCTAGACACCTTGATAAAGGCTTAAGTTCTTCTGTCATAGATTTTTATGTTTTATTGTATCAGTACTGTGTAAAATAAATGATAAATATTGCAAAGACCTTTTGTGTAAGCGATTCATAACTCATTCTTGAGATGGCTTCTGTACAGTTATCCAACTGCATCTCCTGGCATTTTTAATAACCTTCTTAATGTTTTCTGTCATCCCCATCTGTTTGGATTTAAGGTTGATTATCCAGACAAGCTGTGCTGCAAAGAGCCACCTGATCACTTCCGTGCATGTCATGCAGGTGTTAGCCTTGTGACATTTTCAGGGAAGAAACATAAAACCATTCCTGCTACATTATACCCACATCTCCCAGGTAGGTAGATTACCCAGAACCTGGAAAATTAAGCGGAGACACAATCACAGAGAATCATGTCACTGGTTTTTTAAACCAGCTCAACTTAACCTGCCACCGATTCCCTAATGGGCAATTCTCTGACTGTATCCCGAGGGGAAATATATTGAGCATAGGCAAAGGTTAAGGCAGAGGAGTGCGCTGAGAGGAGGAGGTAGCCAATCAGATGAAGAGGATCTAAAGATCCACCGCCTGCGGGCGAGCAACACCAAACCCAGCTGTTTAGGCTCCTTCATTTGCCGATGAACAGCGCATGCATAGAGGTTTGTTGCAAAGGCTTCTTATGTTGGCTGTAGCCAGCGAGCAGCCCGGTATCTAAGAAGAGAGGGATAGATGCCCAAACAACTCATCCTGCGTAGCAGCTGCCACGACAACCCTTCCTGTGCTGGAATGTGCTCCCTTGAAGGTATTGGTTCTTTTACATTAAGCCCCTATGATTTTTAAGAAAGAAGCAGGGAAGGCTGGTGCTGGGGAGACTTTCTGCTTTCTAGTAATGCTTTGTTCCTTCTCTGGCTAATCCCTGCTTTAAAATGCTTCACCTCTGGCTGAGGCTATGCTAGGCAGAATGAAAGGGACACTTTCCATTGCCTAAGCTGGCTGCACAGACCCTCTATTGGACAGCCTCTTTGTTAATGTTGCCATTGTTCTCAAGGTAAACTGGTTAATAACGCTGCGTTCATTCTTCACATTTTCTGCTACGTTCATAACTAAGAATACAGGAGGGAAAGGACAGGACTGTGTGTCTTCAAGGTTGTTGCCATTTCTCTAATTATCTCCCAGCCTTAGAGACAAAAAGCTCCAAACTGCCGATCAAATGTAGAGAAAGAATTTGGCTTGTAATTAGATTCCTCTGTGCTTAGGATGTAAGGTTTATTTTTAAAAAAGACATACACATACAAACACACACACACACACACCACAACCACCACCACCAACAACAGAAACAGCAACAGCAACAACAAAACACTTTTCAATCCTGTTTGATAATTAAGATGCCTGAATTATCGTTTATTACTGAGAGCTAGTGCAAACATCTAAAAGTCATCAGTGTGTGAGGGGTCCTTGTTTTAGTTGCCAAGGTAATTGGGAGGATAATTCAATATGCTCCAGAGTAACAAAAGACCCCTGAGAAACACATGCATTAGATGAGGCATGGAGTTACCTCACGGAGCGTTTATTTCTCCGAGGGTGTCCTCTCTTTTGTCTCGTGTCCCATCAGTTTTGTTAGCAGAAATAGGTAACATGGAACTTCCATGGTTTCCCCGTACCTACACTCGCATGGCTATTTATCCTATATATTACATAGGTCTAATCTATGCCTAGGATGTGACATTGTTGATCGTATGGTAGCTTTCACTGGTTAAGCTCTGTGTTAGCCTCTGTGGGACATCTAAAGTCATGTATCAGCAGGTTGTGGATGGTGGTCTGCGGAAAAAGTAGAATCTGTTTTTTGCAGAGAATAGACACAGATGCCAGGTGTGCTATGCTGCTTTTGTAGTTGTCTCTAAAAAGCCTGACACATAGAAAATGCAATCTTCATAGCAAATGGCCAGGGCTGACCTTTTTGGGGGAAACCATATAGCATCTTTGTAGAGTTCATTTTTAAAGGTTATTTTTTTAAATTTTTTTTTACATGTTAAAGCATTGATAGATTTTCTAAATTTCCAAACCCAGTGGGTGTTCTATTACTTTTTATGCATTTAATTATTGTCTGTGCAACTAAGTATACTTAACTGTGTGAAGTTATTAGTTATGTTATCATGACAGCCTTTGGCATTTTGGGTTGCTCTATTCAAAAGTGAGTGAGTCTACGTACCAAGTGTGACAAATCAAGTCAAACTAGTATTTAGAGCTAATATTCTTTTTTTAAAAAAAAATTACTGCTTAACAATCATAAGCCATACAACTAGTGATAAGAGTGTACAAATTTAAACTCTAATATGGAACATTAAAAAAGTCAGCTGCAAAGTAAAATAAGATTATTTTTCCTATGTGGGAAAATCTTATTTCCTACTGCCTTTAAAGGACATTGCTTTTGAGAAGATGAAGTATAAAATTAACTGGATCACATAAGGAGTCCACTGACAACTCTGATGAATGGCCACGGGCCCTGGCATCTGGCAGCACATGAGATCACACAAGGGCAGCATCCTGAACTTGGCTATGAGTAACGTTGTACATGGGATGGCATAAGTCTGTTTTTGCTACTGGGCAAGAAAAGCTGCAAGTATCCTAGAGAGATAAAGGAACAAGGCATCCCCCAAGAGGCAGAAACTAGAGGTGTAGCCTTGACACCAGGAAGTCCCACTTCCTGTGTAAACTGAGGGAGAGGAGAGGGGACCAGACTGAGTTTACTGGCTTGCAAGAATTGTAAGAAGCGCACAAAGAATACATAGTTTTTGTAAATAAAATAAGGACATTGTTATGAGGACGTTAGAGCAGGTTGACTTTCATTCATTGGCACTGACAAAATCCTTCCTTTGAGAACCCTCAGACTTCCCCTTCCGTGTTAGAGTGGGAGAGATGGTCTTCTCCAGGAAGAGTCCTTTAACTGGTTATCCAATACCAGGCTGTGAGACCATATAGATAATGTGGGAAACAGTGTACGGACTAAGCAGGTTGCATTTACATATTTAGGAGTCTAGGCATCTGTCCATATGCATAAAAAAGAGGTCATAAGTTTGAGAGAGATGGGGGTGGGTGCAGTGGAGGGGTCTCAGGGAGGAAGGAAAGGGAAAGGGGGAAGATGATCTAAAAAATGATCTAAAAAGCTTTTAAAAAAAAACAGCCTAAAAAAAATGACTATAGAAATTTCTCCTTGGCCCCTCAATGTAGCAGTATAGGGCAAAACCAGAACAGGGAAGTGGGAAGGGGTGGGTGGGAGAACAGGGAGAGGGAAGGGGGCTTATGTGACTTTCAGGGAGTGGGGGACCAAAAAAGGGGAAATCATTTGAAATGTAAATAAAAAATATATTGAATAAAATTAAAAAAAAGAAGAAGAAGAGGAATTTAATCCAGTGGAGACTTAGAAAGGTCTATAGAGTCCCTTTACCTGTCCTCACTTCCCCCTCCCCCAATGCTCTTGCATCTCTCTTTTAACACCAGACTTCCACCTGCTGAGAACATTACTTTCAGCATGACTCCCTTGAATCCTATTTAAATGCAAATTGCCTCAGAAAGAAGACAATAAGTTGTTACTACCTGGCTGTGTTTTGTAAGCACCTGAGTGGGGGTGCCTACTAGACATTGCTGAGGAGGTGACAAAGTTCTAAGAAGGAACAATAAGAATACAAAGGATACAAAAGAGAAAAGCTACCCAAAGAGCAGGGTGTGGAAAACACATCCCATGACGCCCAGATAACAATAACTACAAAGGAAGTTGGGTTGCAGGCCCCAAAATAACATCAACCGCCCAGGTAGGCAGCAATGAGAGAATCATGAGATACATGGTTTTTGTCTTGTTTTGATTTTTCCTCTTAGTCACCTATAAGGATATTTGCCTTAAGCTGTCACTTTGATGTTTGTAGCAGGAACTGACTACTGGCCCAAGGGAAAGGAACCTCAGTTTAAGAGACAAAGTAAAAGTTTTATTTTGTTCTTATACTAACTTTTGTCAAAGGGTATGTAAGGGGACAGGGTGAAGGATGATGTCTGTGAAAATTAGCTCAAGCGAGACTCCAGTTACAACAGAGAGCAATATGGCCGCACAGCAAGGACAACCTTCCAACTTGGGTATCTCGCCAGCTCTCCATTTTCAAGGTTACTCCTGTATGTCTCTTTGATCATATCCAGCTCCACCCTAATTCTGCTTATTCCCTCATCTATGAGAGTTGATTTAGAGAAGCCCTCTGACTTAGAGAAGTCCACATTATAATTGACCAGCGCAATCACTAATCCCACTGCAATGCAAAGGACTCCGTGTGAAAAAAAAAAAACACCACAAAAAGCTGTGTTAGCTTTTCCTCATCTAGTATTTATGACAGTATGCAGACTTATTTTTGTAACTTTTGTTTCCTTACCGTATTGGAGTTCTTCCAAGAAAAAAGATAGCCTGTGCTTTCAAATCTACCACCGTGATTTAAGGCGTATTCCACTTTATTGAAGGCATTAACACCATTCCTTTTTCGAAATGTGCATGGCTGTATTAATACTGAACTACCACCTACCAAAGTTACATGAAAGATAAAGTGACCCCCACAATAAAATATGGAGCCAGACACAATGGTGTATCTTCATTACCCCAGGACTTAGAAAGCAAGGGATCACTCACTCAAGGTCAGCTTGGGTTACATATAGAAACTCAGTCAGAAAGAAAATTTAAATCTGTAAGTCAGGGGAAACATTACTTTGGTTCAATAGCACTCAACTACCTCAGTTCGCTCTGCCCTGGCATCCTAATGATCTCACCAGTGCCGGGGAATTGAGCTGGGTCCCTAAGCAATTCCGATGAATGAATGCACAGCAATAAAGTACTAAGTCAATCTCATCTGTGTAAAGGCCAAATCCAGAACATGCATTGGTGGAAAGGATTGCTAAGACCAAGTCAAAGAGGTTAGCTTCTAATGTCATTGGAGAAAACAGACTGCAGCATTAGCCAAGCTGAAAGGACTTTCAGCACCAAGATTAAAAGGGGAGAGTATAGGGGGTTAGGTGACTGTGGCTAGGCTGTGTGGGGGAAGGTGTCCAGGCGGGCCCTTGCCTGGGCAACTCTGCCCCTGAGGGACCACACACACACAGACATGGTATAGAATAGAGTTTATTCAGAGTAGGGGATGGGAGTTAGTGGTAGAGAGAGGTAGAGAGAGAGGGAAAGAGAGAGAAAGAGAGAGAGAGAGAGCAAGCAAGAGAGAGAGAGAGAGAGAGAGAGAGAGAGAGAGAACAGAGAGAGAGTGGAGGCCAGCCATGACCACGTGGAGGGGGAAAGAGCCCCAGGGGCAGAGAGGTGAGAGAGTGTGGGAGAGCGGAGAGCAAAGAGAGAGAGAAGGAGCATGTAGCCCCTCTTATAGTGGGCCAGATCTCTGGGGCGGGGCATACCTGGCTATTGCCAGGTTGGTGTGGGGTGGAGCTTAGACAAAACTCTAACACAAGCAATACATTGGACCTCTAGAGTCAGATGAAAGGCTTCCTGCATGGACCATGATGATCAACCCTACTCAATACCAGAGAACATATAATGGTATTTCCAAGCTTTCTATGAGTGTCTCCTCCTGACATCTTTGTATGGACTGTGGACCAAGGCAAGTGCATGTCCACTGTACTATGTCCGCAGGGGTGACGTGATGCACAGACCTGTTAACAACCAGCCAGTTAGTTACCTTCAGGCAGGTAATGGAAAACAATGAAGCTCTTTTCTTGGACTGCTTCCAGAGTTCGTCTTGTTTTGTTAAGGATGATGTCAGTGAGGATCATTTGAAGATAGAATCTAGGTTTATGACCTGGGAGTCAGTCAGTCTAAGATTCCTTCCTTCTCTCCCTGCTTTAAAGGCTTTCAATGGTTTTCCTCCCAGCAGACACAAAGGAAATCTCTCAATACATTCATTTGGTAATGTTCAGCTTTTGTAGACTATCTGGGGCACTGTTCCATTTGTATTCAGTTCATAGAGACAATCACATTCCACTTTTACCCAACACCATAGAGCAGAGATAGTCACTCACTGTTGACACAGGTCATAGTACTGTGTCTCAAGTGTCCCTCAAAAGCCTATCTGATCTATTCCTAGAGGAAACAATAGTTTGTGTTAATAAAGAAGGCCCTCAATGAGTAAAGATATATATCAAAAATTAAAAGTGTTGGGACTAGGGGATGGGCTAGTTTGTAAACACAAGTGTGAACACCTGAGTTCCATCAAAACACACATATACACACACACAGCTTGTAAGGGAAGGAAATGCTTGTTGTAAACATAGCACTAAGAAGTGGAAATGGTAGGATCCCTATATCTCATTGGCTAGTTGAGATTGAAACCCCAGGCCAAAAACAGACCTTATCTCAGAAAACAAGGTGGGCATCTCCCAAAGAATGACACCTAAGGTTGTTCTCTAACCTCTGTGTATACACAGACAGACAGACAGACAGACAGACAGACAAAATGACAGACAGACAGAGAAACAGGCAGGCAGGAGGACAGACAGTCAGACAGACATACACACGCATACACACATTCACACACACACACACACACACACACACACACACACACACACAAACTTACCCACATGCATATATACTCAACATCCAATAGAGATTTGTATTTGTCCTGGCTCCAAATATACATTTTTTTCAAAAATCATTGCTGCCTCTTCCCCTGAGGGCCTTTTAACAATTCTTTGCTACTCTGTGGAGCTCATTCAACTAGGTAAATATTTGAATGGACTCGGTAGTCTCTTCAAAGTAACTTATAAAAAGGTTCCCTTGCAGTCTTCATCCTGTACTGAAATGGACTTTTGCCAATCACTCTGGCCTCTCCTTCTACTTCCTTTGACAAAGCCATAACCTGTCCTAGGCCTAACTTCATTTCACTCCTCAGAGCCAAGACTGCTTCCCAAGTCTGCATCAAAATAGACCTTACAAACCTTATTCTCAAAGTATTCTTGACAGAACCAATTATGCTTTGTAGAAAAATGTCTTCATCCTTCCTCTCCTTCTCCAGTCGTCACAGGGCATGTCAGACCACGGTTTCATGAGAAGAAAATGTCACTGAGCATTTTGATAATGTTAACATCGTCAGTTAACTTCCCAAAGTTGTCTAAAATCCAGCATTTTCTTTGAAGTGTCATTGTCTTTGTTTAGACCCTCACACCTCTTTTCTGATGACTGCTTTTTCTTATTATTTTTGAAACATGGTCTTTTTGTATAGACTTGGCTAGCCTTGAATTTACTATGTATTCCAGTCTGGCCCTGAACACAAAGCAGTCTGTCGCATGTAGCTCTTGCCACCCCATCTAAGCTCCTGGAACCGACCATGCTCCCAACCCCTGCTCAGAGAATATTGGATCCAAGGGTGGAAACACAGACATGCACAGTTGTTCAATTTCAACTTGCCTTTTTGGCACAATTGCTGGGCACTTACTCCCACCTTGAAGCATGCCCTTACCAATACTCTTAGCTCTGCACTTCTTCACCTGCCCTCAATTTTAGTTGCTCAGTGACATCTAGTCCCAGCTAAACTTCCACAACTGCCTGCGTATAGGTCACTCTATCTGAGATCTCATATGGCTGGTCACCTTTTCTTCCTCAGAAGCATGGTGAACTCTCTCTCCCCGAAAGTGGGGAGAGAGAGCCCGAAAGTCCCGCCTATTCCTTCTGCTCAGCAATTGGCCCATGGCTTCTTTACTGTTAGATCAAGAACCAATTGGGGAACAGGACATTCGCATCAGAACTATCCCTACAGCAGTCTCCATTCCTCAGTATTAGGACTATCGATATGGTACCACTGTACCTGGTGGTGTTATTATTTATAACTGAAGAGAATCTGTCTCACCTGTGACAATACCGTGTATCAAGTAAACAAGTTCCATGTTACCTAATTAAATATTGGAAATCATTATGTATTGTCTATGGGGTTTTATTGCAGTGAACAGACATCACAACTGTGGCAACTCTTATAAGGGACAACATTTAGTTACAGCTGGCTTACAGTTTCAGAGATTTAGTTTATTATCATCATGGCGGGAAGTATGGCAGTATGCAGGCAGACATGGTGCTGGAGATGGAGTCAAGAGTTCTACATTTTGATCTATCTTGATCTGCATGCAGCAAGGAGAGAGCATAGCTTGAGCATAGGAGACTTAAAGCCCACCCCCACAGTGACACACCTCCTCTAACAAGGCCACACCTTCTAATAGTACCCTTGTCTATGGGCCAAGTGTTCAAACACATAAGTCAATAGGGGGTCAAACATATTCAAATCACCACATGTATGCACCACGCTATACTACCCATCTTCCCTACTACATCTGGAACTATTAGAGAGCAGACGTGAGCATGTCGTAAATGGCACGATGGACGAAGAACAAGTGAGCTGGTTAATGACAAAGACAGAGGGGCTGACGCGTATTAATGATAGGACACTGTGTCTCGGTATAGAAAATAATTTAGGGAGAGAATAAGGCCCATGAACTGTAGAAAATAATATTTCATAAGCAAAGCAAAACAGAGGGTTTGGGGGAAGACCTTAAAAACTACATGCTCTAATGGAGACTGGACAAATTCAGACAAATATTGATGGCCTGAGGAGAGACCTAAAGTAACACGGGAGCCACAGTTGAGAATTCATGTAGGAAGATTATAGGATGCCTCACACAGAGGTTTTACTTCCCCAAGAATTATCTGAGGCAACTTAGATAGAAAAGAACCAGTTGCCAAGGCAACAAGCACTGGGCTGGGCAGGTCTGCCTCAGAGCCTCAGTGTGTACATCATGGCTTCTGTTTAGTGTTTAATGGGATTCCTCAGTGTGCAAACCAGTGGGTCTCTGATTCTTGTGTCTCCTCTTGGGCTCTTTTCCTTCTGTTGGTTTGTCTTGCCTTCATTTGGTGTGACAGTTTTACTTTAACTTATTACATATTATTTTAAAGAATCAATGAATGAATGAATGAATGAATGAATGAATGCCTAGCCACTGGGTAAAGGTTAACAAATGAGCCATCACTTATACGCACTGGGAGGGGGAAATCAGTTTTCTTCACTAGATAGGTGCGAGGTATATCAGCCACACCAGGACAGGCCTCATAGTCAATAATTGTTAAACAACATGGAATTGGACTACACATGTTTTGTTTGGTTTTGGTTTTGGTTTTGTGTGTGCACATGCATGTGTTTGTGTGTCCTTTATTTGGTTACAGTTTGGTGACTTTTTTTTTGCAAGTGGTTTTATTTAGTTTTCATGGTCTTAGGGGTTGTGTTGCTGTTTTGGACTTTTAAAACTTGGGTGGGTAGGTAGGGGAAGAGGATCTGGAGGACTTGGGTGAGGAGAAGAATATAATCAAAATATATTTGTATTTGAAATTGTTTTAAATAATGAAAAAATAGTGATGATGATGATGGTGATAATAATGGTGATGATGATGGTGGTGGTGATGGTGATGATGATGGTTGTGATGGTGGTAATGATGGTGATGATGATGGTGGTGGTGATGGTGATGATGATGGTGGTGGTGATGACGAAAAGAGGAAGAGAAAAGAACTGGTCACATTCAAATGTAACAATTTTGTCTTTAGTTAGAACTCACTGTGCTGGGCATATTACATAAATGGGCTTAGTTAAACTTCTTAAAACTCAAAATATGGGGAAGGGGTTTTAAGTCCCATTTTGTAGATGAGTCATCAGAAGTACTTGGGCTTCTTTCACACTATATAGCTGGAACCTAGAAGACTTGGTGGATATTGCTTATACCTTTCCACACTCTGCTGAGGTATGCCTTTCTAGCCTGGGCTACTGTTTGTACCTTTCATCGCTCCATTGAGGAATGCCTTTCTAGCCTTGGCTACTGTTTATACCTTTCATCACTCCATTGAGGTATGCCTTTCTAGCCTGGGCTACTATTTATACCTTTCATCACTCCATTGAGGTATGCCTTTCTAGCCTAGGCTACTGTTTATACCTTTCATTATTCTGTTGAGGTATGCTTTCTAGCCTGGGCTAGAATAAGTTGAATGTGTTACTTTGGTAGAGAAAAGTCTGATGTCTCCCCCATAGTTTGAAGCTAGAGGCAAGTTAAGAAATTAAAAGGCAAAGAATATTAAAAAAAAAAATAGAATAAGCAAAGCTTCTCCGTTCTAGGTTAAGTGAGTTAAGCACTGTGAGGTTTCCTTACCTGTGGCCAGGATTCCAGTGTGTCCCACTACTACAACAGGGGAGTACTGAGTCTATTGATATCTAACTGTGTGCTTAAGCTGCATTGTTCAGGATGCTGTGAGAGGGAAAAAGACAGAAGAATTCGAGAAAATTGAAAAAGGAAAAGCTATAAACGCTAAGGCTGTGACCCTTTGTCTGGATACTAACCCCAAGTCTATGGCCTTTAAACATCAGGATGTCAAGTCATAAGCTATCAGTCTGCTCAACGTCCAGGGAGAAGTTTCTGAAGTTTTTTAAATTCAAATACCAGTTATTTTTAAAAGTGCTTTTATGTCAAATAGAATTATATCTCTTCTTCCCCTTCCTTTTCTTCCCCAGCCCCTCCCAGTTAACATCCCCCCAGTTAACAAGCCCCTTCCATTTTCCACACTCTGAAGATGAGAATTCCCTTTCCTTTAACTATATTTATTACATACATGCATAAGCACACATACACACACACACATACACACGCACATACACAAAACCTACCGCATCTGATTTTGTTGCTTGTATGGATATAGTTTTAAGGTTGACCACTCTTCATTGGACAACATGCAGTTATTGATAAAAGATTATTTTTGTACTTTGCACAACCCAGCAGGCTATAATTTTGTATTTTATGTAATTAAAGTAAACATTTCATCCATTTCATGAGATAATATGCTAACTGAAACTTTTCTTGGTGCTCTGCATTTAAAAGGTCTGTAGCACTTGTCCATATGATAAAATTGGGTTAACATGAGCCCAGTGAATTTATATCATTGATACTTTTTGAAAGAATGAGTGTATTATTTAATAAGACATCTAGTGGATAGGGAGATGCAAGATTCATCTATCTCTTTTATTTGTTTGGATTTATATCTGAAAGCCATTTAGCAAATTGAAATGTGTTGGAAGATAACTGTTCTAGCAATACCATATAGTGATTCTTCTGTAGTTCATATCCATGTCTAACTTGGATTTAAAATTATATGCCTTGTATATTTTTAGATTCTCTCAGACAACAACATTTAGAAAAATGATATGTGCAGGCTTATTGTTCTTTTTAGCCCATTTCCCCAATCTCTCTTCTGTGTCCATTTACAGACTTGATGCCTGTTTTTGGCAGGAGACTGGACACAGTAGTTGATCCCATCAGATTGGCCTATAGGCATGTCTGTGGGCATTTATTTCATTATTGTTAATTGACAGAGTGATCCTTCCACTACAGAAGGTATCACTCCTGGGCAGGGGGCTGTGGTGGTGTTAAGAAGCTGAAAACACATCAGTAAGGCGTGAGCCTCTGCATTGTCACCTGTGCTCTCCCTCTAGTTTATGCCTCAATTCCTGCCTTCAGGTTTCTGCCTTGGCTCCCTTTTATGATGGACTGTAACCTGTAAGCCAAAGGAACCCTTTTCTCAACAGGAAAATTATTAGAACAATGGACTGTGCTTTGATTTGTCACGGTCATGGCAATAACTTTCCGACAGATCTCTAGGCCTGCCTCCTCCAAGATCTACACAAACACCAGCTTTGAAGATGCATTTACTCACATTAACAGCTTTCCTAAACTTAGCTGAGAACACCATTTGTGCTCAGAATAGCCTCCAGTTCCTCTCATGGATTAACTCTAGTCTTTCTAGGTCGTGTCTCTCTATAAGCATGCTATTTGGTCTCTGTACACTTGTTCTATGTTCCACACATTTTGAACTACTTAAGCTGCCAAACATTTCCCATGCCATGTTCTTGTAAAGGATGCTTCTTCCAGTTGAGTCACAACCTTCCCTATCCCTCCACCAGACCCCTTACTTTGGTCTCTGACACTTCCGCAATCAGGAAGTGATTTATTGTTTATTAAATAAAAACAGTTGTTTTATTACCACAAATTCATTTACAGTATTATTTATTCATTCCCCTTTTAACCTACTAAACAGGTGTTATTTCTTGTAGCTTGAACAGACACTGTTTGCATATTTAGAAGAATGACTCCTAAATGGGGAAGTTTGTGGCCTCACTCCTGAAGGTACCTTCCTAATGGCAGACTTCACGGGCGCCATGTTTGGCTTTTGCTGACAGTTCTTCTTGTCAGCCATCACTCTAAAGGGGACCATCATGTTCTAAATAACTAGGAAGCTTGTCTACATTGAGAGCTTGCAGAATCTAAAGAGTTTCTCTGGCTATGCTTGCTCTGAATGTGTTGAAGTGGTGGTCTGTGAGTGAAGTCATTCTAGGAACATCACAAAAGCCACTCTGAGCTTGAGAGGCAAGGGGCAGGGCGGGTGGAGAGGAAACATTGATGTCTGTAAGGCATCTGGTACAGGTCATACACTGTGAGCGTCTCTCTGGGACCTCTGAGTCAGGATCTAAACAACTGTCGGAAAGCAAGTGAATATTGTTTTGATAAAAGCAGTGAAAACTAGGATCTAGGTAACAAGTTGTAGAGGACACAAACTGAAAACTTGAGTGCATACTGCAGGGGATGCAGAAGGAAGTCTTCTGACAGGGACCAGGCCCAGTGTGTAAGACCCCAAAAAACGAGGGTGCCCCAGCACCCCTCACCCCGGAAAGCGACACCCAGATCACTCGTGAGAAACAATAACAAGGTCTCGATGCAATAACATGAGGGTTTCTTTATTCCAGAATTCTGGGTTCCACAGCCATACACTGTGCAGGGTTAGAGGACTGTGGACCCCAAGTGCCGAATTGCGACAGCTTTTATAAGTTTACAACAGAACCCGCGAATCACAGACCAATCATTTCTTAGCATGGAGAGCCCTCGAAATGTGAGCCAATCTCGACAGCTTTTATAAGCTTCAGACAAAGCCCTCGAATCACAGACCAATCAGTTTAAATTATCGGAGCCCTCGCTCAGTGGACCAATTAGTTTCCTATCTTTTTAAATGTCTACAACTGCGTGAACTCCTGCATAGGGGTAATGGCAAGTTTACAGAAGCAAGATAAGCTTAGCCCATTTCAAGTTACCTTATGGGGCCAGGATCACCTATTCAAGGCCTTTCTGCTAGTTCTAAACAAAGGGCCGGCTCTGGAATGTGACCTTTTACCTAGTTTCTAACAAAGTGAGATAGCATTTTAAACATCTGATTTCTTGGGGTCATTAGAGTTAGGCTGTATTATTTTCTATCCTTTCAAGTGGAACCTCAAGAGGCAGGAGAGACCCAAGCCACCTAAATCACTTCCACACATTTAAACACAATGGTGATCACTCTTAATCAAGTGTTGAATTCAAACACTTACATTAGAGAAAATACAAATAATAGATTACACATAGATTAACTGCTCACCCATCCATCTCTTGTCCTGATTATTAAGAATATAACTTTCTGTTCATCATTTGGGGAATATGGCACCCCAAATGTGACGAAGTAGTATTAGTCACTGCTGTATCACTGTGACCAAAATTCTTAGATTAAACAAGATGGGGAGCAGGAGGTTTATTTTGGCTCAAACTTACAGAGGATTGGAGCCCATCAGGGTGCCATCAGCATGGGGGCAGGGCAAGTAGCAGATGCTGTTGACATAGAGACAGACTGGATGCAGACAGCAGGGCTAGGTTTGAATAAGAATGATTCCCGCAGGCTCATACAGTTGTGAAAGATGTGACCTTGTTGGAGGAAGTGTGTCAATGGGAGTGGGCTTTGAGGCTTTAAAAAGGCCTATGCCAGGCCCAGTCTCTCTCTCTCTCTCTCTCTGTCTGTCTCTGTCTCTGTCTCTCTCTCTCTCTCTCCCCTCCCCCCCTTGTGGATCAAGATGGAGGTCTCAGCTACTTCTCCAGTATCATAACTACATGCTGCCATGCTCTCTGTCATGATGATAATGGATTTAAACCCCCAGCTATTCTATTATGTAAGTTGACGTGGTCATGCTGTCTATTCACACTAGAACAGTGACTAAGACATGGCCCTTTCCAGTGGGTCTGACTTGGAGCTCCAGCACACATACACATGGCAGCTCACAACTCACTGTAACTCCAGTTCTAGGGGACCTGACACCCTCTTCTTGCTTCTATGTGTACCGCATGCACAAAGTACATCCATATACCTATGTGTACCGCATGCACAAAGTACATCCATATACCTGCAATCAAGACACCCATTTAATCCATATAGAGCAAAGTTCTAAAAGATAAAGAAAATATGAAATGGAGAGATGAGGTAAGGGGAAATTCTATGCTATTTAAAGAAGAGATAAAAAAAAGCTTGCTTGAGTAGGCATAGAGTTCTTTCTTTCCAAAGAATTTCCACAAATTCTCTTTTTTCCATTAGCATATAATTAACAGCATATGAAAATTCTCAAGATAAAACTGAAGTTTTGTATTGCTTGGTTTATCTGAGTCTTATTTTATTCTCTGTGTAAAATATATAACTAGAAAGGTCTGACTTCCTAAACTTGTTTCTTCTATAACTACTCTGTGGATCTATGGACCTAAAATATATATTATGTAGGATTTGAGCTACAGGTGGAAACGTGGTGTAGTTATTCAAGTATTGATGGAAGCATTAGGAGGGGAAAGTCAGACCTGAGGAAGAGCGTGGGCTAAACTAGCGACAGAGAACAGAATGTCTCTGTCAGAGTCAGAAAGGACATCATGAGTTGAGAAGTAGGCTCTCTTTTAAAAACAAGAATCCCAGGACACAAGGCTGGGAAGGCATTCAGAATTGCTCATTATTTGAGGGTTTATATATATATAGCTGACATGTCTAGACATAGAGGTCAGAAGAGGGATAAACAAGAGCTGCAAATCCCCTCTCCTCATAGAGATTATATAGCAGAGGGAGAAGACAAATAACATATAGGAAAAATATAATTTCATGGCCCTATAATATAAGGGTGAAAGGAGCCAGACAGTCTGGATTCAAATCACAGCCCTCCAACCTGACCCAGAGAAAGACTCTTCACCTTTTCATGCCCCGGGTCCTGTCGGTGTAACACAGAAGATATGACCTTGTCTTATGGTTGTAGGTTGGGAAGATTGGTAAGAGTAGCCCCTGTAAACATTTTAAACAGTGTGTGATGCGTTTAAGTCTGAAATAAATGTTAGCCTTTGCTGTGCTGATGGGTGAAGGGTGCTATAATAAAGCCTCCATATATAATAAAGCTTTCTGCTCTGGTCCAATTAGCATCTGTGGCATCCAGATAAATCCTCTCTATAAAGAAATGCTCTGTGCTTCATAAAGTGTTTAGCAGGGCCCTTGGCTCCCACTCACTAGTGCTAGACATACTTCCTGGTAATGATAACCCCAAATGGCTCTAACCTTGTGTAAAGATCCGGAGGCAAAAATCTCTTCTGGTTAAAAACTACTTAGGTAGACAGTAAATGGATGCAACGCTTCAGAGTTCTGGGAAAAAAACAAAACAAAACAAAAAAACCCTTTGAAGATACACAGGAGAGAACCCTGGGTGATGGACAGGAAGGAAGCATTCTTGCACGGCCACAAGGAGGGGTGGGTGCTTTAGCAGAGGGGACAGCAGCAAGGATAAAGACCCCCCCCCCCAAAGCAGGAACAGATTTGTGCCCTAGCTTGGCCAGAATGAAGACAACACTGAAGAAGTACCTAGAGATCAGAGTAGAAAAATCAGAGATATAAGGGCTGGACAGGGGAGGGAGGCAGGGGCAGCTCAATTGCCTGGTATTCACGAAACCCAGTTCTGTTCCACACACGGTGCAAGTTAGGCATGGTAGTATACAATTGTAATCCCTGTCCGTATTCAGATGGTAGACACAGGAGGATGTAAAGTTAAAGGATAGTCTCTATTACATTGCTTGAGACTAGCCTGGGTTCCATGAGACCCTGTCCAAGACAAACACACAACATGGTAATAAATTTAGGCTTTATTGGTTCTGTACTGAAAAATCTATTAAGAGGTTTTAAGCAGGAGAATGATACATTTGCTTTGGGGGTTAATTATTTGATTGTAAAGCACAGAAGTGTAAAAATATATGCAGTCAGAGAGGCCATGGAGGATATAAAGCACAGCCCAGTGAAGGATGATGGGGCTTGGGTTGAACTGGATAGGTCCTGACTGTGAATGTGGAGAGATGTAATGGGGTTCTAATGTACTGTGGTAAAAAAGCTGTAGACAGAGGAAGAACAAAGGCTAATGGTATAAAAGCATGGTTTCGAAGGTCTATAGTTCTGTAGAGACAAACATCAGTATTTCTGTGGAGGTGCTGGTTCACTTGAATCTCTTCTAGTAATACAAGAGGTAAAGTGGCCATTGACCGCACCTTTTGGAGATGAACTGAGAAGTTGGGACTGGAGATATGCATTTATTAGTTACTGTCTTTGTACACTATTTAGACCATGGTTTCATTTGAAGTCATCAAAGGAGAGGGTAGGGTGAAAGTCCAAGAACCAGTGTGAAAGTCTTCCCACTTCCAGTCTAGAAGGAGCCCGAGAAAACTGACAATGAGAAGGAGAGCATCTGTGATGGCCTAGAAACAATTACTTCCAAAAGAAACATTTGACATCCAGGTCAGAGGTCACCCAAAGGTCACGTAAGGACAGGGGTTTTCACATATATTTGGACTGCATGAGGGAGAGTGTGCTGGCGACTGCTATTGAAGAATAGTTTCATTGGAATGAAGGAAATGCTGGCCTCACTGGAACGTATGTGTAGGGAAGGGAGGTGGTGAAATTGAAAAAGAAAATATAAGCTCTCCTTTAGAGGAGAGGGTCACATAAGCCAAGAAAGTCATGCTTGATTGTTGTTACAGTGGGAAATTACAGTTTGTTTCAGTGAAGATGCTCGAGGTGCAAGAGCCTGAAGTTCTTTCTGTAGCTGGACTCGGTGAAAAGGAAGAAACTTATCATCCGGGAGATATGTCAGTTCCTGCACAGGACATTGATTGAGTAGTAGAACGAGTAGCGTAGGAAGCAGGCCATAGGTCAGTTTGCCTTAGATGAATCAAATGATAGGAAAGAAACATTTAGTAAAGAGTGTGTTTAGTAAAGAAGGTAAAGTAATAATTTCTATAGTATTCCTATTTTCTTACAAAGCAAACTGTCAAACAAAATCAACTCATGGGCTTCATGTAGTCAGGAAACCAAAGGTGAAGGATTAAAGATAAAAATGGAATTATATGTTGTGTCAGGAAGAATGTTTAAGTGGTTGGAGAGATAGCTCAGTGGTTAGAAGTCCTGACTGTTCTTTCAGAAGACCTGCGTTCAATACCCAGCACTACATGATCAATCATGACTATTCTCATGCCAAGAAACTTTATTTCCTTTTCTGGCTTGCAAGCACATGGTGTGCAGACATAAGTGCAGGCAAAACCATTGTATCCATAAACATAAATAAATAACTTTACAAAGAATGTTTATCGAGAAATCTGTTAGATTTGCCAAGTAATATGAAATCTACTTGTAATCCCTAGGTGTTTGCTCAACGGAGCTCTTTCAGAAAGTCTGCATGCTTTTAGGTCATCTGTATGACTTGAAGCAAACAGAGAGAGCCAGGCTAGTAGACAAAGTGACAAGGAAGGAGCAGAGAAAAGCAAGGAGATAGTGAAGGCATGGCTGCACCAGGGTTATGGAATCCATGTAGCTGGGCCAAAAGGTAGTTCCTGAAGAGCTATGCTGATGTGCAGTGTTGGTACACTGGAATGCTCAGGCAAATTAAAAGCAATTGGATGGAAAGTATTAGAATAGCTTGCCTAAGATAAGAAACAATTGTCAGAGTGGACACTTACAGACAGGGATTTTAGAATGAGCAAGGGTGTGGTAATATTGGCAAGACAGAGAGACCAGGACAAGACATTTGAGTTAATCATACAACTTGGAGTTTATGCACAGAATTTGAGCACTGAAGTAAAACAGAGGAGAGAAGGGGACGGATGGATGGATACACACATACATACACCATGTAGAGAGAGAGAGAAAGAATCAGAATGGCAGATTTCCTAGGTATTCAGGACTGCCTGAGCTATGAAGTGTTAGCTGTTTCTAGCACCTATGGTGTGGGAGTCGTTGGGAGTATCTGAACAGGATTGGGAGTATCTGAACAGGATTGGGAGTTTCTGAACAGGATTGGGAGTATCTGAACTGTGGTGAGTATGCTCTCTAGAAAAAAAAGAAATGACAACAAAAAGAGAAGAAGCCATGGGCCACATCAGAAGGCATGAATAGTCTTCCAGTTGCACTGTACAGAAAGGGATGCATGAAGGAGGGACCAACATTCCGACATTACCAAGATGGAAAGCCAGTGATTCCTGACCTGCCCGCCCCCTCTCCTATGAGTGTAACACACTCCTTATCTCTTCTCTCCGTTTCCCCATCTCTTTATTTCCTATTGAAGTGAAGCAGTGACCTATGTCTCATGTTTAATTGGGTATCCCTGATAGAGCTATTAAGTCAGCATCCAGCAGCAGAGCTCCATCACAGATGGATAGATAGTCCTTCTGAAGGCTTCTCTTACATATTTTTGATCCAGGACAGACCTAGTGATATATCTTAGCATTATTCTCTTAGTTCTTGTCCTTAGAAGATGAGAAACTATTCCTGAAGGTGATCATTAAAGTCTGAGGTCATGGCCTTCTGGTTCCATTGCTTTGGACTTGGGGTCAGGTGGGATATTACAATAGTAGAGGCATGTGAATGAGGTGACTGACCTCAGCATGTCAGCCATGATGCTGAGAGGGAGAGAGAGGCTAAATGTTTTGGTCCCTAGTAGTATACTCCTCACTGCCAACCTTTCTGAACAAGGCCCTTACCTCTCGCATTTTCTATCAGCTGCCCATAATACCATCAAATTAAGAACCTATTGATAGGTTAAGTCATTGATTAGATCACATCTCCATGTTACAATGATTAGATCTATCTGCTAAGGCTCAAGCCTTAGCTCCTGAACCCTTCAAGGGCTACTTCATAGCCATTCTACACAAAACACAACACAAAACACTTCCAAACAATAACTATACATGTTTAGCTTTCATGTTCTCCGATGGTGATTTGCTCTGATTTCCAGTTATGACTTTGTTTGATCTTTAGAGTCTCTGGAGAGTAAAATACATTTTGAACCATGTGCTACAACATCTCAAAATCTGCTTACCTCACTAGATTCTCAACTGGATTGTTTCATCTCAATGATGATGATGGTGGATGACCTTGTAAATTCCCCAAGTTAAAGTTCATATGTCTAAGGAGTCAGCTCGGGTACTCATGATGGCTACACAGCAGTGAAGTGGTATTCTTCTCTGTTGGGACTTGCCCTGCTGATCTGACCTGATGTCATCCACACAGTTGGAATAGTGTTAATACACAATGAGAATGCTTTATGTACTTAATATTATTTTGAGCATGTTGAAACCCATATCTCAATAAACATAGGAGGACAGAATAAGCTGGTACAAGATTCAAGAAATCTCTGTTTTAAGGTGTTATCTTTTGTGTGTTATACTGTAGTTTTGCATTATAGACAAGGGGTATTTAAGCAGGGAATAGTGCATTGGAAATTCCCCATTTGCTGCAGAAACACTCAACTTCAATGGTAAAACAAAAAGCTGCTATGGATTAAATCCTTGTAGCTTTATAACACAAACACTTCTCTGTTATTTAATTTGGCTTAGGTTATAGTCAACCACCCACTGGGCAACTGATACATTCCTCACTCGTTTCAGTTATCAGTCTATCTTGACATCTATAATTATTGGATTTGACACAGAGAGACAGAAACTATTTGATACATAATAGGCACTGCCAAGTACAAATAATTCAGAAGTTGCTTGATTCTGTTATAAACTGGAAAAGTCATGATCAAGGACCATGCATATGGAGGGCTATATAAACAGTCTTTAGGGAAAAAGGACCACAATTTGAATGTTTGGTCTGAGAAGAATGTTCACACCTTTTTTGATTTCTCCATCAAATATTTTTTTTCTATGTGAAATCACACACGGTGCTCAGAAAAATAGTAAATTTCCTAAGTTAAGGCAAATTGGATCTCCTTATTGTCAAGAGTAACTTTGGTTGGCTCTGCCAATGGGAGTCTCTGGGTGGCTAGAAGAGTGCCTATGTATGTTTCTGTTCATAAGGGCTTACAAGGGTTTATATTGAAGACTACTACTCAAGACTGCTTTTCATATACATTCTCGAGCAAACAGTTCTGAGTGCTACAGTAGCTAAATAGAGTAGCTATATATAGTAGCTAAAGAGGTCATGAGAAAAAAGATACAAAAACTAAAAGAGAAGTCATATCAGTCACTGAATAGGCGGAGGGGGTGTGGGGTGGGGGTGGGGAACTGCAATTAACCTACCTGGGAAGGATTGATGCATCTTCCCTAGAGATTGGTTTTGTTTTTTTGTTCTTGGGGGTTTTGTTTTGTTTTGTGTTATAGAGAAAAATACTTTGAAGAAAAGACTTTTGATTTAGAATAAAACTAGAACCCCTGGGAAGTATGTAGTCCACCAGACCAGAGATAGTAAGAGCCAAAAACCAGTTTAAAGTCAGCTCATGCGTGCAGCTAAACTCTATTATCTTTTCAGTAAGGATCCTAATTTTATATGACCTGTTTTCACCAAAGTACCACTGCAATGGTTAAATTGTATCCATTACCCTCAAAAATATATTTTGGAATTCTAACCATCAGTATCTCAGGATGTGATGTTTTTTTGGAAATAGGCTGTTAAGATGAGGTCATAGTGAAGTAGGTTGGACTCTTAGGCCAGGGCAAGTGATGTCCTTATAAACCAAGAGAATTTTGACACAGACATACACGGAAAGAACACCTTGTAAAGACAAGGGCAAAGAATAGGGTAACTAACGGGCTCCAAGCCAAAGAATGCCAAGCATGCATGAGAAATCATTAGAAAGCAGGGAAAGGCAGAGAACAAACCTGTCCCCATAACCACACAAGGAAACCACCCATCTCTAACCTTCCTGATCTATGAGATCATTTCCATTGTATAAGTCACTCAGTTTGTGTTCTTTATTAAGCAAACACACATCCATGCACACAAACTGATAATCTCCCTAAGATCATTTAAACACTGCCCTACTTCAACAGGCTATGCTAAACACCCCCTCTTGATAATTCTACAATAATACTATGCAAATCCTGCAATGTTCAAGCCGACATAAGATCACTGAGTCGATGGTGTTTTCATCAACACATGAAAATATAACTACCCCTCCATCTGCTCCGACTTTGAAGTTATGACTGGTGCAAGCCATTCTGATCTCCCCCCAGGAAACTGGTATTTAGCTTACACAGTGATACTAAATCAACTTAGTTTTTTTGAAAACCGCAAGTGCTCATAGCTTTGACTACCTGAGAACCACACATGTTCTTCATGTTGAAGTGATACAAAACTACCTTTTAGCAGATGGAGACTTTTTTTGTTTGTTTGTTTGTTTTTTGGGTTTTGGCTTTTCTTTTTTTTTTTCTTTTTTTTGGGGGGGGGGGGATTTGGTTTTTTCGAGACAGGGTTTCTCTGTGTAGCCCTGACTGTCCTGGAACTCACTCTGTAGACCAGGCTGGCCTCGAACTCAGAAATCCGCCTGCCTCTGCCTCCCAGAGTGCTGGGATTACAGGCGTGCGCCACCACTGCCCGGCTATGGAGACATTTTTGATGTATTTCAGACCAGAAGATTTCAATGAATTCTGTTTATTTTTCTCCTCAAGTGTTAAACAATTAACATAGTAGGTTAATTGACAAAGTGATATGGATAGTTGTATTTCTAGTGGGTGATAGAAATCTTGAGAATATTTTATTAGCTTTTAGGATAAGGTATGTTCTGTCAGAACAAATCATGGTAGGACAGGATTACCAGGCATGGAATTGGCTTCATCTAATTTGAGACTGGGCTTTACTTGAGGTGTTGACAGAGGCTGGCTTCAGAGGTTTGCCAACAGTGACATCACATTCAGGTGACTCTGTTCTCTTCACACTTTGCAATAAAAACTTGACACTATCTGGGGAAGAAAGGCCACACAGTTGGCTTGGTTCAGCAGGACATGCTGATTTGAGAAAGATCTATTTTTAGCAGACCAAAATTTGAATGTATCTGGATTTTTACTTGCATTTTTAAAATGGAGACAGTAGTCAACTGGCCAAGGTATACAGCATCATCTTCCACACACAGAATGATGAAGAGAGTAGCCACTCCCTACTAGTTGGCAACTGTCAGAATGACATTGAAAGTGAAGTATGGGTCATCCAAAGATAACACCCCTTTCTGTATCTGCAGCCATCCCTGAGATTTCTCCAAGTCTTCCTTAGTTGACCCTCATTTTCCTCTTTATCTGCTGCTGTTTTTTAAACTCCTTCTCATTCCCTTTCTCCTCTAAGTTTAGCTTCTGTGTGCTTTTAAGCAATTCTTTTCTTTAGAACCTTGAGGTGTCTTTCTCCCAATAATTGGTTCACTAAGTATTAGGAGGTGGTTTGCTAACACTTCAAGGGTATTTCCAAACTAAGGTACACTCAGGGATTGGGGGGCATGCTCATCTCATTGTTGTACTTTCTCTGGATTGTTATAAACATAGGCTCTTGATCGTTCACTTATATGCCATCTTCTTCTTTCTCTCTGTTCTGACAAAGACTGTCTCTGCTGTCCCTAACCCTAGTTTACCCGGGTACCACTAGAGTCTCAGACCTTGAATATTTAGTCAAGAATTCTGACAGTCAATAGAGTGAAAATCTTCAGCTCTTGATATCTAATCTTCATTGCTATCTGACAAGTTCCACCCTCCATATCTTATCATTCTGGCCTGCCCTCAGCAAGGTCCTTTTTCATCTGTTTTATTTTTAAATAAAATAACAGCAGCAGAAGTCTGTCTAGCCTTGATGTTTCCTCTTTTGTTTTCTACCCTCTGACCCGCCCCCCCCCCCCCACTCTGCTCCTGACCCAGAAAACTCTATGCATATACTGCACTTAGGTCAACAGGTTTATTTGTCTTCCTAATAAAGTCAGCCTAATTGTCTTCAACAATTTTGAGAGTGATTATTAGACAGTAAAATACTCACCATACCAGACTATAAGCTTTTCAGAATGAAACTTTCTTCTTAGTTTTTGGTAGTGCTGAGGGAGGCAGAGGCAGGCAGACCTCTGAGTTGGAGGGCAGCCTGGTCTACAGAGTGAGTTCCAGGACAGCCAGGGCTACATAGAGAAACCCTGTCTCAAAAACAAGCAAGACAACAAACAAAAGAGTTTTCCTTTCTCTCTCCTCTCTTTCACTCCTTATTCCTTTTCTTCCTCTGACTCTTATACTGAATAGTAATGAAAGTTTCTTTACTCCTCATTCCTTAGTGAAACCATAATGTATTCAGTTATATAGAGAATGTTCACATAATTATACTGTATAAAGTCAAGATGATTTTATCATTGTAAAACAATTCTGTGCTAGTCTTTACTTAACCAGTATTTCTCTAACTTCACAAATCACGAAGTTATCTATCCTATTACAAAACATGACAGGGAACTTCACAGAGGCATGAATTTCATAGGGCTTGGGATTTTTAAAATAAGTTATATTAATAGATTAATTAATAAAGAATAAATTCAAAACATTCTTTAGAAACTACGATTTTTTTTTTTTAAATCATTCTGGAACCAAAGGAGCTGTTCAGTGAACAGATCACATTTTATGAATGGTGGTTTCTGAACTGGGTGATTCAGGAACAAGGAGAAATACATTAGTAAAGAGAATTCAAAAGATTAGAAATATCCCAATGTAAAATGTTAGAGAGGAGCTAGCTTTTAAACACTAAGATGATGTAAATTACAACTGCAGGTTCTTTTCCTTGGGGGCTGCACAGAAGGGATTTAAATCATTCCCTAAAACAAGTACAAAATTACATTTCTCAGTGCTTCAGTATAATGTGTAGGCTCTTATGTGAAGAGAACAATGCAATACAGGCAGGGACTGTGTATTCAGCACCCCTGTCTGCCAGGTAAAAGCAGCAGGTACTTTGTACATTCCCTGATTCCTCACAGTCACATGGCCAGGTCAATTCTTTTATGTCTCCATTTTACAGAGGCTGGCGTGAGATTTGAAAGATAAAGCAAACCTCCTTTTTCATCCTTTTTTTTTTTTAATCTTTAAAAAATTTTAAGGGTATGTTTAACCATTTTTGTGTGTTTGTGTGTGTACTTTGAAAAGCACCTTCGATATCTTCAGACAGGGTTGACCTATGGTAAAATATATCGACGGAGTATTTGAGTACACCTGATTTCAAACTCAATGATAGAAGGCAGACAAAGATGAAGTAAAGATTTTTCATCTTTTGGATCATGTGAGATTGGTTCCTTAAAGTATCATAGAATTGAACCTCAATCACAAAAGAACACACATGGTATGCACTCACTGGAAACATATCAAATGATGCCCAAGAAGACAGAAGGAGAGGTCCCTGGTCCTGGAAAGGATAGATGCAGCAGTGTAGGGGAATACCAGGACAGGGAAGCGGGAAGGGGTTGATTGGGGAACAGGGGGAGGGAGCAGGGCTTATGGGAATTTCAGGGAGGTAGAAATCATTTGAAATGTAAATAAAGAATATATCGAATTAAGAAAATACATGTTTAAAAAAAAGAATTGAACTAATCATCACTGCGTGTGACGGGTTAGAGTAAATCCAAAGGGATTGATAAAGCATGGCAGAAAACTTTGATCACTGTAGCTCACAAAGGCATGTTAGGACATAGACTTAGAAGTGTCCCCCACCCCCAAAACACACAACAAAGGGCCTTTTGTTGAAGGCGTAGACCTCAGCACTGTGCTCAGGCATAGGACTTTGGGGAAATGAGTGGATTATGCGGGCAATGATATAATGAATGGAATAATCCACTGATAGATTATTAATGGAATAGCATGTTATTGGAAGGATGTGGATACTAGAATGTGGGAATGGTTGAGGGAGATAAATCATCCCAGTAGTGTTGAGGGACGCAGAGGTAGGCGGATCTCTGCGTTGGAGGCCAGCCTGGTCTACAGAGTGAGTTCTAGAATAGCCAGGGCTACACAGAGAAACCCTGTCTCCAAAACAAGCAAGCAGACAGAGTCATGCCTTGATGGAGTACATTGTACATGGTGGTAGCTGCTTCTCCTCCTTCTCCTCCTCCTTTTCCTCTTCCTTCTCCTCCCTTTCTTCCTTCTCCTCTTCCTCCTTCTCCTGATGCTCCTTTTCCTCATCCTCTACCTCCTTCTCCTCATCTTCAACCTCATCCTCCTCATCCTCATTCTCCTCTTCCTTCTCCTCAACCTCCTCTCAACCCTGGACTGAACCCTCTGAAACTGTGAGCCACGATGACTCTTCTCACCCTAAAGATGGTTTGCCCAGTTATTTTATCAGTGACAAAAGCACAGAAATGTCAATTCCTGTCCTTAGAGGCAACCAGTGTTCCAATGACAATTCCAACCCCAGCACACAGCCTGTTCCCCACAATCAATCTCCACACTGTATCTGTGATTTCTTTAAAATATTATTTGACAAACTGGGAATGGCGGTGCATGCCTTTAATTCCACCAGAAGGCAGGGACAGGTGGGGATATCTATGAATTTGAGGCCAGCTTGATCTACATACTAAGTTTCAGGCCAGCCAGAGCTCTGTAGTGAGACCCTGTTTCAAACCCAGTATCATTTGATTATAATATCTATCTTAGATTATAACCCTATGATGTTGGGATTGTGGCTGCTTTCTTTCCTGGCTACCCACCCATTACCTGCAGATATAGTCTTGAATCTAACACATCCATCAGTCAAAATATTAAAATGAGAAAGTAATATTTGACGTTACTAACTATAAAATATTATAAATCATGTAATATTCATAAATATTCAATAAAATATCATGTACATTTGTAATATATACAAAAATGGAATATACACCTTATCAAATATGCATGTATATATATTTGAAGATATATAATGATTTCTGGGTACTATCTTGCATCCTATTTTGTACTCTTTTATCTCTCCCGCAAAGATGATGAATAAATAAATCTCAAACCCAAGTTAACATTCACGCATTTAAAAAACAAAGTAATTGTAGAAGAAGTGTTCATCTTCAAACCAGAACAGTGGCTTCTGGAGAATGAATGTAATTTGCATTTGTCCTCAGCAAATCAGAGAGCTCACCAGAAAAGTAGACTATGCCTGTCACTATGTCACAAATGCAAGCAAAACTGTGTGCTTATATCATGGTGACTTACGTCTGCCTTGGTTTCATCTTTCATATGGATTTAATTGTACGATCTTTTTAGCATGGCTATGCCCCATCTTTCTGTGCTGTGTATATTCACTTAAAAGCATCATCAGAGTGACCTTTCTGTCTCTGCCTTTGTTTGCCAAACTCCTCAGAGACAAACCTTCCCTGACTGTACACCAGCAAGCCGTGTTGACTGAGATGAGACTATGAGCCCCTCTCTTCTTGAAGTCTGTCTTCTGAGCAAGCTCCTTGTGGTCAGGTGTGCATTTACTGTATTTATTTAACTGTCCTTACACACGTAATGTGCTCAACCCACTTGTGTGTTCATGTCACAAATATTCACCAGGACCTTCTTCAATCACACCTCAGCTTTACATGATGGGATAAAGTGACACACACTATCCACCCAATGTAGGCAGCACACATCACCAACAAATGCACTAATATATGTTTATTTTTTAATAAGATTTCCTTGGGAAATCTTCTGCTGGAAATCAACTGCTTTTAAGATTTGGGAGGGTTTCTAAGGAGATGTGAGAACATTTCTTTTTTCTTTTTAGTTCTCTTGGGCAAATTTTAGGCGTCTTTAATTTACAAAGTTAATTTTAGAACTCCAATGCCATATCTAAGGTAGGGGGGAAGGCCTCTCCATCACATGTCTTTTTATTTATAAATATGTGTATTCTTTTTGCTTTGTTTATTCAAGATAGGGTCTCAATGTGTAGCTCTGGCTGTCCTGGAACTCACTATGTAGATCAGGCTGGCTTCAGACTCAAAGAGATCTACCTGCTTCTGACTCCCACCTGCTGGGATTAAGGGTGTGTGCCATTGCACCTGTTAAAATGTAGCTTATTCCTAAATCTCTGTTCTGGAGACTTCGCCACAGCAATAAGTATTCATTGCCAATAAGATTTCAGCTGAGCTTCTTTGTAAACACTTGTGTTATCATTGACATAAGAGAATTAATTATGCTGGAAAAGGGATGGGCTTGTGGTTAGCACAAGAAACATAGATCCAAGGTTGATGTAGAAGAAGATGGAAGAAGAGAAGACATTGTTTAGGATCTAATCATAGTCTTCCAGACTCTGTTAACCCCCCAACTTGAAGGTTATTACCCTCCCTTCGAAAATCTGACTGAGCGCTCATGTTAGCATCCCAGTCCACAAAGAACTGAGGCTCAGAGACACACCACCTTTCTCAAAGGCCTGAAAATGCTTCAGTAAGAGTTTACATCTTGCTTCAAATTACCTCTGGCAGTAAAAACTCTAAAGGTTATAGATCCCTGAAGTGTCAAAGAAAGTAGGACTACACTTCTTTTGAACTAGAGTCATTTTGGAATTCTGAAGTGTTTGCAAATTATCTTACATTAAGTATTAATTCAAACTAGCAGCTAAGTATGCTGTCTGGCTGATAGGACTATATCCTGGGAAAGTAAAGACTATCACCTATGAACGCTAGGTCTTTATAAACCTGTGTCTTCCCATGACCTTGTTTCTGTTTATTGGATTCCAACTAAACCCTCCCTCACAATTTCTCCCCCATGATAGCACATTCTCTCCCAAAATGAGCCACATAGCCTCTCACAGGCTCCGAGTCACTCTTTACTTCTAAAGGCAAGTTCCTGCCAGGGAAGAGTTAACTTGTACAGCTCCATTTGCTTGGAAGTGGTGTTGCATATTTTTTAAGGCCTCCAGTGGCTGTCAGGTCCTGGAAGATATTGTCAGCTAAGCCTGGCGGTATTGCTATTATCCACAATTGGGGAACCGCTGAGGGGGGGGTGGTGGTGGAGGGGATTAAAGCTGCAAAGGGGGAGATAAACAGAGACGTCGACTGTCTATGAGAACAAGAGGCATGAAAAATTGAAAGGCACACATACATGAAAGCAGGGCTGTCGCAGGGCTGGCTGGTTTCCCTCCTTTATCAGCCATGACCTTCTTCTTGCTCAGTGAGGAAGTTAGGCTGGTAATTGCCAAGAAAGGTGACATTTTTCTCCAACCCTGCCTCACGCTGAGGGGCTTTTGTCAAAGATAGACACTCACAGCTTTCTTTTCTATTTAATATTCAGACCCTCGTGACAGGGAATCTTATAAAGGTGCAGACTGAGCAACACCTGTCTGTCTGTCCTCATGGCCACCGTACTCCACGAACTCATGGAAGTGTTTCTGTTGTTTTTATCAGGAACGGCCCCTCCCGCATCTTTTCTTCAGAGAGGTAGAGTTAGACTCCAGAGAGCCAAATAACCCTATTAAAAAATGGGGTACAGAGCTAAACAAAGAATTTTCACCTGAAGAATTTCGGATGGCTGAGAAGCACCTTAAGATTCTTTGTTTACATTCCAAATGATCTCCCCTTCCTGGTTAACCCCTCCCCATAAGTCCCATAAGCCCTCTTCCCTCAGCCCATTCCCCAATCATTCCCCCTCCCTTTTCTCTGTCTTGGTAATTCCCTACAATGCTGGATCAAGCCTTTCCAGGACCAACATCATTAGTTATTAGGGAAATGCAAATCAAAACAACCCTGAGATTTCACCTCACACCAGTCAGAATGGCTAGGATTAAAAACTCAGGAGACAGAAGGTGTTGTTGAGGATGTGGAGAAAGAGAAACACTCCTCCACAGCTGGTGGGATTGCAAGCTGGTACAACCACTCTGGAAATCAGTCTGGCAGTTCCTCAGAAAACTGGGCATGACACATCTGGAGGACCCTGCTATACCTCTCCTGGGCATATACCCAGAGGATTTCCCAGCATGCAATAAGGACACATGCTCTACTATGTTCATAGCAGCCTTATTTATAATAGCCAGAAGCTGGAAAGAACTCAGATGTCCCTCAATGGAGGAAAGGATACAGAAAATGTGGTATATTTACACAATGGAATACTACTCGGCAATTAAAATCAATGAATTCATGAAATTCTTAGGCAAATGGTTGAAACTGGAAAATATCATGCTAAGTGAGGTAACCAAATCACAAAAGAATACACATGGAATGCAATCTCTGATAAGTGGATATTAATTAGCCCAGAAGTTCTGAATACCCAAGACACAATTCACATATCAAATGATTCCAAAGAAGAAGGAAGAAGAGGGCCCTGGTCCTGGAAAGGCTTAATCCAGCGTTGTAGGGGATTACCAGGACAGAGAAAAGGGAGAGGGAATGATTGGGGAATGAGCGGAGGGAAGAGGGCTTATGGGACTTATGGGGAGGGGGTAACCAGGAAGGGAAAATCATTTGGAATGTAAACAAAGAATATAGAGAATAAATAAAAATAAATAAATAAATGTAAAAAGAAATAAAAAAAAATGTCAGTATTTAAACATTAAATCTGTACTGTCCCAGCTTCTTGTGGGAATCATGTAAAACCTCCCAAATATTTTCTTAGAAACTGCTTTCTTTCTTTCTTTTTCTTTTTTTTTGCAACCCCATAAATTTAGAAACTGCTTTCAATTTGCTGTTTTTTTTTTTTTTCAAAAATAAAAACACGGAAGACTTCAATTACATCCCATCTGGGGAATGAGGAGTGGTCAGACACAGTCTCTCTCTCTCTCTCTCTCTCTCTCTCTCTCTCTCTCACACACACACACACACACACACACACACACACACACACACACACACACACGGTTCATTCTATTTCCTAATACTTTCGATCACTCAGGCACTCCTAAGGAAGGGCTGGGGGCACTTTGTGTGGCAACTCTAGATGCAGGAGGATCTGTTACAGGTCCCCTGGCTGGAAAGGTACACTTCTTTCAGCACCATTGTGCATCAGTGGTCTCCAGTTACAGGCAAAGTAGGTGTGTAGTATATGACTGGACTTGCTACAGACGCAGATACACAAGTCCTGGCACAGAGACACCCTGTGCTCCAGTAAACTGATCTGCCTTGGGCTCCCATTAGGTCAGCCAGCACACAGAATGTGAGCTCACATCAGAGATGTGGGAACCGGCTGGGGCTCTGATTTTTATCTGGCCATTCAAGAGCTGGAGAAAAGAGTGATTTTAAAAGTCCCATTTTGTTGCAACCATTTAAGCGTCCTTAGCATTCTCAATTTAGAATTCTGACTTTAAGAGCATGCTAATATTTAAAACAAATTGATATTACTATCTAATCTGCTAACCCAATTTAAACTGATTTTCTAATTTTTAAGAATTCTCAGTAGCCAATATAACAGTAGTTCATGGGGTTTTTTTTTCTCACATCACCATTAATATCATTGAATAAGATTAAAGAAAGAATATGACACACTGTGGCTAAGTCACATCCTTGGACAGTGGCTCCCAGACTTCCCAGTGCCACAACCTTTTAATACAGTTCCTCATATTGTGGTGACCCCCAACCATAAAATTGTTTTTGTCGCTACTGTATGACTGTAATTTTGCTACTGTTATGAATTGTAATATATATATATATATCCTAGGCAACCCATGTGAAAGGATCTTTCAACCCCATAAAGGAGTCACAGCTCACAGGTTGAGAAGCACTGCCCTTGTAAGATAATTCCCAACAGCAGCAGATTTCTTCATTTATCACTGTGTAACCTAAATCATTTACTGTGTTTTTCTAAGTTAATAAGCATCCTAAGGGGAAATAACGTTTATTCTATTAAGGTATTTGCAGTTCCTCTGGAAACAGTGTGATGTGGGTTAACGGTGTCCTTGGGACTGTGGAGGAAAAGACCAAGAAAGCAAGGCCGACGCCTCACATATAACTTTCAGCGTGTAATTTCTCATCAAGGATCCAGTGTTCATTGCCTTGGGCAAATCTCCCAGACATTCACAGTGTGTAAAGATAGAGCGAAAGCAGTAAGCTACCATGGAAATAAACATTTCCCATCAATACCAGAGCACAACCAGTATCAGCTGCTCTAGTCATGCCAGCATACGCCTTTGCAAAGTTGACTCATCTTAAATAACATCATTTGTGATGGGTTCTACTTTTCTCATTTTTGGCTGTTCTTCTAGAGGAAAAAGTAAGAAAGGAAGGGAGGAAGGAGAGAGGCAGAAACAATATATTGAGTCCTTCAATCGTCACAAAATGCCTCCGATCTCATTAACGGGTCCTGAAACTCAGGTTCAGAAACCTTGAGGGGGTTTTATTCATAGCTGCAGATCTAGTTAGTGGCCTCTATGATGTCTGAGGCTGTCTTGATGAAGAGCTATGGCACAGAGATACTTAACTATGAATTCTACACAGCCTCAGATGTGTGCCTGCAGGGTGTGTATCTGGGGATGAAAAGTTTTCAAGAAAAAAATCTGAATCTGTTCTGAACATGCATTGACTTCTCCTGTCACGATTCCCTTAACAACATAGTGCAATAAGAATTTACAAAGCACTTACATTGCATCAGGCATTGTAAGTGATCTGGAGGGGATCTGAAATACATGAGACTGTGTGCAAGGAGTATGCAAATTCTATGTCATCTTATAGGAGGGTCTTGCCAGAGGTACCCCGTAGATGCTGAAGGATGGTGGCATTTTCAGGACTGCATCCTGGGAGTGTGGAAATAGAATGATTTGTGGCTGATTTCTGTACAGAACATAGAATAAAATATCTGAGCAATATCTTTTCATCTCTATTTAAGTGAGAGATTTAACTAAATAATAATGAATTAATGTTTGGGGAGTGGGTTAACGGCTGGCTCATAAAAAGGGGGGTTTTAGCTTTAACAAAGATTGAATTCTTTCTGTGTACCCCCAATTCCCTGTTGTAATATACCTGTAATACTTTACTGACATCAAGAATTAACTATTATCTTGGCACTTAGAGTTGTTTTAGTCTTTTTTAATTTTTTATATTTTTTATTAGATATTTTCTTTATTTACATTTCAAATGTTATCCCCTTTCCTCCTTTCCCCTCCAAAACCCCCTATCCCATCTGCCCTCCACCTGCTTACCAGCCCACCCACTCCTGCTTCCCCACCCTGGCATTCCCCTACACTGGGGCATTGAGCCTTCACAGGACCAAGGGCCTCTCCTCTCATTGATGCCTGACAAGGCCATTCTCTGCTACATCTGCAGCTGGAGCCATGGGTCCCTCCATGCAGTTTTTTCCGTCTAATGCTTTGATTTTATGACGACACTCGGGTACCAAGGCCGCATACGTTGATCTATCCTAATTGGCATAGATGTATGCATCGTTTGTTTACCAACTGCAAGGAACTTTGTGATCAAATCTGCAGTCTTTGTCAATCCTTAGGAACTCATGAGCCTTAACAATGTACACCGTAGCTATCAGGCTAGCAGCAGAAAACAACTAAAGGTGACTATGTCAGCGGGACTTTAGGAACAAGACTGTTTTCAACGGTTTAATCATATTATAATTATCATGCAAAGGATGTTGTAATAAGCTACTTTTTTTTTTTCTAATCCTAGATGAATGTGGAGGGGAGAAGAACTGTGCAAAGGGCTAAAAATGACCCATGAGGGATGCTATCAGACTTCTGGGACGACTCAGGGAAAATCGGGGAAAGTAAAGAGACACCCAAACCTATGCCCCTTACTTACCTCTCATTGGCTAAGCCTCCTTGAGGCCAGAAAATAGATGCATATGTTGAAACTGGTACAGAGACCAATCAGCCATGAGCAGGTACAAAGGTGGAAGAGATCTAGTGCCTCAACCAGAAGCTATCCAACACAAGGGCTTAACAAAATTAACTAAAATCAGAATTAAAACCAAATCACTAGATGCTAAGGCCATAAGCTCACTTTATCATACATAATATATCTCTTTCTCTAGCTTTTGATGTGCAAACAAGAAAATGAATTATATTACGTGATAACAGGATCAAATAGTCATGTTTGGGGAATGACAAATAGTTTCCAAAGAAATGCTTTATGAAATGGTTGCTGTGACAGAAACACTACAAATAAACAAATCTGTGAGGGAAAATAAAAGATATTAATGCATTGTCTTCTCTACCAAGCATTTTTATTTGATTGTGTACTTTGTAAATACTGGTTGAATATATGCCCAAGACATTGCAAATAACCTGTGTTGTAGCATGCATCAGCTTTTTTAAATCTTCATTTCATTTCCATGACTGAGGAAAAAAAATTGTTTTGTCTGCCATGTCATGATAAGTGGAAATCTTATCAGCCTGTTTTGGAAAGCCAAGGTTTCCCAGCCTTAGCACTTTGAATGCTTGTAATCAGATCATTCTTTGCCGCTGGGAGGGCTTGCTCCTTTCACCACAGGCTGTTCAATCATATCCCTATCTTCTACATAAGACATACCAGTAACTCTCACCTCCTGAACTGTGATGATCCAGATGTCTCCAGATATGAATAATGCCCCCCACAGGTACTTTAACTGCCTCCAATGGGAACCTCTGTTGATACTTAAGAGTTGTACTTAAGAGTATTAGATTTTAGACCTCAAATTCCTCATTGCCTCTCTGACTAGCAAACTCCCTTAAGGGACAGCTCATAAGAAGAGCTGTTACACCCCATGGCTAACTTGACCAATTCAATGACAATTGCTAATAAGGCTTCCCTGAGCAAGTGGCTGGATGGATTTAACTCAAAAGAGACCTTGGACAAGATGACTTGCTTGGTCACAGTAACAGGAAGCCATTTATTCTCCTGACTATAATTTCTAGTGGCTGCCTGGAGGGGAGCCATGGTTACAGGCTGTCTATCTGGAAGTGCCCTCAAGAGTGTCATAGTGCTCCTATTTTTCTAATTTATTTCTAGTGCTTTTTGTATTAAAAAAAAAATCCACCATCTTCAGCCTAGACTCTGAAATGCCCTTCTAATTTAGACTCCTTGCAATTATTTTTTTCTTCTTGCCTATAATTCATATTTTGGTCTTAGTAGCCATTTAAAAAAATGAAAAACACAATCTTGTCACATTAGTTTAAAAGCCTTCAGTAACTTCCTGGCTCAGGGCAACCCTAATGAATCCAAATTCTCTTAAACCACCTGCCCTTTAGCTCCCTGCTTTCTTGCCATAGATGTTCACATAAACCCTTGACCTGTGGCCATGTGCTAGCTATCTCCCCTTCCAGATTATTTCCCTGTTAATTTGCATTCTTCAGATTCCAGAACTCATGGCCCCTCCCCACCCAAGCTTTCCTGATTGCAAGATGTCAAACGGTTAACACAATTGATCAATGTTGAATCCCTCAGTTTGTTTAACCCTCGTATGGGCTGCATTCCTTTTTCTGGGCTACATTCCTTTTTCTCGAAGCATTTATCTTCCTATTCAGCGACACATCCCGTACATTTATCTTCCTATTCAGCGACACATCCCGTAAAGTGGCCATTTGACTAATGTCACTCTTTTATTCAACTTAATGCCCTTCAAGGCAGGAGTTGTTACATTCTTCTCCCCACCGGTACAGGGGAAATAATCAATAGGTATTTTCAGAAGAAAGAGAAATGGCAAAAGAGAGAGAATCAGGAAAGGAAATGAAGAAAAATCAACCAGAGAAATAAATATCAGACATCAGTGTGTGTGTGACCACAGCCAAATCTGCTATTTTTTTTTTCTCATCTGACTTGTCTATCTTCATGAATGGTTTTCTTCCCCAGGATAAGGACAATCCTGTGCTGTCATACTGATCTTGAAAACTGCTCATCACCAAATGCAAACCATCCCCAGGTTCACATTGCATGAAAATACTTCCTGGGGTGTCAGATGTACAGTGGGTGCAGCTGCCACGGGTCAGAGCAAACAGGCCTTCAAAACAAACGCTCCATCCAGGTCTCGCTATTAAAGTCTCACTTCATTACATAAGAAGGTTTTTGAAGCCTGTATAAATGAGAGGGAGAGAGAAAGCGGGGCACTTTATTATTTTTCCAAAGGCACAGAGAGCACATGATTGTATTTCAATGCATAATTTGTGTATACTCTGGTATTAAAGTAAATAGTAAACACATACTTCATCCTCCATGCATGGTGATCGAGTGAAAGGTGGTATCTATGATCCTGCATCCTTTTCTTTCATGATAACCTTCTGTTTTCCTTAACTATTCCTCCCATGGGGCTTTGGAACCACAATCCATTATACAGGCTGTCTTCCTTTACAATCCATTTGCCACACACCACTAACAAAGGATACTTAGGGAAAACTCCATCAGACATACAGCAGGCTTTCCCCCACCAGAAGGGATTGTCAAACAACCCCTTGAAAGTCATTTCCCATTAATTGCAAAGGGATTGTGTATAAATACTTTTAGCACTATTTTTTCAAATGATAATCAACCAGTCAGGATCAATTACAGAAGCTAGATAAAGATGTTGAGACAGGAAGAGGGGACGGGAGGGGCAGGGAAAAAAATGAAATAGAGATGCCTGAAGGTTAAGCTCTGTGGTATTTGTAAGCATCATCTGGGACTGAGTGGTGGATGGGTTTCAGAGACCTCAGAACCGCAAGAATGTATAATGCTAACTTAATAGATTCTTTCAGGCCTAGGTTTCTGCAGTATTTACAGTAACCTTATGTCCGTGGCAATAGCATAATAGGGCCTTTCAGCCCCAAGTCTCAGATTGTTGAACATGCAGAGGCTATCCATTTCTGAACCAGCTGGCTAATCACACCTCAGCCTACGCCCATACAACTAGTTACAAAACAAGACGCTTAGGTGATTTCTCAACATTAACATGGTACAGTGGCAATTTTGCAGACTGAATTATAAAGGCGTGCTTTAAAGAAATGAGGAAGTAAAAATTACGTAAATCCTGCTGGTGTGGAGAAGCAATCTTTTAACAAACTGTTGAGCTGCAGCGCATTAAAGGCAGGATGAGTACAAGCAGAAATTTCCATTTCAGAAACTAAAAGTAGAGAATATATGTTTACTTAAAATTTGCCTAGTGTAAAACGGATACTTCAATGAGGCAATTTATGACCTTTTTTCACATTTTCTTGCTAGTTGGATGCTACAGTTTTGCCATTATTGTCTGCAATAAAAAATAAAACAACAACAACAACAAAACAGTGCTATAACCACAGAAGTTCACACTGGAGAATCTGGAGTATACACTTATTTTATTCTATAGAGGTATTTTTTTTAAAAAAAATCTTCAATCTTTGCATGTCAACAGTTGTATACACTTAATGTTTCTGTGTTGTAAATAAAAAAAAAGAAAAGGAAAAAGAAAGAAAGAAATGTACGTAGATTTATGGTGAGGCAAACTGCTAGATTCAAATTCTGTGTGATTCAGAGTTAAGCGTTTCCTCACAGTGGCGTAACCCAAAGGTGAGGTTGTTTTCTATATGAGCGTAGTCTTATTTTGACCTTCAAAGCTCTAAATAAAGTGTTAGTGGGAAGAAATAGAAAGTAAACCATTGCAATGAGTGAGTTTCTGAAAACTCATCTGCACAGCCTAAACCCCAGACTAACAACCTTCCTCAGGTTCACTGTTAATAAATTACTAATTTTTTTTTTTTAGCTACTGGCTTGTTGAAAATGACCATCTACTTGTGATCTTCTTTAAACCCTCATTAAAAGAATGCCCAAAGGAAAAACAACACGGGGCGGGGGGGGGGGGGCGGATATTAGTGGTAAATGACTTCTTAAGACTTACTTTTGACATATAAATTGAAAACACAGAAGAACAGAGTTCAAGCTCCTGTTGAATTCTTTGTGAACCGCATCAGTTTCAAGTTGACGTTAAGGAATTGCATCGGGCTGGAGAGATCTCTCCGTGCATTAGAGCACTAGCTGCTCAGAGGACCTTGGTTTGGTTTCCAGTACACACATGGTGGTTCACTATCTGTTATTCCAGTTCTAGAGATTCATAGCTGGGGCTACCTGCGGCTACATTCGAATGGTTTGCAGGGTTCCCTGGAAGGAAAGCTGGGGATAGGGAATGGGATGACAAGAGAAACATGGAGCCGAGAGACAAATTTCCTGTTCAAGGCTCAAAGTTTAATGAAGGTCTCCAAATATATATAGGCAGGGCAAGACCCCCTCCCCCAAAAGCTGGAAACAGAGGCTGGAAACTGGTCTGCAGAACTGATCAGGTGGCACTTAGTGTCCTTGGAGAACAATGGGCTTCTCTTTGGTCTGAGCGGTGGCTAGCAGAGTTTTGAAACTCCTGCCCAAAAAGGCTGGCAGGAGGGCACATGTAGCCTCTCCTGGCAAAAGGCATCCAAGATATTCACAGATATACATGTAGGCAAAATACCCATACACATAAAATGATAAAGTTTTAAAAGTTTAAAGTATCATTCAGTGAATCTTTGGATAAAGTTTTAGCATAGACTTTTAAAAAAAATCACTCTTGATCTTTTAGGTGAGCATAAATCAAGGCACATAAATGGTACATACATATTTTTATGTTATGAGCCTGATTTGTAATGTTTTATTGGATGCCATCTTGAGAAACTTGGCTTCATTTGTTCCATAATTTGATGTGATAATGATGGCTTCATTTTATAGCACACTTGCTTATGTAATAGGATATAACTATGGAATGGGTCCCAGGAACATTATTTTATTTGTTTGCTTCTGTTTTCCTAATTAGATGAGAGAAGTAAAACATCCTTGTACATTTCTAAAGTTCATCAGAGCTTTTGTGGTGCTGTGCAGATATCATCCATTTCAACACAGCGAGATGCTTCTGAATTCAATCCAACAGCACTTGAGCAATTGAAAACTTTGCTTTCCATGAGTCATTGTTTGAACTACAAAATGTCATCATCCAGAAGGGCTCCCTGTGCCCATAAAACAGATGTGGTGTGATCATCGGTGTGAATGTCAGTAATACCCGACAGCTTATTACACAACAGTCAGCACAGGTTAGTGTGTGCCTGGTGCTCTGATTTGCCGCGTAACATTCTAAGTTGTTTATAATGTCAAGTGCTTAGAAAGTGAATCAAATGTGTTTCCCCAATCACCTCCAGGGTAAAAAACATATGCGTTCCATTTACTTTTGTTTATTATGATCACAATGAATTGGAGGATTTTGAAGTATGAAGCCCTGTGAGTTGCCTCAGGTAATTATCTAGCTAAATATGTCATCTTCCATTGTAGGCCTTCCCATTTTCTTCTACAGTGGTTGCTGGGAGCCCTTTGAGATGAAGAAGATTCATCTTTAGGGACCATAAGAATATACGAACTGAACAGCATCGCAAAACACTTACTCAGGCTTTATATAGTCCTTGACTATTAAGTCATATGGGCAGGAATTAGTTCTCAGCATTCTGTTTTCACACAGCCCAGAAGTTTAATCCTATTTAAATCAACCCATACCTCATTACCAAGTAAAACAAAAGAAACTATGCAAAATATCGCTATGCCTTTGTGTGAAATGATCACCCATTTTCACAACATGATATCCTTAGGTTTGAATAAATCAGTTAGTTCATAATAATAATAATAATAATAATAATAAATCCACATACTTTTTCCCCAGAAAGTAAGAGAATAAGCATATATCACTAAAGTCAAATTTTACTTTCCTATTAATCTCTTTTTTCCTCACAAAGGGATTAGAAGAAGAGTACTAAAAATAGAAATATCATATTTAATTTTATTATCATTTTCTTGTTTGATCAGAACTCAAGGATTCCGTTTTCCTCATATGTTAACTTAGGCTAAGTTATTTACCATATTGGTATTCTGAGAGCAGCAACATACAAGTAAGTGAGATGTTTTTGGTAATAAAAATACAAAACTCTATTAGTGTTATCTTAAACCACCAAGAAAGCATACCTCTTTCATAATTCATGTCCATTACCTTTATTCTATCTTTCTTCACCCTCTATTATTTAGCCTTTATTGTTCTTTTCTTCCTGTTCTACTGTAGCCACAGGTATATTTGTTTATACACTTACCTATATTACTGGCTAGATTCATTCAACATATAAAAGAGACTATGCAGGGATTTTTATTTTTCCATTTTGGGAGAATTGTGACCTCACTTAATCTTATGCATTTGAGGTCTATCCATTTTGTTGGAAAAATTTTAACTCCAGTTTTCTCTAGCACTAAATAGTATTCCATTTTGTGTATGTTCCAAATTTTCATTTTCATAGAATACTATTCAATTATTTGTTGATAAATTTTCCTTTGTAGAACGTTAAGTATTTTTCTTAAGCCTTGCTTTATTAATGACTGTTTTTATAAGCAACTTCAATGACTATTTAATCCATGTCAAAACAATCCTCCTAAAAAGAATTGAACAGTCTTTTGTTTGAATTCAAACATCTTAGCAAATGATCTCATTGACTTTCCATGGTCTGAAAAGTGTTAATGCAAAGAAGTTTAACAAATAAATGATAAAAACATTCTTCTTTTGCAAATGGAGGCATACAAAATCTAGAGATGTATAAAATAACTCATTGCTCATAAAAACAAGTTGCAACCATCTCCAGCATCTATGTGGCTAATACAGACTGGGTTCTTATTATAAATACTTCACTTAAGCCAAGGTCAATGGCTGTGGAACCTGCAACCACAGTGTTTGTTGGAGACTGATGCCCATACTCCACGGCATCACCTGTCTCAAGTTCAGGGGCTGGGACTCCATTCCATCTTCCACACACCTTCCTGACCTTCAGAGGTTTGTTTTCAATTATTTTTCCCAGCTTTCTTCTAGAATAACCGCAAAATATCATTTTTTCCTTCCTAATGTAGATTAGTGAGAACAGTGTGGTTTGCTGAAACTATTAAGACAATAGTTCGATCAGTCTTAGAATACTTCAGACTTATACTTCAGACTGCCTCCTGACATTCAAACTGAATACAGGGAAGACCCCAAAGACTCTAACCTTTCTGCAGAGATCAGAAGAGATGATGGTGCCCTTGTGACAGCAAAGGACATTTGTCTTTGATTAAAATGCCCTCACTAGTCTATTTTTCTTTTAAGGTCTTTATCTCATAAAATTGTGTAAGGCCATCATTTGTATAGTCATACAAATAAGGAATAATTAAGATCTAATTCAAATTCAAATATTGATGAACTTAATGGTGTGTCTTTCCACTTCAGAAAAAGCTTATTAGTAATATCAAGAATGGGCTTTTCGATGGCTTAATGGGTAAGCGTATTGGCTGAACTTCCAGAGGAATTGGGTTTGATTCTCAGCACCCATATAGTGGCTCACAAACCTTCTGTAACTCACACATATGATACGCAAACATATATGCAGGCAAAATACCCAAACACCTAAAATAAATAATTAAATGATTTTTTAAAGAAAACCAATGAAATATTCTTTTGTTCTAGACTCTAGTACTTTTGCATTAAAAGCATATTTTTGCAGAATAAAAACATATATCTCTCAGTATCTTTTAAGTGAGAAAGCATTGCCACAAAACAACCAGTATATTCAAAGTACTCCCTTCACCTTTGAAATATTTATGTATTTATACTCATAAATATATGTATGTTTTATGGATTGATAAGTAACATTGAAAGAAAGCTCATCTTAAAGAGTATTTTATAGACTTCTTGGGCTTACTTTGTAGCTCTCCATGAGTTTGAATCCCCAAGATTTGGGTCAGCTAGTCCACTGGGAAGATGTGCTCTATTTTAAACCATCCATCAGGTTCTTGAAATGTCTTTATCCCTTGGAGATAGCTGCATTTTTCATTTTGTTGAGTTTCTATTAGAGAAATGAGCTTTGCTAGGACTATGCAGAAAAAAATTCTTATTATGCTGGTACTTTCTTTCCTTCTTAGTTACTGAAACTTGAGGCCCACTTGACAGTATGGAGGGCAAGATGAAAGTTGCCTTAAACAACACTTAATGCTTCTGCCCCTGACTGTGTGCTGCAGACAAAGGTGAGGTCAGTAACTGCAGAAAACTACCAAATTGGAGGAAAGATTTTTAGTCCTTTTGTTTTAGGGTCACTATACACAGATAGAGAATCGTGTAAAGCAGGTGTCTTCCACAGTCCCAAGTCCAGCAAAAGCCACTGTCACCATACAACACTCCTTCTTGCTCTCCAACCCATCCAGTGCCACTGGACTGAGATGAGTCACACTTTAGAAGCTTGTACAACCTCTTCCTTATGTCTAAGTACAAAGTGTATATTCTGAGTTTGGTGTTGGTGCTCTCTGCTTTGTAGACTGGTACCCTGCTGTGGTTATACTGGGAAACTCAATACTTACATGGGCCTTTTTCTTTCATAAGTAGTGTTCACTTTAATTAATAAGACTATGATGCACAAAGATTAAGTTTAGAAAATCGAGGTCACAGAAAGAGGCCATGGTTCTCAAGTAAATAAAATTTCCATTTTTAAGTACTTTTAAATGAATGTAGTTTTTTTTTTTTTAAAGGCATGGTATTATGTCAAGTGAAAACATTTTTGAAAAGTTATTCTGGATGCAAAAATTGTGCAGACCAGGAGTTTTCTACACCAACTGAGATCTTAGAAGGACAACATTGCAATTATTTGCTTGTTCCCTACATGCCCTAGTGACTTTATTACTCTTTGTACCGTCTATGGAGCAATCCCTAGAACCTAATTCCTTCTAACCAGAGCCCACTTTATCAGTTTCATGGTTGTGGTGAAGTATGAGAATCTAGGAAAAAGCTCTGGCTATTCACCACTGCAAATGTGGGACATGACATTATCTTGGTTTCCTGAATTACCAATCACTCTTGAATATAGTGTGAAAAATCACATACAAAGTAGGATTAGTTCTTTTATTTGTTCCTTTCCAAAACTGTGCTAGAACAAGGGAAGAGCATCAACTCTCTCTCTATATATATATATATGTATATATATATATATATATTTATGTATATAACTATATATAACTATATGTAACTATATATAACTATATGTAACCATATGTAACTATATATAACTATATGTAACTATATATAACTATATGTAACTATATGTAACTATAACTATATGCAACTATATGTAACTATATATAACTATAAGTAACTATATATAACTATAACTATATATAACTATATGTAACTATATAAACTATATGTAACTATATATAACTATATGTAACTATATATAGCTATATATAACTATATGTAACTATATATCACTAATATAACTATATGTAACTATATATAACTATATATAACTATATGTAACTATATGTATAAAATTATATATAGTTCATATACATACATATGCGTGTACATATGTATGTATATATACATACATATATGGCATAGCTATTCTGGAGGGGTAAAGGAGCGTTAAATGGTGTGTCCTGACCAGAAACTTGGTCTTCTTCATAATACTGTACTGGATGGCCATGGATAATGTCCATGTGTCCAGTTAAAGGTGAATGGCAATACATTTGGACCATTATGGCAGTAGGTATTTTAGAATCTCTATGCACTTGCTACCATCAGGCTCCGTATTACACTCTAGCATTTGCTTTGTGCCAGCTCCACTGTAATCTTAGAAGAGCCAACATTTCCCCCTCTGAAGATTAAGGATTTTTAATTCAAAGTTCAGAAATGTCAAATAATTTCCTATTTCATACCTCTCCAAAATCACTACAAAAAATAAGCTAACATATATTTCATTCCTTTAGGTCTTTAGAAGTCACATGGTGGCTGACACTGGTCTCATTTATAGAATGTTCTAGGCAGGCATCTCACTGAGAACCTTCAGTGGGTTTAAAATTCCTACAGTTCTCCAAGGAATGGGCACTAATGTCACTCACAAATGAACAGCCGGAGACTTAGAAACATTACATAATCTCTATAAAGGCACACAATTGGCAGATGCCAAAGGCACATTTCAATTCAGTCATAATGGCTTTGGAAAGAGCTTTGCATCATTTTGCCATAGAATGAATGTCACAGCTGGTAATATCTCATGAACCCTGAACAACTAAACCATTTGCTCTCAGCAGCAGTGAATCGAAATACATAAACTTGATCAAAGCAACTTGAAGAAAATGCAGAAATTATCTGGGTTGAACATATACAATGCTTTTTAGTAATGATTTTACTTTGTGTGTATGTTTATGTGTGTGTGTGCATATGTATTCATGCACATACATGCATGGGGGGGCCTGTGGAGATGAAAGAGGGGGCTGCATCCCCCAGAGCAAGTGCTCCTATCTCTGCTTTCTCTGTCTCTCTCTGTCTCTCTGTCTCTCTGTCTCTCTCTCTGTCTCTCTCTCTCTCTCTCTCTCTCTCTCTCTGTCTCTCTCTCTCTCTCTCTCTCTCTCTCTCTCTGCCATTGTTCCTATCATTTGGTCTTTCCAAGAAGATAGCCAACAAACTTAAAAACTGTAATAGATAAACAAGGCCAATGAATAGATTCACTAATTTAGCAAATCATCTACTTTGGCACAGAGAGTCAAAACCTTCCCAAAGATTGTGATTTCATACTGGCTTCAATAACTCCTTTAGACCCCCATAGCCTCTGGTATTATGATTAACTCATGTTTATAAAATACAACAGAAATTATGTAAAGAGTTTAATTTTTAAATTTTTCCTTTCTAGAATTCAAAATAAGACTTAGAAGCTGAACTTTGAAAAAAAAATAGGAATGTGTGGTGGTTCATGACTGCAATCCAGCACTCAGAAAATTGAACCAAATGGGTCACAAGTTGCAGGCTAGCTGGGGCTACATAGCAAGAGTGAAGAAGGAGGAGGAAAGGGGAGGAAGGGAAGGAGGAGAAGGAGATGGAAGAGAAGGAGGAGGAGGAAGAGGAGGAGAAAGAAAGAAGCAGTACTCAGTATTTGAAAATTACATTATCTGTGGCAGTGTATCACTAAAAACCTTTGACTCGATTTTTAAAGAAGACATAGAAGTTTATTAACACATTTTAAAAATGTTCTTTTCCTGGGTAAATCACAGGAAAGAAATTAATTATTTATCTAATAATTCTGAGTTTTAGATAATCTACGTAGAGGCTGTTTTCACAATGGGTCTGGGTTATGCCATGTGTCTGTTTTACAAATGGGCCTACTATTTCACATTTTCTTGATTTATTATTCATTCATTCATTCATTCATTCATTCATTTATCTATTTTATTTAAAGTTGAACAGGAAGAATTCAGTAGGTTGTTTTTAACCATAAAACTCAGGTTTCAAATAATTGTATTACATAAATGTGCTAAGTCACTAAATGTAAACTTCATATTCTACTTGTCTCAGTATTTATCTTTATACAGATTGTTAGCAAACACACCCACATTTTTGCGTGGTAAGGAGTTTATCATCCATTATTGAAAACACTAGCAATTATTTCAACTTTATTTTCATAGGTTGTTTAAAATATGTAAGTTTATGACTACAATACACTTCAGATAAATAACATTCTCAGACACTATTAAAAGTTCTTAGATGTGAATATTTGGGTGATAGATCACACACACACACACACACACACACACACACACATATATATATATATATATATATATATATATATATATATATATATATATATATATACATATTATATACATATATATTTCAATTAACCCTTTGGAATTTAAAAAATATTTAGGCCAATATTTGCCATAACTTTTTCTGAGGTCAGATGTGTTTGTTATGGTTCTATTGCTGTGAAGAGATACTATGACCAAGACAACTCTTATAAAGGAAACCATTTAATTAGGACTGACTTACAGTTTTGGAGATTTACTCCACTATCATCATGGTGGGAAGCATGGCAGTGTGCAGGCAGACATGGTGCTGGAGAAGGCGCTGAGAGTTCTACATCGTGATCCAAGGGTATCAGACAAGGAATGTCTTCTGAAGGCAGGCAGCAGGAGGCTCTGATTCCATACTGGGCATAGATTGAATATAGGAGACCTCAAAGCCCACCTCCACAGTGACACATTTCCTTCAACAAGGCCACACTTACTCCAGTAAGGTCACATCTCCTAACAGTGCACTTCCCATGAGCCAAGCACTAAAACGTATATGTCTATAGAGGTCATATTTATTCAAACCCTCTCGGTGCACACTTATAATCCCAGAACTTGAAGGCAGGCAGATCAGGAGTTTAAAATTATTATTGGAGAAATAGTGAGTGTAAGACCACTTTGGGTCACAAGAGACCTTGTATCAAAAACAAATTAATAAAAAACAAACCTGAGGGCTGGAGAGATGGCTCAGTGGTTAAGAGCAGTCACTCCTCTTCCAAAGGTCCTGAGTTCAAATCCCAGCAACCACATGGTGGCTCACAACCATCTTTAATGAGATCTGATGCTCTCTTCCGGGGTGTCCGAAGACAGTTACAGTGTACTTACATATAATAAAGAAATAAATCCTAAAAAAAAAAAACCAAACCTGAAATACAAATAAACAAACAAACAAACAAACAAACAAATAAATAAATAAAAGTTTTCTCCAACAATTTTGGTAAAGCAATGCTGAGGAAAATCTGATTTGGAAAAGGCAGGATACACAGGGTACATATTCTTAAAATGTAGTTATATATTAAACAGTAAAGATAGCATAATTTTGTCTGATTAGGAAAATTTTAGGGTTATTTCTTTAGGGAAATGAATAAGTAACACAATTTATCTCTCTTGTCTTATGAGTTTGATATTACAAATATTTGGTGAAAGATAAAGGCCAGAGTCACCTCAACCAGACAGATAGCCGTGAAAGGTTTTACAAGGAACTTTACCACAGCACTGCCTATTGGCTTCTCCTTGCTGTCGGGAGTAATTGCGGTCCTTGCTTCTAGTTGCTGGAGCGGCTTCCTTCACAGCTACTTTTAATTGGCACAGAATTTTTTTCTACATATTTGTGAGGATACAATGCAATGCTTTGAGCATATATATAATATTGTACATATATATTTATATATGATATAATAATTACATATTATATATTGTATGTAAGTATATTATATATGATACACCCATATATACATATACTAGTGATATGTTCACCATGAAGAAATTATTAAAATGTAAGATAAGCAGTAATATCTTGATTACCTTGAATTACATTCTTAGACTGAAATGTTTGATATTTCTCTCACTCTCTCCCTCTCTCTCCCTCTCTCTCTCCCTCATATACATACACACACACACACACAGAGAGAGAGAGAGAGAGAGAGAGAGAGAGAGAGAGAGAGAGAGAGAGAGAGAGAGAGAGAGAGAACAAATTCCCAAGCAGTTTCTGTCTACTAATACATTTGGTCCCACATTTCTAAACAGATCAATCTTGGCTCTATAATTTGTATATTCACACTTATTCTGGTAGAACCGCCTTTCTTGTCTTTTGTGATTCTCCCTTTATTATTACCTTGACACATGACCCATCTTCATCATTACCTAGTTTCTTCCTAAATGATTCCAAGTTATTGAGTAATAATACTTCCAATACTACAAGACGATTGCTCTGAAGCCTTACAGCCCTGATCATTTCATGTTTTGCATAGGTTTCAAGTGACGCTCTCAGAGCTGGATCCTTCAGCCTCCATATGAATCTAGTTTGACTTTACTTTGATAACTAACTTATATAACTTAGATTTGCTGGTCTTGGGGCTAGAACAGTGGCTCAGCTGTTAAGAGTACTTCCTGTTCTTCCAGAAGAAAGGAGTTAGGGTTCCCCCACCCATATCCTGCAGCTTACAACTACCAGTCAGTGTAGCTCCAGGAGATCTGACACCCTCTTCTGGTCTGAGAGGGTACCCACATAAATGTGTTATAATTTCACATATATATACAGACACACATGTGTGCACACAGATATACACATGCACATGCATGCACATGCACACATACATACACATTCATACATACCACACATATACACATATTCATATACACATGCATATACATGCATATGCACATATGTGCACACACACATATAGAAATAAAATAATTTTTAAAAATCTGGTCTTGAACTTGCCAAAAAAATTAAATTCCTATTGCCTTATATATATATTGGTTTATTTGCTAGGTTTTCTAAACATGATGGGAAGATCCATTGTAATAAAATAATTAGAATCTATCCAATTTATTCTCTTACCTTGAGGCATGAACATTTGTTCACCCATCATCCCTTCAAGCTTTCCTCAGTCTTTGTCAGCATCCTAATTACTTTTTATAGTTCTAACCTCCTCACTGTCCGGTATGCAGCCTTCTGTTGAATGATCATTGAGCAAATAATCATTTTTACTGGATTCGTATGGTTATAAAGGTGATGCTAAGCCATCAAGGTGAATTACTGTTGGACTCTTACATAGTACTGGACTCAAGCAAGAACACATCCACTAACTGAGATAGAATTGCTAATACAGTTCTTCAGCTCACATGTGTAGCCCGGAATATTAAACCCTGGGTTGACTACATGAGTTTAACTCTGTGAATTCCTGAGGGTGAATAGTTAGTTTGGTTGCTTCTCAAATGGATTTTAAACTCAATGTATCACATAGTGATTGAATGTCCACTTTAAAATGAGAGATTCAGCATCCCTGTGCAGAAGTGACATGGGACAAATCCTGAGAACGACCATCACCAATTTTTTTCTCATCAGATGACCACTGATAACCATTAATCTTCCAATGGGCAGCTTCTGTCCCATTGAGCTTGGATCCTACCATATGATCTTTTCATAGGTTCAACCACTACTTGCATCTGCCCACTGTTCATGGAACCTGGGATTGGTTGTGTAACAGTATGCCATCTCTTTATAACAAGAGCATCCTATGCGAAAGCCTGCTATGTTTTCTGTCTTCCTTGGTCTGAAACAGACAGCTGTGTAGCATCTCAGTACACTGTCAATGAAAGGGATGTAGGCTCCCTTAGCTGTAATCTCCCTTAGCTCTGAAAGCATCTATCCAGCTGAAATATGACCAAAATAGAATTCCTTTCAGGACAAAGCAGAACTTTTTTTTTTGATACAGTTCAATTAAACATTCCCTAGGCCAGAGTGGTTCAGAATATTACCATTAAATATATCATGCAAAATGCTGTGTGACTTTACAGGCATAATAACTTTTAGATTTATGTTCCATACAGTTTTATTGAATTTCACAATACTTTGCTCTACATTGAAGCTCAGAGCATCCAAGCCACATTCTCCTCTACTTTCCTGAAGACTTGGATTTTAGTGAGCCCCAGGCTGACCTGAAACTTCTCACACAAATCTCCATTTTATTTTCTACTAGCTACATCTTTGTTCTTTTCCCATGGGTAAAGATGATACCATGAAGTTAACATGGGATATGCTGCCAGAACTGGTTATTTTTTGCTCTTTTAGCATTTTTATGTTTATTTTTGCCACTTATTCACTTTGAACAACTTTGAAACACCAAGAAATGATTTCTTTCCAACCCAGTTTTGATTATCAACTAATCAGGCAGGATTGCTTTAAATTCTCTGGCCATTCAGGATTGATTTTGTTAGAGCATAAATCTTAACACATCAATGCCTTAACATACATGGGGACTTGGTTGGCCACAATGCAAGTATATGGATTAATAGAACCTTGGCTACTTTGTCCTATTTTCAAGCATAAATAACATGTTAGTAAAAGAATATGCAACCAAATCCCAAGATAAAGTATTTGCTCAAGAGTCATGACATTGTCATCAGCTTATGTAAATAGAATATTAGCCCTGTCCTTAATTCATTACATTGTTCTTTTTACATTCTAGGGTATTGGCCTTAACACAGGGACACTTGTATTCTCTGACTTTATTTACTCATGTCTACATGGAAAATGGTTTGGGCCATATCTCCTTCAGATCCCACAATTTCATTTGCTATAGAAGATGAAATAAGGCTTTCCTAATGATTCAGTAATACACAGTAGCTTGAACATTATAACCTTGAGTTATTGAATACCATGTGCTAAAATTTCCCCTGCTACATATTCAGTGTTTGTAGAGAAGGGTATTGAGACAAGGCTAGGAACAATTGAGAGCAGTGTCTCAATACTATGCAACTAGTTTCCAGTGATGCATGTCGCCATCTTTCAAAGGAGGGCTGGCTCTCTGCAGCATCTTCTATGGATTTACATCTTTATTGCTGGGGCGGGCACTACAGGCATGTGCTGAGGAGAGGGGAATGAAGACTCCATGGGGTCACAGAATACCACAAAGTCATTGAGCAAAAGAAAGACAAATTTGCAACGCCATAGGAAGAACAACAATATCAACCAACCAGACCCCCCAGAGCTCCCAAGGACTAAGCCACCAACCAAGGAGCACACATGGCTCCAGCTGCATATGTAGCAGAGGATGGCCTTGTCAGGCATCAGTGGAAGGAGAGGTTCTTGACCCTGTAAAGGTTCAATGCCACAGTGTAGGGGAATCGAGGATGGGGAGGTGGGAGTGGGTGGGTGGAGGAACAGCCTCAGAGAAGCAGGGGGAGGGAGGATGGGATAGGGGGTTTCCAGGAGCGGGGAAACTAGGAAAGGGGACAACATTAGAAATGTAAATAAAGAAAATATCCAATAAAAAAAAAAGAAAAGAAGTGGAAGGAAAGAGATTTTCATATGTCAAAGCCCAGGGAGTATCTATTCAGATAAAACTATGCAACTCTGCAGCCATGACCCATTTCATATAAGATATTGTTCTGAGTAGAACTGTACCCCTGTTTCAAAACATGCAGTAACCTGGGCAATTTCCATTCTTTAAAGCTTCTTCTTATCAGCTTACAGAGGCTCTAGCTGAACTCCATATGATCTCGTGGGCATACTTTTCTGGCCTCTTTCCCTTTTCTAAGTTTTCCTCTTACAGTTTCTTGACATTCTTTGGGGTGTCAAGGCTTACCCTTTCATTGCTGCCAGAGCCTACCCTTGGCATGCAAAGTTAGCTTTTGATGTTGGCGTCCTTGATGAAATGAAAACAACCTTGCTAGCATTTCCTTTCCGGTGCTCTGAGCTGTATTTCCAGCCCACAGAGGTCAGTGCACATGACCGCCCGTTCCAGCTTGAATGCCGCTTCAAGACACAAGCCATGCTCTGTGTGAGGGCTTCAATACAGCCATCACCAACGTCTGCCCGAACTGCAGCTACACTTTATACTGTTCACACTTCTAATGTAACAAGCCTATTAAATCTTGAATCTGCTGAATGCTCTCACAGCCACCGATATGTCTAAATCTGGGAGTCAGTATCTAATAAAGAACCATCAATGCACAAAATAACCCCCATTTAAGGCTTTTATTTTTGTACGAATAAATTGGAATCTGTTTTCTCCTCCTAACATACTCCATTAAAAATTCTCCATAGACTCTGATCACTTATCCATTTGTAGTACATGATATCACTGTGCCTAGCACAAAGATTTTACATGAGCTCTTTCTGTCTCTCTGTCTCTGTTTCTCTCCCTCCCTCCCCCCCTCTCTCTCTTTCTCTCTCTCTTTCCTCAGCCAATGATCCATCTTCATAAAGGAATGGTTACATATTAGTAATATATAATAATATATAATAATATATTAGATTCCCTCTAACTGAGCCTTCCTGATGAGTCTTCTTGCTTAATCCAAATGAAGTTTTGTGATATGAATTTGTGACCAAATGTTTTCAATAATAGTACCTTTAAAAGAAAATGATGACTTTGGCCCAGAAGTTTCAAAGATACACATTTGAAAGTTAGCTATATTTTTGTTTAAAAAACAAACAAACAAAACCTTATAGTTTGCCTGCATATTACTTTTCCAAAAAGAAGTTTATGTTATATTGTGCGAAACTGCTGTCTTGGTTACGGTTTTACTGCTGTGAAGCCTGCCTCCATAGTGACAAACTCCCAACAATGCCACGCCTCCTTCACCTAGGCCACACCTCCTCCAATAAGGCCACACCTCCTCCAATAAGGCCACACCTCCTCCAATAAGGCCACATCTCCTAATAATACTACTCTCTGTGGGCCAAGCATTCAAATATATAAATCTAAGGGACCCAAACTTATTCACGCCACCATAACCGCTGTTATTCAATTGTCTTAGGGACTGAGGAGATGACTTTGTCTTGTTGCACAGGCATGAGTACCCGAGTTTAAGTTACCAAGACCCGTGTAAAAGCCAGGTATAGCTATGTTGTGCCTATCATCCCAGTACTGAAGAGACAGAGACATGGAGGTCCCTAGGGCTTGCTGAATAGATAGTTCTATATTCAGTGAGAGAACTTGTCTCAAAAAAATGATAGTGTACCTGTGATTCATAGCAGCAGTAATTACCTGCACAGGACTGGGTCCATCAGAGATTGAGAAGAGATCCATAAGTCCCATCCTTGCTAGAGGAGCCATAGAACATTTAATATTGCAGAGGAGGCAGAATCATATTCATCAGTGGTGTAGCCACTGGCACATTGCTCCCATTCAGATAGCCACACCCACCCATGCTCATTCAGGCAAACCTAACCAAATGCAAGGAACACACATACAAGCACACACACACACACACACACACACCACATTTTTTTGCTATTAGGAAAGATTGTTCAGATGGCTTTCATTCTGTGCTGTCTTATCTGTGCCAGTCATGTTCCTGGTACTGTCTGGGAAATGTGAATGTTAAGATCTGGTTACAAAGCAGGTAAGTGACAAGGAGCTAGGGTGAGAAATTTGGTGCTCCCAGCTTGAACAAAGAATGCCATCCTGACACCAAGATCACTGCACCTTGCCGTGGCCACTAATTTACTATTCCCACTGAAAATCTGAAATTGCTGCACAGGCTGAGACCAGACAGCTATACCTTGATTATATGTTCTCTTGGGATAGTTCAATGGAGCAGAGTTCATATGGAAGGGAATTGCTCAGACACAATGAGACAGCAATGAGTTCAGAAGATGCCATCCAGTAGAACTTCTGAACTTTGACCTTGGTTAGTTGTCTTTGCCTCATTGACATCATGATTTGCCCTGCCACACTCCCAAGAGCTGGTTTTTAAAACAGAGGAATTTGGTCTATAGATAGCCTATTACCCACATTCACTCTTCCTTTCTGGATCTTAGGTTTTTGAAAGCCCACAAGTAAGTCACATTCTATCAAGTCTACAATGAAGGTATCACTGTATATCAAGGAAAGTAGATGCCCAAAGTTGGAGGTATTCTCTAGACTCTTCCACTAACTAAGAAGCTATTAGCAGTTTATAGCTAGTGGGGGAGGGAGAACCATTCTTCTTTGAGGGTGTGATCATTAGCAGGTGTTGTACAGTACAGAGGATGGTCCCACACCCATGCAAGTATGGACAGCACTAATTAGACATAGTGAGTTATTTTTTAAAAAGACATTTAGTCAGGAAGGGGTGTGTTGAGGGGATATGGAAGGAGTTGAAGGGAGTGATGGGAATTTGGAGGCATATATAGATTCCGGGTCTGTTCCTAGCTCACCAAATGATCACTGTCCTCTTGTCTCTTCTTCATGCAGATGCTAGACTGGCAGGAGGTAGTCTCCAGGCCCCTTTATTCCTTGGCAGTTGGTGATTTTCAAGTCATGGTGATGCATGCTGTAGCAGTGGGGTGCCATTTCTGGGATGACTGTGTGTTTTGTTCCCTTAATGGGGACCCCAGCAGCAGTCCTGTTTGGCCTCAGCTGGGCTGTGTCAGCACAATGAAGCTGATTGGCTGAGTCTCAAAAGCAGACCCTAGAGAGAGATTGATTCTGACAGGGAAATAATTAAAGGGGGAAATTGGTGCCTTGCATGGTAAGACATCTGTACACTTGGTCAAGTCTCCAATATAAAATGTGCTTTAATGAGTATGAACAGAAGACATGTGCAGATTATAGATAGACAAGAAAAACATCTTTTAATTTTTAAAAGACTAATTCCTTATAAATTTTACATTTAGAGCCAAGTGCTTTGTTGGAATATTAGTCAGGCTTTAATTTAAATGTTATGCAAATACACAAGCAGCCTGAAACAGTTGGCAAGGACTGCCCCCAGTTTCTTCATTACCTTGTGCCAACACTTCTTCTGCATTGTTCCTTTTGCTTCATTCTTTCTTGTATTTTCTGCCTTAGTATGTGCCCCCATCCTTTTTTTAGCAGTTTAAAAATATGTACACTTCCATGGTTCAGCCAAGCCCTGACTTGATATCCATGAATATGGTACCAAGTGAATCCATTCTCTCAGTATCAATGAAAACACTGAAGATTTCTGAACATCAGTCCTGTCCTTGGATGTATGCCACCACTGGGCTCAGCCTCTGGCCATGCCATCCTCCACATGGTAGTGGCTGCTGCCTCTGGTGTATTCCAACCTGTCCATCCAGATTCAAGCTCTACTGACATCAGCCATTTGAGGCCCTAGGAAGCCGCATCCTAAGTACAACTGCTTCTCTCTGCATCCCCTTTCCTCGTGATGCACAGAAGTCTCAGTTCCTTCTAATCTGTGAAGCCTGATCCCTTTGTTCCTGTCTCTCTACATCCATCATCCTTTAAGAGCCCAAGATGGTCATGTTGTCACTTTTTGGCAGCTCCCCAGTTAATACTGGTCACAAGGTCAGGAACTGATATGTGTTATTAGCTCTGAATATCAACTTGCCGATATATCTGGCCCAGAGAAGAATGTGTTAGGAATTTCCCTCCTTCTTGCTTTTGGATGCTGTAGTTGTCCTTTTACACTCTTGCTCTTTCTCCTTTTAGATTGTGGCAAACTATAAACTATATAAAAATTAACCATGGTAACCATACTTCCACTGGTATGAGACATTCACACTAGTGACTCAGCACCATCTGTCTCCAGTTCCCTTTATGTTCCCAAACTCACACTCTGGTTCCACTAAATATTGCATGTCTTTACTCCTACCTCCCCAGCTCTTCTGTCTCTACCGTTTGCCTACTCTGAGTACCTGATATAACTGGAATGGTGCAATATATGTTCTTTTGTGACTGACGTAAGTTCCTCAAGATTCAACCCCATTGGTAGCACGTGTTCCAACTCATTCCCGTTTGGAAGGCTGAATATTCTCCATGAATATGCATAGTCATGAATATTTATAGTATAGTGCATTACATATTTATGTATATGTATATGCCATCCGAATAGCTGACTCATCTCTCAATGGACACTGGGTTGTTTCCATTTTTTATCTATTATAAATGACACCGCTATGAGCATCAGTATCTAATCAAAGTCTTTCTAATTAAATGAAAGCTTTAGTTAAAAAGAAATGTTATAGACCTGTTCAAATAGATATTTTTGATCATGTCTTATCTTTGCCTGTTAGGGATAGATGGCACTGCAGATAAAATCAAGATTTGCTGTGGCTGTCCATTTCTTTCCAATCCTGATTCTTCTGTAGATACAATTAATCTTTTAGCAACTGAATGTTCCAGTGTATGCTGCTTCATTAGGGTTGCTGATACAAAAATAAGAATAAAATGTTTTATGCATTTTTGAAAGAGAGAGAGATAACATAAAGTTGGGTGAGACAGACAGATAGATGATATATATATATATACATATATGTGTGTGTATATATGTATGTATATATATGTGCATGTATATATATGTATGTATATCTATATGTATATATATGTATGTATATATATGTATGTATATATATATATATATATAATATATATGTTGTCTAGGTAGGGAGGCGGGGATAATGTGTAAGGAGTTGGGAGAGGGGAAATATGAACAAAGTATATAGTATGACAAAACTTAAATAAAAAGGGGTGGAACCCATACAGTAAAACATGTACGCCATGGAGTAGGTGAAAACAAAAAGAAGGAAGGAAAGAAAGAAGGGAAAAAAGAAGCATCATTTAAAATTACATAAAAATATAACATAAAAGTGGTTCATCATGGAATTTTTTTGGCAAATTCATTAAATCCCCAATTTTTGCTTATTGGTTCCATCATATTAGCAGGTACAGATTCTAGACTCATGGTGTTTTAGACCTCTAAGCCCTCTTGGCAACAGCTTGTCTTAACGCCTTCATTTGTAATAAAAGTGTCTAGGTAGTTATCAAGATTTGTTTTTAATTCTGTTCATCTATTCAGTGTTCAACAACCTGAATCACACTGCTGAACAGGCTGCCTTTGTCCCTGGTCTTATAGTCTTCCTCAATCCTTTTCAGCAAAGAAAAGAAAAGAAAAGGAAAGAAAGAAAGAAAGAAAGAAAGAAAGAAAGAAAGAAAGAAAGAAAGAAAGAAAGAACGCTGACATGCAACAGGCCAGTGAGGGAACTAAGAGGACACTCATATTCAGGGACATGCAAGCAGGCTGTGAGGGAAGATGTTGCACAGCATGCCTGATAAGCACCTAAGAGAGGTACTGAGGGTCAGTGGAGGTGACGGGAGTTACAGATTATATCAGGGGGAAAATGAAAGATTTCCTGCCAGAGTGTTTCTTGTGGCATGCCTCCAAGGAAGTGCATGTCCTCCATCGCAGAAATGAGAAAACTGGGGGTGGGCGTGGGAAGGAAACATGTTCTCAGGGAGTGAAGGGCTGCTTGAAAAAGACATATGTGGAGGAAGGCTTAAAGGGCTCCATGAAGTCACAGAATCAGTCCTGGTTACACTGTAGAACCCTTGGCTAAGCACCTGAACTGTAATGTGCTCTGTTATTCTGAGGAGCATAGGAAACAATCTGTCGATGCGAAGTTCCCAGTCGCTGGACCACAGTGCCGGTCCATGAGCATTAACAGTGTTAGCAGCCTTTCTATTGCAAAGAAGTTTTCCATGCGGATTGAGGTAAACTGAAGAGACTTACTTGTGTAGAAAGTGTATAGCATTAGGAGATTGTACATAAACAGAACACACACACACACACACACACACACACACATTCGTGCGTGCACACGCTGTACTAAAAACCCAGTCTAGAAAAATGGTTTGACTTGATAGGAATGGCAGAAGGCAGGAAACTGAGTACATTTAAGGGTGTGCTTGTTACAGTTGCTGTTTGCTGTGGCTCAAACACCAGACAGAACAACCAAAAACTGCTTTTTTTTAAATTTATTGATATATTTATTTACATTTCAAATGATTTTCCCTTTTCTGGACCCCCACTCCCCGAAAGTCCCATCGGTCCCCTTCCCTCCCCCTGTTTTCCCACCCAACCCTTCCCACTTCCCTGTTCTGATTTTGCTCTATACTGCTTCACTGAGTCTTTTCAGAACAAGGGACCACTCCTCCGTTCTTCTTGTACCTCATTTGATGTGTGGATTATGTTTTGGGTATTCCAGTTTTCTAGGTTAATATCCACTTATTAGTGAGTGCATACCATGATTCATCTTTTGAGTCTGGGTTACCTCACTTAGTATGATGTTCTCTAGCTCCATCCATTTGCCTAAGAATTTCATGAATTCATTGTTTCTAACCCAGGATAGCTAAAACTATTCTCAGCAACAAAAGAAATTCTGGGGGAATCAGTATCCCTGACCTCAAGCAATACTACAGAGCAATAGTGTTAAAAACTGCATGGTATTGGTACAGTGACAGGCAGGCAGATCAATGGAACAGGATTGAAGATCCAGAAATGAACCCACACACCTATGGTCACTTGATCCTCGACAAAGGGGCTGAAAACATCCAATGGAAAAAAGATAGCCTTTTCAACAAATGGTGCTGGTTCAACTGGAGGTCAGCATGCAGAAGAATGCGAATTGATCCATCCTTGTCTCCTTGTACTAAGCTCAAATTCAAATGAATCAAGGACCTCCACATAAAGCCAGACACTCTGAAGCTAATAGAAAAGAAACTGGGGAAGACCCTTGAGGACATCGGTACAGGGAGAAAGTTTCTGAACAGAACACCAATAGCGTAAGCTCTAAGATCAAGAATTGACAAATGGGACCTCATAAAATTACAAAGTTTCTGTACGGCAAAGGACACCATCAAAAGGACAAATCAGCAACCAACAAATTGGGAAAAGATCTTCACCAATCCTACATCAGATAGAGGGCTAATATCCAATATATATAAAGAACTCAAGAAGTTAGACTCCAGAAAATCAAACAACCCTATTAAAAATGGGGTACAGAGTTAAACAAAGAATTCTCACCTGAAGAACTTCGGATGGCAAAGAAACATCTTAAAAAATGTTCAACTTCATTAGTCATTAGGGAAATGCAAATCAAAACAACCCTGAGATTTCACCTTACACCAGTCAGAATGGCTAAGATTAAAAATTCAGGAGACAGCAGGTGTTGGCGAGGATGTGGAGAAAGAGGAACACTCCTCCATTGCTGGTGGGGTTGCAAATTGGTACAACCATTCTGGAAATCAGTCTGGCAGTTCCTCAGAAAACTGGGTACCTCACTTCCAGAAGATCCTGCTATACCACTCCTGGGCATATACCCAAAAGATTCCCTAGCATGTAATAAGGATACATGTTCCACTATGTTCATAGCAGCCCTATTTATAATTGCCAGAAGTTGGAAAGAACCCAGGTATCCCTCAACAGAAGAGTGGATGCAAAAAATGTGGTATATCTACACAATGGAGTACTATTCAGCCATTAGAAACAATGAATTAAAAAACTGCTTTTGACCTATCTCTTCTGTGGGTTCAGTTGATGGTCCTCAGCCTATTAAGTTCTGCGCCTTCGCCCAGGCCCATCATCATGACAGGGTGGAGCTAGGTGTGGAAAAGCTTGACCTCCAGACGGACAGGAAGCAGAGAACATATGAGGAACTACGGATACATAGGATACATACAAGGAACATACAAAACTGGGTTAACCTTTAAAGCACACCACCAGGAACCAACCTTCTTCCTACAATTCGTTTCTGCATGCTGAAGCTTCCAGAACTTCCCACTGAGGAATCTATTAATCAAAACGTGAGTTTGCACACGCCTTTAATCCCAGCACTTGGGAGGCAGAGGCAGGCAGATTTCTGAGTTTGAGGCCAGCCTGGTCTACAGAGTGAGTTCCAGGTCAGCCAGGGCTACACAGAGAAACCTTGTCTCGAAAAACCCAAAACCAAAAAAAAAAAAAAAAAAAAAAACCAACAACAAAAAAAAACCCAAACAAACAAACAAAAAATAGTTTAAGAGGCACATAGTCACAGGAGATTACTGACGTCTGGACAGGTGACACGTGAGCCAAGAAAGCTGTATAAAATCTGACAAAATGGGGGATGGGAGAGACTATGGTGGGAAGAAAAAGAAAAGGCAAAGGTGAACGCTGAGAGAACCCAGATTAGAGCCTGGGACACACTGAAGGGTAAAGTATGGGTCGAGCTGATAACTCTGGTCTAAGAGACCAGTGAGAGCCAGGCTATTAGGCCCACCGTGGATCACATGCTACGGATGGTCAGAGAAGATGATGCGCAGGGAAAGAGCGTGTGCACTTTCTGGTGGTGAGGTCACTCCCGGGCGAATTTGGATAAGTAGACGATACCGACAGACACTTTACTGGCACTGGGATTGGTCGTGAGTGGGGAGAGGAATTCATAGAATGAAAAGGCGCTCCTGGCACGTTATTCTTTTAACATCATCGGCCCTCGTTATATTTTTAAGTACAGAGGAAGGTGACAATAGATCAGTTACAGATATTTGCTGTGGGAAATTAGCCAGAGATTGGAGTTAAGAGCTAAGTCAAGAAGCCTAATGTTGGAAGGAAAGGGACAAATGCCTCACCTCAGAGTACAGGGAAACAGCCCAGATGCTGTGAAGACACAGGCTCCAGAAGGGAAAAGTCGGAGACTCCAGCTTGACCTCAGTCTCCCCCCTCCCCCACCCAGGTTTCAGGACAAGTGGCAGCCCTCCTAGTTTCATCCCAAAGCTTCGACAAACATTATAGCCAAAACCAGCTTGGGGTGGGATGTGTATTTCATCTTACAGCTTACAATCCATCCAAGGCCTGCTTGCTAATCCATACATTTCCTCCAGCCTTGGGACTCAGCAAATTTGGTGCAGTAGAAACCATGGAGGAGGATGCTTGCTAATGGAATCACTCACTAGCTTTCTTAGACACCTCAGGAAACAGCAGCCTAAAGCAGCGGTTCTCAATCTTCCTAACAATGCAACCCTTGAACACCATTCCTCGTGTTGTGCTGACCCCAAACCATAAAACTATTTTTGCTGCTACTTTATAACTCATAAATCATAACATACATTTCTGTGTTTTCCTAGGGTCTCAGGCAACCTCTATGAAAAGGTTGTTTGATCTCCAGGTTGGGAAATGCTGGCTGGCCTAAGGTACTGATCACAGTGGGATGGATCCTCCTATATTAATTAACAATCAAAATAATCTCCCACAGATACTCTCAGGCCAATTTGGATATTGTCAGTTTCTCTCTCAGATGACTCCAGGCAAGGTCAATTTGACAGTTAACAATATATCAGGAAATGGGACTACGTGCTAAACACAAAATTCAAGCCATGTACGGCAAGTCAGCGGGGAGTAGGTCAGTTAGACCCACTCTGCTCCAGCTGCCACTTAAAAATAGTTTTATTTATCCCATGCAATCAACCATCAAGAGACAATTTTCGGATGTAACACACACTGTGGGGGACTTTCTCTGTGCTAAGTCTTGTAATGGAGCTAGGTGATTTCCTCATTGTGCTTTTCAGTGTGGCGACAGTGACTGCTCATACCAAACCATGGGAAGCTTCACCTTAAAGAATTAGCAGAGATAGGGAAAAAGAGAGATGAAAAAGTCAGAAAAAGGCTCTCACTGAAAGCAAAAATACTTGACTGAGTTCCCCATAGATGCTATAACAAACCCAGGGTCTTTTTGGTTTTTTTGGATTTGGTCTTTTTGAGACAGGGTTTCTCTGTGTAACGCTGGCTGTCCTGGAACTCACTCTGTAGACCAGGCTGGCCTCGAACTCAGAAATCTGCCTGCCTCTGCCTCCCAGAGTGCTGGGATTACAGGCGTGCGCCACCATCACCTGGCTAATCCAGGGTCTTAAAGTATAGAAATATATTCTTGAAAGTCTAAAACCGGAGTCGGCAGAACCACATTCCTGGAGTTTCTAGAGAAGAGTCAGTGTCTTGTTTCTTCGATCCAGCCTCTGTGGCTACTAGCCTTCCTTGCCTTGAGTCTGTATCATTCCATTCTCTACTTCCCTCCTCAGTCTTCTTCCCTTCTTTCCAATATGTTACTCAAAACTCCCCTGGCCTCCCTATGAAGATCTGTATGATTTCATGGAAGGTCCATCTAGACCTTTCTTCTAGCTAAGATAGCATTCACAGGGTCCAAGGTAATTGATCTTATCTTTGGGAATCAAGACCAAATACGTGAGAGAATCACATTAAGTACAGGGAACCCAACATACAGGGAGAACCCATCAGTCTATCAGATCCAAGAGGAAAAATAAAATCCAAACTGTTAGCTTATACACAGTTCATCTTTACAGTGGAACTGTAGAGCAATTAATGGACACATGCAGTGTGATTAACCTGTGATAATTTAGTAAAAAGTCAAGCAACAAAAGCAACTGGTTGTATTCAATAACTCAAGATGCAATCTTTGAGGAAGAGAACCAGGCACATGACTGTGTAATTTGTTATTGAGGAGGTCAACAACCATGCCTCAATAATCCCCCAGAAAATTGTCCTAATTGCAATAACTGCAAAAAACTGAAGCATGAGAGTCACTTCACCTCAGGCTTTGCAGAAATCTCATGATGCTGTGGTTTGGTGTCAGTACAGTGAGCACCCTGTTTAACTGGGTTACAGTAGCTCCTTTGGCTGAAATGTTTAAAGTAGTGTATTTCAAATCACCTGTGAAAATATTTTTCATGCCCCACAAAATATTTGGTTTATAAATCAGGACTCCATGGTATGCATTCATAGTGTCAAACTCCTCAATAATCAAGGCCATCCTTTCAAATAGCCAGGAAGTTGAGATTTCTCCATCCTCAGCTATGCCATGGTTCATGATCAAGCAGTGAGTTTTCAACACTGCAAACAAACCAAACTTGTATGAGATTCAGAAGTGTATAAAAGAGGGAAGTCTAAGTCTTCAAACACTGTTATTTTGCTTACTTAAAACGTTTTTGACACACAGGGTGCTCTCTTCCCTACAGCCCACCAGAGGAAAGCTAGTGATTTCCCTTTTTCTCTTGAACTATAAGTGTCTGTGAAGGAGGGTTTATAAATGTTTTTGACAACTGAGCTTTGTTCTATTGGGCTGTTAGCCTTCTTTTGACTAGTGTCTCCTTGACCTCCAAATGCCTCTCCTGCTTCTCATAGCCCAGGTTTTGCTCCTGGCATACCCAACACACAACCTCTCAAGGGAGCCTTGTTCTGTCTTTGGCTGGCTGGAAGGGTCTTCCTGTTATACAGAATTTATTTTTTCCTTAGTTTCTAGCCTAACTTTTCCCATCTGGGGAGAACCACTCTATATGCAAGTCTCTTTAAGGCATAGCCTTATGTCTCTGAAGGCAGAAATGCCCCTCCTGTCACCATGTTTTATTACAGACCAACTGGGTCTCTTGAAAGAAGGAGCTTCTGGGAGTGGTGAAACAAATGCGTCAAAGTCAACTCATGGGTTACAGCCTATGCTCTGCTGTGGACAGCTTTCCAGACTACTTTCTGTTCTTCTCTCCCAAGACAGCTTTCTCTTGCTAGTCTAAAAACTCTCTGGATACCTCTTCTCTTGCAGATCAAAAGCCCAGGGTTTTTTGTTTTTTTTTTTTAATTTTACATATCAATTCAGTCATTACCCCACTTTCCCTTTTGATTATCCCATGAATCAACATCCCATCATCCTGGGCTCTTGATTCTTAGAAAGAGACAGCAAGCACAAACACAAACAATAAGATAGCTGGATGGAAGGAACCTCATCATGAAATTAATGTTCTGTAGATGTCTGGACCTAAATTAGCTCTGTCCCTGACTGACCTTGAACTCAGGAATCTGCCTGCCTTTGTTAGCATAAACAAAAAAACCTTAACTGGGCGGGCTCTTGCCTCCTTGCCACCACTCTCTAAATCTCTTTATCTCCTTCCTTAGTATCTTTCTGACAAGCTGGCTCATAGTGCAGCTGCCTCTCTGTTCTGTTAGGTCTGTGAAACTCTTTATGCAATTCAAATTGCATCCTTATATTTTGCATAGTTGAGAAATTACATATTTTCAAACTCATGTTTTCAGTGTTTTTTCCCACAGCCATAGAGCTGTCCTGAAAGTCACACCATTCTATGATTTTGCTGAGACATAGACGTGCCCTTGCCTCCAGATTGGTGTTGCCTCTGATTATTATGGAATCATTAACCTTGGTAGAGAAGATATTCCTCGAAGGAGGAACATGAAAACATGTATACTATTATACAAACAAGCCTTTCACCCTCAGCAACCATGGACACTCATGGAGGCTCACACCCTACTAGTTCTGTTTCAGAAGTAGGAACCATGGCATGCTGTCCCTTACACATGGCCAAGCAGCCCTTCTGGGCCTTTCCTTGTTATAGGTAGCCTAATTTCCTTTCCATGTGGGTTCCCCATGACAAATTCCATATCTATATTTGTCCCAAGCAATGGAGAAAGGCAGACCCGGGCTATATTACATCGGTAGCACACTTCCTGACTGCAGTGTAAGATGTCCTGAGCTTCAAGGTATCCACTTCTCACCTCCCTTTAGAATAATTTCCAGCAGGGCATCTAAAACTCCTTAAATGACCATTCTCAGTTCATACACAATTGTTTCATCTCTGCCCTTGGACATTTTGTGTTTTCCCATAATCCATCATATTTTCTTGCAAACATTCATAGTTGACAACCCATCCTGTGGATTGCTAAGGAGCCCAGAAACTTGAAAGAGGAGTAATGTTTAGTAATGTGGATTTTCTTGGAGCCTTTAAAGAGAAAAGACAAGTTGAAAGAACTACCCCAGTTGCCTTTATATCAAATGAAAAGTTTCTGAAAAGAATATAATGTACCTTATGAAAGCTCAGTGACTAAGACTTATTTTTTTTCTTAATATTCTCAAAGAATGTAATAGAAATGGAGGAGGCTTCTGTGAAGCATAATTTGCCATTCATCGTGGTACTTTATTTTCTCTACATAAATATGGGGGATGTTCTAGAAGAACACTAAATAAAGAGCCTTTTTTTTCTAAAATATTTAAAGTACAGGATAAGAGGTTATAAAAATAACTGGTTGATTCATTCTCATTTGCATTTATACATTTTGATGGAGAAAAAGGGCCCAAGAAGACCTTAAGTGGTAAACCATGGATTCCTTTTGAATCTTCATTGGCAATGGGCTTGAGCTCATAAATGGGGTTGATATCTGTGGAGGTGGCTTTGATTAAATTGAACCCTGCACTATAGAAGGTGACGCTGGTGATTTGAATGAGAATGGCCCCATGGGCTTATATGTTTGAATGATTAGTGGCATTGTTTGGGAAGGATTTGTAGGCGTGACCTTGTCAGAGGAAGTGTATTACTGAGTATAGACTTTGAGGTTTCAAAAGACTCAGGCCATTTCTGCTAGCTCTCTGTACCTCATAGTTGTGTTTCAAGATGTGAGCAGTCAGCTTCTGCTCCAGAGACAACCTTGCCTGTCTGCTGCGAGCTGCAATGCTCCCTTCCATGATGGCCATGGTGTCCCTTTGAAACTATAAACTCCAAATAAACATTTCTTCTACACTTGCCTTGGTTATGGTGTCTTTTCACAGCAATAGAGAAGTGACTAAGATGGTGGCCCTATACCCTCACATATTTTCCAGTGAGTCTTTTTGTTTTGATTAGTTTTTGGTGTTTGTTTTGTGGGTTTCTGGTAGTGATAGCGTTTTGTTGCTATTTAGTTGATATTTTTGCTTTCAGTGCTAGGGACAGAACACAGAGCCTCTTATGTGGCAGCTAACCATGCTACCACTGAGCTCTGTCTCTGCCCTCATTGCATTCTTCACTGCCCTCAAAGTCTTGTTAATCCTAGAGATTTCCAGGTTTATGTGTCTTTTAGGAATAAAAGTAAAGGAACAGGAATGAAATTTCACTTTACCTCAGGCTGTGGAAATCACCTTGTTAAGTTATCCATGCCCACTATCCCACTGAAAAGTTAAAAACAAGATCTCATTACCAACTTCATAGTTTTCAACAAGCCGGCGAATGTTTCTAGTTATCCATCTGTAAATTCTCTTTGGCTAAGTAACATTTTCTTGGCCACCACCATCTCTGTGAGTGTTTTGATTTGTTTTCCTCTTACTCTCATTTCCATGTATACATTTTGAAATTCTCATATTTGCCTCAGAAGTGAAGAACCAGATCACTGACAGGATCTTGACACTATCTGTAGTCTATGAATCTGGATAGTCAAGTACAGTCTCCCCAAATAAAAACACAGAGTGTCACTCTAACATCCCTGTGGGATTGGTGACACTAACTCTAGGCAAAACACAATCTAGCATCTGTTCCCAGGGTTTTGCCTCTTCCAGAAAATTCTTATAAACAGCACCAAATAGTTTTATTATTATTTTTTCCTTCTTGTAGTGCAGAAGGACTTTTGAGAGATGATGTAGTAACAATAGACTACTAACTTTTAATGCCGACTAATATTCATTGTATGGTATACTATATTTTGCTTACTAAGCAATGAGAGAACATTTGAGCTGATCCTGATCTGGCTGTTACAATAAATGTATGTTTGATGGGTTTCCATTTTAACTGGGATGAATACCTAAAAGTCCTTCATTCCCTGAAATCTGTGGAAATCTGTGGGGAGCATAAAATTGTTATTTCTAAATGACTTCATTTTGTTTTGTCCGTGTGTACAGAATTCTTTTTCTTATAGATGGTATTGAGTTGTTTAAAAAAAGATGTTTGGCTATGAATTGTTCTGGATCCATTTTTCTTGGAATACACTTTCTGTCTCTGACATGTACATGCACACAATATAATGCATCTTTCTTCTAGTATTTTCTATATTAATTTTGACGCATCATTGGTACAATAGTTTTATACATAGAACATTCAATGCTATAACTTCTTCCTGTAATTATTGTCCAGTCTTCATTCTTATTGTCATTTTCTTCTAGTCCTATCTTCCTTCATGGACCTTTTGCCTTCAGGCTGTCAAAACTCACTTGAGAACAGTTAAATACTGTTCTAAGAATTATCATGACCAAGGCAACTTACAAAAACAATCTCCAGGAAGTGGTGGCGAAGGCCTTTAACCTCAACACTTGGGAGGCAGAGAAAAGGTAGATCTCTGAGTTCAAGACCAGCCTGGTCTACAGAGTGAATCCCAGGATAGCCAGGGTTATGCGCGCGGGTGCGCGTGCGCGTGCACACACACACACACACACACACACACACACACACACACTGTCTCAAAACAAAACAAAATGGAACTAACCAAACAATAACAAATGTACCCACAACAAAATAAAACAATCAAACAAATCATTTAATTGGAGGCTTGCTTACAGTTTCAGAGGGTGAGCTCATAGCATGGCCATCATTCTGGGTAACATGGTGAAAAGCACATGCTACTGGAACAGTACTGAAAACTTACATGTTAAAACAGCAACTACAAGGTAGAGAGAAACAGCGACAGGGACAGAGACAGAGGGGGAAGGAGAGAGAGAGAGAGAGAGAGAGAGAGAGAGAGAGAGAGAGAGAGAGAGAGAGAGAGATAGTTAAATTGGAGTGGTATAGTCTTTTGAAACCTCAGAACCCATCCCACCTCCTCCAGTAAGGCCACACCTCCTTATTCTTCCCAAATAGTTCAACTAACTGGGGCCCAGACATTCAAATAGATGATCCCATTGGGACCATTCTTATTCAAAACACCACAGGCTGTTTTCCTCAGACCTCGTATTTGCTCATTCCAAGCTATGTAATTTCTATAAGATTGTATACTGATATTTGTTTATGGATTTCCTGAAAGATTATAACTTCTCAAATTATGTTAATGGTTACTATTTCTACTTATTGTTAAAGTAGACAACTTTTCAAGTTTATTTATCTGAAATATGTTCAAATTCCTGTTTTAATTCTTGTGTCTTTTTTAAGCCAGAATCACTTCATTTGTCTGTGTGTAAAATAGTACCAGCAGCAATTGAAGACAGTTCAATTTAGTTTTGATATTTTCTTTTTTCTAATACTTAGGCAATTGATTTCTGTCTTGATTGTGTTTACCATGATAATTGAAATGGATGACAATATTTCTGTCTCTGTCCTGGTTGCAATTGAACTATTTTAATATTGTATCTTTTCAGATGATGTTTTGATAGAGCTACTATTCTTGATTATCTCTACATTTATTTGTAAATAACAATGAGTGCTGAATTCTAATCATTCAGTATATAATTATTTGATTATCCATTTGTGGCTTTAAAATGGTTGCATTTATTTTTTATGTGTGTGTGCTTTGTGCATACTCAGATATGTGTAAGAGTGCTCACTCTGTGTGTATGTGTGTGTGTGTATCTGTCTGTCTTTCTGTCTGTCTATGCACACTCACACAATATAATACATCTTTCTTCCAGTATTTTCCATATTAATTTTTGAGACAAGATCTCTTCCTGAACCCGGAGATAGCCATTTTGACTAGACTAGCTAGGCAACCAATACCAAGGATCTATCTATTTTGTCCTCTCCCAGCTCTGTGGTCACAGGCACACACTAGCACTCTCAGATCCTTACTGTGTTCTGGGGACCCACACTCAGGTCCTTGTGATTGCTCAGTCAACATTTTACTTTTATCCACTGAGGCACTTTTTCCCAGTCTTAAAAGATTTGTATTTTTAGTAATTATTTGTATATTTAGTAATTAGCTAAATATGAATGATACTAGGTGTTGGTTCATTCTGAATAATTTGTGAGAAATGATGTTTGAAATGATTTGAAAATGAATCAAATTGATATATATATATATATATATATTAAAATTGGTTTCTTGAAAATAGCCTAATTACATAAATTTTCTTTTTCATATTTATCTTGACCCTTTTAACAAAGATTACCCTGAAGCTATTTTTGAAAGGCCAGCTTTTAAATTTAAAGCTAATGCTTTAAATAGACTACAAATTGTAATAAAAGATTACATTTTGACCCTTTTTGTGGATAGTTATGACAGTATGCCAGCTGTTTATTTCTGCCCCCAGGAAGCCTTTTCAAAAAGAAACATCATTCTATCATTTTCTTCTTGTATTGAAGCATATCTCTCACTTGTGGCCCGTTACGTTTTTCCACAGAACACAATGGAGAACTACAACCACAGGTACAATTAACCACTTAAAACAGTTACCTGTTAGTTTAACCATGTCAGCATATTTTCTGGTTCTTGGATTTCAGTTTTGTGAGGCTATAGGTAGGTTATCTCAAATGAGAGAGGACTGAAACATATCTTTTAGTTCCGATACCATATCTGGGTTAGCTTTTGTCTTTGAGTTTTCATTTAAACTGAAATAACATGCACATATCAATGAACTAGCAGTCTTTAGGTCAGCCTGTAATATGTACTTCCAAAATCTGCTGTGGCTTGTTATACTGGGCCATGGGTTACATCAGCAGAGAAAGAGGGTCCAGTGGGACATGGAGTCCACCCAAGAATTGATTAAGGACACCTTTCCCCTTAGAGATTCAAAATATTATCCCTCTTTTTTTAATTCGTTACTTTCCTCCCTTCCTTTGTTTTTTTCATTTTGTTTTTACCAAGGATGTTTGTTTGTTTGTTTGTTTGTTTCAGTTGTCTTGGGCTGTGTGCTGGAGACTGAAGCCAAGACTTTGTACACATTATGGGAGCACTGATCTATCTCATAGCCCAATTTTTGGATATTCAAACTAGTCCTTTCTTTCCACTATAGAATTAAAAAATACTCAGCAATCAAGTGCAACAAGTCCATGTTCATCTAGAGTCAGCTAATCATCACCAGTATTAGTAGAACTCTAAATCAGTAACTCCCCTTTTAGGGTAAGGTAATTGTTTTTTAAAGGAAAGATCGGTGTTTTATATGTTACGCCTTGCATTTCTTATAGGATTCTGTTCCATTTAAGAGTCAAAAGTTGGATGGAGAAGGGTACCCAATACAGAATGTTGTTTTCTTTTGTATAGAAAGTCAGAAAAGAAAACGAAAGACCTCCACTGTGAAAGAGGAGGAAGCTACATAAGTATGGGAACTCCATATTGTGTAACTTCAAAAAATAGCTAATGTAGCTTATTTTGAGAGTCAAAAAGTCTTGCAAGTCATATTATTAAATGATTAAATGTGAAAGAAAGCAAGTAAAAACAGGGCATGGGTTTCAGGAATCTGTTTATCTTCCCCCAGGAAACTGCTGTATCCCAAATCCTGGAAGGATTCAGACAAAGCCATTCACAAAATCTCCCGAGAGAGAGAGAGAGAGAGAGAGAGAGAGAGAGAGAGAGAGAGAGAGAGAGAGAGAGAGAGAGAAAGAGAGAGAGAGAGAGAGAGAGAGGTGGGGGAAACTGGAGGTCAAGAGCAAATAGAGAGGCTGTCGTATTTATTCTGTGTGGTAGTCATTATACTCCCAGCCATATGTAGACAGCATGGAGCACTGTTACACATTATACACACAACTTACACAAGAAACACAGGAAAGGAAAACGCCATTCGCATCCTATTAACTGTGCAGTTCAGTAAATTTAACAGTAATATTTGCTCAGTTGTATCATGATAAGAATGACCCCAAGGATAATTAAAATGCTTGTCTCTAAAGGAAGTTGTTTGTTTTTATTGTTTGATCATTTTTATCCCAGAAATAAAATTTGGATATATTTGTGGTATACTATATGACAGCTTAGATATATGACATTCCATGACATCATGGAATAGACAAATCATGGTAATGCACGGCATATTAGCAAATGCCTTCAACTCTAGCTTTGGAAGGCTACAAAGAGTATGAGCTTCAAGCTGGCTTTGGCTGGCACATGCCTGTAATCCCAGCTCTCTGGGAGGCAGAGGCAGGCAGATTTCTGAGTTTGAGGCCAGCCTGGTCTACAGAGTAAGTTCCAGGACAGCCAAGGCTACACAGAGAAACCCTGTCTCGAAAAAAACCAAATCCAAAAAAAACAAAAACAAAAAACAAAAAACAACAACAAAAAAAGATTATGAGTTTCAGACTCTGTCTCAAAAGCAAAGTATGATGCATATGTGAGATATCATATATGCAAATACTTCATGTAATTATCATCTTGTGATAAATGCATTTTAAATGTTTTCAAAGTATGTAAAACATTTTATTTAACTGAAGTTAGCATACGGAACAGCAGATCCCTTGAACTCATTCCACGATACTCTTATTTTGTTTTAACAAGGGGACTTTTAGCCTTGCAGTCAAGTTTCTGATAAAACAACATATTTAACATAGGCTTCTTGGTCCTAGACGTTCGTATGGCCCCAAAACAATGATCTCATCTTCTCTCTGAGTCACTCTTGTACATTTTCATTGCCAAATCTGAGTCAAACAGGTAACCAGTAATAAAAATGGCAAGATTCAGAATTCTTAAAATACAAATATTCATGAACATACAGCATTAATGTCAAGTTCAATATTCTATAGTATGCAAAAATATATTCACAGCTCTTTCACTTTGGATTAAAATAAATGGTCTTTTAATAGCCTGTGTCAGGAGAAAGGTCATTCCTCCAGTCATAGTCCAGGGTGACTAATGTAAGGATAATGTCAATAAGTATCTGAAAGCAATTAATGAAATGCTTATTTAAATTAAAGTTTAATGTAAACTAGAAAAGGATGTTATAAAAAGTACACGTCTCTGTCTTACATAACTAAAATAAGAAGGAAACACATTACCAAACTTATATTAATCTAATCTAATGCTTGTTAGTTTAAATTGTCAATTTGACCCAATCTAGAGTTACCTGAGAAGAAAACCTACATTTTGTGGGCCTGTAGGCTTGTCACTGGAGGACTATTTTGATTATTAATCGATGGAGGAAGACCCAGCTGACTGTGGGTAGCACCATTGCTTAAGCTTGGGATGTTGGACTTTATAATAATGAAGAAAGCTGGCTGAGCATAAGAAAGCAAGCAAAAAGGATCTAGGGATTGTTTCTTTCTGCTCTTAACTCAATGTGATATAGCAAGCCTTTTGAATTTTGTGCCTTGACTTCTTCTGAATGGCAGGCCTGGAACTGTAAGCCAATAAACACTATTGCTCCCAATCTAAGTGGCTTTTTGTGAGAATATTTGTCACTGAAATAGCAATGAAATACGACAATAGTCTATTTTTTATGCTTTGTTTTAGGGAACAAATGATTTGGAATTTATAGTTTCAATTAACATGCAGGGTCAATTATGAGTATAGGGTTCTGTACATGGTCAAGTCTTTCTCTAAATTTTATATAATAGCAAAGATAATATTATCCACTGGGCCCATCCTCATGATCAATACTTAGCAACAGGAAAAGTATTTGTTTTCTCTGAGTCTGATCTCAGTGTCTAATTGGAAACATAACTAAAGCTGTCACACACACAAGCAACGTAAATTTAGTGTTAAGAAATTTTATATACTGGAGAATTTATGTTGGGATCAACTGGAAATTCAAGTGATGATGTGGGACTGGCAGATATCACCTAGGGAAACAGAAAATAGAAGCAGATATCATTAAGAATAGATTTCTATATTCCTATTACCACTGATTCATGTAAGGTAAAAGATCTATATAGGTTTCTGAAATTCAGACGGTCTATCACAGAAGCGTTAAGAGCCATTTATAAATAATGTCATCCTGTCTTAGAAAATGATAGATTTACCAATGAGAGAAGAGTGTTTGGGTGGGTATTCTGTGAGTCTTTCTCTGGGTAAGCTGATTGAGGAATGAATGTATAAGATAGACAGACAGAAGATAGATAGCTAGATGATAGGTAGATAGATACATAGATAGATGATAGATATAATAGACAAGCTATGCATACATATATATGTTAATTATATATACAACCAGATACATAGGCATATTATATACATAGATATAGATGAGTTATACATACAGAGATTATATGTGCATACACACATACATAGATGGATTATATGTACATATAATCCATAATCATATATACATACTTAAATGGATTACATATTTAACACACATATATAACTCATTTTGTACTAATACCTATTTACTCTTTCAGCCAATAGTTGCTGAAACAACTTTGCCAGACAGTATGTTAAAGACTTGATCCATTCAATAATGAATGAAAGCAGACATGAACACTTCTATTAATTAGCCATTAATCCTACTACCAATTCTGACCACAATGGTGCCTGCTACAGATAACCATAGAGTGTTGGTGGTATAATTACACTTATCAGTCACTGTGTTGAGTGTGGAATTATGAGAGATCTCTCTCCTTTCTCAGCACTTCCCAACATGAGAGAGAGGTCTGAGGGTCTCACATTATAGGCCAATGTGGAAGCACTTGCGCAAGGAGGAAGCAAGGTGCTCCTCTCCTCCACCTTTCTCTTGCCTCTCATCTTCCTAAGCTGATCAGTTATAACATCTTGAGTAGTCTGTGATTGGCACAGTTGAGCAAAAGAAGATGGACTTCTTTAATTTTTGTTATTCCATTGATTGTGTGTGTGTGTGTCTGTGTGTCTGTGTGTCTGTGTGTACTTGTAGGGGTCAGGGAATTTGAGAACTTACAGAAATCAGTCCCTTCCTTCCACCTTGTGGGCCCCAGGGATCAAACTCAGGTCATCATGCTTGCCTACAAATGCTTTTACTTTCCAAGTCATCTTGCTGGTCCAAGGAGAGCAATTCCTTAAAGTTTTGCTTTGCTTTGTTTTGTTTTCTTATATGTAGCATCAAGGAAAGCTAGGGAGGCTTTCACTGATGACAGTAACCATCCTTCATTGTCCATTTATTGGGATTTGATGCTTGTTCTACCCAAAGATGCTTGTATGAGCATTTTAAAAAATTCTCAAAGAAAATACTACTATCCTCTTTAGTGAATGAAGGAAAATAGAGCTGGAAAGTGTAGGTCCAGAGGCCTACCTCAAATAATAGACAGAGCCCATGTTTTCAACACTGTAAGCCATGTTCCAAGTGCCCAAATTACCTGTATTTGCTATACCTTATACATCATTGGTAACAATTGTTGGTGGAGTCAAGGGCTTAGCTAGTTCCTCTTTTCTATGTATCCCCAGAGAAAAGTGAAACCTGAGGTGCTATTAAAGAGTACCTTCAGATTGTGAAAGTGGAGCTAGCCCAAGGCCAATGGAAATACTATTTTGATAGCTGTTGCATATACATATATATGCATATATATGTTTTTATACCCAACCCAATAAAAATATGTTTTTATACCCAACCCAATATATATATATAACCTAACCCAAACCTAAACTCACTCCAGCTTCAGTGTTTTTCAAAAGAAAATCTACACAGCATTCTTTGACAATCACTGCAGCATTAGAGATTAATGATGCCCTTGAGAATGAATTTCTACTCACCTATATTCCAAGTCCTTGTAACCAGCATAGAAGAACAATACAGACTAAGATGTTGTGCACAAGGCCATATAAAATTCAATCCAGAAAGTCTGGCTCAGCCCTGGGGAGCCATGTATCAGAATGAGTCCAGAAATGCCTCGAGGTCATGGCACCCAGACTGCAGCTCTACTGTCCTCTGTAAGGACCCCAGTTCTGTATATTGCCTGTTAAAGGCTCTTACCACTCTCATATTAGACCCATGTTATAACATAAAGGGGGAGTAAACATGGCACATTCAGACCATAATTATCATGAAGAAAAAAACTGTGCATGGTTTTACTGATTCAAAGATGTACACTCACTAATTGCATTTCTGATAATCACATTAACTTTCACTCTGGAAAATTACTTTCTCCAGTTCCCTAAAACACAGCCAAAGTCTAGTTATCCCCAAGGTGCATATGGGAAAACTTAGAAAAAGAAAAATCAATGCCTCCCAGCTTCATTTCCTCCGCTACTGCCACAGCCACGATATCTAGACTCAGGATGTTTCGGGAATGGGTTAGACTTCACTCTGTACGATTTATTAGGCCCTGAGACTTTGCTCCTTAATATTTACTAGAACAGGTCTTTCATTGACAGTGGTTACATAAAGACGACAAACAAATATGCTTCATCGAAAGTGGATTCTGAGTGTGCTCTGACAGACCTGGTGCCCTCTCTCGTTGGCCCACTCTCAGGATCTTAGACATCAGAAGAGGATAATTCACTACAAAAGGTACCTGTGAGTAAAGTTTGCATGCGCTGCACTTTCTTCCTGAGTGATCCACACTGGCAAAGTTTATATTGACCTCAGAAACTTGCTAGGCCCTGTGATGTGGCCAGCAATTTTGTCTCATTAGACATAGTCATTGTGACCAGAGTTTAAATGAGATCAGAGACAAACGTTTGAAACATAATACTGAAAAGAGGTTGCAGCTTCTTTGCTGAAATAAAGAGTTAGAATCCCATACTGGGTTGTGAACAAAGACACAGGGAACACAGGCCCTGTGGGACAGCAGTATTTTGTGTGATTGCGGGTATCTTTTATCTCCTTGTATTAGTTTGTGTTCTCTAGAGTCACAGAATGTATGGATAGTCTTTATACAGTTAGGGAATTTGTCAATGACTTACAGTCTATAGTCCAACTCCCCAACAATGGTCAGCAGCAGTTATGGATGGAAGTCCAAGGATCTAGCAGTTTCTCAGTCCCACAAGGCAAGCAGGCAAGGAAGCGTGAGAGAGAATCTTCCTTCTTCCAATGTCCTTATATATCTCCAGCAGAGGGTGTAGTCCAGATTAAAGGCTTTAGGTCTCCAACAAAGGGTGTGGCCCAGATTAAAGGTGTGTGCATCCATGCCTTTAATCCCAAATGATCTTGAACTCGGAGATCTCCTTGTCTTAGCCACTATGCTTCAAGGCCTCCATGCAAAGATCCAGGTCAAAAACTTATATCTCTGAGCCTCCAAATTAGGATCATAGGTGAGCCTTCCAATTCTAGACTGTAGTTCATTCCAGATATAGTCAAGTTGACAACCAGGAATAGCCACCACACTCCTGAAGATTTCATGTACCTGGCAATTCTGCTGTGCAAGGAAATTAGTTTCTCATTGATGTCCATCTAAAATACGCAAGGTCTATAAAATAGTCATGGGGTCTATACAATCACAACTATATGTTTCTCACTTACAAGACACTTAAGGGCCAGGCATGTTGGTGAGAACCTGTAATTCTAGTGTTGTGGAGGTGGAGGCAGGAGGATCAGGAGTACAAAACCAGTTTCAGCTACATAGTGAGTTCAAGGCCAGCCTGAGCTACATGAGACTTATTCTCAAAAACAAATGACAGACAGGTAAAAGTAGAAAGCCAGACTAAACAATGGCTGAAAATTTTGAGAATGTACTGATTGCTAACAGTGTCAATTATTATAGTGATGAATTATGATTATTACATATCTAATTTATGATACATTCAATTAAATATTTTATTCTCTCAGGAAACATTTAAGAAAAAATTTTACCTTTCAATTTCTCCCAGGCTTATAAACCTAAAAGGACTCATGGGATTTAAAGTTATCTTTTTTTTTTAAATGTTGATAAAGTAACACTTTTGACATGTTCCCTCCAATAAATCCATTCCCTTAGAACTAGAGAAGAAACATTCCAAATTGCAGAACCAAAAAAGAAAATAGTGGTTCAGTGACTTCCAACCCCTTGGGTTTACCCATGAGACTTCACTTCCTGCCTGATAACTATGACTAACACTTCTAAATTGCCCACTTAACACCCAGTCTCTTTTGCCTGCTAATAGAAACCCATTTCCATTGGATAAAACATCATGTCCAAGCAACTATTCCATGTTGTAGCTCTGCTATGGCCAGTTTGGCTCAATGAAACACTACTGTCCTTTAACACCGTTGGCATGTGCTTCATTGCTTTATCAGTCTCTTCTTGCCTGAAACATGGAGTTGATAACTGAGAACCCAGCAGCTAACCTACATGAGCTAAATATGAGGGCAGATGCCCAGGATGACAGAGCATCAGGACACCCAGGAGTCTAGGATGGGGGTGGTATGGTAGGCCCTTGGGAGGAAGATATTCTAATCTGCCTGTTACTGAACCTCAATTGAGAAAATGTGTCTATAAGATTGGGCTGTAGGCCAGTCTGTTTGAGTTCCTGTTCTGGCTTCATTCAATGATGAACTACAATGTGGAAGAGTAAACTAAATAAACTCTTTCATTCCCAACTTGCTTTTCAGTCGTGTTTCATTGCAGAAAGAGAAACCCTAAGACAAGTTGGTACTAGCATAGTATATGGAGTATTGCTGTAGTAGACATGACCATGTTTTGGGTAGGATTGTGGAAAGAGTTTTGAAGTTTGGGCTAGAAAACCCTCCAATATTGAGAACTAGCTGGGATGTTCTTTTGGAGCTTGGAAGATATGAATGTTGAGAGCTGGAAAGTGGAGGTAGAGGCAGAGGCAGAGGCAAAGGCAGAGGCAGAGGCAGAGGCAGAGGCAGAGGCAGAGGCCGGTGGATCTCTGAGTTTGAAGTTTTGTCTACAGAGTGAGTTCCATGACAGCTGGGATACACAGAGTGACCCTGTCTCAGAAGAGGAGGAACAGGAAGAATAGGAGGAGGAAAAGTAGGAGGAAGAGGAGGAGGAATAAGAGGAGGAAGAAGAAGAGGAGGAGGAAAAAGAGGAGGGGAGGAAGAGGAGGAGGAGGAAGAGAAGGAAGAAGAAGAGGAGGAGGAAGAGGAGGAGGAAGAAGAGGAGGAGGAAGAGGAGGAGGAAGAGAAGGAAGAAGAGGAGGAGGAGGAAGAGGAGGAGGAAGAAGAGGAGGAGGAAGAGGAAGAGGAGGAAGAGAAGGAGGAAAAAGAAGAGGAGGAAGAGGAAGAGGAGGAAGAGGAAGAGGAGGAGGAAGAGGATGAGGAAGAAGAGGAGGAGGAGGAAGAGGAGGAGGAGGACGAGGAGGAGGAGGAATGCTGAGAGCAATAGAGAATACAGAAGATGGAGGCCTGGCTTGTGAAGTTTCAGAAGGAAGTTTAAAAAACACCATCAGAGCCATTTGCTGTTTAGAAGTAAAATTCTGCCACTCTGGTCTGACAGGGCTGAAGAATCAGCTGTGGTTTGTTTGTAATCTCATTGAACTAAAAGCAGAACACTCTGCTATCCTGGGTGAACATCAGATTTATATCTGGCAAGCTGTCCAAGCTCTGTCCATCATGACAAGGGTTTTCTATGCAGAAGCAGAAATGGCACTCTGCACGTAGTGCAACATACTCCTACTCTGGGCACAAGTTTCCTGCCAATGAATTTTGCAGGCGTCTTTTGCTTTGCTATATTACACTAACCTGTTTTTATAGGGACAGTTAAACATAAACAAAAAATAAATGAGGTGATGGTTCAAAGAAGATGGCCAACAATCAAGATATTTAATAGTAGGACCAATAAGGTGAATCAGTGGATAAAGATTCCTGTTGAAGACCAAGGTAGGATCCACATGCTGGAAGAAGAGAATTAATTCCTCTAAACTGGCAAATTAACTCCTCCAAATGTACTCTATGGCACGCACATACATATACTTCCTCCCTACAAAACCCATACACACTCACACTCACACACTAAGTTTTTATTATGTGTTATTGGGTTTTTTGTGAATTTCACATTATGCACCCCAGTTCCATTCATCTCCCCCTCCCCTCATGCCCACCCTCCACCCTTGTAACCTCCCTGCTGAGAGAGAGGGGTGGAGGGAGAGAGAGAGAGAGAGAGAGAGAGAGAGAGAGAGAGAGAGAGAGAGAGAGATCCTGTTGTGGAAGCTGTAGTGAGTCACAGTGTGCCCCACAGTGTACCCTTTTGTCCACACTTCTTTGCTTGCAAATGTTCCTTGCAATGACTCATTGGTCTGGAACGAGGCCTCTGGCTTCTGCTACTCTATTAATACTGGACTCTCACTGGGACTCCTCTCAGATAGCCTGTTGTTGCCCTGTCTCATGAAGATCCTGTAGTTTTGGATCTGTAAGGCGTGCCCCTTCATGCACTCCAGTACTCACTGATGGAATAGATGTTGGGGGTGTGTCAATTCAAAGCCCTGGATATGGGTCTGAGAGGTATCTGAGTCTGTCAGCCCACCAGCCCTCAGGCACCCACACCACTGCAACAAACTGTCCTGCCCTGCCCCGACTATCCCATCCAATGCCACAACCAGCAAGAGGCAGAGCCTGCTCCTTCATTCTTGTGCCCTCGGAGCTAGCTCATCCACACCCTCACCATCAGGGCCAGCTCTACTGTGCTGCCCAGGCGAGGAGCAGGATGCACTCTGGACAGTGCTGCAGCAGAGGAAGGGCTGAGCTGCCTCTCCCACTCCCTTACCCTTGTGGCAGGCTCACTAGCAACCTAGTCCCCTTGTGCAACCAGCACCAGTTCTCCCCTGCTGCCCAGGTCAGGTGCAGGTGCCCAGGTCTCTCTCCCAAGTGTTTCAGCCAGTAAGGGACAGGGACAGTTCTCCCACTCTAAATGACCTCTGAGTCAGCTCCCCTCCTGTCATAGGTAGAGAGGGATGAGAAAGGGGAGGAGGGCGTCTCTCCCTCATCCATGCCTCTGCAGGGCAGACAAGAGGCGGGGCCAGCTCTCCTATGTTCATATCCTTGAGGCTGGCTCACCTACAAAGCCCAGACCCAAGGTTAGCTATACTATGCTGCCCGGGCAAAGTTCAGGACCTGATCTCCTGAGTGTTAGATGCTGCCATAGGTGAGGGACAGGGCTATCTCTCCTCTCTGATGGCCTGCTGGCTAGCTCTCCTTCCTGCCTTAGGTCACCACACAGCAGATAAGTGGTGGGAACAACTCCCCCACACTCACACCACCTTGCCAGAGCCCCGCTCCCCACATCAGTCATACTGTGCTGCCCAGACAATGCACAGGGCCCGTTCTCCTGCATGCAGCAGCTGGTGAAGGGCAGGGCAAGCTCTCCTGCTCTCATGACCCAGGGCCAGCTCTCTTACCTGCTGCGGGTGGTAAGAGGCAAGGGGAGGGGGAGGGTATCTCCCTGGTATGAGTAGCTGGTGATGCTAACTGGGACCATGGTGGGGTCCTGGCTTGTGCTGCCACCAGGGGACATATCTGGGTCATGGCCTTATAGTAGCAGGGTTCAGTTGCCACCAAAGACTAGGTGGACTATGCTACTGTAAGGGAGACAAGTGGCAGGGCCAGCTCTCTGAAGTACTAAAGCTGCCTAGGACAGTTATCCTGCTGGCATGTCCTCAGGGCCAGACTCCCCTGATGCCCAGGTGTGGGCTGGGGTCAGTTCTGCACAGCCTTCAGACATCAACATGTCCTCAAGTGGCAGCCCAGACCAGGGATGTCCTCAGGTGGTAACCCAGACCAGGAATGTCCACCTGGCCTTTGGTGGTAACTGAACCCTGCTACTGTAAGGCCATGAGCTAGATATGTCCCCTGGTGGCAGCACAAGCCAGGACCCCACCATGGTCCCGGTTAGCAGCACCAGTTACTCATACCAGGCTGTGTTACCTCACTACCCTTGAGCCTCCAGCTCTGCCTCTCTTCATTGTGCCCACATCCTTGTGTTTCTCCACTGCCTTGCTCCTCCTAGTGGTGTCCAGGGTCTCTGAGTATCTGGATTTACCTCAGGAGTGGTTTCAGGGTTGCTATGTCCCTACTTGTGAAGTATGATCCCAGGCAGGGTCATCTCAGGCATGGTCTGCTCCCTGAGGCTTGTGTGGAACTCTGACTCGTGGTCATTTCTGGCTAGCTTCCTGTCAGGGCCCCGTGTCACCAGACTGGAGGTTGTCTCAGGCTCACTCCTTGCCTGGGCCTGCCCCTGTGGCTCCATAGGAGGACCATCTGTCTCAGGCTCACTCCTACCCAGAGTCATGGTTCCAGGCCAGGTTCTTCTAGTCTCCGGTGCATTCCCCACTCTGGGAGCCTAGCCAGGCTATGCTACTATGTATTGGTGGTTGTCTCAGGCTAGCTCCCTACCCAGAGCCCCCCTGGTGCTGGCCTGGTGGTCATCTCAGGCTTGCTGTTTTTCAGGGAACATTAGGTTACTAATCATTCAGATGTTCAAAGGTCAGGACACTGAGCATAGACATAGCCTCTCTCCTCTCTGCCACCTACTTATACACACGAGACACAGCAGCCACAACTGCAATGCCTACAGGGACAGGCACACACTCATTTTATTTTTTAAATAAAACAGAATGCATGTAATAGTAGTGACATACTTTGTTTAAATGCTAATTTGTCTGTATAATCTCTTTTTTCTATCCCTCTTCCTCAACCCAACACCAATCCTCCTTATCTGAAATACTAGTGGGTAAACACTACCTTGTAGAAATAGAAACTTTTAATATTTACTTTACTAATCTTCTAATTCTACTTCCCAGTAGAAGTCAGGGGTGCTTTCTGTCCTTTGGGGTGGTATGTGTTAGTCAGTTTTCTGTTACTACTAAAAACACCTGAACAATCAAACTATAAGGAAAAAAAATAATTTAGCTTGGAGTTTTAGGGATTTCAGTGCATGGTTTACTGACTACATTGTTTGGGACTTGTACTGAGGAAATACATCGTAATGGGAGTGTATGTTTGAATAAATTTAACCTCTTGGCAGCAGGGAAGCAAACAGACACAGAGGAAGAGCCAGAGACCAATGTCCCTTCAAGAGCACAACCCTAGTGAATTATCTTCCTCTCGCTTGGTTCCACCTTGTAAAGACTCTACCACATCCCCAAAATCTATGGAACACTATTTCAACAAATGGACTTTGGAACCATTCCAGATCCAAATTATAGCAAACGGCTAAAGGAAATTAAGATTAGGCAGGGGTTTTGAAAGAGAAGAAGAAAGGTTTTGGCCTTCGGAGACCTGAAAATAGTAATTTCCCAAAAAACTAAGACCCAGAGGAAGCGGTAGTCTATGTCCTATGAGTGCTTTGTAGAGTTGACCACATAAAATCCCTATGGAAGCTGTCCCCTCAATATATAAAGCCTCATCAGAGACTTCCAGACCCAAGGGTAGCAGCAAGAGTCTCTATACCTGAAGACAAACGTAGAAATGGTTAATAGTGGGTTGTGTTTGTACCAGTGAATGGGGATTCTTCAGAACTTTGGGGCTTAGAAATATAGTAGAGCCCTTGAACAACAGGAATAATGTTCTCAACGACGGAAAATGGTAACTGAGGCTACCAATCCTACCAGTTCAAAGATCTGAGTCAAATATAAGTTGACAAGCAAAAGAGAGATGTAAACATTTCTGCCAGCATGCTATACTGTTTATAAAGAACATGAAAGATTGCATACAAATCTTCCAGTCATGATATAATTACTCCTGGGCCCCTGCTATGTATATTTTTAGCTCTCTTAACATAACTTAGAATTTCGGTTAGTCAAAGGTGATTTAGAAGAAAGACTAGCTTTACCTTGAAAACAGACCTGTAGTGTTCTATTGTGTGCTGAACACCTGAATAAGATTAGCCCTTGTTAGAAAGCTGTTGGTGTCATTCTCTCAAGATCCAAAGTCCTGGCTTCATTGTCTCCATAATGGTAACTCTCCGTAAAGCCTTCCTGGACGTACCTGCGAAGAAAAACAAATGAACGTTCATTTAACAAGTCCATATGTCATATTCATACTGATAAGATAAATCCTTAGGTAGCACGAATCTGTGTCTCATGTGAGGGTTTCTAGCTGAAGGACAAAGATGGGAAACAAGTACATTTGCCAGCAAATATAATGAATTACATAGTTGGGAACTGAAAGTTTCAAGATAGAAGGCAGAAAGTGAGAACAAAATTGACTCTTCCTACTACAAATAATGTTTTCAATCGATTAAATGAAATGCACTAAAATGAATTGAAACAGAGCAGCCACGGGAGCTAATTGGATCTGTTGCTGTCTCTAGTACACATGATGAAACCAGAGAAAGAAAGAAAACTGTGACTTTGAATTGAGTCCCAATTCTTTTAAAGTCAGACTATGTGCCCGTGGCATCTGTGTATAAATGTCTAATTGCTTTTCATCAATGGGCATTTCCACTTAAGCCAAGCCCATTGGGGAGGCCAAGTAATTTATTTTAATTAAGTTTGTTGGAAACAATTAGTAATTTTCATGTAATTGAGTTAGAAGTGAGAAAAAATCCAGTTCTGGAAAAGTTCTCCTTGTTGGCTTCCTAGTAAGCATGAATGTGGTTTGTTCGCTGCAAGCTGGGGACACTGGCCTGTTTAGTGTCCAGTCTGTCATTCACCCATTGTCAGCTCTCCTCAGCCACTCCCTGGTAATGGTTACCAGAATCTCAAATCGCCAACTAGATGGTAGTACAACTCTATCTCTTAACTCCAAAAACCAGCTCAATGATTATAAAGTGTGTGTGATGTGTGTGTGTGTGTGTGTGTGTGTGGTGTGTGTGTGTGTGTGTGTGTGGTGTGGTGTGTGTGTGTGTGTGTGTGTGTATGTGTGTGTGTGTAAAGAACCAGCAAGAGCTCTCTCAGATATGACAGCATATTCAAGGTTTTCTAGGCCTTTAGGGCTGTCCCTTGGCCATGTGCACAGATCATGCCCAGTATTTCCTGGGTGAGAGTTCAAGAAAGCATATGGCTAAGGAACCAATTAGGTCATGTCACTTGAGTCTCTGTACAGTTTGTGCCTTAGAGACAAACCTGTTAATCACTGAAATAATAATCACAACCTGAAAGAAATGAAAAATTGTATCAGCTAGGAAAGAGCTGGAAAGGCCAGCGCTATAGCTCAGTAATACAGAAGGGCTGAGGGTGACCCCCATCTCACCACCACTGCCATGCCTACCCCAACAATGAAACCAAAGAGAAAGGAGGAAGTTGAATTTATACTTTATGTGACCCTCCCCCAAATGGAGCACAATTCAAAACTTTTTGGTGTCATATTTAACTGGAACTCTTGAAAGTAGAACCAAAGGTCACATTGGAAAGAGAGAAACACGAAGCTCTTGAAATAGAAGGAAAGTATTTAAAGCTAAGGTATGTTGAAAAAGATGTCTGGGGTCACTAGCGACATCCTATGGTAAGCATGAACTTAAAATGTTTTCTGGAGACTGTAGTTTAGGTGCATTAGGTCTCAAGCCCTCTAAGGGTTTTGTTGATTTCTGTGGTTTTCTTTACTGGATTTGGAGAGAGAGAAAAATAAATAAAAAATTGTTCATCTGGTGAGTTTTCATCCAGGCTTTGTATTCTACAAGACTATACCACATAAACAAAGGTTAATTTCAATACTGTAGAACTTACTGGGAAGTGTAAGGATACTACATACATACAGCCTTATGAAAGGATGACCACAGCAGCACGGATTTAGGACTTCAGTGGGATTTATTCCTTTTATGTCCTTATTCAGATGAATGGCCCTTGTGTTGTTATTGTCACTATCTCTCTTGAGTTTCAGTCACATGAGTTTGAGGTTGATAATTAAACTTATGTGAAATACGCTCTTTGAAATATAAAAGGAATTTTAAATTATCCCCTCTTGGTAACCACATCAAAGACAGAAAAATGCAGAACCCAAAGATCCCCCAGGTAATATCTAACCCTAGCTTCCATTGTGGGAGGCAGGAAGTGTGCAAGGTGGGCTGGGCAGAGCAAGGCGATCAACTCATCTACTGCCAAGGAATATCGGCTCCTATGAAGTTCTTCTTGCCCAGCTCGTGATCCACCACCCTCTTCCTATGATATACTTCATTTACTCCTACCAAGTACTTTTCTTTCTGTACATCTTTAATTTATATGCCTGTTATTGATGCTCAAACCCTAAAATCTATATTGATATAGCCAATCCCAGAGGCGAGTTGATCATTTTAAGTCTTTAAATGTGAATAACAATATTAGATCGATGCCTGTCCTAATTTTTAATGCTTTGTAGAAGTCACAAATCAAGTATTGCCAAGCAAGTAACAAACCAAGTTTCTGAGACTCAGCTGTAAGTCTCTTTCTTTGACTTTAATGCTGAGTCGAGGAGAAAATTCTGCATTGGACATGGTCTTGTTTATTTCAAAAAGTGTCTCGCTGGGTGCAGGAGATTTTTTTCCAGCCTGAGGTGCTCTCTCACTCTTCCGTTACATGCCAGTTTTTTATGGTTATGAGAACAATGACCTCATTCTCTCCAGTTGATAACAATAATGACACACTTTTTATAACTTGAAAAGGCCTCTGCTTATTGATATGGGGGTTAAAATTAACTATAACACAGGAGTCTCCCATTGCATACCTCGCCTTATCTTGTGGTGCAAAAATGAGGAAGATGGAAAACATGTCTAACTCGTGGCTGTTCAGGGCTTTGTCAGCGCTGATCTGTGCTCCTGGAGAAACCTTTATCTTCTCTTTCAGTTCCTGCCACAGCTAGCTAAGCTACATCTTGTTGAACATTAGCCTAGCTAAATGGACCAATCACACTAAAACGGGTAAAATAAAAAGCCTGTGCTGAAGAGGTGGTGACATTTAATTCACAGTAACGTTTGATAGGCTAATAAATGTGAAAGCTAACTGATCTTTGCTGCTCAGAGGAAGCATGTATCTCTTAGCTATAGCCCTCAACTGCATTTTCTGTGCTGAATTCTGTCTAAAATCTACAAAATGTAGTATTTAAATTAATTGAGGAGTCAAGTCTAAGCAAGAATGATAACTGAGCTCTGGTCTCTGGTATAATAAGTCTGAAAATGAGAATGTAGTCTTATTTGGTCATACTAATGTTTGTGAGTCTAACCCCTATCCTCTATAAAAATAAACAAATAATAAATAAGCCCTCTTTTAAGGAAAAAAATAAACCTCTGTCCAAACAGAAAAGTAGCATATTTTGCATGTGGACTTCGACATATGAATTAGCTGCCATCCATTGCGGGTTCCAGATAATGGTGGATCCCATCACGAAATAACAATAGAGAGGCTTTGCATCTTATTGCAATTGTCCAAGCTCTTATCACTCTCCTTAACTTAATTAACATAACCTCATAGGACTGTACAGTATTTTTATCTCTGTTTTCAACCACTGTATTGGGCAGATTGCTGGCAATCTGATTATAGGCATTCTTCATCAAGGTTTATTGTTATTCAGATTATACACAGTGTTTAAAGAGGACTATCTCACCATTTCTAGCCTTACCCAGTGCTCTTTTTAAAAAAAAAAATGTGTACTGCCTCTAATGTGTAAACACAGATGTCATGTGAAAGGATTGGTCATTTATTCTAATCATGGACTATTGCAGAATAAGATACATTAATCCACAGGAGAGCTATTAGCCATTCTGACTCACCCCACTGCTTGCCTGATGTGTATGAGGTTATATTTTTTAAAGTGATATCCTGCATTTTACTTTGCATATTTTTACTATAGTGCCTTGTCAGGGAAAACAGGAGTAGGGTCTGGGGGTGACAAAAGGCAGGAGGAAGAAGAGATGGCTTCCCCAGACCTTCCCAAGATGATCCTTCAAGGCGAAGCCACCTGAGAAATAATAAGTGTTTCTTGCACATTGTGGATGAAGGGTGTGGGTGTGGATATCCCCGTGCTGCCTTCCATAGCTAAAGATTCAGTAAGTAAGAGAGGACTGCCCACAAACGGTCATGTGATGTGAGCTGCTACTGCAGTCATCATCGGAGGGATCTGTAAGCACTCTGTGTTAAGCCAGGAGGCCCCCTGGGGAAGTTCTGCTGCGGTGGCAGTGAGCTGAGGTCCTTCTTCATGACCTTTCAGTGGACTCGTTGTACTGTAGGGAAAGATATGCAAACTGAAATTCATGATGTCACATTTATGCGTATAAAACTCAATGAGCACTTAAGTGGCTGCTTCTGAAGGCTCAGTGTAACCCAACTTTGCAAGATCTGGCCTCTTCTGACCTTACTTGCAGTCCCTGCCCAGCTCCCATTCACCTCCATGTTGCCATTGCACATGCATCTAGCTCCATTCCTTGTAATATCCACAATTTTCTGCTCAATTTTTATATTTATGGAAATTATGTTCCTTTCCACACTCTGTAGCCAAATAATCACGGTAATTTCAATTCTCCCGTCTCCACTGCCAGGATCTGACTCATGCCACCATCATCCATCCCTCTTTCAGGCTACAGCCCTCGCTGCCCTGTTTCAAATCACTGCCCTGTTATCAAGTATCTGCCACACAGCGGGCAAAGCATTCTGTATCAAGGATAGCATCAAGGATAAGTCAGGCCTGTTTTCACTCTGAGAAGGAAATTCAGATTCCAGCGTTTGACCTCTGTGTCATTGCCTGGCTCCCTTTGCTCTGCTTCCCCGTGCTCATTATGACCGTGACTCCTGTTCCGTGTCCCTCGTGGACCTCTTTGGGTCTCACAGACACACTAACTCTCTCTGGTCTCAGGGACTCTGGCACATCCCACCTTCTCTAGAGAGTCTTCTCCAGCGTGTCCTAGGGGCATTGGAATTAATGTGATATCTTTGGGAGACCTCATCTAACCAGGTAAACTGTTATCATGATAGCTCAGCTTCTGTTACTCTCCAGCATACTCTATTGATTCTCTGACTCTCCTCTTAGCTGCAATTATTGATACCTAGTTTGCCTACTATTTTATCTTGTTCTGGAAACATCAAGAGGAAAAACACTTCCTCATCTGATGCCCGGTGCAGTCTAGATCTCACACACTCAACAGCTGCTTCCTGATTCATGGGCCAATTTTCTTCCTCTTCTTCCTCTTCACCTGCTCAGTGTCTTTCTCCCTCCTGATCCTATTTCACATTCAGTGGAACATTTCCCAGAATTTGATAATGCTTATAAAAAATCACCATTGACCTTGTATTTATGGTGGACCTTCAAGCAACCTCCACAGGGAGAAAAAAATGTTAATAAATTATGAAAGGCTCCTCAACATATGATTAAATTTTTACTGACTAGATGTCATTTTTCCCTCTCTGTCATCTTTCTGCATGACCGCCAGTATTTGATTCTCCACTGCCTCATTATGTGTGAACACCTGTTCTTGGAAATAACAGCCAACAGCACCTTAGGTTTTGTTGAGTCGCCATGTTTCTTTTTACCTCTAGTCCCTTTCCACCCCTTTGGTTCCATTTACTCCCTATGGAGTTATGGGTTACCCATGTCTCAAGTACTAGCAACACAAAGGGGATTTTAAAATGGAGGCCAACTTCTAGTCTATCTATCAGAGATGATTGACTGGTTAAAAAACCCATCTAAGATATCTGTATCTGTATCTATATAATCTCTATCTATCTATCTATCTATCTATCTATCTATCTATCTATGTATCTATCTATCTATCTAATCTATATCTCATTTGATATATCTATATCTATATCATATATATGATTATATATATATATATATATCATTATATATATATATATATATATATCATTATATATATATAATCCAAAGACCGAAGCAGTCAGTGTTCATAAAACCAGTCAATCTGGAGATGCTTTTAGCATAAAGGGGCCATACATTCACCCCACAGAGGGAAAACCAGGGATTCCTGGCTAAGAAGCACAATCAGTTAAGGGAGGAGTACTCAAAGAATCCAGAGTTGTAGAAGACTGGCCTATTTAGGACGTGTAGAGTGTGCAGGAAATAGAGGGAGAGTTTCTAGAGGGGTAGGATGTAGGACAAAATCATGGAAGAATGAGGAGCGATGCACAGACATCTGAATCTTATCTCTTTGGAATAAAATGGCCACTGAAGTTCTTTGCTTTCCAGCTCTATGAATAGCAAGAAACAACAGCCCATTAACAAGTTCTATTCTTTCTGAAAATCTTATTACTGCCAGTACTGTGTGTTTTTAAAGTCTTGGGAGAAACCTCCTTGCAGACAATAAAGATAAGCTGATTTATTGTTTTAATTGCAATTCACTGTCCTATTTTCTCATGTTTCTCCCCATTAGTCTTTTGGGTTCATCAAAACTATGAATTCATTATAAGGTATAAATAGACTCAGCTCATCAATTAGACAAAGATTAAATTTCCAGAACTAGTAACTACTTCCAAGTATCACTAGCAAGGGCCATAACTATGTAGACTCCTCGTGAAGCCTTCAGCCTTCTTTAGGTTTTATGGTAAGACGTAGAAAAGAACATGAAAATGATCGCTTTCTTTTATCTTGACTATTTCACCGATACTCTTTATGAAGCCAATTAACTCTTTAGGTAGAGTTTTCTACCTTCCTGTTTATGGCATGTTTTCATCTTATTCATCATGGTGGCCTGGGCTTCTTTACATCCTTGTGCTGGGTCTCCTTTAATGGTACACTATGGGCTTGCCTACAACCTACCAGTTTTTACGTTGACCCTGCTTGGAAAGCGGTTTATGGACCCAGAGGGGAGGAAATATGTCAAATGGAAATCCATGCTCTCCAATAAACATTAAGTACTTGATTTTACCACAGGATCTTTATTATCAACACATAAAGGGGAAAACAGGAAAAGGGTCAATGGGAAATGTGAAGGTGTGCATATCCAAAGGTGTTTTAAATGGTAGTACTGTGATGGGGGGGGGGATAGGGGCAACAGTGGTAGTCCCCAAAGTTAAGGAAAATTCTTAATTGATTAATTAATTTAATTAAAAATTAATTAATTCTTAATTTTTCCAAGATTATCAAAATTTTACCTGTAGATATGAGAGGGCGGGACAAGTGTAGAGTTTGATGGAAGGAGCCAATCACTTCTATTGTACAAATCCCACAAGCCAACCAATGGCATCAGGATTTTAACACATAATCTTAGTTTCTATTTTGCCACAATTTAGGCTAGTGTGATTCAGAATTTACTGGAAGGAAGTGGAAGCCCACAGACTAAGTAACTTGACCTATAGTCAATTTTCAGATGCTGTTATTGGGAATCCTTGGAGAAGGCTAAAACTCAATAGAGATGGTAACATGGTCAGATCAGGTGGCTATGTAGGAGAGAGTAGAGTTCAAATCCAGCCTGGCCGTATGTCCTATGATCTTTGTGATGCACGATACTTCTTTTTATTCTAAACTAAGAGCGCTCTGCTTAAGAAGGAGTTAGGTGGTAGGGACATGCCTTGGTAACTAAGAGCTTTGTCGTTCCTATGGCAATATCCAGTAACCACATAGAGTGGCCCACAACTGCTTGTAACTTCAGCTCTACAGAATCAGATGCACTCTTCTTGCCTCTTCAACTGCTGGCACACCTGTGCACATACATTCACATGATCATGCCCATAAGTGTACACATAAATAATAAACACTTTCATTAGGATAAATTTTTTAATTTTAATTTTTTGAAAATCAGTTTTTTTAAAGATGATTTAATGGATATTAGATTACAAGAGTAATAGAAATTAATGTGAGACATACACTGTCCTAGCATTTACTCAACTTTGTTTTGGTTTTTTTTTTAAAAAGGAGAGCTAAATTTGGACAGTCATTGCAGTGTTGCACACCGAGGTTCGTGTTTCCCTTATGGTTACTAAGTATTGACTATGTGTCTGCAACTACAAAGGCACATTAAAATGTAGTGTGATTCATCCGACCAAAGAAGAAACAAAAAATGGTGCCTGGTTATCTTTTAACATCAACTATAACTTACTGCAAAAGACTAAGTCCATATGGTATCTTAATGCTGACCTGGTGTTATTCCTCATATAGATCACTTCTCCAAGTCTCACAGAGTGCTCAGGGATATGGAGGCTCTTGTGGCATTCAGACTGGTAAAGGACTCAGTGTGATCAGTGCCTTCTCATCGGAGAGAAGACACCAGGCTTTTTATCCTGCATGAATTCTCGATGATTTTTACCACATTTCTATTTACCCAAGCAAAACAGGTTCTCTAGGTGTGCCTTCAGAAAGTGCTTCTTCTTGAACTGTTTGTTTTTCAGAAAAGGAAAGTTGTTCCCAAATCAATATGCTTAAGGAAATGGAAAGCCCTTGATTAGCAGCCAAGAGGCCTCCTAATGAAATGACATTTCCCTCCAGGGATTTCAAGTGGTTAATGGAGTCTGGCGCTCTCTGGGTAAAGTGCTTGTGTTTGCGCTGCGCTGTGCTGAGCTCTGCTTCTATAAACACCAGTGCGCCATGAAAGTGACCCCAAAGAGACACATTTGCATGTCCATGTGTGTCTTTAGACAGAAAAAGAAATGTGTCTTGTATCCATAGCTGGGTTCTGTGACTACAAGGAAGCTTACCATGTGAACAAACTCAAAACAGTTCTTCAGGAGCCTTAGGAGAGTGGTGGCCAGTTCTCAACCTGAAAATACTAAATGCTCATATAATACTGGAAATACGGAAACACAGTAAGAGTAACACTGTGCCCTGGAGAATTTTAAGCAGTTGGTTCTTGGAAAGATGCACAATCTCTGGCTGTTGTTGTTTGTTTTCCTGAAGGAAGTAAACAGAGTGTGGTCTTTATGATGACATGATTTAAATATGTTTATAAATATGCAAGGATATCATTTTCAGTTTTATGGTACCTTCACATTATCCATGTGTGTAAAATACCTGAATTTTAAAGCTCAAACCCCCATCAAAACTAGCAGAAAACATCTGACTATCGTAGAAGAATTTTCTGGCATCCAAAGAAAGGTGAGATACAACCAGAGACTAGCAAATTTTCTCTTGGTGAAATTTCTGATTCTTTCTTTTCCCCTTTCCTTGTCTCCTCTCTCCTCCTCAAAGATGGAGATGCTATCTCCTCAGAGTGACTACAGATAAATCTCATCATTTATAATCACAATATATTTCGTGAATGGAACTTTGAAAAGGGGAATCTATTTTTTTAATGAAATTATAAATAGGAAACCATGATCTTAGAAATATTTTAAAGCAGACTTCTTAATTGCTGAGGAAATAGAGGCCTTCTGAGTTTATCAGCAACAATACTAAAGGCAAAATGTATGTAAAAAATAAGCTCTTTTTATCATACCTCTGAAGAAGTTTTTTTGATACATGCATATGTATCAGTAAAGGTTTTCTAGAGAAATAGAACACACACACATACACACACACACACATACACACACATATACACACACAACTATAAATGCCTTGTGGAGGCTAGGAAATTTTATGATCTGCTGGATGCTGGATGCCCAGAAAAGCCAGCAGTATAGGTGTTAGTCTGAGTCTGAAGGCCTAAGAACAAGATGGAGTGACATCCAAGGGCAGAAGACAGATCCAGAGAAAGAGAAGTGAATCCACTCCTGTCCTTTGCTATATCGAGTCTCTGACAGATGGGTGGTGCCCACTCACACTGACGTGGCCCTATCTTCTTCACCCAGTCTACTAAATCAAGTGCTGATCTTTCTTGGAAACACCCTCACAGGCATCTTCAAAAAGATTTACCAGCCATCTGGGCATCTCTTATTCCAGTTGAGTCCACCTCTGAATTTAACTATCACATGAGGCAAGGCAGGTTTTATGTTAAAATACAGCTCATGATATGAAGTCATCAAGTCTTATCTATTTATTCATTTTATATCATATCAGCCCCCCTCTCCTCCCAGTAACCTCTCATGCAAGTCTTCCCCCCATTCCACCTTCCCCTTTTCTTTTGAGAAGGGGAAGTCCTCTCTGAGTGTTACCCTTCACACTAACACACACACACACACACACACACACACACACACATACACACACACACACACACCAAGTTGCTGTGGAAATGGGTGCATCTTTTTCCACTGAGGCCAGACAAGGCAGTCCCTTTAGGGGTGTGGGATCCTCAGGCAGGTAGACAACAGACTAAGGGATAGCCTCTGTTCCAGTTATTTGGGGACCCTCTTGAAGACCTAGCTGCTCATCTGCTGCATGTGTGCAGGAAGACCTAGGTTCAGCTGTTGCATGCACTTTGGTTGGTGATTCAGTCTCTCTGTTGGTCTTCCTGTGGAGTCCCTGTCATCTTCAGGTCTCCCAATTCTTCTCCCAACTCCTTTGTAAGACTTCTCAAACTCCATCTAATTCTTGGGTGTGAGTCTCTGCATCTCTCTCCATTGGCTGCTGAGTGGAACCTCTCAGAAGTCAGTTATGCTAGGTCCCTGTCTGCAAGCATAGCAGAGTAACATTAATAGTGTCAGAGGTTGGTTCATGCCCACAGGATGGGTCTCAGTATAGGGCAGTCATTGGTTGGCCATTGCCTCAGTCTCTGCTCTGCCTTTTCCCCCTGTACTGCTTGTAGGCAGGACACATTTGGGGTAGAAGGTTTTATGGGTGTGGTTAATGACCTTATCCCTCCTCTGGAAGTCCTGCCTGGCTACAGGAAAGTGGCCACTTTTCTCCCACTGCTTGGAGTCTCAGCTAGAGTTGCCACCATAGACCCTCTGGGGCCTCCCCCCATCCCAGGTCTCTGGCACATCCTAGAGATTGTTCCTCCAAGCCGCTCTCCATTCTGTCTCCTCTGTTCTCCCTACACATGATCTCCCCTCCTTTCTTTACCCAGTTCCCTCCTTCCAATGACCATATCTTTTTTGTTTCCTCTTCAGAGGAAGATTCACCAATCCTCCCTTGGGCCTTCCTTGTTATTTAACTTCTTTGGGTTTGCTGATTATAGTATGGTTATTCTGTATTTCATGACTAATATCCACTTATAAGTTAGTACATACCATGTATGTCCTGTTGGGTCTGTGTTACCTCACGCAAGTATTTTTTTATTTTATTCTTTTTGTTTCTACAAGTAGAGATATCTCCTGGAGTACATTTACTTGAAGGACAATCATGACATATCAAAGAGCTATGAATACATTTGCTTGAGTGTTGACATCGATGAAGAAGCTGTTCTCTTTCCTTCCAGAAGCTTCCTTGTAAAAGTTGTTAGCTTCTTAACATTGGGGTTTAGTCAGTGGAGCAAAATATTGGGTCGTAACATGGCATCTCAGCATCTGAAAGATGCTCTGAGGACTGGTGGCAAGCAGATCACTCAAGGTGTACATTTTTCCAACTCAGACTTTGCCAAGCGTGCATCCCACATGAGAGTCATGTTTAGCATTCCCCCAGATTTGAAAAGGAAGTGGCAAGTCATGTCTGTAAGAAGAAAGGTCTCATGGGGATCTTCAAATCAAGTCTGGCTCTCCTTCCCATTTATATCATGAAAGGGCTTTGTTTCATCAGAAGCCAGAGACCAAGTATGAATTAGCATTACCACAGTCATGGAGAATGTTAGGTTTCTACAGTTGTAGGAATGGCCATTGATGGTGTGGATCAGAAAGCCACGATGAAACGCTCATGCCATTTAGATCAGACTGTGTTGGCCATCCAGTTGTTCTTGTGATTTTAACAACCAAATGCCTGGCTCCTGTTTCCTGGCACTCTAGATCTGTTCTTTATTTCTTTTTTTGGTCTCGACAGAAATTAAGTGGTCTGGCCATCACCATCTCTCAGTCCCCTGTGAAGAGAGCCAGATGGGACAAGGCCTTTTTATATTTGCACATTCATCAGAATTGAAATAATGACCCACTGATGTTATCTTACAGATGAAGGCCCAGGCCTGCCCTCGGGGAAGCATGGCAGGCTGGGCTAGTCTACGATGAGAGTTGAAGCATCAAAAACCAAAGATAGCATCAAAAAGACTCATTTTAAGAACACGTGGAGTTGATTTAGGAGAAGAAATTTTAGAGCCCATTCGTGAATTATCCCCACACTGACCAAAGCATTTTCATTTCAGAATCTCAAATATGTGTGTTTGAGGGAAAGAGGCAAACAACAATCCAGCTCAACCAACAGGTTAAGTGGTCAATTCATAATGACACTTTGAATTCATGAATTATGTCCTTGTCACTTGAACTGAAATAATGGAGAAAGAGTTTTCCATTAAGGAAAAAAATCCTACTTCAAATATACAATGAGCTAAAGTCTTTCAAAATCTCAAGCCAGAAACCACAGTAGATCAGTAGAGGGTTCTTGTTCTCTGGAATGAACCCAAATTCAACAACAGCATGCCAAGGTACAAAGTCCTCAACCAGATCCAGAGTAGGAAGAAAATGCTCTGACAGCCTGATAGGGCTTTACCCTAATGGGCTCCTGAGATGGTATCTCGAGTTCTTGAGGATCAGCTACTCATGAGGTCCTCCCAATATCACTTGATTGAAGGCCATTGTCTGTATCAGTTCCTTATCATGTCGCTGAAAGATGATGCCTGAAAAAGCAACATAAGGAAGGGAGAGTTTATTTGGGTTCACAATTTAGTGGTTCAGTCCACCATCTCATTAGAAACTTAAGGCAGCAGGTTACATTGTGTCCACATGTTATGAGACAGAGAACGCTGACTATTCTTGCCCAGTTGTTTTTCTTCTTTCTACTGAGTCCAAGACTCCAGCCCAAAGTGCTACCCACATTTAGAATGTGTCTTCTCTCCTCAACCCAATCTAGAAACTCTCCTATAGACATGGACAGAGCTTACTTACTCTAAATCCTTCAAGTTGACACAAAGATTAGCCGTCACATCATCCAAGATGGACAATTTTTTTCTAGACCAGCTAGCTTGCAATGGTCTAGTCACTATGACACAACTATGTCACAATCATGTGTATCTTTGATGAAGCCACAGCAGTAAACAAGCTAGAGAAGATAAGTTACTCTTATTCCCCTAGAGTCTTCTTTAAAAGTCTCAAACCAACTTCAAAATGATTGTCTGATGAGATATTTAAAAGCTTTTAATCAGGAATTATCTTTCTATAACAGACATGAAAATTTTGGGTTTGATTGTGAACAATGAACATTTTCACTTATGCAAGATTTTATTTTCTAGTTTTGTCCAAGGTCATCTTTCATAAATTTATGCAGAATCATGGTAGTTATTTATATGAACAGTATTTTACCAACAGAAAATTTAAGGCAGTCTGTTATGATGGGGTTTCATGAGGTCTAAATCACCATTGCTTGGCCAGCCACTCCCATTTCTCTTTCTGTTCTACAATATTACAGTTCCATGGGTAAAGGCATTTAGTGGTTCTTGTAGGTTGACCAGTTCCCACATGCCACAGCCCATCTCCCACAGTGTTCATAAAGGCCTGAATCACACAAGAGCCATTGCATGCTTGGCCTCAATCCTAGAACTTTTATGAGAGAGAGAGAGAGAGAGAGAGAGAGAGAGAGAGAGAGAGAGAGAGAGAGAGAATAAAAAAAGGAAATCTAAATTCTCCTCTCCCTCTCCATTCCATGACACTCATGTACTTTGAGGATGTCTAAGCCTGGAACTTAAAAAGTGTCACTTCTACTGAATCCCTGAATTTAATTGAAGTTGGCAGACAGCACAAGAGCAAACTATGATTTGGGGGATCAGGTGGAGATTCTTAATTTTCTGAAGAATTTAGAACCCAGGGTTCATGCCAGACCACCCCCAAGTTTTCAGGAATGTGGTAAATTTTGGGATTCCAAAAGATCCAGTTAGCTTTCATATGGAGGGCAGCCCATTTGCTGTTTGAGAAGAACAGCCATCTGAAAGGTTACCAGAAATACCAGAGAATGCCACTGAGTAGTAAATTGAATAGACTAGTTCAGTACCAGGTTTGGTCCTTAGGACAAAACACATTGTCAGACAAAAAAAAAAAAAAAAAAGGTATTTGCAAATTTTTTACTCATTGTTATGAAGTCTATTTCTGCCTCACGAACAGATCTCCTTAGATGGGTGCCCAATGCTTCCATAATGTAGTCACCAGCTCAGGCGCTAGTGTACAAATTCTTGCTCTGGAATGACTCATCGCTAAGATTCAAGTCGTCACATTCCTCATGGAGTCAAGGTTACTATAATTGTCACTGCTATGTACAGCAGCCTGGGAAGGGCAACGGAGTGAAGGGAATGTCACACATGCCATCGGAAGTCACTTCCTCATCCTCCTGTGGGGACCTGGCTGGAGCTTGGAGAGGTGAAGGAAGAGTTGATCCATCTGGCTGCTGCAGACACAGGGATCACGGAGCATTCAGGAATGCAATCTGAGCTAAGATTGCCCACCATGATGCATGTGTGTGGCTTGATATTATGGCACTGACGTTTTGGCACTGAGTTTTGGCACTCAGCGGCCACCTCCATCCCAGGCAGAGTGAGATACTGGTACATCCAAAAGATACGGCAGGTGTTTCCAGAGGGAAACCAACTTAGATCATTACCCAGACAGCAAAGAAAGCCTTTTCTTGTCTAGGTAGAACTAACAAAATCAGGTTTTATTTCTTATCCCTTCTTCTGCCAAAAATATTAATAAGTCTTATTATTAAGTATACTTATTATTAGGTATAGTGCAGTAGAAAATTAAAATACTGCCAATATTACATCTGTTACCAAACACAAAATAAGTGTAAATTCATAGAATAAGCTTTGTCTAATTTGGCCAATATCCCCTTTTATTATTATTATTATTATTTTTTAAAAAGCATCTCCACAGTCATTCTTGCTATACAAAGACATCCCTAGGAGCAGGGACTACCATGAGTTACTTTCCAACATCTTGGTTGTCATCCTACAATAAAAGTTTGCCAAGCTCTACTGTTCCTAGTTTTCATTTGACAGCTAGGATATATATATATATATATATATATATATATATATATATATATATATATATATGCTCTCAAAATTAAATATCATAAATAAAAGCATTAAACACAAGTGCTCTTGCAGATTCTGACTCATGCACACCAACTCCCTCCTCCGCTCTCTCTCTCCCAAATGTCCCTGGGTTTGCACACTGAACTAGATAAATGGCAGACTCGTTGGCAACCAACTCATCCTTCCTCTGTCTTGCTTTCTGCCTCATTGACCGTGTGCTGTTACCACCATTTTGCCTTGGGCTTTACCAGGGAGATAGCTCTCAGGAAGATCTCTAAGGCTTTCATGCCTTGATCTTAGACACTTTAAAGTTTACCCAGCACTATCCAGGGAGGCAGAGGCAGGTAGATCTCGGAGTTGGAGGCCAGCCTGGTCTACAGAGTAAGTTTTGGGAAAGCCAGGGCTACATAGAGAAACCCTGTCTGAAAAAAAAAATCAAACAAATAACATGCTTTATTTTATTTTAAAAGTCAGGTTTACATACATATAATTTGGTGCTGGGGCTGTTATGCATTTGGTAGAGTACTTGCCTAGCATTCAAGAAGCCCAGGGGGTTGATTTCTAGTACCATATAAACCAGTATGGTGCAGGAGGATATGAATTTAAGGTCACCTTTGACCATTTAAACTGTTAGGATGTAGAAATGCACTAAATGAGACCCTACCACAATAATAAAACAAGCATACAAAATAATAAGCATGCAATTTATAGACATTCATTCTTTTGAGATGTAGATATAAGATTTGAAAATGAGATGGAATCATGGAACTTCTAGCACAAAGAGATTAGAACATTTCATTGCTCTATAAAAACAGACTCAGAGCCATTTAGTCAGCTTCCACCCTACCCAACAAACCCCAAACTGCTTTCCCTAGATTTTCCCTTTTCTAGAATGCTTAATTTTTTTTTTAATTATCATACACACTTGAAAGTAGATGATTAAAGCTAACATAGCCTATAGTCATCTCGGAAGAAAGCGTTGACCATGGAATTTGCCTAGATCAGATGAGCCCATGGGCCACTGTATGTCCCATCACCCCTAAGCAGGTGGTCCTAGGTTATGTACGAAATCTAGCTAAGATTAAGCCAAAGAGCCAACCAGCAGGAACAGCTCCAACATGGTTCCTACCGACAGGTTCCTCCTGTCTTGAGTTCCTGTCTCGACTTCCCTCAATGATCATGCTAACCTGGAACTTAAAGATGAAATAAACCTTTCTTCCTGTACGTTGGTTTGGATCAGATTATTTTATCTCAGCAACAGAAAGTAAGCTAGAACACAGGGAGAAGCTACTGCTCCCAGATCTCTAGGGTTTCTGGGAACATGAGCTTTGCTCCTCACCATTGCATAGCAAGCCTGTATCCACTGAGCCATCTTCCCACCCGCAAACAGAGCACCGTTAGAGTAAATTTGGAATCAGATTATGTGCTCCCTTAACTTTGATCTTCTTTTTCTAAACTCCTTAAGCCTATTCTATTTCCTTTGATTTTCCATACAGATTTAGAATAAACTCATTAATGTCTCAAAGTAGCTTGTTGGCATGCTAATAGAAATAGACTCTTTTTATTGTATCTTATTACACTGAGTCTAGATTTATTTGGAGAAAATAGATATCTTAAAGTCAACTAATTGTCTCATCCATGAACCTGATATACCTCCTCACTCATTTATGTCTGCTTTAGTGTCTTTAATACATACTTTTAGCTATAATAAGTAACTTGGGTGTTGGGGGGATTTTTTGTTTGTTTTGTTTTTGTTAGTTTGTTATTGTTTGTTCCCAAGTGCTGGAATTAAGGGTGTGAGCCATCTGGCTTCATAATTTAGTTTTAATTATACAAAACTTAAAATTTATCCTTGGGTATTTACTTTTGGGTGTGACTGCAACTGACACTTTTCAGTTTTCAGTTGACTATTGCTACTATGCACACCTATAGTTCACCTCTATGCCAGTATATATCCTGCCATCGCACTAAGCTCAGGTATTAGCTCTTAGAACTCTGAGTACTCTGAGTTTTCCTTTGTCGATGTCCTTTATGAATGGAGGCAGTTCCCGGTCTTTTGTTTCCTCCTGGGTGTCCTTTTCTCTCCCTATTGTCTCGCTGAGGCTATCTTGTTTAAGGTAAACAAGAACTGCGTGCGCAGAAATCTTTGCCGGCTGTCAACCAGTCATGTTTTAGCTCCTGTTTTATTTTCCCTTGAAGAAATACTCTTAACTTGTGTAGTCCAAACCAATTCTCCACGCTCCCCTTCTGACATGGTAGGTGTCTCTTCTTCCAGCTGCCCTTATTGGGTGTGTGGCCCATAGTCGAAGATAGCTTGTCATCTCATACACTCTTGGCTTTGATGTCTTCCCTGTGAACCTCATCCCTCGGTCCTTCCTGAAGGCTAGGTCTTTCCTAGAGGCCATCTTTGTCCAGTTCCATACCAACAGCATGTCTGAGTGGCACATTACTTACCCAAAATCACTACTTTTCCATTTGCTACAGAGCTCATTTCTCTGGTACATTTTTAAAAAGCCTGAGTCTAATTATATTACCAGTTGGTTGAACATCCTCATGTCTTATTTTGAGTATTGAACCAGAGCCAAGCAGGCCTTCCATGATGCTTCTCTCTAACCCTCAGGCTTGTTCATCTCCTAACACTTCCCTTCTTGTCCCTTGTTGTGTGGGCCTTTCAGGATCAAATATGACCTCCTTAGCTGGTTTTTTTTCCTCTACTCAGTCTTGGTCACACCACCACTTTTATGTTTTCTTTCATCTGATCATCTGTTATTTTCTTCCTAGCATCACTATCTGACATTTAAGTATTGGTTTATTGTGTTATTTTTATCTCTAGAAAGTAAGCCTCCATTGAGGGCAGGAGATTGCCATTACAACTGTAACTCTGCTCCTGATTCCAATGCCTGAACTCATTTAACAAATAAATGAATGCTGAATGAATGAAATCTCTAATTTTCTATCTACTTAGTCACTAAATATAGAAATTTAGTATTATCTTATTCCAGCAATAAATGAAAACCATTCTAGACTGTGTGTGTGTGTGTGTGTGTGTGTACCTCCTCCTTCTCTCCTTTCTCTCCCTCCTTCCCTCCCTCCTTCTGGTGGGCTGGTAATCAACTTCAGGCCTTGCAGATGCTGGACAAGCTCCCTACTTCTGAACTACACATGAGACTTTTAAATCAGAAAACAATTTAACAGAGAATTAGGAAATTCTGGAATCTATCGTAAGCACAAAAGCAGCAGAGGCCAGAGACACTACTGCCAGCGATTAGGAAGACAAATTTTAGGAATTCTGATGAACTCCTGCCAAAGATCTCGGCTGTCCATCGCACCAAAGATTCCCAAGGGGTTGTGTAGCAGCCCAGGCAAAAGCTCATTCTGCCAATCGCCAATTCTCATGTGCTGACTCATCGCTGCTGAGTAATAACAGGGTTTCTTTCTTTTCCATCTTCCTGTTTTTCATGAGTTCTTTTCAGAGCAGAAATCTGACACGAGATCCTGCTTGCCAACGAGAAATAGAAGGCAGCATATAAGTGATGTCCTGTAAGAATACTTTGCTACTCTTGCAAAGGACTTTGGTTTGGTTCTCAGCACCCACCTGGTGGCTCACAACCACCTGTAATTCCAGCACCTGGTGATTCAACACCATCTCTGGCCTCTACAGGCTACACAATGCATGAAATGCATATAAACCCATGCAGGTACACATATACACATAAGTAAAAAGTAATAGCAAATAAGAAGTAAAGAAAATGGAATGAAGCTCTATATCTTAAAGCTTCTCCTTACTGTTATGTGATGGTCACTATGAATTTTTGCACATTCCAGATTCTTCCATGGAAGGAAGTCTCTGAGGAAGCCAAGACTTCTGTGGTATGAGTTGTGCCAGACCTAAGTAACAAATGGCCATGACAGTAGTCTTGCCTGCCCCTGGAAGGTGGAGGCAGCCAGCCTGTGGGGTAAGAGACTGGCAAGGCAGGGCCATTGTTATGGTTTTATGGCCACAGGAATGGAGCAGAATTACAACTGAGACCACTCCCACTGAGACCTGAGAATTCCGGGGTAAACAGGAATAAGCAGACCTCCAGTATAAATAAGGAGGACACCCTGGATACATCCAGAGTTCACAAATGAAGTACCCCAGAGTACCCCAGTCCCTACAAATATATCATGTATTAGTGATAATCTCAAAAGGGAAATTGTGGGAATTCCACAAAAATACCTATGTGTATAGGCTTGGAGGAAATGATGAGCTGTCAGAGATAATTTCCAAATTAAAAATAAATAGTTCAAAAGGAAGGGACTTGGTGGCATATATTTTAAAACACACACACACAAAGGAATATAAATTTTGTTGTTTTTCTATCAAAGAATTATTTTTTAATATGATATGTAATAGCCAGCTGTCATGGCTCACACCTATAAGCCCACCACTTAGGACGGTGATTCTGACTAGAGGATCAGAATAGGTCAAGGCTAGCCTGAGCTACACAGGAAGACAGTGGGAGAGGAAACAGAGTAGAAGCTGTAATACCCTTGGGAAATAAGTCTGTATAATCCTAGAAAAATCTAAATGACTGGTTACCACGTCCTCTACATTGCCACTTTGTATTCCAATGTTCTTATGCTAATAAACTGCCTAAAGATCTATAGGAGTTTTTAAATACATTTTTATTATTTTTATTTATTTACAATCCAGCTGTGCCCCCTCAGTTCCCCTCCGCAGTTCCTCATCCCATTCCTCCTCCCCTACCCCCTGTCTCCAAGGTGATGCCTTTTTAGAAGTATTTCCATACATCTGAAAAGATTGTATTTATATGGGTCAATCCTGGAATGTTATGTTGCATACGATCTGTGACAGATCGTCTACCTCAGCCTGCTTAGTTAAAGGGAAATCTGCTCAAGTGGTCAAGCACCACAGTAAACATATGTTTCTTTCCAACCCACTCACATTTGACCAAGGGCTCCATGAAGAGTCTCTATTTTTGTCTTTCTGTCTATCTCTTTCTCTGTCTATCTGTCTGTTACTGTTTCTGTCTCTGTCTGTCTGTCTGCCTGGTCTCTCTCTCTCTCTCTCTCTCTCTCTCTCTCTCTCTCACACACACACACACACACACACACATACACACATGCACTTTTCACCTGGGGTTGTTTTGAAATGCTTTAAAAACTATCCATCAGAAGAGTTTTGAAGAAAGTGACGCCCCTGACAAGTAGCACACGCCCCAGTGCCCACGTAAAATGTTCAAGGGCGTGGTGGAAGTTCAGCTTCCCTGGCCCAGCCCGGCCTATAAAGAAATGGAATAGCAGTTTGTGGGGAATGCTGAGGCTCCCAGTGGTGGTTGTCTGGACGTGTATTTCTCCAGGAAAAAGTGGTTTGATGATCTCTGTCAATGTCAACAATCTGTATAAATTTAATATTTTTCTGGACATCTTTTGAAAGAAACAAGCTTACTTAGATTTACATAATTTTAACTTTTTGTACATATATATATTTTTAAAATATGAAAGTTAGCTCTGGCATCTTGTGATGATTACTGGGAGAGAACCAGCCCACACTTTTTTCCTTTACTTGTTATTTGTTAGCTGAATACCACTGGGGAAAAAAAATCAGGCTCAAATTTGGCAAAAAACTCAAAGAACAAAATTTAAAATCTTTCCATCCTTTATTTTTTCAAGCAATGCTGAAATGAATTTTTACTGATGGAGCCATGATCTAATATTCTGTTATCAAATTATTTTTCTTCTGTAGCCTAGATTCCCTGGGGCAAAATGTCAAAGTTTACTTAAATATGAGAAGTAGTTCTGTGTCTTTTTCTTCTAAATAGGTCAGTTAAAATTTGAATTTCATTGAAATAAAATGGTATTTTAATTTTCTGCAGCTAAGCAACAATTTTATATTTAAGTGATGTTTTATTTCCTCTCATTTGTAAGAGAATTGGAAATTACTTTTTGAGGACATCTTTTGATATGTTTTACATCTCTGAAAACTGGGTGTAATTTATGACTTTGGAAAGCATCTGTACTTTGGAAATTGCCTTGAGAAGCAATGCTGTGGCTTCCAGGGAGAAGGATTAGTATTATACCGTACAAAACAAATCAAGTATATGCTGGTTCTACAATATAAATTTCAAAACTTTTTGGAGCTAAATTTTTGTAGGATCTATCCATAGGTTATATATATATATATATATATATATATATATATATATATATATAAATATATATATAATATATATATATTATATATATATATATTAAAATAGAACTATTTATGTTCACTACTTTGGAACCCTGAAGAATAGTTCTCACTTTAGGATCTACTAGCAAATGGCTGGTAAATGTAATAAGTATTTAGTATTGTTTGCATTATACTCAGCTGAGAGTAACATGTATTTATTTTTCCTTATGTGACCAAGTATATGCCTTATCTCACTAATGGGTCATAAATTAATGTAATTATTGTAAAGCCTGGTTAGCCACTATTTTATTATCTGAGCAGTTGTCGGTTCTCCATTCCATCGTCATAACTCATGTTTCCCCACACGTGGATTCCTTCTAGAACTATCTGTTGAGCATGCTCTGTGCCAGGAGCCATGATACTTGACACAGACCTCACACTCCTCGAGTTGTCAATCAGGTAAAGGACACACACACTCTTTAGGTAATGAGAAAGTATCACTTGGCATCAAGTGTTGCATTTTATTATATTTTAGTTCTTTATTAATTGAAGTAAAGATTGGATGAGAATTAGTGAGATGTTACCTGAATTGAATCCTCCGTATAAAGCATGGCCAAAAAAATATGAAGCAGATGTTAAAAATCTTATTTTACATGTAAAGTAGTATGAGGTAGGCTCTAGTTACAAAGCTATAAACTGAGCATCTATTTATATTTCATTTATTTTATACACATTCGTAATATATTAAACAAACTATTTCTTTTCCAAACACTCTATTTAAAAAGCACATTAAGGATGCATATTAATTATTGGGTTTGGGGGCACCAGTTGCTTAATTTCTTACATTTAGAATAGTTTTCATTAGGCAGACAAAGAAGCAAGGTATTACAAGGTGATAATCCCAGTGGACATGTGCTATTTATTTGATTTGAAATACCACCTACTAGAATGCCAAGCCATTGTTGGGCTTTGAGGAACAAAAGAGAGACAGTGATCTACCACAGAAAGAATGCTGTGGGGAAGCCGATCGGTTACTTATCAGCCTGCTATTATTACTGTGCCAATCCGACATGCTCACATTGCTTGGACATGATGTGACTGGTAGTTATGGTCAAACAACACGATAAAGATAAACTGATGACCTAATCCTCCACAGATAACTTCCACTTTGTTTTCTAGAATCAGTCCTTTAGGGGTTACATATGCGGAAAGTATAAAATCAAAGACGTGTTCCAACTATGTAGAAGAGTGCTTTTAAAGTCTGGTCACAGCCAGAGAGGAAAGATCTTGTAAATACAAATTCTGCTGAACTCTCTTTTTGAGAAAGAAATAGTTTTACTGAAGGAGTCTCAAGGCAGTGTTAACCTTCACCATAACACATGAATTCAGACGAATGCTTAATGATTTGTTGAGAACTGGCTCTCATCTTCAGATTTGAAAGGGGATGACAAATTCCCAAACGTTTTAATGGAGAAGATGCCCATTATTCCCCACAAGAATGCTTGGAACAAATCCAGTTATTAAAAGAAAGGTTACAAGGGCAACCATGAGTATCTTGTGCAAAAATTATCACACCTGGGCAAATAAGACCAATCTAAGTTTGAGACAAATACAATGCTAAGGCACAAAAATAAAATAAGATTAAGAAATGGGATAATTCTTTGTCACCAACTCTTCTTCAATGGTGTTTTGATACACAATAACCAAAATGAGTTGGGGCTTTACCAAGGTAACACTCTTTTTCTTATTTGTCATAAATCCATGTTTTTAAGCCTCTAAAGCAAAATATGTCGGAGCAACTTCATCTGATAGCATCCAAAATGGGCAGAGATGAAGGAGGTAAATGATATTGTATGATCATTTCACTAGAGTTGATCTGGGTAAAATGCTGCTTTAACTATTCATGTACACCAAGTGTGAGTCTCTTAAGCAAAGACAAATCCTAAAATTTAAGAATACAATACAGTTATATGTAACATATGCATATATAACATATGTATAATATGTTAATTATCACATATGTATATATAGCATATATATATATATGTATATAGCATTTCTATGTCGAGTTTAGACTATGGCTGCTGGGTTTGAAGTTTCACTACCTGCCTGGATTGTAAGAAAAGGAATTACTGCATCTAAAATGGTGCATTTGATAGAAACTAGGAAGCCTTAAGTGAATACATTGCAAAGAGTTAATATGAAGAGAACAAATATTCATAAGTTTCAAATGTATCAATTTTTTCTCATGAAAATGTTTATGATCAGAGAACATGGGTGATAATCACAGCATGCACTGAGCCATTGGTGTGTGCTGAATGCTGTGGTGACGTCTTCTTTTTGCGGGAATCATTTAATCGGCCATTGTATTAGCAAGGCACTGCTATTGATGCTAATGTAGGAATGCGAGAGTTGAGGCCTTGCCAAGTTCAGTCTGACTCAACTTGGCCCTAGTTAGAAAAACAAGGAGTGTGTTTCCCCATTTGTTTTCTTTCATGCATTGGAGCAGGATGTTGCTGTATAGTTCAGCCTACTTTTGAACTCATAATGCTCCTAGCTCAGCCTCCAGAGTGCTAGGATAACAGGGGACACCACTGTGCCAAGCTCAGGAAATGTACTTTTCAAAACACTAATGGTATCACAGAGTGAGTGGAGAGGGGACTCAAGAGTATCATATTCTAGTCTAGACTACCATTCCTTGAGGGTGGGTGCAGAGTCCTCGCACAGTTCCAGAGATGGTTGGGACAATGAGGGAACAAAAACAAAAACAAAACAAAACAAAACAAAACAAAACAAAACAAAAAAAAAGAAAGAAAGAAAGAAAAGAAAAAAACAAAACCAGGTACATGGGCAGACAGAAACTTGGACACAGAAAATTTGTGATCTCAGATAGAGAAGTCACAGCATCCAGAAGCCAAAGTGTTTATTATATACAGTTGAACAGGGATGTGGCACTACTGAATCAAGGAGACATGTAGCTAACCTAAGTTAGAGCTGCCTTTTCAGGGGATTTGTCTTCAGGCCATAAACATTTGGTGGGGCTTTGGGGATGGGAAGAAAGCTATGGTGTATTGTCAAAATTATTTCATCTCAATCAGGGGCTTCTACCGTGCCTTTGATCATTCAGTTCCCAGATAAAGGACACACAACTTTTATATTTACAATAAGCCTTAATCAGCACTATAGCTGGAAAGATATCTACCCTCTTTGCTATTAGAATCTATTTCCCCATCATTAACCCCATTTTCTAATTTGCCATGCTCCATCTGGACAGTTCTCAATTCCAATTGGCCAGCCCTCATGGATGTATTTTGGTGAATCATCTACCCCATGGCGGCTTCCCCCTCTCTCCTCTCATGGTCCTCCCCAGACCCAAGCCAGAAAACCCAGACCCTGCCTATCGCAATGCTATCCGGCTATAGCCATAGGCATCTTTATTCACCAACCAGGGATAACTCAGAGGACAGGTCACTGGATATGTCACTTGGGTATGGCACTCTATCTACCCTGGGGGGCAATCAGTCCTTGGGGGTGGGGCAGTATTTAGCATTACAATACAAGTGAAAGACAAAACTTCAGCAATAGTGAATGCTTTCTGCAAACTGTCAGAATTCACACTCAGATCCACAGAGGAAGACATCCATCCCTCTGAGCCCCCCCCCTCTCCCCCCAACCCCCACCCCCAGAAAGACTTTGCCAAGCTGTCTTAGTTAGGGTTTCATTGCTGTGAAGAGACACCTTGACCACCATGCCAACTCTTATAAAGGACAACAATTAGTTGGAGCTGGCTTACAGGTTCAGAGATTCAGTCCATTATCACTAAGGCATGGTACAGGATGAGCTGAGAGTTTTATATCTTATATATCTATATCTATATCTGAAGGCCACTAAAAGACTGACTCTCATATGGCTAGGAAGAATCTCAAAGCCCACCCCGCAGCGACATACTTCTTCCAACAAGGCCATACCTACTCCAATAAGGCCACATCTCCTAACAGTGCCACTTCCTGAGCCAAGCATATACAAACCATCACACACACCCATGGTACTAAGGCATCGTCCTTACCATGGCTCTGTCTGTGTCCATAGCATACAACCACTCAGAACTTCATCCACTCTGGCTCCTCCACTCCCTAGAAGGTGGGTACTATCTCGGTGACTCTTGTGGGCAATTCTTAAGTTCTCAATTAGGTCCTTTATATGGTGAGCAATCGGCAAGTTGCTTGACTCGTCTGGGTGCCGTCCATATGTCCCCCTCCACTTTCTATTTCATTTCTAGAACCTCGTTTCTTTCCCAAAATGATTTGAAATAGCCTACATAGATATACTGCCCGAGACCTTTAAAAGACAAGAGCTTGAGAGAGATAGACTGGATCTGGAACTCAGACTGAAAATTAGTGCAGAAATGGGGCCACTGCTGGACCGACTCCCCTCCACTCCCACCCCCTCCCCCACCTACTCACTTTTCTTCTGCCACATTTGGCCAGAGCAATCTGCTCCTGTGGGAGTCTTGGGAGGAAAGAAGAGAAAAGCCCAAAATACCAACTTGGCTGTCTAATTGTTTTTAATTATGAAATCACTCAAGGTCGAGATGAGCGGGTGGAGCCCCTTCCAGAGGCTGAGATCCAAATCCACCAACAGCAGAAAACCCTGGGGACAGAACAAAGAGGTTTCTTTTATCAAGAGACATCTGAAAGGTTCTATGGAGTGGAGAGTCACAATGGTTCTTGAAATAAGTAGAAGATTTAAACAGTAAGCTCAAAAAAAAAAAAATCAAAAAGAAGCAGGGCCCAAAAACCCACAAATACCCACACAGCAACAGCAGTGATCCCTGACCTACTCCTGGTTACTGAGAACGAGAAAAACCATGAGAGAAAGAACAGAAAAAAAAAATGTTCAGGCATTGTCACAGAAACCCAGTTTAGTGAAAGCACTAACTGCCCCAGGGAGGCTGTTTGTTTGGAGTTCAGACAGAGCAACTTGATAAGAAAAGAATCCCCGAGGAGACCAGCGAGGAAGGTAAATAATTAACCATGCAACCCCGTGAACAGGTGAACAGTGGCAAGCTAAGACAGTCACATTAGACCTTCAAAGCAGGTTAGCAGCAGTGAGAACCGGGGCCTGAGACAGTCATCTCTATGCTCCAGGCACTTTTCCCTTCTCCTAAAAAGCCAGACCCTAAGCCAGACCGGGTTACACTTTAGAGATCAAAAGGAGGCCTTTTTCAACACATTAAAGACAATGCCTCAAGTTCTTCAATGCTTATGGAGATGTGTATTTACCTGCTTCCTTCCTTCCGTAACTTTGTGTTTGCAGACTTGAGTCAAATGGTAAGCAAATATGGAGCTATTTGGTTAAAAATGTGTCTATTCAAGGGGGAGCAATGGCATATAGACACCTATAATCATAGCCTTAGGAAGGCTGCATGGGAAGACATCAAATTCAAGGTCAATCTGGGTTACCTAGCCCGTTCCTGGGTACAAGGAGAGCCTGTCTCAAAAACCCAGGGGCTAGAGATACAACTCATTGATAAAGCACTGGCCAAGCAAAACAAAACACAAAAGCAAACAAAAACCTTGCATCACCGTGCAAGTACTGTATGTGTGATAGTCCTCATTCTTCTGCATAGTTATTGTATAGATTTTCTTACTGGGAAATTTCTGATAAATTGAATAATGGCTCTTTCTCTAAATCATGGCCCTGAAGCATCTGGATGGACAAGCAAAATATTGTCTGGTTCATCTCATTGTTTTCTTAAATATCTTTTAATCTGAGACATCTGGATGAACAGTAATCACCAAGGAAATAGAAAGGAATGTGGAGAATGTGGGAGTAAGCTTTAATATGAAGAAAAAAAAAGACCTGTGTAGACATAATCAAATGATTTCTGATTACCATGGTGACTCTTAAAACTCCTTCAGAGTTGGGGCTGACAACTCTTGAGAAAATGAATGACATTTGATCTTGAACTCAAAGACAAACAATGTAGAAATGTTACCCTTCTCATTCTCCTCCCAGTCAGATCAATGAAGTCATTTCCACCAGCGATCCAAGTCTGAAAATCAGATTATTTGTTTTAATCTGTTTAAAAGATGAATGGAAACACAGTTCTGGATTGTATGGAACCATGACTAGATCATTGGCTGATAATGAGAGACAGCTGATAATTCTTTATGATATATCTTCACGGCTATTTTAATGCAGTGCATAAGCTTTGAGTAGGTGTTCACATTTTATAAATACTGTATGGCAAAAGCCTGATAGTGTGACTTATAAAACATCTCATCTCTTTTTCACTTGGTGAGCAGAACAACGTTCCATCTGCTTTATCCAGCATCTAATTCACTCTCCCGTGTGCTCACGAGTTTATTGAGAGTGAGTGTAAAGATGGGAATAGAGATCAATTTCTTTTTACTTTAAAATTCTTTTCCTCAAAGTTTTGTGTTGTTCTGGCCAATATTTTTATTAAGTGTGTGTGTGTGCGCGTGCGCGCGCTTTAATAGCGCTCTAATCGCACTTCAGAAAAATATGTTTACAAAGGTAGTCTCTACTAAGATCTCAATATTCATGATCAGAGACAAAATTGAGTTGTACATAAATCTGCATGGACTCTGTCACTAGCATTCAAAAAACAAGTTCACCATATTAAAAAGTGATTACAAGAGATTTGGCTTAAGCTGTGGTTTCTCAATCACGTCATGGTCTTCATACGTGGAGGTTACATACTAGTGTTTTAACATGATACCATCTAGAGAAAGAGGCCCCAGAGCATGAGAGAGAGTTGTTGTCAAATCCTTCCTACATGGGTTAGAAAACCCATGGCATGATTGCCACAATTTAGAACAGACATAGTCCAAGGAGCAAGGCCGTGTGCTGGTTTGGAAAACATTACCAATCAGAGTCAAGTTGTGGGACCTGAGCACATTTCAAAATAAAGGACTGTTCAAAACATGGGAGACAGATCAATCCTTGCCTGTGTCCTTCCATTGCACATCAGTGGGAACAAAGGTAAAAAACCAGGCTGGGAAAGTAGATTCAGCCACAGCAGGTGAAGAATGCAGTGAGTTCATCTTTACAGGGATTGGTCAGTCAAGTCGGGGCTGGATAATGTTTGACAGAGTTGCTGCAGAGAGCTTAATCACAGGGTGGCACTTTAACCAGCTGACCCTCCCCTTCCCTTGGGAATTTATCATTTAATACATGGAATGGAAGCTACCTTGCAATGAGTGTGGCGATGGGAGAGTTTGAGGTCATCTTTGTACAGCTCAAGCCTCTGAACCACTTCAGCAGATCGTAGACTCAAGGCCTCTAGAGATCCTTCAAGGGTCAGGTATAATTTGTCACCTATCATGACTATGGTGTCTTCTTGTGATATGGAAAAGAAATAAAATGATGGTGTGCTTTTAAGGACTGCCTCAAGGTGTGCCAAGGCCAAGACTGTATTTATGACATTAGCGGATACTTCCAGCCCCCATATCTTCCCTTTAGAACAAGGGGGTTCACTTATCCGATCGCATGGGGACTTTGGACAAACTGGAAGGGTCATCTCAGCCCCCTAACTGCCTCTGTTAAAACTGTGAGGTTAATATTGTTTATTAGCTTGATGGTGATAACTAAAACCACCTAGGAGACAAGCCCCTGGTAACTCAATGAGAACACATCTGAATTGAGTTAATTGAAGTAGGAAGAACCATTCAAATGTGGTCTATAGCACCAGCATAATCTCTCTCTCTCTCTCTCTCTCTCTCTCTCTCTCTCTCTCTCTCTGTGTGTGTGTGTCCCTCCATCCCTCCCTCCCCCCTCTGTCTTTCTCTGTCTCTCTGCTCCCCTCTTTGACTCTTTCATATCTCTGTCTCTCTCTCCCTGATCCCCTCTCTGTCTCTGTGTATCTCTGTCTCTGTCTCTCTCTCTCCCTCCCCACTCTCCGTTTCTCTGTTTTCTGTCTCTCTCTGTCTTTCTCTGTCTCTCTCTGTCCTCCTGCCCCTCTCTCCATCTCTCTCTCTGTCTCTGCCTCTCTCTCCCTCCCTCTCTCCCCTCTCTTTCTCTCTTTCCCCCTCTGTTTTCCGCAGTCTCTCTCTCTCTATGTCTCTGTCTCTCCCTCCCCCTTTCTGTCTCTCTGTTTTCCTCAGTCTCTCTCTTACCCTCTCCTTCCCCCTTTCTGTCTCTCTGTTTTCCTCAGTCTCTCTGTCTCTGTCTCTCTCCCTCTCCCTCCCCCTCTCTGTTTTCCTCTGTCTGTAAGTCTCTGTCTCTCCCTCTCCTTCCCCTCCCCTCCTCTCCCCTCCCCCTTCCCCTCTTTGTATCTCTCTCTCTGTCTCCCTGCCCCCCCCCCAACTACCTGACAATGGATACAATGTGACCAGCGGCCATGTTCCTCCTGCCATGGCTCTCCACCATGGTGAACCTCTCATTGGCCAATAGGGACTCTTCCTTCTTTTGCCAGTTTCATCAGAGAAACAAACTAAGTTATTAATGCAGATCTCATCAGAGGCTTGCTTTCCTCTTTGCCCAGTTTTCCTGACCCTTCTCCTTTACAAACACAAACCCCCTTCAGTAAAAACTTCCTTCATGGGTTTCTAGAAAACCACCCTAAGGCAGCAGAAACGATGGTGCTGAGGAGGGTGAGGATGCTCTTGGGTAGAGAAGACAGACAGTGCAGCTGGCCCAGGGTGATGGACGTGGCATTCCATGCCCATGTCTTCACCATGTGATCGTTATAATAATTTGTGGATGGGCAGGGTCCTAATTTCTTCTCAGTCTATGCATAAGGGAGCTTAGTAACACAAGACCTGACTCTATATAATAAAGATGGGTCTCATGGAACTCTTGTCGTTTTCAATTTTAATGCTATTTCACCTGATTTCTGTATCTAGCACATCACCGAACTCAAAACACATTAGCTGAATACATGAGCTGATTTTGTTAGATCTTTGTAATTCCCCTTTCCCTGAAAGTCCGGGGAGATAATATGTTCAATGGCCTTGCCTTGCAAAAGAAGCATGATTTCAAGTGTTTTGAACTATTCCATAAAATAGGTCTTTCTTATACTCACTAGCTCACAAGAACAATTTGTTTTATTTAGAAAGAAAAATGATGGCTTGTATACATGTAAGTTGCAGAGTAGAGAGAAACATTTTAAATAATAATACACAAGAAACTCTGTGAGGTCCTGGCATGCAGTGCTGGCCTTTTGGGCTTGTGTTTATCACAGACCAGCAGAACCTGAATAACAAGTATTCGTGGTCAATGAGTGCCCACTGCTTCAGCTAAGTGAGGGCACTTTATGGGCCACTCAAAGTAAAACAGCGTTTCCAAGAAGTCCACCGCTGGGGCGGGGCGGGGGGGGGGGTGGTGGGGGCAGGACGGGGGGGGGGGGCCCGGACTCGCCAGCCACACAAAGCAAAACAGTGACCAGCGATATGTATTATGATGATGGCAAAATGATTTGAAAAGCCTTCGGTCTGAGTGCACATTTCCTGAAGCATCTGATTAACACACCTCAAAGATTGGCTTCCCCACTTAGATTTTACTTGAATGAAGACGTTCGCTTCTGGAGCGCGTGGGTCTTTGAAGGCTGGAGGGCCAGCTTGTTTAATTAACTGCAGAAAGACTCCCTGCCACGACCTGGGATATTTCACTCCGCGGGAGTGCTAAGTGAAGACGTCTCCACCGGCTGAGAGAGGAGCTGTTGAGCAGGGGAGGTGACTCACTGCAACTGAGAGGAAATAAGAACCATTCTTCTTTTTCACAGTGCAGTTAGACGCTGTGTAAAGAAAGGTTAGAAATAGAAATGGTTTCTTTTACCCCAGGAGCAACCTATAGTTTGGTTTCCGGGTGATAATTGTTGCTAGTAAGAAAACCAGCCTTTAAATTGGAATAATGTTTTCTCTCCTCCTTTTGCTAGGGTCAGAAAGGGGAGGAGAGGCACATTTCCTCACCCAGCAGAGAGTCACTGCTGTCACTTGTATGACAAGGACAAGTTAACAGGATACACATTTTTTTAAAAAATGCAATTAATCAAAATTTATGTGTCACGGAAGCCTTCAGAAATGAAGACCCAAAGACCTAGGGAAAGCTCTTTATGCTAAGGCTGCCATAAGGAATAGACAGTTACGCTGAAATGTGATTGGATGAAATGGGATGATGTAATGTGGTAGGTGGGGGGAAGGGCTGTCCAGACTTTCTTGGTTTCTGGGCAGCGCATTCTTCACCAATGGGCGGCACTTCCACAGAATAAGGATCTTCCAGGGAGGAGAGAGAAGAGAGAAAACAATCTTCTTAATTTTATAGACAGCTTTGAAGAGCTGTCAAAAATCTAACCAGCACACCCAGTTGTCCTCTTCTACCAGCGATCATATATCCAAACTTTTACTTACTGAAAGGGGAGCTGGGCCACTGGGCGAGTCCACGGATTTGTTGCTGCTGCAGTTCACCCAATATGAACATCTTTTGTGTCATGAATTTCTTTGGGAAAAAAAAAGGTTAAAACTATGAAATAGAACCTTGATACTCTTTTTGGTCTTCTTAGAACTTTCTAAATGCTGAAGCACACACACCATGAGAAATCCTAAGAAAGGGAATAGTTACCAATGCCCACAATTTGTGTGTGACCCATTTTTTAACGATTGCATAATAACTCTCTCTCTCTCTCTCTCTCTCTCTCTCTCTCTCTCTCTCTCTCTCTCTCGGCATGTATAGGTCAGAAGTCAACATTGGGTGTCTTTCCTAATCACTGTACACATTATTTTTAAAGATTTGCTTATTTTATTTTATGCGTCTGAGTGATTTGCCTGCTTATGTGCATGTGTACTGTGTATGTGCCTGTGGAGGAACTGGAATTACCGACAGTATGAGCCACCCTGTAGGCGCTGGGAACTACATTTGGGCTTTCTGTAAGCTAGCAAGTAGTCTTAACCATCTCTCCAGACCTCTATGTTATTTTTTTTTTTTGAGACGTGTATCTCAATAAACCTGTAGCTTACTAACTTTGCTCAATTGGCTAACTAGCCAGTCCACAGGATATGCCTGTCTCCAGCACCTTGACGCTGAAATTACAGGAGGCTTTTGTTTTTTCTTCAATGTGGATACTAAAGCTCAGCTCGAACTCAGCTCATTCCTCGTACTTGTGAGCCCCACACTTTACTGATGTAGCTTCCTCTCTGGTCCTTGGTGACTTAACCACTGAGCCACCCCCCCCCCCACGCTGTGCAGCACAGAAGTCTGCTCCCTTTGCTATGCAAGTCATCATTACATTTTTAAAGTGTTCTTGTTTATAGGTTATCAGATTCCAGCCAACTTCGTTAGCCCTCAAGTAAATTACCATACCTCTGTGATGCTAAGATGTACATGGCTTGCAATTTAACTTCCCAGAAAACAAGACATGTCTCAGCCAGGCCACAGTCATGGCAGCTTTATCATGTCCATAAAAGAAAACCCAGCAAAAGAAAGAAGATTCTGAACAGAGAAGCAGCTCGCTGGCTTAGGAGTGTTCCGATGCCCACTGTTTCTCAGATTGGGGATCTCGAAGGCTTCTAGAACATGAGCAGCAAACACTGCATCTGAGGGTGGTGCAGTGGTGCGGCTCAGGCCTCTATCATCTTCTTCTTCTTCTTCTTCTTCTTCTTCTTCTTCTTCTTCTTCTTCTTCTTCTTCTTCTTCTTCTTCTTCTTCTTCTTCTTCTTCCTCTACTCCCTCTCCTCCTTCTCCTCCTCCTTCTCCTCCTCCTCCTTCCCCTCCTCCTCCTTCTCCTCCTCCTTCTCCTCCTCCTCTTCCTCCTTCCCCTGCTTCTCCTCCTTCCTTCTCTTTTCCCTTTTTTTTCTTATTTTTCTTTCTTCTTTCTCCTCCTTCCCCTTCTTTTTCCTCCCCTTCTGCTTCCCCCTTCTCATCCTCCTCTTCCTTTTCTTCTTCAAGATTTATTTTTACTTTCTTAAATTATGTTTAGGTATCCATATGTAGGCATGGGAGGCAGGGTCATGTGTGCACACAGGGCAGGTGACCGTAAGAAGTCAGAAGAGGATGTAGATTCCCTGAAACTAGAGTCGGAGGCCCTTGTGAGCTGCTCGGTGTGGGTTCCTGGACCCGGAGCCTGCTTCTCTGGAAGAGCGTCCACATTCTTAACTGATGAGCTTCCTCTTTCCCAACAGTCCCAGTGTTCCACAGCGATTGATTCTGAAATGTCAAATTTTGAAAGACCCTAGACAGTGAATGCTGCGATTCAGAACAGCCCGAGTCTGTATGTGAAGAATTTTAGGAATATTTTCACCTAATAATTTCAAGTCTCTCTTGTGCACAGAGGGATAGATGGGAAAGGCAGATCTAAATGCATTTGAGAAAGAGCTTATAGCAAACAGTAATCAAAATCTCAATGTTCAAAAGAACACCCCATTTCACTGCCGTCGGCAGCATGCTGTTCTTTTTTCTTGTTCTCATTTTAGTAGAACATAAAATATCAGTATAGCTCATAATCTGAGTTTCTCACTTTGTTGGAACTTTTTGGCACCTAAAACAAGTACCTTGCATAGAGAAGGTGTCTAACACATACATGAAAATAATGATGGATAATGAAAGTAGCCCAAAATATAGAGCCCTATGCTTACTCTATGCAAACAAATCACCTAAGTAAATGATCTGTAAGGCCTTCTTTCTAAACTACAAATATAGGCTAGGCATAGTGACCTACATCTGAACACTTGGGGAGTTGAGGTAAGATCTGGGGTCCAGAGTTGTCCTCATCTATGTAGTAGGGCTCAGGCTAGCCTCATTTTTGTGAGACTTTGTCTCAAAAAGGTGGGTGTTGGTATCACATCTCTGTTGTTGAGTTGTTGTTGTTGGTAGTGGTGGTGGTGGTTGTGGTGGTGGTTGTTGTAATAGGGGTGCTGATGTGTGTTTAATTCTATGATGTAAAAGGTAGAGAGATGGCCTGGTGATTGGTTAAGAGTGGGTATTGCTCTTGTAAAATATCCCAAATTTTGGTTGGCCAGCCTCTATGTTTAGTGAATCACAACTGCCAATAATTCCAGACCTAGATCCTGACATCTCTGCCCTCTGCAGGTACACACAAACACACATGCATACAAACACACACCCATACATACACACGTGCATACATACACACATGCATACATACATATACATATACACCATATACATACCCACCCGGAGTTCCCCCACCCAAACCACACACATACACATAATTAAAAGCGTATCTTTTAAAAAAATTAAAATTGAAACATGGTGCGTGGTAGCTTCCCAATCCTTGGGAGATACACCTTTACCATACAGAGCAAGCCTTATCTCCTCTCTTGCCCAACCCCAAACTGCAACTACATCCATCTCCCTGGGGTCTTCTTGCCTTTACCCTATCATGTCTGCTGCTTCCCCCAACATAGAAATCCTGTCTCTGCCTGTCAGAGAGGTGGCCCCACCCTTCATCGGCCTGGACTAACTCAAGCACAGCCCTTCATGAAACATATAGACTAATGATTTTTTGCTTTGCTCCTGGAGGTAATTACTCTGAGAAAACCCCTTGTCACATCACTAGGGATGGGTTTATGTTTTCACCTCCAGCCCGGGATGTGAGCCTTGATTTAATAATCTGGCACCTGATGCTATTCTCGGTAGGTGTGATGAGTCAAGGGAACATTTGACTGGATGGAGGAATGGCGTTCAGGGAAGATACAACACAACGGAGTCTCTTCCGGATTCACTCACTTTTCTGTCCGTTCACGGGTTCTGCATCTGCATTCATGAGCTGGAGATAAGAGGAAGGCAAAGTCAAGCTGATTCTTGCCATTGAGACCTCCATGTTCTAGCCGACAGAGATAACGATTCACAAATGTGCAAGCAGATATACAGACACAGCGTGAGTGTAGTCAACTCAACCGTAGGCTGGCGAACACCCTGTGTCCAAATGCAGCTACAAGCCTTAAAGGAAATGGTGGCTCTGTCCATAAAGGTCCATTCCCTGTCCTCGAGAGCATATTTGGGATCCCCTCAGGAACGTCTCTCCCCGAGACGGATGTGTTCCTGTGTAGCCACGTCTTCTGTCCACTTTCTTCCTCAGCTGTGCTCCTAAGGACAACCAGGCTTCAGAAGCGAACTCCTCTCAGCGGCTGCTCTGCCCCTGCAGCCCCTGGATGTTCTTGCAGTAAAGTTCTTCACCCCACATACTTGATGAAGGGGTTCTGGGAGTAAAAAATACTAGGGCTATGAGGGAGGGTAAGGTAATCACTAATTTAAATAATCAGGCAGGGAAAGCATTCATCACAGGAGGGTAGAGGGTGGGTCTGAATAAGCCTCCAACAGCTTCACTCCCGATTGTAGGATCCAGGTACCCTTCAATGCCAGCGAATATCCAGTGCCTATATCTCCCTCACTGACCTCCACTGCTCTTTAGAATCTGTGATGACCAATAATAAAGCTCGCTGTGAGGCCCAGACCCTCCAGGGAGGCACACCTCTGGCCATGCCTGAGGGCATTTGCAGAAAGGTTTACCTGCAAAGGAAAGACCCAGCCTGAGTGTGGGCCACACCTTTTCAGCAGTTGGGGACCTGGACTGATCAGGGGTGGGGGAAGAGGCCAGCTGGCTTCTGCATTCATTTCTCTCTGCTCTTTGACTTTGGATCCATGAAACCAGATGGCTTATGACCCGGCTGCCATGCCATCTGCAAAAGGATGGATTGTACCCTCAACCTGTGAATGCAGATTAACCTTCCTTCTCCTCGAGGTTGCTTCTCCTCTGGTAGTTCATCACAGTAAGGAGGAAGGAAATCACACTGCATCTGACATTCCTCTCAACAGGAGACAAATTAACACTATGGTTTTTGTCCCCCTATGTTCTGTGCTCATCTACTTTTAACAATTTGCATATAGGAAAATTCCAGTCATCTGTATCTATTACAATTCTCCTCGCAGTGTAGCAATGCAATGACAATGAGAAACAGAGTGCCAAAGGGCATGTGATACCCTTCTAGTCCAGTTAGTTTCCATAACAACTGTTTTCTGAGGTAGATAATATCTCCTAAGTCGCAAAATGGGTTAAGTCGTTCCCACAAGATCCCCAGGGCGGATGCTGACAGAGAGGTTGGGTCGGTGCAATCTATTTATTTATCCAGTTAAGTGGAGGAAAAATTAATTACACTGGCATATGGGTTTGAAACTAGGATGAGGAGTAGCCCTTGGTTAAGCTGCTTGCGTCTCTGCTGGAACACCAGCAGGGATACCCTGATGGACCACACTAGAAATCAGCCCTTCAGATCCTCACTCTGATGATCTCCAGCCAAGTTAGCAACATAGGAGGGAACAACAAGGAATGGAGCTTGGCAAAGCTTTATTTCAAGGCTGCTGGGAGGCTCTCAACATAAGTGACCCCCAGCAGTCCACTAGATGAAAGTGTCTGTGACAATGTGAGATGTTCTCTGTGTAATGTCATCTGGCTATGGCTACCCACCTATATCCGTTGTCCTTTTCCACAGCAGATTACTATTACTCTTGTCTGAGGCTGTAATGAGCCTGGCTAAATGCCAACATCTGCAAACTTCCTCTGTGATTGGGGCCCAGTAGGGAGATCTCAGGCATGCTGGATGGATGGAGGGTGTGGGAAAGACCGGCAAAACAGGCCAAGCTGAAAACGTAGCTCAGTGGTAGAGTACTTGTCTGATCTCAGCTGGACAGTTTCTTTTTCCTAGCTGTGTATGCTGCCCTTGGCAAGCCTTTCCCTGGATCCCAAGGCACACATGACACGGCATAAATCTTTGGCTCCATCTTAATTCTATGGTTGAATCTCAACATTTGTATCAGAAGTGTCATATCAGAATCATTTATATCTGAAGGACAAAAGGTGACAGTTCTTATTTTCATTTTTTTTTTCCTGGGCATTTTCACATTTGGCTGCTTCTGGATTTGGCCTTTGCCTGCCTCCTCAGCACTTACAAACCTTGCCAAGTTTCACCCTGTCTCTCCGAGGTTTCTTTTCAATGGCTTCGGTGAAACCAACAGCATTTGTTTTAAAGAGCTTCTTGCCAAACTTCCTTTGCTGAAGCTGATGTTTCCTTACTGATTCAATACTGCTGGGACGACAGAGCCTGGGGCTGTTTCTGAGCTGGGCATGTGGCACTCTGCCTGCACCTCCCTGGGTGGCATTGATTCCATTGACGCGGCAGTAAGTGGAAAAGGTCACCTTAGATACACTCCAGATGTGGCCTCCCCAAAACAAAGTATGGTCCCCCGACCTTAGAGAAATAGCCACGATTCTCCTCTTCCCCGGCCACTTTTCAAGATTATGAGGAAACACAGTCACTGTCAGTGAGCCCAGGTACAGCTCTCCTGAGCTTCTTGTAACCTCACAGCGCGAACTGAGCACAGACCGCTGGTCTTGAGCCCAGCCTAGCAAAACCTGTTTGTGTTCAAGGGGGTTAGTTCTCAGAACAGGAAGCAGGTTGGTGGGTAGTATAATTACAGGTTAGTTTTGTTGTTATTGAGTAACATCCCCGCAGGCTCCTACTGACACGTGTAAATGCAGACTGTACGATGAAGGTCCCCTTTCAGTTTCTGTGATCATAGTCATTTGCGAGCCCAGAGCTTGGGATGGCTGGGATATCTAAAGGAACTCTGTTATTATAGAGCAGCCGAGAGCCTTGCTAACTCTGTGTCCTGGATTTCTTGCCACCATCTTTCCCTACTACTTCTTATTCTGGAAGAGATGCAGAATGACAGGGTTCTGGCTCCTCCTCATGGGAGAGCTGTCTATGATACACTTGGTAGCACTATGTGCGTAGATTATTTTATGTCAAGTCTTTTAAAAAGTTTTCAAAAGAAAACCAATGCCCTTCACCATTTCTCCTGTGATAAGGGTTTGTTCTTCTGTAATCGTTTTCTTAATTTTGACTTACTTGGTACTTGGATTTCTGAAAAGCCTTCAGTAGGCTGGACTGGTTTGGGTTTATGGGGGAGGGACATATGGATGTCACTCTGGATATTAATGGGAATTGGAATTCTTTGCTGGATATGAAGGCATGAACTCAACAGCCTGAAGAGGTCTCTGTTTTCCAGTATAGCGTCTTAGGGAATGGATTCTTTGAACCAAACCCAATTTACTTTGCTTTACTTTTCAATTTTAAATCTACCCCAGGTGGTTGTCACATTCCCTGTCATGGTCCCAACTAGAATGCACATTATTCCTATTATTGTGAAAATGGCTCAACACTTAAGATTGTAGAACAGGCTTTGGCCCATTGCATTTGTTATTGGAAATTAGGAAGGTCTGCATACGCTTTATAAAACTGTGTTATTCTATTAAACACACCTCACTTCAGCTTTATTCCCCACATGGAGCCTTACAAAGAGTCCCTTTGTTACACAAGAAGAGATCTCTTAGTAGAACCCAGTGATGGAGGCTCTGGGATAGGTGTGCCCAAGGAGTGTGTTGACCCAAGCAACAGTGCTCTCATTGAGTTTTACAGCAAAGAAGGAACCAGATTAAGAAGGGGTTCAACTTGGGAATCAGTGGATAAGTGGTTTATGATCAAGACACCAGGAAGCAGCAAAAGTAGGTAAACAGCACATTCTTTTCAAGAAAGTACTAAATATCCTCAGTAGTTTTCACTGAAATAGCTTTTTAATAAGAACAATACCTTAGTTAGTCCATAATTTACTGATCTTCATTTTTAACTTTACTAAGAAGTTATATACCATCAAGTTACCTTAACCTTAAAATAGTTATCTATTCCAATGTATCTATGCTACATTTTATTCTATTTTTAAAAACTTAGCAACATGACAAGGAAAGGTTCAAAACTATAGAAAAATGGAAAGAATTGCAAAATAAGATTAAAATATCCTTCACCTAAGCCTCACAAGGTGTTAGTGTGGTGCACATTTGCACTGTCCTCATTTAGAAAGAAATGATAGCTAATAGATAATGATAGATGATATATATATATATATAGATAGATATAGGTAGATAGATGATAGATAGATAGATAGATAGATAGATAGATGATAGATATAATAATGGATATATAGGTAGATAATAAACAAAAGACAGATGATAGATATGGATATATTTGTGTGTAACTTAGCTCTTAGATAGATGACTAATGATTAGGTGGTAGGCAAAACACAGAAAAATAACAGATAAATGTAAATTTGTATGTGGTATAACTGAGCTCTTAAAAGAATGACAGATAATAGATAATGTATAATTTTACCAATTTATCCAATATTATTTCTAAATACACACTATATTTATTTTACTGAATACATACTAAATAAATATAGTGTATTTATTTAGACTATACCATATATATATATATTCCAGTATGGTAGTACATGCTTTCATACAGAAAATAATGTCCAAGTAGAAATTCCCGCTCTCATTCTTTATGTCATAATAACCACCCCTCCAGAAGTAGTGTATGTACTATCTTTATACATCAGTGGATACCTTACTAATTTTTAATAACATTACAAATGTAATTATGATATATAGAAATTTGAAACTATTTTATAGACATTTTGCTTAAAACCACACTGTAAGTCAAAACACTTCAACAGAGGAAACATGCAATGCTGTCGGAAAGAATTTGACAGAGGTAGTGACAAAAAATACCTCCAGATGAAGAGATATTCAATTTTGTTAGTGACTAGAGAGATTGGAAATAAAACACTAATAAATGATGATATCACAACTACTACCCTGGTCAAAATTTGAAAACTATGTAATTCTAAGCATCCTGACTAATGATACCACAGCAAGGGGGCTACCAGATCCAAAGCATTAGCAATTTAGAAGACATCTCATCTCACAGTGAAAGATGAGATAGAAAGGCCAAATTTGCCTCTTAGAAGCCTGCCTATAGCAATGCTTAAATGGATACCTTCATAAGAAGAATAGAAGTTAGATATTTGAATTAGATTGGGCTCATAGGACGAGAGAGAGATTGATAAGTCATGCCAGACAAGAGTTTGAAGAGACAGGTTTTGATATGAAGAAAAATCCAGTTAGGACCCAAGTCCTTACACAGAGCTGCACTTAGCAAGCCCTGTGCAACCTTGGGTTCAACATCAGCAGATTCAGCCCATCACCAATAAAAAAAAATTTCACAAATGCTTCCGTGTGTTGTGATACATAGCAGTATATAACTATAACACTAGTACTTAGAAGGCAGGAGGATCAAGAATTCAAAGTCAGCCTCAACCATGTAGCAAATTTGTCTTGGATAGGGTTTCAATGCTGTGAGGAGACACCGTGACCACAGCAACTCTTATAAAGAAAAACATTTTACTGGGCCTGCTTTACCGTTTCAGAGGCTTAGTCCATTATCATCATGGCAGGGAGCATGGCAGCGTGCAGGCGGACTTGGTGCTAGAGGAGCTGAGAGTTCTATGTCTTGATCTATAAGCAGCAGGAGACTGTATCCCACACTAACTGTAGTTTGAGACTTCAAAGCCCACCCCTACAATGACACACTTCCTCCAACTAGGCCACACCTACATCAACGAGGCCACGCCTCCTAATAGTGCTAATCTCTATGAGCTAAGCATTTGAACATATGAGTCTACGGGAACCATTCAAATCTATTGAATAGGGAGACCTATTCAAACCACTACAAAATTCAAGGTCACTGGAGGCTAATGACTAAAGCTAATGACTTTCCTGCCTCATAAAAATGTATCTAGACTTCTTAACACTATTTCTAAGTAATATGACACAGCATACATAGTGTTTACACTGAGTTAGATGTGATCTGTACAGCAACACACTGTTTTATATAAAAGAGTTGAGCATCTGATGACTATGCTATCCTTGGTGAGAGAAGGTTGTCCTGGAACCATTCTCCAGTAGTTAAAAAGGGACAACTCTTTAACCACCAATAAAGATGAATATGAGGATCACAAAATGGCAAAGGATTGGTTTCAGTTCCTAACAGCTTTCTCGTCCCACAAATTGTGAGGGTTTCAGGTTCTCCTCTTTGGAGACAGAACTGTTTATGGTGTGATGGAGTAGGAGGTACATGATAAAAGGAGACCCTTTGTAGCCCTAAAGAAAGAGACTAGTGATTTCCACAGTCAACTAAGAAACCATGTAAGTAGAATAAAGACATTTTCAGACATAACACGATAAAAGTCACACAAAAATCCAAAATAACCTTGTAATGTTTGTTGGTTATCTTTTATAAAGTACCAACGTTTAATTAGAATCATATTGGTTTTCCTGAAATGATTGCATCCATAAATGTGTGATGTTTGAAAATGAGATAAAATGCAGAATGCACATGAAATCTTACAGTACTGTAGGATACCATCCAATATTAAGGAAGCTACACATAGCAGCTTATACCTGTAGTCACAGCTATTCAATAAGCTACAGCAGGAGAACTCCTTACATTCAGAAGGTGAGGTCTAGCCTAGGCAACTCAGTCAGATCTCATCTTACATTCAAGAAAATATATGTATTAAAAATAATGTGCAGACCAGATTGACTTTCCAGCAGTGGCAGAGAAAGTCTGTTAATGAGTGAAAAGGCCCCAGAGATCTCCAGACAACAGAGACGGGTCCCTGCGCAGTGGGGGCACAGAGGTGAACTCTGAGAGTACCAGTGGGGAGTGGTCTATTTGAGCAAGATGCTGAAGGATAGAGAGGCAGCTGGGACCTGAGCTTAAAGGTGCTGGATGGGGTTCAGTAAAGAGCCTTTCAGGAAATAGAAGCATCCAGGAGTCCAGGAAGCCTCTATGCCACTCAAGATGTGGACACGTGGGACTGAAGAACAGACACGCTTAGGGAATTGTAGTGGCCAGTTCAGAACTAGCAAAACTCGGTGACTTAACAGAGGATAACGCCAGTGTGGGACTCTAGCCAAGCAGGAAGGGTTGACTCGCTCCTTCTTATTGGACACACTGATCCTGTGTGGGTCAAAGATGAATCTGCTTGGACAAGGAGAGGAAACAGGCTTCCCTAAATCTACCTCCACAGAATTCCTGTCATATTGACCCTGGGAATGACGACAGAAGTCAGGAATGTTAACTTGGGCAGGAAAGATGCAATCCTCACAAAATATAAATCAATGTCTCCTAGCAAACAAAACTTGTCTATTTACAAGTCCAAAGTGTTAACACACCATTTCAAACAGATTGCTAGAAGCAAAGCTAGTTAAGACACTGCTTTGAAAATATATCAAATGGAATATGACTGGAGACAATAGTTAAATCGTAGAAAAGGCTGGGGGGAGGGGCTAGAAGATTTAAATTGTTAATGGCATTAACCAGGGAAGAGTCCCCAAGGAGGTGGGCTTTTGAGAGATCGTGGAATGCAATTCAAGTCTCTCTGCCTTGAAGGGAGTGCTTAAATTCTCAAAGGATTCTTCATTTGATTTGTATTTCTTAAACTATTTTAAAATTAAAAATAAAGTATAATTACATTAAAGAAAATTTCTACAGAAACTGCAATAGAAGTTTTAAAAGCTCTACTTTAAACTGTGTAATGTGTAAAAATATTAAACACATTCTATAGATAAATGGATCATTCAGAATTACTAAACTAGCTCATCTGACTAGACTATTATTTTGACCATATATAGCACACAAGTCACGGAGATTTATTTGAATTAAGTTGGCTATAAGATTGTCACTGTTGGAAAAAAACAGAAAAAGAAAACAAAACAAAAAACAGCAGCAGCAGCAGCAACAACAACAACAACAACAACAACAACAACAAAAACCAGCTGTCTCCATTTACGGATATCTTTCCAGCCCCTTCTAAAGTCGAACCTGGTTTCACCCATGGTTCCAATTAGTGCCTTTCCGGCGATATGCATATTATTATTAACCTGGATAGAGAAGAATACAGTTTTGCTTCCTTGATCTCACAGTGTAACATTGCCACAAAAGTTCCCTAGAAAATCAGGGGGCGGGGTGAAGACCCAGGGCGCTTGCGCTCTAGGTGATACATTTAGAAAGGTAACAGCAACTGCCCTCCTTCGAAAAATGATGAGTTTGATTTAAAAAAAAAAAAAAAAAGAAAGAAAGAAATTAACAAGCTGTGGCGTGTGCTGCACATGATCAGCCATGCTTGCTAAGTCTGTCTGTTGGCTGTTGCTATGGCTACGAAAAGCCAGTGGAACCCAATGAGCTGTCTGCAGCCGCGCTGAGAGGACCAGCCATTTTACTTATGGAAAGCAGTGTGGCATAGAGCTTCGCTGTGGAAGAAGCATTTTTTTTAAAAAAAAAATCTTTGGAGAGCCGCAGTGGGCATGCTAATGCACAATTATTGCAGCCACGTGTGCCCGCAAGCTGGCCCTGCGACAAGCTGTTGACTGGTGTTGCAATTAGCTGATTGGAGAACAGGGACTGCGGGGTGATAATGCTGGTATCCGCTCGCGGGCAGCAGGGAAGGGTTTTGTCTCGGGAAGGCAAGCCTGCCCTGCACAGTTATCTCAGCAGCGCCCTAGCTGAGAGCACTGGGGGGTTCTAAAGGGAGGGGGTCGCCCTCTGCTAGCGCAGGTTCTGTGCGAGGCTGTTGCTTATGAGCCGCAGGTCTGGGAAAGCAGGTGTGTGCTCGGATGGGCACTGGGCTGGAACGCAGGCGGACGCTCTCGGGTTCACCTGCTTCCGGTTAACAGACTGCTGGCTCCCAGAGCATCTGCTCCTCCACGCTGAAGCTGCGGCGGAGAAAGGGGTTCCGGGCATCCCACTTGACTGACTGACGGAGGTAAGCTTTTCCCCTCTTTTGAAAGCTCACCATAAACAAAATGAATGGAAGCAAAACTTAACCCGAAAATTTTACATTGATCGTTATGATCTGAAATTAAGGAGAAACACACACACACACACACACACACACACACACACATTACTTCCACAAATTAGTGTCTCAGAGAGGTTAACTCAGTGAGTTGACGTTCCAGAAATTGTATGATAAAGCAAAAAACAAAACAAACAAACAAAAAACCGCTGCCGTTTTGTATGAGGATTTAAAATAAATATTTAATGTTTTAACAAACTATCGTAGCTTGTCTTTCTGGACAAACCTGATAGCCAATAACCTTTCTCTCCGCCAGAACAATGGATTCTTTTGTGACTTGCCCTTTGACACGTTAAAAGAACCACACAGTAAAGCAAGCTGGGCAACATTGGTTTCTAATCCTCATAAATGTTTTAAATCTTTACGCCTATGCACACCTTTAAAGTAAGGAGTTCTGTTCCCTATATAGGTCATAACAGCTGGTGGATTTTGTACTTGCTTATTCTGGACCGAATAGCCCAGTGTGCTGTTTGATTTAGTCCCGGCAGTTATAGAGCAAACACTGTAGGTATTGCAAGTTGCTCACACACCTCCTCTTGCAATATCCTGCGTGCCAGGCTACCCCAGAGCACAACACCCCCATTGTACTCCCCAAGCTTAGAATGCAGGGAAAGAAAGAGATGAAGCCTTTGCATTGCACTCAAGTGCCTCTATAGCATGTGGCAGGAGAACTTGTTTTCTTGCTTATTTTTTTCACAAGTAGATAGATTTCACAGGACGGTGAAACAAAAAATACCACATACTTCTTACAGATGCACACACCAATCACGAGAGAGGTGTCTGCTGTTGGCCACTGACTGAAAGTGATACAGACATTGAATTAAATAGGGGATTGCCCCTCCGTTAAGCATTGCTGTGTTTTACAGTCTCTTAGGAACAAGCTGGTTCTGTGGATTGAAATCGGTCAGCCAAACCAAACACCCTGGAGAGGAATGGGTCAAGGAATGAGTAAATTCTGCTTTAGCACCATTTCAGCCTTTTCTAAGTCAGTTCTACCGCTGGTGTACCAGGAATGTTGGATTAGTCATAATGCTGTTGAAAATAGTAAAAATTATTGGCTGAAAACTTCTGATAACACCTCTATCAGCAAAAGACAGAGTTTGCCATGAAATTTCAAATAAATGGTTACCAGGGTCTTTTTCCGAGAAGTAATTTATTATTTCCTGTCTTTTTGTGGTTAAATATAGATTGGATAAGGAGTCTCCCAACAATGTTAATTGTGATGTCTTCACTGATATAGGTGGATGTGAATCACCTGTTTCATATGTTAGTGTACCCTTAGAGGAGCAAGTCATAAGGAGGGAGATATTTTATAATTTTCTTCTTGTCATCAGTATCTAGGATATAAAGATTTAGACTAAGAATCCTCAGTGCAGAGATAGGCGAGCGCGTGCTGGATAAGGAAGCCTGTGGCCATGGCTCTGGCTAGGTGGGAAAGGTTCTGTAGGATAAAACGCTGAGCTCAGTTTAGCTCTCAAGGCAAAGTAACTGAACGGACGCTGTTAAGTCAAGTTCTGTGAATAAAAGCTCTCAGCCATGTAGATTGTTCAGGGAGGATGAAATGGACGCTATAAAGAGCCTCTTTCTACTTCCTTACTTTTTTGATCGTACCACTGAAGGAGTTCTTAGAATCAGCAAACACCTCCAAGGCAAGAAAATCATGCTCTGCTCGTTTCTCCTGGGATAATCTTCAGAACAGGTTGTGGAGAGACCTACAGCAGACCCGAGGGTGTGCCTATCGCCCGGGTCGTGTCTTTTTGCGGGACGGGAACACAGGAACACGTGAGCTTACAGGAAGACAGACAGGCACACTCATCTCTCCAGCTCTATTTTCCCACATTGCTAAACCATGTAAGGTGGCAGCCATGAAGGCTAGCACCCCCAAACCCATTCCGTGCCACATACCAACAGCAGTTAGTTCAACAGCTCTAAGAGCGGAGTTCAGAGAGTCCTCATGTCTCAACACTTTGCTCGCTGGGTTTGCTTAGTTTTAGATACATTTCTGTCATCTCCAACTCTCCTCTTGGCAAAGTCAAATATTTTATAATTTCTGAAACACTGGCAGATGTTAACACCCTCTCTTGTAGATTTCCCTTTAGCTTGCCAAGCAGCCACTTTTAGGGGGCCCTGGAGAACCCAGCAAGGATGCTTTCCCCCTACAGTTCCTTACCACATCTAGCCACCCACTCGACTTTCTGTCTGCTACAGCCTCTTGTTTTTTCCTCTGCTCACAGGTTTCTAGTCTTACCTGATCTCTGGTTCTACAGCATTTAGAACCTAGCGTTCAGACATTCCACTGAATGAGTCGGGCTTCACTGTTATGGTAAACATACCCTTGATCTAGTATTGCTATGAATCAGAGAAACTCAAAACAGTTGTTTTGTTTGTTTGTTTGTTTTTTTAAAAAAATGGCATCAATTTGTCAGGTGTGAAAATGTTACTCTGGGACCCCAGTTTCATAAGCACATTGGTGTCTTGTATTAACTAGTCATTTTCTGAAAGAAAATCTTTAAATGTAACTTTTAAATAAACTGACAAAAATTTCAGGAGAAAATAATAAAGTGACCATTCTTATTTGGGATATGTTCTCATTGGACTTTTCATTGGAAGCTGAGTCTAATGTATATAGTGTAAAGACTTAGGAAACAGCTTTTCACATTGAAGCTGAGAAAGGAAAGATGTTTTGAGCCTGGCAGAGGCAGGACTAAGAAATTGGAATACAGTGTCTAGTATTTCTTTCCATTTTCCTAAAGAAACCTTGAAGGTTACAAGCTCCCTCACCAGTCAATCACGGATGCCCCGCCTCCTTCCCTCCATGTGAGTTCCTAGGTAAGAGCAGGTGTCACCGCAGCTGTAGACCTAGTTTTAATGGAGAGTTACTTTTTTCCCCACATAAAGGCATAATTCTTTCTTTAAAGAAATATTCTGATTCCCCTTATGTTGCGGGGAAATTGCTAGAATGGCCTTGTCCACAGGACGGTGCATGGGGAACTTCCTGTGCAGTTTCCTGTCTCTTAAGATACCCATGTCCAAGGCAAAAGTAGCCATTAGTTTGGTGTGAATGTTTTAAACATTAAGTAGCTCAGATCAGAGAGATCAAAATAATTCGCTGTCCCAAATTAGAAAGGAAAATGCTAGAAAATACTTAAATTACTATTTTTATACATTTTTGTTTGTTTTTTGTTTTTTTGAGACAGGGTTTCTCTGTGTAGCCCCAGCTGTCCTAGAACTCAATCTGGCCTCGAACTCAGAAATCCACCTTGCCTCTGCCTCCCAAGTGCTGGGATTAAAGGCGTGTGCCAACACCACCCGGCTCTTTTTATTTTATTTATTTTATTTTATTTTATTTTATTTTTAGACACTTTAATGTCTATTCCAGATTTGAATTTTCTAATGGAAATGAGTTAAATATAAGTCCCTCATGATTGTGCTGGGCTCTAAAGGTTTGTGTTGACTATCTTCTGCTGATGTTAACAAATAGCATGCTATAATTAAATAATAGACAAAGCTTGATATTCATCTTAAAGACAAGTTAATTGAATATCTCAAGTCAAATAAACTAATTTGATTTCAGGAAACATAATCTCATCACACATCTGAATCATCTATGTATTTTATATTTAAGTAATATATTTAAGTAAAATGTTATGTTTAAGTAGTATCTAATACATAAAAATATTTGGTAGTATTTCAGGAAAGAATTATAATAGATAACTTCATTTGATAAATTTCTGAAAGTTGTACAAAAGGATATAAACCATTCAAATATGCCTATTGTAAACTATCCCTGTCAAGAATTATGTTGAGTGTTTCAAAATATCTATAAATCATTTCTGAAAATGCTAAGACATGTATTCAGCTATAAAGAAGCATTTCTGTAATTGTTGATCTCTGAAAGTAGCCCAATAACTTTGATCCAGTGTAAGTCCAAGCAAGGTTACATTCGTTGGCGGAGGATGGAGCGCCTGCTAAGACAGGGCGCTACAATAAAAAGGGACTTCTGACATGCCAGTTTTGAAAATTCCCAACAGGAATTACAAATGCCAGTAAGACTAGAGTGAAGTTTTTTAAGTGCACAGAAAAATAAAACAGCAACAACAACTGCAAAACCCATATACATTATGGCCACACTGGAGAGAATACTTTTGTTTAAATGTTCCTTCTGCCATCTTCTACAAAGTCTATGTTCCAACCAGTCTAGGATAGCTAGTTTCTCAGGAGCATTTAGGTCTCCTGGGAAGTGACTGGCATGGAGGAGACATCCCAGTAGATAGAAATATACCTATATTTATGACTGCAGGGGATCTTTCTCCACCTATTAACTAAGCCTTCGTTACTTCTGGCCTCATCGGGACATTGAATATTTTACACCATTTACCTATATTCAATAAAGCTGGGGATAAGAACCAACAATAGCAACAAAAATGCCTAGAAAGCCCTCACTGGATGCGGAAGGGGGCTGACATCTTGTGGTTCACCAATGTGCCATCACACCTTATTCTGTCATTTTCTGAGCTGAAGTTAATCAAGGAAAGAGGATCAGGTCACAACAACTCCATCTATTCTTGTGTTCACTGTGTAGTCTGGTGAAGGTTTTGTGTACTCTGAGACAAATGCACATAATTTGCCAGCTATATTATTGTGTGGAAAATTCCAGTTTATACTGTGAGAGTAAACACCTTTTGAAAGAACTTGTCTCTTAATAGCCAGACCTAGATTTTTTTCCTTTGTTATTGTTCTTGAAGATTTACTTGATTTATATTTTAAGTGTGTGGAAGTTTTCCCTCCACTTAGCCTATCCAGGACACTGTGTGGTACCTGTGGGGTCACATCCCCTGGGAACTTGGAAGTTCCAGAAGATTGTGGACTATCACATGGGTGCAGGAACTTAAGTAGCATTGGTCCTCAGCTAGAGCATCAGTTGCTCTTAATCACTGACCCATCTCTCTGACTCCCTTGACTTCTTTGAAAGAGGCCAGGCTGGCTTCAAACCCCCAATCCTCCTGCCTTTTCTTCCTGAGTACTGAGATTACGAACATTTGCTACCACATCCAGATAGATCAGGAGATCTATACAAACAACATAGTGGTCAAGATGAAAATGTTAGAACCGATCAGTTGTTGCTACAGCGTGGCTAGTCTCGTGTTTTATATGCCTGTCTGCTAGGTTAGACGATTTTAGGTTAAATGGAGGTCATGTGAGTACCCAATGTTAAAAAAAAAAAAATTAAAAAAAATAAAAGGATCAATACTTGAGGAAAACAAAAGTGACAAGCAAAACCGGACCCGTTCTACTCCGGCTTTAGGATGGCATCTGAGACATTGACGGCATTCAGGAAACAGGTTGGCCCATTAAATCTTCAGTCAGCATTCACCAAATGAATAGATGGCCCAGAGTAATCAGATCTTCTGTCCACATTGTCCTAATGCTGACATGTGATTTTAGAAGGCCGTTTCTACCCAGAGATAAAAAAATAAATAAGGAGACATTTCTTATTTTTTTATTTTGAAATTACAAAACAGACAAGAAGAAAAGAATGAAAATTTTAGGAAGTGCTATTATTATTATTTTAAAGCAAAGTATAGTCTTCCTGAAGAAAAACACTCACTGGGAGCCTCAATCATTTCATAACACAGGAATATTGCCAGGACCTGGGTAAAGCTTAAATGTATCTCGAAGTGCCATGAATAATTCAGACAAGGAAATGCAATTTCTGTTCCTTCTAAAGTGTCTGATTCTATTCACACCCATTGAAAAAACAAGATCAACTCGAGCAAATTCACATTTGCCTTCTATTTAAAATAGCGTAAGGAAGAGAATTTAAACACCACAAATTCTAAGCTATTTCTCCTTATGCTTCAGAGTATAATTAGAGAGCTTAATCTAGAAAATAGTGTCAATTTAAGGAGATCTTTTAAAGTTGAACACCCATAAAAGCTGGAAGACCTTATATAAGTAATCAAAATAACAGCTTCCAAAGAGATTCAAGAAAACGAAAGCTTAAATACTTAGCATTCGGTGAGCTACAAAAACTTTCTTTTCAGGTTTATTTTATTTTATAATTATATGTATGTATGTCTGTGGGTGGCTGGGTGGGTGCTCCGTGCCAGTGAGTACAGAGACCTGCAGCAGTAGATCAGTCTGTGGTTGTCAGCTGCAGGGTGTCGGTGCTGGATTTCAAACACGGTTCATCTGCAAGAGCAGAAAATGCTGTTAACACAGAGGTATGGCTCCAGGAAAGCTGTAGAAAATATTAGTCCAAAAATGATCCAACCTGATCAATCCAAGGATGCTGTAAAGGCTGCACTTGTCCCCGTGCTAGCTACTGTCCCACGAGCTTCATGTGTGTTAACTCTTACAGAGGGGCTGAACATCACCAACACACCAAGAATAGGTACTTTTTAGGTCATGTGACTCAGCAGTGCTCAGCAAGACTTTCGTGATCTTTCTGCTCAAGAAAGACTTAACAAAGTCACCTACCTAGTTGTTCCTTACTCTTTGTGCACTGCATTTTTGTGCGACTTAAACAAAGCTCTTCTGTGTATGTCTAATCATCCCATGTGAAGATAAATTCCATGAGAAAACAACAGTGCTTTGCCTATTTACTACACATGGCCTTGGTCAGAAGTAAATGAGGGCTGGATAGTAGACTGAATAGGTTGTAGTCAGATAGGTTTCTGTGTCTGTCAATATAACCTGTGTGAAAGAACAGAGGTTAAATTGAAGTAGGGAGAACTGATTCCTTTCGACTTTTGTCATGAGAAAATTTATATGGTCCATATATCTTCAGATGTTCTTTTTGTTAAGAGATTTTTTTTTTTCATGGGGTTGGTGCCCTTTTTAGGTAACACACTAAGCTAATGTCTAAGGAATCCTTTGAAGTCTTCGAGGTATCTTGAACAAAGGAAGTCCTGACACAATAGAAAAATAACTTGGCTCATTTAGCACACTATCAGCTTCCCCCACAATTTAATCCCAAGAACAACCAGCCTCGTGGTAGTGACATCTGAGAATTAAAAAAATAAAAACAGCGAAGGGTAGAGAGTCCTCTGATTTACCAAAGAAACAATAGTCATCCCTTTTGACTACACCTACTTAGGGAAAAGGATTTTTTTCAGGTCGGTACCTTAGCCACTGAGGGTGGGTGCATCCTGAAGTCTCTGACTTTACATGAAACATGTCTTTTCACCACGTAAGATGCCATCTGAAATATGATTATGCTCTTGGCTTCCTTTCTGCCAGAGCTTTAATTCTGTAAAACAAACCTGATTACGGTTTCCTCTCAATTATATGAAAATTCCCTTCCCCTGTATAAAAGCATTTTTAAATTAATTTTTAGATTTATTAGCAGGAAAGAAGATACCATCTTCTTATTTAATAAAAGCAAATGACAATCTAAGTCATAAATAACCTGGTGTGGTTTGAAAAGTCTTTTTGACCCAGTGACCCATTAGTGTTTCACAGCACCTGTGGTCCAACGAAGTCAATTTGACTTAAGCTGTAGATTATCATGGGATGTGGTATTACTTCATAATCATTTGAAACCCTAATTTTTTTTCTTCTTTGAAAGAAATCAGATAAACATGTCCTTAGAACTCTTGTTTCCTCCCTTTGGAACTTTGATATTTATTTTCATAACTGTCAGGAACGCAAAGATTAGGATCATCAACCTGACTCCTAGAGGATGTTCTGTCTCTGGACTGCCGGTTCCCACACTCCTAGGTGTTTCGTTGCACTTGGCTTCTGCTCCAGTCTGTGGGCAGAGGTCCTGCAAGTCTGAGGTACAGAAAAGGCCTGCAGGGAAGAGAGGATCCAGAGGGGCTTCAGCACACAGACAGAACGCCATCCTTTGAGTCACCTAACCAAAGGAGCTTTCAAGGTCAGAAAGAGCTAAGAAGAGTGTTGATGTGAAACTCAAAGGTTCCCATTTCTAACTAAAAGCAATTTATTTCCAAGAAATCTACAATCATTCTAGCTGATGCATGCCAGAGCAAGGGAGAATATTTTATCTGGCCAACAAACATAGCATGACTCCTTGGGTGGTTGGCATTTGGAAACTCAACTTCCCACTGATCAAAGAATTCATTGATCAGTACATTCTCTTGGGAAGTAAATCAGTATTCTACCTAGAGAATATAATGCCAGATAGCAAAATGATTTTAAATTCATTATCAACATATTCACTCAACAACATACCTGTACCATGAAAATATTAACATTAAAACTTCTAAGTAAGCCAGGTTATCAAAGAATTGTCCTTTCTGGCAGATAAGAATGACCATATAAGAATGTTTTTATTATTCTCACTTTCAAGACTTTTAAAGCTAGTGTCCCAGTTGTCGAGTTAATACAAGTGAGCTGGCCACACCCTTTCTAATTCTATCTAGTATTGAAAAGTTCTCAATAAAGGAAAGTAATTTAGGAGGGACCTCAGTGGCAGGGGACATGTACTAAGGGGCTGGCTTCAAGCATCCTGGGTTTAATTTTTAGCTCTGCAAAGAGATAATCAATAAAGAAAAGTAGAGAAAGAGAGAGATCCTAAGTCCTGGGTATGAAATTAAAGGAGACACCAGATGGAAATGCCAATAATGAGACTATAATTACATTTCTATTGTTGTTGTTTTTCTATTTATTGAAACAATATTATGTAGCTCAGGCTGCTCTGGAACTCACTATATAGATCAGGTTGGCCTCAGACTCACAGAGATCCCCTGCCTCTACCCAAACACTGGGATTAAAAGCATGCGCCACCATGCCTAGCTGTAACCGTGTTTCAATATTTTCCACATTATTAATTTGTGTGTTTGTTCTTTGTACTCCTATCAGGGAACTACCGTATGTTTGTAGCAGAGGAAGTGATGAGACGTTTAGCTCGGAAGCCATTAGAGGAGTTCAGCTCAATACAACAGGAAGGCTAATGACGCAATAGAACATAGAAGAGGATAGCCTACTGTACAAAGGATCCAGAAGTAACACATGGGAACTCTGTGTCGGAGGAGACTAGAACAAAAGGCTCTGAGAAGAGAGATTTCTTAGAGGATAAGGGAAGGAAGCTCTGAGAAATATGACAGGGCTCATCCCACAGGATTGGTGCATACACCATCCCTACGGAAACAGGGAGGGAGTTTTACATAAATGTCAGCAGTGGCCTTTCTCTTTTTAATCGTTAAGGAAATTCTTTTTTTTTTTTAAGATTTATTTATTTATTATATGTACGTACACTGTAGCTGTCTTCAGACACTCCAGAAGAGGGAGTCAGATCTTGTTACAGATGGTTGTGAGCCACCATGTGGTTGCTGGGATTTGAACTCAGGACCTTCAGACGAGCAGTTGGTGCTCTTAACCACTGAGCTATCTCTCCAGCCCCGAAGGAAATTCTTGATACCTGCTTTTCCAAGTAAGTGCCAAAGCCCTCACTTAATTAAGCCCTGATTTTAATAGCATTTAAATACATCATTAACAAGATTGTAAACCAGTGTAAGCGTGGTGGGAGACAGAATAAAAATTCTTCAAAAAATTATAACTACCCCCATCTTGTTTATTGGAAGGGTTGGATTATAGCATGGGGGCCAGTGGAACAAAAACCATGGGACTTAGTTACCACTTCCTAAAGTAAGCAAGACTTTGGTTGTGAAGATCACAAAGATATAGACTCTGCATAATTCATAGTACCATTATCTGACACAAGGAAAGTTCTATTCATGTTAGCTGCTATAGTTGTATTAGCTGCCGTTATATTCTAAAATGTTGTTCACACATTTATAGCTGATTTTAGAAGCTTACAGAAAGACTCTACTTACCTCCTGGTCCTTGACACTTTTGCAAAGTCATGCAGGTGTGTGAAGGGGCACCTCTATGGCCCTCTTTGATGAGGTCCATGGATGAACCCCAGCAGGGCTATGCAGTGCTCCTCTTAAGAATGCATCACTGGGATAGTTGAAAGAAAAGATTCACAAGTAACAGGAGAGAGGGCCATACACTGAACCAAAGTGGAAAGAGAGGGGAGAGGGTTTAAGCATTCAGGGCTTGGCATACTTGCTGAAAATGTCTACATAAAGGCACCTAACAAACAGCTAGGAATACTTCAGCTATCAAGGAGAAGTGAAGCAAATTTTGGGGCCAGTGAAGGCTCTAATGTTGCCTACAGGGAGAGAACAGGAACAGACTGTTGACCACAAATAACCTGACCCTACTGCCTCTGTGGGAGACATTTTGCGCCGCTGATGCTTGCTTGATCAACGAAAGACTGCAAACAGGCTTCTTTAGTTTCTCTTTAAAACACAGTTCACATCTTTGCACTACTTTATCTTTTAATTATTTTTATTTAATTGAAATAAAATTACATAATGTCCTCCCCACCCTGTCCTCTACCTGACCCTTCTTGTAGTCACTTCCCACTCCCTCTCAAATTCATGGCTTTTTTCTTTAATTATTATGGTTACATATATATGCAAATATTATGTAAATGTAGCCTGCCATTATATATAATTATTCACTTTAATTAAGTCACATGTCCTAGTTGACACCATTTTCCCAGTTCCCCCATATGATTTTAAAGTAAGTGACAATAATTTTTCTTTGTTTTAAAAGCAGAGAATTTGTCTGATAAATGCAAGTACTATGAAGAAATAATGAATATTAACAAAATCAGTGTATTAGCCAATTTTTTAGTTATTTTGCTGTTAAATGTTGGACAAAAGTTGTTTTTCCACTGAAGTTAACATTGTAAGTTAGGCTTCTTGCAAAACAAAAACAAAATAAATTAAAAAAGAAGAAATGAAAAGATTTAAATGATAAACTATTTCAAAAAGTTTGGTGTAGATCAAATAGAAAGCATATTGATTGTGTACAGCTAAGACTGTAAAATAAAAAAATGCCAAGGAGATGTTATCTGTGTCAAGTCCTGGTGGTTTGGACCAGGGAGGAGTCAGGAAAGGATAGTTACAAGGTTAAGCCCAGCCTGGCTGCATAGCAAGATTCTGTCATACACACACACACACACACACACACACACACACACGAAAGTTGGGGGAGAGAACCGACCCCTACATGTTGTCCTCTGACCGCCACATGTGGTACAGCAGCACACATGCATCCTTAAATATATTTGTGCATTCCCACACACGTGCACTTACAAAAACATGCACGTACAATAAATAAGTGCAATTTAAAAACTAAAAATCACCTTTAATCCCAGCACTCTGGGAGGCAGAGGCAGGCAGATTTCTGAGTTCGAGGTCAGCCTGGTCTACAGAGTGAATTCCAGGACAGCCAGGGCTACACAGAGAAACCCTGTCTTAAAAAAAACAAATACAAAACACAAAAAACTAAAAATCAATCAAAAAGAAAACAAGTTAGGGGGTGGAAGGAGAGAGAGGGGAAATGAGGAATCAAAAGAGGGAAGGAGAGAAGGAGAAAGGGAGGGAGAGAGGAAGGGAAGGAGAGAGGGAGGGAGGAATGGAAGGAGAGAGCGAGAGAAGGAGAGAGGGAGGGAAGGAGGAAAAGAGGTAGGAAGGGAGAAGGAAAACACGTTCTCTGTCATCCTTTTAACAATGAGTTTATTGGAAGGCAGACACTGAGTCTCTTGGCTGTGTGAGTTCCCCAGTGAGTAGCCAGAGTCCTCCTCTTGGGAACTGTTCACAGTCATGTGGACAGTCACACAGCCTCAGACAGAACTGACCGGCCACTCAGAGGGCACTCACAGGCAGAACAATATGACTGCTCTTACCTGAACCACTTTAGACAAGAACAAGGCAAAGCCAGGCTTTGCATGCACTGACCCTGGATGCTGATGAGCAGGGCATGGAAAGAATGTGGGAGGTTGATGGGTGGGTCTGACCAGAAGAACAAAAAAGCAAATGAGGCTTGGTGGTGTGGCCATTGAAGTCAGGGGAACTCAGGATTCTTTCCGGCGTCTTGAGTGGTTAACTCAGAGTGTGTGTACTAATTCTTGGATGGCTCTAGCTCTCTTCCCTACTCATGAATGTTAGCAGTCATGTTTTAGCATCAGATAATGAAGACATGTGTTTGAACCATGATGAGATGTTTGTAAAGATAATGTATAATGCAAAATGACTGACTGTGGAGCAGGGTTTCATTCAGTTGAGACCTGCTACCAACCAATCATTCTAAGATAATGCACACATAATGAAGTTTGGCGAGGTTCAGAACAAATGACTAAACTAAAATAGCTACACAATAGAGATTAAAAATGCATTTCTATATTAAAGAAATAAATAAAGCAATACTTTAAAATTTACCCAGTTTCGATGATTTCCTTGTTCTGAGATTGTTATAGTCTACTGTAAAGTTTAAAGAAACTTCTCCAGGAGTGCAGTTGTACATCTCTGTATCTTCTGGTCCCTATTGGACTGTTCTCTCCTCACTAAGGCCGACTCTTCTTCCAACACATAAAAGGAAAGAAGAAAGAAAGACAAGAAAGAAAGACAGACAGACAAGAAAAACAGACAACACAGGAAAGAAAAAGAAAGAGAAAGAAAGAAAGGCAGAAAAGACAAACATAAAAGAGATAAAGAGAAATGAAGGAAGGGGAAGGGAAAGAAGGCAAGGACGAGGAGAGAGAGAGAGAGAGAGAGAGAGAGAGAGAGAGAGAGAGATTGATTTATACTGAGCTAGAACACAGTCAACCACTGCTCTTGAAGACCTGACATCACATATGTTAACAGACACTAGTATATAAGTCTATAGAACTTGCTTACAAATGCCTGTCCTCATTTTCCAGTCAACTTGCCTGCTTAACTCTGTTTTTCTTGGCTTACCTAAAATTTAGTCTTCCATTCACATGGTACTGGAGCTTTGTGATCTTCAGAGTAAGACGGGGAGGTAAAATTACATCAACTGTTCTTATAGTTTATCACAACAGCTACCACCCATTGGATATTGCGTCAGGCAGCATGGCAAATTCTTTAAACATCTCTCACTGACTATTCACAGAAACACTCCAAGCAAGGAATTATTCTCATCTTACAGAAGACGACATGGCCTCAGAGATGTCTGATGAATTGCACAGGGTCACACATATCGGGAGAGTGGGACTCAAACTTGGATCCTTGATATTCCAAACCCTGTGCAACCAGTTTTTGAAGCTGTCTGTTTGTGGGAACTTACAGGCCTGCCAAAACAAAAAGTTACAATTTACATCTTATCATTCTCTCTATGGTTTTACACATGGGTACTACAGAAATATTTGTTTAGAAGCAAATATCATTTTTTCCTCTTGAACGACCCCAAATAGCACAACAGTAAAAAGAGGCAGGCAATCAGAATCTAGGATGTCAATAATAATTTTTTATATGCTGAAGTTATAGATGATTTTTACTTTGCTTTCCTTTATACTATTGCTTGTCTATATTTGGGAAGGGGGGTCTTGTGTATCCCAGGCTGGCCATTAACATCCTACATAGCCAAAGATAACCTTAAATTTCCCATCCATCATTCTTCATTTCTCTCAGGTGCTGGGGTTACGGGCCTCTCCCACCACACCCAGTGTTATGGGTTGCTTGAGATCAAGTCAAGGGCTTGCTGCATGCTAGGCAAGCAACCAACCTAGTGAGCCACATCCCTAGCCCACTTGTCTATACTTTAGAAAATCTAGTCCAATTCCTAAAAATTAAAAATAAGGAGATACCCTAAAATAACCAAAGGAAATATACAAGACTCCAGTTGACATTTAGATAGCCAATTATGATTTTACAAGACAAAGCAATAGAACAAAGGTTAAACTCTCTGCATGTAAATGCTTTATCGGTTCCATTTACTTTTAACATTGGCATCCGCTGTAATTTAAGAGATTACGTGTACCACTGGGAAGCTGATAGTTGCTAAGCTGACATTCTGTGTGCAATGTCAGCAGACCCCCCATGTTTGCTGGCAATGAAGATTTATCCTGGATTAACAATGATTAGTTCTACTTTGGAGCTGAGTAAGTTCAAATGGAGTTCAGAAATAATCAACAGCTTGTACCGATGCACCCGGCAAATAGTTCTTCTTAAGCATAGAAGACCACTCTAAGGAAGAAAATTGGGGCACTGGAAAACATGTGTCTTTGGAGAAAACCCTTCTTACTGTCTTCACCTTTTGAGGGCAGTATCAAGTACGATAAATAGCGAGATAGAACACTAGCTTTTGTAAGTTTCATTACTCAGGAAAGTACTAGTATGTTGGGGAAGAGAACTCATCCCTTTACAGAAAGAAAAATGAGCTGGGACTGTAGCTCAATAGAAAACCTGCCTAGCATGTATGCATGAGCCTTTGGCTGTAATCCCCAATTCCAAAAATAACAATGAAAAAATAAAATAAAATAAAATAAAAAGCATAGTGATTGGATGGGGTTTTCACAAGGTTTTGGTACACAGTTCACACTATGGGGCACAGCTAAGGTTAGCTGTGTTCTTCCTTCCTCCCTCATGGAGTTGTCATCATCACAAGTTAGGTTTCATCACGAACTAAGTTAACATACTATGTGAGCAGGTGAAGATCCGTGCCCCTGTGGACCTTCTATTCAGCTAAGGTCTATTTATGCTTTGTGTCTGCAGCTCAGTTGCCTGATTTATGAATAGATGAGTCTGCATAAGCAAAACATTTTTGCTAAGTGTTTCCTGTGTTAGCAAATATGGTTCCAATATTTCCTTCTCATGTAGGTGATAGGTATATATATATATGCCTTGGAGGGTAGTAAACTGTGACATTTGGCAAAGGTCTGTTCTTTCAAACTTGAGTAGAGGTATGTAGTTTTAAAGCTGTGTTAAAAGCAACAATGCTTTGAGAATTAGCACATAAGACATTAAAGTTGTTTGCAAAGATGGTTATTTTAATACGCATCAACATGATGTACCCTTAAAAATACAGTGATTTTCTTGTATTGCCTCTGTTTCCTGCTCATGGCCTTCAATTGATTACTCACATTTTTCAGAGGTCAGACACTGGAATATTCATACTGAGCACCAGAGTCATCCTGTCTGCCCATTTTGGAGATGAAAGCAATTTCACTGGTACAGAGTCAATGCCTAGAAACAAATGTTGCTCATTTCAGGCGAATGTGAGCATTCATTTAACTGGGTCCTGAGGGATAAACATATTTTAGAGTCTTTGAGAACCAAGAGGCACTTTCTGTCAGCCCAAGGGATTGGTGTAGGAACAGGGATATTAACATTCCTAACATTCAGATTCTAAAATTCCTTTTCTGTGAAGAGATGGGAGGGGGTATTTAAGTATAACTGGCTGCATCAGTTAGAAATAAAATGAGACTCTGTACTGTCTCTCTTTTTTAAAAAAAAAAAATGTGAAAGCCATTGCAATTTTAGAGGCATCCATCTCTTTGGGTACCTTGCAATAATCTCTGAATTCTTTAGCCCTTATCCATTTGAGGCAAGCCATTAGAAATGACAGAGAGCCTTGTATTTTACTTGGAAAGCCACAATGAGTAACATGTAAGAGAATTCAGAATGTTTCAGTTGGTCTTTGTGAGTACGGACAGTTCTTAGTTCCCTCCTTAACAGACTTCTGGTATACCTCCTTCATTGTTCCTAAGTTTTGCATGTTTATCGCAGTGCTGGTTTCTCTCAGGACAAGTTAACATAGCCTCTAGAGCAGTGGGTGGAGATAAGTGTAATCAGGGATAAAGCTTCATATCTCCTTGAAAGCTGTAAAATTAGACATGCTTCCTTGGCCTGGAAATTAGCAAGCATCATTCCTAACCCTTCCCAGTATGACCAGTTCACTGTTTTTCAACAAAACGCAAACAGCAAATGAAGCTAGTATCATGGAAATACTCACTCTGACTTCAAAGCAATTCAAGTTTGATCTAGTTCCTATGTGGGAAGAGACTTCAGGGTCAAATGAATACACTGAGAAGCAGTGAGAAATGGTCCGGAAGCAAGACTGATGAAACAAGCCCTCATCTTAACCATTTTCATGGCTCTAAATACTTCAATAGGAATGCCATCAAGTATTAAATCAATAATCAGGGTGATTCATTACTGTTTCTCCTTTGAAAGACTCTATTTTAACAAATGAATATATTCTGAAGACACAATGTTATTTAACCCCTTTAAAAGAAGAGCTAGAAGAGACTGATAAATGAAATAATGAGTTTATTTATTAAGCTACATTTGTACAGTTTCTTATGAAATGAATTTAATTATGTTATTAATTTTATATAATCACTAAATAAGATATATCATGGTCTGTGTAGTTACATAATATGCAGGGTATCATTATGATTGTTGTTTTATTCTTCGGTTGAAACTTGAGTGAGGATAAATAATGAAAATATTATGCCTTTATTTTTAATAACTCCATCACAGAAACTGAAAACTCTGAGTATCCCTGTAGTTCATTCATTTGGGCTAAAATGAGTGAGGTAAATGAGAATGGTTGTTCTCCACAGCGCTGATTGGAAGCAGAAGGAAATCAACTCATTTCCTCTAGAAAAAAAAAATTATATCTACTAGTCATCTCAGGGTAGTATAAAAGTAGTCCTCAAAAACAGACCTTAAGCTGATTTTTTGAGTATTAGAAAAAAGAGTAGTAATTATCATATTTACTGAAAGAGGAAGAAAAAAGGAACAAAAACAAAACAAAACAAAAAACCCACAAAAAAAACAAACAGAGATGACCTGACCTTGATGATCAGCAAGTTAAACACCCGAGAGAATAATTGGAGTTTGTAACCCTGGAATCCTGTATTCACCGGCTCCTGCTCTTACATTTATAGGCCATGGTGTTTGTTACAACTTGAAGTTTCCAGTACCTTTGTAGCTACCCAAAATAGAAGGTGGTGCTTTGGTCCATTTTGGAGATTCAAAGGTGTGTTCAAATGTGTGGGAGTCTTTTAAGGAGGCCAAGTGGGTAGATCCTAATCTAGTAACACAAACATAGAGGTCATGTTACCGGATGATGACAGAGCCACCCGAGTGTACGCTCAGGACAGGTAGAATGGTGGGTACCATTTGCCCTGGCCTTCCTAGTTCCTTCTTCCCTTACCCACATTGTATATGCAAGTCCAGGAACAACCTGAATTTTGATCTTTATCTGTCTTCGAACCTTTGATTCGAAGGGTATGATTGCAGGGTATGACTTTTAGACTTACCAATAAATAACCCACACATAGATGATTTCAGTCGTGACATTTTCAGAAGCATGTGTGACAAAGTACCCCTCGCATTAATGGAAGTTAATGTATCTCTGAGAATTGCCTCTCTTCTTGAATCATTTTTCTAATTATCCTGTATAACATTTTCTCCCATGATAACTGATTCTGAGATCATTTTTGCCCTACTTGAGTCCCTTCGTTAAATGTGTCTTGTTTTCAACTTCAGAGCTCCAAATTTTGTCTTTCTCTCTTTAGAAGACATTCTATTCCTCCTGTCTCAAATGATTGCAGTTCTCACTGTCTCTGCTGCTGGTGTCTCTTTTCTGTTCTCCATAGAAGCCTCTTTTTATTGCTCCATCAAAGCTAGCACCGGATACTTAAATGAGCTGGCTGTTGTGCCCAGCAAGTTCATCAGGGTTTGAACAGAAAGTCTCTATCAAGGCTTTTTCTTAGCAAAAAAAAAAAAGAGAGAGAGAGAGAGAGAGAGAGAGAGAGCAGTCTTTGGCACTGGAGCAGCCCTGGTGTACCTGGCATGAATCCACAAGAACCTGTGGGAACACTAGCCCATCCCAAATAAGTGAGTGGTGCTGTTTGTGGCTTCCATCTTTGACAGGAAAAATGTTCCTCAGCTCCTCATTCAGTACTGGTTTTCCCATACATTCATCCTTCATGCTCCAATTTTCAAAGTGCAAAACCTCATGTTTCTTCCAACTAACATTTAACATTTACACATGAAAAGTGACAGATACATAAGGGCAAACTCCATCCTGAGAGTCTCCAGAATGCATCAGGTTTGTGATGTGTGGTATTTAGGGATAACATACTAAGTGCATCTATGGACAGGTCTCGCTGGATTTTGTAGTAAAAAAGAAAAAAACTCACAGCTCCTAACGTGGGGACGCTGGCAGGGAAGACACAGAATAGGGCTAGAGGAGTAGACAGAAATCAGACGTAAGGTTCATACAAACTGCTTCTTAATTCAATTAAAGCAGACAGCACTCATAGCAGTAGTGGCCTAAGGTAATTTCTTTCTACAAAATAAAGAAAAATGCAGGTGATAATGTGTGTGTGTGTGTGTGTGTGTGTGTATGTGTGTGTGTGTGTGTGTGACAAGCCCATTTCATGATGCTATTTATAAAACCCTCAGTATGATCATCAACATATCAACCTTCCTCTGCTGTTTATAGACGACCACTCCTAAGTCCTGTGGGGGAAATGGTCTTTATTTACCATTTATTAGATCTCCTCTCTAGTATATCTAGTCAATTAGCCAACATCTGTTTTCACTTAAGTCTTTTATTCATTGTTAAATATTGCTGGCATTTTAACAGTCCTTTCATGTTAGCCTTCCATTCGATAATGAATTCACTCATCACCTTTTGCAACCAGACACTGTACAGAGTGACGGCTGCATTCAACTTTTTACTGCTTTTATTTATTATTTTTGGGTGGGGGTATGGGCAAACGTGCTTACAGCCCATGTCAATAGGGCTTACAGGATTCAGTTCTCTTCTCCCACCATATAGTTACCTGGGACAGAATTCAGATTGTCAGTCTTGGCAGCAAGTGCTGACCTGCTAAACATCCCACTGGTCTCCAATCAAGTTTTCAAAAAAAAAAAAAAAAAAAAAAAGGTTCTCGGTTCTCTCCTCAAAGAGTTTCCAGTCTCTTAGAACAGAGCCAAACAGCTGCCATGAGAGTATATCTCTTTCTGTAGCACACATTTCCCTAGAGTCACTTTTCATGGTCTCATTTAGATACAGTTGTCTACATTTTATATTTTATCAAGTAAACTCTCCCCCGAAGTAGCATGGTTTGCCACTGGGGAAGCAAAGTCTGGAGCCCAGCATTGCCTGATTCTAAAAGGTTACCCTTCTTGCTTTTGGAATGTAATCACCACCTTAGTAGGCATATCTTGGACTTCAGCTATCATTAGTTATAATTACAGTCAACCAACATAGGCGGGTGTGTGTTTATAACAAGATGCATAAGGCTATAAATCCACAAAGGGTATGATGGTATGATAGTCTCCTTTGCTTTCTACAAGCTGTTCTCTTTGATACCAACAGCATTCCACTTCAGCCGTCTTCTTAGCATATGAGATGACAAAGTCATCGATTTAAATAAGGCTAACCCAGCCGGGCAGTGGTGGCACATGCCTGTAATCCCAGCACTCTGGGAGGCAGAGGTAGGCGAATTTCTGTGTTTGAGGCCATCCTGGTCTACAGAGTGAGTTCCAGGACAGCTAGGACTATACAAAGAAACCCTGTCTCAAAAAAAATATAAATAAATAAATAAATAAATAAATAAATAAATAAATAAATAAATAAATAAATAAGGCTATCCCATCTCCCAGGACAAAACTAGGGAGCAGATGAGAATTCCTTAGTCCAGTTGCCAACTCCATGAACTCTTTCTTATTTAACACTGAAACAGTAAAACAAAGCAAAACAAAGCCCAGAGTGTGAGCTATCTGAAAGAAATTATAAGGAAATTAAACTCAGTATTCAGGTGTGTCCAATCCATTTTCCCTCCAGCGAACTAAAGTACATAAATTTTTGAAGCCAAATGATCACATTTCAAAAGCAGTTTTCCACGTAGCTTTTGAAAATTGCTATCTAATGATTACTATGCGCCAGGAGTGATTTCACCTGCATGACATGTCTCAATTCTCTATAAAATGCTCTCAGGTCAGGAATGGTATCCCATTTCCAAAGCAAAGGAATCAGGGCTCAGATGTGCCCAAATCAAGGAGTTTAAACAAGTGTGGAAGAATTGTAACACTGCTGAGAGGCATGACTTTTAACTGCAGTGATATGTATCATCAAAGTGGATGAAGATAAGCCACAATGACAACCACCACTTTGGCCACACCTGCTGTGTGCCAACACTGTGGTAAAATGCTGCTGTGGTTCTTATCTGTTGTTAAGAATCGGTCCTGGCTAGTTTTTCTGTCATCTTGACATAAGCGAGAGTTAACTTAGAGGAGGAAACCTCAACTAAGAAAATACATCAATGAGTGGGGGCTATAGGCAGTGCTGTAGGACATTTTCTTAATTAGTGATTGGTTGGGGAGGAGCCAGTCCATTGTGGGTGGTGCCAACCCTGGGCTGGTGGCCCTGGGCTGTATAAGAAAGCAGGTTGAGCAAGCCATGGGGAGCAAGCCAGTAAGCAACATCCCTCCATGGCCTCTGCATCAGTTCCTGCCGCCAGGTTCCTGACCCTTTTGAGTTCTTGCCCTGACTTCCCTCAGTGGACTGTAATTTAGGATATGTAAGCCAAATAAACCCTTTCCTCCTCATCACAGTTATAGAGGCCCTAAGACAGCATCAAAAGCATATGTATCAAATGAGCCACAACAGTCAGAAACAATTGTCGGAGTCTACAGTAGCAGTCAGGTTCTTCAGCTTTTAAAAAATACATGAAAACCAAAACCCATCTGGGACTCCATGCTGTACAATCAAATATGTTATAATTTATCCTTAGTCCTTCAATTAAAGTCTTTAATTAAAAACCAAAGTGCAACCAACTAACCAACCAAACAAACAAAACCCCAAGACTCTTTAGAATAATTCCCATGTACATCATCACATTTATTAATGGGAAACAGTGGGCTTCCTAATCCAATATAGTTTTTACTTCAGTTATGAGTGGTGGCATCCACTGTTCTCAGAAAGGCATAAGTGGCACTGTTCTTGCTGACCTGAAATAAGTTTTCAAACTGTCTTTTTATAACAAGAAAAAATTCTTTCAGTTTAGATTTTTGAAAGCTGGGGTAAGTGACCCTGTTCAAAGTTTTCTGAACAATGATCTGGCCATGTTCACTGAGAACAATATAAACACTGGGTTCCTGGCCTGGGTTTCCTGACAATTAGTGCCGTGTTCTTATTCCTCTTGGCATCAATACACTAAACGTTGGTTTTTAGAAGAGTCAATCTCTTTATATGCTTAGAAATAAAAAGAAATGATATCACATTTGAACCTCCTACAGCTTCCCATCGTGACTGTGTCTCCATGGTGTTCCTTACCCCAGTGAGCCTGAAACCTAATGCAGTAGCAGTTGTCAGTAGTGTTGATATCTAGACATTGCCCTTCTGAGTCTATTTTTACCTGATATCTTAATGGCAGGCCTAATAGTCCCCGCTATCTTTCAGCCAGCCTGATGTAATTACGTTGGTTTTAGATGGTTGTGTTAGTTGATTTTCACTTTAAGAAGCAGGCTAACTCTGTGCAGCTGTGAAAGCCTTTGGCAAGCTGGATTTGCTTCGGACAAGGAACCCAGGCAAAGGCAGCCTGGGGTGCACTTTGCCTCCATCACCGGGCCCTTAGCATGAGCTTCCCAGGACAGCAGCCCACTTCAGTTCATAGGTGGACAGGGCAAAATGGCATAGAACCAAAAGCAGCCTGCTGGGGAGATTTTGTGTTGCTATTGTGTGTGTGATGCCATATAGCTTATTAGACAAGGCAAACACACGGAGTGTGGGAAAGCTAGTGAGAAAACCAGGTATATTCTCCAGACTCTAACTGTAAAGAAGAAAACAAAAACCAGGTCCTCGGTGTTCGAGAAAACAGTGTGGCCCACAAACATGTTCTATAGTGTCATTATTCTGAAGTATAATAAATATGGAATGTGGACTTGATTGTAAGAAAAAAAAAGATTCAAAGAGTTCTTTAACCAACATCATCTTTAAAGAAAGAATCACTTAATGAGAAAATGCAGGCACTGGCTTGCTGGATAAAACTGTGAACATTTTCTAAAACTAAGATGTCACCTCTTCCTGCTGTTTGGACATACCACTGAAGGCAGGTTGGAAACCCCTCCCTGTCTGTCTCTCTCAACCCCAAGGAATGTTCAACAACTCCATTAGTTTTTGTAGAAGTGAGTTAAGATTACTCATTTCTTAGTACCATACAACCCACTCCTGCTGTCCCCTTTCGCAACAGAAGCATTGCTGGGTTTTGGAAGAGGTCGGCTTTGCTGGCTAATGTCAGCCCCCCCCCCCCACCCAAAGTTCTTTGTGTAATGATGTCAGGAACAGGGGAGTGTTTGTAGACATGCCGCAGCAAACAAAGGAGTTTGCAAAAAGCCACAAGTGATTTAATCAAGGCATGCAGCACCAAGGCCCCGTTTGTCCATCTGAGAACCAAGGGGACCAATCAATAGGTAGCACTGGGTGCAGATAGATCTGTACCTGGGTGGCTAAGCATGCCAATAGGCTGCAGAAACAGGTAGGAAGGCTTTGGTAAAGGGAACTTGTAACATAGACGATACTCACATGTCCAACCTACACTCATGGGGAGAAGCTTTTATTGTGTACTTAGTAAAATGGGTCTATTTGTTTGTTTGTTTCTGACACAGGATCTGGCTAGGTAACCCAGGCTGGCACTGAGCTTACACTCACTCCAAGTCTTCCCATGTACACCCCAGCCCTGCTAACTTTTGAATGCTGGTCAACTGTTCTTTATACTTCATCATTATGAGTTTAAGAACACTTTTCTAGCATTCTGTGAAGTGTGTGTATGTGTGTGTGTGTGTGTGTGAAAGAGAGAAAGAAAGAGAGAGAGAAAGAGAGAGAGAGAGAGACTGTGTATTATATGTGGTATAGTAGGAAAAGTCAGCCTCAGTTTCTCCTATCCATTTATTTAATAATAATTAACACAGAGAGACTTCAAAAGAACTGTGAATTTCGCCCACCAGTAAGCACCTAGCCAGGCTATAGTGGATACCACCCAGGCATCCTCCATTCTAAGTTCTGATACTATGTAGAGTCTAGATTCAGACAATAGAATCAGATAGATTCTACAGGCCATGGGCTCTGTCCCCAAACTTTCCAACCTTCAGGCGGCAGTCGAAAACCCCATACTTCTTTACCCAGCTTATGAGCTATCAGTTCCAGATCAGGATCTCCACCTCCACTGCTTTTGTTCAGCTAATTTTCAAGAGTGAATCAAGGCTTCAGGGAAACATATTAATGGGTTTATTGGGCGTGCTATAGAAAGGATACAGAGGAGGAGACAGACAGAAAGACACACACACACACACACACACACACACACACACACACACACGTGCAGGGCAGTAGCGGGGAAAGACTGCACTTCCTCCAGGAACCCCTGTCTTTTCAGCTGTCCATAAACTCTCTGAACTCTGTCCTTGTTTTTAGCCTAGAGGCTTAGATGTGCACAGCTGATTAAATTATTGACTACTGATGGCTGATCAATTAAACCCTTAGCCCCTCTCTTTTCCTTGAAGATCACAGAATGGAGTTTACTGTCTCAGTCCTCTAATCCCGGCATGGTCTTTACATGAGAAGCCCCCACACCGAAGCTCCCCAGTGATAGAGAGATGTCAGTCACTTCTATAGCATGAAAAGAGATCCCAAGGATCTCAGGACTAGTGGTCAGATATCAGAGGAAAAAAGAAAACCACTTATATTTCACATACAAAATGAACCTATATGGTCCCATAATGATAATTGTTGAAATATGCCATGGATCATTGAGATAATTTATTCATTTATTTAATGACTCAGAAAATATATTTTCATCCTGCCCTGTGATGATCTCAGTATAGTTTACATATTATCAAAGAACATTAAAAAAGATAATTCCTTTTAAAACATTGTTAGCCTATGCCACGCATTCCTGAGTCACAAAAGCTCAGGAATACAAAAGCTTACATAGTTCCTTTGCAATGCACATAGTCAAGACCGCTCCATGAACAACCGCAGTGAACCGTTGACTCCTGCTTTGCAGCAATGGCCACCAAATTTCTCCTTTCCTCTTTCGGTGGCATTGATTTGCCCCTTTGCCTGAAGAAAAGATTTCGTGTCCTCTGGTTTCTAAAGATTTGGCTACCAATTCATTTGTGGTTCTAACCAACATATAAATCAAGTGTAAAGGGGGTTCAGACCATGAGAAGGAGACTGATTGGCTGTTGTTGGTAGCATTGTTGGTACACCTTAGCTCATGCCTAACTCTCTGTTTACAAACTTCCCTTTAAACATCAGGCATGCCATGCAGCAAAACAAAAGGTATAACCACCTAAGAAAGCAAAGAATCATGTATCTTTCTCTCAATTATATCAAATATTCCTTAGGGACCTCATCTGAGGAGTTTATCCACCTCAACAGAAGGTCAGATGGTTCTTAGGAAAATCTGGAGATATGATTTATGTGTGTACAGACAACTGAATTCAAATTTATTTTAAAAATAAATATAAATAATGCAGACAACATAATTTAAGCCCAAGGGAAACACATGACATTTGCCTCTTCCAAAAGATTTTTCATTAAGTATATAGGCATACAGAAACTTCCCAAAAGTCCCAGTTGTTGAAAACATCTCCTTAATTAAAATATCCTGTAAGGTTTGGTAGTGGTGGAGGTAGGAGGGTATTTTTATAAGAAACTTTATTTTGCAAGTTCTGGCAGATACATAAGAAAATGTACTTGTATTGCTTAATACTTTGAGGAATGTACTAAATCATTTATTTAACCATCAGGGTGGTGTAGAGGACTTACTTTATGCCAGGGACAAACCTGATACCCATGGTGATCACACTGACTAAAGGAAAAGGTGAAAAAATACAGCAGGGAACACCAATGGGTCAGTCCCTAGAAAAAGTTATTTGCCCTAACAGGGAAGAAGGAATATGCTCTTTAAAACCTAAAAGTGAACCAAGTGGTAGCAGCGGTCATAGCGCACACATTTAATCCCAGCCCTTGGGAGGCAGAAGCAGGTGGATCTCTGAGTTTGAAACCAGGCTGCTCTGTCAGAGCAAGTTTCAGGGCAACCAGTCCAGAAAAAACAAAACAAAACAAACAAAAACAAAACAAAACAGAAAAGAAGGAAGAAGAATAGAAAGGAAGAAAGGAAGGACAGGAAAGAAGGAGGGAAGAAAAGAGAGGGAAGGAGGGAGAAGAGAAAGAGGGATTGAGGAAAGGAAGGAAGGAAGGAAGGAAGGAAGGAAGGAAGGAAGGAAGGAAGGAAGGAAGGAAGGAAGGAAGAAAATGAGAAAACTCTACCAATCTGTGTGGGTCAGTGATAGCCTTTCTGAGGAAGGGTGGAAGGGCGTGGGCACCTCTGTATTGCATTGACAGTTGAACAGAGCATGGAGGGGTTCCGATCCAAGGACATCATGTATGCCAAGGCACTGAAAGTTCTGTTCCATCACCCTCCGCCTCGTTGCTTTGATTCAGGGTCTCTCCATGAACCTTGAGCCCAGTAAGTCCCAGAAACCTCCTGTCTCTGGTCCTCTCTCTCCTAGCTCTGGGGTGCTAGCGCTCATAAGACCATGCCCAGCCTGTTAGGTTGGTGCATCAAAGATCCACATGCAGGTCTCGTGGTTGCCCAGCAACTCACTCTCCAGCCTCTCAAGTGTTAAAATCAGCAAAGTCTAAATTAGAAAACTGAGTTTTAGCTGGGCTGTAGTGGTGTATGCCTGTAATCCCAGCACTCTGGGAGGCAGAGGCAGGTGGATTTCTGAGTTCAAGGCCAGCCTGGTCTACAGAGTGAGTTCCAGAACAGCCAGGGCTATACAGAGGAACCCTGTCTCGAAAAAACCAAATCCAAAAAACAAAACAAAACAAAACAAAACAAAAAAAAAAAAAGAAAACTGAGTTTTAACAAACATTTTAAGAAGTTGTTTTCAGGAAACTTGTTGTGTCTGATACTATTAGCTCCTTAACCTCTCATAGAGGATCTTAGTTTCACTTGGTAAAACCCAGTCTCAGGGCATAATGGGCACAAAATAATGTTCTGAAAACCATAGCTTATATACCACTCACAGCTAGGTGGTGGAAGTAATTAGAAATCCGATGTGATAACTCTCGGGCAGAGGAACTTACATAACCTGATCAGAAACAGATTCTGAGGCTGGTAAGGACTTACAGTTAGCTTATGGTACAAGTCTGGAGGAGGGCTTTGTGAGTGATCAGGCCCCTATCTTGGGCCTCGGTTTCCCAACTCAGGCCATTGATGCTTACCTCAGTGTACAGCAGACCTAAGGCTGGACTTGGACAGATGCTTGCTGCAGTATAAACGAAGAGCCATGTTTTCCTTGCATTCTCTTTACTTTGATGACGATGGCCGAAGCAAGCAGCTGTCTACCTCCACTTTATTTTACCGTCTTTTGTATGCCTTCCCTTAATTCAGGTCTATCACATTTCTGTAGTCTCTGTAGCAGAAGAATTTGATTGACGTTCTTCTCAATACATCCTTGAAATCAGTGCCAATGCTTGGGAGGGTCTCGCTGCCTCAAACACAAAAGCATTTGCCTAAGAGAATGACACATTGTTCTCCAGGATTAGACAATGCCACTCAGCTGAGGAAGGCTATGAAAGCCTTCAGAGTGGCTGCAGCACAAATCAGTTTTCACCGGGGGTGAACCCTGGAAAACAATATTCCTGGGAAAACTACCTTCACTTCCTTCCTTCCTCCCGAGATTCACCCCAAATAGTAGGAAATGATGAATGGTGGCGGAGAATTCTGAGTGCTCTTGAGAAAAGAATTTTTACAAGTCTGAACTACATGAATTCAAGAAGCTGCACAGATAAGTTCTGGGAAATCATAAGGCTATGTAAAAATAATCACTAAATGTAGCCACACACCTTGGCCGGTGAGCCATTACAGGTTTTTAAAGTTTTCCTAAAATTATCCCCCAACACACACAAAAACAAACTATCTGAAAAGCAAAGCCAGCAGTGAAAGGCTAGGGTGGGAGGGTGTTTCTTGTTTGCCTCTGTCTGTTTTGCTGAGCTAGGGGATGGACCCAAAGCCACCTATCTGTGCTAAGTGAGTGCCACAGCACAGAGCCACCCAGTGGAAAGTCCCGAAGGTTGCCAATGTGAGCCCAGATGGTCTTTTCCAGCGGGGATTTATTTTTATGAAGTTCTGTGGAACGTGGAGCATTCTGGGGGCCACTTGCAACAGTGAGGAGTGTATTTGGAAGGCTGACGAGGTTATTCAAACTCTAAACTGGCATATTCATTTATTTAGGGTGGTACAGCAGTATAGGAAAGAATAACAGAAGGACTCCCTCTCTCTGCCAAATCATATATCTATCTTACCAGCGGTTCTAATTCGGGTGTTATTTGAGTTAGCAAGATCCTCCCTTGGGGTGTAAATACCCTCTAGGATGCTTTGGTCTATGTAAACTGCGTCAGAGTGAACACGGTTCTAATACAGCTCTGATCTCAGAATCATCTAGGTTCTTGCTAGGTATTGTGAGGGAGACAAGAAAATGCACAAGTGAGCTGACCTTCAACGTTGCTTTTTATGTCTACTAATCTCCATCCCAGATTCTGCCTACTCTCGTGTCTGAAACCTTTTCTGTGCTTATACAGAGCGCGTGACATTCAGTTACTATGGAGGCAACTGGTCTCACTTTGGGTTCTAACTAGGATTCTCATATTGAGGTCCTACCTTCTTTCTCAGGGCCCAGATCTCTGCCCCGATAGCTTGCCTACTGTTCTCACATCTCCAAAACAAGTAAGAGGCTCACTTAAATATGACTCCTGATAAATTATTCAAACCTGATTTACAAAAGAAAAGAGACTATGAAGGAATGTAATTAGTATCAATGTTGAGATAAAAGTCACAGTAGTTACATAGAAAACTCAGAATTGACCATCCTTTACCATGTTAAAATATGCTTGAGTCTACCTTTTTCTCTGAGATGTTGAATGTGTTAAAAGGAGCTATTTGGATCTTGGCTCAGGATCTATGGGGATAAAAAAGTCTTTGGCGAGACACGGTGTACAACAGGATGGATATTAAATGGATGCAGGATCAGACCCATAGCCTCTTTGAGTGTGGATTTTGAGGTAATGTGACTATGTAGGTGCTAGTGAGACAGTGCGTGTTCCACATGATTGCCGTGGACATCTGACCTCCAGGAATTAAAAAGAAGAGCTGACCTAGTGGTCAGAGTGTCAATCCTTATTCTCTCCTTGACATTCATAGTTTCTCATTTAAAAATGGTTCTTTTTATACACTGTTATAAGGAGCATACAACAATAACTTTAAGAAACTTGTCTGAGAATAGAGTTCAAATCTTTATTGTTTGAATTATCATTCATCAAGGGAAACAAATATCTAGTTTAAACCGGCAAGTGACTAACACTTGATAAAATATGATTATTTAATCAAATAGAAAAATGCATTGTTCGATAATGATATTTTAAAACTGGCAAGTGCTTTGAAAATCAAAGCTAACCTTATTTAAGATTATAATTAGATATCTCAAATTTAAGACACAGTGTGTGTATGTATGTATGTCACATCATTTTAGGGTAAGGTGAATTCAGCTTAAAGATTTCACCATTATAGCATACTGCTTGAAAGAGTCACGTGACACTTCCTATTCTCTACCATGCTTGGTCCACTATGCTTTGAAAACTCAATCCTGATGTCATTGATGCAAACAAGAAATTGGTTTTGTATTTGTTTCAAAACAAAGTTCAAAATGACCAGAGAGCCCTCTTGTAGCTCTTGGGTATAACTTTGCTTTCTGACTGCTCATATGGTTCTGTGTTGCCTGATAGAGGAAGAAAAGGTTGCATGAATTCATCTTCATAGAATCAAGGCTTTAAACAAATTTAGAATATCTGCTTGGTATAGCCACTGCCTTTTCTTCCTAATAGCTGTGTGGTGTTGGTTAGTTTTTTTGACACAAGCTGAGGCATCTGGGAAGAGAAACCCCTAACTGAGAGATTGCCTGTGGGTAAGTCTATAGAGCATTTTCTCAATCAGTGATTAATGTAGGTGGGTCCAGCCTACTGTGGGTAGAGCTCCTCTTGGACAGGTGGTCCTGGAAAACAGGCTGAGCTACCAGTAAGCACCTCCCCTCCTAGGTCTTGGCTTCAGTTTCTGGCTTCAGGTTCATGCCCTGAGTTTCTGAACTGTCTTCCCTCAGTGAAGGACCGTAATCCTTAAGATGAAATCAACCCTTTCCTCCCCAGGTTGCTTTTGGTCACAGTGGTTTATCACAGCAATAGAAAGCAAGATAGGACAGTGATATAGCCAGGGCCTAATGAAATAATGTTGCATACATAGTCCTTTCCTTCAGTCTTGGCAAAAAGAGACTTTGGTTCTGTTTTTACTTATTCTTGCAGCCTGTGTGGATGCAATGTTTATCTGCCCAGTTTTGCATTCCCAGAGTTCCCAGTGAGCTGAGAGATGCTTGCTACATACATGCTAAATGAAGGAATGTACAAATACAGCTTCTAGATTGTGGTTATTCATTCTGAGAACCAAATAGAAGTCCTAAGTTTGTCTGTCAAGGTTGGTAACCTGGTGTGAATGATTTTCCTCACACTGGGCTTTTGAGGCAGAAGCCTCTCTGCATCATGTCACTGAATAGTCCCCAGTCTTAGCCAGCAGATAAGAAATGTCATCAGCCTAAGCTAGTAGCTTTCAAAAATAGCATAGTTAAAGTGGACCTGTAGGTGTGTGCTGGAAAGAAACCATTTGCCTGTGGTCTTAAGAAGAGGCTGGTAGCTGATGTTCCTACCTGAGATCTAAAATGTTGTACTAAGACAAGATCAGTTGTGAGGAAGCAAGTTGGTAATCAGAAGTCTCCCTCATCAATATGCCTTAGCATTTTGCTTTCTGCTGATCAGGTAAACCTTTTCGAAAACATCATGGTTGGAGCAAGGTACAGTGTTCCTTTAAGATTCAGTGTGTGTGTGTGTGTGTGTGTGTGTGTGTGTGTGTGTGTGTGGTGTTTTCAATAGCGCTGGCAGTTTTCCTCAAAATTTCAATGAATATTTGCACAATGAACCAAGTTGTTGTGGGTTTCCTGGTTTGTGTTGGTTTTCCCCCCCGGAGTGGGGGTGGTGCAGTGGGCAAGGCATTTTCATCCCTTCTCAGACCAGTCCAGCTGCTGGTAATGCTGAAAATAGCTCAGATGCTCCCCGGACGGACGGACGGGAGCACCACCCAGCAGCTGAGATTCTTCACCTCTCTCACTGGTTCTCTCCTGACCCCCCACCTCCTTTTCCTCCCTGCAGACACTTGGATTGGACTTAATCTCAAACCTCTGGAGGTCAAGACCTTTTAAAAAAAAGGGATAAATCAATAATCTCTACATGTAAAAGGCCAGAGAAGACTCCTACTTCCTCTGTTGGAGCAGCTGAGAAGTTCACCCTTGTCTCAGTAAGGATTTTATTCGGGAATTACTTGCTTTCTGGTGTGGTGGGTTATGACTAGCTAAAATATATCTATGCCTCTAAAATATCTTTTTAGTAAACACAGGGGGAGACGGAGAGATTCCCAGGTAAACGCTGAGTGCTGGGATGCGGCAGTAGCATCAGGCATTTTGTGAGTGTGATTGTAAACTTTGCCTAAAGCCCTCTTTCCCTGTGTCAGCTGTGCGCACACACAGACCTGACCGTGACTGAGCACTGTCTCAGAGTTCTCATCAGGCGTGACTGCCAACAGAGCCGAGAGGACCTGTAGACACCGTCATTACACTGTTTAGACTACTTTCTTATTTTAACTTTCTAAAGGCAGGCTTTAAAGCCACCAAGAGGAAGCTCACCGGGGCAAAGACATTAGTGATTGTTCTTGATGGACAGCGAGGCAGCTGTGGAAGAGTACGTTCCCCACTGAACCCTGTTTTAGTCAAGGCTGCTGTGGAATGAGAAATTGTTTAGGGGATTTCATTGTAATGATCACGATTGGGTTGTTATGTGTCTAGTGCACTCTGGGGTGACCCAAGCTGAATCTTATCTAAGGAACTCTCGTCTGAGGTAGATTTTCTGACAGGTTTTTCTCTTCTGCCACAGTCAATTTTTTTTTTTTTATGGGTAGTTTTCTGCCTCTCTCTCTTCCCGCCTCCTTATGCGTGCACTTGACATTTTGCAAAGTACTTTGATCTGTGGACTTTAACCTCAAACATACCATTTACTTTGATTGTGAGTATTTACTATGTTCAGTAAAAAGGCTTTTTTTTTTTTTTTTTTTTTTTTTTTTTTTTTTTTTTTAGCTTAATGCTTTGATAGCAATTCCTTCAGATAATTTACTGGCTTGAGTTCTCCTGCCGTTATGCTTTTGACTTTGTTTCTAAAGGAACCTTTAATTTAAAAAGACTTTTTTTTTTTTCTGGCTAAGCTCTTTTACCGTGTTGACTTTCTAACCTAGCTGCTCATAACCTTTCTGATGCTGTGACCCTTTAATACAGTTCCCCAAGCTGTGGTTACCCACCCACCCCCACCCCCATCATAAAATTATTTTCTTCGCTACTTTATACCTGTAATTTTGCTACTGTTATGAATCATAATGAAAGCATCTGATATTTCCAATAGTCTTTCACCCCTGTGAAAGGGTGGCTCCCCTCCCCGCCCCACACAAAGGATCACAACCTACAAGTTAGAGTTGATGATCTAACATCTCAAGATGTCTAAAAGCAAGTAGTAAAGACAGTTCACAGAACCAGTCCTGTCAACCCCTACTTAAGTGTCCTCCTTCCCCAAATGACCGCATGCCCTAAGGCTTAATTGTTGCTGAAACCCTTAGCATTTCAAGATGCTTTTTTACAAAAATAGAGTTTGGGTTAAAATGAACAAACAAAACAACCACAAGCAAACAAACAAACAAACAACCCCAAGTATTTGGCATAGTGATCTTTTGAGCAACAAAACCAGGAAGACAAAAGAAAAAGGCAGAAGAAAACCAAAAGTTAAATTAAAAAAAATTTTTTTTCAGTAGCCAAATGTTTTAGTGAACCTTTTTTCATGAATGTGATAACGAATTTCAGAAAACAAAGTAAGAAGTGGTTCCTAACACAGACAAACATGAACATGTTTTCTAATCATTAATCAGCTTCACAATCGTCTTCAAGTTCAAAATCCCATACGTAATGAATGTGTTTGCTTCCTCTCCATTCTACTCTAAGAACTGAAGATTGTTCCTCTTCTGCTGGAGGTTAGGAGCCTGATCCAGCCAGGAAGGCTGTGAGGTCCCAGGCTGTGGCTCCGCAGAGCTGACAGCCTACTCTGTGTACCTTGGGAAGGAAGGAAGCCAGTGGCCACCAGACAAGACTCGAAGGAGGCAGAGGGAGGGGGGATGTTTGAGGAATGTTCCTCCCCCAAGCAGGAGCACATGGCGTGCTCCCTTCTAGAATGTGGATTACTGTAGGAAAAGTTGGGAAAGGCTCAGCAACATTGCCTTGCTCCCTTGTCTCTTGGAATCTACATCATAAAGACCATATCCGTCATCGATTTCTGTAAACAGTCAAACTTTGAGTCCCCCTGTTACTTCAAGCAAGGGCTTCATGACTTCCAAGGATCTCTGAGGATCAGGAGCGTTCCCTGTTAGCACTGGGAAGGTTTGGTGAGCATGCTAGGTACACGTTTGTTTCTAGAGCTGGTGGTGGTACTATTGAGTATAGATGCAAAATCAAAGACACAGGCAGGCGTTAAGTTTGCGAGACAGCAAACTGATGTCTTGTTTCTCCCTCCTCCTTCATTCCCCTCCCCCGTTTTAACTTTCCTTTGAAATGTTGGACTGTTTGAACGTGAAACTCAAGGAGGAACCTAGCTGAGAAGGCCGAGTTTCACATAGGCTCCACATGAATGAAGCATTCTACCGAGCCTCGCTTGAAACCCGGCCCATGTTTGCCAAAACTTCTGTGCGTGTCAGCAAGCCTGGATTGGAAACCTAATCCCAAACCAGGTGACTTCTGGACTTTAGAGGCTTTGTTGTATAAGTACAGAAGCTGTCAAACAAGGGCATTTCTTATTTCCACGACCTCTACTATAATTTCATGTGTATACACATTTCTTTCCATTTATTCTGTGGTATTTTGAGGACAAGTGGAAGTCTAATATGGATTTCTGTAGATGCGCTATTTAAGCATTTGTAAATAGCAGTCTGCATCTTAAATTCTAGCACGGTCTGAACAGAGTGGCGTGAACATGCTGGTGTAATTCAGCCGAAGGAAGGAAGTCCCAAGAGGGCTATGGAATGTCTTTCTTTGCTTAAATATACCTCTGTGCTTGTGAAGAACAAACAGTAACATTTTGTCCAGGTCTGTCCTCTTGACAGTGTGCCTTTTGTTCACTCTCCAAAGGTGGTGTCAAATATATTGGTGGAAAAATAATAAACTTCCCCAGACTCTCCCCACCCGTTTGCTCAATTGATATACTCATAGGGAACATTGTAAGCATTGAAACGTTTGCTACTATTCCTTGTAATGTAAACTGAGAATAAAGGAATAGTTGGTGAAGTCAGCTTCTCTCAGAAAGACTTGCAGACCCAGAGGTGCTGTGTACGTGAACAGTTTAATGAGACCTGGTCGTTAAAGGGCGAGCATGAATGTGTGTGTGTGCCTGTGTGCTTGTGGGCGTGTGCAGAGATACTGGAGGAGGGAGAGGGAAGAACGGTTTTGCAATGCTTTCTTCAGAAAATCTGTGACTTCAGAAACAAAACTGATCAAGGTCAGGATCTAAAAACCTTCCTTGGTTGGTCATATAAATTTTGTTGGGTGAATATCAAAATACTTTTGGTATTATTGCTCTCATTTGATCTTAGCCAAAATGCCAAAGAAGTGATGGTATTATTGTTCTCATTAAAAGCATCAAGCATTAGGACTCCAGGCATAGTAAATAATCTCCAATAAAAATAGGACCATTTTGGAGGGTACATACTTGTAGAAGTTCTATGGGTTGGTCTCAGAAAAGTTGTCATGACTCTGAGGCCATCATAACACTCAAAGCCATCCAGAAAACTAAGATTCAACTTGACATTTTCTTAATTGGACAGTGTGTACCCAATCTGAAGACATTTCAGAGAAATTAATCAGTGAGTTCAATAAAGATTTAATTAGACTAAACTGAATGATGTTTATGAATACAGATTCATGGTCAGATGAAATTCCAGAAAGTTTTCTTCTAGAAACCTCATAGTTTGTCTTATATTTAACAGCATGTACTTTCATTAAATAAAGTTTGTATTTTGTAGCTAACTTGTATAGTGGCTACTGTTTGACTCCACACTACATAAAGCATTGTAAGATACAACAAAATGTGGGGTTAATATATGTGGGAAGGAACTGCTTTAATACCTGTTTCACTATTCTTAGTGTAAGATTTATTGGTATATAAAAATTAAATAGTCCCAAATCATCAAAATGAAAAGAAAATGCTCAAATCGAGGTCCTAGAGAAAATAATGCAGAGCAATCCAGAATCATCCAACTAAGGAGAGCATCGCTAAATGTACCCTGACCTAGGAGTTTAGTCTCTCAGGCAGTTCTATAATCCTTCATATTCATAAGGAAAAGAGCAAAGATACCACACCCAAAATAAATGTCCTGTGCTCGCTCTCTCTCTCTCTCTCCCTCTCTCTCTCTCTTTCTCTCTCATACACACACACACACACACACACACATATACACACAAGCTTCTCTAGGTCATTAAAGGACCTTTTCACAAAAGACATCAGTTTTAATTTAAGAATGCAAATATCTCTGAATTAAGAATCATATTGTGCTTAATTTACTACCAGAAAGATATGAGCCATTTCATTCCTAAATATTTCTTAAGGATATATCACAATAGCCTACATTTATATAAAATACATCTTTAAAAAAAATAGTGTGGTTTGGATCAGGTCAAGATCAGAGTGTCCTTCCTAGTAAATCAAAGAGGATTTTTACACAGCACAGATAATGCACTCATCTACAAAAAAGTCATCAATTTTAACCAAATAAGGATATTTGAAATAAGAAATATTGAAACAGGAGGCAGCACAGGGAGCTAAGCAAAGTCAAAGATAGCTCATCTGCCAAGTATGCATGTTACCCTGAGTTGAGTTTGATCTTCAGAAATATCACAGGAGGAGTGGGGGAGAAGAAGAAAGGGGGAAAGGAAGAATTAAAACCCATTTTAATCATTGCAACACCCACACCCTCCAGTCATACCAGAGTGTGGTGTTGGAGCGCAGGGATGACTGTAAGGATACACTGGGTCTGCTCTTTGTTCCTCTCCTCCCAGAGCTTTTCCTGAGGTATTCTGGAGTAAGAGCCGGGAATGAACCTCTGAATCAGTCCTATATTCACCAGGCAGTATAAGCCAACTGGTCTACCATGTAGAGACACAGAGAGAAAGGACCAGACTGGAGGAGAAAGTAGACTGTTCTCTCTTCTGAACTTGGCAGAAGGCTCCCTGAGTCTCCAGGTCCCACCATATTTTTTTCCTTTCTCTCAAGGTCTTTCTTCTCTTATGCTCACCTCTCTCTTACTAAGAAACAGATATCTCTGGAAAACTCATTATTTGCTGATGATGAGAAGAGGTTCAGATAGCTAGCTCTGGGTTACCAGATCCACACATACTATGGAATTAGCCCACATTCCCTAAGCTAGAAGAAGATGGGTGTGTGTGCAGCACAGGAGACTTGTGTTTTATCACTGTTCACTGATTCACACTAAAATGTGAATAGACTGAACAAGATTTCCATTTCAATTTTTTTAACCAAACCTTTTATTTTAGATCAGTTTGATACTTAGAGAAAACCTATGAAGACAAGAGTCATCTTATGTTTCATGCTTCTTAGTAAAACATATTAGATGGTATCCCACTCTAATTAAGCTCATAGATAATGACATTATAACTAAACCCCATGCTTTCTCCATCTTTCTACCTAATGACCTTCTTCTGTCCTGGGATCCTTTCCAGACTATTATATTACATTTAATCATTCCTCCTCAGGCTCCTCTTAGCTATGACAGTTTATTTTCTTGTGTTTGAGGACTGTGAGTGACAGTTTGGGGAATACATGTCACACATTTTGTAGACTGTTTTATTGAAATTCCCAATATATCTTTTCCTTATGACTAACCTGGGCTCACTGGCTTAGGAGAGGGAAGCGTCAGAGCAAGTTCTGGTCTCTACAGTCACATGAGCACATCCACAGAACATATGATGGCTGGCAATGTCTTTGAACCTCTGGCTGAGGCAGCGCACAACAGGTTCCATGCCTATCAAGGTGCCTTCTATGCCCTTTTTATATTGTATTTTTAGCTTTTTTTTTCAACATTGTTATGATAACATATAGGATAGAAAAACATCCGGGAGGAAAAGTTAATCGTGGCTCCCAGTTCCAGTGGGTACAGGGTAGAACATGAGCAGGGTGAAGTAGCACCATGGTAAAGACATTTGCCCAGTTCTGTTCACATGGTGACCAGAAGGAAGCAGAGAGCCAAATCCGAACCAGAGGGATAAAACCTTCCAAGGCTCACTTTCAGTGGCCTATGTCACTCTATAGGCACTACATCCCAAAGGCTGACTTTCTTCTACACTGAATATTTGTAACTCTACTCCATTGATTTAAATCTTCTTCATTTACTAATGTCATCATGAACATGTGGGCATTCGATTTATACTGTGAGTCATGTGATGCTTAATATTTGAGATCTAAATATTAATAGGTGAGATTTTAAAAATAAAAATCACCAAAGAGACAAGCTTTGGACCACGTTTGCGAAGGACTGACCATCTATCTAGATTAGGTTAAATCAAGTGTGAAAACCCAGCTCTAAATGTGGATAGCACCATGCCATTGGGTTCTGATTGCAGACTGCATAAAAAGGAGAGACCTAACTAAGCCCTGGAATTAATCACTTTCTGCTTCCTGACTATTGATGCATCATGACCAGCCACCTCCTCCTCCTGCTGCCACACCAACCCCGCCTGATAGATGCTATCACTTCTGGCCTCTAAGTGGCTATTGTCCGGTGTTCTGTCTCAGTACTGAGATAAATAGCTCACAGAGTTCACTGTTAATCCAAGGCTTCTCTCCCATTCTTCCAGTAAGGGCCTTGGGTGGCTCTGCTCGTTGATGCCCATGTCTCTTTGACATACTCCTCTCATTTTAAGGATTTTTTTTTCTGGCTTCCCAAGATGCTACCTTTGGTATATTTTCTGACCCCCAAACCAGCTTTTCCTTCAAAGATCTCTGATTACTTTTATTGAAGAATAGTATTAGTGAGCCCAGAGCACTCAGTTTTATTTTTGAGTGAAACATTTATAAATTATAAACAGTTTTAACTTTTATATTACATAAAAGGGAATATATAGGTAAAAAATGGAAGGAGTTCACAAATATACCTATTAAGAACCAAAGGTTTTGCTTAGGTCATCTGAAACAACCTGTCAGTACAGCAAAGTGAAGAATGTTAATAACTCAATGGAGTTTATATTAAAATTTTTACTCTTGTGAACAGACAATTTAGTATTAAGACCCAAATCTGCCCTATTCTTAAGTTCATTTGCCCCTGAACTTTAATGACAGTGTCTGAATTAGAATAGGGAAGAGGATGTGCATGTAAAAACCAACATTCGAGGGCCCATAGGGTTGCTAGTAACAAGGTGAGAGGAACCAAGTTCAAATACCCAGTACCCACATAAGTGCTATGTGGACAAGGCAGCCTGCCTGTATACCCAGTGATCTGGAGGCAGAGAAAGGGTATCTAGAATGAGGTGGTTACCTAGATTAGATGAATCATCAATCTCCAGTTCAACAAGAGATCCTTTCTCAACACACTGGAAGATACATGATGAAAACCTCCGATTCTCATACACACAGTCACATGCTTACATGCAAAGACATATGTAACCACACATGAACACACGTACACACCCTCATACCATATATACATATCTGTGATGGTCGGCGGGTAGGTGGTAGCATACATGTTTAAAGCACCACACTTTGATTATTTCAACCCATTGACAATGTCACTCCAAATAAAACTTCCAATCAGTTTAATTGCTCTAGACAGGCATTCAGTTCAGTGGGACTTAATTCATTCGAATTTATAAACTCAAGACATTTGCTGGCGTAGAATTTAGTCATGAATGATACTTCTGGTTATCTGTTTTTATTTGAATTGACCTTTTAGATGTTCTATTTTAAAAATACCCAGGAATGTTGGAAAAGTTAAATGAGGGTATATATTATAGGACCTTGATGAACAAAGAGAATCAAATAGCTTCCAAATACAGGCTTTTCACTTTTTAAATTTTAGTTTTATGTGTTAGTGTGTGTGATTGTGTGGCAGAGCATTCACACATACATACACACACACACACACACACGCACACGCACACGCACACGCACACGCACATGCACACACGGGCGCGCGCGCGCACACACACACACACACACATGTGGACCCAGGCGTGGCACACATGTAGAGGACACATACAGGAGTCAGTTATCTCCTTCTTTACTGAGGCACTGACTCTTTTGTATCTGCAGCTCTGTTTACCCTAAACAAGCCTGCCCACGAATTACTAGGCTAGTTTTTTGTTTCTTCCTCCCATCTTCCCCTAGGTGTGCTAAAATTCCAAGTATTAGCCATTCACCTAGCTTTTTGTGGTTTCAGGGCTTGACCATTGAGTTCGGGTCATCCACCTTTTGTGAAAAGTAATTAAAACCCTCTGAGCCAAGACACTAGTCCTCCAAATATAGTTTTATCTATAGATCAATATCTATAGGCCCTTACTGGAAGAATAAGAGAGAAGGAAACATCAGATAGCTTTGGATTAACAGTGAATTCTGTGAGCTGTTTATCTCAGTCCTGAGACAGAACACCGGACAATAGCCACTTAGAGGCTAGAAGTGATAGCATCTATCAGGTGAGGTCGGTGTAGCAGCAGGAGGAGGAGGTGGCTGGTCATGATATATAGATATTTTCTAGCGATAATTGTAAGCATTCTTGTGTGTGTGTGTGTGTGTGTGTGTGTGTGTGTGTGTGTATGCCCATATGCATGTGTTTGTGATTGAATGGTCAGCTCTCAGCAAACAGACATATCCTCTATCACAGAAATACGTCCAATAGGTTCCCCGATTTTACTAAAATGGCTGAATACCATGGGTGAGTATGAGAAGTCATCTACAAACAGATACTGTTTTGAAAAGGTGCACTTAGATTAGAAACCACCTCGCCGTGTACCAGCAGAGCTGAGGATTCAGAGGCATGGCTCGGAATCTGCATCACACTCAAGAGCACGGCCTTGATTGAGCCTGAACTTTGAGCTCGAGGTAGTAAAGAATTGGAGATGGGTCTATTGCCTGCTCAAGGAAGACCTCGTAACACACCTACTTTAGCGAGAAGCCAATAGCATTCAAAATATCACCCCTTTGTCATAGAGGCTGAGGAAGAATTCTAATTGTGCTTCTGACATAAAATTAAATTATCCACATTTTGTTTTTATACATTATGATTATTTTTCATTCAAGACTGAATAAGTGCTAAATTTTGTAGGAAAAAGGTTTCTTTGAAATAAAGGAAAGTATGTGGCTTAATAATACTAATAAAACAATGGAAAAGGGTTAAGTGAGCGATATGTTGTGAGAACAATGGAAGTTACCTTTAGCAGTTTGGGAGCTCTTTATTTACTTTGTGTTTACACGTGTGTGCTCACATGTGCACATGTGTATGTATGGCCGACTATGTGTGGAGACCAGTGATCAACCACAGATAACATTCCTCTGGAGCCCTTCACATTACTTTTTGAGATGAAGCCTCTCCCTAGGATCCGGGCCTCCAGGTTTGGCTAAGACTAACTGGAAAGCAAGCTCCGGGCATCATCTTGTCCCAGCTTCCCTCCACGCCAGGCTTTTTATACAGGTTCTGGGATCCAACTCAATCCTCAAGGCTGTGTTGTGAGCCCTTTATGGATGGAGTAATCTCCCCAGCTCCTAAATTTAATTTTTGTTTCATGATAGCTATTCATGTATAAAATATGTTACTGTTTATCCTGGTTTTGAGCAGCACCATGAATGCATTTCATTTCACAGGCTTTCTTTAAAATTGGCACCCACTCTCTTTGTCATGTGTGGCAAGCTCCGTCACCTGATGGATGGTCCCAGCTTATAAAACCTTGAGCTTAAAACAAAGTGATAATTATTTGGCTGAAGCGAGAACACTTGACTGTTGTAAGATATTTTCCCCTCCTTATAGAATTTCATCTGTTTCTGTTACAGAAATTCAAAAAAGGGCTACTAGTCATTTACATCTACATAATACACAATATGTATCCCAAAATGTCTTCTTTCTAATCAACATTCAGAGTGAATAAGGACATATGTATCATAAGACACATTTCACAGCAGAGCTTTTCATACTGCTAATGAATATTAAAATTGAGAACATTTAGCATTCAACTGTGCTTACCCATTTAAGAATGGCTTTATAGATCAAGAATGAACTAGGAATTTATCAATAAAATACTGTTCTAAGTGACCAGAGATGGCCACTTTAATGTCTTAAAATTTTGTATTCATTGAATGAAATACTATCACGAAATTTTTATAGCACCAGTTTCTTCTTTTTTCTTTTAGTTCCTATACTATTTGATGGAAATCATACAGTTTCAATTCAAAACTTTATACTTCGACTATAGGAACATCTCAGTGCATGTGGAAAAATTAATAAAACCTGATAGAGCCTTTTAAGATTAAAAACACTCTATAAGGCATAGGGGAGAATTACTTTAATTTGAAAGTAGTATTTATTAGATACCCACATCAGCATAGTATAAAGAAATATATGTATAGTCAAGAAATAAATTTACACGAGGGATGCCTTTGGGAAGAGGAGGAGATTGTTATTAGAGAATGTGTATGTTGAGTTTAATTGAATAGGATCTTGTATCATAGTATCAATATAGATATAGGCATATAGACATGTTTGTTTTGTCTTGCTTTTTCATATATTTAGTATTTGAATAAAATGTGAAAAAAGTCTTCTCCTAAGTTACATTTCTTAAGTTCAGATGCATCTTATGCATCTGAACAAATTCTCAGGACATTTCTCTGATGAGAGAGCATATCAGTTTATTTTCACTTACAGCATCCCAAGGATTCTGACACTTAACAGAGTCAAAATGATACCCAGATGGAGCAGCACTTGGCTTGTATCTCTAGACTTTTACCTTGGCTACAAAACATCCATGGATGATAAAGTTGAGGTTTAAATAGGTTAGTGTAGAGCAAGCAGATAGCTTTGAAAACCTGCATTCAAGATCAATTATGTGGCTTGTTATTTCTTTTTTTTAGATAGTATTGTTATAAATCTATTATTTATTTTTTTAGCTAAGAAATAATTATCCACTATGCTTCATGAGACTTTGCAAAAAAGACTGAATCTGTATTGTCTTCGCTCTTTAACACTGCTTTTGTGGTAATGAAATAAAAAGATTAGATTCTTGTTTTGAGAGAACTCATGCTATAAAGGTCTAAAAGTAACCGGGGTGCACAAACAATCCTAATTATTTTTATATATCAACTGCCACAAATCTATTGTAAACAATGGTGTGGCTCTATATGTACAGACATACCATGTACATTATAGAAAAATGTGATTAACAAAGAATTCATTTTGCAATTTAACATATTTCTTATCATTTAATTTATTCACCAATGTGTATATAAACACAGCTGCTGATTAGCATTTACACTCAACACTTCTTGATAGCACAGAGGGCCGGTGATAACTTTTCATTACTATTTGTCAAGAACAAATGCTTTTGTTTGCAGTCCTTTGTACATGAAACTATCTTGTTTGACCAGGACCATTTGTTGAGATTCTGTGTTTTTTTCCAGTGTATATTTCTTGTTCTATTATAAAAACAATATACTGGGTATCCATTAATGTGTGAATTTATGTCTGCATCTTCAATTTTATTCCACTTATTGATATGTCTGTTTTTGTGCCAATACCATGCTGATGTACTGCTCTGTAGTACAACTTGAAATTGGGGGGTAGTGATACCTCTAGAAGTTCTTTTATTAATCAGGATTGTTTGAACTATCCTAAGTGTGTATGTATGTGTGTGTGTGTCCATGTGAAGCTGACTGTTGTCTTTTCATGATCTGAAAATTGTGTAGGAATTTTGATGGGGATTGCATTGAATCTTATTTTTTTCTTTAATGACCTGAAGGTTTTTTGTTTGTTTTATTTGGTTTTTTGGTGTTTTTTTTTTGTTTTTTGTTTTTTTTTTATCATACAAGCCTTTTAGTTGCTTAGTTAGAGTTATCCTATGACATTTCACATATTTAAAGCTATTGTGAAGGATGCTGTTCCCCTGATTTTTTTTTTTTTTTTTTTTTTTTTGCAAATGGTGTATAGGAGGCATATTATATTGGTACATACTAGTTTTTGCAAGTTGAATTTGTGACCAGTTACTTTCCTGGAAGTGTTTATCAGCTGTGGGAGCTCCCCACTGGAATTTTAAGCTCTCTCTCTCTCTCTCTCTCTCTCTCTCTCACACACACACACACACACACACACACACTATTATATCATCTGCAAATAAGCATGCTTTGCTTTTAAGAAATAAAAGGAAGGTCAGAGTCATTTCCCATCTGCCATTGTTCAAGAGTCTTTAGTTCAAAATCATATGCCAGAGGGGCTTATTTAGAGTTTGCATGTTTTTAATTCCCTCATAGGTGATATTCATGAAATTTAGTAAAAGATTTTCGAAATAAACAACAAGCACATGAGAAATCATACAGTTCCAATAAAAATGAAGAGTAACTTTGAATCTCATGCTGCTGCCATTAATACTGAGAAATGAAGTATTACATGATAAGAACTAATATTTTGGGAATGAGGGGAAGACACGGATTTCTGGCCTTAGACATTGATCAGCATCCCTTCTTTAGTGGTGTCTCCTCTCCTGCTTTCTGTATCCCTCGAGCTCCTGATTTTCCTTCAGGGTCTGATCCCAGGATCTGCATCCCACTCTGAGGTGGGCCTTTCTTTGCCTAGCCATCCAGTTACTCCCTTGCATTCTCTCTTTCGCCTACAGCCCTAGAACCTTCCCTGAGTTCAGCAGCCTCATCCGTGATGCTCTCCAGTTTATTCCCCTCTCCCTGGTCTGTCCCATAGGACTCAGACTCATAGTTCCAAGTAGCTCATGTGTGAATGCCTCCTGAATCCCTCAAACTCAACATGTTTAGAACGTACTGTCTTCCACCTCCCTCCCCACTCTTTCTCACCCAGGGATGTATCATTGTAATGAGATCACCCAGTTTCATAGGATTGGAATCCTAGACAAGTGTGAAAAGATTTCTTCACTTCTCCTTGGTCACTCACTATTCATCGATTCTTCAGTATTGCCCTTACCCTAGCCGCAAGGCTCTTGCAACTCTCTTGGCTAGGATTTCTTAGTACTGTCCCGACTACTTCCAGGTACAGGGTTACAAGAATAAATGACTACCTTTAGTCATTGTTTCTGTTTGTTTCATGAATGTAACAGTTTCTTGTATTTAAAACAGTGCTGTACTTATAATTTCAGAATAATTATATTCTAGGCCTTGGGAGAAATCTGTACCTCTAAGGGAGACTAAGATAGAAGAGAATTCTGAGTTTCCAAGCTGCCTGGGCTACATTATGAGACCATACCTCACAAAAGAGGGAAGAATGAAAAGATATGCTAGAATAGCATGAAGTTTCCATTCTTCAAATTATTACCCTGAAGTAAATATAACTTTATATATAATATGCACGATAAAATCCTAAATAAACAAGAAATTAAAATTGTAATGGAGCAACAGAAGGAAGACCTGGGAAACTAGGAGAGCTGAATCCTGAAGAGCAGGAAGTCAAAGGCGCACACAAGGAGGATTTCCTGATTTAAGTGGAGCGGCTTCATAAAGAAGGCTGACTACCAAGTTTAAAGACCTGCTGAGGGCCTGAGGGCCTGAGGGGCTGAGGGCCTGAGGGCCTGAGGGGCTGAGGGTGTGGCTAGTTGGAAGACAGCTTCACTAGTATATGTGATTTCCTGAGATCAATCCCCATCTCCACTTCATTTGATAAAATGGTAACCAGCCTATAATCTCGGCACTCAGGACGTAGAGACTGAAGGATCAGAAGTTCAAGGCCACCCTCAGCTACAAGCTACAAGTTCAAGGCTGGCCTAGAATAGGGAAGAGACTGTCTAACACCCTCCCCCACCACTCTGAGAAGGAGTGAAGGCCTCTTTATCAACAACTGAGATGAAAGGTAAAGGAAATAGAGTTCTCCCAAAACAGATCACCCAGGCTTCCACTCCCTGAGTCTAGTCTATATCTCTGACAGATTTGGTTCTTCGTGAGGAATGTCTCAAAAGTAATGACTGCTTGTCTCGGTGTACATATAACTTATCTATGGATTGTAAAGATACTGTTTTATTTGTTTCCATTTAAGTGTCCGAGTATAATTTCTACAGGGATCTGTGAGGAGAAAAAAAAATATGTCTTTGAAGGAAAGCTTCTTGCAGCTTTTAGTAGGAATCTCCAAAATTAACATCCCAAAGAAGGAAGTCCAACAGGAGAGTATTGAAACCAGAGTTCTCAGTGAGGAAGGACATTACTGGCTGAGCTACGGACTCAGGCATTTTAACATACGATCTGATGTTTAATTTGGTCATATGAGGAGTGAAAGAAAATGTTTCATGTTTTCCTTACTTTGAAATACATTTTAAGGAAATGCACAGTTGTAAAATATAAAAGGGTTTTCTGTGTAGACTACAAACCTGTCTCTGTCTCTCTGTCTCTGTCTCTGTCTCTTTCTCTCTCTGTGTATGTATGAGTGCATGTGTATTAATATTGTGTTGGTGTTATAGCTGCTAACTTTTACTGTGCAATTGAAAGGTGCTATCATTGAAAGAAAAAGTTCTGCTTTTCAGATAGAGTAACAAATTATTCAGGACAAAAGCAACAATTTTTCTGGCCCTGATACTGCTTCCCCACTCCTGTAACTGACAAATGAGCTAAAACTCTCTACATGCAGCTAGAGACGGATGTGTCTTCCTGCATTGACCTTTTACCTTTCTGGGTCCTCTCAGGAACCCCCGTGTGGCAGCTGGCTGAGACCTTCTGTGTTATTGCTTCTCCTGCATTTGACACTGTCCTAGCAAATGCTTGCTGAAGGTCCCACTGTCTGCACAGACCAATTTCGACAGACAGAGGATGCCTATGAGGCATTTTGTTAATTGTTTTGAGCATTCTTTCCTCATGGGTTGCCCAACTGTGGAGAGTAATTTTTAAAAGTTATTTTCAATTCCTGGGAAACTAAACATAATATAATATATGATCATTGCTCTCGATATGAGAGTTGAATGCAAAATTGTGGAATTACAGTAATGATTCCTACTTACTTCTGTCCAAAGTAACATTTAATCTCTGAATATTTATTGCTTTAAATAACTTGTAGAGCAATCATCTAAAACAAAACTGGATCTTGTTGAATGCGTACATTTTCTACATATTTTTAAATTACAGTGGGAAAGCCCTATCCACCTCCAGGAAACTCATTTACTTCAGAGATTTAAGTCTTCTCTTCTTTATTCATTAATTATGAGGGATTTATTTTTTTTAGATGAACTGTTGATTCAGGGTTTTCCCTACCCACCCAACGTGTACACCGTGTCACCAGTCATCCAGAACAGCCCCTGAACTTCCCTCCATCACACACACAGACCTCATTTTGTTTCTGCATGGGACAAATAAAACACCTTACCCCCTTACATATAAAAACAGGACATAAAAGCATGACTGCAAATGGAATCGTGAGAATTAGAGGAAAAGGAAGAGCAGTCAGCTCTTAGAGGCTGCTGTATGAATGCCTCTGTCCTTGTATAAAGCAGAAATAGCTTTGTTCTATCCTATGTCCAATCTTTGAGAAAGAAGCTCTAATTTCTCCTCAGGCTTTTGACGTCCCATGGAGATGCTTTACTTCTAAACTTAGAAATACTGACGTCCTTGTCATTTGTGACAGGGCACAGTCATTCCCTCCTACGCATCCAAATTTGAGAATTGTCCAAGTCTGAGCACTGCTTGAGGACTTGGAACACATCAAAGAGCTACACCAATAGAAAGTCTTCATTCCTGAAGTTTTTGAATGCCTAGGAACACTATCAGCTATTAGTGTGAAGGAACATGAACAACCATCTCTAGAAGTGTGGACAGAGAGGAATTTGGCCCTCTGTTATGTGCTTCTTGTTCTAAAGAGCCAACCAAAACCAACCAACAAACAAGAAATTGGAAAGGCTCTAGTCTGTCTTCTCCTTATGAATGAATCATTCATCTTATTTCTGAGGGTGATAATGAACTGACAACAGGATCAACTTCATGTTATACAAATCACATGTTCAAGGACCTTTGTATCATCTAAGTATCTGAGGTCATAAGAGAAGCCACTGAGGTCAAAGGGGCACGAAAATGACCAAGAATGGCATTGAAACACATTAGTGAATTAGACCGAAGTACAAAAAAGTAGCTTCCTAGTGTCTCCTCGGGATTTCTCTGAAATCCAACAACAGTGATAGAAATAGAATCCAGCCCCAATGGGACCTCAGTAGGTTATAAATATATACACTAAATACAGTTTTGCAGGCCCATCCCATAAAGCTGTGCAGTGTTTCAGTTAGACTCACCAGGGTATAGTGCTTGAGGTTTGGAGTAACTTAAGCCTAATTTTAGTTGTGTGAACTGATGGGTCTGCTTTCTGATTAGACAATAAACTACTTAAAGTCAGGACCCTCAATCAGAAGAACAAAACTTCCTAAAGTATTCTGTTTGAGACTTTGAAAAGTTTGCATGATTGAAAGCCCATATCATATAAATAGCTTCTAGCTACAGGAAGGAAAAAAATCTTAGCATGACTAAACCTTGTCTTTTAGTTTCACAGAGCTATATGTCCTAATCTGAGAAATGGCTGCAGTAGCATGAACAAGATAATTGCAGGCTTGGGAGGCATTTGCTTGAGCACCCTCCCTTCTAAGAAGCCATGAATAAAGAGAACCAGGAATTTCGTGTCTGTTCCACCAACCAGTGACCCAGATAATCTGTGCACTATTAAAATACTTGGATGTCTTCATTTGTTTCCTATCAAGCTGTCTGATTGTTTTTAATAGTTCATTCAAAACATTTGTAAAATTCCAGGGCCTTTTTTCTCTTTTTTAACTCTTGGTCTTGCATCTTAACTGATATAAACTTATTTCATATTTGCTGTCTGACCCTCCTAGTTATATCCCTTCAATGTGGTTAGGTGTGCAATCAAGATAAGTTCAGGGCACAGGAAGATGGATCAGTGTATAAAGTACTTGCTGGGCAAGCATGAGAGCTTAAGTTGGAATCCTCAGACCTGACTTCAAAGCTGAGTATGATAGAGCAGGACAGGAGGATCTTGGGAACTCGCTGACTACCCTTTCTATCCCAAATGATCAGCTCTAGGTTCTGTGAGAGGCTCTGCCTCACAAGCTAAAGTGGGCAGTGATAGTGGAAGATAGCCAGAGCCAACCTCTGCCTTTACACATACATGCACACACACACATGCACACACACACACACACACACAGGAGCACAAAGGAGCACATCTCCTATACACACATATACCACACACGTATGTTACACACACACAAAAATAAATACATAGATAGATAGATAGATAGATAGATAGATAGATAGATAGATAGATGGATGGATGGATGATAGATAAAAATAAGTAAGATGTACAAACATCAGAAGTTATACCTACTAAAATAGGAGTAGTGACATGTTTCTGTCAAAAGGAGAAGTCTTGTAATACCAAACAATAAGAAAATTTAAATGAGAACTTTGGCCCCTGTAATCTGGGTCAATCTGTAGTTGCACCCTTTGTTGATAATCACATTTGGGCTTTTCAGACTTGTTACTATTTGTGAGTTCAATGCCATTTTTCATTGTGCTATCTCTGCCCAATATCTGCTGCAAAATATGCCCAGCTTTATTAAGGACCTGGGATTTCTATCATAGTTTAAGTATTATTCTTAAGTGGCTAGACAGGTATCTTTTGTGGCTAAATCTTCACATTTGCCCATGCCCGAGGATTCTGCTGCTCTTTTGTGATTTTTTCCCTCCAGAGAGTTTAAATCAGTGGTTCTCAACTGGGGTCACAGATGAGATATCTACATTATTATTCATAACAGTAACAAGATTACAGCTGCATAGTCACAACAAAATAATTTTATGGTTGGGGGGGTTACCACAATATGAGGAGCTGTATTAAAGGGTCCCACCATTAGGAAGGTTGAGGACCACTAGCTAGTCTCAAAGAATATGTGGGGACAGTGGGATCCATGGCTTCGTTCAAGGTCATAGTGACTCTTCCCCATGTGAAGATGTGGCATGGGTGACAACAGTCAAATCTCATCCATAACCGTGAGGGGAAGCAAGAATTGGCAATCACCAAGTGGGACAAAGACCGTGATTTCTAGGCAAGCAGGAAGATAATCTAGGCAGGACCTCTGGGTGGCTGGATACCTATGCGTACACAGGGTGAGCATTTTGACACATAGCTGAGCCACAGTCAACATTCTCTAAGGAAGAGAACTAAGCATTGATTCTCTAGCTGTCAAGTATACAGACAAATGACTTTTTTCTCTCCTTGGGATTTAATTGCCAGGCATAATGCTGTGCATTTAAATGAACCTCCTTTCCCTTCCTCCTGGGCACAGGGCCAGGTTGCATCCACCACTGTGGCTGATACCCAGCCAGTGAAAATGGTCCCTTGCTCCATCAATCTGCCTCCCAATGCCCATGTTACCCCCTCTTCCCATCTGCCCTTGGGTTCAGCTAGTGTGGTAGTCTCTGAGAACCCATGGAATGCTGGAGCAGTGTGTGAAATGACTAAATGACTGCCAGGGACAGAGGCCTGGGACCTCCACCTGACCTGCATTGGATATTTGATTTTTCTGGTGTTCAGCCACGAGGATTTGGAAATTTATGAGTGTAAGAAGTTGGATAACTTTACACAGTTGGTGAAACTGTACAATTACGAGATGATAATATAAATCATGAGTGTGTTGTTAAGAATTTTGTGATTATACATTAAGTTATATTTCCCATAGAGAAATTTTTAAAAGGCTAATGAATAACATTGAGTCAAAACTCATTCTATAGTGCTATGATTTTGAGAAAATTAGGGGCAAAAAGTCAGAGGATTGGGCTTTCCTATTCTATTTGAAAACATTTTAGTTATACATGCACACTTTCTCTTTGCTGAATGTCTCTCCCTCTGAGGAGGACTTAATTTTAGGAAAACTAAAGGAAGAGTATTGCATATGATTTTTGTTTAGTTCTTATAAACAATCTTGAAAAATAGCCATGACTATGTTTAGTCAAATTTCTAATCAGTGTCCCTGTTAGATTTTGTAAAATTAATGCTTTGTACAAATTACATTTTAACCTTGAACTTCCCAAGGAAATAAAATAAAATAAGCAGAGAAAATGAAAATAATGTTATGCTGACACTATTTGGAATTTTCCTGTGGTTTTAAACCACAGCTAGCTTTTAAGAGAGCTCCAGACAGTTCTTCACCATTGTTAATTTGACTCTGAGAAACAATGTGAGTGGTCATGTTGAAATGACTACAATTCAAAATCCCAATCTCCCTGGACCCTTTCTTTTTCATATTTATGGGTCAGTGTCCCCCTCCCACCAAAACATGGTAAATACAGAATTGTAATTTATCCATTAGGTCTAATTAGGATCAAATATTCATTATGCACCAGTAATTGCACTAAGTATCCTTCATATGATGGGATTGTTTGTGACTAATGTACTGTAGCAACCGATGAAATACTCATGGTTTTATTAAATGACTCCAAGAAAATGCCCCCTTAAGGAATGTTTTTCATCTCAGTGACTGCTTTATACATTGGGCTGAAGTCCCTGCTACAGTCCTAAATGTGGCGTATTGATGCCAACTTAAATATCAAGTATTATGACTGCAAGACAAGCGATAGTTTCTTGTCAGATACACATCCCTTAGGTACCTCTAAAAGGACAGAAGAAATTCCCCTGCCTACACATTTTGTCATGACTAAATGAGTCAATATCCATTAACAGTTTGAGAAGACAAATATAAAACGGAACCCCAGTCAGACTTAATTAAATTATTTCCTTTAGTTTTAAGGTCATTCCTTACTCAACGGCAGCTAGGTGCTTTCTGAGAAGGATTGTGCCAGCATACCATTGCCTTCCCCTGGCAGGATTCTGGTGGTTGTCCTCTTCAATTTACTAAGAAAGAATGATAAGACTTTGTTCTTTGAAAGCCTCCTGTGCTATGTAGACATATAAAAAGACTTCTAACTACAATAATATTGTTACTTAATTGCATATTTAATAAGGGCACAATGTGAGTATGTGCCAACTAGACACTCCTATTTTGCAACTAGATGACATAATCTATCTTTACGATCTTGCTCTGTTTCCACGGTGATCCTTTGGACCAAGTTTCCCGTCTTTGGCATTATTAGCATTTTGATTAAATGACTATTTGTTAGAGTGGATTCTCTGGCATGCTGTTGGATATTTAATAGCATCCTGTCTTTTGTGAGATGCCAGTTAGCACCTCTCCATAGCCCAGTAATTGCAATTAAAAACTGTCTCCAGATGTCACTTGCTCCCAGGAAAGCAAAGTCACGGTGGCCGGTCCTCAATATCTTAGGTGATAAATATTCATAAACTTCACCCTAATGCAAAACTGCTTTCGAGTTATAGTAAGTGTTAATGCCAGTAAACCTTTCTTTGATGATGCTTGGCAATGTGTGATGGTTAGAATTGTCAGCTCAACAGGATCTGGAATCACCTCAGACCAGCTTCCAGGTACTACTATGAGAGACACTTAAGGTTAGGTTAGCCTCTGTTTGTGCCCATGAGATATCATCGCAACTGAATTAGTTGGAGTTGGAAGATTCATCCTAAAGAAGGTGGCGCCATTCCCTAGGCTTCCGTTCAAAGGAGAGAACAAACTGAGCACTCGCGTTGACTGTCTCTGCCTCCTGATCATGGACACAGTGTGACCACTGCCCCCAACTTCCTGACATCCCCACTCCTCTGCCACGATGACTGTATCATTAGATGATGAGCCAAACAATTTAAATAAATCTTTGTATCTGAACTTCTCTTAACTTGCTTTTGTCACAGCGACAGGAAAAACTGCTAGAACATGGCTCCCGGCATCTTTCTTTAATATCCTTTCCTTTTGTATTTCTCTCCTCTTAAACAATCCTATCTCCTTGTATTTGTCTGTACATATTTATGTACATATTCTGTCTCTGTTGTCCACATTTCTCCACTTTATTCAGTTTAGACTCAGGACCAGTTAGGCAGCTGCCTGATGCCCGCCCTCTCCCGTTAGCATTAGAGCTGTGCCTCAGCCAGCGGTTTTAAATTTATGTATGAGCAGCAGCACACCCCATTGACATTTAATAACTACACTTTGGCTTCGTCTTTTTCTTCTTATGGACGAGAGATAATTCCACAGCAGATAAAGAAAAAACAAATCTTGTATCCTGTCTGAATCAGCATGCCTCATGAGGGCAGAACAAGAATTCTTAACATCAGTTGGGGGGACAGTGCAGGTACCAACACCGGACCACCTCAACATAACGTGTCTCTGCGGTGTGCTGATGGGACCAGAGGATGATATTTCTTCACACCCTTATAAGCAGTTATTTACCAACGTTAACTACTTCCCCAATGGGTTCACTTCCTAACCAGCTCAGTAAGTGTTTGGAGGACAAAATTGAAGCCATAGCACTCAACAATACTTTAAGCAACAATACTTTAAGACTGATTTCTATTATTTTTTGTTTTTAAGGATCTGACTAGGAATATGGCTAGTAAGCAGTCATTGGCTTCCTCTCTGCCTTTGCACTGAGGCCATGGTCTTCATCCCTGGTTATGCTGGTTTGTCTAATCTGTGAACTACTCTGCAGTGTTGCTCCCAACTCTCAGAATCACCCGACAGGCTCGCATCCTCATACATGAATACAGGCACTGAACTAATTTGTCTGCAGGGTTTTTTCTTCCATAAAATGCTATTGGCATCAAAGCTCTTATATTGTAAGGTCGAATAATTTAATATGCTGATCTCTGACATTGGGAGCCAAACTGGGCAGGTCTGTGTAGTTGATTCATTGGTTTCCAGTCCTATCAGGATTTCAGATGATGAAAAGCTAGCTGGCTTGCTTACTTGTTCTCTCTCTTTCTCTCTCTCTCTCTCTCTCTCTCTCTCTCTCTCTCTCTCTCTCTTTCTCTCTCTCCTCTCTTTCTCTCTCTCTGCCTTCTTTCCTTCCTTCTTTCTTCCTTCTTTCTTTCTTTTTCCTTCCTTCTTTCCTTCCTCCTTCCTTCATTCCTGTATTCATACCTATTTTCCTTTCTTAATACAAAATGACAGCTCCTCATCTTCTCCCTGAAGGCTGACTCTCATGGGATATCAGGAAGGTCAAAGCAATGAGATCTCTATTGCCAATCTCTATTGTTGCCAGAGGCAGCTCGGAGCAGGCCTGATCCTAGGGCTGCTCTTAACAACAGTATCAAGCTTCCTCTGGCTGTCTAGCTGTGGCGTTCCCAGACCCCAGGTGTCTTTGCTATGGTTCTTTGATCAGTTCCCCTGGACCAGCTTTTATACCTGGGAATAATCCTCTGAGGGCACCACCTTCCATCGGCAGCCAACCGCAGTGCTTCCTACTGGTGGTTATGGAATCCTGTGGGTTTTCCCCAAGGGATCTTGCTCAAAGTCCCTTAGACTCTAAAGATGCATTTAAAAATAAACCTATGCCTGTAGCCCACTAAACCAGGCTCTAAACACCCAACCCTTTCTGTCATCATGTCACTACAGAATAGCATCACAACTGTTTCCCTCTGAAAGTACGGTAGGTATGGAGTCTCATTCTCATTGAGTACATGATGTTACATCTCTGAGTAGGGGTCACAAGGAGCCCAAGAAAATCTCATAGTTATCAAAGGCAGCTCTACCTCATCAGTGTAGCTATTTTCGTTCACCATGGATTACCAAAACTGAGGTATACTTTGAATAGCAAAAATCCCATTTTATGAGAGAATCATTTTGAAATAATTAACTGATTCAATTTATTATGACTCATATCTAATTAGCAATGAAATCACAGATAAAAAACCCCACACTAAACTTCTGACCACAAGTGTTAAGCTCCTTAGGGTTGTTCCTAGGGTCTGCCTGGAAATCCTGGCTCCATTGTGGAAGTTACGTTTCTTTTAATATATAGGGATATTGGAGGGTCCATAGGACTTTAGAATCCTGCTACCCAGAATGCCATATTACTATTACATAATAGATGGAAATGTGGAAATATAAGATTAATAGACAGTAAACTCTGAAAATATTTTTAATAATATATTGCGTAAGCCAAAGTCAGCATGATTGAAGTGTTTTCCTGGAGAATATGGGAGGGAGCAGGAACACAGCTAGTTATTCCCAGAAACTCCACTCTGCACACACTGAGGCCCTGCATGGCATTTCCCTTCATTAAAACTTGGCACCAACTAATGAGGCCAAGGTCATGTGTCCCGGTAGTCTGTGATTACATGCTGATTTCCGAGTTCAAGTGAGAACAGCCCTTCCTACCTCAAAGCTAGCCACTCAAAACTTACAAAGTGTGCCTCTAGGCAAAACAAGCTTGGTTTCTAGCTCCTACCACAGCCTAGACAGAGCCAGGATCTTCCAGGTACAGAGCAAGTGGTACCAAAGGGCAGAGATACCATTGATCTCACCTCTGGGCCTAAGTCATCTATTGTGGGTGTGGTCCACTCTAGCCAAATACTAATGATCCTAGCACATCTAGCTGCCTCTGGAGAAGATGGAGGTGTCCTTTATTCCAGGGAAGTGCTTCTCAACCTGTGGGTCATGACCCCTTTGGGGGGGTGAATGATCCTTTCACAGGGGTCACCTAAGACCATCCAAAAAACACAGGTATTTTCAATTCACAGAAGCAGAAAATTCCACTTATAAAGTAGCAACAAACATGAGTAACTGTATTACAAGGTTACAGCATTAGGAGGGTTGAGAACCACTGTTCTAGGGCAGAGTTCAATTAACCTGACACTGTTATCCAATTTACTAAGTAAATTGGATAAAGGCCCACCACGATGCCTCATTTAAACTGAACCATCTTTTGAAAGGTCTAACTCCAAATATGTACTCCTGAGATATTTAGGAGTCAAGGCTTCAACATAGAAAGTGTGTGTGTGTGTGTGTTCACACATGTATATACACACACACACACACACACACACACACACATATATATATATATGGTCATGCATTTGTCTGTGTATATGTAAAGAAATTGGAGTTCACTGATTTGGGTAGACTGGCCAAATAATACACCTTAGGGATATACCTGTCTCAACCTTGTTAGTCTAGGATTATAGGTATATCAGCCTCTCCTAGTTTATTTTTGTTTTTGTAGGTTGCGGGGGGATTAAACTAAGGGTCACATTTGTATATGGCAAGCACTTTACCTTATGATCCATCTTCCCCACCCTCATCACAGGTATTTTGAAAGGAGACAATTTAGTCTTTAGTTACCACTAGTATGAGTGGTTGACTGAGGAGGGGAAGTGGTGCAGTCTTAGAAAGTCTAAACCGCCTCACACTGGGACCAAAGCCTTCATATTCCTAATCATTGACCAATCCCAGGTTAGTCTTCTGTGCTTTCAGGGCTTGTCCCAGGCACTAGCCTCAGGCTCATTCCTGCCATGTAGTCTAATCAGATCAAAGAGACTGTGAAGAGCCAGAGAAACCTATCGCACCATGTACAACAGCCCTGAGAACATGTTTCATAATAGCACTGGAGCATTCTCAGACATAAGCAAATGTATTTGAATTATCTCACTAGGCATCCATCTTTCCATAACTCTTCAAGCTGCTCAAGTATAGAGAAAACATGCCCTGCTGTAAATTTCACACAAATTCAGCCCCGATGAAGTCTCTTGCTCTTTCCCTGCTCTGTGTCTGTCAGCTTGTTATTTCTTCTATGATTTCCCTCGGGCTTCCTTTGCCATATTTACAGTGAAGATAGATGTAGTTAAGATTTTGCTGATTTGTGGAAAGATCAAAAGTAGAGCAGGAAGGCATGTTTCTGAGAGTCGAATCTCCCCCCAATTTTGTGAGAAGGATGAATGGTGGCAGTAATGACCAAAAGACAGTAACCATAGAAACCAGTAGGACAGGCTTTCCAGGTGTTCTTCATGCAGTTTGAGCTGAAATCTTTATATTAGCCGAAAAACTAACATGTTAAAGAAAAACCAAGATGGGAATGTTGTTACTACTGTTTAGTTTTTAATCTCTGATAATAATATCTAACTATATTTTCAAGTATCAATTGAAGTGTTTAACAAGACACGACCATTAACTATTGTATGGCAAGTCACTAGGCAGATTTGGAATACCTTGAATAACTAGAATCTGATACACTCTGCCCTCAGCTGGGCGACACATATCTATCCATGTCTTATTCCCTTTCCTTATTGATGGATGGCTGTCAAAATCCTCTGGTAGCTATCCCAACACCTAAGCTGCCTCTCCTCTCTGAGTTCTCATTCCAAATACAAATCACCAAAGCATGCTGCCAATGGTTAAGAAGAAAACCTTACTTCACAGTGTAGAGCAGTCTTAATGTTAGGAACTGATTTTAGCAGCCTTTAGCATATAATGGCCATTTACCATGGCATCTAGTGTGCTGTATCGTTGTTGTGGTTTTACCTATAACACAGGTCCATGCTGCCAGTGTGTAGAATATTACTGAATTTGTAATGTGTTCATTCTGGGATTCTGACAGTTAAAAATCATTTCAGTATCGTGGGCTTACTGCCGCCATCACTTGTTTGCAGAGGTTTCAAGGTGACACAACTTCCTTGAATGATTTAAGCTAAAGAGAATGATGACTTCAGCAATGATAATCTATCGAGTCTCTGCTATCTCAATTCAAACTGCAGGTTTTGTTTAGGAACACAGAATAGATAATAGCCAATGGTTTATTTCAATCCTAGTCATAAACTGTGGACAGATAATCTACTGATGCAATGAAACAAAGCTAGATTCAAAGCCTACCAGTTACTTTAAGGAATCTGGGAAGGGCTACATTGAACCTACAGCATTTCCAAGTTCCACATGAATGCAATATCTCATAACATGGGAAAAAATGTGTGAAACTGCAATCTCTCATGTGATCACAGTACAACAGTATGATTATATAATTATAACAGCAATCAATCTCATGAACTTTTAGAAAGTAAAAGTTGGAGATAGCATAACAAAAATAAGGGGAAATGGAGGCTCTATGTCACAAAGCTTGCACTGTCTAACCATGCATGGACACCTGAGCCCTGTCCAGCATAAAATCTTAGGATGTGAGGAACAGCTATGGTCTAGCCCAAAATCTTCAGGAGACAGCTATGGAAAATAACATATAGATTAATATGTTTTGGAAGCTATAAACAGAGTTATAAGATACTGTGATTATACATAAGGGAAGCAATAAGTCATTGGATACAATTTTTATATGTATGGTTTCATACTCATCACCAAAGGGAGATATTTATTGTGTTGTAAACAAATGGAATACCCACTTGTGTTTTAACATGCTAAGGGATGGTTTGGTCATACTTGTTGGTAACCATTGGGAAGCTAGTTGGAAAATCCTTGAAAAACCCAAGGGAAACCAAAGCTTGATCCCAGTTGAGCTATTAATAAGGAAATGGGCATGCAAAAAGAGAGAAAGAGAGAGAGATTGCTGAAAACGATCCAAAAATCTCTAGTATGCAGTGAGATCAAATTCATTACCAACGACAAATTTCCTCTAAGCTGCAAGGCTTAAAACTAGCCTACCTCACTAGGACATTATGAAACAGAGAAAAGGCAGCATAACCCAAAGATGACAGTGTACCCAATAAAGAGAAGCACGGAGAGCCTCCATCTTGCCATCTTTCTGATCTGAAGTTCAGATCTAGGTTGCTTTGGTAGATGGGTGTTAACAGGATGTCTCTTCAGGAAACTGAGCTCTTAAAGCTATAAGCAGCTGTGTGCTGCAAGGATCGTCTGTTAAAGGGATGCTGGATAATGTTTCTGAATCTGTGCAGGTGTGCAGAGCCAGTAGACTCATTTACTCTCTATATTCCTGGATATGCAACAACACATCAACTAGTTAAGACTCAGGAGATACTCAGAGTCTACTTAGTATCAGTCCTGCACGAGAAATAATTCCTCTTCCACAGATTCCACTTATTTACTGTTTTACTGTAGCAGGTCTTATGTTTTGTGGGAGTGTGGGAATGGTGTTCACACCCACACATGCACACTTGGAGTATAGAAGTAGGATCAGCACATATAAGACATGTCTCCATCACTCTGTGGAGACAGAGTGTCTCACTGAACCCAGACCTGACATACTGGCTAGGGTGGCTGGCCCCCTAGCCCTGCCTAGGAACCCTCCTGTCTCTGTCTCACATCTCTAGGATTACAGGCACATTCTTCCACATAGGCTTTTTACGTGGATGCTGGGCATTTGAACAGAAGTCTTCATATTTGCAAGCCAAACAATGTCATTGCTTCAGCCCCAGTCTTTATTTATTATTTTAGCCTAATCCAGTTAAATCGTGGGCTAAGCATTTATTTTTATAGCTGTGATACTAACTAAAGCTCTTGAGAATTTTCCACATTTGAGGCCCTATGGTATGCAGGTTGGATGGATATGATTATATGATTCCCTAAAGTAAACTACATACGCACACAGACCCTAGTTTTCTCTTCCTTTTTGCTTGGGAATTATTTAACAATTCAATGAATACTAAAGGAATGCATGGTCAGTGATTGAATGGAAAAGCAATGTACAAAATCTATACTATTGTTATGCCAAATGGCCAATGAATAGCAGGGTTCCAAGCCGGGTCAGTCACACAGTCATGCTGATGGTGTGTTGTTTGTGCTTTGTGTTGTTGTTGTTGTTGTTGTTGTTGTTGTTATCAGCTGGTTGTTTGTTTGGTCGGTTAGTTTTTATTTCCTGCCCACCTTAGAAATTAATTAGCCGTAAAATGCCAGCCAACTGGCTTGAAAAAAAAAGACCCTTGGTGTTTAAACTCTGTACAAAAACTGTCTGACCCAGGACGAGGCCCCAGAGGACCAGGCATTACTGTCTTCTGCCAAATATTAACGAGTAAAATAAGCCAGTGGGACAAGTTGAAGTGGACACAAAATAAAGAAGCTGAGAAAATCAAGGAAGAGAAGTTGAGAAAATCAGGACAAGCCTCTGACTCAGGGGGGAGAAAAGGCTGCCCAGGTACAAGGGGTCTGAAAAGCAGGAGGGAAGACGAATGGATACAGGCTGGGATCAGATGGAGCACAGGGTGGTGCTAAGGAGATGGGCGTCTTAATACCTACCAGGAAGGCCAAGCTGGGTTTGCTCCTGTCACCTGGCCAGGGTGTGATTCGTGCCCAGTAAGTAAAACAGATACTGAAAACAGAAACAGATTCTCAGTTTATTTCATGCTGTGTCCAGAGAAGACCACAAACTAAGGAACAGAATGAAAGGTGAGGGGAAAGGCCAGTCTCAGGCGAGGAGGCTTCTGTTTAAGTGTTAAAGGCACAGTGGAGCCAAGGAACCTTTATGCTTTCCTATAGGATGCTAGAGATTGTGTGTGTGTGTGTGTGTGTGTGTGTGTGTGTGTGAGAGAGAGAGAGAGAGAGAGAGAGAGGGGGGGGGGAGAGAGAGTGTGTGTGTGTGTGTGTGTGAGAGAGAGAGTGTGTGTGAGTGTGTTTGTGTGGGTGTGTGTGAGAGAGTGTGAGTGTGTTTGTGTGTGTGTGTGAGAGAGAGTGTGTGAGTGTGTTTGTGTGTGAGTGTGAGAGAGTGTGTGTGAGTGTGTTTGTGTGTGTGAGTGTGTTTGTGTGTGTGAGAGAGAGTGTGTAAGTGTGTTTGTGTGTGTGAGAGAGAGAGTGTGAGTGTGTTTGTGTGTGTGTGAAAGAGAGAGAGTGTGAGTGTGTTTGTGTGTGTATGTGTGAGAGAGAGAGAGTGTGTGTGAGTGTGTGTGCGCACGTGCGTGCAGGATCGCATCATGTTTATGCATGTTCATATAGAGGCTGCAAGTCAACACTGGATGTCTTCCTCAGTTGAGTCTACCTTATTTTTTGAGGCAAGATCTCTCACTGAGCCTGGAACTCACCAATTAGATTAGATTTGCTGCCTGGAAAGCCCTAGGCATCCTCCTATGTCTGTCTCCCACACAGGGATGATAGATGCCTCCCAGCCACACCCGGCTTCACACATGGATGCAGAGAATCTGAATTCAGGTCTTCTTCATACTGCATGCCAAGCACTGTGCCAATTAAAGCCACATCCTCTGCCCCTAAGACGCTCTTCTTGATGACTTTGTGTTGTATTTCTCATACATATGATAACGGGCTTTGTTATATCTATGCAAGGAACAGACCACAGAGTCAGCTTTGCAGCTTTCACACATTTTCTGTGCCTCTTGGACCAGGGCTCGGAGCATAAGCCAAAGCATCAGTATTTGCAGTTGGTTCTCGTCGGGGCTGCTGTTACACACCCTGGACTTCCAAGCATCACTGCGTGCTGTAGCACAGACTGGGTGAGCTTCCAGTCTTTACCTCACCACTCTCAAGCTTTCTTTATGCCACAAGACATTTCTGGTGTTGAAAATTCTCCTTTGGCAAAGGCAGTAAGGAAAAACCACAAACACCATGAAGAACACAAGAACACAGCTTGCTTACTCTGCTGTGACATCCCATTGGGTCACGTTTCTGCACCAGAGGAACCCTAACAGGCATGCATATGTTTAGCTTCCTGCCATTTATGAAAATTGAACCAAGCGTTGCCCTGTGGCCACAGTGATGAATGTCCTGACAGAATCCACTTGTCAGCACGGGACAAGCGCCCTCTGATGAATTGACAGGACCACACTTCTTTCTACTCCCTTTCTATGTAAGACGCACAAGGAGGACTTGTGTTTCGTCTGCAGCTCTGGGTTTCCATCATTTATTTTTTATAGCCCCGACACTAAACCAGTTGGAGCAAAGGAGGGCTGTTATTTCGGACTTGGTACATCACCATGCTGATTTGCTGTTCCTAGGAGGCACATTTACTGAGTTGGGTTTTTATCATTTTTGTCATGGGAGACCCGGCTCGTCAGAACGTAAGTGTTTTGAGGTGCTTGATAATTTCCATAATGTAAATGCTTAATTTCCTATGCATGAAGGGGGAAGGACTATATCAAAGTAAGATGAGAGGCGGAGGTTAAGATGCTGGGGTTATTGGTAGGACTTCTGGCAGGACAGCAGAAGAGCAGAGACAAGCAGAATAACTTGTCAGATCCTCTTGTTTCTCCTTAGATCACTAATTTTTGAGAGATGCTTGGTTTGCCTGAAGCAGCTGTGTGGTATTTAAAAAAAAAAAAACAGATTGCCTTGCAGTTTCAGAAATGTTTGTATTTCTCATCTTTATGTAATCTCTAAATACAATAGACCTGCAGTTCTAGCCTTAAAAAGGGGGATAAGAAGAACTCTCAAAATAGGATATTTTAAAAGAACCATGTGTAAGGAACTAGAAACATTCCCCCCACCCTTAAACACAGACCCTTCACACACCAACAGAACAATGGTAACTAAAAATTAGCCTGCTAACTGGTCATAACCTATTCCAACTTAGAAGTCTTTTTGTCGGCTTGTGAAGGTGGTTTGCTATCAGTAAGAAGTGTTAAAACTGTAGGGGATAGAATGCATTAGGTTTATTTCTCTATGAATATTTAGCACATCTCAAGGTATAAATATTACTGCTTTTTCTAGCATCTTTCCCATTTTTGTTCCGTTTCTAACATTCAAGACTCCTTACTCAGCTTTTTGACTTTGCAAATGTAATTAGCAAACTGAGCTGGCAGAAGAGAAAATACTCAGGTAACGCATACACTTTGCTGTTTCCCAGTGTCCCGTGCTTCACCTCAAAACAGAATCGATAGGACACCAACAGAGGACTGGAACCAGGTCAGCTCTAGGTGGCTTTATCCACTTCCTATTAAACTTGACAGCTAATTTGCACATTCACACTTATTAAAAACTAGGGTTCTTGAAACTCTGGATGCTGGGCCCTCCCAACTATGAACATAGAAAACGGAGCTCAGAGACTACCCTTTCATCAGGGCCCTAGCCCAGGCACTATTATGGTCAAAGACAGAAATTAATTCTCATTTAATGCTTTCTAGTAAAAGGATACTGAGAGGCAAAGCAGGAAGAAACATTAGGTAAGAAGCCAGAAATTCCCATTGAGAGTCTCGCATGGAATTCAAAACTTGTCATTTCATCTGAATTCACAAAATCGTCCCAAGCAAGAATTCCTCCTTAGACGCACTGATGGGATGTTTCAGATGCCTTTTCTATATAAAGATATGTTTAATCTGATGGAGCAAGTGACATTTTTATAACCCAGAAAAAATTATTTATTCTTGGAAAAGAAAAAAATCTTGGATGTGTGGCCAGATATGGGAAAAATATATTTAGGGGATGACATTTTTTGGCACGAAGTAGAAAGGAAACAGTCTTTTTTTTTTTTTTTTTTTTTTTATGAAACATTTGGCAAGGCAGAATCTTAGAACAATTTTAAACTTGTCCATTTGCAAAACCTCACAGAGTGTTTTGCTTTCTCTGCTATGGGAGAAGGAAAATCCCTTGGCTGGGATGGGCTGAGTCCCACTGCTGATAGGAATTGGTTAAATTAACTAAACTCCTGTCGGAATGTCGAGCCTGTCATCAGCTCCGCTTCAAAATGAAACATATGGCACTGAGAGAATCAAAACGAGCTAATTTTTAAAAAATATTTGAATAACCCTTGAAGGTTAACAACACATTCATTTATACACACATGCACATGCATACATACACCACACATACAAAGACGCATTCATACATATATACACTTACACACCACACTACACACACATATATACTTACATACACACAAACACATATATGCACATATATATCACACACATATACATACACTACGCACATATGCATACATACCATACACTTACACACAAATATACACACATTACATATACACACACATACTCCTACCACACATTTACAAATACACACACACCACACACAAATATACTACACACACACACTACTGCTTTAAATTTCTCTTCTAGAGAGAATTGGACAGACTCCTGTGCTCTGATCCGTGTGCATCTCTTCAGGGTGAAAGCTGCTCTCATGAAGAATCTTGGATCCTGGGCTTTTGGGGCTCATGGTGCCAGGAAGAAATTAAACATGTGTATTTTAGTAAAAGTATCTCAGTGGAGTTAAGGGCACAAGACAAAGAATATCAGTATGCCCTACCCTCAGATGTGGATGATGTGTCCGTCCAGGCCAGCATAGTATTTGCTCGCTGAGTGCTGCACCTGAGCAGCCCTCCTTCAGTCAAGGACAAGCATGGACAGATGCTGGGGATGAAGACAACACAAGTTTCCTTCCCCCAGCCTGTCATTTTCTTCTTCCGGTGCCTCTCGTCTCAGTGTAGAATGGAGCCTAAAGCCATAGTCACAGAGCTTGTTAGGGAGTCAGTTAACTTGCTCAGGATTAGTAAACAACTGGACTTGTGTCCCCTCGAGGTCCAACACAGATCATTTCTGTGCACCAGGAGGAGCATGGGTGGGCTTGTTGCCTGAACGGAGGCTGCTACACTGTTAACATGTGTTCTCTTTTCCTAAGAGCTGAGCGTGAGTCTAGCAGACAGGTTGATTTTACAGAAATGTTGTTCTGTCGATGTTCTTTCCTCACACCCGTTTCTGGCTGAGTAAAATGTTAATCCCCACGAAGGTGTTAGATCTTCACCCATGTTTGGCCACATACACAGGATCTCTCTCCTTATATCTGAATCAACACAGGTGCACACTTCTCGCCTGCTAGGCCATTGATGCTTTGACTAGACTGCTGTAAAGTGTTGTGGGGTATGTGTATGATAGAGTTCCCTCTTTTCTCCATTTCTAATTTGAATCTAAAGCCATCTCTACTGCTCTTGTATTGCCACAGCTCATCTTAAACAGCCCAGGCAATCCAGGAAAAGCCAAGGAGCTCATGCTTGACATTGATTGAGGAAAGAGATGACCCCGGGCTCAGGGTGGGCTACTTGCCCCCACCGTCTTCCTCTCTCCATCGGTTTTAGGGAGAGGTCAAAGGTCAGATTTAGGTTAATACAGTTCTCTTGTCAGCAGCTGGTTTAAGTTCCAAACCTGAAACCTGAAGGCAGTGGAAATTCTAAGGCTGGTTGCCAGTTAGAACAATCATTGGGAAATCTACCTTCCTTCTTAATCCTCTTAAGTGAGAGAAGTGTTGCTCTTAAAGGACAGACATTATTAGAGAAAAGGGGGCAAACCGTAGGCTAGCATCAATGCTTACCTTGGTTATCTCTCTAGTGAACATGCTTAGAAACTCAGGTGAAATGGATATTTCCAAAAGCAACCCCCAGGGAAGGCATTTTAAGCACGCTATACTTGACATGTTAAACTGGAGTTTTAGAATGCTAGCTTAACAATGGGACAATGGGAAGACCTGTGCCAGTGCATTGGGTAATGCAATGAATCACACATGTCGAAAACATTTCTTTTTACCATGATATGGACTATCTTTTATTTATCATCTCTGAAGTCTGTGCTGAAGATGAGATGTTGTCAAGGCTATTATCTTCTGACACCCCAGTGGATTTTCAGAAAATAAGCAGCAGACATAAATAAGTTAGCCTTAAGCATAGTCCTGAAGGCCTGCTGCTATCAGGTGGGTGTGTTGGGGTGGCGTTGGGCTAAGGACCTCTAAGAATAACTATAGAAAGTGATAGAGTTGGTATCATCCGCATACCTGTAGTTAGCTAGATAGTTAGCAAGCATTCACCTCATTTAGAAAGGCTATTCTCTGGACTCTCAATTCTGTACTGCTGTGTGTATAGAAATATAATGGGATCGTTAACATGGTGGATGGCATTGATTTTAACTCTTCCTCAATCCCACCTGTACAGTTCTTCTACCTACCTCTCCCCTTGTGGGAAATGCACAACTACCCAGACTCTCACGATCAGCTTTTGCAATCTTCTCAAGACTCACATAACAGGAATGCCCTTTCTTACTCGTATGGCTGCCTTAGGTGCAAGCATGCCTTGCTGTTGTTTAATAAAAGACTAGACCTGTACCACAACATCTTCAAGATCAGTCAGATTTTTGAGGATGACAACAATTTAAGATATATAGAAATTGGGTCTTTGCTGTCTCTACAGCCAAGCTCTCAAGAAGCAATGTTGACAAAAGTCACTTAAGACTGTTAGCTACAGCAGGTCCTTTTGTGACAGTGGTAATGACTGAGCACTGAGTTCAGAGCGAGGCTGCTGTGCAGAGATCCATCCCGCCACTGGGGCCTGAGTAACTTGGCACCTGGCCAGGGCTCTACTTCCAATTTGTGAAATGGGGATAAATGGCATCCGGCTGTGACTCTATTTCCAATTTGTCAATGGGGGGAGGCCCCATCTCATCTGCTATTGGAAGCATAACCTGGCTTAATGTGAGCACTTGGGGGCTTTATGACAGCAATTTCCATTAAGTGCTGGAGGCAGAGATGATGCGATTGTCGTATGGTGAACTCAGCAACACTAAAATTGTGCTAAAATATTAAAGCCTAAATATTTTCCAGGACTGTCTATTAATCATTACTGTTAAACAAGTTGAACACCGTCAAGGCATATGTGCAGAATTTTAGATATGTGTTAGTAGACTATGACTATTCTATGTTAAAGGGAAAAATGTGCGCACGCGCGCGCGCACACACACACACACACACACACGGACATACATAGGGTCAAATGTTTCAGGGAGGTAGTGTAGAGATTAACAAGCAGCTATGGAGAAGCAGATGCAGCCTCAGTGGGATTAATCACCCAATGCTATTTGCAAACAGAGACTTAGAACAGACTGAAGAGCAGAGGGGACTTGGGGCTGGGGCGGCAACTGCCTGCCTGCCTGTGTCCTGTGCCCATTCTCCTCTTCAGAGTGGTTCCCTTTAGGAAAGAAATACTTCCTTCTCGATTTGAGGCCATCTACAACTAGTATTCTGCCCAGAAGGGAGAAATGATTTACAATGAATCATCTGAAGCAAGCGTCCTAGGATGTCAAAATGATGGAGTGCTGTTATGGGAATATCTATCTACAGAATCACACTTGACTTCTCACTGTGGAATCAGGCCATCCTGTCAAACAGTGACGTCATGGCCATTCTCCGTGATGGTGAGTGGAACGTCATGGAGAAGTGGAAGACCACGGAGAAGTTTCCCCTAGCTCCAACCTACTCACGGCACTTCCCAGGACCATAGCCCCCTCCTTTTTCTTGAATTCCTACTGCAGGAGTAAACATTGTATTTTTTTTTAAAAACCTAGACAGTTGTGTAAAATATTTTATGATTAACCTGAAAGGAGAGACTGTTCTGCCCCTGTTAGTACATCAGAGAGCCTTACACAGTCAGATGAGCGACTGCACTCTCATACATTACAGAGACTCATCCAACCCTAAAGGATGATTTTCGATGAGCAAATGTGCAGTAATAAAGGAAAGGTACTTCTAATGATAAGGAATATGAAGTTACCCTTTGGCTCTAAGGACTTGGGAGTTATGGTAGCACCTGGTGGGGCCAGCAGGGCGAGCTCTGTGGAATTGCCTCTCTCTTCTGGCTCTGTTTTTCTAGCCTCTCCTGCCCTGTTCTACTTATGTCTAGAATGAACTAGAAAAGCTCAGTCTTGGATGCAGGTCTGCAGTCTTTGTGAGGAAAAAATGTTGTATTAAACAAGGATCAAGAACAAAGGAAATGAATCAGTAATACATGCCAGGGTCTAAGATGGTCAACACTGCTTGATTCATGATCAACTGATGTGATCCAGAGTAAAACAGACCAAGTTTTCTTACTTCATATGATTATGAATCTGTGCAGACTAGCTGTGGTATGTAACGGATTCACAATAACAAATGCATTTGCACAATTTTATCTCAACATTTTTTTTTTTTGTCTTTTGGGAAAGTGAACTTCAAGCTTTGTAATGAATAAACGATACCTTAAAGTTAGGCTTTGTTTGGTGAGATCTCACTGCTACTTTGGTGACTGTGCAGTTGACAAGCAGATACCACCCACCTATTCATTATAACATTTCTCTTCTAGAGCCAGACTAGGACAGACTCATATACCATTCTGATCTGGGTGCATTTCTTCAGAAGGTATGCTGCCCTCGTGGGGAACCTTGGTGGCCTGGGCTTGGGGCTTACGGTGCTGGGGTGAAGTTAAATGAATGTCCTTTAGTAAAAAGATACCACCATGAAGGTAAGGATATAAGGCAGTAGGCCAAGGAATGTACAAATGCCTTGATCTCTCCTTGACCTTTACTGCTGTAATTCCCAGAAGAATGACTACCTTGAGATTTTGCACAGACAACTGTTTTTTAAGCTGATTCAGAAGAAGCCCTTTGGGGACTGCAGAGGAAGGCAGGCAAGGACAGCATCTCAAGAGGACTTTCTTTTTGCTTAGTGATTGTGTTTGTTTACTTAGGGGTGCTAGGGGTGGAATCCAGGAAGGACCTTGTGCATGCTACACAAGTACTCTGCCACCAACTGACATCGCAAGCACACACGAGGAAATCTCTTGAGTGGGCCGTATAAACACTGAAAGAGTAACTGCATTCCACCCTTGTCCTAAAAATGTCTTCATTCTCATGGAGATGCCAAGCAGGAAGAAAGGTATCACTGCCATCAGGAATGCCCAGACCCAGCTTCCTGCCCCTCTCAAGGCAGTGAGTTAAGTTGTCAATTACTGATTGGAGGGTATTTATGAAATGTGACACATCGTGCCCAGTTAGAAACTGACTTTGAATAAGGTGGCTTCTTTCACTGAAAGGCCATTTGAATATCTAGTACTAATTTCCTTCTGACCTTAATCCATGTTCTTCATTACAAACTGTTAGAAAATACAACACACATTGTAATTTGCTTGATTCTTCTCTACCAACTTTAGAAGTGAATGGCCTGACCTATCTTCCGCTCAAATAGAACATGGAGCTAGGCCACTCGTCTGCTTGGCTTTGCTGTCCTTTTCTACAGTGTGGCATGGGGCATGCATCTGAACAATACAACTAAAACCAAAACAAAAAAAAACCCCCATAAAAACAAAAACACATAAAAACAAAAACAAAACAAAATATCCAAATAAACAAAAACAAAGCAAAAAAAAATCTACTTATTGCTCAATATTGTAAATGTTACACCCCATCCTCCTCTCTAGCCCTTTTCTTTTTTTAAACTTTAAAACATAACTTCTTTAACTAAAGATCTTACTCACACAGTAGCTGGTCTAACAAGACTCCATATTGAGGAAAGGCTCAAACACTTTGAGTGTCTAGTGAATAATTGTGAATATAAATGAGGTAAAGAAGAGACCACCTGTATAGATCTGGATGACTTCTAATTTTAGGTGGGTCCCACTCTTAGGTGTGGCTCAGACATCAAGATCATGTGACAAACTTCTCCCTTGCTGGTGACCTCATCACCTCATCCACCTCCAAGAGCTCCCCCTCAGGGAAGAAAAATCGTGAGGATTTTAATTGGAAAATAATTCCAAATATGCTCTCTTCATATCATTAATGATCTGATGTACTTTTAAATTGATGGAAATTTAGAGAATATGCACCAGTATTCACTACTTCTACTGTATTATATAACATTTTAATGTTCAGAGTTTATCAAGACATATTTCAATGTTGATGTTATAAAAACTCTGTGGGCTATTGTCAATGTTAAAAAGTCTTTGTTCTCTCCACTTGTTCATGCAACCATTCCATGATACTCTCTGCTTGTCAATGACTGTGCCTGCCACTGATAACTTCTCAGTACATAGAATGCACTTTTTACCACATAGACACGTAAAGTCAACACTTTGAAGACTTCCATAGATCTTCTAATGCGATTTCAATCTTTGCCTCAACTGGGCTCCAGAATTGAAAAGGGACAGGAACCTCATTCCTTTGGGGTGTCACCACCCCATGCTTCTGGCTACTAGGGTCATCTTGCCTGCTTACTAGCTACCTGACTTCCTGTCTCTTTCTTCCTCTGAAATCACTTATCTAATTAACCACTGAGTAATCTTCACAAATCTATCTTCATATACACAAACCCTGTGATGATTTCCTTAATTTTCATAACCCCTTGGGTTAAGTCAGTTAAGTCCTTTGGTTGCTAATTGGCAAAAGACCCAAAGTCTATACTTCAGCCAGGTATTAGCTTTTTAAGACCATCAAAACAAAGTACAATAATCTGGTAACCCTGTTATCTCCCAATTTCCAAGTCTAGAACACTAAAATTAAGGAGTTAAGAGAGTCATGTTGCCTCTTAGACTACTTGAGGGGGAAATCTCTCTTTGCTTCTTCTAAGGCTCCAGTGGCTTCTAACAATTCTTAGTATCCCAGGACTGTGGTGACAAGATCATAGTCTCTGCCTCTGTGTTTACACAACTCCTCCTTCATGACTGTCTTCACATCAGTCTCAATATCTCTCTCCCCCTCATCCCACTGGATAATAGTCATTGTGTTTAGGTACCCTACTCAATTAACTGTGTATCTATAAGGATGCTACTTCTAATTAAGGCTGCCTTCTTGGATACTGAGTGCTATGAATGCTGACTTCAGCATACTTTCTAGGAAGACACAACTCACCCCACAACAGTGACTATTAGACATGGAGTCATCTCCAAGCAGAAAACACCTTCAAAATATCTACTGCAAGTTCAAAGCTTAACTATTACCTCCCGATCTCAACACTCACTTTCTTCCACACCCAGATAGCTGATCCACTCTGCAGGATCTAGGAAAAAAACTTAGACACCTGTTCCAAGTTATTTGTAAGCAGAACAAGAATACAGGGGCCTAGAGGACTAATCATCCCTTAGTATCCCTGGAGCACTTTGGTCCTCAGGCAACATATGAACTCCTAAAGAATATATGAACATCTCTCTGACTCACTTTTCCCTAGGTGCTATGAATCTCCTTGTAATTGGTCACTTTGTTTTTAATTATTTCTGTCATACTTCAATGCACTTCCTATTCACACACTGTATGTGAGATAATCCTCTAACAGGATGGAGGTTTCTACATCCTAACATGTCCTTTGATTGCCCTGTCTTTGGAGAGCAAGGAAATGCCCTGGATTATTTTTTCTGATGCAAACAATTTATAAGGTCACATTGGTGACTGCTGAGTTTTCTCTCTTTGATGATAATTTATTTTGTATAGGAACAAATTTATTTCCTCCATTGTTAAGTCATGTTTTTTTTTTTTACATGTACATGCTTTTAAAGAAAGATCACACATTGTGGCAATGGTAGAAGATTGTGGAATTTGTTTTCCATTATTATAATCAATAATAATATGTGTGATAGTCTTCCTGAAGCAAGAAAATATGAATGGGTGGGTGGGTGGGTGGGTAGACAGATGCAGAGATAGACAGGAAAATAGATGATAGAGATAGATAGATAGATAGATAGATAGATAGATAGATAGATAGATAGATAGATAGATAGATAGATAGACAGACAGATTGGTGGAGAGATGGATGGATGGATGGATAGAGGGATGGATAGATGAGCTAACAGATATAGCTATATGGTAGATAGACAGACAGTACTTCCTAATCTTTGATTATTCTAATAGTTTTTAGTATAAGGACAAACAGACTCTCACTGAAAAATGAATACCAAGAGGCTTAAATAGGCATGACACTGAAAATTTATTTTATAAATATTTTGCTAAATTGATAGGAGAGGAAGTTATTAGTGAGGTGGTTGTTTTGCCTTATGCTGCTTTTAGAGCCCATTGAAATTCCTCATCAGCATTAACCATCTGACATGTTTTCCATTTGGAGGAATGTTCTATTCTAGGTTCCAATTCTTCCCCTATTTTCAGTGTGCAGGCTGAGAGTCTCTGTTGGAATTTCCAGGATGATGTTGTATACTCAAGCAAACCCCGAGCACTATTGAAAGGAGGGTTTTAAATTAACCTTTTGAGTTTTCCAAACTCTAAGCCATTTCTAGTGTGTGGTTACTTGGCCACAACATATCCCTACAAAACAGATAGGACCATAAGTTGCCTTTGTCATAATAGAAGAAGAATGACCAATTTAGTGGTCTCCATATGTTATACATTATACTGTCGGATATATAGTATCCATGGATGGATGGATATAATGAATGTTCAGTATAAATATATCCATTGATTGTTTTCACATTAACATATCATTTTGTCAGGAAGAATAAAACTGGGTAGAATTTTGAGCTGGGACGGGAAGGAGTCTCATCTCAGATCCATGATAGTTAGCATCCCACCATCCTCTCCAAAGTGCAGCTCCAATGACCTAACTTCCTCTCACTAGGCCCATCTCCAACCTTCCTGTTTACTCAGAGACAAGCAGGCCAGGACTTGCTGCCCAGCTGTGAAAGTAGTGATGCATGTGACATAAAGCCTGGGTCTATACAATCCCATCATCTCTGAACGAAAGTTGAGCTTTCTCAATTTTCTAGTTTTGGGATAGCCAGTGTAAAGCAACTGTTGCAATCTGGATCCTATGCCAATGGCTGTAGCAAGTCACACAAGGGTTCTCTGACATTTTAATCTCAGATGGACTGAAATGACACTTTAGTCATTTCCTGAAGGTTTTCTTGCTAGTGACAGAAATGACTGAGTTACTGGTATTCTCTAACAGCTTTCTACATGCAAATGCTGCTCTTATTTTACAAACTAGTAAGTGCTGCTGAAGCATAAGACTTGATAAGCATAAGCATCGTTGTCAGTCAGATTTCCATCGTTATGACGAAATAGTTGATCTAACCAACTTACAAGGCCCTGTTTTATTCTGTGGCCATTTGACCCTGTTGTTGCCCTTGGGCCTGTGCTGCAGCTGAACATCATGGTGTTGTAACATGTGGTGGAGCAAGTCTGTTTACATCACAGAGACCAAGAAGCAGGGTAGGACAAGGGGGAAGCTAGGTGTCCCAGTGTCCTGCCTGAGGGCACACCCCCAGTGACCTCACTTCCTCCTCCTTGGCTCATCTTTTTAACCTCTTCTACCATTTCTTGGTATTACCATAGGACACTGACCAACTTTTTTATCTGATACCCCCTTGGGAAACATTTAGAGACCAAACCATGAAGTGTTCATTTGAGTGGACATTTCAAAATGGATAAAAGGAAGATGACATATGACTTGTAAGTGACAGTGGTGGGTCCCCATCCTCACAGGGAAGCCTACAGTCTACCAATTCAGGGCTCCATCCAGTGAAGCACACTAAAATAGAGCTCTTCTTTAATATAAACTGCATGTGAAGGAAATAAATACTTGAAAAATTTCAGCTCACCATCTGGGTGACAAAATGTGTATTTGGGGATTTTTTTTCTTTTGATAAAATTAACGTTGATGTTTTAAAATTTCAAATTATATTCTCAAAATTAGTTTGTATATTAGACTTCTAACCCATTGTTTTATTATTTTTTTCATAGCATGAAAGTATTCTTTGACAACAAAATTCCATTAGCTACAGAAGAAACTGAATATATAAATTGTTACAGCCCCAAGGGTAAAATACCCCAAGCGGATATTTTCTAATGTTAAAGGAATCAGAAATTCTTTACATTGAGTGTGCTATATTTCTCTGAGTTCCCTGAAAAAAGAAATTGTGTAAGTTGTACTGTACATGAAATGCTGGTGCCCTGCACCTGATCATCCCCACCACCAACAACAACCACTACCATAGATCGTGATCATTCTCAAACTGAATAGAACCATCTGGAGTATGAATGAGTCATTAGACTAAGACAAAGAAAAAGTGGGAAAGTCCTAAAGCCCTCTCCCAGGAAACTGGAGATCTGCCCATTCCCTGTGCTCACAGACCAGAGCAAGTTCCCTAGACTCTGAGAACCTGGCTCCTGCAGAACTGTGACCGTCATTTGTCAGGATGGCGAGGGCTGTCCTAAGCCAGTTCAGGGCAGGCAAGGGAGGTGGTGCTCTTTACTTATTGAGGAAATGGAATGTGGGAAAATTTCAGAAGGAAATGGCCTGATAGACCACACACAGTGGCCTGCAGGAGGAGAGATTTTCTTAGGGAGAAAAGAATAGAAAGTCAAAGAGAGAGATTCACCTACTACCCGCCCCATATCACCATACTGGAGTTCAAACTTTGGGTCTTGTCATGCTAGGTGAGCTTTCTTCCAACAAGCAAATTCCTCAGGTTTTTCCCCTACTTTTTTATTAGTTCAAGACAGGGCCTTCACAATTTGCCCAGGCTGGCCTTGAGCTCACTCTGAAGCCTGAACTGGCTTTGAAATTGAAATTCTTCTGCCCTGGCATGCCAAATACCTGGGACTGTAGGCACATAGCACTCATCCCAGCTTCCCTTTCTTTGTCAACTCTGGCACTTTGGCTTAATCTCCAGCCTTCCTGTGTGTGTGTGTGTGTGTGTGTGTGTGTGTGTGTGTGTGTGTGTGAGAGAGAGAGAGAGAGAGAGAGACTTTATTTTCCTTTCTTCTGTTTTCTTATCTGGTAAAGTATGTCTTCCCAGTATTGAGCAAATAAAATTCTGTTCAGGGAGTCTCACTTAGAGTCTTACTTCCTTATTTTATGTCTGTGAGTGCTCTATCTGCATATACTCCTGCATGCTGAAAAGAGGGCACCAGATCCCACCTGATAGATGGTTGTGAGTCACCATGATAGTGCTGGGAATTGAACTCCAGATCCCTGGAAGAGCAGCAGTGCTTTTAGCTGCTGAGCCATCTTTCCAATTTAACAGTTTCAAAGTCGATGTTCCCTGAACAGAATTTTATTTGCTCAATACTGGGAAGACATACTTTACCAGATAAAAAAACAGAAGAAAGGAAAATAAGAAACTGTTTCTATAGCGTTCTCTCTCTCTCTCTCTCTCTCTCTCTCTCTCTCTCTCTCTCTCTCTCTCTCACTCACACACACACACACACACACACACACACGAAGCTGGATATTAAGCCAAAGTGCCAGTCCTACAAATGCTGCCCCCTCCTTTGAGACATTATTCCTTATTGGTTTGGAGTTCACCAATTAGGTTAGACTGACTGACCAGTTTATAAGGCACAGGGCTTTACCTACCTCTACCTCTCTGCACTGCGATGATAGCGCCTACCATCACTCCTGATGTTCTTATTTGGGTGGGTACTGGGGACCTCACCTCAGTTCTTCATCTTTTCAGATCAGGTGCTTACAAACTAGGCTATTCCCAGACCCCCATTTTAAGGGTTTTGTTTCTTTTGAGGCATGTTTTTGTTTGTCTTTTATTTGTTGGCTCTTTAGCTCAGAATGGTCTTGTGCTTAATGCAATCTTCTCCCATCCATGAGTATTAGGATTCCAGGCCTGAGGCACCGAGTCTAGGTTTCAGTCATGGTTTCCTACCATCCTCTTTTATCTGTGGTAAATGCTCTACACCTGTCATCTAACCCACACAGCAACTAAAGGCGAGTAAGTGTTCCACCTTTGGGTCTTATTTTACATCAAGGTAGGAAATGTGGGAAGCCTGACTCTATTGGGTGACGTCTTCCCTGAGAAAGCACTGGTAAGATACTGGCCAGTGCTGTAGATAGCGTTGGGACCTGGTCATCATACCAACTTCATAAGAGGGCAGACAGACATAGCACTGGGGTTTGTCTCTGGTCTTTTTCCAAAGCATCAAAAGAGTGTGACTTAGTGAACTGCTTGATTGATTGTTTAAGAGACCTCAGAAGTCTCATAAGAGCCTGGGAAATATTGTCATCTTAATTTACTTTCTTCCTGAGCTTAGAGTCACCAAGAGTGAGTTAGAAAAGGCTCTCTGGTTGAAATAACTTGTGTCACTGTGCTTTGGTTTGTAAGGATTTGGTGAATAAAGGAGACATTTGGTTAACCAGATTTATACATGGCTTTACTCTTTGACCAAAACTAATCTTCAACCCCTGTCTGTATATCCATGTTGAGAACTGTAAGAAGTGTTTCTCAGTGCACATATAGATCCGCACCAAGGTCAGTCTCCCTCAACAAATGCTGATCCCAACAAATAGAAATCACAGCTACCATGAGCTTCTTTAAAACCTTGCATCTTTGTAACAGAGGACAGAACCTTGATGCCAGTCTTGACCCACCTGTATAGATGCAAAAACAGATTTCTTTTTTTATTGAACAGGCCAGTAATCTCTACAGAAGTTATTTCATGTGAGTGCACTAAAAGTCAATTACTTATGTTATGCATATAAATTGTAAGCACAAGGCCATAGCATAAGGACAAGCTAATCTCTATGTCAATCATATTCCCGAGACAGCCATTAGAAAAAGTATCAATTCTACCCTAAGCATATTCTCAGACAAACGTCAGCCAGCAGTTCAAAATGGGGATCAAGGTATGTTTCCTGGGATTTAGTTATTTCTTCTGAACCAGATATTCATCTTGCTTTACATTAAGATGTGGGATAAACATAAATTTTTATCATAAAACAAGCAAGCCAGGGGGCATTTTAGGAGACCATGTTTGTTGTATGGTAATGATTTAATTACCTCAATGAGCAATTTCTTCCTAATGAGGACACACTTGTTGTATTTGTCACGTGCCCCAATGACCTGATAAAAAACTTGATTTGGTAATTTGGCAACAACACCGCTATTAATTTCAAAATAATAATAAAAAAGAAAAACCATTGACTTACCCAGGTAAAATCCGCTTATTATAAATGCTGTACACAAAAGTACCATAAAACACCAACAGATGAATTTGCTACATTTTTCTAATGTTTACTTCTATGTATTTTTACCATTTGATGAGACATTAACAAAGTATGTTGGCTCTGCATTTATTTGGCTAGCTGTCATGGCTATACAAACAAGAGTGTTAGCATAAAACATGGTCTTTCTTTGATATTATTCTACCCACTTTTCAGAAAGGATGAGAACATACTTTGATGAAGCTACTTAGATCAGTCACATCCGTGTTGACTGAAGTGACTCACTGGGTAACCTTGGAAACGGAGTCAAACAGTGAGAAGGACTGAGCCCGTGTGGACTCTTTTGAGGCTGTGGCCTCTGTGGAGATAATCTATCCCCATGCATTCAGGTTTCCTCTCCCTTCACACTTTTGTTGACTCTCTGTAAAAGCCACAGTAAGCTTAAAAGAAGGCAACCGGACACTGTACACTCAGGACTTTATGTTCTTTCCAGAAATGTGTCTCATATTTAAAGATGCATGCTCGAATGTCCTAAAAACGGACTCTCCTCCCAGATACATTTCTCTCCCGTCTATTTCTACAGTCCTGGTCCAGGGCCAGGCTCTCATACTATATTTATGTCAATCTATTTTTTCCTGTGTTCTTTTCATAAGGTTTTAATATATTAGTACTTACAAAGAAAAGCATTTAAAAAAAAAACCAAGAAAATAAGCATCCTTCTCATTATGCATTAAAGTTGCATCAAATACAAGTTGTGTGTATTTGTGTGTGTGCATGTGTGTGTGTGTGTATGTGTGTGTGTGTAGTTTTCAAAGCTGCATGTACTCTAATGTAGCAGTCGGACAAAGTGACAAAGTTCATATCAAGCAAACTTTATAAATTATATGTCTTTGGAACATGAAGCTTCTAAAATGGGCCCCCATGAAAATACTGGGTAATCTTAAAATCATTATAATAGGCTATTCCTTCAGTAGTAAACATATAAGATTTATTGTAACAAAAACCTAAATAAAATATGGTCTCTGCCCTTAAGAAACCATGTACACCATAAAGTAAGACAAGATGAGGTGATACAAGCAAGGCTTGCCTCATAATGAAAACACATTTATTTTAAAGGAGCATGTTCAAATAAAGTCCATCTCTGTCTTCAGGCCAGGAGCTGTTATATGGGAAGGAAGGCATTCGGGGCTACTTTACAATGTGCTTCAAACAATGTGTATTATTTTTAAGAATCATTAGGAAGAATCCTAATGGGGGGGGAAACTCACAAAAAACAAACAAACAAAAAAAAAAAAAAAAACCCAAGGGCAATATCTAGCATGAGGTAGTGCTGTTTAGATGCTAATGAAGGTTAAAATATCAACTGTGATCTTCAAAAGGCAGGAAACGTGAAGACCCTAATGTGAGGGGGGAAAAGGACACTGTCCTGAAATTTTGCCTGGAACTACAGTGTTGGGAAGGAGGGAAAGACGCAGAAGGGGAGATAAAGGAAAGGGGAAGGGCAACCAAAAGATTATTATGATTAAGTAGATGTTAGGGACATCTACATTAAGTAGATGTTAGGAATCCTGACAGCAGCAGTAGTGAGTACTCCACGCTCAGTAGCAATCACTAGTATTTATGGTCCCCAACTGTGAGCAAGCCTGGAGTTAACAGTTCCATTAACATCCCCTTAGGGCTCTTACCAGAGCTGTGATTCCAAAGTTTCTACATAAAGAAAATAGAGACTTGAGGGATTAACTTGCTAAAGGATGTTCTGCTAGAATCTTCCTCCCTCCTTTTGGAGGTAATGGAGAGTTGCTCTCTCAGAGGACATCCTTGTATCTCTGCCATAGAGTATATCTTCCAACTGGAGGTGCTAGAAAGCCACGGTTAGAGCTTCTGCTGGATGCAGCCTCCCAGCCAATACGAATGAGCGGCTTCATCAAAAGTAGAACACCTGCAGGCCCGACGCTTTGTGCTTCTCCTGTGGGATTATACAGGCAGGTGAGCATGCTTTATAACTGTGAACCCACCAAAGGCTGAAGTTCAGTGTACAGACTAACAGGAACAATGCTCAAAAATAGATCCAAGTCTTTTTATAGAACTAGTCAAAGACCCACAGCAATTGCTTGGGAGAGGGAGGAAAAGGCTTACAGTTAAAATGTAAACTGACAACACATTCTTATATGTGATGATCGCTTGATGCGCTGAGCGTATCAGGATATGCCAGGTGCTGAACTAGAAGCCGTGAAAGATAAATGGTGAGACAGAAAACATCCGAATCTCACAAAAGCACAGCGAAGGCAGACGTGAAAGGAATAAGCACCCTCTCTTTGCTGGATGAACATGTTTCTGAGAGCAGAGAAATAAAGAGTAATTGATGTGTGGGGAAGGAAGCCCCGAAAGGTGTGTAGGAGCTGAGTGAGATCGTGCAAGTCAATAATCTCACCAGTCAGGAGGCTGAGGCAGGCAAATTTAGAGTTGGGGACAGCCTGGGCTACATGACCCTGGAAAGAACATATAGGGTAGGAAAAAATAAAAAGGAAGAAGGATGTATGAGATTTGGGGAAATCAAAGAGTTACATAAATTATATGTCTAAATTTGGGGAGTCAAAACAAAGTTCAGAATAAAGTTTCAAAAAGGCCAAACTGCAGAGAAGCGGAAATAGCTGATGTTGCAAACGGAGATTCAGTGACTGCAAATGTCGATCGAGTTGGAGATGTTGGGAAATTGGCTCAAAGGTTATTCCTTAGAACAGAGTGAGATTGGAGGTGACTGGCTCAAGGGGGCTAGGATCTAGGAAGAACCCTGGGTCATAAAATAAAGGACAGTAAAGAGTGATGGGGGCCGGGCGGTGGTGGTGCACACCTTTAATCCCAGCACTTGGGAGGCAGAGGCAGGCGGATTTCTGAGTTCGAGGCCATCCTGGTCTACAGAGTGAGATCCAGGACAGCCAAGACTAGAAACCCTGTCTCAAAAAACAAAAAACAAATAAACAAACAAACAAAAAAGAGCGATGGGGATGCCAGACCGGACACGCCCACCTGAGGGTGTGTCTGACCATCCATCTGACCACTCACAGGCTAGTCAGAGCAATGTTCGGAGCCAGCTCCACAAATAGCACAGCACCCTGGGAAGTAATCAATGCCGAAAACTAACTGGCTTCACCCAGTGGCTGTGAAGATGATTGGCTGGCTGTTTTCCCTTTTGTCTTGTAAAACCCTGCTTGACTCTACCCCACATTCAGTTAAATTAACATAAATTTGTCCCAGCACAGCTTAACTTGTGAAGCCATGACACTCTCCTAAAACACCTGGCACCATCTAAAGAGCCCAGGTCTGAGTAAAGGAGAGGAGAGGCCTTACCAAGTTATGAACTCGGGATTTTTCTAATGCTTAAGCGTCCACTTGCAAGTCAAATACAAGAAAAGCTAATTCCTCTCACCCGGAGTCTCCCCAGCTGTAATGAAGGACATACAGTATGGAGAGGAGATGGCTGATCTATCAGACGTTAGCAAGCAGATGCTGAAGATGCTGAAGATGCGGAAAATCACAGCCATTGAAGTTTGAGGTGCCTTACACGTGGCCTATCAAGGAAAGCAATGGGAAATAGTTGTGGTGTGTGGGTTTATATACTGCAGCTGCTCTCCTGTTTCTAACCTAGGGCCTGGGTATTCGATGAAGCAATGTGACCCCGTGACTATGAAATCTGTGCATGTTTCCTTGACTCTACAAAGACAGTTGAGCTGGAAAGACACATGCTGAAAAGGAAATTCTCAAATGATGAGCATTAATATTACATGGTGGATAAGGCATACTCCATTTAAAGCCCATGAATTCTGTGTGTTGATAACGTGGGAAGTTATCTTAAGGAAACAGAATTGAGCTAAAGACAGTGCTTAAAGCAGCAGGAGTCTCCTCTTCCTCTTGGTTGAGGGTATTTGCATTAATACCTTGGGTTTTCCCCCCTTTTCTTTCTATTTATTGCCTTTAGTGTTTCGTCAGTATCCTCCTCATAGAAATAGATTACACAGTTCACACATACAAGTTCTATCGCATTAAAATATACCCAGTGAGCCAGGCACAGTGGCACACACTGCTAATCCCAACACTCAGGAGACTGAAGCAGCAGGGTCATGAGTTCTATCTTGGGCTGTTATGTAGAGAGTTCAAAACCAACCTGGGCCACATTGTTAGACTTTGTCTTGAATGAATGAATGAATGAATGAATGAATGAATGAAATAATGTGAAATTTTTCTTCCTTTCTCTGTGATGATATCAATTCAAGTCTCATTATTTCAGCTATTACAATTATACAAAACCTCAGAAAACCAGTTAATTTTCCTGAGGATATTAGGTACTGTTTGAGCAACATGAAATGAATGGTAAGAAACCCCCTGTGATTCTGGGTAGCAGCCATTCAATATTAGCAGCAGCAGCAGTGCTCAGCTTAAGGGGACAGGAGCCAGCTCCGGATAGTTTAATGACAGATGAAGAAAGTCCTTGCGGTTGGTAGGTCCAATCCCACTTTTAGTAAGTTTCCTCAGAATCCTGTCCTAGAACACCTAAGGGTACCTTTCATTTTATTTCTTAGCACCAGTCAGAAGGCAAAGACAGATTTGTTGTAGAACAACACTATTCTGCAAAACCTGAAGGGTTTCCACACTGCTAAAAATACCCCCCAAATGCAACAGCTGCTTCATGTTAAACTCATTCAGAATGAATTGCAGAAACCATCTTCCAAATGATACAACTGAAAAATCCAAGGCCTACATAAATTTAACAGAAATGTGATTTCTCAAAGCTAAGTAGGTCTAAAAACTAAGTTTAGGATCCAAAGAATTACAAACTGGTTTTCATCTGTTTGTTTGAAGTAAAAGGGAGAAAGTTAACTAATATATTCACAAAGCCCTGATCCTTTCTTGCAGAGGAGTGCATCTGATAACAGGCAGATGATCATAGCAACATTGGTACTTGGTGAATTTTACTTGTCAATTATTCTGAAGTGTTATTTGTTCCTAAAATCTCTCACAGAATCCACAGCCCTTTCACAGATATCAGTTGTGTTCGTGTGTATATATGACTTGGATGTTCAAATTATTGTTTGGGCCAGGATCTAAAAAAAATCAAAACACAACCACATCTTTTTTCCCCCCTACATTTTGAAAAGAAAAAAAAAAAAGCTTTGTGGGGGCAAGGCAGCAAGAATGTTTTGTCACATAAAAAGTTTGCTAAATTATTTGGAAGTTGAGCAACATAGGACCTAATTACAAGGAACAAAGGCCTATAATTCCAAGAAGGCCACAGTTGTCGGGCACAGAGCAGTTCCTCAAGTGATTTAGTCTCCCGAAACAAGGTCTGTTTTCCTTTTGGCCCTACAGGAAGATCTGGGTATTTTCTTCTTCTTTACTGTAAAACATTTAGTTTTGTTGAGGCCATGGTCTAGGGGTTTTATCTGGTCGAAACAAAATAAAATGCCTTTTCTCTAGTATGTTTACTTTCCAATCCCTTCTGCTTTTCACATCTGGTCAAATTTCTAGTTGAAAATGACCAAATGGAAAAGGTAAGACTTCCACTGCCTGCTCCAAAAACTTTTCCTATCTAGGCTTCAAAAACTCCCCTGCCACTGGCTGTGCTGTTCTTACAGGAAGTCAAGAGAAAGATCCAACCAACTCACCATGGTGATCTTATCCTCAGAGAGACAACAAATCAAACATTCCTATCCGCCAAAGCTCAAGAGGAGGAGGAATAAGATTACCTTTGTCTTCTTTGTGATTACCTTTGGGCTCACGGTTGTACCGTGTCTCACACTGTCTGCTCCACAATCCTACTGAGTAGCAGCAGTCTGTGGATCACTGCTGGGTGAAGTGGAGAAGCCTGAAGCCAGGAGGCAAAAGTAGAGTACCTCTAGACAGACGCGTGGAGCCATGGCTGCACTGTGGTCAGAACCTAAACTTTCAAAGCAATGCTTCAATGTGGCTGATGTCACACTCCCTCTCTTCAAGGAATGGGTTAAGACCTAGGTCTTCTCAAGGAATATATAGTCTGTTTGTCTGGATGGGATAAGGCAAGGTGAGGAAGAGAGGAAGGGAGAGAATGTAGTATGACCTGGAACCACAGCAGAGAAAGTCATTACAATGGCACCATCTGTTAACTGATCATCTGGTCAGAAGTATGTCTAAATGGACCTTTCAGTCAGCTTATGACAGTTTAAATCAGTGGTTCTCACTATATGGGTTGCAACTCCCATAGGGGTCCTATACCAGATACCCTGCATATCAGATATTTACATTACGATGATTCATGTATATGAGTACACTGTAGCTGTCTTCAGACACACGAGAAGAGGACATCAGATTCCATTACAGATGGTTATGAGCCACCATGTGGTTGCTGGGAATTGAACTCAGGACCTCTGGAAGAGCAGTCAGTATTCTTAACTGCCGAGCCATCTCTCCAGCCCCTACATTAGGATTCATAACAGTAGCAAAATTTACAGTTAAGAAGGAGCAATGAACATACAATTCCACAACACGAGGAACTACGTCACAGGATATTAGATCAAGGGGTGAACCCCAAGATTGTGTTATTGACCAGAAACCTCTTTTTCTAGTTGTGGTTGGCTCAGCCCTAGTACACACCTTTAATCCAAGAGCTTTCTGTTTATTGTAAACAGGATTAAAGAAAGTCAACCACAGGTCAAGAGGCGGAGCAAGCAGCCAATTGTCAGAAAGTGAACATGGGAGAAAAACATAGAGAGTAAGAGAGTGTCAGGAGGCCGGGCGAAGAAGATGCACAGGAAGTAGAAGGGAGGGATGGGGAGGTTGAGGGATTTTTCAGACCACATGAAGAACTTCCTTTTGGGATGTCAGCTGAGGAGAAAGGTCAGCTGGGTGCTTTCTCTGCCTCTCTGATCTAGCAGGATTCCACCCCAGTATCTGGCTCCAAACTCTTTCTTGGTAAAATTAAATGTTTGAGATTTTGTGAAAAAAACAAAAGACCTGTATCAAAGGGTCACAGCATTAGAAAGTTGAAAGACCACTGCTTTAAAGGAAAATAAAATTCAGTATAAAATTGGGGACATTTTCCTTATAATGAGGCATAAATATAAATTTAATAAGAGTATCAGAGGGATCTAGACTCTACCTGTGGTCATGCATTTCTTATGGATAAAAGCTCAGCTACTTTTCTGCATCAAAAGCTACAGAGAAACTAGCAAGAGAGGAACTAGCTTTGTTGCCCACCATGTGAATATAGACACGGGTAGTATAGAGCTGATGTACCGGCCTTGTATGGCTTTTTCTAGGTGTAAAGAAACACCTAGCCACTCCATACCGACCAGAGAAAGGGTTCTGTTAAAATCCTCCTGGGTTGCTAGTGAGTTTATGGGGTTATTTTCAGGAACATGAGTGACTTTTAAGGAAAGGAAATATCAAAAAGTCTCATCCTAGACAAAGTTTATCTCTTACACAATCTCAAGGAGTGGAGGGGCCAGAAAGGCATCTCCTCCAGGAGGACCTAACTGAGTACTGCCTGAGAGACCAAGGATTGCTGGTGTAGACAATGCCACCCAATCAGGAACTGCTGTTTAGAAGAGATGCTTTACTTAGGTCCAATGGGATGCAGTGAGGTTCTTCTCACCTGCTCCTGGAGTGACTCTGTGCCACCTCAACCCCCAAGGACAAGTAGTCCAGGGCACAGGCAAGAGGGCTTCAGGAGGACTTTTGAAGACTGGCGAAGTCTCCTGAGCCTACTGAGCCACTCTACCGCTGTGCTGGAATAGGCCTAACCTCATGAGTCTTTCTCTCAGGCCACCATGGTGCCTCTGTTTCCAAGAAAGGGATGGTTATGTCTGACCCAGAGCAAACAGCTACACAGCAGCTACACAAAGTTGACAGGGCCTCCTTTAAGTTTTTAGCTCTGCTTTTTCTTGTTTTTGTTTTTGTTTTAAGTTCCCTTTCCTTTTTGATCCTTTTTGGACTCCTACTTGAGACCCAAACAAAGTCTACATTCTAGCCAGAAGAAAAGGACAAAGGGTAGGCAAGCAAGGTCTTTCCTTTAAAGACCAATCTCTTGAAAAAGGCCCACATGATGTCCTCGAAGGCCCACTGGCTAAAATGTGGTCCCAGACCCTGAGAACTGTAACCAGAGCCTGGGGAAAGCTGCGAGTCCAGCTAATATCTCTATAAATAAGGTAAGAAGGGAAAGATTAGGAGTGGGGTTGTTACCTCTCCTGCCACATAACCTAACTATATTTGATAGAAGAATTTATGTGCCCTACTCTGGGGGTTTTGTTTCCAAACGTCGATTAGGAATGTCGTTGGACCATTTCAGCACTTGAAGGAAGACGTCTCCCCTTGTCAAGTGCTACTCATTTGCAGCTAAACCTAACACCTTCTGCTAAGCTAGTCATAGCCAAATTAAGCTTGTCACCAAGATACTGAGACAAATGTTCTTGAAGTGTGGGGCTCTAGCCCTCTGCCTTTGTTTGGTTTATTTAAGACAAAAAAGTAGGTTGAGGGATGGAGTTGCAGAAATTGATCCGTATAACCGTCACTCTATATGCCACAAAACGGATAACCAAATGCTGGGGAGAAAGGGGGAAAATGTTCAAATCGCCTTAGTATAGAATGCCACGGCCTGTTAACACTGAATAATTAATTGTAGTGTACACTACACGCTGATTTGAGAATTCGGTAAAAACAGGCCAGCCTGATGACTCCATTCTTCCTGGAGTATTTCTAACTTAGTCAGAACTGCAACTCCTACTCCCTGGACTAGACAACTCTCCAGCTTGCCTACTGGCTTGTGATGCTAACATTACTGCATAATGCATAATGTATTGCTCCATTGTCCTCGAGATCGGACAGACAATAGGCAAGGTAAATTTCTGAAAACCAGAATAGTTTTTAAGAGTCTCTGGGCAAGCTTGCTGCTTCGTGGACTCTGGCAATCCATCTGCAGGGAGTTGGGCTCATTCACTGGGCCGAGTCAATCATCCAGATGCTTTCGGCTTACGGCGGGGCTTACACCTCGTCAGTCAGTTTTGAGCTGAACTGGGAGGGGATGAGCGCTCACAACTGGCCTTATGAAAATTATGAAAAGGAAAGTGTAGAAACTACTGCAAATGTTTGACTTTTATTGTGCAAATGAAGAAGAAAACTCCACACAGGTAGAGAGTGACCTGAAGGCACCCAGCTAATTAAGCACTGGACTCTGGATGCCAAGCCCTTGGAAAAGAACACTTTCTGGTCTTGACTCTCAGAATAGCATAGTAATTTTAGATGCAGTAAACAGAGCCTTGTACACATACACAAAACTGCCCAAACTTAGGAACATTATGTGGATGTAAGTACATGTGTTTGTGTGTGTGTGTGTGTGTATAATTTATAATTATTAAATAAAATAGTAATCAGCAAAAAAAAAAAAAACTAATGATGTAGGAAACAGTTCTCAATTTTCTCTTGGATTTCTCAAACTTTTCCTAAATGGGTTAATAGAACCCTATTTATTTAAACATGTGGAGCCATTATTGGAAGTTACGTACAATGAGTCCCCATACTTGATTCCTATGGCATTGCATTGGGGCTATGATCAAATAGAGCTGATGAACACAAGGGAAAACAGCAGCTTCTGTCCTTGTTTTGTTTTGTTTTGTTTTAATTCTGTTTTATGTCAGGTACCTTTCTGTCGAGTACATTATTTCATTCCATCTTCCCTTTGATCCTACCCTGCTTATGACCATAGAGTCTGACAAAGAACACATAGTAGCTCTCTCTCTGTCTGCCAGCTAGGAAGCAACTGCCACTGCATTCACCAATCTGTACTGACTACAAGCAAAAATAGATGATGTCTCTCGTAAGTGCACATACGGGAAGCAGTGGACTGAGCTCTAGCCTTTTCTCTTTCATAGTTCCTCTCTTTTCCTGGTTTAACTCACTTGACCTGCTTGTATTTCTTAGTTTGTGTCACCTCCTCTCCTTTGACCTAAAACTATGCATTATCTCTAAGCTCTTATTTTATGTGGCAAGGTACCCGTCTGCTCATACCTGTGTATAATGCTATTATGTTAAGAAATTAGGAAATAAATGGATAATTTCACAAAACTAATAATATATGTTGAACGCAAGACCCTGGTTGAAGAACAAAACTGCCTTGCTCTGATACCAGACACATTCTTGGCTCTCTGTGTCTCCTCCCTTTGTTCAAAACAGTCTGCGTCTTCATATCTTACTGGAAGTAACTGTTTTTTTCCCCTTTTGGCACTTTGACAATGGAGCAGTTATGCCCTATAATCAAAGGAAAACATGAACTGGCCATTGCCTAGCAACTCACTAAAGATTACTCCCAGGAAATAATTTATGGGTCTGAGAGTAAGTGCATGCAACGTGTAAGTTCAAAGCCAACAGATCCCGCACTTGCTCATTAATGTCTTTCAATCACCTACAAATACATGAGCATGTTTTTTTGAAATATCCCACGGAGCCAACAAGTACCAAATAATGTCACACACGGGAGATTTTATGTGAAAAAGTCAGGAGTTGTACCATCTTTTTCTGTTGTTGAAAATCTAATTACAATTAGAAATCGCTAGTAATAAATTTGCCATTCTACTACTGCCTTTGCTGAAGTCTCCTCCACCTCTTTCATGTAAAGAGACATCTGTCACACAAGGGTGGTCTGTGCTATAGCAACCTGGCCTTCCCTGGCGTGTTCTCCCAGTGGGCATCTTCTCTGCCTGTGAAGTCTGATGTACTGAGGAGATCAGTCAATCAAATCAGCTCCTACTCACTCCCAGGAAGCTGCCCCACTCGGAGCCTTAATGAGCCAAAAAGAAGGTGCAATCAACACAGACTTTATTCTGCCATCTGTGCAGTAAAGAAACAAATATGGCTTGAGAATAATTCATTCTGTCACTCCAATCCATGACTTGATCCAACTCCTTTTAAAATTGTGAAGAGAAACCCTGACTGGGGAATTCATTCGAATGATAACCAAGGCAACGGAGGATTCCATATTTGAAATAATTTAGCCAGGATTCACACCCTTGGACACTGGAAGTTATCTTCTTTCTTTTCTTCTTACTAGCAGAGGAGGCACCATGTGGGCAACTGTGTGTCAGTCTTAGCCACTGCTAAGAGCTCTGCATTTCCATCCACGGAGTCTTCCCACAATCCTAGATGGTTGGCTGCATGGCCAGGCCTAATTGTAGGTGAGAAAGCTCACTCTGACTCAGACAGGGTGAGTGAGCGACTTTTTACAATAACCCATCTGCAGACAATAGAAGAGGCTTTGACAAAGCTGACTGGGCTCCTGGTTCAGTGCTACTGCTTATAACCTGGTAAGCAGCAAGGTCCCCTACTCCAGTTACAGCTTGGAATCCAAGGGCTTCAGGGATGCTGCCCTTCCTTCAAATAACTCAAATCTGGATCCTGAGCGTTTGTTCTGAAATGTTTTTTCTGTGCTTGCTGTCTTCCCACGACACAGAGCATGCACCCTTTTCTATTTATTAGGAGAAGGGCAAGACTTCATTCTTGGGAGGGTCTTGTGGTTGACTTTAAGCTTGTTCAGTACTGTCCAGGATCAGCACCAGGCACCACTGAGAAGAAAGCCCCACTGTCAGTAGTAGTCTTCATTGGAATGTATGCTGTAAGATGTCTGCTCCACTGAAATTCATGGAGCAATTAATGTATATCATTACTTACCTATCGGGTACTAAGTATCTTTTCTTCCTTACTAACACTATCTTTAACCTGCTTATACTTAAGGGAAATGTGAATGAAACCGTCATTCACGCATATTCCTAAAGGATTTAGGCTCAGGCTATGTTTTCAGTCAATTATATTTCAAATCACTGAGATGATTATTTTTTATGTACTATATAAAATAGTTTTGAGTCTGTTTTTTCTTAAAGTATTTCTTTTCTTCTTCTTCTTTTATTGGATATTTTCTTTATTTGCATTTCAAATGTTATCCCCTTTCCAGGTCTTCCCTCCAGAAATCCCCTATCGCATCCCCCTCTCCCTGCCTCTATGAGGGTGCTCACCCACCACCCACCCACTCCCGCCTTCCTGTCCTGGCATTTCCCAACACTGGGGCATCAAACCCCCACAGGACCAAGGGCTGCTCCTCCCACTGATGTCCAACAAGGCCATCCTCTGCTACATATGTGGCCAGAGCCATGGGTCCCTCCATGTGTACCCTTCAGTTAATAGTCCTGTCTCCGGGAGCTCCTGGGGATCTGGCCTGTTGACACTGTTGCTCCCCCCATGGGGTTGCAAACCCCGTCAACTCCTTCAGTCCCTTCTCCAACTCCTCCACTGAGGACCCCAAGCCCAGTCCAATGTTTGGCTGTGAGAATCCACCTCTGTATTTGTCAGGCTCTGCCAAGCAAGAGGCAATGGTGGCCACTGGTATAGGTAGCTAACAGCTCTCTGATTGGATGAGAGGCCTGTTCAACAGGAGGAACTTTAATTCCTGGTATGGTAATCCCTGTTGATACTCCTTGGCTGAGGTCATAGACCCTTGGGTGGAACATCTATTGTTCACTTACTAAATAGTCATGCTGTCGAATTGCTTTCCAGATATTTATGTTTATATGTTTAGACCTAGGCTGCTCTTAACCTTGGTTTGGGAAGCCTCCTTTTTTTTTTCTTTTTTTTTCAGTAAACAGCAGTCACTGGAAAGATATATACAAATCAAAGAGCTACAGATAAGAGACTTGGTGTTCAGCCCTACCAATAATATCTATATCTATATATTAACTCCAAGCTTCAGGGCATATCATAGACAACAGGAAGAATGTCAGAACCAGAAAACAGTGAGGAGTTCTATGATATACAATCTATATATTGCAGTCATAGACTCACAGAAGCTATCGTTATTTGTGCAAGACCTGCACAGAATCAAGTTACCCAAGCCTCACCCTATACTGAGGAGCAATTGTCCATAACTATAGGGGAATCATCTATTGGCTTATTTTCATTGAGTATTTTGCCTGCTTGTATGTATGTGCATTATGTGCCAGTCTGGTATCATCAGAGGTCAGATGAGGGGCTCAGATCTCCTGGAACTGCAGTTACACATGGTTGTGATCTACCATGTGGGTGCTGGGAATTGAACCTGGGTCCTCTGCAAGAATAAGAACCGTGAGGCCTCTCTAAAGCTCAGGAGAATCATTTTCCTGAGGTGTATATGACATAGGCTGTATAAGACAAATGGTAGATTTTCTACACTCCAGTGGTTAGCTCCATACCCATGCATACATGAGTAGGACCAATTTGACTTAGTTTTGACTTAGTAGGTTATATTTTTTTAAAAAAAGACATGAAGTTGTAGGGGTATGGGGGAGTGGAATGGGAAGTGAGGGGAAGACATAATTATGTGTTATTATATACATGTGTAAAATTCTCAAAAATAATGAAAAATTTAAAAATAATAAAAATGCTTTATCTCAAAGAAATAAATCAAGTATAGCCTATAGTAATTGAGGACAAAGAAAAATGTTATTGACAGTTTAAAATCAGGATAAACATTAATAAAATTGACTGTTTCCATAGACTCTAACTTATTGGAATAGCAAGGCACTCCATTATACTTTAGAAATATCTTAAGAGGGGAACAAAATACTCACAGGAGGGAATATGGAGACAGAGTGTGGAGCAGAGACTAAAGGAAAGGCCATCCAGAGACTGCCCCACCTGGGATCCATCCCATATGCAGACACCAAACTGGGATTCTATTGCCGATGGCGGGAACTACTTGCTTATGGGGGCCTGGTATAGCTGCCCCTTAACTGTTATGCCTTCCTTAGAACTCAGGAACAGTTTGTGGAGGGAAAAGCTATGGATTCTGGAGACAAATCCAATGTCGAAATCAAGTTATTCCGCTTCTGTTTGAATAATCCTATCTTACAGCATTGTATCAGAATAGATACTAAAACATTTCCTTTTAGCCTTAACACAAACTCTCTCAGGTTAGACAAATTATAGAACCAACTATCTCTAAAATCAATCATGATTTAAGTAAATTATTTTATTCCCAAATGTTGACATACATTGACAAGAAAACTTTGATATGCCTTGAAGCCTATCATAAGACATTTGCATTATGATGTATTTACCTTTAACAAGATGATTTAGAAGCCCTTAATCTGTAGTCTCACAAGACGGTTCCTTATCTTTTCTTAGAGTCAAGTGTTAGAAAGATGTCATGAGATAAACACTAAAATTACTGCTTGAGATATTCGGGTCTCAATAGTTATTGCATTTTTTGCTATCATAAAACATGTTTTCTGAAAACTTTAGGTAACAAGTTCTGGGTGCTCATGAGGTGGTAAAAGCCTGAAGCAATTCACGTACAGACAGAAGTGTGTTAAAATTCTGATCGGCGTTGGCTTAATGTACTCATGAAGTTCAAGTATCAGCTTGATCCAGATCAAGGATTAGAATCATTGGGTTGAGAGACCGGTGACACATTTTGAAGTTTTTTTGCAAGGCACTACTCAAAAATCATGACTTCCAACCTGTCCACTGATAGAAATGTTCCTCTTGAAAGAAATTAAAAAGTCTGTTAAAATGCAAATGTGTTATTTTAATGAGAGAATATCTCAGCACTTATAATTTTAACAGACACCCGAAAAGATTAGATGTTAAGCTCTAACCCCATGCACATAGCCAATTAATTTATCCAAATAGCCAATTAACTGATGACAGTTGGTATAACTGAGAAAGCTAATTTCTCTTTACACTTCAATATGAGTGATAGTTGCTAATATTTCAATTACAGAATTCAAAATGAAGGTCCCAAAAAAAGTGGTAGTTTCGGGGTACACAGAGTTGTCCTAATGTTGACTGGATTTGAGCCCTTGGTCAGAATCCAAAGATAGATCATTCAGAATCCAAAGATTGATCAATTAATGTCTAATTTCACAAATAGAAAAAAAAATGGTGTGCACGATCACCATGTGGCAAAATTAATTCTTAGGCTGCTACTTTAATGACAGGTGAGGCCACAAACAATGACAATGTCACTTCTTTGAGACAGGAATTCTCGCAGCCCAAACTATGCTTAAATTTACTATATAATCAAGATGACCTTGAATTTCTGTTCTCCCAACCTTCACCTCCCAACTGCTGGGATACGGGCTCGCATCACCACGCTCAGCTAATGTTTTTGTTATATCGTGTGGTATAGACTCTTTCTACTCTCTTTGAGATTGTCTGGCTCACATATCTACCACAGTAATATTTCCAGAGTTGCCCTAGTGCTAAAAATGACTATCTCCTTGAACTTCCTAAACGGAAAAGAAACCTTGACTTCACCGTATTCATTTTCCCCCCATGACTGCACGGTGTGGAGCCATACCAGAACAAGGGCTTTTCCTCCCTGTGGGCTCCACCCTATGACTGAGTTTCCTGCCTCTGACTCACCTTCTCCTGATGAGGGGCCCTGCTGTGGTGGTGAATATGAGATAATAAACAAACATATAAGCTGCAAGGCAGGAAGAAGTGCTCTGCAGAAAACCTCCCAAAAAATAATGGAAATAAAGAATACGGCCATTTATACGGAGTAGTCAGGAATGGTCTCTGTGATGGAATGATGTGTACATAAATGTTCTCCATAGTCTTGATTATTTAAACACTTGGTCCCCAAATACTGACACCATTTATAGAGGTTTAAAAGGTACAGCCTCACTGGAGGGATTATGTCTGTAGGAGTAGACTCTGAGAGCTTAAAGCTCTGTCCACTTCCAATGTGCTATCTCTACCTGGTGCTTGTGGTTCGAAGACATGAGCTCTCAACTTGCTGCCATATGTCCCATTGTAGTGGACTTGTATTCCTCTGAAACCACTATGCCCAAGCCTCTTCCTTCTATAGCTGCCTTGGCCATGGTGTTTTATCACAGGAATAGAAAAGTAACTAAGTCTTGATGTATCCAGCTTCACCTCCAGCTGCCTTCCACGGCTCAAAACGTAAGTCAGGTAGCATCTGAGCATTAAACAGAGGGACTAAAGGACAACAGTGGTGATAGATGGAAGTGCTCTAGGCAGAGAAGAAGGCGCTGGGATGGTAGTGGACTTGGTGTGTGCAAGCAACAATGAAGTATTCCAGATCCTGGAACAGACTGGGCAGGGAGCAAGAGTGGTAGCAATGGGCCCAGAGGATGGGAGATGGGACTGTGAGTTGGTGGCATTTGAACAAAATGAGTTACATATGTTACAGCCACCCCTCTGAATATACCAGCATCTGAATACAACACATGCAGGTACAAGCAGAGAGGGGGAAACCAGTCGTGAGGCACTAAAACAGTCAAGACAAGCTAGAAGAGGCCCACAGAGAAGTTAAATTTGCATGTCTTTGAGTTCTCTATATAAAACATTGTAAGATTTGACCACAAATGAACATGGTAATTGCAATTATGGGTCAAATATGATGTCAATGCTTTGAGACTGGAAAGCTGTAAAATTTTTGGCAGCACAGGAAAGCAGTAAAATTTTTGGCAGCATATTCTAGACAAGTGCTCTACCATTGAACTATATTCCTACATCTCCAGTACTCTTTTCCTCCCCCTCCTCTTCCTCCTTTCCCTCCTCCTCCTTTTCTTCTTCTTTCTCCTCCCTCCTCTCCTCCCCCTCCTCCTCCTGCTCCTTCTTCCTCTTCATTCTTTTCAGATAGATCTCATTGAGGGTCAGGGATAATCTGAAACTCACTCCAGAGCACAGGCTAGACTTGAACTTGTAACATTCCTGCCCCTGCCTCCTGAGTACTAATATTTCAAGTCTGTGCCACCAGACCTGGCAATGGTGATGCTTTTTACAGAGGAGAAATCAGGGTAGACCAAAGATCTGAGTCATGTGCCTAGTTGCCATGCACAAATGGTTATGTAAATAGGCAGCTGTTATTCCAAGCCTGACATTCTGAGGGTAGTAATTTATAAATGATCAAGCAGCTACAATTTAGCTCAACTACCCTTAAAAAAAAATCTATACATCTTACTCTGTGACTGACTCTAGTATGATTCCCTAAACCCCAACATATGTTGAGACTGTCCATTGATCAAGATAGAGAAAGGAGAGCAATGAGGCAGAAATAATGAGAAAAACATGCTGAGGGGTAAAATGGGAGAGAAGGGGGTTGAACGGCAAGATGCTCTGCCTCTCTGTTGTACTTTTGTAGGTGCTTTGACTCAAGATTCACTGAGGTGATGTGGTGTGGCCAGAGTCTGTCCGTGTGTGTATGTGTGTATGTGTATGTGTAAATCCTAGCAAGATTAACCATATCACTTGAACTGAAATGTTAGCTAGACCTTTGAATTTCTACACATGACCCTCACTGAACTTGAAATACTAAATATCTGCAAGAAAAAAGAAAAGAAAAAAGAAAAAAAGAAAAAAAGTCAAGGTCTATTAAACAATCACTGTTTTGTTTAATTGTAGAAGCCACTAACTTAGTTTCAGGATTATGCCAGAGTATCTAATTAGCCTCACATGTATTCATTTGCAAAATAAGAACAGAGCTGTAACTCAGTGTGTGTGTGTGTGCGCGCACGCGCACATGCGTGTGTCTGTACATATCACATATATAATTATATATATGCATACATATACATATGTATATACATATATATACACAAATACATACACATAAACATACACATACATATATGTTACTTGTCTTGCTGATGAGATGAAGTACCTGGAAAAAAATCAGTTTAAGGAAGGAAGAAGGTGTTCTCTTGTTTTGTTTTTATTTGTGGTTTCATTTGTTTGTTTTTCCCACAATTCTCATGATGAGGAAGCCATGGCTGCAGGAACTTGGAGCAGCTGGCCGTACTGAATACGGAGAAGGACGGTAGGCAGCAGTGACTGCTTGTGCTCAGCTCACCCGTTTGTTTAGTCTAGGACCCCTTCCCACGGGATGGAGCCGTGCATGTTCTGGGCAGGTCTACGAATCTTTGTTATCTTGGTCTAAAATTTCCCGCAAAGGTATACCCAGAAGTTTGTTTCCATGGTGATTATAAATCCTAGCAAGATTAACCATATCACTTGAACTGAAATGTTAGCTAGACCTTTGAATTTCTACACATGACCCTCACTGAACTTGAAATACTAAATATCTGCAAGAAAAAAGAAAAGAAAAAAGAAAAAAAGAAAAAAAGTCAAGGTCTATTAAACAATCACTGTTTTGTTTAATTGTAGAAGCCACTAACTTAGTTTCAGGATTATGCCAGAGTATCTAATTAGCCTCACATGTATTCATTTGCAAAATAAGAACAGAGCTGTAACTCAGTTTTGCATCTGAAAAAGCATAGCATTATCTGCCCATAAAGCTGCTTTTCTCTAAACTCTACCAGGCAATAGGACATCTTTACATCTCTGTTGGTGCATTCCTTTCAGGATGGACAGCAGATTGGTACATGCTCAGTTCACCGTCGGTAGACTCCATCGGTACACAACACACATGCTTGAGACAAGGCTCGACCGACACAAGACCAGCTGTGCAACTCATACAGGAAACAAAGGCAAAAAAAAAAGTCTACTTCAGTGGCAAACTGTGGTATCCTTAATACAGACACAAACATCACATAGAAGGGATAAATATAGAGAAAACACAATTCATTTTATAATCTCAGAGAAATGCAGATCTGTGCAAAAGCATAGGCTTTGGAGACCTTCAACTGCTGATAGAACAATTCCTCTTGCTTATCTTGTTACTGTTGTATGACGAAGAAGTTCAAATGTGTGAGTGAGTGTTGGAAAGCAAGGAAATTGGGTTTAGAGGGGAGAGACAAGATTTGGAGACATCAAAGAGACTAGAGAACAGGCACGAAAGGCTGATGTTTAAAGAAGAGTACAGCAATTTTTCTATGGCATTATTCTAAACGTAGAGAGGGTGTGTGTGTGTGTGTGTGTGTGTGTGTGTGTGTGTGTGTGTGTGTGTATACATGCTATAATTTACTAATATGCTCCTTCACTTCATTGAACCACTAATAAGATTCATTCTAAAAGTCACGTAATATGTTACAAACACTTGACAAATTATAAAGGGAAAGTCACTAAAAGTTATCCTTACTCTAATACAGAAGGTTAGCCCTTCTCTAAATTTGTTGTTTCAAATCAGGAAAATATAAACTGCTTGATTATATTAAGTTAGTTTCCTTTTATTGAATAGCAAATAAATGAAGATATATCTAGTTTACAGGGACTGAATCAAAACTTTTGACAAAAGAGAGATTCAAGCTTAATATAAAATCATCTTCCATTCATACTTTGTGTTCATATATATTGAAAATCTGTATGTATATGCATGTATACATCACTCATCTACACTCATCTACACAGAGACAGATATAGAAATAAACATTGGCAAACCAGAAGTAATATTCAAAATTCATATCTTTTTTTTCAAAATTCATATCTTAAGAAGTAGGACACTGTAAGCATTATATAATGATAACATTAAATGGTCTTCAAAACAGCTTGACTCGGGATGGTGCTCGCTGTTAAAATATTGTCCTTTGTCTTTTCTCTTTGTTAAAATATTGTCCTTTATAGCATCTTTTCTCTTTGCCCTAAAGATTTGAAAGTCACCAGAGCTACGTGCTTCTTCTTCCTCCTTCTCTTCATTACTGTGACCACGAAAGTACTAGAATGGAAGAAAAATAGATATGCGCGTAACACAGCATAGAGAAAATGGGTGAGATAATTCCAGGAAATGCTCAGAATAGCCAAATTAGCCTTATTCCAAATATATATGAAGTAATTTACTTTTTATAATGTTGGTTCAGCTGAATACAATGATTTCATCTCCGAGTGTTCCGATGATTAGAAATGTGACTCACTCAAGTGAGGAGTCCTCCCCTCCCTCCTTGGACAAAGTGGTCAGGATCAAGAGATAAATGAAAATATTAACAGCCACCGTGGGTGGTTCCATGGATATCCTGAGCCTTACAAAGTGAAGACAGGCCCTATGTGCTTCCTGACTTTGTGTTTGTGTGTATGAGTGGAAATGTAGTTTGACTGGATTCTATTACGGGCGACTTGTGTGGTAATAGACACAAAATTAAGGAAAGTCATTTTCATATGCTTCCTTCAGTTCCATGCACTTCGGAGGATGCTGTGGGACAAACCTGGGAGGGTTCCGAGGGCTAATCGAGGGACCACGCTGTGCTCTTAGCAATGGACCACAGAAGGAGCCAAAGCCACTTAAAGTGTAATGAAGAGAGGCCTGGAACACGGCAAGGCACGTGATAACAATCATCTGCTCTCGCTGTCATGCGCCATGTTTGCCTCCTCCCACGCACAACCAGAAGATCACCTACTAGGTGTTCCTTTGTCTCATGGGACAGTAACCAATAGCATTTGTTCTATGTCACCATTAATTGATTGTCGGCTCCCATTTCCTCCACCCCACGAGCTAGACTATGCCTAATCTGTGTTTGACTTACTTAAAATCCAAAGGACTAGACATGCTTATACCCTCCTACCCAAGCTCTAGGGTCTAGACCAAATAAACTGTGGGACTTGGATAGAAGGATATGCTCTGTCCCGAGTAAAATGCCTTTTATTTCTACTTCTGAAGAAATACATAGCTGAGGGCTAGTGTCATACCAAGGAGGAAACCCCAAGATTTAGTTTAAGCAGGGTCTGAGATAGAATAAGCATTTGCAATGTTTGACTAATAATTAAATGAAGAATGAATAATACCATTCTCTGAGATGGGAGATGTATGAGAAATGGTTTTGTAGGTAACGAATTTGAGGACAAAGGAATATCTTAAGGTCAGAACAGCATGAGAAATGAATATGAATCCCACTTGAATTAGAGCATAGACATAGCATACAGAAACTGGGCTAACCCAGCAAGAGCCAGGCATGCTTTGGTGGATACTGAAAATTTGGTTCTTTGGCAGAATACTACTCTAAGCACTTAAATTACACACAGACCTTTTCAAAACCATTTGCTGCATGTAAATTGATATCTTATGTGCAGACCGTTTTATGTAGTCCTTAAAATAAGGCCCACGGGACCCATCTGAGCATTAATTTTCTGGGCTTGGTGTTCATCAATATAAACATTCCACAATTCACACTCCTCATGTTCTCTCTAATCTGTCTCCTATCAGTATTTTCTGGAAACCTGTGCCATAGAGTTGCATTAAAATATAGCCAAGTATAATAAATCATAACTTGTGTTAAGTAACCAGTCTAATCCCAAACATTATTATAAAGAGGGGAACAGGCTGACATTTTTGTGTCACAGGCTTTGATTATTGTTTCCAAAACCCAGCACAGCAGTCACCCACACGAAAAATAGCTTCAAATGCCACCAGGCTCCCCGTGCTGCTGTAATTTAGCAAGCGATGACATGGTGACTCTGCCAGTGAGAAGACTTGATGAAAATATTGGTCAGAAATACAATGTGCCTCGATGTTCTTGCCCTGTTTTCTCAAAATCAGTAGACTTTGCTCTTAAAATAGGAGCCGTGAAAAGAATGTGGCATTTGGAATGGTAAACCCAGGGTTTGATTTATTAGTTTCAGAGGACTTCTCTGCTGTCAACTCTAACAGAATACTAAGAAAATTAATAATTCCTGTCACTCCCAATATCTCTCCTGCTTTTACAAGGTGATGATAATTTATGGACTGAAGCTTGTTCCTTTTTTAAGTGTGGATTTGTAAAATGGATACTATCTTAGACATAAATTCTCAAATTGAGAACCCCAGGGGGAGGACACATGAGATAATATGAACATGTTATATCCAGAGGTGACCTGTAGACCATTTTTCTGGAGTTAAGCTGGAGCCTAGAGGACACCCTGTCGTAGTAGGCTGCCATTAGTACAATGTCCTGTCTTACTCTGGTCCTATCCGCAATATGAATCTTCAATGACTTTTTTCTTGTGGATGGAAATACTCGAATGAATTGTTAAGATTGGCTTCTAGTTAGCTTCTGTTTGGGACATGTAATCAGAGTAATGAGCACAGTGGTTCATATCAAACCTATCAGTCGACTACATGGGTTCCTTGATTCAGTATATCTCAGATGATAGAAATCCTGTGGTTTTGAGTGTTAAAACAAGTCTTTCATTTTATACATTAAATTCCTATTTACTGGAATCTCTAGGTTTTATTATTTTGGTGAGTGTATGGGTGTGTCCAGAGGCGATGCAAGTAGGGAGGGGGAGGAGAAATCAAAATAGGGAACAACAAAAAGAAAGATAAAGGATGCGCGTGCCCTGAAGGCAGAACCAGGAAGGGAAGGGACCGTAAGTAGAGAGGGCAGGGTGTGAATAAGAACAAAGGTAATACAATGTATGGAAATGTTACATTGAAATGTAGTTGTGTTCTAATCAAAAAGTATTGATAACATATGCTGGTGTTTTGCTTTGTTTGTTTTATTTGTTTTCTTTCCCCTTCTGGCCCACATTAACAGACACCCACTTTAGTGGAAGGAATAGCCAGCCAGTGATGGGAAATGTCTTTAATCCCAACAATGGGGAGATAGCAGCAGATAAAGCTCTTAAGTTTGAGGCCAGCCTGGTCTACACAGCAAGTTCCAGGACAGCCAAGGCTACACAGAGAAGCTCTGTCTTGAAAAACAAAACAAAAATTTATATTAAGAACATGTGCCTGAACAGCTCCCCAAAATCTGAGTTGTTGGATTCTGTCCAATCCTGTTAACGTGTATATATACACATACGTGTGTGTGTGTGTGTGTGTGTGTGTGTGTGTGTTTGTGTACATTTGTGAAGTAGCTGATTCTGTAGGAATGAGTTAACTTTTGCATTGCCTGTACATTTACTTCCTCCCCAATACGTGACATTACTGGCCCTCAGCCATAACCCAAGAAGTACAGACAGCCATCATATTAATGATAATAGAATAAATTAGAAATCACCTACATACTTCTGGAAAGCGATCGCTCTCCTCAGACATGCTGTGAGGATTGCTATCAGCATGCCGGATCCCGACATAGATTCTGAGTTTCCATTACCCACTGTTATAGCACAATGAGAAAATGCTTGTATTTTCATTAGAAAAAGATTAAATTGTGATAACCTGGTGATTACCAGGTTCTCTCAAGTTTCCAGGCAGACACACTTCCACCTGTGAACCTGGAATACCACCCTCTCTGCAGGTCGTGGTAGACTCTACCCACCCGAGAATCCCAGGAGACAAGGAATCTCATGAGCCCGTGCCTCAGTGCCCTGGCAGCCCCATGAAGATGCAACCAGAATGTTGCAGATCAGAAGAGTTAATGGCCTTGTCTGTTCAGGAATCTAAAACGCAAGCTCCCTTGACTTTCCAAGAGTCATAAAAATGAAGGATTTTTTAAAAGTAGTTAAGAGTTTTTATAGATGGAGAGAGAACAGATGACTAGTAAAGATCAGACCAAGTAAGATTTAGTTGTCTATATTAAAATATGCCAAAAATCGTAGTAGAACTTTCTGACCATTACTACTTAACTACCATGTCAAATCAGCATGGAGTTTTGCGAATTGTCATTCGAGAGAGCTTCACCGTTCTCCAGCACACAATTTAAGGAAAAATTTGTATGTTGTTTTCCTTGCCTATTTTTGGTGGGCTGAGTGACAGGCAGCTGAGATTTAGCTTTAAATAGTGGTAAGGTATGAAGGACTATATTAGGTATAAACAAGGAAGCCATGCCGGGAACTCATGAGCTGCCTGCGGACTAGAAGTCGGGTTGCTTGGGTTGGCATTTTTCTGAACAATGTAAAAATCCCATTTTGTTTCAGTACACATAAATCTTAAAGCCCTTGGTTTTAGCATGGACCGATTCACATTCTTTCAAGTGAAGGATGATAACTGTACTTCTGAGAACCGAGCATTAAGGGACAGTCACATTTGGATATTGCATTTCTTAAATTGGGGGTCATCCTCAAGGTTCACTGGCATGAATTCTCTGACGTTGAAAGGCAGTCTGAGTGCATACTATCGTATTTCTCATGGTGGCTAGAACATGCTGACAGCTCACCATAGTGTCTACACTGCGTTGCCTGTGGCTTTACAGGGTCCCTGCCAGTATTTGCTAGATACCTTCAAAGCCTGCTTAGACTTGTTTTCCTACCAAATGTCCTGTGCACAAATAAAGAATATGCTTTTTAACATGATTCGAGTGGGCCCAACTTGTCAGCACGGTAGGATCATGATCTTGATTTATGAAAAACAAAACAAAACAAGTTGATTTATATGTTGTTTTTATTGCATTTTAAAACAGTTGTGTTCCACTAAACACAAAGTCTATTAAATTCCCTGAACTTATTTCATTAATCTCATCTACCAGATCATCATGTTTTCTTTAGCCACCTTGAAGGAGTTCATCTTTTCTTCAGCTAAAACTTAATGTCGTCAGTTATTTGTCTATTATTTTTCTTCTCTCCTGAGTATTCTATCTACAGTACCAGTGAGCATTCCTTTTTTTCTTTTCTTTTCAAAATAAGAATGTCAAAATCATGAAGTCAGAAAAAGGAACTTCTTAAAATGAGTGTTTCTTTGCCTATTGTTTCTCCTGAACACAGGGCACACAGGGACTTCCTTCAAGAATCTTGGTGGGTTTCTTGTTAAGTTCTGCGCAACCATCCTAAAACTCCAAAAGAGTCATGGTACACGTGTGATAATAGTACTGTGTTTCTAATATGAAAGATTAATTACGCTGACAATGAAAATACAAGTCATCTATGTTTATAGCACAAATGCATAGAGCCAGTGGGATGCTATGCTAAATAGTCTAACAAAATATCATAAACATATTTTAATAAATTTTATATATCTTCACATAGCATTTCCCCCCCCTCTACTTTTGACCCATTATTTCCTCCTTGGGTTTTCTACATTGAGCCAGTTTACCAACTATAAAATATATACAAAGAGACTGAATATAGTTTTATTCTGAATAAGCTTAATAAGAAATACAATATTGAAACATGACGACTAATTGGCTAGATTAATTTTGTCCAAATCATTTATCAAAATTCAAATTCCAAGGAACAAATGGGTTTTCCACACACATTTATAAAAATACGAGAACTAGACAATCAACCTTGTCATCGCCACGTTGTGTAAATGTTTTCTCAGGTGTTCAGGAAACAGGTGTATTAAGTCAGAAGAAACATGTGACTGTGTCTTTAACAGTCAATTAGCAATACATGGGATTATTTTACAATCATAATTAGGTAACATAACATTGCTGCAGAGGTATTTTAAAAGAAACATACTTTTTAAATTTCTGGGGTTTTCATAGAAAAAGTATCAATAGCCATGGGCCTCAGCTTAGAAAAAGCAGAATAATGCTTTCCATGTGGGTTTGCACAGTAGCTGGGGGAAAGTAATCTGCCTAGAGCAACCATTATTCTCTCTTGGTCTCGGAAGAGTAAGGCTATGGTTCCAGGTTAACAGTCTCCATCTTTACCATCTTAACCGGGCTGGGTCTCCATCACACGTTCCTCTTACACTGTGTTCTTTCTCTTATCCCCCATGATCCAATATGTCATTAAGACTATGCTGTGAGGCTTCGGAGGGGTTGGCCTTGATTTCAAATATCAGTTCAGGACACCTTAAAGAATGGCACATGTTTTATTTTTATTAAGACTCCAGAGAGCTGAGCTGCCTCTCAAGTGTTGGCTTGTTGCTCAAAAAAATCAAATTTTGTAATCCTCATAGATCTGTCGTTTTCTTACAGAAATTACAGGATTGGAATTTGGGGGGGAAGTATACACTTAGTAAAACACTTAGCGTTTGTCTCAATTTATGCCCTGAAGTATGAAATGTGGGAAACTAAACCAACCAGACAGAATGATGTTTTTAATGTCAGAGTATTTGTGTTATCAATACATAAAAAATAAAAAAATAATAAAAAAAAAAAAACAGAAGGGAAGATGTAAAGTTCCACAGAGGAGGGAAATTCTGCAAAGTAAGCACTTTTAAAAACTAGTCATTTTAAAATATCAAAGACGCTCCGCTCAGGAAAGGAATATATGCTTCTTGCATAGCGACAGAAAGAGAAGCCAGTCTCACCGAGGATGCTAGAACTCTTCCATTTGTCACACAGCTCACGGCGCTATGTTTATAAGCATCTTCTCCTGCAGCCGTCATTGGGGTTTCTAAGCTGTCAGGCTGGTCATTGCTACCTTTCCACGCAGCTCTCTTTGGCTTTAGCAGTCTTGACTATAGTGAATCTAAGTGGGCTGAGTTGTTCCAAATGGTTCCCGAAGTGTGTCTTATCTTTTTTCTGGCAATGTTTTTAAAAAGGAAAATGTGGCCGGGCAGTAGTGGCACACGACTGTAATCCCAGCACTCTGGGAGACAGAGGCAGGCGGATTTCTGAATTCGAGGCCAGCCTGGTCTACAGAGTGAGTTCCAGGACAGCCAGGGCTATACAGAGAAACCCTGTCTTGAAAAAAACCAAATCCAAAACAAAACAAAACACAAAAACAAAAATAAAAACAAAAAAAGGAAAAATGTCCCAGCTCAATGGAAAAGCTACCCACCCAGACAGCAGACTTTTCTCTCAGGTCTGACAAGCGGCCCGCCTGCGTGGGATGACGGGAGATTAGAGAATACTTACAGATCATCCTATAAACCACTTAGCTTGCCTCGCTCTGAAGTGCCACAATAATGCCCCACACCCTTTCATGAAATTCTAGTTATTTTCCTATAACATAGCCAAAGGTAAAGTAGTGCTTTAACACATTTTATATGTTGATGAGTGGGATGTATGTTGTTCACCTGTCCGTAGGAGAAAGGGTAGGTTTGAGTCATGGCATCTGTTAAAGATGATGATCATAAATGGTATACGTTGTGTAGGTGCTTCAAAGTTGACCTGTTTTGAATTCAGACCTCCTCGCCCTGCCTCTCCATGTCTTCTCTGTGTTAGAATGTTTTCTCTGACTAGAAATGCAGTATCACAGAATGGAAAATTTGTAAAGAGCAGTGCTTACTTTAACTTATGCTTCAAGTCTAAAGGAAACAGCTTAGATAAGCACCTGGCAAGAGACAAAGACCGTCTATTGTCTGTCACTCTTTGAATCTGTTTCCCTCTCCTTGGAAAGCTACCAGGATTCAATTGTACAAACTCCATTCTAATGACTTTAGGAATCCTAATCCCTTCACCTAAAGACTCCACTGCTAAACACCATAGTGGAAGTTTCTACACTGTGGATAGCCCACAATGAATTTTAAATCTCATACATGAAGCTCTAGGAGGTACAGAGTATATTCAAACCCCAGCACCATCCATCCAGTGCTGTTCAGGTCACAGTCACCCGAATAGTGGGGCTATTCTAATGCACTATATATAGTATTTCTTTACCTGACTCACCAACTCATCTCTGAAGATCTTTATTTTCATGAAAAGTCCATTTGACTTTTGATTTATGTAACATAAGCCTGTGTAATTTTCCTAGAACTGTACTGTTAAATTGAACAAATGGTTGTCTTAGGGAAAAATGTGCAATTAAAGCATTTAGAGGTGTCCTCTAATTATCGAAAGGATTATAAAGCTTTCACTGGGAACATAGGATACTGAAGCAATGTTTCATGGGATCAGGCAAAGTAAAATCAATATTCATTTAGAGCATTCGACTGACTTTGTGTGTGTGTGTGTGTGTGTGTGTGTGTGTATGTTTTATCTACTTATATGTGATACACATTTGTGCATGTATACATTCCAGTGTGTTATGCACATCTGTCTTTGGAGGTCAGAGGTTAACACTGGCATTCTCTTCAGTTATAGTCCACCTTTATTGGGACAGGTTCTCACTGAATCTGGATTTCAGCAGTGGGCAAGTCTGACTGAGCTGAGGGCCTCCACAATCTGCTGTGGTGTTACTGCACCTGACAGCTTACCAACTGAGCCATCTCCTCGACCCCTGATGCTGACTTCGAAGCACTGAAAAAATCCCAGCCGTCTTACCTGCCCATTGTTGACTTCCTTCTTCAATATGTCTTTGGGCATGTGTGTTTCGGAAAATTTGTGTTTTGAATAGCTCGCATGGTAACAACCCAAAAAGAACAATTATAGAATTCCTTCGACCCATAATTTTGTTTTAGAATTTTTTTTCTGAGTATCAGGCACATTAATAGGATTTAAAAGAATGATATATGTTCCAATAAAAATCACTATTTTTATGGCCCTGTGACCTTTTGCCTCTGTAGTACTTGTAATTATTTCTCCTCATTCCTAAAAAGGATATTGAATGTGTTTACCCCACTGCAGTGTCTAATCTGCCTTATTAATACTGTGAGCCCATCATCACGGTCCATTAGCTCAGTAATAGTAGGAGGCAGCATTCCTAGGCAGGGAACATCCTGCCCTTGCAATCTACTGTGATGAGTTTTGTGCCCACTCACTTGGAGACAGAGGAGTCGATGTCTCATATGGGGGAACAATTTAGAGGAAGTGTTCAGAAAGGCAGCTAAGGTGTGTTTTTGCTTTTCAAATCTCAGTAAGTGTAAAGGACAAAACGAACTGATTGGTATTTTCTTGTAAATATCTCAAAGCAGCCTTTCAACATATTCTCGAAAGTAGGTAATGCTAAATGTTAACCTGAATTACGCCATTTGGCTGTAATGGAGAAGTCATTGAGAGGTGAACTCATTTAGCAGTTTTGAATACTTTCTCATCATGCCACAGTCAGAGAGAAAAAGGAGAGGGCATTGATCACTTAGGGCATTTTAACCAGAATGCAGGACACAAAAGGGGTCATTTCACAGGACACTTATAGTACAAGTTAGAATCTACCATAGATCCTTAATGTGTAGAATAGGCTCATTCTCATGTGAAAAATACATCTCTAAACAATGTAGACTATCAGTGTACTTACATCTAAATAATATATTAACCACCAGTATATTACCTCAAAATAGCTATATCAATTTGGGTAATTAAAACTTTTCTATGGGGGGAAAAACAAGCCACTTTAACTTTCAGATCACTTTTTTTTCGAGGGGGGGGGGAAGAAAGAGACAGAGGGTGGGGTCTCTGTATAGCCCTGGCTGTTCTGGAACTCACTCTGTAGACCAGGCTGGCCTCTAACTCAGATCACTTTAAATCTCAAGTTTAACTCTCTCACTTGATCTATGACCTTGATGGTTAAACTCAGTTCTATAAAAAAGTAACATAATTTATACAGAGTTACTAGGTAAAACTGGAGGAAAGGCGCTGTTTCTGCTTTTCTTCAGAATATGGCTTCAGAATTCAGGTTTATGATGATTAATCACAATAATAATAGTAACAACAAATTCAAGCATAATTATGTCTATGTCCATAGTTTTGTTGATATGCAGGTGTGATCAAACCTCTCAGGACCCCCAACTCAAAAGAAAAGCTGCAATCTAGTCTTCAATGCTCGTTGAAAACAAAGGCCACTGTTACCCAAGACAATAATGATAAGAGAAATGTACAGTTGGGTACATTTCATTAGACTTTTGACTGTGACGTCATGTCATTGCTGAAGTATTAACAAGCAGTCCAATCCATGGCCATACACATACTGAAAACATGTTAGTCCCACGTCTAAGTAACACCAACTCATTGCCATGACTATCCTGAATTGGTATAATGTTGCTTTGTTCTATTAGCTCTATAAAGAACTGATTTAAGTAAATCCAGCCCATACAACCCATAAAGATTATTTTGACTCCTTAATATGCTAGGCTCTTGTTCTATGGACTGCCTTCTTAGGAGTAAATGATTTCTATTTCATAGTCCATTTTCATAATTTTGGCCCCAGTTTACTTCCAATTTAAGAAAATGCTTGAAGTACTGTCACCTTCTAGCTGCACACAAACACTCTAGGAATTTGATGCCTTCCAGAATAATCTGCAGCCGTCATGCAAGTGCAATCAAAGACACTTTTTCAGAACAGAACAAAAGAGAGATTGGATTCTCTGTCATTTAAATTGCTTAAATAGAGTTCTCAGTGGTGGAATTGTTAATGGCTTTTGTGCAAACAAGGGAGACAGAATCATGCATTTTTATTAGTCACCCAAGAAGCCTTTGGTTTCAGGTTGTTCTTAGCATGCAAACACCAAGGCTCCTCTTTAAGAACCTCGGAGTATCTTGCCTGATTAGGAAGTTAGTCACTTAACATGTTGACAATTAAAACAATATAAAGTTAAAATAAAAACTAACAAATCACCCTCCGTGGTAACCGGATACATCACTTCAAAAATGAACAGCCCAAGGATTTGTGGCGCCTTCCTTTGTTCCACACAATCCTCCTCTGCTGTCTGAGAGTCTGGGGTTTTGCAAATATCTGCATTGGATTCTAGTGACCCTTGTTGGTATTAACTCTCTACTTGGTGTAGAAACATTGGTTTAGAAATGATCGGCTTTTGTGTTCTGACAGTCAGCCCTCCTTCCACAGTGCTATCTGCATCAGTGAATATTATTCTGCTGTGAACACTGCCTTCCTCATGCCCCACCAAAATGTGAACCAGTCGTCAGCATAACATGTTGCCTTGTTCAGAAGGTGAGGTCCAGTTTGGGAAATGTCCTTACAGGCCTCCTGCTCTGGGGACTGTTTACCCCTTCTTGTTTTAGAAGTGGCCTCAGCCACGGTCCCAGACATCCCTTGAGGCAACTTTTCCATTTACTTTGTCCATTTAAGGGGAACATATCGAGAGTTTTGCTACTGAGAGATTAAAATAAATACATTAGGAGGAACAGTCTCCAAGCGCAGCGCCTGCGCAGACTACTGCCTTCTCTCTTGGGTCCAATGGCATCTCTACCACACAGGCAATAAGGCTGCCCAGTCTAGTGTTTAGAAATATGCCATAGTCTAGAAAAATGCTAAAACATCCAGAAAAGAGTTTCTTTACTTGTGGACATTGAAAACTAAAAGGCAAAATGTGTTATGATAAACTTTCCTGTGATAACTTTTTAAAAGTCCGTAATGATTTCAAGATAGCAGTGGTTTATTGTTTGTTTGATTGCTTGTATTTGAAATTCTGATACTTAACAATGAACTGTCCTTGTAGAACAGTATGGGTAATTGTAAACAAACAAAACACACTTCCTTTGTGTACTGAGTTTGAATCACAGGCTCTCATAGATGTTGGGCACAGAAATTAAATTTCTTGAAATGGAAATTTAGGCTGTGTGTGTAATTCACTGGCAGAACATATGCTTGATTTGAATGAGACTATTTTTAGTCTATAGCAAAGAAAGAAACAATGCCAGGAAAAAAAGGAAGGATGGTAGATCTCCATTTTCAACCATTAGTAATCACCATTAAATGCAAATAAACTTTATTACCATAAGACAAGAATGATTGACCCCCCCCCCTAAGTTGAATGGAATTATAAATTCTGCCCTCTTTATTAAACTATGGCTTGAGCAAGATTAATGATAAAGTGGTGTTAATTCATAGGTTAGGTTCTCAACCTTTGGGGAGCCAAATGACTTTTTCACAGGAGTCTCCTAAGACCATCAGAAAACATAGATATTTACCTTGCAATTCATAACCGCCATGAAGTAGCAACAAGAATCATTTGATGATTGGCAGTTACCCCGACACAAGGAACTGTATTAAGAATCAGGCGTTAGGAGGATTGAGAGCCACTCTTATAGGTACAGTGAAACCAAAACCAGCTTTCTCTTCTATGTGCCAGTGAGCAAACTCTTATCTCTCTTTTCTTTTTCCCTTACAGGAAAACTGAAGACGTTAATAACAAATCCTTCAAGGTGAAAATGAATACAGGTATACTGTCTCTTGATAGTTTTTTGGAGTTTTTGTTTGTTTTTTATTTTGTTTTAACTCTTTAGCTTGGCTAACTTTAAGAGTGACCTTGGTCCTCCATTAGCAATGTGCTGTATTGATCATAAATGTGTTGCAGAGTTTCTGAGCATAGGGAGAGTTATGGCCCCTTATCATTGCATTCCAATCTTATAGCCCGAAGTAGATTTTTTTTCTTACCTGCTTTTATTGATCTTTTATTATATATTTTCTTCTGTGTGTGTGTGTGTGTGTGTGTGTGTGTGTGTGTGTGTGTGTGTGTGTGTGATTTCACATAGGGGTATACATGTATACAGATGGGTGTGGGGGGACACCAAAGGTTAAATTTCAGTTTCATTCTTTGTATTTCAATCCATCTTGTTTTTGAAGCAGGGCCTCTCATTTCACCTGGACCTCTGCAATTAGACTAGGCTAGCTGTCCCATGAGCCTCAGATAGCCCCCTGTCTTCCACAACTCCTGTGCTGAAAGTGCCCAGCTTTTTAAACATAGGTTCTGAGGGTTTTCATGCTTATACGGAGAGCTCTTTACCAACTAAGCCATGACCTCAGCCCTGTATGGTTGAAATTATATTTATATATTTGAAATCTTTTGCTTAAAATGTTAGACTCAAAGGCAAGTTGCTCTGGTAAACAATATTTAAACTTTTCCCATTTACAAAGTGTTTATATTGACAAAGTGAGCAGATAGGAACTCCAAAGCCTCACAAAAAAATGAACTCAATTCTTTATCATCACAACTTCCATAAAACCATAAGCATGTTATTTCTAGCCTTGTATATATTATCCCTAAATATTTTAACCGAAATGCCTCTGAATTCTGTTATATAGATTTTAATTGCAAAATAGTTTATAAATACCTAGTAAATAAATATAAAGCACCATTTTGTCTCCATAGTAGAAATATTTGGCTTATAATTTCACCTTCACCTTCATTGCCTCAAAAGTCTGATATACAGTAATTAAAGAAAATAACTCTCTCATTGAAATCCTATGAGTGTATCATGGCTGATGGCTGGGAAGTTGTTTTGGCCAGCCACCCCATAACAGAGCATGAAGAAAACCCAGGACATTTTTTCTCAACAAGTTCCTTGTATCAGTGTCTAGAAAAAGGATTAACAACTAGCTAGTAAGAGCCAGTATTTAATCCCTAGATCAAGTGTGGAGACATGTGCCAGGTCCACCTCCCTGTGGCATATGCTCGGCTGAAACCTGCTCAAACTGGCCTCGGAGAACATTGTGCCAGATGGCTCCTGAGGGTGGAGCCCACTTGTAGATAGCTGTTTGGACCAATGGACAAGACAAGGGTGTTGAAGAGAGAATTGATGACCTTCACAGAGAACCAAATAGAGGCAGCTGGAGTTGGTTTGCTTTCTTCCGTTTCCTCTGTCTAATGATGGGTCCTATTTCATTTTGTATGGACCATGTGACATGGACTGTGAGGAGCCTGGTGACATGAGTGTAACCTGTCACTCCTGTAGACTGTCCACATGAAGAAGGGAGGAGGTTTCCTCACTGTCAGAGGGATTCCTTTAAAAGCTTAAGTTCTACGTGGCTTCCCAAAATAGGATGTTCCTATTTGTAACATATTATGATAGACATGCATATATAATTATATGATAGATACTATATACAGATTATACTGAACATACCTTGCTTGTATACAATATATTCAACAGTTGGTCTTCCTGCTCCTATCATTGCATCCTAACAATAGTCTTCCAGCTTCTCTGCTCCTACCTTAACTCTCTGCTCTGGACCAAGCTGCTGCTGGAGTGCATCCACAGAAACCACTCCCACAGCCTTCCACTTGTAAGAATGGATCTGGACTCTAGATGGACACAAATGTGCATTAAATTGGGTTGCCTGTGTGGGTAAATGTTCCTATGGACGTGCAAATTTGGCAATAAGCTAAAACCCTCTGTTTAAAATTCCAAAGTAATGTTACAATGTGGCTATAAAAACATGCCACTTTAAAAAAATACAGATGACAAATATTTACGGGATATTTAGGTAGAAGATAGGTACATATTGCTTGAGGCAACTGAAATTATTGTCACTGTATAACAAAATGAAGGAATAATTGATTCCCATATAACTAATAAATAAAATTGGCTCACCTTATCTATCTATTATTAGGGATATATAATATTTTTTAACAATTCTATATGTCAGGTCTGATACAATAGCTCCATTACTCAATGGAGTAAAGTGCTTGCCGCTCAGTCATGGGCACCTACGTTCAAACCTCAAGGACCCAGGTAAAAAGCTGTGTATGGAAGCAAGTACCACCCTCAGTGCCAGTATAGGAGTCGGAGAGAAGAAGCTCCTGGGGTTCCCTGGGCAGGCTAGCCAATCCTAGTCAGTGGGCTCCAAGCACAGTAAAAGACCCTGTCTTTAAAAAATTAAGATGGAAAAAGAAATGGGGATACTCTTACTATTGACCTCTGGCCCCAGAAGCATACACATAGCTCTGTGTACCCAGATGAACAAACAGTTCATACATATATTATATATATATCACATACAGGCAAAAAAAATACCCATATTTTCTAGTGACTAAATTCTGAACTTTCTTTTATATCTAATCTTTGTTCTCCATCAAATACAGACCAAGTTATCCAAGGAGAATGAGTTGAGTTTAATTTTAGAATGTTTAAACTATGTCCTATCTCCACTCAACAATTGTGACCCCATTATTTTCTAATGGATGAGAATTCACAATCTCAGAATGGGGAAAGATAATTCAGTAATTCATAGACTAGACTCTAGTTGACCCATGGAAGTGTTTTCTAGCACTGCAAATAGCCACCAGACATCTCCAAGCTCTGTGAAAGGATGCTTAACCAAGCTGTAGGTCACGGATAACTGTGAAGGTAAGGCCAGCCCCAGCCTGCCTCAGAGATGAGCTAAATGTCAGAGACAGCATCCTCATCTGAGTCCTTAAAAACATCTTCAAAGAATGACATAAAATATCAGAAGATAAGTAAATACTGAATATTAATTTCTAATGGTTTGTCTACCAACTTCAAGAAAGCTCAGCTTTTGAAAATAAGCTCTTTAATAAGTGTTAGCAGAAAGTCTCCATTTACTTAGCCTAAAGATTCCCACACTTCTTTGTCTCACAGTGACAACAGCTGAGTATTTTTCTTTTCATACTGTCTCTAGCCCAAAAGAGGCACTGAATAATTGTATTTATTAAGCAGTTCTGTGCAAACAATATAATAAGTATTTATGTTCTGATAATTTAAAAGTCATTTGACAAAATAATATATGTGAATTGAATGAAAAATAGTAATTTACTTTCAGTGGGACCACAATTACTTAATAGTGGTATGTGCGTGCCTGTCATGCCCTGGGAGACTTCTCAGACCGTGAAATGAAGTTGTACATAACTACTCTTGTTCACTGAAGTGACTTTCAGAGGGAACTTGCTTTTTAACTTTGTAACCACCCTCCTAGCTCTTAGAGACACAGTGTGATCAAAATAAATATAATATAGCCTGTAATATCGCAACCCTGAACTCCTTCAATCTAGGCTTTCTGTCTGTGTCCTGCTGTTTTCTCTCAGTTTTTCAATATGCTCCAGCAGCCTTGTGGGTTCATGGAGGTGACGCAGAGCGCCTCAGCACAGTTTCAACATGCTGAGCTGAAGCCACGGCTTTGGTTCTTCTCGTTCTTCCATGGAACATTTTCAGCTCTGTTCATTTTCAGACACCAAGCGTTGAAAGAACAAGAAAGTAAAATCCTTCTGAAAGTGATGTCACTTTTCACTCTTGACATCCTTAACTAACCAGCCCTCAGAGCAGCCAGTAGTGACAAGATCCTACGCTGTGTCCAGTGGCAATATACACACCTCCCTAGAGACCCTGCCTCTCATAGGATTTCAGCAAATTGAAAATAGTTGTTGGTGTTCTGCTGAAGACATTTTCAGTTTCAATTTTCTACCATCTGTGTCTTTCCCTTTTATTTCCTAGCTAGAGTAATTTTCATTCATTTAGCTTATCTTCATTTCCTGTTTTAACTCAGGTTTTTTCCTGTTTGATGGTTTTTTGCATTAGAAATTGTAATTTCAAGTTAGATTTTATAGAAAAGTTACCCAATTTTGTGTTCTATTGCCCTCACCAGTAATTAACTCACTCATTATTCCAACTATATTTACTAATCTGAATTTTCTCGTATTTAATTGAGTGTTTTCCCTATGAAATAAAAAAATAAGAAATGCATGTGACAGGACACAGTAATTATACTCCCACAATTGTATTTTCATATTGTTGGTTACACTATGCTTTTGGGTATGTTCATCCTTAAAGAGAGAATTGCTGTGACTTTGAGTTGATGAGGAGGAGAAGGGTGGAGACTCTTGCACATGCTATATTACCAAGGAATGTGGGAGTGGAATCAGAATCTACTCAGAAATAGAAGGCTAACCTTTCAGTCTAAGAGTCTTGTCTTCCAAATTTAGAAGTCTCAACTTCTCACAGCATACAAAATGGTCGATGCCTCTGCACACATCTCACTTCACATTCTGATTTTCTTAGCATACATATAGATTGTGTCTTACCCACAATTCAAAACTATAAGGGCCATGGGTTTGTTTTCAAAAAATATGCTCATTTCAGTACTTGTCTATCGGGGCTGCTCTTGATTTCAATTAGAATAACTATTACAGAACTGTAGGAAGACAGGAAATTGCATAACGTTATGTGTTTCTTTATGACCTGTACATATGAAGTATATGTCAGCTGAAAAAAATATCACTTCAAGAATTATTCTATCAAGGTAACTCACCCTTGATTTTTCTTTAGGAACCACTCTGATTGTATTTAGCAACCATAAGTAAAATAGAATAAATTTAAATTATTTATGTGAATGCATGTTATAACGTGGCACTAGTTTCTAGACTTAGTGTGCATTAAGCAAATGGTATAAACAAAACTGAGCTATATATACAGGATTTCAATAGACAATGAGCATTGAGCATTCAACAAAAAACCTCCTGTAGCATTTGGGAGCATTGCCACCTCTCTGAGCAGACCCCTGGTTGATCACTGTGTCTCATTCGTCCGTTTTTGTTTTGGGATGGGAGTGAAAATTGAAGGTATATTCCATGACTACTAATGCTCAGCTGTTCATCTCTCTCATGAATGACTGACACATCTCACTTAAAATGCATGACATCGCATGTGCTTTCTCTGTTTTGCCTTGGCCTCTGCCATATCATGTTTTTGCTTCCAGATAGCGGTGGGTGTGCTCGCAAACGTGCCGCCATGTCTGTTACGTTAACATCTGTGAAGAGAGTTCAAAGTTCTCCAAACCTATTGGCTGCAGGTATAACGTCACTAACTCACAGTGTCACACCTGAATGGCTTCACCTCACCTCTCTCTTTCCAGAATCATCTTGTTGGAATGTGGGCAGAGGCTTTAAATGCCTTTCAAGTCCCCCACTCAACCTTATTTTTTCTAATCCCAAGAATAGTTTTTACCCTTTCTGGTTTTGTTCTAAAAATAAATAGCCAAAGGAAACTGATACCTTCTTAAAAACAAACATTTAAAAATATAATTAAAAGCACCAGTCACTTGCCAAAAATATATTAACTGCAAGTGTTAACTATTTAAGTTTTGGTTATCTCATGAACTAATGTAACATGATACTTGATTAAGATGTCATCCATTTCTTCAAGAATTAATTTGGTTCTTCCCCAAAGATTGCAAACAGGAAACAGACCTTCTTGCATCTACCTAATACATGCTTTAGAGCATATCAGAATCTTCATTAATTTAGATAATTATGAGCCCACAGATAAAAAAATGCCATCTAGAAAGCAATTGAGGATGTGCTATTTCAGCATCCACTGAGGTAGTTCTCTTTTTAACTCAATGTCTGCAATGACTTACCTCCACCTGAGACACAGGCTTTATCTGGAGAGTCCACCACTGTCAAATATCAACTGGTGTCCAGTCTGTCCCTAGACCCTTAATGGGGTAGCCCATACCTCTTGCTATCTAGTTACTTAATTGTTTGACAAGGTTAAGCTAATACGATTAATTAGCTCTATAACAGAAGGAGGAAAGTGGTGGGGCCTCTAAACAATTTCAATTGTCATTCCAAATTTCAGACTTCTGTAAACACATGTTTAGTGGACAGTTGGTACTGAGGATGTCCTACCCAGCCTTATTAAAGGAAACACAAACAAACAAGAAACCTTTGAAAGGTGATGTCCACATTCTTTCCCAACTCAAAATTGGATTTCAATGTCCAAGTTTAAATGTCAAGTCAGGAGCCTCGTGTTGTCCTTCTTTACAAAGCAAACAAACCAAAACCCACTGCAATGTATGAAATCTGATCTTACTTGGATTTAAAAACCACTCTGAGAATGTTTGTTCGTGCATGGATGAAATGATCAAGTATTGTAGAAGTGTGGACTTGCTTCTCTAGATGCAAGATGGATGAGAGTGAGGAAAAAAATGAAATAAATAGAAGAGAGGCAGGCACATCCCATAACCAGAGTGCCTGAACTGTGAATTTCTTTGACATTTCAAGTAAATAAGATCTCAGTTGTGACCACATTATAATGACTTACCATGGGTTTTATTGCCGTGGAAAGACACCATGACCACAGTGACTTTTATAAGAAAAAACATTTCATTGGGACTGTATTACAATTTCAGAGGTTTAGTCCATCAGTCCATCATCACTATGACAGGAAACATGATGGCCAGCAGGTAGAGATAATGCTAGAGAAGAAGCGGAAGGTTCTACATCTTGGTTCTACATCTTGATCTGAAGGCAGCAGGAGTCGATGTACCACACTAGGTATATAATCCTATATACCTCAGATAGTTTGAGTATCCGAGACCTCAAAGCCCATCCCCACAGTGACATACTTCCACAGTGACTTCCTCCAACAAGACCACATTTCCTAATAGTGCCACTCCCGATGGGCCAAGCATTTAAATACATGAGTCTGTGGTGGAATATTTCTATTCAAACTGCCACACCATGTTAAAAATTCCTATTTATTATCACCTATAAAAATAACCTGCAAAAGAGAGCATTGGGCTAAACTAGAGATTGCATTTGAGAGATTCAAACTGTGCTACAAGCAATTCCATACCATTCAAGTGGTTGGGAAAGACTAAATGTTTCACAGTCAAAGTAGAAAAATAAGCCCAACCAGTCCTGATGGCATGACCTATGACCCAGCTACTTAGAGTTCAAAACTATCTGAACCATCAGGCAAGCTTAAGGGAAATATGGCGCATTTTCTCAAAATTTAAAATAATAAAATTAGAGCTAGGGATGGGACATAGCTCAGTGGTGAAACACTTATGCAAATGTGCCAGACTTGTGGTTCAATTCCCTGTCCCCAAGTGAAAGAGGAAGGAAAGCTAAATAAACTTTAGCAATATGAGTAATTAGCATCTCACACCTATTTTATAAAAGAAATAAATAAGATTTTTAGCAGTGCCTTGGCTCTCTGATCTAACTTTAAAAGAATATTTATTTTGCCTTTAAACTTATTTTAATTACATTTTAAATAAAAGAATCAAGATCCTTTATGTCCAGGATCATTGTGTAGCAGATTTCACAAGAGCTTACGAGGCAGGAATTTATGTTTCAGCATTGCTAGGGAATTAACCATTCACTGACATGGATGCTAAAATCAACAACTCAAGCTTTATTAAAGCATGGCCTCATCTTGATGTTTCATTTGCAGGCCTGCTCATAGCGTTTATTAATGTCAATATCTCATGGGTGAGTCTAGGTACAGTGTCCTCCGTTTCTCCCTCTCGGGGTTCTAGGACCCCATATCATAGTCTCTATTGTGAAGAAACAACTAGCCATCTAGAACTATCAATCAGAGGATATGTATTCCAAGTGTTTTTCAATTTAACTCCATGCACCCTTTCTCCACTTCCTCATCTCTCTCCCTGGTACCGCCACAAACACGGCTCCTGTTGCTTCATCCCAGCACATATTGTCAAACTAGGAGTAATATAAACTCCCTATTCTCAAGCAAACAATTTCAATACCCATAATCATTACTGATGCTGCTTCCCTGTCCATTGCCCTTCTCAAATCCCCAGATTTGTTCTTTGTCCACAGAGTGTAACACCCCAGTGATCAGTTAACCTCTTTCCTTAAATGCCCCCGAGCAGAATCCTAAAGACACATTACTGCACTACATTAGCTTTCTCTCTAGAGGTGATACTGTCTTTCCATTGAATACAAAGGTGAATTCCAGGCTCCCTTAAACTCTAGGTATAGAATCCAATAAACATGCCATGAATAATTCTACAAAGTTATTTTTACTGAATTACTGTATTACCTTCATTTTTAATCCAATTTGTGATACTATATAATGAACGAGAGACTAAAGGACTCCCATGATCCTTTCCAAGATCAAGGCTTTGTGGGTCCAATAGACCCAACAGTGCAAACTGATTCCCTCAGATGGCCCTATAAGAAGTTCTTGAATATATAGTTCTGAGACAATTGATGATTACTATATGGTCAAACAAACTGGCTTTGTACCAAAAGCAATTTATTTACTATGATTTATTTTCCACAGCTGATGAACTCAAAGATAAAAAGAATATATAGCTTCCCTGTTTGAATAAAGACTTTGAAAGGACAACTAGAAAAATTAAATTCAAGAAAACAAAATATGGAAATATTATCTTATACAGTAGATAAAGCTGCCTCTGTTGAAGTTAAAAAAAAAAAAAACAAGCTATTGAAGTATTTGTCACTGTTTAATAGAACAGTTAAAAATAGTCAGTTACAAATGAGCTTCAGCCAGCCACAAATCTAGTGGCTTACTTTAATGTTCTAAAAAATTCTTATTGTTTGCAAACCAGATTCTTTGCAATCCTTTAATTCTGTGTTCAGGATTCATATATCCATCTTGGGCCACAATAAGCTCAAAATTACATGGTTGAAATATTATTATGGGTGAAAATTAGTGTTTGATATATGTTCTAGTTGTAGACTGAGTCCCTCAGATGTAGGTATTTACGAAATGGTCAGCCTGGTGAAATTAAAATAGCGCTCAGACCTCTCATTACTACATTTAAGGTACCCTGTTTTAGAAATGAGATAATGTCGACAAAAACCATGCATGTGGTCCTGTGCTGAGTATGTTCACCGGATGTTCGGTTTGCTTCACACTCAAATTAATTTCAACATTGTTTTTCTTTCAGGGCGTGAGTCTCAGTCTCCGGATTCAGGTACAGAAAAATATTGTGAACAGCTATTGTGCTTTGTTTCAAGGACATTTTTCTTTTTACCATATCCATAGCCACACTGCTAAATTTATATTAAATTTAAATTTCCTATGCTGTTCCACATAATGAATTATAATTCTCTACCAAGACCGTTTTTGGTTTTAGAAAAACAAATCCATTTTCTAACACACCAAAAAAGAAAAAAAAAAAAAACAAATTCAAGTGAACGTAGATATTTCTGTGTTCGATTTGTTTTCCCTTAATAAAAGCTTGGAGATCTTACAATGATCGAAATCCAGAGACACTGAACGGAGATGCCACATATTCCTCTCTTGCAGCAAAAGGTTTTAGAAGCGTTCGGCCAAACCTGCAAGACAAAAAATCACCAACCCAGGTAATACAGCTCGGTGCCTGTTGTGTGTCTAGTTTTCTCATCCTCCTAGAAATCTCATTCCTAGTGTCCTCGCTAAAATGCTTCTGCCTTCTCTACTTGCTTTGCCTATCATGATAGCATGAACACGGGGCTTGAGTTTTAAGCTCAAAACAGGTTTTTGTTATCGTGGTTGTTTTAGTTGTTACTCTCTGGTAAAGCTTATAAAAGTAGGTCTGCTTCTACTGTAATCTTTAAGATAAAGTCTAATTATTAAAGCTCTGACAACTGTTCATGGATTTCAGAGTTTGAGCGTCAGTGATACATTATGTGTTGAATGAATAGGAGTCAAACAGATAAGTTCTTGAGATGTTAGTAAAACCGTACATGCAAAACGCTAAAAACCATGCATCTAAATGACCTCCAGGTCTAAAAATATGACAAGATAACATACGCTCACTTTCAGTGTAATTTCTAAAATTTTGGGTGGGAGTAATGTCTTTGTAATGTATTCTAAACTAAAACATCTTTTCCAACCTGTGAGAAAATATTGATAATAAGATACAAAATATTCTTGTAAGACGGACAGTGACCATTCAGTCTAGATGGCTCAGGGCAAAGTATGTGTGGATTTCTTCGGGCCAGGTTTGACAATGTGCCTCTCATGCCTAACTTGGACTTTCTTTCTATTTTTCTATATTATTTCTCTTTCTGAACACTTTTGACCATCTAGGTACCCCTTCTACCAGCCAGAAAGGAGAGCTTTGACAGTCAGTCCTACGTAACCAATCAATCAAAGGGTGACCCTTTAGACTCATTAGCAACTAACACACAAACTCCATCTTGTACAGAGGACTTTACTCACCTTAAACCTTTCCAAGGAACTATGCATTCAGGTGAAGATTCTAACCAGACACTAGTGTATTCTGAGGAGTCCAGCACAACTGTGTCGTACACACAGAAAATCACTAACCCCCTACCAGCAGCCTCCAGCTCCAGTCCTACACACTTTGGAGACATCAACACCCCATTTCTACAAGAAGATTACATGCAAGATTCTCAAACTCGAAGAATTTCTACCTTGAAGCTAACCCCTAACCAGGACCTAGGAAGCAGTTTCCCCTTTAATACACCACAGTTTCCACAACCCACTGACACTCCACCGTTTCTGAAAAGGTCTTGCTCAGCAACCCCTAACCCAGACACACATACAGCATCTCTTTCCATTCAGATAGCTCCCCATTCAGGACATGATCTTGAAAGCCACAAACAGTTCCCCGAGCTTCCTCCAGAATCTGCAAAGATGCCTCTTCAGCAAGATAGACAAACGTCTTCAGATGCCATGACCTGTCAGTCCCCAGCGGTATATGACACTTACCAATCTCTTCTTCTGTGTGGATCTCAGAGACGCTAACTCCTTGAGTTTGAGCTTTGTATTAAACCTAATGCTTTATTAGCTTCTAAGCAGGAAGGGAAAGGAGAAAGAAACTATTTTTTGGCAGAACTCAGCAATTTCTTTGCATCTGTTTATTCGCACACAAATCTTTACTATAAAAATTATGTTCTAAGTTTTTTTTTTTTTTACAGTCTTAAGACACTATGAACCACATCCATCCATAAAGTACCTCCAGGTACTGAAGGCCTATTTTTTATGTTAGACCTTTGGGAGCCAGGTTAACCTTACTTAAATGTACATCTCCTAAGAAAAATATTAATTATAATATTTGTTATTTTAATTTCAAGCAGTACTTATTCCTTCATAAACCGACACTTATCCTCACTAAAATTTGATCAGTTGGTCAATTCTGTACACTAATCAAATTTTATTACCTAGACTTTTGGGAGGTCATTATTTTCTTACCTACATTAAATTCTATCACAGCACCGTTGTCACTATGTCCACCATCTATTTTGGATGGAAAGACATCTTTCCTCAGCTTCTCTACCAAGTGAAAAGGCATTGGCCACATAAGCCTTAAAGATGAACTATAGGGTTTTCTCCAGGCTTTGTTCATTGTTGGCTACCTGATGTAGCTTCCATGGCAATGTCTCTGTGAGTTTTAAATAGAATTGACAATGGTAACTAATCCTTCATTCATAGGATGTGGCAGGGGACATACTTAGGAGAGCAAGGGAAACACCAATAATTATAATAGGTAGCTGCCACTAGGAGAGGGATCCTGGCAGCAGCGAGGACAGGACTGAAGACAGCACTTCCCTACATAGGTTCTCAGTATCTGAGTCATTGGAGATCACACAAACATCTTTGGCAAGACACATTTTCAGTCTGTAGAAAACCTTTAACTGATAATATGGCTGACATCATAGTTCCCTTCACCTACCCATAGTGCAGAAATCTTAAACATGGATAATTAAAAATATAAGTAGGGGGTTACAAATATCTTATAATGTTCCCTCTATATTATTTCATATGAAGCTCATTCCATAGCACAACTGTAAACATCTTCTTTTCTACATATAAACCAGGCTGGCCTTGAACCCAGCATCCTAACTTCTGAGAGCTGGGATTATAGGCATATACCGCCATGCTCAGCCGAGAGCCCAAATGAAACTTTTAAAAATGTGTGACAATTACAATAGCAACTAATGAATAGAAGATTTAATTAAGTGCAGCCGTTATACTAACATATTTATGTTGATATGTTCAGTCACAAGCAGTATTATGACTGCCTACAGTCTACAGATAAGGCAACTGAGGTACCACAGTAAAGCATCTGTAGCATCCAGCTATATGGGAAGCAGCACAGCTTGGGCGCTCCCTGATGACAAGGGGTAACCGATGCTGTGGTACACAGAGAGGGAAGACATGACCAGTTGGAACTTGGGAGCCCAGGAAGGTCTAAAGGAGCCAAGTCAATGAGATCTCTAGTGTAGGATTGTAGTGCCAACAGATGCCTTATCTGGGACCCGTAACATGTCACTCCAGGAAGCAGAAGAGAAGTCACAGGAACATTCCCAACAACTTGATTCGCCCAACCTAATTTGGATCTTCAAAACGATTTTCTCATGTTTCGAAACATTGCTTCTATACTCTCCTTTTCGATGATCTTGTCAGTATCCAGACTGGTCCAGTAACAGTGGGAGTTCATGAATGAATCCCCACAATATTAACCTGATTTCCAAGTTAGGATTTAAGACCTCATAGCTTTTATTCATTCTCTAAATATTTCCTGATTTCTTGATATGTTACTGTTCTCAAAGTTCCACCATCATCTTTTGATACTTAACTGTCAGCTGTACAAGTTTTAAGTAATAAAACAAGCATCATTTTATGCGTGAAAGACTGGAGAAATTATGCCACGCTAAACAGTGGTGGGAAGATCGTATGCCACGTAAAATGGGAGACTCGAACTGACCCCGCCCAGAAGATAAAACTACTTGGAAGAGAGAAGGCAAATTCTGGACAAAGCTGTGAGGCTGGGGGGGGGGGGGGGGAAGAGGGAAGAAATAGGGCATGGAGTTGCAGGAAGTAACAAAAGCCAGAAGCCCTTGTAAAGGAAAGAATATTGCCGGGCGGTGATGGTGCACGCCTTTAATCCCAGCACTTGGGAGGCAGAGGCAGGTGGATTTCTGAGTTCAAGGCCAGCCTGGTCTACAGAGTGAGTTCCAGGTCAGCCAGGATTACACAGAGAAACCCTGTCTTGAACCCCCCCCCCAAAAAAAATGGTGGTTCAAAGCAGGGTGGAGGCATGGGGGCAGGGGAGGGAGGGAGGTGAGAAATCCGATGGTAGGACTTTTATTTTGAAAGCAGGACATCTATGAGAGAAAGAATGGCCAAGCTTGACTCCAGCTGAGAAGAGCTTGTTCCATTAACTGAGACCAAGTATTAGCACCAAATCATTGGTGTCGATGAAGGCACATCTCTAGACATCCATGTGGAGTGGTGGAGTGTGGGATGAGAGGGTTTGGGGCTCAGGGGAAAGGTCCTGGTTGGAGATGAACAAGAAAAACAAGAAGGATCAGCTTAGAGATGCCTTTTGTAGCCAACAGGCAGTGAAATCAGCATGGATGGAGATGGAGAATGGAGTTAACCCAAGAACTGAGCTTATGCAAACCTTTACATTCAAAGGAAGTCCCTGTCAAGCAGACTAGCACTGGTATCTCCAAAAGGAGATGAAAATCCAGGGAATCGTGTCATACTGAAAGCCAATCGAGGAAATCACAGGAGGAGAGGGAAAGGAACTTCAAAGATTGTTGGCAGGAGAGTAAAATGAAGGCAGAAGCGTGCAGCACAGTAGAAGCGAGACTTTGTTAGCGAGGGCTTAGACAGACAGGGAGGAGACCAGTTAGACCGCGGTCTTTCAGGGTGTCATTATGTGCCTCCCTCAACTTTACTTTCTTCATCTATAATGTGGAGTTAATAACAAGATTCATCTTAGAGAGTTTCTCGGCAGGTATGATAATATATACGGGGAATTTGGCATACCACCTTCTACATAGTCATTCCCCGATGTGCAGAAGCTGTTATTATTTCAAAACAATATTTCCCAAATCATGCAGCAATTTGGGAAAGTAAATTGAGGTTATCAACAATGTTTCTTTTTATCACAGATGAATGCAAGTTGTATTTCATCAGATTGGTAGTGTGTTCTACTATATTGCACTATCAATATTATTGTCAAAAGGTGGCATAAATTCTTGTGGATTTTATTTTAACTTTGCCAAGAATGTATGACATCTACTATACTCTTCACAATATCTTTGCAATTCATGTGTGTGTGTGTGTGTGTGTGTGTGTGTTGGATGTCTTTCTGGGTTATTCTTCCCTTTACTTATTGAGACACAGTCACCTACTGAGCCAGGAGCTATCTAACTGTGGTTAGTCTAGCATCCCACAGGGACCCCTATCTTTATCTCCTCAAGGCTGGGCTTTTATATGGGTTCAGAAAAGTCCAACTCTGGTCTTCGTGTTTGTAAAGCAAGCACTTATAGATGGTGTCATCTCCCTCTGGCCTTTCTTCTTAAATTTTAGGTGTTCCATATAAAACTATTAACTCTAGGCATAAAGTCCTATAGAAAAGTCCTAGAATTCGTTTGTCTTACCTAAATGAAATTCTATAACCTAGAGAGCAGCTCAGCTCCTCCCCACCCAGCTCCTCTTGGCCAGCCCCTGGCTACTGACTCTCCTGCATGTTTCTGTTTCAACTACTGTAGATGCCGCTTGTAAGTGAAATCACACAGTGTTTGTTCTTTGACTTGCCGATTATTTCACTTACATAATATCCTCTTGGTTACCCATTTCAAAGTCCATGGATACAAAGTTGGCTTCTTTAAAAAAAAAAAAGACTAAAGGATAGTTCATTATGTTATAAATCATATTTTTTTTATCTATTCTTCCACTAACGGACATTTAATTTTCATGTGTTCCCTACCATGGACTACTTCAATTTTAAGTTTCACTTTCTGTTAAATGGTCTTTCACAATGGTTTTTACATTCCAAATTCTGGCAGGAAGACATAATAAATGTCAAGGGCTGTAAGCTACACTCTATGAAGTGTGTGTGTGTGTGGGGGGGGTGTGTGTGTGTGTGTAAGCTAGTCTCCCAAGAAACAAAACTATTCTAAGGAATAAAAAGAAAATTTCCATATTTTAGGAGTTTCATTTACATTATGTTAATATCTCATAATTAGCATAATGAGTGACAAAAGATTATAGGCTACTGTTAGGGCTATTCCCCATACCTGACAAGTTGGACATATAGTTTTATAAACTGTATATTTTAAATAATAGCTCCTATAGTTTATATGTAAAAAGACCACAAATGAGGTATGCTGCCCTTCTATATGAACAAATTTCCTAAATTTTCACATTATCATTACTAAAAATTATCATTGTTCTTCATGTTAAATGAATACAAATGTAAGCCAAGGGCAGTGGTGGCACATGCCTTTAATCCCAGCACTTGGGAGGCAGAGGCAGGTGGATTTCTAAGTTCGAAGCCAGCCTGGTCTACAGAGTGAGTTCCAGGACAGCCAGGGCTACACAGAGAAACCCTGTCTGGAAAAAACAAAACAAAAGAAAACAACAAAAAAAAAAGTAAGCCAAATGTTTAGGAAAGATGACAAACAGCCACACTGAAACTTCCCACAGTACTGTCGTAAGCACTGTGTCCTTTGCTTCTGAAGGATACACTTGGCCCTCCCATTGTGGGGTAACATAACCAATCATCAGTCAGAGTGTCATTTCTACAGCTGCTGCTGCACAGATCCTGAGACTTCAAGGGTGAATCTCTATCAGCGTCATGCAGAAGAGAGAGAAAACTTTTTATTTTGGATCCATAGAATCAATGTGTAAAATTTAAGAAAGGCAGTGTGTGGTAGCTAGTCTTATGTCAACTTGACACAAGCTAGAAGAGGAAACCTCAATTGAGGAAATGCCCCCACCAGACTGACTTGTGGTCAGACTTGTGGTGCATTCTCTTGACTGATGACGGATGTAGAAGGCATTGCTTGCTGCGGGTGGCACCACCCCTGAGTTGCTATAAGAAGACAAACCCAGCAAGCCAGGGCAAGCAAGCCAGTGTGTGGCCCTCTTCCATGGCCTTTATATCAGCTTCCGCCTCCAGATTCCAGTCCGGAATCCCTGTCCTGACATCTCTGGATCAGGGACTATAAGCTATAAGATGAAATAAACCTAACTTCCCTGAGTTGCTTTTGGTGGTGGCATTTTATCACAAAAATAAAAACCCTAACTAAGACACCGAGTAATGTATAAATGTCAGGTGCATTAGATGACAGAACACAGAACTTCAGAGCATATTTTTTTGCATCATCCCTACCTCTGCCTACCCAGACCACTGATGTCTTCCATTGTAAGGCCAATCAGTATCCTGTAATGTCTTTGTGGGTTTACGTTATATTTGTAGTTGAACAAGTCTTTGGCAAGCTTCCAGGTGTGTGTGTGTTAAAATAATTGAACACTGCAGCATGGTAGGAGAGAATAGAATTAATTTAAAAGCAGCATAAGATCCCTTCTATTCTATCTTCTACCTGATGGGCAGTGAGCCCTTTCCCAAATATACATAATGCAAAGCTACATTACTTTGTAAGGCAGCAATTTAGTGCTCGAAGAATGCTTAGATCTAATTATTAGAAGCACTTCCACAACCTGCCTTCTTTAAATTCTACATGTTTATCCCAGGGGACAAAAGAGGTGACCTTTTCTTCTCCCTTTCCATGACAACTTTCACATAAGCATTTCCTTCCCTTCCCTGGTCTCGGCATTACTGTGCCTCCTAAGCACTGTCATTTTCAAATCGTGATGCTTTTGAACAGCTGTGACCGCACATCAGCCTCCCTGGCCTATATTCCTTCCTTAATAGCTCACCCATCCCAAACTGCTGAAGATGAGTTGGGTTAATGCTTATAACTGACTAACGGGGAAACTGAGGCCAAGGGAACTTAGCTTGCCCAAGTCACTCCCACCTCTGCTTTCCTCTCAGGATCAACCTTACACTCCATCTCAGGCAGCGTTCTTAGAATACGACAGCTTCTCGGGTGTAAAAATCACACCACAGTTCCCGCTATTGAATATCCACTAGATTGGAACCTCCTGGATACCTTTCTGCTTCTTACCCTGCAGGGGAAAAGTCATTAAGGCACAACACAAAGGACTCAAAATAGCTTCAGGAAGTACCTAAAACTAACCAGGTTCACTAGCCCCTCCCTGCTCCCAACCAAGATGATAAAGCAGCTGAGACTACTGAGCCTCTCTGGAACAAACCAAGTGGCCTAGAAGAGTCTCAGGCATGCTGGGCCACCTGGAAAATACAAAAGCCAGCCAAGTGGCGTGGAAGGGGACCTTGAGAGCTGCCTGCAGGCCATGCAGTAAGGAAAATGCTTCCACTTCTCGTATCCTTTCCTTAAGTTGGATGCTTATCATCATGTCTGACATCAGGGGTGGAGCGGGCGCCCACAAAATCTTTTGATGGGAATCTTTTCTCTCCTTACTAGGTTGATTCCTTCCTGGTGTTGCAACACTTATGTTACATGCAGCTTTGGAGTTCTTAAGCCTTTTATTTCCCCTTCAGTTTCTTTCTCCTTTCTTAAGACTCAATGCCAACAGTAGCTTTAGTTAACCCATTCTAACCATGATCAGCAGCTGGTTTTTTATTTCCATTTATTTATGCACATCAATACCACGGCTAACTCTATTACCATATTTTAAAACTTCAGTGTTTTTTTTTTTTTTTTGGTTTTTTTTGTTTGTTTTTTTTTGTTGTTTGTTTTTTTGTTTTTGTATTTCATAGTACAAGCAATGAACAGATTTGGTGAGTAGAAAGTGAACAGAAATCCTTTTTCCACGTAATTGTTTATAGTTTGATCAATTTAAACATTAAGTGAGGGGGGGAATAGGTTTACACTGGGGGACCATTTTGATAGTTGAGAAGCAATAGGAAGAACCAGGCTCCAAAGTTTTTCTTGGGAGACAAACTAATTCTGCCCAAGCAATAGACAACTCGACGTCATTGTGCTGTCATTAGGATAAAACCTGAACACTTCTGAGAACGTTTCCACTGTCAATATTATTGGAGCAAGGGCCTTTGTTCAGACTGCACTGGATTCATGGTCTTCACGCTTCCAAGCATTTCCCATGGTGTGTTTGACACCTAATCCATCTGAATGTATTTCCTTAGAGAGTTTGCACAGAAAGCCAAGACTTCCCCTTCTCTGCCACAGTGTAAGACAGGTATTCTCATATACCGGAATGATTTATATCTCTTCTCATTATTCTCTTCCCTCAGCCTCAGCTCAAACACCAGCACTTACCTGCCAGTGTATTGCAGGTAAATGCCTCACAGACACTCGGGCAAGGCACAGCCGATGCCTCTTCTTCATGCCTGTGGGCGAGTGCTTTCCACCTGCCCACTTTTTTTGCCAGACAGTGGCTCCGTCCCACCACCACCACCTTATGATCTGGGACCTTCCAGCCTGCCTTCAACCAGGGCCTGTCAGCTTGTTTATGCAAACAACCTTTCCTAGCTCATGACAGCCTCATGCACAGCCATGCCACAGGCTCTCTTGGGTCAGACTCTTCCCTGAGCAAACACTCCTCCCAATCTGAGAGTGAGTCCTCCACAGCCATTCTGGATGAGCTACAGCTGGCAAGCTCTGACACTACTGACTGCTCTGAGACCCCCTCCCCCACCAGGGTCAGAGATCTGCTGTGACAGATGGCATCACCTTAGCAACCTCTGCTGCCACCTGTGTAATCACCCTTCCTATGCCTCCACCGTGGTGTGAGGACTGCACTCGTTGGTTATCTGGTTTTGCAGCCGACCATTTTTATTTGCATAGGTGTTGATTAGCAAACCAACTGTATACCATCTGTTAGCCAAAGTTATTGGTGTCATCCTCATTAAACACACTCAGTGCTAAAATTTTTACTGATAGGCAGCCCCTTCTTGCACATAGGTGCTATTTATGGTAACTCTAGAAGGCTCAGCTTCTAACTTACTGTTTTTCTATGGCTTGGATGCTATAAACTGGTGTATTTGTAAGGCATTTTGTCAGGAATGTAAATAAGACTGCCTTCATTTGTTGTATTTAAATTATAGAGAAAGTCCAAAATGTCTCAGATATTGTAGCTTCCCGTCAGTACCTGGAACACGATGCTCTCCTGTCTGACTCACATCGCTGTGTTAATTGCTGATTTAACACTCGATGTTCTGTCTTTCTCCCATTCTGACTGCACAGCACTGATTGTTCCTACTCTTCTTTGGAGGGCAGCTACCTGTAATGAACACTGCTGTCCTGTAGGAGTGCGCGGTGTAAATAATCCTGTTCCATCTTACAGAAGTGTAGCCTGTGGTTGTTTTTGTAATATTTCTCCTGAGCCATCCCAGTTTCAAAACCTACAAAAACATTTTTATGTCGACATTTTTTCCTTGCATTTAAGCAATGTAAATAGTTCTTGTATGCATGATATCATTGAAATATGACTGTAACTACTTCACTCAGGGATCACTGGTCAGTGGTCACTAAAATCGCAGCTAAAATGCCGTGAATTTTTATCATGCAGATTCTCTGCCGCTGAGAGTAAAGTGACTGTGACTTTCACTGAAGGATGCGCAGCTCTGAGCAAACAGAGAGATTCTCTGAAATTGTTACCATCCCGATAGGTTCTGTCACAAGGAAAGCGTATCTGCACCACAGAGTTGCTATACACTGTCAAGACATAAAACTTTACCGTGCGTGCACAGAGAAATGACACAAGCCATATTTTTTAACTTCTACAACTACAGAAAAGGGAAAAAACCTGTTTCAGTTTTTTTGGGGTGACTTAGTATTCATCTAGTGGCTGGATTTTTTTTTCTGGAAATAACCAGACTAAACCAACCACTAACCACAGATAACCAGCCACTAGCCTAGGGTACTCAGCGGATGTGGGTCCTTCCATGTCCTACTGTGTTAGAAAAGAAAAGAAAAAGGTTAGGTATTCCTAATGAAAATATCCAAATTCTAAAAATGTTCAAAATTTGAGACATTATAAGCACTGGTATGACATTGTAAGTTTAAAATTCCATACCTGACTTCATGTGACAAATTGCAATTAAAAAAAAAAAATCCACCGCTGTGGCTCAGGGGTTAAGAGCACAGGCCGCTCTTGCAGAAGACCTACATTCAATTCGCAGCACCTACTCAGCAGCTCTATAATAGAATCTGATGCCCTCTTCTGGCATGAAGACATGTATGCAGACAAAGTATCCATGTACATAAAACACATGGATTGAACAAACAAGACAAACAATAATAACAAAAATCTCAGGTGCCCTGAAGTCAATTTTTTATAAAATCATATTTGAGAGTTTTATATAATTATCCTCAGATTATGCATATAAATTGTCTATAAAAATAAATTAATTTTATATTTAGATTTGGGGTCCATCCCCAAGATATGTAATATGTATTTATGAATAATATCCCACACCCAAATCCATAGAAGTCTGAAATAATTCTGACCATAAGCACTTGAATAAGAGATACTCATCTGTACTAGAATCCTTAGTTTTTAATAAAATTATTCTGTCTTTTACATTCATTATTATAACAAATCAAAGTTGATTTAAACAAGGGCAAAAATATCTGTTTGTTGTTCAGCAGAGTCACATAAAGGCTCTGAAGTACTGTGCATTATATTTGCTTAAATGTCCAGTTCAAAGGGCCTTTAATATATGGCTGACTTTTTTTTTTAAAGAATATTTTCTGATACCTTAAAGACATATTTAATGAGTACAATTCTCATAATTGAATAATTATTGATTTAGGACACATGTGATATGACTTTTAAGTAAAGTAGCTTTCTTTTGGATCACTTGAAAGCATGACAATCTTAAAGCTAGATCAGATAGACACTCCCATGCTGTGGCTCAGACTTGTGCAACTGAAGCTTATTTTGTTATTTAAAAAAAGTAGAAAAGTTTGTAAGTGGTGAGTCTCTATGCCTGCGCAGATGTGTGTTTGTATGTACACGTATGTAATGTTGCATTCACTAAATGCTCTTACTAATGTTTTTTTCTAGTTTGCATGCGTTATCAGGTTTGCATAATGCTCAGTGGTATACTGTGCAAAGACAGTCCTGAGTTCAACCTCTGTGAACTAAGCTGATTCGACTCAGTCAGCACATGTGCCCTCTGAATGTCTACTAGGCCATCAATACCAAGCTGCATGTTCTAACACCCACAAAAGGAGTGCATGTATGCTTGTTTCAACAAGAAGCTCCAGGGTAGCATTAGAAATAAAAAATAGTCCAATGTAAAACCAATAGCTCAATGTATTAAGAAATGAGAATACCCAGTGCGGTTGACGTAGGGAGAAACCAGTGGTTTAACATCTTTACAATGGTTTACCAGGTGTGTGGCTGCCCGGAACAGGTCATTTCCTGACTCACTAAGCCAAACGCTTGCCCTCTGTGTCAGAGAACCTTGTTTTGGAAACATTGATTCATTAGAGCCCTGAGTCCGTGAAGCAGTCCCTCTCCTCCTGTCAGAGAGCATCCACTTCAAGTCCACCATGCAGAAGGATGAGATGGATGAGACTACTTAACACCAGGCCGTGAGAGCCCAGTGTCCTGCCCATTCATTTGCTGGTGGCCCACGCAGGTGGCACCTCTGGTGGCACTGCAGTGTGCCCACTGGCTAGCTGCTCTCGCTTCCCTAACCACTTCCCAGGCCCTCTGATAATATAAAGGGTGAGAAATAAAGGGAAGGAGAGAGAAAACTGGGTGGGGGATGTCTTTGGTCCCCCTGACACCAGTTTTCAAAATAAATAACTGCCCTGGAGTTGATTACCGCCCTAGAGTTGGAAACTCCCGTCGTCATATAAAGGAGTGATGTTCATGGCGAAGCACATAATGTAACGGGTCCTCTCTGCCTTTCTCAGAGCCAGATCACTGTCAATGGCAACGCTGGTGGCGCCGTGAGTCCAGTGAGTTACTATCAGAGGCCATTCTCCCCTTCTGCATACTCCCTCCCAGCCTCACTCAACTCCAGTGTTATTATGCAGCACGGCAGGTCGCTCGGTGAGTACTGCACTCACGGTGACACTCCGTGACAACTTTAACATGGCAGCTATATATCACAAGAGAAAAATGTAAGGTGATGTGGTGACATAGGACTGACTGACAATCCTCTGGTGACCCTAGCTTGGGAAGAATTAGAGCAGAAGAGTCTACATTGTAGAAAGAGGGCCCTTGCTATTTGGAGGTGGTGGTTCCAACCGTAGCTGAGCCTGGAGAAGGCTGGGTGATAGTTAAGGAATGGAGTAGAAAGATCATGACAATTCCTAGTGAACAAGGGGACCCAAAAAACATTACTGTAGCACGTTTCCCTTGAGGTGGCTTCTTCCGTTGTAGAGGAACTTTCATTCTAGAATACTCTTTAATTACTCCTATGGAAAATTGTTTAGCAATTAAAATAGTGTAACAAAGTGACAGGAAACAGTGACACAGGAAAATTCTAAAGTCCTTGATCATAGTCCTAAACTATTCAAACTGATATTTGAAGGCCATCTGTTATCACTAGGGCACTGGGAAGCAATGAGAGGCCCTGAAGTACTACTTTCAGTGAAGATTCCACAATTTATATATGTTCTTAATACTTAGGCTATTAAAATGTAGGCAAAGCCATAGCCCTTGGTACTGGGGGTATGGCTGAGGGCTAAAGATCACTGTTGCTCTTCCAGAAGACTGAGGCTCTACTCCCAACACCCAAATACTGGTCCACACCCTTCTGTGACTCCAGTTCCAAGGGATCTGATGCCCTCTTCTGACCTATAAAGGCACCAAGCATCCACATGGTACATATATATACACACACACACACACACACATACACACAAGCAAAACTCTTTCATAAAATAAAACACATCAATCTAATTTAAAATGTTTAAGCTATAGTCTTCCTCCAGTAGTAATTATTATTTCCTAAATAATCATCAGTGTGACTCTTTAGCCCATTGCCTGTCTTAGTGAACACAGTTCATCCCATTCTACCAACTAAAACATATAAATGCTCAAGTATAAATAGCCCTTGACTTTAGGCCTAACCAGTAAGTAGGTTTTGAGCATGTTTTTAAGTTACATAAATGGTGGAAATATGAAAATTTGTTTCAAAACTTTAAGCATGTTATATTGTCTATCTTGTGAACTCTTTGGAGCCTCCTGGGAAAATTGTGTGGTTCATGAAGATAAAAACATTCTTATATAGCCAAATCTATTCCCATAGCTTAAAGGTAATGTAACAAGTATTTTGTAGTTGCTAGAAATTCAATGTAAAACTTCCAAAATGAACCAGTATGTGTTAGGTTGAAAAGGCTTCCATGATGTTGGGAATCGAGAGAGTTTTCAGGACAAAGCCGAGGATGCTAAGGAAAGCGAGCATACTTGAACCTCTCAAAAAGAGAAGCCCCCCTCTTACAGCTACTACAGGTCAGTCAGCAACAGAGAGAAAAATCTAGAACACAGAGCTGTGCACCCTTCTTCAGTTGATAGCAGACTCCCTTCCCTCTTCCCACTCTGACTCTCTAACGGAAAGAGTGTGATACCACAAGTTTACTAAGGAATACTCTATGTGGAGTTCAAGACCACTCATGGTAGAACTCAACTTCCATGGTCAAAAAACCCTCTGTACGGTTTTAAACATAGTCATGGGACTCATTAAAGAAGAGTCTAAATATCCTCGAGCCTTTTCTAATGCTGCTCCTGGGAGCCATTTGCGAAGCTTGCTTGTAATGATCTCCTTTTAGAGTGTAAGAAAGAAGAGCTTGTTTGTGCCAAATGTCTCCCTTTGACAGCCAGTCCACAGTTCAGTTTTATAACACACTCCACTATTTCAACATTTTGTAATGGAATTATGTGTTATTACACACGAAAATGAAACTTTCTAAATTATTTCAGCCATAACATTTTCCTAAATAATCATTAACTGCGAGTCTTTATCCCAGTGCCTGTCTTAGTGGACGGTTTCCCCCCATTCTACCAAATAAAAAATATACTGTAGTACAGACAGCCCTTGACTTCAAACCTAACTAGTGAGTAGATTTTTACACATAAACTGTTTAACATGGAAAGAAATTTCCTGTATAAACATTGAATAAGTTCCAATTGGCTAAGGCAGTGATGGGGGCGGGGGGGCGGGGAACAGAACTTACAAGTCTGTTCTGCCCTAGGTGACCTTTAAGACAAAAGATTGCAAATATAACAGTTTATGGGCCATATAAGAGAAATATAAAAAGAGCTGGCTTTCATTGCACAAGCTGTGGGTTTGTACAGTCACATGAACTATACGTGGAACGGACGTGATGCTCTCTTTTATGCTGGGATGGTGGCACATCCTATGTGCTCAGAAAAGACAGGTTGCTGACAAAAATCCTCACTTTGTGGCTATCCTGTCGAGGCCCGTGAAGAATTAAAAGGTCAATCAGGGCAAAATAACTGTACTGTGGCTTCGCTCAGAGTGGCTGGCAAGATGAGATTTGTATAAGCAATGCCACAGAAAACAGTTCCATTCCTAGACTCATCCATTCTGTTCAAAAACGCCTTTAACGCCACTTTTCTGTTGTTAACTAAATTGAAAGTGGACTTAATTGCAGCGATATAGTATTATAATGGATATTAGCCTCAAGAGCGCTTAACGCTAAATACCCATGTGAAAATGAGTCAAATCCTTAAATGTTTCTTTATGTTGTTCTATACGACATCATCATAAAGATACATGTGCATAATATAAAAAATTCATTATACCATCTACACATGATATAAATATTAGTTATAAATCATATATACATATATATGAAAATGAAACATACATATGAGTATAATCAGCAAATGCTATCCTGAAACAAAAAACTGTTTCAGCTTCCACAGGAGGGAGCTGAGCGACAGGCTTTGCTAGCACAGGCCGCACCGAACCTCTACACCTCAGGGAGCCACGGAACTATTGCTTGACAAGACCACCGAAAATGTTGATTTTACAAACTATTATTTTTAACTTAGAATGAACATAACAGGTAGTGTACACATAAGTTCTGATACCTCTGAAAGTATTCCAGAGATTCATAACCTTAACATGAAGATGGAAACTTGATGTAACTTTAGTCCTTAAAACAATCGACAGTCTTGAAGGATAAAAAGCCATGGCATGGGCGTATTACCATAAAACCAACAATATTGAATAGAATTCAATAAAAGTAAATGAAAAAACACTTACCTAGAAGCCTTCACTTTCTAGTGTGTGTCTAGCGCTAAAAATAATTTTCAACTGACTTTTAATTTCCTTTTATTTTTATGGAATTGTAGTTTGGATCAATAATCCTAGGGCTTCTCTAAAATACACCTCTTACTACTTTCTCACGATGGCGGCCATCAGCCTCACAAGGATCACTATGAGCTGGGATCTGAGTAAGCTTTACCCGGCTTCTTTTAGCTTCTGCCTCCTAAGATTTCTAGAAGAAAAGTGAGGTGGGACACTCCCAATGTTTCCTCAACAGTGGCTGCACGCGCTACTCATCAAACAGTCTTCTCGCCCTTCTTTATAAGACTCCGAGGTCCTTGTTGTCCCATACATATGTGTAATATCCGCTACTGAATGAGACAATAAATACAGAAAACGGCACTGAGGTAGAAAGGGGATTCTATGATGGTTGTCAATCAATGGACAAGAGGTACCATTATATCGTCCATGCATCCAATGTGTTCCCTGTCACTTTATTTTCCACTCAGATTCTGCTGAGACATATTCCCAGCATGCCCAGTCTCTGGATGGCACCATGGGAAGCTCCATTCCGCTCTATCGATCCTCCGAGGAAGAGAAGAGGGTCACGGTCATCAAAGCCCCGCATTACCCAGGGATCGGCCCTGTGGATGAGTCTGGAATCCCCACCGCCATTAGAACGGTAAGCCGTGCGTGCCAGCACATGTTTCTCTCTGGGTCTGCACAGGAGCTCCACAAAGGATGGATTGTGCACAGCGCTGTGCATTCCTAGGGTCTTATAGCATAAAGATTGTCCCCGGAGCCATCGGAGCTCCCATGAATACCATGCTGTGTGGCAGAAGGAGAAAACAGGGCAGTGGGGACAACCTCCCAGGCTGGTTTTTCCATTTGAATTTAAACCCATGAAAATGGCGGGGGGGGGGGGGGGTTGTTAAATAATAACACTTTGTTTTTAACTTTCTATCCAAGCAAGGTGAAGCCTAGAGAGAGAACCAAGAGGGTGGGGGGGTTACTCCTTTCACAGCGTGCAATTCCCACATGCACTGTAAAAAGACAAGTGATTTGTTTCTTGAAATGGATGTGAGTTAACACCAGGGGATGGGCAAACTGTGAATTGGGACTTGGGAGGTGAGATGATTGGAGTGAAGGGAGATAATATCACAGGAAGGAAAAGCTGTCTGTTAAAGAAAAAGAAAGAAAAAGAAAAGAAGAGAGAGAGAGAGAGAGAGAGAGAGAGAGAGAGAGAGAGCATCCCTCCCAGCTGAGCCTCGCTGTAAGATAAGTGAAAGTGGAAAGTGTTGAAGGCATTTTTTTTTTTTTAGTCTTTAAACTCTGCCAAAGCGTTACTCAGAGTGCCGTCCCCGGGGCAGCCCTTTCTGGGGCAGCCCTCTCTGGCAATGCTGCTCACAAGCGGCCAAGCCTAGGCAGGCAGCTGTGTACCGACCACTCCACTGCCAGAGCAGGTCTGTGGTAGCCCAGAAGGAAGACCCAGGAAGCCGGCATGAGAGCCACAGCTTCTTTACAGGTGAAGGTGGGGGCGGGGATTGAGAGGAGGAAGCTCTGACTGCAAAGAGGTTGCCTCTGTACCCACAGAAAGGGCTGAGGTGTTGCCAAGGGCTGGGGTTTTTCCTGAATGGAAAGGCAGGGGACCAGAGACAGTGAGGAACCTAGAAAAAGAATGGACAGGGTATCAGGCCAGGAGCAGCAGTGAGACAGGAAACATGTTGGAGACGTTGAAGAAGTATGAGGGTTTCCTTCTGTCTTTGAGTTTGCAGTCGTCATGTTATATATACAGACACCAGTTGAGAATTGATTGTTCTTGGCATTGGTGCTGCGGTTGAAGCCAAAAAATGTATATCCATATAGCATGCATGTGGGATTTAGACTTCTCAGATTGTTAAGAATGTTAAATGTAACTAATTATAAAGCTCAGAAATTTTGTGCTGGAATCATGATGGTCATATTTAAGTGACAGGAAAATCCCAGGGCTTGTGACTAATACGCTCCATTTTATGACAGTTGTATGTTTCTAATGTCAGTGTTTTGACATTTGTTTTCCCTTCTGAATTTCTAACTTGAAATGACTAAATTTGAATTTTCCCGTGATAATAAAGGCACAGTGACTCAGACAGGAATGGTGTCATGGATTTTGCCTGTTAGCCCTTGAGACACAGTCTACACATAGCCTAAGAGAGCATTGTTTTCTGTGCAGTTTCAGTCTAAAAAGATTCTACCTTAAACCTATGAATGTGTTTTTTTAAGTTAGTAAAGGATATATAAAAATAGGCGCATTAATGTGACCCATTCTTTCTAATGTATAGATTTTTAATCTGTAGTGTTTTACTTGAAAATTGTTGCTTTGTTGTGTTTTTAAAGATAATATCCAAGCAATTAATACAAGTAATATGAAATTTATATTATCTGCTGCCAAATGATAAGCAACCAACATATATCCACTCAGAGTGTGATGGTAATTCTCCTTATTGAAAACTGAAGGTGGATTGTTAGCCACTGCAGAAGGTCCTTATAAGGAGCCCTCTTATTTTCTGTATAACTTGCTCAGACCTTTAAAACTGTACAAAGGCAGGGGGGATCCTGTTCTCGTCTACTACTTTGTAGCCTTACGAATCCATCCAAGGATAGATCTGTATTTATAAACGCCTGCCATCCCTGCGCCAAGAATGTCTGAGGTTTTTTTCTCCCCTCATTCGTGTAGAAAGTAGGGATTATCAGACCCGGGTTGCCTCTGCTTCCTGCTCCATATGTGCATTAAAAGCGGTACTGTCTCACTGAGCTGTGTCGGGGAATCCTCTCAGATAACTAATGATAAATACCATGGTAAAAGGATAGTGTATTGGTCCAGAGACAGAACGCCCTCTACGTTTGAGTTCTCATGATGGAGGGAGACAGCTTTTTCAGGGTGTCCCTTCTCCTGTGACCTGGGATGTCTGTCAGTCTTTTCCTGCCATATTCTTAAAAACAGCAACAAAAAGTCCCTAGGGCTCGGAGCCCATGAGTCCGTGGAAGAAACCTGGCTAGCTAAGGATGTGCACGATTTCTTTTTTCTGATTCAAATATAAACACGCGTTTGGCTATTTTAGAGCTAGCAGGGGAAAGTAGGATAGGATTGTTACTGTCATATGTGGAGAAAACATTTGGTTTTTTTTTTTAAGTGTCTACATGTTAAACAAATGTCTAGTGCTGAGGCTTCATAACTAGAAGGCAATGCAAGTTGGGGCCCCTTCCGATAGGGCCATGGATAACAACACGGTAGGGTCCCAGAAGTTAGATAGTCTACGCAAAATGCTTCTGGAGGACCTATCTGAAAGTAAATTTCCCAGGTGGAGACTCCTGCATTCATAATCTCAACGTGAGACATAACATGCTCCAAAATAGCATTGTGGAAAGGAGCAAAAGCGTTCCCAGCAGTTCTAGAAAGAGACACCAACTCTGCATATCTCGGCATTACCAGCTTCGTAGCGTCTCTGCCAGCCGGCTAGGCACTTCCTGGCTTCTTTGTGCTCACCAAATAAAGCTGGCCGATGGCATAACTGTGAGATCCTGCCTGGCATAGGCCCTCTGGCGAGTGTAGACAACAGTGCTGTCTGACACAATGCATTGCCATGCACAGCAACATATTTCCTTATTCGGCGTCCTGGTCCCGACTGGTCCAGGTACAGTGAGAAACTAGTTTTATATGCAGTTGTATGTTGCTCTGCCACTGTCGTTGCTCTACTAGCATAAAAGTATAAAAGAAGTGAAGCTCTATGAAAGAGAAACCTGCCTTTTAGAAAAAGAAAGTCTCCTAAAGATATGTGTTTAAGTATTCTGTGTGTGTGTGTGTGAGCGCAGACATGTGCACATGTGTGGGTGGATGTGCGTGGAGAGGTTAGAGGTAGATACTGGCTGTCCTCTTCAGTTGCTGTCCGGGCTTTCTCACCAAACCCAGAGCTGCCTCTGCCTCCTCAGTGCTGGGATCACAGGAGCCCACTGCCATGCCTAGCTCTCTACATGGGTACTAGAAACAGGAATTTGTATTCTCATACTCAAATGGCAGGCACCTTACTGGTCTAAGTCCTCTCACCACCACTCCCCAAGTTCCAGTAATGTGCTTGAACCAGCAAACAGCAGAGTCCTGCTTCTTTGCTGGACTGCCCCCCCAGCCCCAACCAACACCAGTCTCCATAATCTGACCATCATGTGATACTGATACTCTCAAGCTCCCTTTGTAGAAAAACCCTTCAGTGCATATGTGACTCTCAACAGAACTGATGTTCTCTGGGAACTGGCAGAACTGTCTACTTTCAGAAGTCAAAATAAACTTAAATACTGCCTAGTAGTTTCTGGGAGAATACAAAAACGCAATGACCACACATACAAAAGAAAAAATTCAGAATATAAAATATTGAACAGTTTCTGCTCTCACAAGTATAAATCCTAACCAGTGTTTTAAATTAGGACCATGACCTTGGGAAACCTGACACAATTCTGTGTGTTCACCTGTACACAGAATTGTTAGCTTCTGGTTCAAATAGCTCTGATATAATTGAGATGAAGATCTTGCCAAGCAAATTGCTGCACTGCAGTTCAAAAAAAAGGAATGTGTGTCTTCATAGACTATAACACAGAGTCACTTCCAATAAGCTAGGTTCCCTCGGTATTTCACTCCACAGATGTTGGAATTCCCCCACTGTTTTTGTATTTTGAGATTTGTTATAGTGGAAAGAAGATCCTGAGCCCCTTACCAAACACTTCAAGAGAATAAGGCAGAGAGTAAAGGAGGAGGTTATCCTGTATCCACCTCTGGTTTCTACTTGCTCCTGTGGCGTATATACCTGTGTACACATGTATACGCCTCCACACCCACACCCCACAAATAAAACAGATACATAACATTCTCAGATTCCTGTTTATAGAAAGAATTCAGTGGTAATTACAGGCTCAAAGATCTGTATGTTGTTTAATGATTGGACATCAATTCCCTATTTGTGCTATAATCTGCTGTTTCCATTATACCTGACTGTGTCTGAGGAATGGCTACTATCATAGTTTATAATTTAACAAGGCAAAAGCTATATGCACGCCAGTGTCTTATTAAAGAAGTTTTGAAGGCCTAGCTGCACTTTAAAATATTCTCTGTGACTTTGCATTGCCTGATACATTCAGTATTTTAGTCACATAGACCAGTAAATGCTAATTTTGTCTTCATAGAAGCTGATCAGGATATTTATCCTCATGAGTCAAAAATATCCCCTTAGTTCAATTTTTCAGCGTCCTCACAGAACATTCGATATTTAGGAATAAGGATAAGGATGAGGAAGTGAATCTGTTAAATGCTTGCTGGGTAAACACGAGGGAGGACTTGAGTTCCATGCATGGCACTCACAGAAAAAGCCAGGCATGGTGCCACGCACCTGTAATCCCAGAACTGGAGGCAGAACTGAGAGCAGAGGGATCCCTGGGAGGGAGAGGGACTGCCTAGCCTCATCCAGAGAGAGACCCCATCAAAAAAACAGGATCACTTTAGAGGAACACCTGAGATCACCCTCTCTCTCTCTCTCTCTCTCTCTCTCTCTCTCTCTCTCTCTCTCTCTCACACACACACACACACACACACACACAAACTGAGCTAGTGTTGAGTCCCTGTAATTCCAACATGTGAGACTAGGTGAACGGATAATGAGTTAAGGACTAGTTCAAGATACATGGCAAAGCCCTGCTTCAGACACATATGTTTAACCATCATCATCAGGAGTTAATTTTAATCAAATAGTATCTAATTTTATTAAAGCACAGCTGATTTGAATAAATAAAACCAGGGTACAGAACTTTTCAATTCAGTAAACATGGGATACTCTGCTTACAATCGGCACAAGTAACGGGGTAAATTGCTGAAATTGGCATCAAGTCATAGCAGGAATGCAAGTCTGCTGTTAGAACTATCCAATATGAGCAATGAAAACTGTCCAGGAGTGTTCCTTAGAAGAGTTATATCACCATATGTAGGCGGCAGCATAGCAGGGGTTCTGAAGACAGGTCAGACCCACAGGCTAAAGCCTCTCCTAAAGTTTTGCAGAGAAAAGGCCATCCCGTGTCATGGAACTGATGAGTCCCCCGTAGCACAGGCTGGCAGTCTTGTTGTCAGGTCACTATAGCTGGGGACGTGGGAAAGATTTGAACCTTTGGTAATGTGTATCTGTCCTTTAGAATGTGCCACCTAAAGCCCCTGATTACTTATGCGTGTTAGGTACACTACTTTGGGGACAGTCACAGTAAGATGTCTGCCATTTATCTTATAGCAGCTGTGAAGGTGGGGGGATGGGGAAGTCAGTCAGACAGACAGACAGACAGACAGACAGGCTGCAGCAAGTAGGCACAGCCAAAGCAGCCCTTTGCCTAAACCTGACAGAAAGCGTTTGTAATTCTCCAATGCTCTCTTTAACAGACTGTCGACCGGCCGAAGGACTGGTACAAGACAATGTTTAAGCAAATCCACATGGTACACAAGCCGGGTACGTATGTTCTTCGGTTGTTTGTTTTTTTATCAAGTCCTTACGGATTGAAGGAAATAGGCTCAACTTTTGTATAGGCTTTCTCCACACAAAACCTTCAGGACCCCGGCGCACTTGGCGGCCCATTCTTTTCAGCAACTCTCCTGTTCTTACTCTATCCCGCCTACGTCACAGATCTGTGCCTCTGCCGTAACCACGGGCTGTCAGGAAGGACCCCAGAGCTGTCCTTGGAGCTTGCCAGGTGTCCTAGACTTAGCTCGCATCTACCCTCGGGTGTTGTCCACTTCTATACCCACCCACTGCGGCTCCCCTATGCCCGTGTCTGTTTCTTACCACGAGAGTGAGTGTAGGCAGATCAGGCGTCTCCTGAACCCACTCAGTACAGTTGACAAGTTACCTTAAAAGCATTTAATAAAAAATTCCAATGCAGACGATACAAGAAGCTGCCTGGGGACGTGAGGACAAGCGACAGCTTTGCATGTGTGACCAGGGTGGCGAGGTACATTACCTTATAGAGAAGATCGCTCTGCCCAGAGAACACAATATTTGGAAATACAAAGTGCTGTTATGTGCTAGGAAAAAAAAAATTTTTTTTTGCTACTATATGTCTGTCATTTCTCTGATCTTTTGCTGTCTTGGCAACAAGGCAGCAGTGTCTGGATTATCATGTTTATGTTTCGTTTTCTAGATGAGGACACAGACATGTATAATACTCCTTACACATACAACGCAGGTAGGATGACTTTCCTCGCTTGCTTGCGATGACCAGTCACACTCCGCTGTTGGGAAGAGCCTTGGCCCTTTGTCTTGCCACTCGGACCCCGTGTTGTTGTCTGTTCCTGGGATGAGAGGAGAATTCCCTACTCCTTTTCTCAGAGCATGCCTAACAAGAGATTGAGCCTTTCTCCCAGAAATGGGAACTAACACCGTTCTGTCATTCATTCCCGGCTGTTGGTCAGTCTCAACTTCAGGAAGGTTTAGCCACAGTGTGAAGGGTCAGGGTGAGAGAACAGACTAGGGCCCGGGTTACACAACAAAATTAAGATCTTTCTATCAGCAGAAAGAGTGATTATGATTGCATAAGGCCTCTCAGATATTATTCCCCCAAAACAAGTAAATCCAAGCGTTTTATGACCATGTCTAGCCGCTCACTCCAAAAGGGGGCCATTCATTCACTGAAAGACATGAAACCCTGCCACTTGGCGGCCACTTTTCTGACTCAGAGTTACCAGTGCTCACAATGGAAGGACTTCAGCTGTGCCATTCCTGTTCGTATTTGAATGTGCTGGTTTCTCGTGGAGTGGTCTTCATGCTCCTGTGACAGACCCCCTAGAGGATGCCCCCTCCCATCACATTTTCCTGAAAACCACATCAGGAGATTCCACCCAGCCCGAGCTGTAGGCTCAGGGTTGTACCCTCATTTAGGGTCCTCTTTGCTACCCTAACAGAAATATCCATGAGACTCTTCCACTCTCTAAAACCCAATGATAACCAGCCCTTTAACGGGTGACTTTGCTGCTCAACTCCAAAGATAAATGAGGGGGAGGTAAAAAGTAAATAAATAAACAAACAAATATCAAGCTCTTGACCTCTGAGTTAGACTCTATATCCCCATATTATTATCCTACAAGTAAATATCCCCTTCCTGGCCCTGTCCTTCAAGCTCATCCCAGTGAGTTACCTCATAAGCTGAAGTCTGTGGAACTTAAGAAACAATTAAGAACAAACAAAATCTGTCCAATGTCACATCTCATGGGGACACATGTACAAAGCAAAGCCGCCCCACAGAGATAGACTTAGGCCAAGATTGAGATGTGAGAAACTAAGAATTTTTATATCCTTTCACATAGTGAAGTCAGTGTGTCTCCATGGTAATGAATAAGCTGAAGTTCAGTTATGTCACCCTGTAAAGTCTGGGGAGTTTTATCGTCAGTCCATCAACAAAACACCTACAGCCCCTCTCTAACCTTCTTCTAACCCATGACTTTGTGTCTTGCATAACCTTCCTCCATCATCCTCTTCTATCAATCAAAGCTAATGCTTCAGGTCTTTAACATATCCTCCATCTCATTCATCATCGGCTAACATCCTCTAATTCTTACGATGTCTTTCTCCCTTGGATTTTATTAACTGTCACCAACTCTTTCCAATCACTCGCCTTTTTGTAGCAGTTTGTTAGGGAGGGTTCACACTCCCATGTCCCACGTGGGAAGAGCACCGCACGCGTACAAGCATGCTCAATAATTGTTGGGTTGCAATTAGCACATCAATGATCATATGTCGGTATTATGAAATATTAGCTGCCTTTTTAATCTTCCTCTGTAAGTTTACCTAAGGTGTTAGTTTCTGTAATTGAGAGGAAACCTTGCTGAGTAACCTGTAAGTCTATTTTTACTAAATAGCCTGAATTTTCATTAATTCTGCAGTGACTGGAAATTGGCTATAATCAATACTTATGTGCAAGACAAATTGATGCCTAATTAATAAGTGATAATTTGTAAATTAATGTGGATAAATTAATAAACAATGTACCACCTAATGTGTATATTAAAATGTTTATTGATAATTTTTGCAAAACCATTGGTGATTTTGCAGAGCCCAACCACTAAATGCACTTTTTAAGTTATTTGCCTGTTTTTCTGGTTTTTCTTTTCCATGGTAGGTCTGTACAATTCGCCCTACAGTGCTCAGTCACACCCTGCTGCAAAGACCCAGACCTACAGACCTCTCTCCAAAAGCCACTCAGACAATGGCACCGATGCTTTTAAGGAGGCACCCTCCCCAGTGCCTCCCCCACATGTTCCACCACGACCAAGAGACCAGTTTTCAACACTAAAGTAAGGCTCCTTCCCCAAAGATGGCTTCTCTTAGGATAAAAACCAACCCACAGTGGTACTCAGTGAAGAATTAGCCCAGCATTGTGAAGTGAATTTATGCATGGCCTTGCCAGTCTATATTGAACATCACTACAGAGATTATGCTGAATACTTTCAGGGGAGTCTGCATCATGTTAGCATGATGCTCTCAATTAAACTTGATGGATCAGGGACTGTGATAGTTTGTATATGCTTGGTCCAGGGAGAGGCACTATTTGGAGGTGTGCCCCTGTTGGGGTAGGTGTGTCACTGTGGGTGTGGGCTTTAAGACCCTCACTCTAGCTGTCTGGAAGTCAGTCTTCCACTAGCAGCCTTCAGATGAAGATGTAGACCTGCACCATGCCTGCCTGGATGCTGCCATGCTCCCACCTTGATGATAATGGACTGACTGAACCATTGAACCTAAGCCAGCCCCAATTAAATGTTATCCTTCATGAGACTTGCCTTGGTTATGGTGTCTGTTCACAGCAGTAAAACCCTAATTAAGACAGGGACATAATCTTTATTGTTTGTTTAGTAAGTTCATATAAGAAAGGAGGCCACGGATATAGATCATAAGTAAAGCATTTCCTCGAGTACTACAAACAACAACAAAATATGTACACACACACACACACACACACACACACACACACAAGCATGCCCATACACATGTCCACATACTCAATACCTTAATAGGTCAATAGGCCTTGGATATGAGGCTCAGAGGTAATGGCTTGCTCCACATACTCTAGACTCTAGGTCCAATTCCTGAGCTGAAGGGGGCTAGAGTATGGCACATGGCTGTGTAATCTCAGTCTTCATAAAGCTAGGGCATGAGTTTAAGTCACTGAGCTACATAGTAACTTCCAAGCCAAAACTGGCTACACAGTAACATTATGTCTCAAAACAAATACATATAAAAATAAAGTAGTTGGAAACAATTGCACAGATTAGATCTGCTGCCCCTTACTAGAAAGAGAATAAGCAGGTAATTATTTTGTTTTCACAGGTTCAAAAGTTCAGGTCTTTTAAGATGCCTTTTAGAAACCAAGGAAAATTATTGTAAATAAGACATTATTTAACAAGTGTCCGTGACTCAGTTTTACCTGTTATATTAGCTGATTCTCATTTTCATTTCTCTACTGAAATATTTTTAAGTAAGCTATTCACACTCAAGTAAAAATTTTAGGAACACATTTCTTTCTTTCTTTTTTTTTTTTTTTTTTTTTTTTTTTTTTTTTTGCTTTTTTGCTTTTTCGAGACAGGGTTTCTCTGTGTAGCCCTGGCTGGCCTAGAACTTACTCTGTAGACCAGGCTGGCCTTGAACTCAGAAATCCGCCTGCCTCTGCCTCCCAAGTGCTGGGATTAAAGGTGTGTGCCACCACCGCCTGGCAGGAACACATTTCAATTGTATTATTTTAGCAGGAATGTGGCTAATATTTCTAGTTATTGATAATCTTTACTGGAAGCTGATAATAAGGCAAGCATAGGCTAAGCACTTTCATTGTATTACATTGTTTTATTCTGATAGCAACCCAGTGGACATGTTCTACATTACAGAGGAAGAAATGGATTAGAAAATTACAATAACTTGCTCAAGCCAGTATTCAACCTTGGTTTCTCCTAAGTCCAAAGCCTATGCTCTCTCTAGTGGTGATTAATAAATAGTAATACAAAAGTTGTTTATTTTTACTGGTTTTTTTTTAAGTATTTTCTATCATATACGGTCTTAGTTACTGTTCTGTTACTATGAAGAAATACCATTACTAAAGCGGCTCTTAAAAGTAAGCATTTAATTAGGGGTCCATTTACAGTTTTAGAGGCAAGCAGACAGGCAAGCTGCTGGGGCAGTCGTGAGAGCTTTACATCCTGGTCTGCAGGCAGCAGGCAGAGAGACAGATGTTGGGCCTGACATGGGGTTTTGAAACTTCAAAACAGTAACACCAATAAGGCACACCTCCTAATCCTTCCCAAATAGTTCCACTAACTGGGGACCAGGCATTCAAACATACGAACCTTATGTATGGAGTTATTCTCAAGCAAACCACCAAACACACCTCATAAAAAGTATACTCAACATCACTAAAACTGCATCATTACGAATAGTTGATGATCATTTATAGGATCGTGATGTAATATATAACAATACCTCTTTTCTCACAAAATATTGTGTAGAAATACAAATGTCTTCAAACTGAGAAATAATTATCACTGCACATTCTTTTATGAGTTGTCTCCATAATGTTCAGACAGGTAGGAAAACTGAAGTGGGAAGCTGTGCAGGTTCTGCTGGATGGAGCTCACTGATTCTCTACACAACTAGGGCTTTCTTCTCTTTTGCTCTTACAGACTATCTGTGCTTATTATTCCTTGGAGAAATAACTTCATTCCTTTCCATGGAATCAGAATTGCAAACTCAAAAGACACAAGCTCCTTTCTCTCAAATATAAATAAAACAAATAAATATGTATATATTGAATAATTCTTCTGCTTCTCCAAGTTTTCTAATTTAGTTCTGGCTGTCTGGTAGAGTTTGGTGTTCTGAGTCCTCCTGTGAAGATATGCTTGCAATGAGCCCTTGACAGACTCTCAATGGTATCAAGTCAAGGAAAAGATCAGATTCCCATGGGAGAGTATTTCAAGGCTCACACCAAGGGATCTCCCACTCCAGTGTGCTTATCCCTATGTATGCCAGCCCAAGTGATGCAGTTCTAATTCTCACGCATGAATTCCAATGCTGTTAACAAGAAACATGGCCAAACATGCTATGTGCATTGTTTCTTGTCACTCTGCACCAAAGAAGTGAAGTCACTAAATGGTTAAACCAGCAAAGTTTCACAGAAGACTCTGCCACTTTAAACTCAGACATACATGTCATTAGGGACCCAGGGGTCTAGCAACAAGTCACTATCCATGCATCTACAAACCTCTTTTGTGACTCTTTGCAGCCATAGTCACACTTACAAAGGTAGAAAGGTGAACTATAAAGGATAGTTTACTATAAGTCATTAATATAAAATTAAACATATATAATAACTTCATACATTTTTAACCAGAGAGATGTTGTATGAGGGTTTTTATTGTTGTACTGTTGTTTTGTTTTATTCTCTCGGGGCTCAGCAAGAAAACTGCTTGTTGATTAAGCCTGAAGATCTGAGCTCAATCCCTAGAACCTATGGTGGAAGGAAAGCACCAAAAGTTTTTCTTCTGCATGCACATATGCACACTTGCATGCATGCACAGAAACACACACACACACACACACACACACACACACACACACACGTACACCCACGACACTAAACCAGTAAATTTCCACTAAAATTAACCTTGGGAAATTAACCATGACGATATCTCACAGTTCTTCCGATGTGTGTTGCTGTTCATTTACAGGCATGACTGGGACCCTCCAGACAGAAAGGTGGACACCAGAAAATTTCGATCGGAGCCAAGGAGTATTTTTGAATATGAGCCTGGGAAGTCATCCATCCTACAGCATGAAAGACCCGTAAGCACTTGTCATTGATCCAAAAGCCAGCTTGCTAAGCCACAGGGTCCCCAAGCATACCCGAGTTTCATCCCATTTTATTTATTTCAAATTGTCGAGAAATCTTGTTTATATTTAGTCACGATTTGTGTATCTTGTCTCTGAATTGAAAGAGGTACTTTAGTAGCGTATATATGTTCAAGTCTCATTATCATTAGCTATAGCTAGCTATGCCTAATCACAACACTCATACATGAAATGCTTAATTGCTACTCTATCTTGCCAGAGAAAAAAATCGTGAGTCTGTATCCGTGATGTACAGACCCAGGCAGATGAGTCCCTTGACTTCTATGTTGGTTTCCTGCTATTTAGCTCACTGAAGAAGAAAGTTTCCCCAACACACTTCCCATAACAAGTTGTTTAATTGGCTGTTATTAAATCCTTCTCAGGTTACCAAGCCTCAAGCTTCCCAATTGATTACCACTTTAATGAATCAAGACTATGTTGATCTTTATAGTCTTTTTTTTTTGTTTGTTTATTTCAGTGACACACAAACTAAACGGGGTATGGGCTTGGAAAGGCCACTTGCCTCCATTACGTTGACAGCACCGTGGTTCCTGTTTGCTTCCCTGTTTCTTTCTCAGAGATCAGTGTCATGTCCTCTTTAAAGCTCTGTAGTTCCTCTGTATGTCCAAACTCCATCCCAAATGAGACCTCTTGGTGTTTTCTTTGTGAGTTCCTCCGGCTCACACGCCAGCATCACACTGGCACCCCAATGGCAAGGTCAGCCCTGAGACTTAGTTGGACAATCTTGACCATGACTGACATTTATTTAGAGTAGGAAACCCTGCATTTTGTAGTGCTGTTCTTGAGTATGTTCAAAATCTTCCAATCACATAGTTCAACTGCCTTTCTTCAAGGAATTCAAATATCTTCTCATGATCGGGTTGCAACAGAGAGACTAAAAATGAGGGGAATATTACTGATGCCAGGCTCTAGATTATAATTCATTTCCTAAGTTGTATGCTTGAATATCAAGAAAGTGAAATTGCCAAATCAAAACTAAATGGAATATAATTTTATAATTGAAATCTAACGATATATGAGGCTCTTGAGATTATGGTATAAGTAAAGATAAGAAACCTCTTAAATGGCCAAAATGGGAGCACATCTAAAAAATTCTCCTTGTTATAGCTCACATTTATGATGGCCCCTCATTGTGGCTGGTATTTCCACAAGTCTGTGGGTGCAAGGTTTAAAGGCCCTCTGTTTTAAACTACTAATAACAATGATAGCAATAACAGCAGATATATCTACTACATGCTAGGCTCTGTAACTACTACTAATTTCTTTATCTGATGAAGCCTTCCCGACAACCCTAGCAAGCAGATGCACAAACTTCCTACTTTACAGACCAGGAGGCAGAAGCGGCATTCACCACATGCTACATGGCCACGTAGCTAACATGTGCTCGGACCAGTTGAGCCGAGGCAAACATTGGCTTGTTGTGCTTCATCCCTCCCGTGTAATCTCCTCTGAACAGGGGGACTTTGCCTACTAGTGCTCACCATAATCTATTTCACTGGTTTCAAGTGTAGTATAATTAGTGGCTAACTTATAATAAGTTCCTGTTACTTACTTTACCAGAAAGCTGGGTTCAGGGTAACTATAAAGATGAATATTCTTGGCTGGTCTCAGAGGGTAGGGAGGTCAGAAGCCATGGGCGTGGTTCTGGCCATGTCAGAGATTCTGCTATGGACAAACCTCTTCAGCCACAGGAAAAGATGGATGGGAGGAACTGGTAACGTGGGAGGAAAGAAGAACACAAGGCATACATTTTTATCCTTCCTAAACCATTTTGTTGGGAGCCAGAGTAATGGCAAATGATATGAGAGAGTCAATGTTATAATTTTGACCAAGCCTCGCTAAATCATTGTTATCGAGAGACTATTACCTTTTTAAAAAATCAATCCTGAATTTATCCCACTTTGAATTGGAACAAAAAACAAACACAAACAAACCAACCAGAGCTGGCTGGGCAAGGGTATTTGAGGCCAGCTAAGAGTCTTGAAGGCTCAGACCATAGGAGAGAGAGTGGGTTTGCTAACTGAGAGGCTATAACTAACAGTAAGTGAATCTCAAGGCCCTATGACTGTGTCCTCTGACTTTTTACCCAGGTATTTTGAAAGACTCCCTACGTTCTCTTCAATTCTAATTTTTGAAAATGGTGGACAACCACAGGCAGCCCTATACTGTTGTCTTTAGTTTCCAGCAACCCTGTCAGCTTTGCTATATTCTTAGATGCCTCTCACTCTCTATGAACTTAACATTCCTACTCACAAGGAGAAATGGCAGGGTCCTTCCGGTCCACAATTGTCCATTGTCTGGCCTGATGTGGCCCACTCACTTCCCTGATTAGCGAAACCAATCACCAGTTTTTTTTTTAAAAAAAAAAGCCTGCCACTCCTACATTTTCTCCGGACTTTTTGTCCCTGGAGCAGAACCCAACTCCCTTGATCTGATTTACAAAAACTAAAACCCAACAACAAATAAAACCTACCCAAATCTTGTAATGTCACCCTCCCTGCCAGCTACACAAAGGGCTTTCAAGGCTTCTGTCTTTTCTTTCTTGAAGAGAAGCACTCTTCTGCAAGCCCTCCCCTTCCAGGCAGAAGGTATCTCCACCCTCCTCCCCAGGGCTATTAGAGGCACACTTCACCTAGGGGTTTGTTCACCCCAGCAGCAGGTTTGTAACTCTTCTTGCTAAGATACCTCCAGTTCCCACTTTGATATCCTTACCACGCACCTGTCCACCTGTCTGGGTTCTTCACTGCATGTGAGGCTCCCTGGAAGTGGTTCTCCTTGTGAGGATGCTGACAGAGCATCCTCTATCTTCCAAACCCAACTCAATGCCTGGCATGTGGTACCTATGCAGTAAGAACTCCTTGAGTGACCAAGTGAATGGAACAGATGTTACCTTTGCTGTTGATGATGAAATGGTGAGAGATTGAATCTATCTAGGAGACCCAGTGAGGAGACCCCATCAAGATGCACAGATGGAATTCACAAATAACTCAAGCTCAGTTTTGAAGAGGGAGCCGTTCTGCTTAAGCAGAACTCCTCATGCCCTGGGGCGGTGGGGGTGGGGTGGGAGGGAAGCAGGATATTGCCTTCATCCTTAGTAACTGAAGCCATATCTATTTATATTCTTTACCAGGAAGACAAAAAAAATAAATGCATTTCTTTGAAGCTCATAAATATTTATTTGATTATAAACTTCAGGGCTGACTAAATGGGCCTAATGTCTGATCCAGAAGAGGCCTTGTGATCACCAGAAATGTGTGTTAAATGACTTGATCCACAGATTAAACTGCATTTCCAGTTTACAGACTCCATATGCCAATCACAGCAACTTCACTAGGATAATATTAATAAAACCATAACAGGTCATCTGAATTGGATACACTCATACATCAGCCATGTTAATTGTCTTTATGCTTAATAAAATAAAATAACCCACAAGAACATTGTTACCTTTAATACAGTAACTGTACTTACATCTAATAATAACCAAAAGGAACACACTCTGCATGAGTTGAAAGGCAATTTAAACCACCATAGAACATGGTTCACCAACAGAAATTACTACTCAGAGTTAAAGCTATAAAAATTTGAGAAGTTATAGCTGATGGTTTGACCCGTGGAGAATTATCCCATTATGCAATAGTATTTTCTGTGAAAAACACTCAGAAAGCACAGCAACCCGTGCCTTGAAGCTTAAAAGGCAAAACCAAGAACAAACTCCCCATTCCTCTGGTGTGTTAACACACAGAGAGTATAAATCCAACAAGACCCGAAAAACAGCAAATGGATTTTTACAATGGGAAAACTTTAAAAACCAGGCATTCTAGGGAGCTTTTAAGAGCAATCACATGTGAGCTTTGGTGTTAGCGTATCTTAAGCACATCTCACACTGGAAATAGACAGTTTGTGTGAGCAGAAGGTTGCTAGGCTTGTGAACTGACAGAAATAAAACAGAGTGAGAGAGATATCCATCCATCCATCAGAAGCTGCTCACCTGCTGTTGCAGGGATTCTACTGAGAGGTAGCTGTCCCCTAGCAGATTCCTACACAGGGGAGCTTCTCTGATGTGAGGGAACTGAGGGGGTGCTGGCAGAGATCCTATGCCTATGCGGCTGTTATCTGACAGTCTGCATGTGTGTCGCTGGCTGTAGCAATGTTTCTGGGTCCTTTAAGAGTAGTTCTGGATTGCTACAGGATGCATTCAATTATTGTCTAACTAAAAGAATTCAACTAGACAGTTCTAGTTCTAGCATCTCCTTTCTTCTTGGGGGGTCTGACCTTTTGGGGGGTTATTTTATTATTTTTCTTTGTTTTGTGTTCTTTTGAGACAAGGTCTTTCTATGAAGCCCAGGCTGATTTCAAACTCACCATCCTCTTCGCACAGGCTGCAATTCAAGTGTGTGCCAGCACGCCCAGCCGATAAAGCAAAGGCTCTGCTCCAATGTGTAACTCACGGCATTCCGGAATTGCTCAGGCTGATGTGTTGCTATATGGGGGACTTTCTGTTTGCACAGATTTTAGCAAGTTGCTCACTGTGACTATAGACTGAAGCCTTAATACATAGAGCGCCCTTTCTATTTATTGAAATTGCTATTTTCAGGTTTGAAGCAGAATGATAACTATCTACTCTTTTCCCCAAATTCTATGTGGACTGTTGGTTTGTTATTGATTTTCTTTAAGTCAAGGGGAAGTGAAAAAGCTCATCTATTTGGTTAGTAAGTTTGCTGCCCCCTAGTGTTTACAGTGCTTTTGAAGCAACTTATTTTTTTCCCCCTCTAAGACTGGTTCTCATCCTTCCTAATGCTATATACAGTTCCTCCTTTTATGGTGACCCCCGACCATAAAATTATTTTCATTGGTACTTCAAACCTGTAACTTTGCTACTTTTATGAATCATAATGTAAATATCAGTGTTTTCCAATGGCCTTAGGAAACGCACAAGTTAAGAATTGCTGCTCAGACAAGTTCCTATCTTCCCTGAGCAAAATAAAACACTCCTGTTGAATGTAGGTTATTCCAACTGTAGCTGGAAGCAAAAATTTTAAAAGTAAGAGTTCATAGACACTAAATATCCAGAAATAGAAACTATAGAGTTCAGAAGAATTCGAGGTTTCTCTTCTGTTAAGGAGATAGTATAGCTCTCTGAACTATAAAATATTACTGACCAATCCTCTCTAATGTTAACTGTTCAGAGATAAAGGCTTTAGCAATGTTACACTATGAAATAATTATGTGTTGCAGCTGATGTTGTCTAAATAACTGGAGAAAAGTAACATTTCATCACTAACAAAATCTTAATACTCCTATAACTAATGGATCAAAAATTTTAATTCAATGGAAAGTAGTAATAAATTCATGTGTGTCTTTTAAGCCAGTGGGAATTGGTTACTGTGAGTGTTCTAACAGATCTCACTGCTAATTTTGAAACCAAAAGTAACATTGGCATAAATTAGGGTAAATATCTCAGTGCTTCCACAGTGTGCTCTCATTCTAATTGAGTAACCTCTTCAATTCTTAGTGATGGAAAAAGCAAGCTCATAACCAAAGGCCAAATACTAAAGGTAATATTAAATGCTAAAAGGTCGTTTTCAATGCTCGACCAACAACGTTGTGTTTTGTGTACACATGCATTCCCGTAAGTGCCCATCTAGACACCCACTTCGGGATGCCATCAGCCACCGTACAAGTATGCCACCATTGGTCACAAGCAACTCCCGGGGTTATTCTGCAGTCTTTATAATCACCACATTAATATACCTCAGAAGCTCAGTCTCTGCAGTATGTTCTTACGATGCCCCCAGCTTTTCTATCATAACGTCAATGAAACACTACAATAGTATGTAATGATATGTAATAGATGTAATGATGATGAAACATGGCAATGTTTCACTACTACTAAGCTCATGGCAAAATGGTGTCTACTTTTTTAATGTATATTTCAATGCCCCCAGCAATGTGAGGTCATAGAGCAACTCAGTGGGAATCCTGAGCTCTTTAAGAATTCTAGCAGAATAATATGGGATTGAAGTGTTGGGTGTTTAGCAGCCCTCCTGGATGGTACTGTGACTTCACAGCTTTTTTCTTGGTTGGCATGAATGGCTTTTAGGGAACCAAGTAACTTTCCTTAGAATTTTTTCTAATGTATTATATAACACAACTATACACATTTCATTAGGGACATGAGATACATCAAAAAAGTAGCTAGGGACACCTTCAGTACTTTAAGCATCATTTTATAGAAAAGCAAACACCATGACAGCATGTAGCCTGGTATGTATCATTAGAAAAAAAAAAAAACATTAAAGGTTAGTGTTGACTCAGTTAAGAAAAGGCTGTGTGTCTACATTCTACTGATAAAGCAATTGTGTTTGTTTTTCTCAGCTGTTTATGTTATCAATCCAAGCATTTCTGTCTTCACACACCCAACATTCATAAACCACTTATGCAAGTCAGTTACACTCTCCCTTCCCCTGCCCACTATACTAAGCCTAATATACCCACAACCTTCTTTAGCTCCAAGTCAACAGGGGGAGAGTGGATCACAAAACGGGATATTTCTTCACTTTTGGAGAGACTTGAGACCTTCAGATCTTTGCTATGGTGGGCCATTCATAAGAAAGCCACTGTCCACAGTCACCCAGGCCGTAGCCCCATCCTGAAATGTTAGTCTCCATGACTAACATTAGCTGGTGCCCTTCCGGTTCCATCAAGAGCCCCTGTCTAACGAACCAGTGTTCCCTCACCCCTCTCTCTTACAGCCCCCTCTCCCAACAACTCTGACACCTGTTCCCAGGGCACCCAGCCGGAAGCCTCTTTCAGTGTCACCCTCAACAGATGGCCTGCGTAGCCCTTCCCCTCCGCCCAGGAGCTGTGTCCCTGCACCCCGTCCGAGTGTCCCAGATCTCTCTCCCACCCCGGTGAGCGCACTTCTCTCATGTTGTGGGGAAACAGCCTTTGTTCTGAGGCTAAGGCAAGGTTAGATCTCTGTCCCTGCTGGGGTTATTCCTGCTCCCAGACACCCTCTTCTCCATCATTCCATGCCCCATCTGCAACATCTGCACAATGCAGACCACTGCTGCCAGTTACCAGGCACTTCCGGGACAGCGGACTGGGAAGTCCAGGAGAACCCTTTGGTGACTCGGTTGGACATATCTTCACAAACTGGTGTGCCACCATCCCCTTTGTCATGGCCAGGATAAGCTTCCCTAGTTTATGCATGAGGCTAAAGAACTAGCAATGGCGGCAGTAGGGACCCCAGTGACATCATGATCCTCATTTGCATATTCTCACTTCCTCCATTCTGTCCTGCCGAGGTTTGTTGGATGAATCCGATGCATGTTTGCGTGTGGATGCGCGCGAGTTTTCATTCCACACGGCATTTTCCCTCACTTCGCTCAGTGTACCTTTTCCTCCCCCTTTTCCTTCACATCTGCTCTAGACGGGTCGAATAAATCCTGCTGACATAGATTTAGAAAATGAGCCCTGGTATAAATTCTTTTCAGAACTGGAGTTTGGACGTCCGGTAAGTGAGGCTAGACAATTACTATAAGACAAATAGGAGAATGCTGTTTGATTTTTTTTAAAGTACATTAATTGTCACAAGGGAGACGGTGTCATGTTGAAAACGGAAGCTGGATGAGTTAAATACATGTGCTCCAGCTTTGTGCAAATTCGCTTTGGTAACAAATGCCTAAATGTGTTCATTGGCTTCCCATATGTGTTTTATTTTTTCCAAATCATGCATTAGAATCACATCTAATTAATTACAAATCTAGCATGCTGGGGTAATTTCTGTCTTGGAATATTTAGGTCACTAGCACAGCTTTAGGGTAGAACGGTATTATGTACAGCATATTTTGAGCTAGTTTACTGGACAGAACCTTACTGTCTATAAGAATGACAGTTACTATAGTTCTTGTTGCCTGAGAAATTATCATGTCCCTGCAGAGTGCTTGGACCCCAACTCAATGACTTGATCTTCCTGATGACCAAACTGAGAAAAATAGACAAAAACCGGTCAAAGAATTTGCCCAAAATAGTCACTAATTAAACCTAAGCCTGTCATATAACAATGAAAATCTTTGGGCACTTGCCTCTATAATGTATTACCAGATCATTCCCACAGTAAAGCCATTCTTTGAATGGGAGAGACAAGAAGAGAGAGTTAAGAAGCCCTGCGGACTCTGCTCTATAGTGTCTTCCTCAAGAGCAACCAGCGGGTCTCTGATCCCTAGAGTCCCAGGCTGAAAGACCCCAGTTTGGACCTTATGGGATCTGATTGATCTATTTGGGACAGGGCCAATTCAGGTTTCAAATAACTTCCTTTAGTCCTTAGGCTGTATCAGGAAACTGTCAGCGACAGGCATGTTACAACCCCTAAATCGTTAGATAGCACGTCACTTCCACTGCCCAGCAATATTATTGGAACTCAGAATCTGTTCTTTCTCATACCATGTCATGTAAGGATGTATAAATATGCAGATCACCTAGTCCTTACTAGATGGCTGTGTGAGTTCCTTTCATACATTAAAATGCAGGCTTGATTAGCCTCATTATGTGTTTTATTGAACATTTACTCAAATGTGACTGAAAATGAATATTAATCAATGTTTCCTGGCATTTCTATTAACTAATAAAAGGATTAGTTCCTCCTGTTTTTTTTCTGATATCTCCTCTTATTATTATAAATGTATTTTTATCTCATTGGGAAAATGCTCTCCTGTTTTGCTTTATATATTTGCTATTACTGGGTAGTTTCTAGAGACTATCCTAATTTCTGTGTCGAGTCCAAATTCCCAGCACCTTCTGTGACCCTTGTCAGTCACACAGGGTGGCTTGCCAGCACACTCTCCCTCACCCTCCAGAATAGACCTTGCAATCTGCTGTGGCCAAAGACTGGGAATGCTGATTTCAGTTTGATGAGCTGGGCTTACAAATCTACTAACTGACCACAGGCAGCTTAGCGCTGGGCTTGAAAATACTTAGCAGCTCTGCACTCCTGCTCCAGGCTGCCATTTTGCTCCATCCCTGTCAGTCTTTTATGTGTACCTGATGCTATCTGCACTCAGTTTCTAACTGTTGTCACCTTTTCCACATGTCCATTACTTGCTGCATTGACTCTCCTCCATCCATCTCTCCACCTCTGCTTCTGTGGTGCACCTACACCCAGCCTCCTAAAAAGGCTCTGGATTATGTTCAAGATCATTCTTCCGGTGTGTCCAATGAGGTAAAGACAAATTCTTCTCTCCTTCCAGGCCCTTCCCTTGTCACTGTCAATCTGAACATCTGTGTTGTTATAGTCCACGGTGCTGTTCTAAGTGGTTTTGAAAACTCTCTTTTGTGTCACTGTGGTGCATGTAGTAGCATTATCTAGACAGGGCAAAGGGGTTGGCTGTTTCTGAATTCTAGGTGATGAATCATCCAACTGTTACTTTGAATTAAAATACTCAGAAGCATGAGAATTTAAAACAAAAATGTTGGGCAATATATTAACTACCCATTTTTATAAACCAAGCAAAGTACTACTGCAGATCTTCTAGAAGCCACTTTTCCATTGTGCTTAGAGATTAGATTCTTGGACCATGCAGATGCCTCATTAGGTTAAAGTATTCATTGTGTGAACCCAATGGCCTGACTTCCATTTTTTGTAACCTACCCACTGTTGATGAAGAGCATCCCTCATGCTGAGGCAAATGCGCTTTGTCCAAACAGAAACACACACACACACACACACACAAACACACATCAAAGTTTAGATTTCTTTCTATGATCAGATACTTATTGCTTATATTTTCCTAAATGTTATTGTTATTCCTTCATTTTCCTAAATGCTCGTAACTTGTGGATTTGACCATCAGCCAAGAACGGAGATGATGAACACCTGATAGACATTTCAGTTTCCCGGTTCCACCCCTTGATGGGCATCACTAATCTTTCTTGGCATTATAGTCCAGGTAGCCATTACAGCAGATAGTCTTCACTGCCTCATGGGATAAAACCTAGTTTAGATCTCAGCTGAAGAATCCTTATGCTAGGGCTGGAGAGATAGCTTGGTTGTTAAAAAGCACTTGCTATTGTTGCCCAAGACCCACCTTTGTTTCATAGCACCTATGTGCAGCTCATGACCATCCACAATTCCATTTCCATCGCCTTCTTATGGCCTCCACCAGCATCTCACACACACACACACACACACACACACACACACGGTACACAGACATGCGTGCAGGCAAAGCACTCATGAACTAGAAATAAGAACAACGAACATGGCAGTCACCCAATCAGCAAAGTGAAGAATTTATGCCAGGCCACATGAATTTTCACCTGGATGACGGAAAGATAGTATGAAAGGAACAGGAAGGATCCTAAGCCAAGCTTTGCCCTCTACAAAGAAACCAGGAGGTTACTTTGAAAAGCACTTAGAAGACATAAGCAGAAATACCACTGTCCTGCTTGCTCTCTGGCCTGTAAGGGCCTCCTGGGTGCTCTCAGAAGCAGCCCGGATAGAGCCTCACAGAATCGACTGATTTTGTCACAGCAGTGGCTGCGCATTCCTCAGTGAGTACAGCACTTAACACCTTACTTCGTTACAGAGCCCCCAATCAAGCTATGAGTAAGAGAAGAGCCCAGAGTTAAGGGAGGTTGTCCTGATCCAACGGGGAGGAAAGATTGCAGACATGGACTTGAAAGGAGAAACATTCAAATTTCCAACCACTCACTCTGCAATCAAAGTTACAGATCATGTAATAAGCATCATAATGTGTGTTAAAACAGAGAAGTAGCTGGGGTAAAAATCAATTAAAAACATAAATTCAGTAACCAGGAACTTTTTGAGATGCTGAGTTCAGTAATTTTCCAAGTAATTTTGTAGCAGGGTCTACTCTCTAAAGAGAATTAAACAAAACAAGCAATTCTAGTCTGTATGTTTTGTTGTCATGTCAGCATATGAACAACCTAAGAATTTATTTTGAAATTTAATTCTGTCAAAAAAAAATGTTCTCGTGATTTTCCGCACCAAAACTTTGTTACTGTGTTGAAGGCCTTTCATTAGATTTAGACTCCATTTGGGTGAAGGGATATCTTTATCCTTTTGTGTATGTCTTTCCTTTTTTAAGTTCAGTATGATGTATTTAAATGAATTTGTCAGCATTTTATAAAAAGAAAAACACATATCTATATATTTCTCCTTGGGTATTTTTAGCAGGTATTTCTGGATTTTTCAAAGTAGTTGGTCCATTGAGAACTGAAACAGAATTTAGACATAATTTCCAATTCACTGGGTTTTTTTTTTTATTAAGAAAAGCAGAATGAAATAACTCCTCAGATGGTTGCTGAGAGAACAAATCACTAACTGCTCAGCCTTCATTTCAGAGCTATTTCCTTTAAGCCACACCTTTTACTATCCCCTGTAGATGTATTTTAAGCTCAGCAATTCTAAAAACAATTTTATTTTAATTATTAAGTTTGTATAAAATGGATTCTAACTACACAATTAACACTGCACAATAAAATTACTGAAGGCAGAGATGGGAAAAACTTAATGCATTTTTAATGTTAAGTTAGTGGCCAAAACACTACATTAATAAAAGGCAGTTTGAAAGCAGTTAAAACATATGTTTGTATCTTTTAGGGACTGAGAAATAGGAGAGACTTTAATAGCATTTTAACTAGGGTGCTAACTTAACGTAGCCTTCTAGAGTGTAAGAAGAAAGACTCCCACAAGATATTATAATCTGTATTTTAAAATATTTGTATGAGATTGCTATCAAAAAGTGTAAATTATTAGGTAATACCTAAGCTATAATTTATCAAGTACCTGGTTCTATCAAGTATATGCTACAAATGCCATACTTTTAAATCAAATGCAACTGAGACATTTGTTTGCAAATGTCAGAATGAAATCTCTATGTTGCTAATTTGAAACATTTCTTAAAGAGTAGTTAATAACCTGTTTGCAGAATTTAATCAATAATTACTTAGCAGAAATGGTGATTTAATGTCTTCCAGTCCTCGAAATGCTCTTCTATCATGTTAAAAACAGTCGTCCTGTGCAAATGAGGGGCAGATGGTGTTGGGTAAAATGGGCTAGTTCTTTTCTGGAAACTTTTGGGGAGGTGGAGTGTCATAATTATCATGCAAAGTTTTACCTATTTTTATTATTTCTTTATAATTGACAACTGAACTTTCTCTCGTGATACATAAAGGCAAAGCCTGGTTTTATGGGCCAACAAGATGGCTCAGCTGTGACCTGAATTTGATCCCCAGAATCCATATTGTTTAAGAAAAATATTGATATCTTCAAGTTGTCTTCTGACCTCCACACACATAGCATGGTAAACATATATACCATGGTGCACATGTACACACACACATACACACACACACACAAAATTGTGTTTTTAAAACTCCTTTTAAACTGGTATTAACTTGTTTGGAACATAAAAAACAGAACAAGGAAGAATCATTACAGTTTGGCTTAACTCTGAGACACTATCAATTCTCATACTCATAAAAATAGTGTTTTATTTTGTACTATAATACTGTCTACGTTTATCATCATTGCAGATTCATATTTCTGATCTTCCTATGGATATTCTGACCCTTTGAATGGTCAACTGTGTGTCAGGTTGTCCCATAAAACCTGCGAGTGACCTACAGATGGTGCTGCTCTGACGCTCCCTAATACCACTTCTGCAAACATGCAGAATTACCTAATATGATTTTACTTGTTATATTTCTTCCATATTATGGTTTCCTTACTTTCTAGTATCTAATTCAGACAAATTCAAATAGTCACGTAAACTTATGAACATAGCAGAGCATCTTTCTATTCCTATACATGCCAAGAACATAGGAATCTCAGAATTTTCTAAAAGGTACAAATATTACATATTCTTATTCTGTCTAAAGAGAAGAAGAAATATTTTCATGCCAATAGATATTTTTGTTTGATTATGGGTAATATTCCATTCTCAATCAGTAATACATAATTAAAGTAAAATATTAGGTATAAGGCTTGTCAGACTTCCTACATAAGAATCATAAAGTTACAGCCTAGTGCCTTAATTGGGAAACTGATAGTATTTGCCAGTTAATGGAAAAATATAGTAGAAATTACTTACAGTGAGGTCTTCATTTCATCTCAATAGGTTTTAATATTATGATAAAAATATTTCTGTATATAAGAATTTAAAATAAATCAAATTGCTCAAGATTTATAAACCTGCACCTGGCTGAAGTCTCAGGTAATTTAGGGTGATTTAAAATCAAATTCTGCGAGCTTTATAAAGATGCCATGTCATATGCCCTTGTAGAGGAAAGATTTACCAAGCTTGGCTTGTATGCTATATTTTCAAGACAACACCTGGCACAGACAATGAATCTATAAAGCACTTTATGATTTATAAGGACTTAAAGATGACTGCAAATATTTTCTTACGCAAACTAAAAGCCAGTCCTTTGTGTAGGAACCTCCCACTTAATACTTGCTGAGAGCCTGACCTTGAAGCTGAAGACACCATTAGCCCTTTGTTCAGTCCAGTGTTCCTGACAATAATGCTACTGACTTTTCTTCTTCCAGGTATAATGGATGTCTTGGTTATGTTACATCACAGAATGCAGTATGGTCTATTAAACAATAACTCGGACAGGTTATCTCTTTGGAAAGATATTTTCATAATCACAACAAATGAGTTTAAAACAATTGCGATATTTTGAAGTATCCTTTTTAGAATGCAAAACTCAGTGGTGACAAATCAGTGAAATTTGCTGTGATAATTCGTTTCATGGGACTACTGTTCTATGTTACCAGGTCTCCGTCTATCAGTCCTCTATAGACAGAAGCTTGGAAAGACCCAACAGGTAAGGATCTGGTGACCTTACACTAACTGAATATTCTATGCCAGCAATTGCTTTTTCAGTAGTCACCTTTCCTGATGAAATACTCCTGTCATTACATAATCATTTTAAGTACCAGACCTCATGGTGTGCATTCAATGACATGTGAATGCTTTTCTTAAATGATACCTTAATCAAAACTATAAGCAAAAAACCTCCCTTTCTTTATAAACTATCAACACTGTTTTCCACAACTGTGTGAAAGGAATTTTTAACAGTTTACTTGCCAATTAGATTGTTTTTAATCACTCATGATTAAAATAGAAAATATGGGAGTTCCAGTTTCAGGTTCTTCTCAACACATTAGGACAGCAAAAGAGCATCCTTTAGGCAAAAGAGTCTTGCTTTGCTAGATGATTTCCTTTTGTACGGCCCTCTCTTCTATTTTGGAACCTTTTTAAATAGATTCTTGTCATCATAACTATTTCTTATATATAAAAAATACATGATTCAAATAGAAATCATGACACTGAATTCCCAAGAACAGTAAGTTCACTGTACAGAAATGTGTACTTTAAAGGGTGATTATAAACACACACACACACACACACACACACACACACACACCACAGCGAGAGAACCTGCATTTGTACATTTGTATCAATTCTTTCAAAATTACCAAGTCCTAGAGTCCATGAAGATGTTATTAGATGTTATTTCTTAGGTAAGTAGATTAGTAAAGAAACTACAGTACATCTATATAATAGAATATTGTTCATCAATAGAAAGAAATAAGCTATCAAGAGACCAAAAGACATAGATAAAGCTAGAGACACAATACACTCGCTAGAGCATTCACCTAGCATGTACGAACCCCTTAACTCAGTCCCCAAGGCCACAATGAAAACTACACATGGTGACACAGGGCTATAATTGCATTGTAATTGGTAAGTAGAGGCAGGACAGTCAGAAATGTGAGGTCATCCTTAGCCTCAAGGCCAGACAATATGAGTACTTTGACAAAGTAAAAAATTTAGAGAATATTTGTTTTATTTGATGTGCATGTGAGTCTGAATGCATGTGTGTGCATCAGTCACACACAGGTGTCTGTGAATACAGGAAAAGGGCAATGGAGCCCAAGGAACTGAAGTTGCAGATAGTTGTGATGATAAAACATACAAATACCTGCTGACACAGGTGCTGGAACAGCCATCTCTCCAGCCCCACAAAATAATTTATTTTTTTAAAGGACATGGTTAAAAAAATAAATTACTATGGGGAAGAAACCAATCTGAAAGGATTATATATTGTGGTTCTATAACTGTCTATGGAGACAAGAGCTATGATTTTTAGGAAACATAAAGACACCGAGATGGATTAGAAAAATGGTACCCAAGGGATCTTTTGTGGGGATAAAAATCTGCTACAAGGCACATTCATAACAGACATATTTCATTATACATTTATAAACCCCTAAAATATGTCACAGATGGCATTCACCCAACATATAGACATCGAGAGATGACATGTCCAGATGGGGTCACTAGCTGTCACAAATATCCATAGACATACGAAGACAAAGATGCTAAAAAGAAAGGATCTCCATGCTCAATTGTCTTTTAATCTCTACAGAGATCCTAGGACTCACCAAGGATACTAAAATCTACTGACTCTGAAAGGTGTGGTACTTGCAGATAACCTATTACCAGCCTCCTATATACTGTGAAATGTGTATAATGCCTCGCGCAACACAGATGCTGTTACAAAGGGATTTGGGACTAGAGAGAGGGCTCTGGACAAGAGCACTTGCTGCTCATGCAAAGGTTTCCAGCTCCCACATGACAGTTCGCAACCATCTGTGACTCTTCTTCCACGGGATTCTATGCCCTCTCCTGACCTCCATGGACACCAGACACGAAGTGTAGTACACAAACATATATGCAAGCAAAACCCTCATAACGCATACAATAAAAATGAGTAAAACTTAAACAAGTGGCTGTTATAATGGATCACTTGGGGAATAATAACACAAGTTTGTACATGTTCAGTAGCAATCCAATCCTCAATATTCCCTGTGCATAGTTGGTTTAATCCAAGGATATGAAGAGTCTATACAGTCCAGTCAGATAATCTGAAACTTGAAACTTCCCTTTAAAAATGAGATCTGTGCATTTTTAAAGGGATGATACTACAGAATGTGTTTTGAGTATGTAGGAATACATTTCTCACTGTGCAGCTTTGTGAGTGCGAGGCTAGGTGCTATGTCATTGTCTAACGTGATCGACAGTTTTTGTGTGTACACATTAACCTCTTACAAAGCCAACCAAACTGATCCCATCTATTATCAGCTCTGCAAGTATGGCCGGTGACTTTAGGAAACGGAGGAAGAGCGAACCTGCAGTGGGCCCACCCAGGGGCTTGGGGGATCAGAGTTCGAGCAGGACCAGCCCTGGCCGGGCAGACCTCCCAGCATCAAGTTCCACCTTTACAAAGTCTTTCATCAGCTCTTCTCCTTCCTCTCCCTCGAGAGCACAAGGTGAGCAGTGATAAGTGAACTCCACTTGCTTTTTCACAATGTAACCTAGAGTGTGGGGGCGGGCCAATCCTACGGTGGCCTGTGCTGTCCATACTTGTAGTGTCTTGAAGGGAATACAGTTTCCCACAAAGCATTGCTCCTACTCAATCCAACTCAAACTGGCAAGTCACTTGAGTGTCTTAAAGAACTCAAACCAAGCCTTGTAGTGGTAGCAAATGCTTTTAATTCAGCACCCTGCAAACAGAGACAGGTAGATCTCTGTTAGTTCAAGGCCTGCACGGTCTACAGAGTGAGTTCCAGGATAGCCAAGGCTATTCAGAGAAACCCTGTCTAGGACAAAAAAAAAAAAAAAAAAGGAACTCAGACTAACATGTTACTATTTCTCAAAAACAAATTGAATTTATTATTTTTTTAAAACCCCAAAGTATTAAATAATTTGTTGTCATATTTACAGAAATGGCAATTACAGACTTTTACATGGTCATATTTTCTAATGTTATTATAGATAGCTAATTAATTTGTAGAATTAATTTGTAAAATAAGAATTAAAAATAGCAACAGAAAAATATGGCCTAAACATGCAACGGGACGCTTTAGATTCTAGACTAGAAAGCTATCTATTTAAGTCACTCTATCTTGTTCAACCTTCATTTGTACGAGAGCATCACATTCTCCCGTGTAGCACGGTAGTCTATAATGGTTTACCATAATAAGTACATACTGGCCTAAAGCCACAAATTCAAAACTTAGAATGAGGGGCCGTGCACGGTGAGATGGCTCAGTGGGTAAGGGCACTTGCCACCAAGCCTGACAACCTGAGAATTATCACAACTCATTCGATAAAGGAGAGAGAACAGACCCCACACACATACATTGTCTTCTGACCGCCACTTACTTGTAACATACATAAGAGAGAAGAAGAAAACAAGGGAGAGAGGGAGGGAGGGAAGGAAGGAAGGAGGGAGGGAGGAAGGCTAGCCACTTTTTCAGAAGGCCTGTCTCTGCTTTGAAAATACAGCAACCTAGGCATTGAAGGGACACAGTGGCAGAAGCATGCCAAATTTGGGGTCTTTCCAGTGTCCGGGAGTTAAAACAGAAGAGAATGGGTTTTAAATGCAAGTAAAGAAAATGTGCTGTATCAGAAGTGTCTGTGAAGGTAGACAGAGTCAGGTACACAGTAACAACTGCTGCACTAAAACTTGTTGCCAGACACTGGTTAAAGGGAAACAGTATCTGGTGTGTTTGCAAAAGGCACAGTTTAGATGACCGTCTCTGTGTAGGTAAGCAGCTGGCCTGTCTAAGACCTACCCGCCTTTCAGAAAGCCTTTCCTTCATTAACTAACACACCTTCGTTGTATTCTACTCATCCACACAAGCAAATATCCCAAGTAACAAGTCAGTCATAAAATGCCACGGATTCATCATGCTCAGATACAATCCAAAATGTAAAAGGATCCTGATAAATTTAAGTATTTTTCTTAAACCAGCTTCTTTTCCCAAGCATTACATATTAACTGAATGAACTGCCAATTTTTGGAGAATTTGGGGAAGATCATAATTTATAAATTGTTAGAGCGAGAGAGAGAGAGAGAGAGAGAGAGAGAGAGAGAGAGAGAGAGAGAGAGAGAGAGAGAGAGAGAGAAGATGCCATGCTTTATAGATAGGATTCGGGCTAAAAGACCATTGAATTGTGCAATAGAAATGTGTTAGCTACATCAAGTGTATTTCATGTGTGATTGTGCTCAGAGTAATGTCTACAAAGTTGCACTGAAAAATATTATCATGCTTTAGCACCAAGCATCCCTCTGAAATTAAAGCTCTGTGTGTTAAGGTGGTCTATATTAAACCCACACTAACTGCCTTCTCTTTGCTGTGCTAATATTGACCTGCTCTCCTTTCTCTGTGAACCTTTTAACTTCTCCAAATGTCTTTCTCCTGCCACGCTGCTCTGGACTGAAAGGTGGGGATAATAGCAAAATGTGTCCGCCCCTTTGCAATTACTCGGGGCTCAATGGCACCCCGTCTGGTGAGTTAGAGTGCTGCAACGCTTACAGACAGCATTTGGATGTCCCTGGGGACTCGCAAAGGTCCATCACTTTCAAGAACGGCTGGCAAATGGCCCGGCAAAATGCCGAGATCTGGAGTAGCAGCGAAGAAGCTGTTTCCCCCAAAATCAAATCACGTAGCTGCGATGATCTCCTGAATGAAGACTGCGACAGCTTCCCAGACCCTAAAACCAAGTCAGAAAGTATGGGTTCTCTGTTATGTGACGAAGACTCCAAAGAGAGCTGCCCCATGACGTGGACGTCGCCCTACATCCAGGAAGTGTGTGGGAACAGCAGATCTAGGCTCAAACACAGGTCAGCCCATAATGCTCCAGGCTTCCTCAAAATGTACAAGAAAATGCATCGCATCAACCGCCAGGATTTGATGAACTCGGAGGTCATTTGTTCTGTGAAATCCAGGATCCTGCAGTACGAGAAGGAGCAACAGCACAGGGGGCTACTCCACGGCTGGAGCCAGTCTTCCACTGAGGAGGTGCCCAGGGACGTGGTACCCACTCGCATTTCGGAATTTGAAAAGCTGATTCAGAAGTCAAAGTCGATGCCCAATCTAGGAGATGAGATGTTATCTCCTATAACCCTAGAAGGCCCGCAAAATGGTTTGTGTCCCAAGAGGCGATTTTCCATTGAGTCTCTGCTGGAGGAAGAAACGCAGGTTCGGCACCCTTCTCAGGGTCAGCGAAGCTGCAAATCTAACACCCTGGTGCCCATCCACATCGAGGTCACCAGCGACGAGCAGCCGAGGACACACATGGAGTTTTCCGACAGTGACCAAGACGGGGTTGTGTCTGACCACAGCGACTACATTCATGTCGAAGGGTCGTCCTTTTGCAGTGAAAGTGACTTCGACCATTTCTCATTCACCTCCTCCGAAAGCTTCTACGGATCCAGCCATCACCACCACCATCACCACCACCATCACCGGCACCTCATCAGCTCCTGCAAAGGCCGATGCCCGGCTTCTTACACTCGATTTACCACAATGCTAAAACATGAAAGAGCTAAGCATGAAAACATCGACCGACCCAGAAGGCAAGAAATGGATCCTGGCCTGTCTAAACTCGCATTTCTTGTCAGCCCTGTGCCTTTCCGAAGGAAAAAAATTTTGACTCCCCCAAAACAGACTGAACAGGCAAAATGCAAAGCCTCGGTGGTTGAGGCTCTGGACTCTGCCCTCAAAGACATCTGCGACCAAATAAAAGCCGAAAAGCGGAGGGGAAGCTTGCCAGACAACAGTATACTGCACAGGCTTATCAGTGAGCTGCTGCCTCAGATTCCTGAAAGGAATTCATCGCTTAATGCTCTCAAAAGGAGCCCCATGTACCAGCCGTTCCACCCACTGCCTCAAGATGGTGCTATTCATTGTCCCCTGTACCAAAACGATTGTGGGAGAATGCCTCACAGTGCCTCATTCCCAGACGTGGACACAACCAGCAACTACCACGCACAGGACTATGGTAGTGCACTGAGCCTTCAAGGTGGATGAGGTTTTCTTTCTTTTTCTCGTGTGGCTCAGATCCCATCCTTTCGCGTATTTGTTTGTTTGGTTTTTTTTTCCCATCCTGCATCTCATCGCTCTTGAGCCGTGAGACCGCGTGACGTCATATGTTGCCAAGCAAAGAGCTGTGTTGCGCAGGCGTGTCTGACTCTGTAGTTTCTCGCCCATGTGATATTTGACATCCGTGCATTGGCTGAAAGTAATCATCAATTCACAAACATTTACTCACTTAAAACTAAAAGAAAACTCAAATTTGCCACTTACTAGTAGGATTAAAACAGGTAGGATGTTGTAAAAAAACAAAATGAAATGATAAATCTCCACATTATTGAAGTCTGTATTTACTTATACTGACGCTACGCCGCAGGCTTCACAAACAGTAGCTGTTTTTAAAAAGCAGGGCTATACAGCTGGAAAGCTTCAAATCAAGACATTCCAGAAACTACTTTTCCAGCAAAATAGCCAAATCACCTCTCAAATTCAAAAGAATATATCAAGACAAAAAACTGTAATTCAATACATGTATCCCTAAGATCTATTTGGGATCATTATTAACCAAAGACAGTGGTTTCACAGACGTTTCTTTGATTTTTATATTAACCCTAGAACACTATACTTATTCACTCAAAGAAGTTGGTCCCTACAAGTTATTTGATAGCTCCTCCATTTAAGGGACACAATTTGGATGGAATTTTGTGAATGTATCTTTAAGATATAGATATGATTTCAACCATTCAGGGATTTCACTTTCTTCTTCCTATTACTTGGCTTACTCACTGGCTATTATATTAGGATAATCTTGTACTGAGATGTGAATTGGATTATGATGAACATGACTCTCGAGTAAGTCCATTTTCACAGTTAACACAAATGTTAGAAGGCAAATGACAGTTCAAATCAGAACAGGATACTTTGATACCCTTATCTAATTCTCAAGTGAATCTGTATAGGACATACTGGTCATGAGGCTAGAGTAAATATTCCAGACTTGGGGGTGGTTGTCAGGAGAGAAGCTTTATATGCTAGCACTGCAGAGAGCTTTAGCTCGATGCATTGTCCAATTGAAACCAGCATGAGTCAATGCATTTGTATTATTGTAAGTGCTGTTATACAATTGAAAAATTAAAGGGCAAAGAGGAGAATGCTTCTCAATATAAAACAGATTACAGTAACGGCAAGAGAAGTCAAAGCCCTATTAACTAAAAGTATATGATATAAAATATTTCTAGTGGCAAAAAACAAAGTGTTTAATAACCACTGGACAATTTTATTTATTGGTATTTATGTTCACTTTAATTTGGACTATACAACATGCTGGAAAACAATAAATTAGAATAAACAGGGCTGAGGAGATGTCTCAGTAAAGAGCCCTTCTTATCTACCAGAGGACCCAGGTTCAACGCCCAGTATGTGCATGGCAACTCACAATGGTCTATAACTCCAAACCTGGGGAAAGACAGCCACCAAAGACACTGCACACACATGGTGCAGAGACATACATGCAGACAAAAACCCATACACAAAATGATATCATATAAAAAGAGTAGAATAATAAATGGAATAATGATTTAATAATATTAATAGTGTGCTTTTAAACTTACTTGATAAAATAAAAAATTTGAACTTAAAAAATAGAATTTTTAATTACTTTCTCTTTAGACTGAAACAAGTTATAATCCAATTTTTTAACTGCCTTCTTCAATTTTCTGATACCCTGATATATAGTACATTATCAAAACATGAGTTTAAAGCATTGAAAAAATATACTATATACATAAATAAAAATCATCTTGATGATTTGTAGTATTCAACAAATTTATATTTGTTAAAGTGAGTAAATGTTTTTTAAACTTTGACCCAGTAACACAAGTAAAATTCTATGATGCTGCCAGACACTTTTACACCTTTAGTTACATCCTGCATGCAAATCACACAATGTGAGGTTTAAGAAACTGAGAGGGAGATTCGCAGTCATCACTTTTAAATGTAACTATTTATAATTTGCTTTAGTGAGGACAAGGCCTCACTATTTCATAAGCAAGTTGGCAACTTCATACGAAGTTTTCTGGTTATTCTTTTGTTTTCTGGAATAATTATTTTACTTTCTGATTAGTTGAACATTCTTATAGAAGAGAAAGTCATAAAAGGTATAGAATCATAAGGCCCAATAAGTATTTATAAACCATCTCACACATATACACACATAAATGCATACATACACACACATACATACACACATGCACACACATACATGCAGGCATACATAGGCACACACACATGCACATTGGGTAGGGTATGACTATAGTCCTGTGTCATGTTCATACTTTCTCTTTCTTTTCATCATCACTTCTTAGATTGTATTTTCACAAACATTGGTTTCTAGAAATGTGTTATTTTTAAATTTTCCATTCATTCTGTATCTTATAATAATTATTATATATTAGAAGCAAAAATAATAGAAATATTAATCATGATAAATTTGGAGCATGAAAACCCCGATAACTGGGAATCATCTACACCGATTACAGTCTAATTAATTGTCAATAGAATATTTTATATATGATTAGAATATTTGTTATTTGTGTATTTCTTCATTTTCAATGTGTGTGTGTCTTACATCATTACTTTACAGTTATGAGTTTTACATCCATGTTCTCATCAATGACATCTCTCCAAATCTGGGGGTAAAATGATTGCCACAAGGGAAGGCAGCTAGCCAGTTTCCTTTCAACGGAATGAAATCTCACTCTGGCTCCCCTTGTCCTTCCCAACAGATCACGAATCCCCTAGAAGCTACTCATCTACTCTGACTGACTTGGGAAGAAGCGTATCACGGGAACGAAGAGGAACTCCAGAAAAAGAGGTACGTAGTTGAGCAGTATTGGACTGTTTTTAAAGGACCTTCTGAGAAAGCACTTACCAGTCAGACATGTAACTCAAACCAGTAAATAATTGAGACCAAAACCAGGCAGCCACAAGAGTCTATAAACGATTTTGCTTAGAGGCTGAGTCTAGGGCCCACACTCTACTCCTTTCCTCTTCAGAATGCACTTTGGGCAGTGAGCCCTTTCTGAGTCTTGACTCATGAACCAATAGAGTTCTAGTCAGCCTGTTCTGTGTGTATGATCTGTACAAGTACTTTTGTTGGAGAATACTTCTGAAAATAGATAAAGGTTTTTATCAATCAAGTTCCTGAAGCATTAAGTTCTTATACACCCGTGAGTCCTGCTCCACCACCCTAAACCAGAATTGAAATGCCTGTTTCTAACTGCCTTGGAAGCCACAAGGGCTTTGACTGGCAGCTCCTGAGATAGCCTGTGGGAGCCTTATAATGTCAGAATTTGCCCAAGTTTGTTGATGCTCACTAGAACCACAAGGGAAGAAAAACGGGTGAAGGAATTACTGATATCATAGCTACATAGTATGTTATGCCTCAAGTGGATTCATGGGCCCAAGAGTTTGAGGGAAGGAGTAGGTATTACTTCACAGCTAAAAGATAAGACAAAGGATTCCTCAACCCTCCATTAGTATATTTCCAGCTAACCTCTTGGTAACTGGGCTACTTCTTGGATAGTCAATATTTAGTGAAGACTATGATCGTTTCCTTTATGTCTTTTGTCTCTTTTCTTATGATTCAGGTAGACTGGTGTCAATCCATAGAAGTTAGAACAGCTAGCCCTCCGCAACTGTCTGTTTGTAGAATTCAAAAAGGGCACACATAGGACAGATTACTTCATGGGCATCTTATTGTATTATGGTATTGATCTACTTTAATTCTAAAGCGAAGCCTGTTGATGAAATCAGCTATCTCCCTATTTATCTCCCTGGTCTGTGGGAACCAATAAGGTCATAACTTGTACATATTACTTAAATTAGATGTGTTTTATAGCCCTTATGTGAAATCTTAAAATTTTTTAAATTGCAGAATGTTTACCTTTCTTTTCAGAAATTGCCTGCAAAAGCTGTGTATGATTTCAAAGCTCAGACATCTAAGTAAGTGGAATAAAAATTCACTAATATGTTTGAAGCTCATTTTTACTATTGTTTTGTGTGTGTGTGTGTGTGTGTGTGTGTGTGTGTGTGTGTGTGAATGAATGTGTTACAAATCAGACTCAACACTCAATTCTATAACCCTCTCCAATCAGCTAGCTCCTTTAGAATTACTAACAGGCCGGATAACTCATCTTCATGTTCAGCTGAGAGTCGCCACATCTTAAATCCCATCAGTTACAAGAAGGACACACAATGAATTTCAGAAGGGATCTATAGAGAAACAAGAAAAGTATTTTTCCTAGAAACTTTTCTGTCAAGAATTGAGTGTTTAAAAAGCAATAGGGAGTCATTGTCCCTGCCTGGGGAGGGGAACTTGAGAGCATTTGATTGTCCAGCTACATCAAGGGCAGATAGTAGCATGAACAAGAACACCTGCGTGCAGAGGATCCGGCAGAGAAAGCTGTAACTCACAGCACTCAAAGCTTAGTGATTCCTGGGAGAACCCACTCCTCTCCTGGCTGTGTGGGGTGGGGTGGGGCGTTGATGTTTTCATAGTCTGGCTTTCCTGTTTCTTTAGGGACTTCTTCATCCAAAAGGCAAGACAGGTAAATGGGGGAGGTTAGTACGGAGCACACATAGAGATCTATAGAGGAGGGGACTGTCTCCTTCAAAAGCATGCCACCTCCCCATCACCAGAAATCCTCCCATGGATTCACCTCAAAGTTCCCATCATGACCTCACAGCAGTGCTTAACTGGGGCCTTGGTGAAGCGTTTGAGAGACAAACTACACCGTTACTTTGTTTCTTCTGTAGTCTGGGCAGGACATTGATACTTTATTTTTTGGTTTGGTTTGGTTTTGGTTTTGATTTTTTTTTATTGTTTTTTGTTTATTTTGTTTTAGGTGTGTTTTGTTTTGTTTTTCAAGACAGGGTTTCTCTGTGTAGCCCTGGCTGTCCTGGAACTCACTTTGTAGACCAGGCTGGCCTTAAACTCAGAAACCCACCTGCCTCTGCCTCCCAAGCGCTGGGATTAAAGGCGCTGGGCCACCATTCCCCTATCCAATATTGACACTTTATAAGGTGTTGGGGAAAAAGTTAGATAAACTATATCTATTTTATTTGTTCTTTGTGACAAGCCATCAAATTGTTTCCTAAGTATGAAGTGTGTACCACCCACGGAATAGCAGAGTATCTAACACAGGAACAGTGTCTGCCTACAGTTCAGCAGGTGTTCCAGGTATATTAAAAGGTGTACAGGAAGTTAAGAGGGAAAGGGGGAAGCAAGATGAGAAAAGTTAAAATGGAAGGAATGAGGGTTGATTTGATCAAAACACATTGTATACATGTATAAAATTCTCAAGTAATAAATTGAAAACAAAGTCTAATTGTGAAAAAATTCCACAAGACTAAGCCAATGAGATGGCTCAGGGGATAAAGACTCCTGACATCAAGCCAGACAGCCTGATCCTTTCTTTATATATAATGGAAAGAAAGAACTAATACTTATGAGTTGTCTTCTGCTCTCCATACATGGTGTTTTGTGGACACCCACATGCATGTGCATGCACACATGTGTGCGCACACACACATATACACAAATAAATGTAAAATAAGTAATAAAAAATACAAATAAGTTTCAAAGATAATAGGATGCACATCACAGAAGACAAGGACAGGAACATGACTGGACCACTTGAAATTGTCCCACATGCCAAGCCCTTCCCCTATTCTTGGTCCCCCATCCTTCTCTGGAGATCCCTGATGGAGAGTTAGGGGATCTTTCCCCACATTGCAGTAGGGGAAAGGCTATGGTACTGCCTGCCTGTACAATCCTAACTTTCACAGAGAGCATTTGTGTGTGTGTGTGTGTGTGTGTGTGTGTGTGTGTGTGTGTGTGTATCTAAACTAATGGTAAAGTATATTCACCAGCCACCCATCAAAGCCAAGAAGAAAGTGGGTCTGCTCATGCTGGGAATAGGTTTGTCTTATTCTAGCTTCATGATCCTCCTCTTGTTCTTTTCTCAGAAGATATAAAGATATAAAAATAACATCTGTCACCCCCAATGCAGTTCTATATTGTGTAACTTCCAAGGCTCATAAACCCAACCATCTTTGAAAACTGTAGAAGCAGCCAATTTTAGTCATTTTAAATTAGAAGATGGGAATGCTTTTTTATGTAATATGAACAACAACAACAACAACACACACACACACATATATGTGTTTTAAATAAGTATTCACTTAAAGTTATTTTTATTATTCAATAATAATTATAAAACTATTCATACTATTACTCAACTGTAATAATTATAACACTACAGCTAAGTAACTCACCCCCAAAAATGTGTCAATTGTAGCTAGGAGAAGGAAGAGATAACTTCTCGTTTCCCATAGGATTTCACAATAGCCAGCATTTTAAAATGCAATAAAAATACAGAAAATTATCAAAACGGGACTTTAGCTCTGGCATGAAGGGCAGAATTTTGAAAACTGGAGAATAATGCAACTTTCCCCTTACTAAATATATTCAGAATTTTAAATGAATATAGAATTTTACTATATCAAGTAGAAAGTATCTCTATTCATATTAGAAGAAAAATTCTTACCTATAATTCCCATGTATATTCTAAAATTTTAAGTTGGTTATGTTTAGAAATGCCCTTGGTATAAGTCAAATTATTAGGTTACAAACATTACATGACTATATACTAGCAAGGTGACAATAATCTGTCCCCTCTTTCAAATTGCATATCATTGCAGGATATGATTTACACAGGGCGTGAACTATATACTTGCTCTTCAAAATCACTTCTGAGATTTAATAAGCAACTTGTTGAAATTCATAAGGAAAATCCTCATCTAGCTGAGCTTGGTAGATGTGTATATGTGGGGAGCATATTTCTCAGATAAATAAAGAATATGGATCATAATACCAATTGCTATTCATTCAGAAAGAGTCCACTAATCATGACCATGTCTCCTCCAGGGAGCTGTCCTTTAAGAAAGGGGACACTGTCTACATCCTCAGGAAAATTGACCAGAACTGGTACGAGGGGGAACACCACGGCAGAGTGGGCATCTTCCCAATCTCATACGTAGAGGTACGTCCTTTCTCCTCACCTCCTGAAGGATGCTGTCCCAAAGGTCATCACACGTCTACGAAACCAACAGTTCTTCTCCTTTACAGAAACTGACGCCCCCAGAAAAAGCGCAGCCTGCGAGACCACCACCCCCAGTCCAGCCCGGAGAGATTGGAGAGGCCATAGCCAAGTACAACTTCAATGCAGACACGAACGTGGAGCTCTCCCTGCGAAAGGTAACCTGGCCGTGCTTTTCATCGGGGTGTTTCCAGTAACTGCGATTCTGAAGCTGAGATAGGTTACCTTCTTTTCTAGAACATTCTAGGTCTTCTTTAACTTCTACAAAAGATTCAAGACTGTCCAGGGTCACTGACTGCTACCTCTGGTCCCTGTAACCCTTCCCTGTGAAACACAGAGTTCTGAGAGTCTGTCTGTGGCTTAGCCTAAGAATCCTGACCCTGAGTTCCCTCCAAGGGGTGCCTCTTCTAGATACTAAGAGCGCATGTGTAGAACTCTAAGAGGAGAGTGCATTTTAATTATAAGATTTCAAAATATCTTTATACTTCCTCACTACTCAACCTTAAATAAGTATACCAGTACTTACTGTTCTCTATCTTGGAATCAAGGAATTGTCCAACTGTATTGAAAATATGACCTCTTTAGAAGCCTTTTTGAAGAGCTATCTATCCAATCCTGTTTCCTTGATCATTCTTTGCTAAGCCTTGGGATGGATCCAAATTTCTCCAACAAGCTATCCACTACAAGTAATTTGTCTGAAAACAAAAATCCAAAGGAACTCTTTAATTTCCTTCCTTGCACAGGTCAGGATAATAAATGAAGCACTGATATCATTTGCTAAGCATTTACATAATACATTTGAGGCAACCAGGTTTCTACACAGCACAGAAAATATGCTAGTGTTAATTGGGGTGGTCATTGGGGTGGTCTAGAATGTGCTACTCCTGTGGATAGTAGGTAAGGTGAAGGCAGTTCAGGGCTGCAGGAGGCAGCAGGAGGAAGCCTTTCTCCTTCCATCCCTAGGTTGGCATCATCAGCAATCCTCTCTCACTTTCCTTGTGCTTTACTTAACCCAGAAAAACCACACAGCACTGCACAGTGTACCTTCTTCCGTGCCATCCTTCAAGATACCCCAGGAAAGCCTATCAACTGCCTGTTCTGGGCATATGAGAAAATCGGTGCCCAGAAAAGGGAGACTCCCTTTTCTTCAGTACGTTCTGCTCGGTGGTGATTTAACAAACCATTTAACAAACCCTGCAGTGCTTTGAGTTAAAGAGACCCTTCAATGCACTGGCACTGGAAGGGGCGCCCTGCTGTGCTGAAGCTGGACAGTAGATGTCACCACCATGACTATCAGACCCAGTTCCCCACACTTCTATAGCGCCTCCTAGCTGCACCTGCTGGGTTTGCCCTTTAACACCAAACAGCTCAGCAGCTCCCTGATTTGGTTCTGGCCCATGTATGGTTTTGAGTACGGAGTTAAATAATGTTACCTGACATGGGTCTGGTCATTGTGATCACAGAAATGTCTACTGTTGCAAAAGCTGAAGATTCTACTCAAGCGCTTAGTGGGCACAGTTGTCATAGCCACTCAGCACTTAGAAGGGATGCTGGTGTTAAACTGTCATGATCAGAGCCAGGGGGACAGAAGCCCTCTCCACAGCTATGAATATTCTCAGGTGCCACCTCTGCCTCATCCCTTTCAGTCACTCTGTCACCTCTCAGGACATGCAGAAGGATTACAGCATGCCATCCGGCATTGTGCCTTCCAGAAGATGGCTTTTGTGACCCATAGTAGACACCATTTCTTCTTCCCACATGTCCTCACAATGATTCTAGTAGAGACCAGTCATTGATAAGGCACCTTTCATACTGTTTGTCTTTTGAAATAACTTCCACAAGTCGTTTTATCTTGAACCTGCATGAAACAAACAGAAGCCCATTCCCAGCAACCGAGCATCCTTAGGACTCGAACATCATGAATGGGAGGTTAGCTTACATCTTTGCTAACAACCTATGCTTTTCTAATAAACACTGGGACCTTGATCCCTTTCTTCCAATCAAGTAAAAACTAGAGGTATAAAACTTTTCCAAATAGAAAACTACCGTTTTACCAGAAAACAATGACAGTTACATTTTTTTTTATATAATGTCTCTACTTATAATGCATTTTCCCAACGCTCATTCCAGGGTGACAGGATTATTCTTCTTAAAAGAGTTGATCAAAACTGGTACGAAGGTAAAATCCCAGGAACCAACAGACAAGGCATCTTCCCTGTTTCCTACGTAGAAGTTGTCAAGAGGAACACAAAAGGTGCTGAGGATTACCCGGACCCTCCTCTACCCCACAGCTACTCCAGTGATAGAATTCACAGCCTAAGCTCCAACAAGGTGAGAAGCCATGCCATCATTGCTCCCTCTGTGCTTGGGATCGCAGTAGGCGATTTGGGGGAGAGCAGACAATCCTATCTACTGAAAAGAAACAAATCCATGGATCCATATATACCTGAGTTTCAGGTTAGAAATTCTAAGTTACTTTTCCTCAAGTACGTGCTGGTGTAAAAACTTAATGTTTGCTTTTGTTAATTCCATTCTCAAGTTAGAGTCTACAGAGAGAGAGAGAAAAATGTTAGTATCATCAACCTATCTTTACACCTCTCAATATTTCTGTGTATATAAATTATACACATATAGATATATTATATATATATATATAGCATATCTAATCATTATACAATTTCTAGGTATATAATATTCTATGAATGTCAACGTATTTTCTTCATAGACAGCCTAAGGCATTATATTTCATTTAGGGCCTATAATTCCATTAAATATGATAATTAGAAATACTCAGGTTTTTATTATTTTGAGGGTCACAAATTCCACTGTTTAACCAAAGCTGGTAGCTGAAGATGATTGTTTTATCCTTCTCAATACAATCTAGAAAGGACCTCCCACCCTGAACTGATCCATTAGACAGGGCTATTTTTCCCCTTCCCTTATCCCCAAATTTTTTCCCTCACTTTTCTGTTGAATTAGAAGATATCTCATGGATGTAGGAGTTTCTTTCTCCTTTACAGTTATTTTAAAATATAAAAATGTAAAGTACATGTAAAATTATTTCCAAAATATTGTCAAATGCCTCCCAACAATGAAAGTGATGTATTCGGTTGTAGTTTGTTAATTGTTGAGCTCAGGGCAATAGATAACAGACCATTAAGACTGAAAATATGAAGTCAAGTTTATTTTCAGACAGTTTCCCCAGGAGTCTAAACCACCCTACCTAAGTAAATAATCTATGAGTCTATCTCAATTGAGATATTTTCCTTTGAAAAGTCTAAGATTTGGCATTTTATGAATTCTAAACCTCTTCAAAAACTAGGTTTTAGTCATGGATAATTACCATAAATTCTCTTTCCTGCGTAACTGAGCAGTTTGCACCAGTTTGATCATGAGGTTTCCAGAATTTAACATTTAGAAGGCAATATCCTTCCTTCAGTAGTTTCTGTTGACTGTAGAAAAAGAATCTTTACTCATCTATATAAGTTTTGCCTGCCATCCATTTATCTTAAGAGAACTCTCAGATGATCCTCAAGTCATTGAACCTTCAAATAAACGGATGCAGGAGAGAAAAGAATTTATCTATAAATGCTTACTTGGCCTTGGAGAACTTCTCTCATGTGCTCTAATTAACGATGGTGAGCTAATGCTTTAAATGAGTATTTTTGTCTTTTTCCTGAATACATTTTAAATGGCATCGGTGGCTTGTGTTATTTATAATACTGCATTTTACAAAGAAGAATGTACAAACGCCAAATTTTAATAGAGGAATGTACAAGATTCACTAATAACCAATTGTCGTGCTCTTACTGCTTAAAAAACAACAACAACAACCTCTTTATGTTGATAATTTGAAAGAAATTCTCATTTCATTTCAACTGGCTATCTATCCTGTGATGCCATTGGCTTAATGAAGGAAATTCCTGTAGTGTTGTGGTGGTCAATTTCAGGAAAAAAAATGTTTAGTGAAAGATACAAAAGCAGAAAAAAGATAGACCTTCTTTTTCTAATTAGTATTTGCAAATAGAGAAAGAAATGCATTAATAACTTTTGAATCATTCCTTGGCAAATTCACATAGCCTGATGTATTTCTATTTTGAGAAAGGCTCCAATATAATTGGTATTATTTCCTATTTTGGTACAACAGAGCCCAATTCTAATCCCTTTTTAATATGAAATAACTTTGACTTTGTACTATAAGTATGTTTTGTGAACTCCTTAATCAAAATTAACATTTAATTTTAGTATTATCAAGTCCATTTTAAAGTTTTTGCTCTTTGGCCCTTTAACAAGAATAGAGGTGACATGGGAACAATAACAGTGAAGTCAGCAGTAGCAGATTACATTTGTAATGACCATGGTGAAATCTAGATATTTCTCATGCAAATAATATTTCTGTCCAGATGAGAGAAAAAAATTCAAGTCCTCATCTTGAGTTACTATCAGTTTGACTGATTCCCAAAATCTAATCACTAAGATCAACCCCAACACTTCTGTGTTTGCAACCAGAAGTGTAAAATAGAACTTTAGCCAGTAAGAGAACTGGCAGACTATCAGATGAGACTTCACACCTTAGGACCAACGCAGCTGTCAATCTATCACAAAACAAGTGTACAGTATGACTTCATATCAGTAGCTCAGCAGACTTAGATCCCATATGAAGATGCTCACACAGTTGTGTTACACTTGGTGCTATTCGCGACACCCCATGATGAGATTCCATCCTATTTCTTTTAAAACATAAATCAGTTCCACTGGTGCCCCATCCTGCCACAGGACACTTTAAGTCAATTATTCAGTGGGAAATAGACAAAGAGAAGCCCAAGGCTTCCCTTGGCTGTGTGTGTAAAGTATCCTAAACGGTCAACCAGAATGTGCATCCCCAGCAACCTTTTCTGAAAGACTTTGCCTCACAAGCCAAAGTCAAGTATCTAGAAAGCATGAACTTAAAGCTCACCTTGCCGGCCTCGTATGCACAGCTTGTAACATTGCTTTTCCCCTGTACAGTGAGGGAAGAGCAGTGTATCACACATGTTACTGAGTAGGCTCTTTAGAAGTACTTCTTTTGAATTTGCACTTGTTTTATTTAAAACATTCAAACTATATCAATAATATTAACATATAAATCATGATATTTTTGATGTCCCAAGATCCAGCTTCATAGCTTAGATTCCTTGGGCTCACCTAGACTATCACTCTTAGCGGATGGCCCTGTGTGGGCATCGCCTGTCCGCTTCAGTGGAAACATTTACTTTGGAGATGTTTGAAACTTTGAAGCAGTGATTACACAAGATTGGCTTCATTCAGATCATGGGCCTCTGTGATTAAGAAATATATTTTAGCATTTATTCCCTTAAACATATGCCCGTTTATACTAAGTCTAAAATACTTTATGTCTCATAAATGGGACAACTGTGAAAACTCAAGAGTGGGCACCTCTGTGGGGAGGGAAAACGGTCAATCAAATCAGAGAGTAAGCTATATCATAGCTTAGTCATTAGATATCCCCAGAAACACTTAAAACATATAGACAGGCATCCATGTAGTCTCAGAGAGGTAGATTAATAGCAAGCCTTTTAGGTTGGCATTGCCCGCCTTCATGATGTCTATGAAGTGCCCTCTGTCTTCTCTTTTGATGGTGGTATCTTCCGTAACTAAGAGTGTTTGGTTGCTCATGTAAGGTTTACAGTTAGCCTAAATGATTTTATGCATTTAAGTTTCGAATAACTTCTCCCCATCTAGAAATCTTCTGATTGTCTTCCACTTATTGTCTGTGCTACAGCCTAAAATTATATTCATCACTGTACCTCTGTCACTCATTTTCATGTGTTACTATTTTCTTTGTTTTACTTCATAACTCCTGATCATTTGTAAGTTGGCTTCGAGCGAACACACCTGTCTTCCCATGTACAATGCTATGCCTGGCCCAGAGAAAAGAGCCATTCAGGGAACTGCCCAAGGGAGGCTATCCCTGACAGACTGGTGTCCACCAGCAAACCCATTGGCTCCAACACCGTCATCTTTCCTCGACAACTTCTTGATTGAATTAGAGAAGTTTAGTGCTTTAACCTTACCATCTGACCAGGCCAAACCAAACATCCTAAACCAGGTCATCCTTGAAATTAAGGAGGAGCCCTCTCCTCTCCCCCTCTCACTGCCTCCAGCCTCTGTACCAGTCGAATCACCTCACCGTCTATCATCTTCTCCCAACTCAAGTACCACTTCAACTAAGGCCCAGACTGCTACCACAGTATCCCTTCAGGATCACACAAAGGATACTCAAAGCAAATTTGTAGATTTGAATAAAAAAAGAAGGGGTTTTTCAGACCCTACCAAGATCCTTGAAGCCCTAGGTGATAAATTTGTGGCCTCTGCATGCACCAACGTGGGTGCCTTGCCTATAACTCTTCCTGTCATTGGAGAGGAAGATGAGGACAGCCATGAGGGGCTTGCATACCAAAGATGGCTGCCAGGATCTCAAGAACAAGCTGTCACATGGTATGACCCCAGCAGTACAGAGATGACACCAGAACTTCACATCAAAGAGGAAGAAGAAGAAGATGAAAACCCAGACTGCTTAACACATTCACTAGGCATTACCACACATCCTAGGAGCCCCAAGGAAGACATCAATGCAGCCAAAACCAGTAATGAGGTATCTAATTTTGCCTAGTTACTTGGGACTAATCAGTCATACAATTATTCAGAACAGTTAATAATGTTACTAAATACCTACTTCTGACACTGTCATAATAGGTTTCTTTATGTGGAGCATAAGTAGTAGAACTTCTGGGGTGGAAGGATATGCAAAGACAACATAGTTTATTAAATGATGGGATACCCCACTCTCATTATCCCTTTGTCACTGTAAATACAACTTTTATACACTCAAATTTATTGCCTTTCTAATATTACAATATTATTAATAATAGCTAAGCCTTAGCTCTTAGTGTCGGGTACTGTTCTCAGAGCCCAACATCGTTAATTTTCAAAATCCCAGAGAGCCTAGGCAGCATGGTTACCCTTGCTTTAGAGAAGAGGAAGCAGATAGGTAAACAGGCTTGTCTAATTCCAGGAAGAACAAACAGTGCCCCTTATGTACATGAGAGTAGTCTGCAGACAGAACAACAAAGTAAATAAAGCAAAATGTCAAAAATTAAATAGTTTTCCTATCCCTGTTTGACTCTTCTGGGAGAGTTGTTTCTCTTGAGGTTACAGCTGCTTGTATTCTGGGTCCTGCATCTTTGTCCTACAAAGGACCTTGGCTAGTAGTTTCCATCAACATAGGAAGGGAATGACCTGAACCGTAGGTTTATGAACGTCTCTCTTTAAAAATTAACTAGTTCATCTCTCAAATACAAATTATCTAAATTCAAGAGCAAGTATGATTATCTATAAACTATGAAATTATTAAATCAAAAAATAAAGTTTGTAGCACACTAAGTCATGGTGATATTACATAAGTCATTTCCTTCCATGATTCCTCTACCTCTAAATGACCAGCCATGACTATAGAAAAGATAGCCGCGCCTTAGTGACACAGAAAATTCACTATCATAAGCCAAGCATGCAACTAAGTATATCATTTAAACATTGAATTTTCCCTTCAATATTACCATCTTGAAGGTGACTAGACATGAGAAGAGGTTTTGTTTATGGGCTGGGCTATCTGCCTGTTTCAGACAGGATCTTAGGCATAGTGTCTGTCCTTCTAAGGTTAGCAAGAGCATCTCTGCTCCTAGAAGCTCCAACTCCACTGTCTATGTGACTACATACCTTATGTTAGTCTACCTTACAAGCACATGATGTGTCATTACAGAGTTCTAGGTACTTTACTGCCTTCATGTTAAGGGAAAAAAAATGTCCTTACAGACAGACTAGTAAAAAACAGACATTAGCAACCACTTACATTCCCACTGAGATTTCAAAATCAAAATGTAAAGGACTAAGTCAGTGCTCTCAAAGCAAAAATACATAAATGCTACTTTTCCCAAGTTATTTTACAATTTTAAAGTTATTAGATATGGAAGGTACTCTTAAGACCATGTCCCTTCGTTTGGACACACGCATAATCACATCTTGTCTTTCCTCAACATTTAAGCCACCTCCATTTGCTTCGAGAGATGGAACTGCTACGCCTTTCCCCAGCTGTCTGCTCCCTTCCCCTCCAATTCCTCCTCCTCTGACCTCTGTCTCTGACCTGGCTTGTGAGCTTTTTCAGCCTTCCCCGCCATCCTCACCTCCTCTCCTCCCCAAATACCCTTATCATCAGGAGATACGTTCACCAAAACCAAAGGTAATTGCATCTTGAGTGTGGTTCAACTTACTGCATGTCTCTTCATAATGTTCATTAGGTGTATGCATTTGGATTTATGCCGCCTTACAAGATCTAAAAAGTTATGTAGATTGTGACTGCTAACTCTTAACATCATCAGCATGGCCTCCACCCCACAATTGAAGAGTCAAATCTGCATAGCAACCGTACCCATATTGAGAAGCTTTGAGTCAACTTGGGAGCTATCACTTTCAAAGGCACAAGTTTAGTGCCAGCCAGCTTGAGTCATTCCTCAATAGACGTGATACCTTCCATCCTTTCACCCATCACAGGTTCACAGTGCCTAAGATCAGAGTGGTCTTGGAACTTACTTGTCTAGAGCCCCACTCTTTCATAAGATACTCCAAGGATGATCTTTGGTGTTGACTGCAGAGCATCCATCTCTGACACTCAAAGTCCAGCAGCCCAAATGGCACTTAACTCTCCCTAGGATTACTACTTTTTTGTACATTAATGATTGGTCTTGGAAAGCAATAGTGATAATTCAAAATAAAAACAGAAAGCATTATTAACAATCCAACATGAAATCTCTCAATCACAAAAAATTTTTGATTCTAGAATGAGCCTGACCCCAAAACCTTTTTCTTCAGATTTGAAATAAAAATTCATCCCCAAATTTCATCTTTTGAATGTGAAACAAGGGCTTCTGTAGATCAGAAAGGAGTTAAGGCTCTAACACAACCATGATTCCATAGCAGTGAACACCCATCCACCACCAGACAACATACCCGTCTCTGGGATGCTCCTCTACATACGAAAAGAGATCTTGGGAAGAAAGGTTAATCTAAGGACCAGTTTTTCTCTACTCTTTGAGTCTTCATCTTAGCTAGCAAAAGATAATTTAGAACTTTTAAGAACTACAATACTTAGATCATGTCTAATCAAGGCTAAAAGGTGCCTTTTAGCATGCTTTCTGTGGCTTGATCTTCAAAGCAAACATATTTATTCCTTGCTTCCTATAACACTCATCAACTTTGATGCTTAATCAGTGCATGAGAAAGTACCTCTAGATCAACAGCTCTCAACCATCCTAACACTGTGACCCTTCAAAACTGATCTTCATGTTGTAGCGACCTCCAATCATAAAATTATCTTCCTTGCTACTTCATAACTGTGATTTTGCTACTGTTATGACTTGTAATATAGATATCTTTTGGAGCTAGAGGGTTGCCATGGGGGTGTGAACACAGGTTGAGAACCACTGTTGTAGACACTTACTTCTCTGACTTAGATGTTGAATTCATCATTATAGTAATAAGGGGAAAGCTAATATGTAAAATGTTTTATCTCTACTGTGAGAGCCAAGAATATTTCTCATGATCTTTTGAGATCAATGTGTCAAAAATAACAAGAGAGTGAAGTATTCACAATAACTACATTTGAAAATACTGTTTTAATAAGTATATTAAATTACTAACTTCAGGAAAAGAAACCTTTGTCTCTTATATTTTACCTCATGTTTGGGAACAAATGCTGGACATTAATTCCTCATTGAGTTTTCTAAACCATGGAAAGAAAGCACTGACATAAAAGAAAAATAATATTTTAATAGTCATAGAACAGTGTAGTTAGGTATTCTGTTCATTATAGGAACATTTTTGTTAATCCATATCAACCATTCTTTGACTCACATGAATAAGGGAGAGGAAGAAAGAGGGAAGGAAGAAGAAATGGGGAGAGGAAGAGGGAAAGAGAAAGAGAAGAAGGAGGTGAGGGAGAGAGGGGGAAGAGGGGGAGAATATCATGGCCGTTCCACAGACATCAGACCTGGACAGTCTCAGAACTTGCCATTTCCTCTTTCAGAAAATGTCACATGAGCACACACAGTGAGGTACAAGGAAGGTTAGGAACCTTCAGTGACCCTCAGTGACCATGTGCTTGAGTGGAGACAAAACCAGGACTGGACAGTGGAAAGCATCCAATATCCTCTTCCATAACCGAGCATTCAATATCCTCTTCTATAAATGAGAATCCAATATCCTCTTCCAGAAGAAAGCATCCAATATCCTCTTCCATAAGTGAGAATCCAATATCCTCTTCCATAAGTGAGAATCCAATATCCTCTTCCATAAGCCTTACACATGCATGACAAGTATGTATCATCCTGAGAGACTAGAGACCATAACTTGTCATGATCATGAAATTTAGCCTAACCTAGAGCTCCAATCTTTAACTTAAAAGTTAGTCTTACTGCTCTTCTCTTAATTCTAGTCAAATTCCAGGTCATGCATTTCTAGCTGGCTGCCATAGATAGAAAAAATAAAGCAACCTCATGTCAAGATTTGCTTGTTCACTGCCATAGAGAAGATCTTTCTTTGAAAAAAAAGAATGTCAAAAGAAGCTGTGGTCAGGCAACACTCGATATTTGATTATATTTTTCCACCCCTTCCTACAAAAATTTCATTTTCTTCTTAAGATCACTGTTAGAACATTTATCTCTAAAACTACTAACACTTTTTTGATAAAGCTTGGTAAGCATTAGGCCAAATTTTCTCTTGTCTCACCTTGTTTATTACTGCCTACCATTTGGTTGAATGCAGAGAAAACAGGCCCGTTAAAGATGGCTTTGGATGCCGTCTTTAAGCCTTCTCCTAGGAAGGAGGTCTTAGCCACACAAATTACATTCACATTCTCTTGCCAGTTTCGCTTTCCACACTTTTTCTTCACTGCGCGTCCCCTTACTGTAGTAGCAGCTGATCCTGGAAGGATGAAAGCTGAACAGAGCAGACAGAGAAGCCCTGTGCCGACTGTTCACCCTCCCTGTCGCCCAGTATGGCGTGCCGTGTGTGCTCGTGGAAAACCGGAAATCGAGAAAGTTCCTCCCGAAGGCCTCGTAATGAAGCAGAGAACTAACCCACTTCTTATGGCTTTTCTAGGCTGACTTAAAAGGCAAACCATCTGTCCTGGGTAAGCCACCTCGGAGCCCAGTGATGTCTAAGAGGTCCTGCGGCTCACCTGTCAGCGGTTCCCACAGGGTAGGGTCGGACATCCCCTACCTGCTGCAGCCATCCTGGCCACCCTGGCTCTTCCTTGGGTGACTTTGCTGTGATCGGGCAGGAAAGTGAGGCCGAGGAGTCCCTTGAGATGAGACGACCAATGGTTGAGGAGCTAGGGTGTCAGATCTGAATGGGTTGTGCGCTGCCCTGTTAGATGGGTAAAGTTTACCAAATCCCAAAGGGCACCTCCAACACTTCACAAACAAAAGCGCTGTGTGCACTGTTTTCTGCATGTCTCCCTACCATATTCAATTGCAGCCATCATTTTTTAGTACAGATAACTAAACTGTGACCTGTCATATATAGAGTTCGCCTGCTTCCGGCGATGTTAACTCTAGTGCATTTATTTTAAACTGTGAGCCATTTCAAAATATTCCTTTGCTCAGGAGGAAGAGAACCTGCCCAGTTCTCTTCACTACAGTCATCCGTGTGGTGCTGCCCCCTGGGCATCTACGTGTTCCCAGTTCTCTCATATCTTTGAGGTCAGTTGCTTCTCCTTCAACTCTGCAGTTCTAGAACATCTGCAGAACTTGGCTGGGTGCTCAATGGTACCCTGAGTTCTGGGGACCAAAGCCAAGGAATGTGGGGTTTAGCATCTGTACAGATCTCAGGGTTCCTTTCACCATATCTAAGTTAATGGGCCCTGATTTAGCTTCGGCTGGCCTGCCACACAGCTCTGCATTTCAAGATCTCAGGGCTTAATTTTTAGCGTTCCCTTTCTATTTCATAACTATGAGTAGTGTTTCAAAAGGATGGCATTTTCTGCTTTTTGATTTGCATAGTGAGATCTTCTTCTGTTGCTGATGCAGACTCAAGACTACCATAGGGAGAAGGGGCTGTCATTTTGTAGAGATCAAGTCTCTACTGAACAGCCTTCTAGAGTTAACACAAATATGCGCAGGAGGGAAGAAGAGAGAGACCAGACAGAGACAGACAGAGAGCCAGAGAGTACGTTAATTTTATGAAACTTAAAGGAACTCATCCATAATTTCCCAGGCCTTAGTAAGATTACCCTGAAGGTTTTTTTTCCTTGCCCTTATTTCCATTTTATAAGTTTGTATATTATTTAAATGTTTGAGGACCAGAAGAGTCTCATTTATTTTGATTTGTGTTTCACACATTCCTAATCTATGAGGGAAAAGAGGCCAGTAAGTGGTATTGTTAGCAGAATCACAGCCTGCAGTTTCCGACCGATAAACACTACAGCTAGCATCTGTTGAGAAGGAATGAGTTGGGAGGCCAAGAGCTACTTGCGATGCTTGAAAAGACTTTCTCCACAATGATTTTTAAAGTAGCAGCACATACTTTTTAAAGAACCATCTAACCTATAGCTGATCCTCCTACGATAGCTTAAGGGAAGTATAAATAAATGGCTTTCAAACTTGTAGCTGCAACAGTGTGTGTTGTCTACTGATCCCGAATCCTAGGAAGAGCTTCAAAGAAGCTTCATAATTTTTTATAATTGATCCTTTAATCTTTATAATTGATCCTGGCTGTGCTCAATACCATGTGTTTAAAACCTGCCTCTTTTGTATCCATTTCTATAATCATTGTTTAAAAAAAAAAAAAAAGGAAAACTCGATGCAGCGTGTACTTATGAAAATCTCTTGATGAAACCATTGCTTTTATATAGTTAATCACCATGGTGACACTGAGGAGAAAAGACAGACATTAAATATTTATGGCACCATGATACTGGCATGATGCATCTCTGGGTTTTCAAATCTTTGTTGAACTCTAAAACTTTACCAAGAGAATATAACCGTAGCCCAACTCTTGCTCAAAATGTCTTGCATGGTAATGGCAGCCTGTTAACTTGAAAGCTGCTTCCGTAGGCTCACAGTTTGTGTAAGCCTCTCTAAATGTTGTAAGTGTGTATGGTTCTATATTAATAACCTCAGCACTGCTGAGGTGCTAGGCATGATAGAAATGCCTGAGCAGTTAAACTAGAAGTCAACACAGACCTTAAACTGTGCTGGATAGCAAACCATTTCTTCTCGAGAATTGAGACTGCCAAAAAGGAAGAGCACATCCAGAAAAACAGATCCTTATCTACTTCAAGTTATCCTGTAGGCTTCAGAATATCCTTTCAAAAGTCAATCTAGGCTGAAGGAATTTAGTCCCTGTTGACAAAGGCAAAAACAATTTAGCATGTTATTACCACCGCTGACCATTAGGTGGTGATAGGGTGCACACACAGTAGCAAAGATGGTATCTGGAAGCACTTCGCTTGAATAACTCACAGGAAACATAAAATGCGGATGCTGAATTTAACCAAATCAATCCAACTAGTCTGTCATAATGTTCATTCAATGAAGGGCCAATCGAAATTCTCCTTCGAATTGTCTTTTTTTTTTCATTTAAGATTAAGGAGAGGAACCTGTACATGGCAGAAGAAAACTATGAGGTGAATTATCTATTCCTTTACGGGCTCCATGACGGGGCAAGATGCTTCTTTATCCTGTCTCCCTGATTTTAGGACGAGGCATCTAAGCTGCCTGCCCAAGGTCAATGCAACAGACAGTGCTGCACACAGAAACAAATGCACATCCCTAAGGGACAGTCCACACTCCGATCCCTCTAGTAGCCAAGGACCTGTAAACTCTATTAACTAATACTGGGACGGCAGAGGTTTCCCTAGAAACAGACCAGCAGCCATCAGTTCATCTGAGGAAGATTCCTATCAAAGAAACGCTTTGAAACGTCACAAAACTCACAAGTGAATGAGATAACGCAAACTCTTCGTAATAAAGGGTAGCATTGTAGTATAGCCTGGGAGTGTTAATTCCATGGGGAAGACTGATGATTTGGGAAGAAAGAGGAGGGGTAAGGTTTGGAAGATGTGAGGTAAGGGAAAGACATATTTTGAAAGGTGATTAACAGACAGGAAATTGCTGGCTCACACACCCAGGAATTATGGGAGTCCCCCACTTAGAGCTGTGGCCCGGCTTTCCTAACTGTCAAAGAGACAGTTTACTTAAATAATGTAGGAGACTGGAGAATCAAAGGTACAGAGCAAGTAGGATTCTAATGCTAATACTAAATAACGGATTATCGCCTTCAAAAGTGCATTGCTTTATGTTCACTAACAGGTCGGAAAAAAGGAATTAGAAAAGAACTGGAAATGTAACGTGTACATTATGGGTGTCTTGCACTCGTTTCTTCATCTGTTATATTAATTAGTGATTTCTTGAATTAAAAATCTCAACAATGTCTAGAGGATGTTTTGTTACAATGTTTCAGACAGGCACTCCTTGTGTAGCCCTGTAAGCCCGCCTTGAACTCACTAAGATCTGCCTGCCTCGGCCTCCAGAGTGCTGAGATTAAAGGAATGCACCACCATGCACAGCTGAGTCTTCATTATCCTTGAAAATAATATAATTTATACTTTCAATATTTTCTATTTAATAGTATCATTTTATAAATTTCAATACTGTTTTATAGGAGTAAAGTATCCATGGGACTAGTAATTCCTATCCATTCCTCAGTTTTAAAGTTATGTATTCCATGCACAGATATTTTTTAAAAAATTATAGGAATACTGTTTAAAAATGCTCCCAATTAATAGACTTAAAGCAGTGAAAATACTTAATGTACACTAAGTTAATTGATGCAGGTTAGGAAGTAATGGCTGAATTTAGAAAGGGGTCTGTTCCAGTCTCATACTGACTACAAGCCCAGGGCTCTCTGTCTACCTTTGGACAGTTTCAGGGCAAATCAGTCTAGTTTATGATGATCAATAATACTAATGTGAATCCAAGCACTGGATCTGATATCTGAAGATGTGGCCCTAATGACTAATTCCATTATTATTAGATTCTAGGCTCTGAATTTGTTATCTTAGCAGGTGGCTGTCATTTAGCAGAAAAAGAATTGAAATGTGAATGGGTCAAATGTATCTTTTTCCCTAAAACGTAGCATATGGATGATTGATGTAAATTACACCAAGCTTCCATATTTAACAGATATGTTAAATTTCATATTCTGAAGTATTTGTGTGGCTATACAGGATGCTAAGGCTCTGTCATTTCCAATATTATAAGTATCTATTACAGATACTGGTCTTGATGCTTAGTTTAAAAAGAAAGGAAACTCTTTTGAGAGTTCAGTGCACTGGGGATTCCTACCAATATTTCTCTTCTAAGGTAAAGCATTATATGTTACCTGGAGCTTGTCCGTTTGCATTCTTCTTAAAGTTCTCTGTGTTCCCTTTGGAAAACTGCATGTGCTTCCCTGCCCTGGCCCTCACCCAGTTGAGAGCAGAGAATTTAAATTCGAATCCAGCATGGGATGTCTGGCTAGTGACATTTTCATCTGTACCGTACGTGGCACTGTTGTCTGTGAGGGAAAGGCGCAGAGTGAATGTGGTTCTGGCTAGCTGTGGCTTCCCTCTGCTTGTCTGAGAAAACGCTGGAGAATGAGGGTGAATGGTGTCCAACCTCCCCGCTCCTGTGGTTTTCGTTCTTGCTCTTGCCATATTCCTGACCTTGGAAAAATCAATGGGACTGAACGTCAACTTTCCCCCAAAGCTCGAAGAGACCAGATTATGTTCAAAAGTTTGAACCTTGGGTATTTCGATTTTAAGCACCCTTCAAAATATTTGAATTACTAAGTGTACAGAAACCCTTTATTTGGTGGACTTTTTTCCTTCCTCTTGGTTTTTTACAACAGGAAATATTAAATGTCAAGAAAAAAAGTACCATGCTATTACCCAAATTACCTTCTTAATGCTACCAGTTCAAACACTGATGACATTGAAAATCATTTCATTTCAGCCACAGCGTCCTGCGTTCTCTCATGAAAACATTCAAGGTGGGGGAGAACCGTAAGTATTATTCTTATCTTCTAAATACTAACCTTGATCCACGAGATGGGCAATGTATGTACTGCATAGACACAAAGGCCAGCAGGACTTTGTAAGTGAAGGGGATCATAGCAAACATGGGGTCTCTAGCACATGGGATCACATTGTTCTGTTTTATCAATGAGATCAGATGCTAAGGTCTAAAGGAAAACAGAAAGGCTGGAGAGATGACTCAATGGTTAAGAGAACTGGCTGCTCTTTCAAAGGACCTAGGTTCAATTCCCAGCATCCACAAGGTGCGGATCACAACCATCTGTAACTCCAGTTCCAGAGGATCCAATACCCTCTTCTAGCTTCCATGGGTACCAGGCACTCATGTGGTGCAGATAAAAACATGGAGGCAAAACACTCATACACATAAAATTAAAATGTAAAAAAATAACAGAGGAAAGCGGAAAACAATTTATGCACTGAGAAAAATCTTCCAATGTTTTACTGACTCCTAAACATTTATAAATCTGCCTTTTCCTCAGCTGGCTTGTAACTGGTAACCCCAGCTTTGTTTTTCCACTTCTTCAAATACTTCAAAAGTATACTTAAGGTATACTTTAGTAGTATAATTCCAAAATCATAAAGCATGCTTTAAAATGTCCTTTGAAAAATAGCAGTATTAAAGCACTTACCTCTGTTCAAATGCACGATACAATTTCCACCACAGCAAGAATGTGCCTTTTCAAATGTTACCCAAATCTCTTCTCCTTTCTGACGCATACATTAAATCAACCCACAAGTATCACCCATTGTCTTTAAGAGTCTTGTTTGTCTTTGTATGGCCCAGTTTACAATAGCTACTCAGATAAATAGAGAAGAGAGGACACTTGGATTCCTAATGACTCCTGCGTAAGTTGAGTCAAGAAGAAATCTCCAGAAGCCACATCATGGTCCTCTGCTTTCTGCCCAAGCTCTGCTCACTAGGGAAAAAAAAAAAAACATGCTGACCAAAGATGACTCTTTGTGGGCAGGCCCTGGTGTATAACTGGTGTTTTCTACACGAAAAGTCTTGCTTCTTCATGGTTGGAAATGTGCGCTTTGGACCTCACCAGTCTCCAAAAGTGACTCTCACACAGTCTGGCCCAGAAAGATGTTCTTCTGAAGTCCCTACCACAGACTAGGTGAAAAATGAGGGCCTCTGAAAAACTTCACTTCATTGGAAACATTTAAGAACACTTTGCAATAATGTTTCTGTTGTTCTTTTAAGTGTGCCAACAATGAGAGGATTAAATCACAAAACTAGACTCCATTTGTAACATTCTTGTTACAAAGTAGCTATTTAGGGTGATCCCATTGCAAACATGCTCTGTTTTTTAAACAGCTTTTCAGATGTATGAACAAGTTGTGTTCTGTTGAACTTTGTATCATATGCAGCTGTGGCCATGTGGCTGTTCTAAAGTCACAGAGCCCACAGGAGGAGAAAAATACACTTTAAAAGTCTTGCTTTAGCCATTATTCTTTATCAAATTCATGTTACATTGCAGCCTTAATTAGAGGGTTTATGAAATGTTAGCTAATTGCACAGCTTTAAAAAAATAAATATTTTCTGAAGCAAAAGTAAAAATGTAAGTCATGTTGCTGTGGTCCAGTTTAGGGACAATAAAAGGTTTGGGTTATAGAGAAATTGACAAATTTATTTTTGAGGCAATCTTGACCTACTCCCCTCTGCCCCCCACCTCCATCTCACCACTATCTTTCAAAGCAGCACTGTTATTTTAATTGGGCTGCTTTTCCTGTCCTGTAGCACTGATTTTGAAAACCAGCAGAGGTAGAAGAATTTCCAGGAAGGTTTGTTTATGTTTCCATAAAAATGTGTGTGTGTGTGTGTGTGTGTGTGTGTGTGTGAGAGAGAGAGAGAGAGAGAGAGAGAGAGAGAGAGAGAGAGAGAGAGAGAGAGAGAGAAATCTAATTAAACCACTATGGTAAATAAATTCTGACAAGTGTACAAGGCTTTCATCACATAAGAATGAGCTGGGAGTCCATGCCAATGATGGTTTGTTAGCGCTGGGGCCCTCAAGAGTTCTCAAGCAGCTGCAGTTTGTAGCCTTAAATAGCCCTGTAAATAGTTGGAGATCCGCTTCACCTCAGTAAGGCTAGAAAGTAAGAAACTGAAGGAGAGAAAACCCACTTTCCCAAAGTGACTACAGAATACATCCATTAACAAACCATCCAGGCATGACATCACACCTCAGGCTTGAGATTGGACAAGGGGCCTTGCTGACAGCCCCTATCCCTGTGAACATCCAAAATTGCATCATTCTATCACCTGACCAGCCTCATATGAACACATGAACAACACAATGATTTTCCTCTTCTCTCTTCTCTGGCCCTAGGCCAGTAACCTATTGAGGCCCTCCCCCCCTCCCGCCCCGCCTCCCTCCCCCCCACCAGTCTTGCCACCTCTTCTAGGGTCTGACTTTGTTTCTATCCTTGACCACAAGCTGAAGCCTCCTCCAACAAAAGACCTCAGAAGACTCCAAATGGCTCAAAGTATATTAATAACTAAAATTGCCCACTAGAAGAGAACATTATTAACAAGGGAAGAAATCTCTAATGTGAGAATTTTAGGGTTGGGTTCCAGGCTACAGAAGAGGATAGTCTTTATGGAAAGACAGAGCTCTTTCCTAGAACTCCCTGGAGCCATCTTTACATCCCATGATCAGGAGACACTGGAGAGTGTAGTGAGGAGCCAATGAGGCTGTTGAACATTTATAGCACAGTGTTTGAATTCTAGCACTAGAACAACTTTATTCCACAAAATACAACTTTCTTTCCAGTTTAACAAAGTAAGTAGAGATAAAGCAGTCTTAATACAAAAGAATCCGGTTTTGCCTACTTTTTAATGGTGGCCTAAAAATAAATCCACAGCGCCCCCAGGATGTTGTTATTTTCTTACATTAGCACAATTGTGTGACAGTTATAAAAAGCAGTGGAAACAAATTTACCAGTCCTTTTAATTTTCCAATTATGCCCGTGATAGATAAATTATGCCATAAAATTTCCCCTCCAACTGCATATCAAATTCTTCCTGGCTTTCTAAGGCCCTGTAATGTCAGTCAGTCTTTGCTTTCGAAGGCTCCAATCTGTGCTAATAGTCTCCAGGTTTAATAGTCCTAAAGGTGGATGTCAAAGAGATCCAGTGTTCTCTTAAAGAGTTCCGACCTGAAAAACAAACCGGCAGAACTCTCTCTCACACATACGATTATTTCGAAGGAGACTTCTTAACTCAAGCACAGTTGTTCTTCTACCCAGACATATTTTTAAAAGTCTGTAGTCTACCAGCTGAGCTGGGCCGGGAATGACCATGCATGAAGCATCCGTCATCCATGACTCACGTTCAAGGGTGAACCGCACAAAGTCTTTACATCTCAAATCCTGATTTAGATTGTAATGCTAGCCTGCTTTAAAGGGTTTCATATAATAAACATGGTCTTCCTTTTGTGATAATCCCTACATCACTATTTCCAGATGCATGTTTGAAATAGTATATGCGATTCAATTTAGAATCATTTGAGAATTCCATTTCTGTGCCTCCATTGTTTGTTTAAGGTTATAGCTAGACAATCTCTCTTGTTGTTGCTGTAGCTGCACAATACAAATACCATTAATTTTATATTCTATATTGTCAAGTAGCATCTGAATAATAGACCTTCTTTGTCTAGACAATTTAAATGTAGGTCTAGCCTACAAATATCAAAGTGCTTTTGCCTGACTCGCACATATTATAACTTTCCCGAATATTTCTCATTGTAAGTTTTGAAATATTATGAAAGCAGTGTGATTCCCAGGAGCATCTGAGCGTTTCCATTGACTTTATGTGTTTAGCAAAGACTTAAGCAATCCTGACACAGCATGCTGCGCTAACTTCTCCAGTTTCGCCGAGATGTGAAGTAAATTAAACCTGCCCATTTGTCCCGTTTAAGGTTTCAGGCTCTGTATAACTATACTCCTAGGAATGAAGATGAGCTGGAACTCAAAGAAAGCGATGTCATTGATGTCATGGAAAAGTGCGATGACGGATGGTTCGTGGGTACGTGCCTGTTTATTCTCCGATACGTTTAGCTGTTTTCATCACCTGTGAGGGTTTGCTCACGTGCATGGTCCACTGTGATAAAAGATCTCTCTGCGAACTCAGGCTGTGTTATATACTCCCAAAGCCCTGCATTTTGATGTAATGTAGCATTTACTGCTTCTGTTACATGTGATTTTCTGCTAGTCTTGATTCAACCAAACTAAGAACGTTTCTTTAAATGGCACCAGCAAGCAATGGCTGTGATGTCACAATAGCAAGAACAAAAGCCCCTTGCACTGTTCAACAGAAAATGTTAGTCAACAGGGGAGATGCCATGGGATGGGGCACAAGATGAAAAGGAACCTGGCCCATCTGCTGGTTCTCATGTAGCAATCCTAACCGTCTAGGGACAGTCCGTCCACCTCTGCTTCCATTAGTAGAAGGGAGACCGCCCTTCCTTGCCACTTCAGAGGCAAGCCAACAGTAGTCACCACCTTAAAGACTGAAAGCTCGCCACCAGGAGCAAACTTAACATTCCCTGCTGCTCAACTGTTCAGTCCTCAGCAACAAGGGGTCGGGGAAGGGGCAAGGCAGATGATGAAGAGGCGACACGAGGTCTTCTAGGGAAATATTTGTAGACAAAAGTCAATGCCCAGACACAAAGGAAAGAGGTGAAAGGGAAGAAGTGAGGTGGGCTGGCGAGATGCTCAGCAGGAAAGATGACCTGAGTTCCAGTCTCAGCACCTACGCTGGCTGTTAACTGTCTATGGCTCCAGTTCCAGGGGGACCTGACACCTCTTCCGGCCTCCATAAGCACCATGGACACGCAGTACAGAGAATGTATGCAGACACCCATACATATAGACATTTTGGGGAAAAAAAAACAAACCTTAAAGTGTAAGGAAGAAAGCTTTCTCTGGGCTGGTCCAGCAGAGCGGAGACAATGAAAGAACAGAGACCACAGGGGCAGACACATGCGCTAGATTCTACTCCTCACATTAATCGCCATCTCGAAGAAAAGAGAAGTGGTTTACATGCAGGATTTGCTGGAATAGGAACTAAACCAAACTAATAAATTATACAGTGTTAATGAGAAATGAAATCTTAGGAGCCCTACCCAATCTACAGTGCTAAAATGCAAAAGAATGTACTGGACAGACTTAATAGAAAACATCCAAAGAGCTGTATCATTGAAACCAAAGGGGACCATAAGGATATCTTGTTTTTAACTGGCCATGTTAGAAATCATTCTCAAAGAGTTGGACTCTGTTCCACATGCCCAGACAAATAGTGGTCAGTCTTGCACATTTTTCAATGTAGTGATCTTCCAATTGCTCAAATTTTTATATTTTGTTAAGAAGGGCATTTGTTATTTAGCAAGTGAGGGAGCGCCAACCATGAGGTTATAACACTTGTGATCTTGGCAGCATCCAATGTAGTAGCCAGTGTGGTATTACAGAGGTGGCCTCTGGCTCCTACACCAAGCCCTGTGCTTTATTGGTCATTGTGTCCTGCTACAACCTCACAGTTATCTCTTATTCCTTGTAAGAGATAAGTCCATGGTGAAGCAAATCCTACCACTCAGTTCTTCTGCATGATTGTTTTCTAGATTGAGAGGCTGGGCTTGCCCATTTAGCTCAGCATGGTGGAAATCTATCCTTTATGTTCCTGAAAAGATGACTATATTGGGCAAGACAATTAAATTGCCTGCTTTCTCTTTTTATTGTCTTGAAGTAAGTTTTCGTCATTCCCTACCAAACTATTAGGAGCTTGCATTCTCAGTGAACCCTTGTAGACAGCACGTCTTCAAGCTGACATAGGGCCTGGCGTTCCATTGTTGTTACATACCTTTTCATTTATTGCTTCTGTTTTCAGGAACCTCAAGAAGAACCAAATTCTTTGGTACTTTTCCTGGAAACTATGTCAAAAGGCTGTGACTCACCTCACTCCTAATTTACACCACATTTCAGCCAACATCTGCATTAACCCACCTGAAACATCCCAGCAGGCCCATCGCTGCCATGCCTGGTGGTTCCCAATCGGCCATTACCATCTCCACCTGCCGCCACCACCAGATCACCCAGCAGAAGGACCGCCGCCCGCCTGCTGCTGTGAGCCTTAGGGAGGCTTAGAGAAACATGGCAAACTTACACCCACATAAATATGCAGTTTCCCGCTTTCTGCCCTGAACTTTGAAATGTCTGTGTATGGAATCAGAGTGAACATGATCATGCTTTTAAAAATAAGGAAAAAAGAAAGAGGAAGAAAAAAGAGACTCTTGAAGAGACTGTCTGGTCTCCACCTCTCTGGAAGGTGTACCGTCCTCAGGAAGCTAGAAGGTTGTTTTTTGCTTTCTGAAAAGCTATGGTTCCTGTTTTCACTCTCAGCTTGGCAGTGTATTTTCCTTTCATGAGTTTGCCTAGTGCTCTGGTTTACACTATATGACAACTACACTTCAGCTGTTGTTTGCCTGCACTTATTTTACGTTGTTTCATGCACAGTGGTTATAAAATCAGGAGCGTGTAGGAAAGTTCACTGGGACGAGTGTGATCTTTGTTGACTGCATTACATTTTCACATGGGGGGGTCTTTTTCCTGCCCACTTTTTTTTTGTGCTTATTAGAAGTACGAACATCGATCTGTTAAGAGCCGTTGGTCACTGTTAGCAGACTATGAAAGGCTTAGCCACACTACAGGACAAATCATGTTGTGAATTCGCATTGCTGTTTTGTGTATCAAAATGTAATCAGCATCGTGAACAACAAGCTCTTAGTGGTTTATTTACCTGTTAAAACAGTGTTAGTGAGTTAGGCAGAGAGATGAAAGTAATACATGTAGGTAAGTTTCACTGCGTGCACACTTACACGTTTGAGATTGTATGAGGACTTATAATTCATATGCTATGTTGTACATTTTACAGAAATATAAAAGGATCCCACATTATTTTATAGAGGACTTCAGGAGTATCCTAAGTGTTAAGGCTGGCTTTAGCAAGGATTATGATCAATACAACTATTTTTACTACAATAATTATTTTTCTTCTATGAGACCCAGAATCCTGACTCCATTTGCAGACAGGAATATATATGTTGAGCCTGATTTTTTTTCCGGTGTGTGTAAAATACTTCCTAGGAATACACTGGGCACTTTTGGAAATAATGATTAAATCATTCAGGTTGCTTTCTGCCCCCAAAAACAGATCTACAAAATGATACCAAACCTGAAGGATTTAATGGATTTACAGTGCCTGCATTCTACATACCCTAAGACTTAGCTTTGTATTTTGAATGAATTTGCATAAGACCTGTTCATCCTTAGCACCTTATAGACAAAACTTTTTATGGTTTTCCTCCCATGGGCAATGCTTGATCTTATACAACATATAAACTCTAGCATATTTTGTACATATGTTTGGTCTTTTTTGTACAGACTATGTACTTATTCAGAAAACATCGAGATTTCCCAGTTTGTTCTTTATCCTGCACTTAAAACAGAGACTAAACTCTTTCAGCAGATTGTCCTTCTTGGTATCTTCACAGATCACAAGCTAGTGTGAATCTGGAAGATGGCATCTACACAAAATCTGTGAATTGGAAAGATCTTTGTAACTAATCTGAAATACACATAAATGTCAGCTACAGAGGAACATTGTTGGGGGGCAGGACATAAAGAAACATCTTAAAGAAATCCACTTTACTATCCAGTTCACAACCAGCTTCATATTAGAAAAACTTGGGATTAGAAAAATGAGTCAGCCAGCCAGCCACAAACAGCTTTGTTGATAAATGGGTACTTTTTCACACCGTTTATGAAAACAAATCTTCAACTCTGTTGCCTGTTATATTTAAGAAAAAATGCTGTTTCTACTCTCTGTATCTGATTTTAAAAGGAAAAAAAACTATTCATACCTGACTTTCAGGTAATCGACTTTGAATTCTTACAAGCAAAGGTCGCCGTTGTGTTTTTCTTGAGTAGATACCTAATAAATTTTGCTTGAAAGTACCTCTGCTTTTCATTGGCATTTGTGTAGATTGTGTCTTATTCCAAGGTATTAGTTAAAAAATAATTTGAAGCATTGTGTCTGTTATCTTGACACACAAATGGAGGAAGGAATGCTTGCATCAACTCGGAGGAAGATCTTAAAGTCTATCACCGCCAAAGCCCCCTTGCTAGATCCTCTTTACTCAGAATATTACCCTTCAGTCAAAGCACCGCATCTTGAAATAGTGCTGCCTCGAAACTGACTATTTTCCAAGTCGTAAAACTTGTAAGTTAGGATCACCCATCTTGTAACTTTTAAATACTCATCTGAAAGATATTTACCTTCCTTGGTCTCTTGGTGAATTTCAAGACTCCTGCCATGGAAGAATCACCCTTTTCTACCACTTGAACTTGGGTCCTTCCAAATATCTCAATCCCTCTATTTCAGCACACATCTAGAACTGTCAAATATTCAGAAACATGGTCCCGCCCTGGCCCATCAGTTCATACACACGTCCCGTCGCTTCAACAGCTGCTCAGGTCTGCTGGATTCCATTGGATACTTTCTACTGTCTCCAGCTCAATGCTGAGATGTGGTCCCATACGGGACAGACACACCTCACAGACCATTTTATGGTCCTGTTTTCAAACCAGCACTGGTTAGTCGCTTAATGTATAAACCTGAATCTGTCCATCCGGGTCACTGGAAGGCTAGCAGGAAAGAAGTCTGATATTTATGCACCACATGTTAAGTTCTGCTTTAGGTCCATCATCACCACAAACAGGCCTATCCTCCTCTTACTTGATGAAAGGCAGGGGGAATCTGTTTAAGGGACCATCTGCTTTCATAACTGTTTACTGCTGGACCTCTCTTTGTAGGTGGCCAGTGTGTGTGGTCTGATACTTCCTTCACACTCTTTTCCAGATTTTTGTCCTCAGAGGATGATATTAGTCAAAGACTCATTTGATTACAAATGGGTACGTACGCTGCCAGCTTCTCACAGTCAATTTATTTAAAGAATTAATTATTTCAGCCTCCTCAAATGGTAACTCTTTAAAAACTGTTTATGTTTAAAAAAGAAGAATTATCTAACAAGACATTCATTCTCGTCACTGAGCTCCACAGGTTCGTGGAGAGTCTAAAACTATAATTTTTGTGATGAAGTTAGCATTGAAGTCTTACATAGATAAACCCAGTCAATATTCTATCTTCTATCCTTACACCTATAATAAATCATCAGTCCCCTGTTTAAAGAAAAAAAACTGCTTCTGTATCAGTTATGTTTCAAATCATTTATTCCTCACTCAGAGGCAGGGTACATGTCGAGATTGGCTTTAGAAATAAAATGGCCAAACGTGGGGATTTGATTATGAAACAAATTCAGTCTGCTATTGGGTATTGGGTATCCTACAGGTTAAAAATGGTTTACACAGAGAGCAGCAATGATTAATTTGATAAGAAGTTCTGACTCTGAACCTTAATTCAGTAAAATGTTATTCCCTGAAAGATAATTCCTTTCTTTCCACTTTGTGGTTTATGAGAAAGGATTGTATTAGAAGAAATTTATGAAGCATTTTAGGCTCTTACTTTCATCCATGAAAACTGGGAGAGATGTGTTTTCTCTTTGTAATATAAGTGTGTGTGTGGTTCTCTCATTTTTCCGTCTTGTCCCATTAAACCTGAAGTGTTCACTCTGTCCCTTTACAGCAAATAGCTTGTGAATTTGTCACTGATGCTACCTGTTGGTCAGATCTGGAAGATGACCGGAGAGAAAGGGAGGTGTAGCAGCTGCTACACATCAGGCTGCTCTTTACCACCTTCCGGGTCTTTCTCCTCACAGTAAATCTAAGAGAAAACCCATAGAGCTTCAGGAGGCTGGGTAGCTTCTTCGTTGTGTGTGAAGTGTAGCATGTGGGAGAGATTAGATTTCCGGTCTAATGTCTTGCCCAAGCCTGCATGCTGTCTGCTGTATCGCCATGCGCGTGACGAGAAAGAGTATGCACCGAATACAGCACACTCTATATCTCCCCGACAAAAGCTCGCTCAAGTTTCTAGAAGTACACACTAACTGTGAGTTCTGGTTCACTGAGGATCTGGAGGCCACGGCTGGTGGACCAGCTCAGCAGCCAATGGAGTTTCAGGGAGGTGTTTGCTATTCAAGCCCCTTGGAGACCGGCAAGCCCAGCATGCTTGTAGGAACACAGTGTCCTCACTGGGAAGTTTTTAAATATACACAGTCCCAGGATGCACTAGCCATTCTCTGCTGGGTGACCTGCTGTATGGCTCAGAGCCTTAACTCACCGCTAAATTCAGCCCCCTGGAAGCTCAGGAAAGTTCTGTCTGAGCTCACACACATACATCTATCTTGACCCATAAAACTTGGAGCACAAGGCAGGACTCAGCCGCACAAATCTTCACCTGTTCCTTTTGGGTTTCTTGTTTCATCCTTCCCCCTAAAATACGACGGGTGAGTCAGGCATCCTTGTGTCTTCTAAAAATAAATGCCATTTCAATCAATTCTCATTACTATTAACACCCTTAGACAGGTGCCAAGTCTTGCTCTATATTGCAGAGAGCTCAAGAATAACTCCTTAAAGCATTTTTTATTTCTTAAATTTAACACTCATTATGTATTCATCGTACTAAAAATAGAAAATAGAAATGGCCAAAAGAAAATAGAAACAGTCAAATCCCATTTGAGTATTATGCTTTGAAACATATCCTCCAGAGTACTTTGCTCTGTGTGTGTGTGTGTGTGTGTGTGTGTGTGTGTGTGTGTGTGTGATATGTATGTGCATGTATACATGAGCATGTACATCCAGAGTGCTCACATATATGTGAGACAGTAAACTGGGGTAATACCGGTCATAATACTCTTATATTCTACAACTATCCTTGAGTGAGGCACTAGGGTCAAGTCATGAATTTGACATTAATAATACCTATAAAGAAAAGAAATTCAAGGCAACTGTGATCTGGGATTCATGAACCTACAATCAACGCAAATAAATATCTAAGGCCAAGAATTGCTCAGATATAACCAAATGAAAAAAATATATAATCTGAAGACTTGACCAAGGAAGGGAAGGAAAGATGAGAGGGAGAAGATAATGCTATTTACCATTCTTTTACATGGATTAGATATCTTTCCAACTGAGTGATGTATAGAGGAAGATATTAAATTGAGAAGGGTGGAAACAGCAGAGCAGTGGGGTGTGAGACCCAAACAATCCTGGAAGCTCACAAGGGGCACACATTCTGAATCAATTGTACCACAGCAGGTAACAACTTATCTTGAAAATAAGCATGTCATAAAAAAGTTAAACATAAAACCTTTTCCTATCTCTTTGTGTTTCCATGGTTTGTCTCACTTGGAAGACTTTGGGACATTTGGCAAGATAGGGAGACATTTGTGGTGATCAGAAATGGGAGTGTTCTTGCCATTTGGTATCAGGATCGAGGATGCTGCTAATTCCCCACAAGGCCAAGGATGCTTTTCATGTCCAGCAATGCACAGAAAGGCATCTACAAGTGGGTATCACCTAACTAACTCTCTCTACTGTTGAGGGTCAGAAGTTCTGCCCTAGGGTAACTCAGATGTTTAGGGGGGATTTGTATTATAAAACCTACTAGGCAAGGTTATTTTAATCCTGAATTAATGAGTGAATAACTGTAACTATAATGGTTACTAGTCCTTCTGCCCAATGACTGGCAGACCCAGAGCCTCTGGCAGAAAGCAGCCGTCTTCCCATGTTCTGGAAGTGAAGCTGGAATATACTGAGGAAAGAGAAGGTGAGGAGACATGACAAAATGGGAGCTAAGTGATGCCTGAAGGTAAACAACCATCTCTGCAGAACGTCTTAGAGGAGAACCAAGTCCGAGGTCAAAGTGCCAGCAGATTTGACATCTGGGTGGGCACCCTTTCTCAAGGACAGCCATCTCCCTCCCGCGTCCTCTCTTGGAGCAAAGAGGGAATGCTTGGTTCCTCTTTTATAAGGCACCAATCCCACTCTTAAGACATCTACTCCTATTATCCACTCAACTCCAAATGCCCCATTTCCATATAACATCACCGTGGGGTTTAACATGAATCTGACGGAATGCATGGGCATTCATACCGTACCAAGCTTCACGTGACCTCTGCCTATACTCAAGAAATACTGCCTCTTCTCAAGTTGTCATTGCATCGCTAAGAAAAGATAGATTGAGCACACCACGGGCTAGGGAGATGACGCAGTGGGTAAAAATCACTTGTAGGCCCAAGGAGAAGGACCTGAGTTCAGATCTCCAGCATCCTTCCTAAGTGACTTTGGAAGTGTGGCAAGGCAGCGTGCCTTTGTGTGACAAGTTAGGAAGACAGGTTCCCATGCAGCTTAGCCGATTGGTGTGTTCTGGGCTCTGGGTTCAGTGAGAGATTCTCTAAATAAATAAAAATAAATGGATGAAATAAAACAAAGAATGACTGGGGAAGACACCTGAGCTTCCACACCAAGTGCACAAACAGGCACACGTGCGCGTGTACACACACACACACACACACACACACAATTAATTAAAAGACTAAAGAGACAAAAAGGTATCAGGAAATGGGTACTTTGTGCTCTTCCCATAATGCTTCAGGTTGTTTCAAGTTCTCTAGCTGGCTCCTTATCCCCTAAAACCAGACCATTAGATCTCCTTTGTTTCAGCCTGTGTTTGGAATCACTTGCTTACAGAAAGAATCTCAAATGGACATTCAGAGAGGCCTCAAGAGGGGTGAGTATCAGCAGTCTAAGTTCCATTCTGCAAGGGACAGAGGATGGCACTGGAACACTGAATCATCTATGGATGAACCCACCCCTGAGTGTGACTTGGAACATGTGTACTACATATATTACATATGAAGCATTAAAATAAAGTAAGATAAAATAGCACAAGCTATTGCAAATATTATATACAAATACTATATACCCTAGAGAACTGTAGAATACCTATATTCTTTACCAGTGTGAAAATATAGACAAGGTCGTAGATAATGAAGTTAGTTGGCAGCCGGGAAGTGGTGGCGCACGCCTGTAATCCCAGCACTTGGGAGGCAGAGGCAGGCGGATTTCTGAGTTCAAGGCCAGTCTGGTCTACAGAGTGAGTTCCAGGACAGCCAGGGCTATACAGAGAAACCCTGTCTCGAAAAAAGCAAAACACCAAAAAAATTAAAAGAAGTTAGTTGGCCATTTGCTCATCTAAGAAAAATTGCCTTGGAGAAAATAGCAAAGAATTTTATGCATTTTTAATTGCTGTCTGGCTAGTCCTTAATCATGTCAGGAAAAATTGGTTCCTGGATGAGATCAGCATACTCAGGGTTTGTTTGGAGGGCATCTATGATACACCAGCAACCAGCAACACTTGGTGTTACTATCACTAAGATGTTGCCCTAGATTTGAAATAACACCATTGCTTTTTTAACAGATGAACTTTCATACAAAAAAAAAAAAAAAATGGGTCGCCAAGAACAAAATTTCACAGAAACTTGGCATCTGCAGCTCTCTGCCTTGACAATTCCTGGATGAATGCCGCCCTGAAACCCTGCTAGGACTCAGAAGTGTTAGCCCAGTAAGACATCACTCTTTTTTTTCCCATAAAGATAAGGTTCATCCTGATACTTCACATCAATACAGCATATGAAATTCAAAACAATAAAGCTTATTAAAAGAAGCACACATAAACACCAATCTATTCTGATTCTGTTCTGTCCTTATAGATCACACATGGAGATTTCTTATTTTATCTTTTAAACAAAAATCCCTCCACTAACTGTCCCTATACAAACTTAGCTGTTGTTAGAAACTTATCAGAGTTTCTGATAGCATAAGTTTCCCCTAAAATTATTGGCATTTTCTCCTAAACCTTTAGCACAAAAAGTCAGCTGCTGACACCGAGAGATGAGTGGGAACCAACAAGGTTATCTTTGCTGAATTCCTTGGGAACACGCCAGCACTATTGGGTCAAATTTGTAATTAAGTCGTGAAATTATATTTTTCTCTATTCTACCTCTCTTTCCTTTTTTTCTGCTTATGAGTGGATAATTCTCACAATGCTTATGAATTCTAGGCCCAGTGTTATCTATATGCCTGGCCACACATACAATCTTACACACATATACACATGCACACACACACTTAAGCCTTTGGTCAGCTGTCTCATGATATGACAGAAAGCTTAGCAGACATCTGCTCATGAATTCATGGGTATGGTATTTCTTTCACTGTCAAAGATAAATTGCTAGACAGCTGTATTGATGACCACAGCATACCTCTCAGCCCAGATGACACATACAGGAGATGACCCATTTTCTAAATGTAATCATGGATAATCTTCCTACTTCAGGACCCACAGTTTTTCCCTGTAACACATGTCATAAAAACAACAACAAGGATCACCATATAATTTTTCAAATACTAAAATGTCAAAACTTCCTCTTTCAGGGCTGTGTGAATACTACTAATGACATATAATTTGTGGATTGTTCTGGAATTCAGCCTTCACAAAATTATATTTTAAGTTCAATTTTTTAAATCAGAAAGAATATGAATTTCTAACTTTATCAATACAACTCTTTTGAACACCATGGAAAGAGTAGTTTTCAAACTTGGGCTTGCTTTCTTGTTAACTGGTGAGAACATCAGTTGGCTTGTATAATGTACAGAACAAAGATATTACCACACAATGTTCATCTGAGATGTAAATAAGAGAAAATACATGAACAGCCAAACACATAGTTAGCACCAAATGGCTACACCCCTATTCCTTCCTCTTGAAGTTCCCATGTTGGCTGTCAGATCCTCTTGGCCCACTGACCATCTTAATCAGCTGGAGCCTACAAGTGACTTTTATACATGATATTGTTGGGAAAGACTGCATTTTTTTTTTACAGTAAACCAATCAGTTCTTAAGAAAGAAGGAACACTAAATCATAAATCAGACATACAGAAAAAAATTTAAAAGGCAGTTTGAATATTATTCTATTGACCAGTGTCCTATTTTGATGATTGCTCTACAGAGATCTGATCCGTTAGAGACTTCAAGGGGCTGAGGGGTAATGGAGGCCAGTAATGTATTTTGTGGAGCCCTGGATCCTGTCCTCATATGAGCTGTGACATTGAGACTGTTGTTAGGACAGCCGCTGGCATCTTCAGGTTAAGTGAAGAAAATTAAATCAAGCTCTCTCCACTTCTAAACTGTCTGTGAACTCTTTGTTGGACAAAAAATGAAAAAAATACCAGCAGATTAAAAGAAATGTATAACAACAGACTCTAAGGATGAAAACCCTGCATTAAAATTAGTGACCAGAAGGGGATGTGGTGGCACATCTATAGTCCCAGCACTCATGGAGTAGAGTCAAGAATAGGCAAATTCAAAGCATGGCTACACTATGAACTCTTATCAAGAGAGAGAGAGAGAGAGAGAGAGACAGAGACAGAGACAGAGACAGAGACAGAGACAGAGAGACAGAGAGACAGAGAGACAGAGACAGAGACAGAGAAGAGAGAGAGAAGAAGGAGGAGGAGGAGAAGGAGGAGAAGGAAGAAAGGAAGGAAGGAAGGAAGGAAGGAAGGAAGGAAGGAAGGAAGGAAGGAAGGAAGGAAGGAAGGAAGGAAGGAAGAGGAGAGGAGAGGAGAGGAGAGGAGAGGAGAGGAGAGGAGAGGAGAGGAGAGGAGAGGAGAGGAGAGGAGAGGAGAAGAGAAGAGAAGAGAAGAGAAGAGAAGAGAAGAGAAGAGAAGAGAAGAGAAGAGAAGAGAAGAGAAGAGAAGAGAAGAGAAGAGAAGAGAAGGAGAGGAGGGAGAGGGAGAGGGAATGAGGGAGGGAGAACCAGAGGCCAGACTATATAGGCTGGATTGATCCAGTACAAGCAACAAATGCATGAATTAACTTTTTTTTTTAAGATGAAGACTAAAGAAGCTCAAAACTTCTAAGCATCTGAATAGCAGAAAAAAATAAATAAATTAGTTTTTTACCTAGCAAATGTACAAGAATTTGTCTTTATACCATGTTTACAGAAATGGAAGTCAATAAAATACAGGAAACAAAATTTTTCCAATTAATAAAACAATTTTAAAATGTGAGATATCTATTGGCCCTATATATTTATGGAGATGGAGTTAGATCTTCAAATTTTAAGTTTTTACAATGAATACAATGTACATATGTACACAGAACATGAAGTTGAGTGTGTGTGTGTGTTGTATGCACATGCATTTTCTAAGACTATATTACAAACAAAACATCCAACTTCATAAGTCAAAAACAGTCAAATATCAGTAATTTCACTGGTTAGGTTACAACTGAATAAATGAATATATATATATATATACACATTGAAAAGATGCTAAAATTTTACAAAACAGTTTTTTGCGATAATATTATAGCTATATCTCCAGTAATTAAAGACAGATTTATTATTTTACATTTTATAGTTAAGATGCACTTAATTTAATAGCAAACAAAAATTGGCAAAGAAAAACATTTGTTGCAGGCAAGTCCCCAAAGCCTAAACCACATAGTTTCTTAATTACTCTGGCTTTCAAATTCATACTTCTAGTTAACAGAAGTTATAAACATGTATAATAAAATTCACATATACAGCAAATATGTATATATAATACAAATATATAAAATGAATGCATAATAATCAAAAATTTAGTGCAGCCTAAAGATTTCAGTATTTGTGTTAAGAAATAATCATCAAAAACTGCCTAGTTTTCCATAGGAGGGACTCTCCTGTCCTATATTTCTTCCCAAGATGGCTCCACCAGAAGGTGGGAGGCAAGCTAACATCCTCCAGTGGGAGTGGCAGGGAAAACCTGGGCCCTTGGTCCTGATGTGCTCTCCCTCTGTGAGGATTATCCCATCCTGCTGACTCCACCTCCTGCTAGCCCCTACTGTCTGCAGGGAACAGCCTGTCTGCAGATCCCATGCCCTGGCCTAGGACCTCCCCTGTGTCAGTCTTGCACTTTCCAATTCTGTATCTTTAGCACATAAAGACTTGGGGCAGCATGGCACACTAAGGTGCTAGACTCTGCTGATGTGTCAGAAGTCTCAATTGCTACCTTAGGTTCCTTAACCAAATGTCCTAATTTCAATCTCTTCTGTTGGTCTCTCTATCTCTGTCTCTGTCTCTGTCTCTGTGTGTATGTGTGTGTCTATCTGTTTCTGTTTCTATCTCTGTGTCTCTATGTCTCTCTGTGTGTCTCCCTCTCTGTGTCTCTGTCTTTCTGTCTCTGCCTTTCTATCTCTATCTCTCTGTCTCTCTGTCTCTCTCTCTGTCTCTCTCTCTTTCTCTGTCTCTCTCTCTCTCTCACTCTCTCTCTCTCTCTCTCTCTCTCCTTTTACTATTTCTCAGGACAGAAGATAACCAGCATTCTTTGCTACTTCTGCTGTTCCAAACCACCAGGCAGGTAGGCAGGTATTTTGTAGCATTACTGGAAGGAGGGGGACTCTGAAAATCTCTCAGTGGTTAATTTGATAAAGGCATAGAATCCTTGCTTAAAGTGATAACTTGCCTCATTCTTTCCTAAAATCATCAAAATTAATTTTAAATATTTCTTTGGTTATCCTTGCCATTTCTACTATTAAAACTATGTTTAGCTAAATGATGGATGATGGTGAGAAAAACACGTTTTTAAATGATTGGAAGCTTGTATCTATTAGAAAGTTACTTTTATGAAAAACTAAATCTTCAGAAACATGTATCTAGCTAAAACAGAAGACAGCAGCAAAGGGAGAGCCACTTTAATCTGAGAACTGAAGGATTCTGGAAAATCACAACGTGGTTTAAGAAAACCCAGGACAAAAATAGAAAGAGAACTCAAGATACAAATGTAAGTGTCTTGTGTATTTTTACTTATAGATGATATATATACCTGTACTCCAGTACTTCAGAGGCCACCCTGAACCACACAAGCTCCCAGACATTGACACAAAACATCTAGGAGAGTTGCAAGATAAACAACAAAAACACCAGTGCCATATTTCATTTCTTCACCCACTTGTTTGAGAAAGAATCGCAAGCAGCCAACAGGGTTTTGATCAGTGATGGATCAAAAAGCTTAAAAGAAAAAAAAAAACAGTCTTTATGAAAGACATTTAATAATCATAAATTCCAGGCTTATAAAGATATAATAGAGTTAAAGGGGGAAAGTTTGGAAATTATAGTTTTATCAAGTAAAAGAATCTTAGGGGCAGAAAGAAGGGAGCCATTTTGAAACCAGAGTTCAAGAGTCAGGTGATTGCTTTAACCGAGTGACTCTAGAGCGTGAAAGGAGCCAAATGGCCTAGGATTCAACAGACAGAAAGGTGCAGATGCAGAAGATGGTAAAATAAACCCCGGCAGCAGTCGGGGGCCCATGTCCAGGCATCAGAGAGGTAAGCTGAGGAAGGGTCGGCCTCCGTCCATCTCTGGGGTTTGAAGAAAGAAGTGACTGTGTGATCAAATGCAGAAATGATTGAAAAGAAATGAACTCACCCCATCTTGCTCTTAATACAGAACGATAGCAATTCATTTCCATACACAAATTTTCTCTTCTAAGGCTATAAAGACCTGGGATTGAAGAAATGGCCCGGGGATTAAAGATCACCAGCTACTCTTCCAGAGGACCCAAGTTCAATTCCCAGCACCCACGTTGGCAGCTTACAGCTATCTGTAACTCCAGTTCTAGAGGAATCCCACCCCAATTCTGGCCTCCATGGGTACTGCATGCACCTGGCTCAAAACATTCATACACTGAAAATAAATCAATATTTTTTAAAAATCACAAAGACCTAAAAAATTAATACAAAAATTTGTAATGATTCAGTATATTCAATGATATTAAGAAATACAATGGCATGTTTTTAACAAGCCTTTTGATAGAGTATAAGACATATATTTCATTCAAGGTTGATTTAAAATAACTGGTTTGCACAGGTATCCCACACTGATATCCCACACACTGCTCTTTTTTTCTTGTGTAAAAACTCATTTTCCATATATGGTAGCTGCATTGAACTCTGATGCCGGCTTATTGTTTGAGTAGGAATAATGTAATGGAATCTTGGGCTTTATCTGATATGCTACAGCTTTGGGTCGACTGGAGGAAACATGGCTTGATTAACAATTGTCAGAGATAGCAGACTCTGTGCATATCACCATTCAGATCCATAAAGGAAATCGTAGCTTCCCTGTTTTCTTTAACCAATCTAATCATCGCGTTTCCACTGAGATACAAGTCGCAGACCAGGTTGCTTTTAAGTATTCAGGCTCACCCATCTGGGCAGCCGTTGCTGTTGTCTAATCCCTCCAGAACAGTTTTATCATTTCCAAAGGAAACGTCCAGACCCGTTAGCAGTCGCTCCCACTTCTGTTCTGCACAGCTCCCGATAAACACTCATCTAACTTTCTGTCTCTATGAATTTCCTGCTTTAGAGACTTATACAAATGTAAACATAACTGTGTGACCCTCTGAACTCTCATCCACCATGGCAGCAGTAAAAGTTGAGCCATCAGCATTTGATTCGATTTGATTTGATTTAATTTGATTTGAGCATTCAAATTTAGCCGTCAGTGTTACCTCAGATTTTTGCAGTTCAGGACTGGAAGTTTTTGATAAACACTAAGCTTAAAGTACACTCACATGCGTGTTGTTTCTCTTCTTCCTTTTCAAGTTTAGCTACCCACAAAGGACACCTAAATGGCGGTGTCATGATACAAGGATGAGATGTCACCTCTTCTAGCCTCTGAGGGAAGGTGGGCTGACAACTCCGGATCCCGGGATCAGTGCCCCTCAGATACAACTACTGGGCCTGCCTGACTGGACTCTTGGCCAATGATGGTGTCTCATGTCAGAGCCCCACATAGCCTGCATCACCAAGATTGTGACTATCTGCTCTAGTCAAGTCCACACCTCTCCGTGTCAACCATGTCATGTCATGCCTTCCCTGCATCTGTATCTATTCTGGAAGTGAGACTTGGAAATGTCTTGAGGTTTGTTTCATTGGTTGGTTGTTTTGATTGGTTTGCTTTGGTTTTTACCACTGCATCTATTTTGATGTCTGGCATTCAGGATGCATTCAACAATGTTGTAAGAATGAGTAAATAAATCCTTCAAAATGCAGCTCCGGTATTATCACCTCTATGAACTCTCTTCACCCCATTTTCTCACTGCTTGCTCGATGCTCCCATCAGAAGATAATTTTACTGCTCATTGGAGTTTTTGTTGGTGCCTTAGTCATGGTCTTATTGCTGTGACAAAACACCATGGCCAAAAAGCAAGTTTGGCTTACACTTCCAGTTCGTAGTCCGTCAATGGAGGAAGTCAGGACAGCAGCTCAAGCAGGACTGTGACCTAAAGACAGGAGCTGATACAGAGGCAGCGGAGGGTGCTGCTTACTGGCTTGCTCCCCATAGCTTGTTCATTCTGCTTCCTTATAGTATCTATGGCCTACAGCCCAGAGATGTTACCACACACAGTGTGGTGGGCCCTGTCCAGTTGATCACTAATTGAGAAAATGCCTTATAGCTGGATCTCATGGATGCATTTTCTCAACTGAGGTGCCTTCCTCTCTGATGACTTCAACTTGTGGCAAGTTGACACAAAGCCAACAGGTGCAGTTGGCCTGTGTTACTGTTCTCTGTATGGGTTCATGTCCCATATGCCCTGAGTCCCACCTCTCTTTCAATGCCCAAGGCTTCCCTCAGATCCTCACCACATAATGATATGCTCAGTCATGTTCTGGGAATTGAACTTGTGTCCCTATACTTATTTAGGAAGTACTATACCAACTGAGCCATCTGCCCACCCCACTGCCCATGACTTTTCAAGTGTTTTATTATTGCTGTGTGTATGGTGTACCGTTGCACACACACCACAGCATGTGTGGAAGTCAGAGGACAGTTCGGGGGAGTCTTTGTCCCTCACTTTAACGTGATATCTAGGGACTAAACTCAGGCTGTAAGGCTTGCCTGGGAAGTGCTTTACCCACTGAGCCATCTTGCTTCATTTTACATCATTGAAAGTTTGCTATTTTAAAATAACAGTGCTCAAATTTTATTAAAAAAATAATCATATGGCAAAAGTATATAAAAATGAAAAAAACTAAGTTCTGTCAGCAGCCTCCATTCTAGTTTCCTGTGTGTGGAGGTTTCCATTGCTCCCAGAATTCTTCTCTCCTAGTTGCTTTGTGGACAGTATGGGGTGCAAGGTTATAAAAGAAATATACGACACAGTTTCTAAGGGAAGAAAAACAAAGGAGTTACAGAGAACCACATATGTGAAGACACCCATCTGCAGAAGAAAAGGCAAGTCAGGGCCTGTCACCATGAGTATAGGCATCGTTTTAAAGGCAATGACAACTATTCTGCTTCTTCAGCTTCTAGTGACATGAATGTGTCACATCTGTCTTACAGGAGCTTATGCGTGACAGGTTGGTCCTGATGACTGCCGCTTACTTATAGATAATTTCCAACATACTTCACCCACAGAATCAATAACCAATCCACGGACTCTCAGCTTGCACAGGGAAATGTGATGTGGCACAAAGAACTAAATTTGGAGTCTCAGATTTTTTGTTGTAGGCTATGTTGAAAGGAATGACTGGGCTAAGACTCTTCAGTGGGTAAAGATGCTTGCTACGTAAACTGATAATGTGAGTTTAGTCCCCAGGCCTGGATAGGAGGAGGACAGAAACAACACCCAAACATGCTGTCCTTCTCTCTCTCTTTCTCTCTCTCTCTCTCTCTCTCTCTCTCTCTCTCTCTCTCTCTCTCTCTCTCAATTGTAATTAAAGGTTTTGTAATTACTAACAATTTTATTGTTTTTCCAATCACAGTTCCATGTTCCTCCATCAAAGTTATTTAAGGGTTCTGCACACAACACATTTATTAAGAAGGCTTGTAGGAAAACAAGAGAAGAGAGGTGATTCAAAGCATTCTCCTCTACTAAGTCCCTGAAAATACTTTTACAGGGCAGACGTCACTCAGGAGATGGAAGTCCTGCTGATAAAAAGTGAATAACAAGGGGCCAGGTGTGTCGCTGCCTGTCTGTTTCCTCAGGACTCCGCCGGCAGAGGCATGTGAGGTGAAGACAGGATGCAGGGCTCAGTGGCCAGCCTAACCGAAGGGCCAGCTTCCTGTTCAGCGAGAGAACTACCTCAAGGCAAGGAGGCAGACAGCAATAAAGTAACAAGACACCCTGCTCTGACCTCTACATTCACATATGCATACACACACACACACACACACTCTCACACACACACACATCAGAGGTGAAAGGATCTTGACCTTGGAGCCATCCTGGGCTATACAAGAAGACCTTACCCAACAAAACAAACAAAACAACAAGAAAGTTCTCGGTCCTGGTTGTATATCCATCCGACCAATTGGAAACATGACTTATAAACAATGCAAAATGTCTAGACCTAGAACACTGTTTACTCTGCCTTCTTATTTGTTGAAACTCAAGATATGAACAGTACCCACATGCTATGGCTTCAAGAATATTAAATGTGTCCATATTCTTCTAAACAGTGTTGGCCCCCATTGATAGCGCATTTCTCAGGCCCTTCAGTCAGTCGTCACCAGGGTACTCTAGATTTGTACCACTGTGCCTAGACACTCATCCCATTCCCTCTGGACCCCATTCTCAACAAGCACCATCATCAATGATTCTCCCCAGGCAACCATCTACAGTGTAAAGAAATGAAGAGCCCAAATGCTCATTGTCCTAGTTCATTTTGTGAAGCGATAACAGAATTCTTAAGGTAAGAATGACTTATAAAGAGGTTTATTTTCAATTGTTCTAGAGACCGGCTAGAACAGGACAAGCCAAGATCAAGGACAATATCTGATGAGGTTACTCCCTCTGCATCATCCCATGATAGAAGGTAGGAGAGAGGAAGAGAGGAAAGAAGAGGGGTACAGAGGAAGGACGTGGGATGTGAAGTTGTCCTCTTATCTGAAGCATGTTTCTGGGTACCCCTTTGGTAGTGGCACTGATCCATTCATAAGTGTAAATCTCCCACCACAGGACACTCACATCGCTTTCAGTAGGGGACTGAGTTCTGGCATGCACTCTGGGAAGCACATTCAGACCACGCCATCCGCACATACACTGGGATTGAACAGAAAGGCACCGCCATCCTCTTCTCTTTGCAATACCATCTCTACCAACCTACTCTACGGCAAACAAAATGGAATAGGGCAGCCATAGTAGCACCAGTCTTTAATCTCAGCCCTTCAGAGGCTGAGACAGATCTTCACAGGTTCAAGGCCAGCCTGGCCTACATAGTGAGTTCTAGGACAGCCAAGGGTACATAATCACGACATTGTCTTATATACAAACTAGAATAACTCTCCAAAACAAAAAGATAAGAATAGCAAATGTGGCTATGCCTACCCTGGGTTGCCTGCATCAGACTGTGACATCACAACCTCTTCCTCAAAGATCAGAGACCTTTGTCTTAAAACTGCGTGCAAATCAAGATTGAGTTTTGGCTCCTGTGAAGCCAAAGTTTCCTTCAGATGCTAAAAGAAAAGGGGGTGAAGGGAGGGGGGCTTTGCTCCTTTTATAATCCAGTCAAGTTATACAAGCATGACTGATTTGTGGAAATACATTTGTCACTGAGGGTATGAGGCAAACACCTTTTTGAGTTCCAGCAAGCAATCTGTGGACCCATGATGCTAGCCAACCCACTCAACGGCCTCATTGTGGGCCTTTGTACTCCAGGCTGCTAATTACTGGCGTCCTTCCACCCCTTCCCTGCAAGCACAACACCATATTTGTCCTTCAGCTGACAGGATTTGTTAGGAACCTATAAACAGAGAAGAGTCTTTCTTAGCAACCACTTTGAAAGAGTACAGCTCCACTCCTTCTCACCCCACCCCCACTCCAAGAGAAGAGCTTGAGGTGGGGAGAGAAAGGGTTAGGGGGACCCTGAGTTACTTGTGAGAGTCAAAATGCTAACACTGCTGGCTGTCTTTGTCTTGAGGGATTAAAAAAAAAAAAAAAAAGTAAATACGACCATTTCAGAATGTCTTCAGAAGCCATCTGCGAACAGATTAAGAGGAGACTAGAAATGACCTCACCACCATTTGCAGACGTCTGGTCACGCGGATATCTGCAAGATAACCAAGAATAATCCAGTTATGTTATTCAACTTTATCTCCTTGGAGAACACGCCAGGCTTTGAGTCTTGCTATTTTTAGTCCTGAGCGTCAAACACCAGGGAGAAGCATCATCGTCAAGAGACTGTGGAGATTGTATGTTTGCAATAATAGGTGAAGCTCTGAGGAGTAGAAATTACACTCACCCAAAGAGTAGTCGGAGCCCAGAGCGGGGGTGGGAAGAAGGGAGAGCCGGAAAGTTACGGCTGAGGGCAAGGTTTTGATGGATGTTACATTTCAGATGGAAACTCATCACATTTATAAAGAGCGCACGGGCCTGACCTTAGCAGAGAACTCTTCCGAGGATGTGCAGGGGTGCTCACGGCTGGTTAATCTTACTGGAGGTTGAAATGTTTCTGCACTTAAGTCAGCTCTCTCTTGCCAGCCTGAGAACGACTAGTTGAGAAAACAGGACTGGTAGGCATGGAAACCTCGGGGATCTTGGTAACAAAACTTACTATACGGATAGCTGGAGAAAAATGTGAGAATTTTCAAGAAGGAAGGCTCATTTTGGCCAGATAGGATAGAAGCTGAAGAGAAGAGAGCTGAGATTTCATGGTTGAGTGGAAATAATTAACCTTTTGTGAGCTGTCAGCTTTCGACTTCTGGTTGCCTGACTGCAAGCAACGAGGCTGCCAAAAATCAGAAAAGTAGGGACATTGGGAAGGGCCTTCCCATCCTGTTTCCCTGTTACATCATTGAAAGGCATGACAAGGAATTTCAGTTCTAGAAGTTACTGAATGTTTAACCATATGAAAGAATTGAGAACCAAAAGATTACTTATGTAAGGTTCCAACCCCCATCTCAAATGAGCTCCTTGGTGGTAAGTGTGTATTACAGGCAAGGAAGTAACTAGGTCCCAGGGCAACTGAAGTCAGGAAACAGCAGAGCCAGGCTTCTGCCCTCAGACTAACCTCCTCTTCCCCAGCCTCCATCCCACACAAGTTGAGCTTCAGGTAAGAATGCTCACATGGTGCCAACACACCAGGCATCACAGGGTACTCCCACAGAGCTGGAACTCACCAGCTGTAGACTGCCACCACAATAGCATGTAGAGCATTAGCTGGTCAACTGATAAAAATTAGAGGATAACTTGGGCTCAAGTATTTTGTATTCCAGCCCATAATAAATTGATCCATTCTTTTAGACCCATGATAGACAGCATAGGATAGTAAGTACAGGGCAGAACAAAAGCAATTATGGCCAAGACCAGAAAGAATGAAGTCTCAATGAAGTCTTCTAGATGACCTCTAGCTTATTGAAGAGGATACCGTGAAGACCAGAATATTTTCTCCTAGGCCCAACCCCTTTTTAATATTTATTAATTTTATTTATTTATTAATTATTAATTTATTGTTTTTTATTTATTAACTTTGAGAATTTAATACAACATATTTTGATTACACTCACCCCTTACTTTTCCCCTTCTGATACCCCTCACCTCCCTACAAACTCCTCACTGTCTTTTAACAACCCATGGAGTCTAATTTCTGCTGCCCGTGCAGTCCTGAGTATAAGGGCCATCCTCTGTGTGTACGGTCCACCCAACAGAGACCCCACATTTAAAAGCAAACTGATTCTCCTCCAGAAGCCAGAAATTGTCTATAGATTCGCATTTGTGAATGGAGATTTATTAGTATTGTTCTGATGAAAGACTATGACCAAAAGCAACATGGGGAGCATAGGGTTCATTTGGCTTAAATAGCGTGAATTGTAGTCCCGTTGAGGGAAGCAGTGCGGGAACTCGAACTGAGCAGGAACAGAGGCAGAAGCTGATGCAGGCAGTAAGGAGAAACAATACTTACTAGCTTTCTCAGCCTTGATCTTTATAGAACCCAGGGCCACCAGCCCAGGATGGGAGCACCCATAATGCCCTGGGCCCTGTTACATCAATCACTGATTAAGAAAATTCCCTATAGCAGGGATTCCCAACCTTCCTAAAGCTGGTACTCTTTACTACAGTTCCTCATGTTGTGGTGAACCCCAACCGTAAATTATGTTTATTGCTACATGAAAGATGTAATTTTGCTACTGCTATGAATTGTAATATAAATATCTGTGATTTCTGGTAGTCCCAGGTGACCCCTGTGAAAGGGTCCTTTGAAGTAAAAGGAAAAGGTCATTTGACCCCCAAAGGGGTCACTACCCACAGGTTTAGAACCACTGCCCTAGACTTGCTTACAGCTGGATCTTGTGCAAGCATTTTCTCAATTGTGATTCCCTCAGATGACTATGATTTGTGTCAAATTAACCTAAAACTAGCCAGCGCAACTGACCCCTAGTCAACTTGAAGTGTATCCACATCAACCGTTAAGCCATAACCTTTCCTTTCTTACTCATCTCCGAGATCACATACTAATAACGAGATCGCAATATAGAACATTCCAACTCCGAAAAGTCCCACAGTCTTTAAAACTTCAAACACTTGAAAGGTCAAAGTTTCTTTAACTAGGGACTCCTATTAAAATCAAAATAAGTGAAATACTTGCTTATTCCAAGAGAAAAGAACCAGGGCAGAGTTACAATCAAATCAAAGTAAAATCAAATTCCAACAGTGTAAAGGACTCAGTGTTGAATGTCTGAGACTCACTTACGGATCTGTGGCTTCCAATGGTATGGGTCACTCACACCCTCAGCAACACACCCAGATTGTCTCCCAAGCATGGGCCAGCTCCAATCCACTGCTGCTGTAGTTCTTGGTAGTCTCCCACCATACTGGCACCTCCAAAATGTTGGGGTCTTCCCATGACCCTTTCATGCCTTCAGGAAGTCTTGCGTAATGAAACTGTTACATCACAGATTTTTTGTTCTGGCTGGGAGATAGAAAAACAGAAGAATTTGTCTAACTGTAACTGGCATTAGGTCCCCAGTAATGTAAAAAAAATAAAAGCAAAATGTTTGCATAAAATTCAAATTTGTTTAAAAAAAAATGTATCACCTTGGTGACTTAGACTACCAAGTTCAGTTACCTGCACAAGGTACAACCTTGGCCACTTCTGAACCACAGGTTCTGTGTGCTGACTTCAAGGAAACACTTCCCAGAAGATTTCACCTCAGTGATGCTGGTCTCTTCTTAGTTACCACCAGTTTTTCTCAGCAACACCTGACCAAAATCAATTGTCCCAGTAAAGCAACAGTTTACTGCAGTGGTACTGATGCCTTGTTAGGAGCAGCTGATTCTCCATGTCCAACTAACCAGAACCAGAGATTCTTAATTCAAACTATCAAATGTTCTTGATGGAGTCTTTTGCTTCCCTATGAAGTTCCACAAGCCGGGACACCCATTGTCTCCATTGGTTTTAGCTTTACCCTCTAATCTTCCAAGTTCTTATAACAGTTCACCAAGCTCAAAAACTCAAAGGCTTCCCTACCCCAAAGTTCCAAAGTCTTTCCACATTCCTCCCCAAAACATGCGGTCAGGTCTGCCCCAGCAATAATCCATGATCCTGGTACCGATTTCTGTCTTAGATAGGGTTCTGACTGCTGTGATAAAACGCCACAGCCAAAAGCAACTTTGGGATTAAAGGATTTATCTGGCTTACAGATCCTAAATCAGCCCATTGATGGAAGCCAAGGCAGAAACTCAAGCAGGGCAGGAACCTGGAGGCAGGAGCTGATGGAAGAGTGCTGCTTACTAGCTTGTTCATCACGGCTTGCTCAGCCTGGTTTCTTACAGAACCCAGGACAGCCTTGAGCCCAGCATAGTACCACCCACAATAGGCTGGGCCCTCCAATAGCAATCCCAGCAAAAGAAAATGCCTTACAGGCTTGCCTACAGCTGAGTCTTACAGAGCCGTTTTCTCAATTGACGTTCCCTCCTCTCAGATGACTATAGCTTGTGTCAAGCTGACATTAAACAGTGCAGGGTTCAAGAACCTTCCCTACCTGTGTGCTGGGTGGGGCACTGACTGGCTTGATCTTGTGCAAGTCTTGTAGAGGCAACTCCAGATGTGAGTTCATGAGTGCAGCAGTTCTATCACAGTCAGAATATATTAGACACTCAATTATTCTCCACACGTTGACCAGTTGTGAGTTTCTGTGTCAACTACAGTCAACTGCACATAGAATCTTCTCTGATGAGGTCTAGGAGATGCACTAACTTATGGGTAGAGAGGACTTTAGAAAGCAGTGTGATACTATGTCCATTCAGCAGAATAACCATAGTAGCGTCACCCTAGGTGTCCCCACCTCTTAAAGAGCTCACTTTAAGCTCACTTTGCAAGGATATCAAGGTAGGAATCAAGGCTTTACCACATTCATGGGTTTTAGGGGACATTTATGATACAAATGATAATAGTTAATATATTCTGTTTTTAACTTCAAATATAAGAGATTATTTGAAAAGGAGAGATTTTCTTTATATTGTTTTTGTAGTTTTAGAAAGTGTTTTTCCTTGGTCTTAGTCTTAAATGTGTGTATGTGTCTGTCTGTCTGCCAGTCTGTCTGTCTGTATCTCTCTGTGTGTCTGTCTTCCTATGTCTGTCTGTCTGTCTGTCTCTCTGTGTATCTCTGACTTGTCTCTGTCTCTCTATCTGTGTCTGTCTTTCTATCTCTGTCTATCTGTCTCTCTGTGTATCTCTGACTCTCTGTCCCTGTATGTGTATCTGTCTATCTGTCTCTCTGTGTCTCTCTGTCTCTTTATCTCTCTCTGTATCTGTCTTTCTATCTCTCTCTCCCACTCCTTGTTTGATACAGACAGACAGACAGACAGACCAGACCAGACAGACAGACAGACACACACACACATTTAAGACTAAGACCAAGGAAAAACACTTTCTAAAACTGCACCTTCCACTGTTGCCCACAGACTTTTCAACACCCATGTTCACTGAACTCAAGATGTTACCCGAGAACTTGCTGTGGCCAGATGCTTCCTGTCCACTCACAACTTCCTTCTCTGATCTATTCGATTAGTATTGAATAGCGGAGACAATAAAGAGCAGCCACAGGGCCCAGAGGCAAAACAGAAAATTACTCACATCTGCTGGTACTTCTCACAACTCTTGGCCTCCTATAAGACCTTTGTTAATATGGCCAGAGTGATGGAGATGGTAAAACCCTGGAGCAAAGCATCCTAAAGCTTAGCTTAAAATTCACTCTGCATCTAGCCCTGGAAATCTGTAGGTGCAGCTACGACGATACAGTTACATTATTAGCACCACTGTGAGAACTGTCACATGGCATCTAGTTCCCGAATAGCATACAAAATTTTTAATATTTTTCCCGTTCATCCCTCCCTCATTATAACTCAGATATTATTTTCTGGTTAGAGTCCTAAAAATCATGACATTGGTAGTAACTACAATTGCCATGAGTTATATGGTCCCCAGGGAACTTAGGGAATATGGCTTCCCCTCCTAGTGTCTGATTTAATTTAGCATAAAGGAGAAAGGGGAGATGACAGATTCAAAACCCACCGAAAGCTAACAATATCCAGGATTATTTATAATATACGTAATCAGAATACACTTACAAAATCATTCTACATAAATTTACACCTTAATGTATATTTACAGTGCCAAATGTTATATAAGAGGCTAGAGAGATGGCTTAGCAGTTAAGAACTCTAACTGTTCTTCTGAAGGTCCTGAGTTCAAATCCCAGCAACCACATGGTGGCTCACAACCACACATAATAAGATGATGCCCTCTTCTGGTGTGTCTGAAGACAGCTACAGTGTACTTACAATAAATAAATACATCTTTAAAATAAAAAAGGATCTTATCATGAAACCCACTATTTTGTCTGCTAAATTAGGATATTAGCAAGAAAAAGAGAGGGAAAGGATGGGAAATGCCAAATGTTGCAAAATTCTGGTGGAGATATGGAGCCACCAGAACTCAAACACTGCTGAACTTAAATGCTGGAACAATCCTAGAAAGCTATGTGGCAGTCACCGTCCAAGAGAACAAACACGTGAGCTGCGTGGAATGTTGTTAGTCCATTCCGACATACTGACCTAAAGAAATGAAGACAAACGTCTAACCCAAGTCAAACACCAATGTCAACAGCCACATAATTTAAAATAAGTCTATAAACAAACCAAACGCTCATCAACAGGTCTGGATACACAAGTATTTGTGTGTCCGTATGAAAGGCAGCTACTTAGCAAAAATGAAGAGGCTGTGGTACAGCAGAAATGGCGGACAACTGATAAATTCATCACAGGTGAACCTTCAAATCATTGTATTTCTAAGGTATCTCATTGCTGAGACCAAGTACCTGACCAAAAAAAAAGAAAGAAAAGAAAAGAAGAGGAGGGGAGGGGAGGGGAGGGGAGGGGAGGGGAGGGGAGGGGAGGGGAGGGGAGGGGAGGGGAGGGGAGGAGAGGAGAGGAGAGGAGAGGAGAGGAGAGGAGAGGAGAGGAGAGGAGAGGAGAGGAAAGGAAAGGAAACAGAAGAGAAAAAAGGCTTATATTGGCTCCTGATTTAGAAGATATACTCTGTTGTGTTAGAGAGGATGGGAGTGACTCCCGGTGGGCGTGGCTTCCCGGCCAAGGCAAGAAAAATGTCTAGTAGCTCCTAGCAACTTCCTGCTGGCAGTCAGGAAGCAGAGAGAGATGAACACCAGAGTTCTCTGGGCTTGTTCTCTTCGCCCCTTTTATTCAGCCTGAGCCCGGTGATTCTGTGAGCTCATGGAATGGCGCTCCCCACATTTAGGGTGGGTCTTTTCAGACACTGCTCTGGAAACACTTTACAGACTCTCCTGCAGGTGTGTTTCCTAGGTGATTCCAAATCCAGTCACACTGGCAATGAAGACCATCCATGGAGATCATTGTGTCACTCAGAGATGAGAGAAGCCAGACACAAAAATGTCCACACCGCAGGATTCTATCTAGTTAAAATTCCAGAAAATGCAAATCAAGTCCCTGGTGACAGAAAGCAGATCAACCATTGCCTGAGGCTAGAGAGAGGGGGGAGGGAACTTCAAAAGGACAGAAGGAAATGTTCTGGCACAATGAAACTAACAGTTCTACATCTTAATCTGAGCAGTGATTTCATGGGCTTGTGTTAAAGAGAAAGCACAGTTCGTTGTGCCCTGTGGATAAATTGAATAGCATTCTTTAAGTGGATGCTTTTGACTGTATATAAACTTTACCTCCAATAAAACTGAATGCAAAATATCTGTTCAGTTTTAAGTGAGTGTTTGTATTTGGGCAACCTTATTTTCATTGTGAGAGGATTCATTCTCTGTAGAATCTCTCATCTCTGGAGCATTTTAAATATGGTTTATTTCCTTTCCATGAGTCAAACAAAGGGTCTTAGCAGTCCTTCACCATAATAGTTGCATTATAGTTGCAAATCACAGGACCCCCAATGATAGGCTTGACAGAACATTTGATATTACATATTCATCATTAATATTCTTGCTTGGTAAGAGTATTAATATTCCCCACTGACCAGCCTCTATTCCTGTTTCAAATCCTCTCCTTTAATGAGATAACATAAGAGAAGCTTTTGCCTTAGAAAGCTCACGTGTCCCTTTCAAAGGTGCAGATAGGACCACTGTTTTATGTTTGCTGGAGGTTTTCCATCCCAGAGCTGTTTGGCAACAGTCTGGTTCACCTCCTCCCTGGCCATGGAATAGTTCATTTCCAGCATCTCTCCCTCAGTCCTGAGGAGCAGGCTCTGGCAAACACTCCTTGTTGATGCAGGGCAGAGGTGTGGTTAAGGACAAAAATGGTTTCTGACTGAGACAAAAGGCAGAAACTTTGAACGCTGTGTTCAGGGTTTAGGATCCACAAACTTGAATTAGATTCTCAGAGCAACATGCCAGTGCCTAGGGAGACCATGACTAAAGGTCCCAGGAATGTGTCACTCCACCCTGGAGTCGGGAATGAGACAGAACTCACTTATCACCATGGTGCTTTGGAATGGAACTCTCTAGAATGACACTCTACATTAACAAGGTTTCGTGGATGTTACAAAAATGTTTGACCCAGAAAGAGAAACAAATAGAATCCAATTAGAAGACTCGGAGTAGAAATAGTTGCCTATAAGCAAATGGCATTGTGTATGCTGTTCAGTCCTTGGCATATGGATCTAGCTCCAACCCTTTGTTATTCTCTCAGTGGGATGTGGCAGGGTTCTGAGTCTTGCACACTCTGAGGGAAGGACATAGACCTCACCCATCATCAACACATCTATGCATTTTACTGACTGAAGCTCCTGAGTTCTGCCTTACACCTTTGTTTTCTTTTACAAGGATGAGCGTACCAAGAAGCAGAGGAGCAAGAAGAAATGAGATTGGGTCTGAACCTTTTTGCTGGAGAATGAATGATCTCCAACATACTTGATGGAATAGGATAACTGTCTGTGGGACTTAAGAGCCCAGAACAACATGCATGATGGAAGGGGATCTAGAGTATAGAGGGATGCAAAACAGCAGGGCCTAGGCAGTGTATGAAATTGCTGGTCCTGCAGCCATTGAGTGCACACCGCTGACACACCATGGCCCCCATTGTCATACCAAAACTATCAAAAAGATAACGGCTCCATACAAGAATGAAAAGGATTTGTCACCAAGAACTATGACCACCAAGAGATGCTCGGACCTCAGAGGGTTGTGTTGTGGGATATTCTTGGCTGAACATGAACATGAGAGTAAAAACCCCATTCATTCTCTTTGGCCATCAGAGAAAGGCTGAGATGCTGGGACCTGGGAAACCTGCCTAGTCCAGCGTCATAAGACCGTAGTAGTGTTGACTTCAGTTCAGGGACTCCCTTTTGCCAAAGAATGCTAAGCACCTACCTGCTAGGCTGGCACCATCACTACCACATCCCTGTACAGAAGGGAAGCAGGAGAACCCACATTGCTTATATATGACTGTCTTTCAGATTGAAGAGATAAAGACATTAGTGGTGGTCTGTAGTGAGAACTAGCACCAAAGGCTTAGACTCAGGCTCTATGTGAAATCAACATTAGAAGGCTTACAACTAGCCCTTCCCCATATCACCCAATTACAGAGGCCTGGAGATTTCTCCAGCCTTTGCCTGCACCAGAATGCTAATGTCATCAGGAAAGGAGGGCCAGTAAGAAGAACCTCTATCAGGTCCGAGCAACATCTGTTTCTTTGCCTACCACCCTTATTACCTTTTTGAAGTGAAATTTTAAATATAAAAGATCACTTTTCAACACAGTATCCTTGAAATTAATGATTTTTTTTCTTGACTTATTCCCAAGTACAGACTGTGCTTAGCTGGTCAAGTTGAGGGAGAGAGGGCAGAGGAATGCATGCCCTTTCCAGCTCGGAGAAGAATGTGTGCTTTGTGTGCATTATGCTTTCTTATCGTGCTTGTTCAGTTTGGAGACTTTTGCTCAGGAACTGCAAGATAGGTTTGAATAAATCAAAAGGGAAATTGGATTTCATCTGTCAGTGCACTGAACACAGCCATATTTGGATGTCTTGGAGCTGCCCAATGTCTTAGCTTATAATTAACGTTGTTTATGATGCCTAGTTGAAACAGTATTTATTTAACTTTTCATTTCCTGCCAAGTAATTCATCGTCCAGCTTCCATACACATTGAAAAATTACATAGTCAGCCAGGAAAGAGAGAGAGGGAGACAGAGACAGAGACGACAGAGACAGAGACAGAGAGAAGAAGGGTGGAAGGGAGGAAGAACGGAAGGAAAGAATTGGAAAGAAAGATTTTTCATTTGTTTAATTTAAAAATACAATATATTATAGGCATAACATCTTTCATCTAAATAAAAGATGATTTAATTTTGTCACTCCATCTTCTTTTTTTTTTTTTTTTTAATGTCTAACTTTCAAGTAACAGTAGTTTTTGGCCATGTTGCTATTCTTTTGCTCAAAGCAAAATTCAACGCTGATATTTAGATCAGAAATAATTAAAAGGAAATTGTCGTAGTGTACTTTGGCACTCTTTGACAAGATATGGTGTATCCAAGGGCCCGGTGCATACAGATAATGCACACGCTGTCAGGAAGGGCTGGATAAACAGCTCTGCACATCCTTCATGGGAGGGGACTGACACAGCTTCGAGACCTTCTAGACTTTCTCCATGACAACAGTGGAGAAACAGGTGCTTTGAGGAACTGAGGGGGGAGGGAGGGGTATTTTGTTTGCTTTGTTTTCTCATCTCATTGTCTTTGTTTCTCCAAGTCAGGGAGCCTAGCTGGCTGTCCAAACACGGCAGATTAGTCACCACTATGACTCCAGGTCCGTCCACTGCAGAATAGAGTTCCTATGGGACTTGTATCTAACAGTTACCACATAGGAGCCCAGGAAAGTGCAGTTAGTGGCAATGGTGGGGGTCATGAGTCAAGGGTGGCTTCGTATTTTATACTCTGAGTTTAACGATGAATAAATGTTGAATAGCTATCAGATAGATGCTATTCAGTCAATTCACAAGTACACTTCAATGAATGTTCACGCTCCTGGAGAACAAGACAGAATTCGCTCTATTCTGCTACGGGAAATGAGTTTTCACGAGACTATATGAACAATTCTGAAGTACAAGGAACAAGACAACCTACTTTTAGAATTCTCTGATCAGCACTGGCAAGAAATTTCTAAAAGGTCTCCCACATAATCTATAGACTACACAGAATGAACATGTAGAATCTTGGTCAGGTTGAAAGCACAAAGTTCAGAGTTACTACCAACCGGGACCCCAGTATCAGTTACTGAACTCTCCTAAGGAAGTACCTGACATTTTCTGGGTTAGTTTCCTCATAAACAAAATGGGAATTTAAATACAATCCTCACATTGTTAGGAAGAGTATTAAATGAGTTAGTATGCATGTACAGAGCTTAGAAACATAACTGGAATGTGAAGAGCCCCCAGCAAGCATTAACATTTGAAGTTCAACTCAAGTTTATTGACCTTCCAGTAGACACTGGGCCCTGCACAGAGCACTGCAGACACACACACACACATACACACACACACACACACACACACAAATCAAGAACAGAAGAAGGAAAAACAAACATTTGTGTTTCTATGAACCCATGACTATGACCTATACTTTCTTGTACATGATCTGAATTAGTTTTTAATCAGAAACTTTATTGAGTATGTATGATTCACTGTGATAAGTAAAGTGGGGGGGGGACAAAGGAATGTAAGGTCTCTGAGACAGTAAGACGCAACAGAGATGCCAAGTTGTAACTAATCTCATGCTCTGTACTTGATATCAATAAGAAAGCCTTGAGGTGGGGAGGCTCCAAGGCCTGACACTATTACTGATGCTGTGGTGTGCTTACAGACAGGGGCCTAGCATGGCTGCCCTCTGAGAGGCCCAAAAAGCAGCTGAAAGAGTCAGATGTAGACCTTATACCCAACCAATGGACGGAAGCCAGGGACCCATGTGGTTGAATCAGGAAAAAGCTGGAAGAAGCTGAAGAGGAGGGTGACACTGTAAGAAGACCAGCAGTCTCAACTAACCTAGACCCCCGAGATCTCTCAGACACTGAGCCCCCAACCAGGCAGCAGACACCAGCTGATATGAAGCCTATGATTGCCTAGAGCAGTGGGTCTCAACCTTCCTAATGCTGTGACCTCTTAAAACAATTTCTCCCATTGTGTTATCCCCCAACCATAAAACTGTTTTCTTTGCTACTCATAGTAATTTTGCTAGTTAGGAATCGTAATGTAACTGTGCAGGATATCTGATATGGGACCAGTCCGTGTGAAAGGGTCATTCTTCTCCCAAAGGGGTCGTTCAACTCACAGGTTGAGAACCACTGGTATAGAGACTCAGCAACAAAATAACCAAGAAGGCAGTCTCTGGGAAGGTGACGTGGTTGAGACCCATAGTCCTTTCCCACAAAGTGTATGAGCAGTGGCAGCAATGCCGAGGACTCCTCTGTACCTTCAACACCAGCCAAGTCTACTTTATACCGCACCGGGTCCCTTTGGCGCGGACCACTCCCACATCTACAGCCGGTTTGAGCTTAGCTGTGCCTTCAAGGGCTTTCTCTGTTGCCCTCTGGCTCAGAGATCCCCGTGTTCCAACACTCTCTCAGCTCTCATTGTGTGGGAATTGAAACAGGCTTTATATAAGCCTGTTTATCATTTCCATCTGTTGAGGGACATTTATTTTTGTCAAGATGTTTTGGTCCTCCTCCCTGCACTCTGCACTGCAGGCAAAATGAATCCTTCTGCGTAAATCCATCTTTGTTACGAGCCTGCTCTCCATAGACCACATTATTAAATTGTAAAAAGGATGTCTGGTGCTTCTCCCCGTCTCCCCCCCCCTCCCCGAACTCTGCGTGTGCGCGTGCATGCATGTGTGTGTGTGTATATGCATGTGAGTGCGAGTGTCCCTCTATCTGTATTTCTGTATTTGGCTCTCCATCTCCGTCTGTGTCTCTCTCCTCTTATCTCTATCTCTTTCTCTTTTCCTCCCCTTCTCTTTCTGAAGACAAGCATTATTCTTGTTCATTTCTAATGTCTGGCCCAAAGCCCAACGCTTAATCGGTTGACCCATAAATGGGGGAAGGATACTGCAGAGACCCCTACCATGCATTTGAGCCCCTCCACCCCAGAGATCCACCCAACCTGCCCCATGCTAATGGGTTCACTTTGACAGGCCAATGGCAGTCTGAGATGAAATTATTCAAAATAGTTCTAGTAACAATATTATATCTTGCTAGTACTGGTATGCATAGCTCTCGAGGTTTGTGAGGGGCTGACCGGGATCTGACCTTCACCACGTACAAATGTATTCCAGGGACATGATGCCACACCTGACCCTCATGACCGCATGGCTGCTGTGATTACGATTTCTGAAATTTACATTTTTTAAAATAGTGTTTTAGTTTTTAACTTTATCCATGGGTGCTTTGTCTGCATGTGTGTCTGTGCACCATTTGAGTGCCTAGGGCCCTAGGAGATCAGAAGAGGGTGCTGGAGGCCCTGAAATTAGAGTTACAGTTATGTACTGTCACGTGGGTGCTGGGAAGAGAACACAGGCACTCGGGAAGGAGAGCCAGTGTCCTTATCTACCAGCCGGGGCCCCTGGAAAAGCCGTAGTTTTCATCCTTTGAAATGTCTCATGCATTTATAGAATGAACACAAGTCAAATCCACCCACCACTACGTTCCTCCAACTCACACTACTCCTTCCCGTTCCGTCCCCCTCCCAACCTCAGTGTTTTGTCTTTATCATCAATAACTCCTGAGTCCAATAAATGCAGACCACGTGCACATGCGTGTGTGCCCATTCACAAGGATGAACAACTAACTCACCGTCAGCCACATCCCTACAGGAGAGTGACTCTCCCTCAACCGCCAACCACCGCCAATGTCTTCTCAGACAGAGGTGGGGGGGAGCCTCAAGGGTCCCTATTCCATCCTTGATGGAATTTGTTGTTTTTCGAGACAGCATCTCTCTATGTAACTAGCTGGCCTAGAACTCCCCATGTAGACCAGGCTGGCCGTGAACTCAGACATTCCCCTGCCTCTGTCTCCAGAGTGCTGGGACTAAAGGCTTGCACAACCATAGTCAGCTCCTACTTGAATTTTCACTGGCTTCATCTTATGGCACAGATTTCTTAAATGTTTTCTGCTCAATAAGCCCTGTTCACCAAGAAATTGTTATAAATCCTGGGTATATAAATATCTTAAATAAGCATACCAATCAGTGATGATAAATATAAACCCACTTATTTAAAAAATAATTATTTGATGTGTGTATGCTTTTACTATGTTTTTAAAGAATAAAGCAATTTTTCATACTAATCAGATATATGTTGGAATATTTTTACATAAATTATTTAATTATTTTTACATAAAAATTTAAATGCTGGCTGGATATTTGATACTGCAGAACGTAGAGTCTCTTCAACATTTCTAAACATTGAATGTTATTTGGATTTTATAATTATTCATGATGAGAAGATCACTTCACATAAATTTTGTAGTATCAAATAATAAAAATATTTTAGTGGCCATTTCAGAAATTGATAGGAATTCTGTGCTGATCTCAAACAAAAATTCACTTAATGATTGAATGACCTTTTATGAAATTCAATCCAGCAACTCAAATGGCAGTTATTAAAATCAAGCATTTTAACACAATATGACCCAAGTGTATACAGATGTAATACTTACACTCTGAGGAATGATGGTTAAAAAAATTAAAATTCTTTGTTTTCTATAATTAAATCATTATGTTTCTATAAAAGTTGGGAAACTTTGCATACACAGCAAAAGCAGTCAGTTCATAGCCTGTGCTAGACTCAGATCTGAGGCTAGATGTTTCTTTCCGATAGCAATTACTGGCGTAACATCATGTATGGTACAAAGTGTGTGTGTTGTGTGTTCAGAACCAGGACTGCAGTGAGATCACATGGTTCAATGGTTGAACACTACCAGGACCTCCTCATACCCATGCCTTTGATTTTGAACTAATTTGTAGCCACTGCAAATTAAGAAGCGTTTACCATCACCAAATATTTGCAATCTGTAGAGAGCCTCCTTGGGGTACCTTGCTGTCTGGCAGGAACTTGACATGGGCCAAGGACAAGGGCTTCAGGCAGGAATCTGACGTTCGGGCATAATAGGGAAGTAGGTTACGGCAGGAATTTTAATCTTAGGGTGGAATGAGAGAAGCAGGCTTCAGGTGAGATTCTGGGCTTGGACAAGGAAGCAAGCTCAGGTATTTTGGTCTTCCTTACACACCCTTGGAAACAAGTCACTGAAGTGAAGAGGGACTTTGCTCCCTGCCTTGACAATTTTCTGTTTACTGTCTTGCTTGTTCCTCATTGTACTACTATGGATCTTAATTCCTGCATGTAAGTATAAGAGTGGATTGGAAATTATTAAACCCGCCTTCAGTCTCAGAATTGACTGGGGTCATGCTGCAGTTTTGTCTCATTGTCTCTTTCTTTTTAATCCTCTCTCCCACGCTGGAGAACCTGTTGACTGACTGACTGACTGGTCAGCCATCCCCACATTCAGCACTATCCACGGTCCTGGCCCACATACTGAAAATCTGTACTTTATCACCCAGTGTCCAGAGTCTATAGATTTCACTGCAGCCCCAGAGGGTCTAACTCACAAGCCATGCACTGCACTGCAGGACTTCCTTCTGATCCCTGCCGCTCTGGCAGACGGCCACGCTGTCTCAATCCAAACCATCTCTTCTGGAACGAGTAAAGTTTCATCTTTGCCAGAATAGGTCTTAGCCCTAAACCAAACCGGGCAGCTGTTTGCCAAACTCGGCGGTGACGTTTGATGCTAATGATCAACATGGAGCTAAGGCCCCGGGAGCGGGTGATGGAATGGAACATGATGATGTCTGATTTTCCAGCAACAGTTATAACATATTTATAACATAGCTAACGTAACGTAACATAGGCTCTATCTCATCGGCTCTTGCCTGCGGGGCAACAATAAAGTTTTTCTTCATTTATTGTTCTTCTACATTTGTGGAAAGAATGTTAATGAAACATTTGCTTCATAAAAGGCCCTTGGTAGGAAATAAGCTCGGTCTCTTGAAGTTAAGGCGACTATCTAAAGCATTGTTAAGATCTATAGAAGGAAGCTTGAAAGAAAATGCATCATATTTCTTTCTTCATTATTTTTCTGTTTGGAGACATGGTCTTACTGGGGAAACAAGGGTACCCTCAAATAAGCCCTTGCTCCTTCAGCCTCACAGCTGCTGAGATTTCAGCCATGAACCACTATCTTTCTTCTTTTTATTGGTTATTTTATTTATTTACATTTCAAATGTTATCCCCTTTCAGGTTTCCCCTCCAGATCCCCCCTCTCCCATCCCCCTTCTCCCTACTTCTATGGGGGTTTTCACCCACCCACCTGCCCATTCCCACCTCCCCACCCACTCCCACCTCCCCGAGATCTGGCATTTCCCTATACCGGGGCATCAAGCCTTCACAGGACCAAGGGCCTCTCCTCCCATTGATGCCAGATAAGAGGATGCTCTGCTACATACGCAGCTGGAGCCATGGGTCCCTCCATGTGTACTCTTTGGTTGGTGGTTTAGTCCCTGGGAACTCTGGGGGGGTGGGGGGTCTAGCTGGTTGATATTATTATTTTTTGCCACCATCTTTCTTAGTCAGCCACTATTTCTAAGCACCTACAACCTCAAAACATTAAAAAGTAAGCACATCAACATTGGTCAGATACCATTCACAGGTTAGTCTAACTTGAGATAAAAAAAGAAATCAGACTCACAATTAAAAGCAGAAAACTACAATGCTTGTTCTGCAGCCTCAGTTTTAGAGGAATTCCAATGCTCCTTGAGTCCCTCTCTACTTCTTAACTTCCCAGGTGAATCTCACATGGGCATTTGCCAGGTTCACACCAAGAGTGGTAGCATATATTAGGCGAGGTCTAAAATCACACACTTCATCCATGAATGTGTCTATGAATACACATGAGTATATATCAAGAGATGAATGAGGTTTCTTATAAAATACTGGTTGGTATATTTGTGGGAGCGAAGAAGTTTCCTGATTTTCACTCTCATGCTTGAGACACAGGTAAGTCAATAGCAAAGACCTGAGCATTGAAGAGCCCATGATGGGATTTCAGACCACACCTACAGATCTGAGGGTAAAGACTTTGAGAGAAGAAGATAAATGTCCCCTCTCTAGCAGCTGGACGACACCCAACCATCCTCCAACTTTTTGTTCAGCTTAGCCCCTCAATAGATTGACTGATGGTCACTCACAGTAGGAATGTCATCTACTTTGCTGGGCCCATCCATTCTCCCAGAAACACCTTCACAGACAAAATCCCCAGAGATCATGTTTAATCCAGCAATCTGGGAATCCTATGGCCCAGTCAAATGGGCGTATACAATTAGTCATGAAGTCAAAACTACTGTCATAACTTTTATCAAAATCTACTAAAGCTCTGATCCTAACAGTTGCTAGGAAGCAAACAATGATGCTCACGATGTGTTCACCCACCCAGACACCATGCTGTCAATGTTAATGTATACCTACTAAAGTTCTAGGGTTAAAAATGCCCAACGGTTGCCTCTGTCATTTTTGAGGGTAATGTTGGCCCAGGAAGTTGTCCTTTGAAACCACGATGTTTTTGACACTATTTTAAGTGGTAGAATGTGTGCTTACATCCCACAAATATTTTCATGAAGTCACTTTCTCTCACTTTCCTTCTCATTTACTGCCTTATAATTCAGACATGTATTACCATGGTTACTCCGAAGTGACACTTACCTGCTACAACCCAAGGACTTGCTACAACCCTTGAGCATACACCCAACATCCTATTCTCTCTTCCTTTAGGACTAGTACATCCTAAAGGAGTTGTTCATGTGAACACCCTTTATTGAAATTCGCACTGAATATCTGGTGGACTCATAAGTCCTCCACACATATCCAGAAAATCTTCTACTACAGGACATTCATGTTGCAAATATCCCTTTTTTCATTGAGAGTATTTGCTGCAGAAGAGAGATCATTTACAGACGATATAAAAAATGCTCTTGTCTTTATTCATGCCAGCTGATAGAGAAACTTAAATATAAAACTTGAATTGTAAAAATCATAACTATTCATCTCGGTTTCAACCTTTGTTTATTAAGGTTTTTTTTTTGTTCTCCCCCAAATATCACCATAAGTAAATGGCAATGCCTTAATCATTAATTTATTGTAAGACCAAGGAACCTTTTCCATCCACGTCAAAGAAAATGCTAAGGTACGACGGTCGCCTTTTATACAACACATCAGGGTCATCTTAAGTAAATTTATATAGCACACTATAGCCTTCTTAAATTATACAACACACCATGGTCCTCTTTAAATAAATTAAAGTATGTTCATTAATCCCAAAAGGAACCATCAAGATCTTAATGGAAGATAGAAAAATAATAATAAAAAAAGCTCCAAATTAGATTCCATAATAGGGTTTAACAACTTGGAAGTCTCAGAACCTTCTTAAGCAACTTTTAGTCATGACATTGTTTTAATTTGAGGGTCACGGGGGATGGGTAGCAAGAAAAAAACATTATACCAAGGACTCTGAATGCTCTAGTTACCACTGCCCTGGGCTTCCCATCACAGCTAGGTGACAAAGCAATATTACAGCCCCTGAAGAGGGTTATTCTGTGTCTTCTCTTTTATTTGTGTTGTGAGGTCTGTGAACTTAAGTATTTTTACTGATACATATTTATTGTACATAGTACTGGGTTTGGTAAGAATCATGGCCTGTATTTTAAATTGCTTTATAAAATTAAGTTAGAAATTGCTCCAGCCATAGGAATGTCTATAAGCTTCCTACTAACCCCTCAAGTCAATCACCATTTCTTCTACCTTCAAAAAATAGTTCAGAGATTTCTCTATTCCTATATTACTGTGCAAAGTAAGTTTGAGCGTTAAAGTAAACCCATGAGAAAAATGATACATCACTTTTTTTTTTTCTAGATAAGGAAGCATATTACCAAATATGTGTCTCCTCAATGGAAGGACAGGCTTAAGGGCTGTTTTCCCTGGCAGTCATGGACGTGAATCTCCTCTTAAGTTTGGCTTCCTTCAAATTTCATGCTTTCTGGGAAGTTTACAAGTCATCATTTATATTTCACTTGCAGAAAACATAACATTTAAACTGCTTTGCTTATTTTAAGTAGGGAACTATCTTAAGAAGTGCATAGTCAGTGGTTGTATTTTTAAAAGATGTCTAGAATATCTCAAAATAGCTTTGAAATCATTTTACAGTTTAATTTTCATGAGATTTATAATCCTCAAGAAGCCAGTTCCCTAATCCAAAAATATTAAGGAAACACAAATCATGAGTTTTAAATGCAGCATTAATAAGCTGACTGTAACCTATTTCAAAAACACTTAGACTACAGCTACAAGCCTGAACAACTGTGGAAGGCATACAATCCATTAGATATAGAAAAACTAGATGAAAATGGATATGCAGACAGCAAAATTCAGTCAAGTCAGCTTAAGTCAAAACAAATGGCCAGTGATAGATTATCATTTTTGTACCAACAGAATATATAATTTATATTGACCTTCCATTTTCAGAGAGTAGAAATAACTTTGCCACTTTTTTTTTTATTATCCCAAGGATTGAAAACACATATAAATTTAACCTATTATTGGCTTTCAGGTAATCATCTCCAAGAAGTTGTCATTCCATGGCTGTGGGAAGTGAGAAAATCTTCAAGGAAGTTTACAAACTCCAGTTGAACATCATAGTAATGGTTCTATACAAATCTTGAAAGAATATCAATTACCTAGTTGGGCACTTTCTGTAAGTTGAACCTGGAGTTTATAAGTCCAATCACTGTCAAGATCCAAGCTAGCATTTCAAGGTGTCTTTGTGGTCCCCGTGTCTGCAGTGAAACATTTCCTGGACACGACAGACCTATCACACACATGAACTCCCAGCAGCTGTGACTGTATGTGTAAGAGCTTCAGCTTCGTCAGAGCAAGTCAGTCGCTATCCCAGCAGGGGCTAGGAAGGTGCTTCTGAAGTCTCTCTCAGCCCTAGCTGAGAGGCTATGACAATTGTTTGGTACTGGGAAAAGACAAGTAGGTTTCCTTCAGGGATGCTGCCCCTGTTAGGCTGACTATACATGCTCTGGGAGATGGTCCCATTCCCGTTTACACACCGGCAGCATAAAGAGGGCTCCAAGGTAAGCCCAGGATAAGAGAGACGAAGAAGAAGACAAAGAATCTAAAATTGGGAGGGCAGAGTGATGGTGAGGATAAGGAGGGGATTGGAGGGGGGGGGGGAATGGATTAAATCGCATTATACACTTTTCAGCGAGCATCAGCAGAGAAGGGCAAAGAAATATGGTAGAACACTGGGTTTCACATGAGAAGTGTATGTTGAGCATTTATTGGACACTTGACTGATAGAAATCACGTGGGATATGGGAGGCAGGAAGAGACTAGTATTGAGTGTTCTTATCTTTAAAATGTTTAGTGTCAGCTGGGCATAGTGTGGTACACACCTGTAGTCCCAGCTCCCAAAGGCAGAGGCAGGAAATTCACTGCAAATCGAGGCATGCAGGTATGCACATAAGACTGTTTATAAAAATGAATTTAAAAGCTTGATCCTTTTGGAAACTCTTTACTGCCAGTACAAAATGTATGTGGTTCTATTTCTACCATGAGCGCATTTAAGAAGTGATTGCATTAATGGTTAGTATTTAACAAGCATGTGTGTGTGTGTGTGTATTGTGGATAGCCCTGGGCTTGTATTTTGATGCTAATTTCACTCTTCCGAGGCTGCAGATGAGGAGTTGCCTTGTAAACCTTCTCCCCACCTTAACTTTTCAAATAAAGGCTTGAGCCAATGATTGGACAGGAGGATGGGGGAGGAGCTAGGAGTTTGGGGGAGGAGCCACAGGGGATCAACAGGACAGAGAGTTACTACAATGGATCGATGACTTAGACCTGCAGAGAGAGAAGCCCGTGGCCTGAGAGACTGCAGGTTCTATGGGATAATATAGATGGAAATAGAGTAGTATAGTGGGAGATCTGCCCAATCTGGGCTTATAGCTTGTGTTGTTACTGAGTTGAGATTTCTTTTACCCAGGAATTGGGTTGGAAACAAAGTAACAACAATATGTGAGTGTGTGAACCGTACACAAAAGGCAAACACATAGTCACACTAGAGTGTGGTGAAGGTGAGAGAATGCTTTAGGGGCGGGGGAGGGGGGAGTCAAACTTTAAACCACGATTAAAGGGTTCTATGGAGGAAGTGAAGGATTTCAGGAAGACGAAAATCAAAGCATCACACCCAGGATAAAGCTGATGGGAGAAACATTTCACTGTCAGTCAACTGCTACTGGATCTGCCAAGTCTACCACAGACTGGGCACTGACAAGTGTGGATATGCAGAATGGAGATGATACCTCACTTGGCCTGGGAAGAGAGGCAAGAGACGGCACAGAATCTCCAATCTTCACAGCATATTAATAGAATACTCTACCCCTTCAGGGATGTGGTCTGATGGGTTTATCCACAGACTAGGCACTAGGAAGACCAAGTAAGGGTAGGGCGAGAGACCAGCACTACCATGGGAGGCAGGCATCTCTAGAGGAAAACAAGAAGGGAAAAGCCCAAGTAGACGTCCCTCCCTAGGACCACCTTGTTCGACCCTATCATCTCCCCCATTCCCACACTAGTCTCTTAGCTAATCGTCATATTCTCTCCATGATTATGTATCCCACAGTCACCTACCAACTCTTAACATTATTACTGTGAAATATAGATCATAATATAATGAATGGAATTATTGACTTCTAAAATGTGTATATTGATTGTCTGCCCCTCAGTGTGCCTGCATTTGGAATGGAAGCAAGAGGTTAAATAAGATCAGAAATTTGGGACTCCAATTCAGTAGAATCAACACACTTTAAGAAATGCGAAGGAACTTGGTTTTTTCCCCTCTCCCCTTCCCTCCTCTCCCCTTCCCACAGCCCACGTGCTCTCCTCTCCTCTCCCCTTTTCTTTTCTCTTCTTTATTGTCTTGGTCTCCTTCCATCCCTCTCATCTGTTTCTGGGTGTACACTCGCATGCGCACATGTGCACACACACACACACACACACACACACACAGAGAGAGAGAGAGAGAGAGAGAGAGAGAGAACACGATGGTGTGAGCACCAAGATGACTGCCATGCACAGCCAGGGAGGTAGCAGAAATCACCCTGTCACACCTACTTTGGTGTTAGAATCCCCTGCCTCCAGAGTTGGGCAATACCATCTTTCTGTTGTTTAAGCCTCCTGCTTTGTTCTGAGAGCCTGATCTCTTTAAAAACAAACACCATAGCATGAAACATGGAACAATGAAACTACTAATTTCATTTTACAAGAGTGTTCATTCTGGGGAAGAGCCTTGAGCACGTGGTTACAGGGGAAATTTTCCTGAACCAATAGCTTATGCTATAAGATCAAGAACTGACAAATGGGACCTCATAAAATTACAAAGTAATTTCTGTAATTACTGTAAGGCAAAGGACACCGTCAAAAGGACAAAAACGGCAACTAACAAATTGGGAAAGGATCTTTACCAAGCCTACTATATCAAAGATATACAAAGACCTCAAGAAGGTAGACTCCAGAGAGCCAAATAACCCTATTAAAAAATGGCGTACAAAGCTAAACAAAAAATTTTCACCTGAGGAATATCGAATGGCTGAGAAGCACCTAAAGAAACCTTCAACATCCTTAGTAATCAGGGAAATGCAAATCAAAACAACCCTGAGATTTCACCTCACACCAGTCAGAATGGCTAAGATCAAAAACTCAGGAGACAGCAGGTGCTGGCAAGGATGTGGAGAAAGAGGAACACTCCTCCACTGCTGGTGGAGTTTCAAACTGTACAACCACTCTGGAAATCAGTCTGGTGGTTCCTCAGAAAACTGGCATGACACTTCCAGAGGACCCTGCTATACCACTCCTAGGCATATACCCAGAGGATTCCCCGGCATGCAATAAGGACATATGCTCCACTATGTTCATAGCAGCCCTATTTATAATAGCCAGAAGCTGGAAAGAACCTAGCTGTCTCTCAACAGAGAAATGGTTACAGAAAATGTCGTATATTTACACTATGAAATACAACTATTAAAAACAATGAATTTATGAAAATCTTAGGCAAGTGGGTAGAACTGGAGAATGTCATCCTGAGTGAGGTGACCCAATCACAACAGAACACACATGGTAATGCACTCACTGATAAAGCAGATATTAGCCCAGAAGTTTATATTGTTGGGAATACCCAAGACACAATTCACATATCAAATGATGCCCAAGAAGAAGGAAGGAGAGGCCTCTGGTTCTGAAAAGGCTCAGTGCAACAGTGTAGGGGAATACCAGGACAGAGAAGTGGGAGGCGGTTGATTGGGGACAGGGGGAAGGAAGAAGGTTTATGGGACTTTCGGGGAGGGGGGAATCCAGGAAAGGAGAAATCATTTGAAATGTAAATAAAGAATATATCTAATTTTAAAAAAAAAGAGTGTTCATTCAACTCCCTGGCATCACATTCATTCATAATTTTTACCACCATCCAGTTCCAGAACCTTGTTATCACCCTCCAAAAAAAAAACCCCTTCAGGTCGGTGTTCCCTCTCCATTTCCCATCCCCACCGGGACCCCTGGGAACTACTGGGCTTTCCATGTCTATGGACCTGACTCTTCTGGGTATCCATATAAAGTCTTTATGTCTTCTTGGCTTCACTTGCCTACCTGCCTGCCTGCTGCTTTCTTTTTGAGAGCACTACTACTGATAGATAGACCAGGCTAGGACTCTCAGCAGTACCCTTGGCTAAATAGTTTATCCTGACCTTGAACTCACAACCTCCTACATCAGTGCCTTTGAGTGCTAGGGTCACAGAGTGGGGTGTGACACCATGTCTGGCCTGTCTGTCTTTTTTCACTGAGCATTGTGTTTTCATATGCCAACTCTGTGGGGTGACTTTTATTCTGTGAAGAACTGCTGAACCATAGCAGCTAATGCCCCCTCCCACCCCCGTCGATATTCTAGCCTTTCATTGTTTCCTTATCCTGATACTTGTTATTCTACAATACTATTTTGAAACTGCCAAACCAGCCAAACATATCCCTCCCCCTTTTTGGATTAAAAAAATCCAAAAGCTTCACTATGCCTACAAGGCCTAACATTCTTTGGCTGCCTACACATCTCTACCTGATGGCATTCCCTGTTCCTCTCCTCCCTCCCTCCCTCCCTCTCTCCCTCCCTCCCTCCCTCACATCCTCCCTCTAAAAGTCCTTGTAAAATATTAAGGGCATTCTGAATACACAGAATCCACATACCTGCTGTTACTTTGGACCTCATGCTTGTCTCCTGACAACAAAGATCTCTGTTAAAATGGTCCTGTTTGAGAGAATCTTCCAGGGGATACTGTACACAGAAAGGTCCTGGAAAGGCATATATATATTAGATATATATATATGCCTTTTTAATACCCACAATCTCATCACTTAAGGGTATTGCCTTCATAACCTGCAGATATAAACTTCATTGTAAACGCATGGACTGTCTTTGTCTACTACAATGTGGGCTTCATGAAAGCAGGACCTTCACCCCGTTCATGTTCATGGCTCTATCCCCCATCACCAGAAAGTATCTGGAGCAGAATAAACACTCCACAACATTCATCATTCATTATCAATTACTCAGTACATGAATGAACAAATGACTTCCAGACCAAAGAAGACTGTGGCTAAAGAATGTAAATACTAAGTCCCATTAAGCACCAGATGTGTCTTGTTTTGAATAAGGGTCTCATTCAAGAACTTACTTTAGAGCCCCTCTGACTTCAAACTCATGGTGATCCCCACCCCACCCCCATGCTGAAATTATAAGCATGAAAACACCATATATGCTAAGCACGGGCATTTTAGATGGCTGGAGCTTACTCAGGGAGTAGTGGGAGTATAATACCAGTAATGAGCTTGAGACAGAACTTGAAGTTCTTGTGGGCTTAGCTAAGGGCTTTTCTGTTGGTCTTGAAAGCTAAAGCATGTCACTGGTCCCTGAGGAATTTTAAACAAGTGCATAGTTACACCTTGGGAAATATTATAGTGACAGCTAAGTTCAGACTAAAAGCCAAAATCAGGAAAAGAGATGTGAAGAAACTGTGAATGCCTGATAAGAAAGACACAGAGCTGGCCATGTCTTGATTAAAGTGATCCCTGGGGCTTGCTGGCTCATCGCTTGTTCAAGGTGGGCTTGGTATCTGTCACATGATCAAGATATGCCTGGTGATTTCTCACATGGTCAAGGTGGCCTTGGTGACCCATCATATGTTCAAGGTGTGCTTGGTGACCTCTCATGATCAAGATATACTTGCTGACCCATCACATGATCAAGGTGTACTTGGTGACCTATCATGTGATCAAGGTGTGCTTGGTGATTTACCACAAGTTCAAAGTGTGATTGATGACCTATCACAAGTTCAAGATGCTTGGTGACCCATCACATGATCAAGCTGTGCTTGGTGACATAGCACACATTCAAAGTGAGGGAGGTATGGAATGCAAAGTGACACTAAGGTCTGAGCCTTGTTAAATTACAGTAATGCTGTTCACCAGAACAGAAGCAAGGAAAGGGAAGGAATGAGAAGATACAAATTCCAGGAAAACTTGCTTCAGTTTGAGTTTTTCTGATATTAAAAATCAAGTAGATACCTCAATATATGAACCTTAAATCCAGCTAAAAGGAAGAAAACTGGGGAAGAAAGGCGGGAAAGGAAAGGAAGAGAGGAAAGATGATGGGGGAGAAGAAAAGTGTGGAGAGAAGGTGGTATGGGAATGAAAGGAAAGAGGGAAAGAAGAAGAGAGGAGAGGGGAAGGGAGAGGAGGAGGGGCGCAGAAGAGGGGAGAAGGCAGAGGAGGAAAGGAGAGGAGAGGACAAGAGAGGAGAGGACATGACAGGACAGGACAGGAGAATCTGATGGAGAATCAAGCTTTGTTGTCCAGGGGGAAAGGCCCTGGTTTTGAAGAAACTGCTGGTGAGAGTTCAAACCCTGGTATGAATGTGGGAAGGGATGACAGTCAGGGGGAAATGCACAAGTATCAAAGAAGCACCTGGAGAGAAATGTCAGAAAAATCAACCTAGAGGCTCCTGGTATCAGGGTTCTAGAGACGTTCTTGTTTATCAGGAGACCTGAGCCCCAGAACCTTCACTGACTTCCACTGTAGTGCATACCAGGAATGTCTAACATGGGTCTAAAACTCAGCAATGTGCACACAGAGAGAAGTTAGTCCCTTCAACTATGACCAGGACATAAACCTAAAATGTTCATTTCTTGCCCTGTGCCACCAAAAAACTGGAGAAATCCTAAAAGAAGTTCTACTTTCCTTCCTAATGTGCCTGCGTCTGATGAGAAGTGTGGCATTTGCCCTGGGAAAAGAATACAGCCTTTCCCATGGAATTTACATGTGTACTGTGTTAAGTAATCATGAGATATTATACTGATTTTTCTTCTTCAGTTAAGGGACTTTTTCCAAAATAGAACCAGACACCGCTCAGTATGACACTAAGTTCTCTCTTGACTTGACTGACAGATCTAGTGCAGAACACACATGCTTGATTTGTTCAGAGGCTAATGTGGGTTTGGTGGTGACACAGGTGGAAATGCTCAGGGAGCGAGCAGGCCAAGAGCTATGACAGATGAGATTTGAGCATGCGTGCTTCCCTTGGTGACTAACCAAGGCCAGGCATGCAGCCATCTACAGCCAGAGCTCCCTGTAGAATTTCCCGGTTGTGCTGTCCACTCTGTTCTCATTTGAAATGTTTTTATAGCGATGATAAACGGACTCCAAATAGAAATGCTTCAGAACACATGGTCTCTGTTACTGAAGAGTAGATTCAGATGTGTTTCTGCTGTGAATATGCACCCTGGTTTTCTGGTTGCTCTCTGGGGTCATTAACAGCACACAAAGGAACATGGTGAGTGGAAGGCCAATTAACCCCAGCGAGTGAAGCACCGTTCAATGAAAGATCAGGGATTTTCTAGTCTGAAACCCATTCTGGAGGGAATTTCCAGGCTCCTGCCCACAGACAACACAGGCTTCACGGAGGCTGATGGTGGCTCTACCTTCTGCCCTGGTGTAGTGGTCTGAAGAGCTATGGCCCCCATAGACTCATGTGTGTGAATGTTTGGCTCAGGACGAGTGACACTATTAGGAGGTGTGGCCTTGTTGGAGTAGATGTGGGCCTTGTTGGAGGAAGTGTGTCACTGAAGGGGTGAGCTTTGAGGTCTCCTATGTTCAAGCTATATCCAACATGGTATGAAGTCTCCTTCTGCTGCCTACGGATCAAGATATACAACTCTACTCAGCTCTTTCTCCAGAACTATGTCTGCCTGGATGCTGCCCTGCTTTCTACCATGATGATAATGAACAAACTTCTGAAACTGTAAGGCAGCCCCCAATTAAATGTTTTGTTCTATAAGACTTGCCTTGGTCATGGTGTCCGTTCACAGCAATAAAGCCCTGATTAGGACACCTGGGGAGAATAAAGCATCAATAGAATAACTCTGATAGCCTTTCACGAATTCAAACACTTGCACCAAGAGTTAGTGGAGGTTAGAGGAATCTGGGAGCAGTGATTGTGCTCATATATGTCCACTCAAGACAAAGCATGAGGAAGTCGAAGAAAGTGGGCATGGCGGGCAGCAGCAGAGCCATGCTGGACTCCAACTGGCCAGGATTCCCTGATCTTCCCACGGTCCCTGCACCCTAGGATTGTGATACCAGCTTTGCAGACTTGTTTTAAGAATTTAAAACAATGACCATGGCCACGGCTTAGCACGCATCTTTCAGACTGCCGATGGCAGAAGCTGATGTACCCTCTTTCAAAGTGAAATCCAACCAGAGGATAATCCAGTAACTATAAAAACAGAAATGCCCCTTGGAAATCTCCTTAAGTGGGAAAATAGGCTTAAGTTAATCTCTCTCTATTTTTTTCCTCCCTTCCTTTCCTTCCTTCAGTCTCTTTCTCTATTTCTGTTATATCTCTCTTTCCTTCTTCCCCTCCCTTCTTCTCCCACTTCTTCTCTCTTTCTCTCTCTCTGAATCTTTGTCTCTGTGTGTGTCTCACATAGACAGACAGACACACACACACACACACACACACACACACACACCTCTTTCTTCACAACTGTGTGCCAGCAAGAGAACCGGTATTAACATGGCAGCCACAGGATCTGGTTGGTAGGCAGAAGAGACCCCTGCTCACACCACAAAGCTCCTAACAATTCCCTTGACTGTTACTAGTTAATTCAGAACAAACAGTGGGAAAACTCAGCGACATTTCAGAGCAGACTACCCAATGAACTTGAGCTGAACCATCCCGTGTCTCAAGGAGTGAGAGGACAAGAGGACGTGGGAATGGGGGGAACAATAGAGGCTCCTGCCAGGACAGACGGCAGACAAAGCTCGGAATTCAGTGTGCCTAATTCCCCAGGAGAGATTTCACAAGGGCCCACATCTTCCAAAGCATGAAAATCACATGAGCTTTTACCAAAGAGGAAGTCAGACACAATGCGGGGAAGGGCTTGGGAGCATTGGCTGGCTGCCCAGGGCCTTGAATGTGTTGGTTTGTCCAGCCAGACCAGCAAGTCCATGCAAATGCAGCCACGGAGCCAAGAGAAACTGAGGGAGGTGAAACCATAAACAATAGGCACGGTGCTAATTCTCAAGGAAGGTATTCCTTAGGAGCAGCCTATTGTCGAAGGAGCTGAAAAGAAGGTATTGGCTTCCCTGTACAACAAATCTCAGACCCAAAAGCTGCTTCCACTTACTCATTGACAAGTAGCCCAGTGCCCAGCCCAGCCCTGGGCTGTCGGTATGGTAGATTCTAAAGAACACAGCCCTTCCTGAAATGCAGCCGATGTCTGAGAGGGGATGTTAAAAAAAAAAAAAAAAAAAAAAAAAAAAAAAACCAGGAAAAGGTATCCTAATATAAATATGTGCCTCTCAAAATTCAGATCTGTCTTTAGTTTATTGTTTAGTTCCCAGTACCTTCAGCCCATTGCTAGGTGCTTGGCTAAATGGAAGGAAAGTTAAATTCAAAATAATGTTATATTGAGACCATATATAAGAACTGAAGACTGAGTATATAGATCCTGGTACAATACCTTTTGATTCCCTACCATTACACAAGAAAAATAGTAAAATAGACGTTAAATAAGGAGAAGGATTAATTTAGAAACAGATGGTGGTCAATTGAGTTTTCCCAGAAAAAGTAAAAAGACAATAGGATGTTACAGACAAAAGGAAATATTCCAGAAAGGACAGTGTCAGACTCTGTGAGTGTACGTATGTAAGAAATTAGAATCCCATGTGTTGATTTGAGTTACTGATTCTTAATGTGTGGTCTACAGACCACCCACAATGGATTTGGACTTTGAATGGAGAACCTAGAAATTTACATTTCTAATAAGCCTCTAATCTGTCTTAATGCATACAAAAATTGAGCTAGCTGAAAAGAAGAGGCAAATTTAAACAAACGTATATTCTTCCCTTAGCAGCAGACCCAAAGAAAAGCAGGTAGGGGGAGAAGATGAAAATGAAGGGGAGAAGGGCATGAATCTAAGTCCTGTATAGAGAGGACTGTGGTGACAGAGGAAAGTCCACTCCGTGGCTAGTCTGTGCGGTGACTGCTGTGCTGCGCTGAGACGTGCATGGCCTGCGACAGACAATGAAAGTTCCTCTGAGCAGTCATTTAGCAGCTTTGCTCTATCCTACGGGCAATGAAACACTAGTCATGTTCCTCATCAAGATGGGCTATCTCAGCCTCTCAACCTCCCAAGTACTCGGGGTGGGGGAGGGGAACTTTCTTCTGAGCATCCCCACCACTGACTTTCCCAGGGCTCCCCTCCCTTTCCTGTCACTAACAAGCCTTGCAAGGCTGTCTTACACTCACCCCTCCTTCTACCAGCCTTCACGCCATGACAGACTCTCTCCACCCTCAGTGTTCTGTTAACATGACTTTGAACCCTCCAGAAACGTCATACTCGCCAAGTCTGTCTGGCATCCTAGGATGCGTGACTTCTCTCCCTGACCTTTGCCCCTAGCTTGCCCTCCATGTTAGTACTTTAAACCTGGGGTCACAGGAACCCCACCATCCACGTCCCCCTTCTTTTCCTGTGCTTTAACTGCTTCTGTTTCTACTGTCTCTCATTTTTAAAATCTATGAACATCTGTTCCTGCTTTGCATACCTAATTTCTGGGAGCATGTTCACCCAGCATCTGCTACTGTTGTCTGGTTAAAATAATTAACCTAATATTTAAAAGCTTAAAAAATGCTCATGTTATTGGGTTCTCCAGCACTGTGGGGCCAGGACCCTGGAAAGGGAACACTGAGCATGAGTCTTCTTTATTCAAAACATCTGAGCCTAAGCTAAGAAGGCTCATGGCTGGGGTGACTTACAGGCTAGACGTGAGTGACAGGCAAAATGTGTGCAAACCCAGGTATTTGTATCTGGAAATCCTAACCTCAATGTAACAGTACTAGAGATACTATGAAGTGGAACCTTTAAGGGGAAATTGAGCTGGATGGGGTTTGTGGATGGGGGTATCATACTGAGACAGTGTCCCTGGAAAAAAAGTGGAAGAGAACAGAGCTAAAGGTACAAGGTACAGCAAAACGAAGCCATTTGTCAACATGGAGGGGGTACCTCAGCAGACACAAGATCTACCAGCACTTTGAACTTGGACTCTCAGGCTGCAGAAAACAGGGGCATTTGGTGTTTTGTTACGCTCCCTGCCAATGGCGGTTTGGTCACCGCCAACCCAAATGGATTGAGACAGATTGCAGAGGGGAATCTTTACTGGTACACATTGGTAGTCTGCAGTGACCAGGACTTGGTTTGATGTGTGACCTCTCCATGCAGTCTGAGCTTTCCGGTAGCGCACTGGCTTGGGACTTGGGGGCGGGGTTTTATGACTAACAAGGCAGCAGCTGCATGGTGTGGTGTTTTCTGACCTGGCCTCAGAAGCTACACAGTATCATTTTAACCTGTGAGAGATGAGTCACACATCCATGCCAGTGCAAAGCGAGGGACGCGCATGCCATCCCTTGAAATGAAGACAGTCAACTAATATGCAATGGCTTTGTGACAGACACCTGACACCCATCACCAGAGCATACATAGCTTCAAGATAACTTAAGCCTGACTCTAGACTTACATTCACAGCTGATTGCCATTATGACTATTAAAAAAATACAGGATATAATTATAAGCACTTCGGAGAATTGAGACACAGTTCTCAGCATCTAATATGTACTATCTTACAAATCCCACAATGGATCAAAACTATTAGTACTACTATTTGATAATATTTTTTTACAATTATTACAGATGGCATATAATAGTTGTATGTATTTACTGGAGACTGTAATATATGCATGTGTTCAACATATAATGGTCAGAAAGAAGTAGCTGACATATTGTCCAACAGTCATTATTTGCTTTGGAAACACCAGAACTCCTTCATATAAGTAGCTACCCGACTGGATCATTGAATGCTAATCCTTCTTTCTTTCTCTCTGTTTCTTTGCTTCTTTGTTTCTTTGTTTGGCTTTTCTCTTTTTTTAACCCAATCACCACCTCCGTTCTCCACCCCATCTTCTGGTAGTCACTTGTCTGTTCTCTACTTCCATGAGGTCAGCCTATATAGTTTCCACATCTGAGTGGGGGCATGTAGAGATTGCCTTCTTATCCATACCATCGAGGTTTTCAAACCGATGTTAAACAACGCACATTGAGATGGACCAAGAAATACAATAGAGCTATTTTAAGACCCAAGCAATCTGTTTCCAAATCTTAGCGTTTTAATGGGGAAACTACCTGGCACGGATCTCCCACAGGCATTCCAAAATCAGTACCCTCAAAATAGAGGTTTAATCTACCATTTCCAATTAAAGTAAAAGCAATACCTTACTGTATTTCTTACATATTCTCTCCTGATGAAAACTTCTACCATTCACATAAAGTTCAAACCTCTCCAAATCTCTATGTGAAATCCATTCCCAGGCTATGTCAGTAGACTCCTTAAGGACTCCCATGCTCTTCCACTGTTTCCCATTCTGGGAACCTCACAAAGGTCTTCCCCAGGCAGACTGTATTAAGTCTCATCTGGATTCCTGCTTCCTATTCCCTTCTATGAAGATGCAGGTATAAAAACTGATCGTTATGACCATTGGCTAAAACTCTGACGGAATAAACTAAAAAATGTTAGTGTGCCATACAAAATTCCCTCTGATGTGGCCTCTGGAGACCCTGACACCTGTGCCTTGCCCCTCATGTTTGTCAACCTCTAGCTATGATAAACTACTTGTGCCTTCCTAACTTAGGATTTTTGCCTTCCCACATACACACTGTTTTCTCTCCTAATCCTGTCCCAATTCAGTGACCTGAGAAACCATTATTTGTAAAACAGACAGCTAGGCAGATGTTGGCAGGAAGGAGAAGGCTGTTAAGCATGCTCACGCCTTCTGAGACTGAGTAGACTGACAGAATCAGGGCGTCAGATGTCTGGCAATCAGGGAAATCATTCTATATCCTGGTAGCATTGCCTCTTGATGGTTAAAATACCCCTTTGTGACTCAGTAACAACAGTTAGATGCTTCCCACCATATCAGAAATTCTGATACTAGGGCACTTTCATGATGACTAGCTCTGTTCATCAAAGAACATCTTGACGAGCAGAAAAGAAAAAAAAATCACAGGGACATCTTAGCATGGGATGAATGTTGTAGCCAAAGGGATGCACTTAATGATGACATCAGAAGAAAGAAGGAACCATAGAAAACCATGCTCTTTAAAATCTACACTGCAGAACTCAATGGGCCAGTATCACCTTTCAAGTTAGCCCCATTCCTCTTTCTCTGGAATATTTTGTTTTGATTGTCACTAAATAAACTTCTGCTTAAATTTACCATGTCTCTTGGCTCAATTATTCCCTTGGGGGAAAAAAATGACAAGAGCTTAGGAGAATTCTGGCATCAGGTACAAGCAGCAATCCTAGGACTCAGGAGTCTGAGGCAAAGGGTTGCAAATTTGGGGCCAGGCTGGACTCTACAGTGAATGCTGGGCCAGCCAGATACATGTTTCAAAAAACTAAAAGACCCAAAAGAATAAGGTTTCTCCCAGTAGCCTATATCCAACCTTACAAACCTATATCCAACCTTACAAACCTTTCTTGACATCTTTCCCAAGCACAGTTGATTATGCCGCTGTTACTCCATCACGCTGTGGCAATAGTGGCACAAAAGACGTGGGAAAAACATCAGCTCTCTGTTGGATGTAAGGCTCACTCCATGAGAGAGAACTCATGCCTAACACTACTTGGATGGCTGAGAACTTGAGACTAGCTAGATCATTGATCCGGGTAAATGTAATACTACAGTTCTGCTAAAAGTACATAGCAACAGAATAACTCCTAACAACATTCTCCTATTCTCATAGATCGGCGCCTTGCTTAACCATCATCAGAAGCCTCCTTGTTCAGTATATGGGAACAAATATGGAGACACACAACTAAACAATCTGCAGAGTGAGAGATGTTGGAACGCTCAGTCCCATGTAAGATGTCTCCATGAAATCCCTCCCCTCAGGGCTCATGGATCTATGCAAAGGAGGAAATATTGTAAAAGTCAGTGAGAAAGGAAGCCAGCAGCACATAAAAATTCACGGAGACTGTGGCAGCGTGCACAGGTCTAAGCCAGATAGGACCCGAGCACTGAGAGGGGAAGCAGACATGAGCTCCCATCCCTTAGAAGCTATCTCCTATTGACAACCATTGGGAAAGAAAAAAATAGCTTTCTCCAACAGAGTTTCACTGGGTGTACAAACTACACTTAAGGACAAGCCCCATGCCCAGCCGTAGATGGCTAACACAAAACAAATTCAGGGTATTTTTAAGGGTTTTTTGTTTCATAATACTTTTTAAAGTCCTTTTGCTTACATATTATGTTTTCAAATTTTGGTTGTTTTGTGGGATGTTTGTGTGTGTGTGTGTGTGTGTGTGTGTGAGAGAGAGAGAGAGAGAGAGAGAGAGAGAGAGAGAGAGAGGCAGGGGAGACAGACAGACACAGACACAGAGACAAAGAGACAGAGACAGAGACAGAAACAGAGTGTTTTTTCCTTTGGTTATTTTTTTTCTGTTTGTTCTGTTACGGTTTGTTGGTCTGTTTGTTTAGCTGTTTGTTTTCTAGTGAAAGAAAGGGCATATGGGTTGGATTTGGGTGGTAGGGAGTTGGGGAGGATCTGGGAGGAGTTGGGAGAAAGGAAAACAGCTACCAGAATATACTGCATGAAAAAATATTTTCAATAAAAATTAAAATTATAAATAAAATATACAAATATGCTGTTCTGCGGTCTCCTTTAAGAAAGAAGAAAATGTAAAATGAGCATGTGAAAATTAATAAGTCGTATGCAGCTTTGACCTTGTCGGTCATCTCTGGGCACCCTCCTGCTGACCTCAGAGACACTAGGTAGAGGGAGGCTGCCCCGTTCAGGTTTCTCTTTTCCTATTCTGTAAAACCTTAGAAATGCATTGGGTAGTATATGAATGTTGAATAAATTTTGCCTGTATCAACATGACTGCTTTTTAAAAAAAATGTTTAGTGTGGGGGTGTGTGTGCACACACACCCACACATGCTCACAACTGGGTGTGTGCACCTATGTATGTACACAGAGACTGGAAGACATTGTTGTGTGTCCTCCTCTGTCATTCTCTGTCTGTTTCAGTGAGGTGTCTCCCTAAACTTTGGGATGGTGTCTACAGGGATAAGTTCAGTACCAACAAGCTCAAGCAATAGATCCTCTTTTTCCTGCCCACCTTGGAGCTCCGGTTGGAGGAATTTGCCAAGTGCCCAGCTTGTTAAGTGGATGGTAGGATACGAACTCCACTCCTCATAGCTGCACAGCAAATGCTTCTATCTGCCCGCCGTCTCTCATGTCAGATCACAACTCACTAAACTGTGTGTGGTAACCTCATATGGGCTTCATGAAATGAAAGGTGCCAATCACCAAAACAGGCAACACTAGAAGGCCCCAAATTAATTCAAAATCAAACAAGTAATGAGTCTGAAGTGTCTCTGCAAGGGCTGGCCCATGCATGCTACACCTCCTGGGTTCTAGTTTGGGCTCTAAACACACATGTGCACTTTGCGCTGCATGTGCCGTCATGCCAGGCAACACTAGTAAAGCCTGCCTGAGCCTGGTGTTTTTACTCTACACAGACTTCCTGCTTTTAGGGAAGCATACTGGTTTATACAGAAAACAAACGCTTGTAGTGTTTTTCTATCACCATTCTTATTCTGTCTCTATAAAACAGGGCTCTGCTGGTCCCTTTCCAAAGGAGAAAAAAAAGGGAATGAAAAAGAATGAGAGACCATGCAACCAGGTCTTAGGATATTTGATTTGAAAATTGTGGTTTGAGTCACAGACCCAAATGATACAAAAAAATCACTAAAGAATTTTTTTTGGCTTGAAATTAGCACAGAATTTTCAAAACTTTCTGACATGGCCCTAAACATGTTTGCATCATTCAATCCTACATGTTTATGGGAAGTGAAGTTCTAAGCATTCACAATTATAAATAGTGTTCAACCCTGGAGAATAGAAAGCTAGTCTGTGTACGAAACATTCAGGCAGATTTTAAATGTTTATGTAAAAATAAACAAGCAGCCCTATCTCATTAATATATAAACTTGCTTTGCTACAAGAATAAGAATTCTTCAAGTAGATTTATGATTTAGTGTTATTAATTTTTGACTTATATACTTATATTGTATATGTGTACATATGATACATGTATCTATGGGTACCATTAATTATTAAATCCACTCTATGCTTCTAGCAGGTGTACAGTTCTCCTCTACATCTACCCAAATATTTTGGATTCATGAATGAAAAGACACACATGCAACCTTTATATTTTAACATATTTTAACTAGCTCAATGGCTGGGCCACTCCTGAACCTGCATGTGGCTAACACCTCCCCTTCAATATTGCTGAATTAATACTTACTAAATCGATACTTGATCTTTGCTGCCCTGGGCCCTGCTGGGCAGCCCTCGGGGGCTGCTTCCCCCTTCGCACCTACATTTCGCTGTCTCTCCCTCCAGTACCTTCCCAGTGTGGCCTGTCTCTTACACCCTTCTCACGGCAGAACCCCTGCATTTCTTGCTCATGAAACCCAAAAGTCCTGCCTCTGTCTCCCTGCCCAGCCATTATTAGCCAATGACAACTTTATTTCCCAATCAGAGCCAACTGGGGTCAGAGACCCTCAGTGTAGATGTGCAGGTTCCCGTGTGATTTTGGGAGCTGAATTAACACAAATAGCATTAGAACCAATCCCCACTACATATGTATGTGTGGTATATGTATGTATGTGTATGTATGTATGTATGTATGTATGTATATTCAGGTTCATATCAAATTTCCTGAATAAAAATGAGTCATTAATGGAAAAAGTTGAAGAAGCTCTGATTTAATGGCACCAAATTTTTGGTACAATGATTGAAATTAGATAGATAGATAGATAGATAGATAGACAGACAGATAGATAGATAGTATAGCCAACCTGACCTATAAGCCAATTCATGAGACAGGTTTAAATAATTGGTGGTGCTAGTGACACATCAAATAACATCTCATCCTTTTTGCAACAGTTATGTGTGTGTGCAAACATCTGTGTGTATGTGACTGTGCATGCATGTATATGTAGTCACACACACCTATTGGAGAGGGGTGTATACAACAACCTAGCCGGTGACTGATAGAGGAAATGCATTCTGCAATCGTACATTCATCCGAAGTGGACAAAATCAACAGGATATGTTATGCTTATTTTGCTGATAATTCAACATAGGTGGGACACTGGAAAATACCTGGTACTAGAAAAAATGGCCTTTCTATCCCCTAAGACCTGGACAGCCCAGCACCGTGGGTGGAGTGAAGCCATTCCAACCCTGCACTTTCCCAGACTGATTCATTCCATTTACAGATTCTTGAATCTCTTTTATCTTTCCTCCAAGCACATCTGAACAGAACGGTCCATTGCACAGCTCTGCTCGGCTGGGCCAGGATGGCCTTGTGCTATTGCACAATAAATCCAAGACCCTCTTCCTCCTCCTCGGGTTTTAGGCATGTCCTACTTCTCTTTCCGCATCCTTGCCTCTCTTCTTAGGAATCAGAGCATCCTGGCCCATAGTACCAGATAGGCTTGGTTCTATACTACATCTAAACCAGGACGCTACCCAGACACCACTGACCTCTCCTCTGGTACCGTGCAGACGTTGGAGTCGGGCCAGCCTGGATTGTTTATTTTACGTCTACCGTCTACCATTTGTTGGCTATGGGATCCTATGTGAGCTCTTCCAATTCAGGGAAGCTGTCCCCTAGGCTGAGCAATGACACTGGCCAAAGCACGATGCTGGACTGATGCGAAAGCGCAAAGACACAGGTAAAGCCATCATCACCACGCCCGGACCACAGAGGTGACCGACAGAGTCATCTCTTTGGTGACTTACCGCCGCTTCCGCTTTCCCAGACTGATTCATTCCATTTATAGGTTCTTGAATCTCCTTTTTCTTTTCTCCAAGTACATCCGAACAGAATACTCCATTGCACGCTATCCGCTCTGGGTCCCGTTCTTTCCACTCCCACAGACACCTTCATTTTGGCTGCAGCACCCAGACGGAGTTCCGTCTGGGTCATCCTGACCCTTGCCTATATGTATCAAACGGCCGTGTCCAACATGCAGAGCCTCAGCGGCATGCTGCCCCCGCGGCTGGGAGAGTTATGAATGTAGCCCAAGCTTAAAACACAAACTTAGCAAGTGGTGAGATACTGAGTAAGCAGGGCATGAGGTGGGTAATTCCGAGCATAAACTTCACAGATAACGAAGTCATTTCTATAGCACAAAGTCAGACACAACTGATTAGGGACATATATTTTAATTGTAGAAATACTTTTTTTTTTTAATGCTGTGCGGGGTGCTGCACAGAAACATTTCATTTTATTGCCACCAAATCCTGCCAATACTCCTACAAATATAATAATTACTCCTGTTTTACAGCTGAAAGAAATGAAGACTTTAACTTGCCCGAAGCTAGATACTAAGAGAGCATATTAACGCGCTCAAAACTGCGAAATTCCTAAGTGCCTGGATGTGCTTGGGTTTTATTTTAATTAAAAGCATGGAGGCTGTGGTGTGATTGCTTTTAACTTCCCAGTAACGTGTACTGCTGAGCAAGTAGACGATAAACAGGAGGACAGGTGTTTCTTCAGGGACTGATGGAAGCTGTAACCCGAAGCCTCCTTGGGCGGGGAAGAGGTCTGGGCGACTGCACCCAGCTGGGAGCTCCTCGGGCCAGGCACTGTCTCTCACTTCCAAAGTTGGAGCTCTCCTTGGTGGGAGGGGGCGGGGAGGAGGGGAGTCCAGTGACGTCACTCCGCAGCAGGGATAAAACTCCCGGACAGCATTTCCCAGCTTAGGTCGCAGCCCCAGGAGCTAAGTGGGTTGTCCGGTTCCGAGACTAACGCTTTGCAGAGCCACCCGTCGCTGGACCCACTCGCAGGAAGGCACCATGCCTCAGAACGTAGTTATCCCTGGCCCTGCGCCCTGGGGCTTCAGACTCTCTGGGGGCATAGACTTCAACCAGCCTTTGGTCATCACCAGGGTAGGTGTTTTCCATTCTGATTTTTTTGCTACAGGTCACCTGGCATCCGAGAGTGGCCCTGGAGTTAAAAGAGAGTAACCAAGAAGCCCAGGAGGGAGGCAGGATGGTGCACTGGCGGGGTCTGAGCTTCTGGCTCCCTGTTGGACTTCAGCAAAAGGCTGGAGGATGCAAAGAAGTTTTGAGATTTAACCAAGGCAGTGCACAAACTCTGCATCCCTTTTCCTCCGTCCCCAGCCACATTTGCCAGACAGGTCAACTGGCAGTGCGGATTCCTGGGCTCAGAGGAGGGCTCCAGAGCTGAGGGGTGCTTTTGGCTTTCCCCAACCCCATTTCCTTTCATATCAAACAGATAATGGGGGAGCAAGAAAAAGGTATGACTCTCACAGTCTTTTGGTGGCGCTAAACTTGTCATCTGAGCAGTTTTCTTGCCTGGATGAGAACTCTAGCAGGGTACTGTTCTCAGGGCACAGCTTGGACGGCCCAAGTTGGAACCTCTCATATCAGCCAGGCAGGGAAAATATTACTAATGTGTATTCATTCCTCTGTTTCCAGGCATTTTGGATAAATATTTTCCAAAGCTGGGAACTTGGCTGAGGAAGCATTACCTATAATTCAAACTACAAAGACAACCTGGGCAATAGTTTACCTGATAGAGAGCAACCACTCAGTCTAATAACTTTAAAAAATGAGACTTTAGTAGCAAAGACCAAACCGCCTTATTCCAGGGTATCTAAAGCAGAATACAACAAGAAGGGGGCTGTAAAAATGAAACCCGGGGCTCCTTTTCTGTCAACGAATTTCTAAAATAATTGTAAAGCATCTAGTTGATAACTTCCTCAACTTTTAAAGGAAATTGTTTCAGGTACTCATGCAAGCCATTCTCAAGGTGAAGGCACAAACTTTTAAATATTATAATTTTATGTTCTAAACGTTATGCTTCTTACTGCTAGTGCTATATCTTATGAATACATGCTTTCTAACCTGATCAATCACAGATTAACAGGGCAATGTTCACACATTAATATTATTTGTGAAGCCCTATGCTCTTTTAAAAAATCCAAAACATGTGTCGGAGGATTGCACACAATGGCTCGTTTCAAGCTTTGTTTTACTTTTTTCAAAAACATGTAAACACATCTGACATGTGTTTTTATATGAGACATTAAAACATACCCCCAGAAATGCTCTTAAGTAAATTAAGCAGAAAATGCTTCCATGATGTGGGCCAAGCAATTCCTTTTATAGATTCACCAAAGAAAACAATTTCTACTGTCTCTAAGAAATATGCTTAGTTTATAAGGTTCCTCTTGCTCATATTAAGTAACAGAAGCTCTTGAATCTTAACAAAGAATAAATCATATTTAAATTAAATCTGAAAGAATGAATTATGTCATAAAGACCCTTAAAAATTTATAAAAGAATTATCTTACCATTACTCTGTAACATATCTGTCTAATGAATCATATGTTTGAAACTTGGGATTGTTGACACTAAAAGCAAGATTTATCTTAATGCAATCTTGCATCTGCATTCAGACCACAAAGACCATCGGTAAATATATTCGATGTCATGACATTTTTATTTGAAGAACCATTCTATCTTAGATTTTTAACTCATAGCTAATGTGTGTCACTACTGTGGGCACTTGATTCAATACTAAACCAGATGTTATTTATTGAAAGTACACCTTTTCGACTGTTTAACTTCTAGGGAACAGATAACACTAAGTTGTTCCGCCCCAACTATCCCCAAAGCCATGCATATCAGGAATTCTTGTTAAATCAATGCAAGCCCGCTCACTTGGGCTTTTATGCCCTCGTGGATTCTTATTAAGAATATGTTCATAATAATTACAGAGACACGAGAAGTCATTTGGATAAAAACCTCAGAGTTATCAGTTAAAAGTATCTGCTGCTGCTAGGCAGGCATTCTATTTTGTAATTTTAATATTATTCTATTCAATCTACACATGAGAAAAATGTCCCTTGCTGTCCCCAGTGATACCCAATGTGTCAGTGGCTGTTCTTCATGCTGCTGTCTTTATTCAAGATGTCATAACTCCCTGCCCAGAAGCCTGCCTATGGTCTCCAAGACACCCTGCATATTCTTACCATCCGCCTTTGAAAAGTACAAGGGGCGGTTGATTCTTCCCATGAAACATCCTTCAGTGACATCACTAGCTTCTAGAGAACAGAAGATGGGTTCTTCTGCGTGGCTTTTTACTCTCTGCTGACTTCTTTTCTTTTCTGCCTCTGCTCTTCCACTTCTCACTCCATACAAGGACAGTGATGCCACAGCTCCGGACTGTTTATGATCTCCTTGGCATGGCTGTGCTTCTGATGCACATCACCTTCTCCCAGAATTCTTCTCTCCAGCCCTAACCCATGGCCCACGCTGCCTATGAAAACCTAGTCCTCCTCTGATCCTATAATCATGGTCATTTCATCTGTCGCACAATCATACATAGCTGTCTGCCTATCCTCACCTATTATCTTGTCTACAGCCAAGATACTTAAGCATATCCCACTATCCTGTCACTTGTTCCTCGAGGGCAGGAACCTTTCACGTCGGAAACTGTTCAATACATAGCAGTGTCTGGTAATCATGTATGTTATAAAATAAACACAATTATAATATACATGACTAAGTTGCTCACCTTGTACATAACTTTATTGCCATAAATAGGTTGATTGTGCTCTCAAAATACTCACACCACATTAAAGTCACTGTTTGGTTAAGTTCTTAAGGACACAAAAAACCAAAATGCTATACTTACTGTTAAACGAAGCTCCATCTATGAGAGGTATTTTCTTAAGCCGTTTATGTTTGGTTTTGTCCTACAAGTTAGATTGTACATACCTTTCCTGTCTGGTGCTGTATAAATTCAGACTATGGAGGGCTCTCAGTTTATGACCCTGCCCTTATAATAGTTTGAAAGTGACACCTTCAATTCAGACCATTCTTAAGAGTTTTCACCTCTGCCTGGGCTAGCAACTGACAGTGTGCTCTGCTGCCTTGATGCTGGACAGTGGTAAAAGGCCACAGTTAGTGCCAATCACATGGTCAGCAGAGCACCCGTGGGCCTCAACAGTGTATTGCATTGCTCTATAATAGGATGTGCAGCAAGTTTGATGGATTCAATTTTGGTAAAATTTAAGGTGTCTTCAGCTGCATAAAGAAGTTGCAGTTGCTTGGGATAGAACCTCATCCTAAGTCAAGGAACTTGTGCATAGTAAGGACCTGCTCCTTAGGTGACAATGGCGCTGCAGCCAGAGCTTGTGGGACAGCTGCTGGTGGGTAGGGTCTGAGCCAAGGCTGCTGAAGCCTGGCCTCAAATCCAAAGAACTGAAAATAATGGCTCACAAAGACTTGCAAAAGTAGCAAGATGGCTTTATGCTGAGTACAGCTCGGGAGAGGGAGACACTGTCAGAGCTGACAAGGAGCCTTATGAGTGGGAATACTCAAGGGACCTGATCATTGGGCAGGGTCTTCTTATGGAATTTAGAAGAGGAAGGAGTTGGTTACCATGAGTTGTATAGTATTGATTGATTAGGTTGATTGATAGACTAGGAAATGTACTTAGATTAAGGTTGTACACGCCATTCCCACAATGCAGCTGCTTTTAGTTATATGCATAACCAAATACACATAGACATAAGATAGTAAATAGGAAATTCTCCTAAGAGTTTGCTAGAGGGATCTAAGGTTGTTAAATACACTGTTAGGAATGAGGGTATGTGTAGTCTGCAGGCGAAGAAACTAGGCTACCAGATTCATTATTACTAGAGGAGCATATATATCCGAAATCAGGGTTCCAGGCTGCTGAACTGTATCTTGTGTTCTCCTGCTTTAAGGCAACACATGTTACCCACTCCATCTACCAAAGCTGCAGTTCACAAAGTTACCACAAAGAGTTTCTGTCCCATAACTGTTCACAAACCCACTAATTAGTGAAATAAAGTTTAGTATAATTTGAAGAAACGCATGCACACACACATCAAAAGGAAGGAAAATAAACCACCAGACCCAAGATTTTCTAGACAACCCCTGCGCTATATTTTGTGTAATATAAAAATGTAGGTTTGGGGCGCTTGGTTTAAGAGAGAGTGTTACATTACAGTTCAAGTCTGAAGTGCCGCCCTCTGCACTGTGTTTCGAATGCTCAGTCTTTAGGAATGCTGAAGGCTAAGGAGTTTTCAGGAAGTGGGCTGGCTGATGGAGGTAGGTTCGAGAGTCTAGGTTTGAGGTCTGAGGTTCCAGCCTAGGTAGCGTCTATAGGTGTGTTAGATATCCTGTCACATAATGACACAAACTCATAGGCAATGCATATGTCAAACACTGTATTCATAGAACAATATTTGAGGCTCACATTTCTACATGAGCTTTTGTTTTGGAGTGTGTTGTTTGTTTGTTTGTTTGTTTGGTTGGTTGGTTGGTTGGTTGGTTGGTTGGTTGGTTAGTTGGTTTTTTGTTTAGGGGTGGTTGTGTTTTTTTGTCTTGTTTTAATTTGTAAGTCAAGAAGAAGATCCTGAGGGTTCTTCTGGAGGTTTCTTGACCAACCAGGAAGTGGGTTTACTCTCACAGAAGACACAAATAGTTGACATTTGTAAAATTCCAATATGAATGCAGCACAAACTCAGGTGCTGAGTCTGTACTGAGGCCAGTAAGTCTTTCTCCTTTTATCCCTGTTTCCTTCAGCTCAGGGAACATCAGGGTCGGTGTGGCTGAGCTAAACCTGAGAACCAACTCAGACCATGCCAGTGCAGTGCATTCTCAATGATTGCCTCTCTCTCTCTCTCTCTCTCTCTCTCTCTCTCTCTCTCTCTCCCTCTCTCTCTGTGTGTGTGTGTGAGAGAGAGAGAGAGAGAGTGTATGTGTGTGTGTGTCTGTCTCTCTCTTGTTTCTCTATCATCTTTCTGTGTGTGTGTGTCTGTCTCTTTGTCTCTGTCTCTCTTTGTCTCTGTCTCTTTGTCTCTGTCTTTCTTTGTCTCTGTCTCTCTTTGTCTCTCTGTCTCTCTGTCTCTGACTCTGTCTCTCTCTCTCTCTCTCTCTCTCTCTCTCTCTCTCTCTCTCTCACACACACACACACACACACACACATCTGTTACTTCAATCTAAACTTCATTTGAAATTTGAAAGTTTAGAATGGGATGCTCACAATTTTGTCCTAGGATAAAACAAGGGCAGACAGCAGAAAAATGGATGCAAATACAAGCCTGTGTGATTTTGTGCTAGCAATGACGGTGTCAACAGAGAGGGACTGGTTCATATGTTTATAATATTGATTGCAAAATATCCTGTTACATGAAAGGCACCGAGGAAGAATGATTACAATGTAGATGTGCCTCTCCCTTCTGAGAAGTACACATGTCATGGAAGAAGGATCATGTATGAACATGAACTACCATGACAAACTGGTCCAAAATTTTACAAGCAAAGTATGGTGTGAGATAGCAGGAGGCACAGGGGTGGGGAGGTTACCCACGAGAAAGCTGTGAGACAACTTCAATAGGAAGAGCCTGTGAGACAACTTCAATAGGAATCTCAGATTTTTCGTGGGATAAATAAACACATGTGAGTATCTTACAATTTCTGAGCATCAATTTTCTCACGTTAACTGTTACTGTAAGATAACAGTTACTGTTTTTGCAAGATAAAAAAGCCCCAATAATAATAGTATCATGACAGTAAAGTCATTGTTTTGAGCCCAGACTATACATTAGAATCTTGCAGATGTCTTTGAAAACACCTATGTTCAGGGTCATGAGGACATCTTGTGTAAATGATGTGAGAGTGTCACCCTAAAAAGTTCCATAGTACCCAGACCCTGGAGGGAGTTATATGCCTGGCAAGGCTTTCGAAGTTCATTTGGTATGGAAAGAGGGACAACTGAACAGGTTAACCTGAAGAGCCAAAATCACCTAAGGTAACTACAAATAACACAGCTCCTGGGTCCTTTCCTATTGATCCTGAGTCTTGATTCCAGACATCTGATATAGGACATCCTTATGGCCCACAAGGACCCCAGGAGGTTCTTATAACAGGGAAGTCTGAAATCACGATGCTGAGTGATTGACCACAGGACTATCTATGGCCAGTTATCTCTCTGGTAACTTTAATAGTTAAGTTATTAATGGCCACAAATGTAAAATAATTCATTTTAAAGCCCCATGCTTCATCTCTCCTCTCTGTTCTCTCAAGTGGAGAGAGCACAGTAATAAAAATCTGTGGTCACACAATAAAAATCCAAAGTAATCATACAATAGTAGAACATTAAAATAGAGCGGCAGCATAGAATAGTGAATTCTTATACCTCAGTGAATGGTTTAACTTACAAAAACAAAGTCACATCAGTGGGTATTTTAGTCATCAGTCATTCTAATCATTGGCCTTGCTGAACTAGAAAACTAGGGAGGCTTGACAGCATTGTATACCTCCTTCTCTCTATATATCCCTTTTGTGTCTGACCCATCCATCTGTGGAGGATTAAAAGCAGTAAGGACCATGCTGAAAGCCAAGTCAGAAGTGGGTCCTCACCATCCTTATAGCATTCCCTAGTTGACTTCTTTCTGTTTCCCTTTCTGTTGCTATGACACAACACCCTGACCAAAAGCAATGCAGAGAAAAGGGGGTTTGCTTCAGCTTACCATTCCAGGTCACAGTTATCACTGAAGGAAGAGACAGGGAACCCAAGGCTGGCCTTTTCACAGCCAAGACATACAGTAGGAACTACATCGGAAGCTGTTTGCCGGCTGGGAAGCTTGTCCTGGTTTTCCTATTTGTCTCAGGACTACCTGCCTAGGGATGATACTGCTGATAATGGCTGGGCCTTCCTACAGCAATCATCAGTTAAGACAATCCCCTACAGACATGGCCACAGGCCCGTCTAGGCAATCCCTCCGTTGAGGTTTTCCTTTCAGATGATCCTACTCTGTGTCAAAATGACAGTTAAAGCTACCCAGACCAGCTTCTGAAATGCTTGGTGACACGGTCTTGTAGCTGCTCTCAGCTCAGCAGGAAGCCATGGGTTACTTGGATCTCTGTTTTGTAAAAACAGAACAGCCCTTTCTGCTCAGCCTATCATAGAGCATTGCTGGGAAAAAAAGGTGAAAACAGTTTTTTAAATGTAGCATTTTGTAGAAAGATAAGATGAAATCATTAACTTTCCGATTTATTGTTAATAAAAATTAGTACCTTCTAATATCTAAAATATTTAATTTTGATATTTGAAATCTGCTCAATATATAGAGTCAATATTACTTGTTCAACATTTAAGGTCTGATGTCTGCTTAAAATGTGTATGGGCATTTTAACCCACTCAGTAGTTCAGTGCACAAGCACACATACAAACACACACACACACATATACACAAACACACACACACACACAGAGAGAGAGAGAGAGAGCTCTATTTTTCATTCATCATAACCAAAGTTAAAACAGAAAACAGAGTTAAACACTTCCAGATCAGGATTGAGTGTTCTACAACTTGAGTTCCTTCAACTGTATTATTAAAACTAAGAGGGGCTTTACAAACAGACACACTAAGCCTCATTTAATGTTTTAACCCAAAGGAAGCATTCTGACCTTAGAAGCTTAAAAATAGAAAGTACTGCCCTGGGTTTTCTATATTGAAAGAATATTAAACAATTAGGATTCCTTTTAGCCCTACCAGGACCACCGGGGATGGAAACTGTTCTAACAGTCCTGACCCAGGAGAACTTCTAAACAAAAATCGCTAAGAAGTGGCTCCCAAAGGCTAAGATATAATAAGCCCAGTTTCCTCACCAAGCTTCTATCAACTGTTCCTGCTAGAAAATCTTCATGACACACAAACTAACCAAACGCAATAAACAACCTAGCGATACTTCTGCAGACCTGGACACATGAGAACTTAACTAGTTTTTGAAGATTTTATTTATCTGGGTGAACTTGACTCTCTCTAGGGCCTCATAATGGAACAAAATAAGCAAATTAAAAACAGTGAATTGACTATTAAAGCTTGAGTAATGTATTAGGAACACTAGGGCTTATTCTTGGAGCAATTTGGGGTTTAAAATAAGACTCATGAGTAAACAATTTCTAGTTTCCAAATATAAATATGGTAAGTTCACAATAATAAACATAAACTGAGCTGGGATAATGACTCAGTAGAAAGAGCACTTGCTACGTCAGCATAGGAATCTAAGTTCAGATCCCCAGCCCCCTAATAATAATTCCGGTATGGCTGGACCTGTAACCCAATCACTGTGAAGTTGTGGAAACAAGGGGCTTCTACTCAGCAGCCAGCCTAGCAGGAAAATGAGGAGTTACAAGTTCAGTAAGAGATCCTGTCTCAAAGTAAATGTCATAGTTAGGGTTTTCCTGCTGTGAACAGACACTGTGATCAAAGCAGCTCTTATAAGAACAACATTTAACTGGGGCTGGATTACAGGTCCAGAGGTTCAAGTTCATCATCATCAAAGTGGGAACATGGCAGCATCCAGGCAGGCATGGTTCAGGAGGAGCTGAGAGGTCTACATCTTCATCTGAAGGCTGCTAGCAGAATACTGGCTTCCTGGCAGCTAGGATGAGGGTCTTAAAGCCCACATCCACAGTGACACACCCACTCCAACGGGGTCACATCTACTCCAACAGGGCTACACCTTCTAATAGTGGCCTTCCCTCAGCTGAATATATACAAACCATCACAAGTAAATAAGAAAATGATAACATAGGACACTTAAAGTCCTCCTTTGTACTAAGAGCACACATGCAAACGCATGTTATTGTACCTGTGAGCATGTGTACAGGAGAGAGAGAGAGAGAGGGAGATCACATATATACAACACACACATACATAATCTTTGAGTACTGCTTTTCCTTCATAAGCCCTAGTTTAAATGACTTTTCAATTCACCCTTCAGTTTTTCATTTACTGAATTTAAACACTGGGAAATACACGGGAAACATTAGAAATACAGATAATCCTTGACCTATGATGGGGTTCTATCCTAATAACACCATCAAAAGTTGAGACTATTGAAGTTGAATATGTATAATGCATCTTGATAGATTTAACATGCCCAACACTGTAGCTTACAAGTACAGTACACTCACAGAATGTTGTCTAGCCTGAACTTCTACAAGTGTTAGCAAGTGTCCTACTGCAAATCACCAGCTAAGCAAAAGACCAAACTACAGTGCCCAAAGTATGGTTCACCATGAACTTATATACCTTTTGAACCATAGTAAAGTTGCTAATTGCCAGTCAAATCAGCATGAGTCAGGGACCCTCCAGCACATGAGCTGAGAAGGCAGTAATACAAATGTAACTAAGCAAATACGAAATTAAAAGTAGTCATCATGAAGGAAATAAACAAGATATAAAGATAAAAAGGTTGAGGGACTTGAAAAAAGACACCAACTTTAGGGGATTTTCTAAAATGCATTATTTGTACTAAAACGTAAAGGATAAGAAAGAGCCACCAGAGCCGGACGTGGTGGTGCACGCCTTTAATCCCAGCACTTGGGAGGCAGAGGCAGGCGTATTTCTGAGTTCGAGGCCAGCCTGGTCTACAGAGTGAGCTCCAGGACAGTCAGGGCTACACAGAGAAACCCTGTCTTGAAAAACCAAAGGGAAAAAAAAAGAGCCACCAGGTGAGGAGCATTTCATATAGAAATAGCTATGCATGTAAAACCTTAAGGAGGTACAAGAGTGCTCTGTTTGAGGAACTTAAAGGAAATCAGAGGAGCCATTGTGTATAATATAAATGAGCACAGGAATGGGGTCAGATGTCTGGACAGTTAGCTAGAGAGATATCCATGTGAGTACAGACAGAAAAATGGGAGAAACATTCACCCAGAAAAATAACCTTTCATTTTTAACTGGATATTCAGTTTACTAATATTCTACATTTTCTATTTTTTTCTTTTTTTTTTTTTTTTTTTTTTTTTTTTTTTTTTTTTTTTTTTGGTTTTTCGAGACAGGGTTTCTCTGTCTAGCCCTGGCTGTCTGGAACTCACTCTGTAGATCAGGCTGGCCTCGAACTCAGAAATCCACCTGCCTCTGCCTCCCAGAGTGCTGGGATTACAGTCGTGCGCCACCACCGCCCGGCTTACATTTTCTATTTTTAAGCATTAAAAATACAGTAACATATTCTCCTATATCCTAACGTATGATTCCTTTCATTTTTCCACTTCTAAAAATTTCATACACATTCTGATAGAAAAAAATTGAATCTCTTTTTTCCTCTATTTTGAAAAATCTCTTATTTTTAAGTAACATGTTTAGACCATTTGTATTTAATGTAGTTACTGATCAGATTTAATTAAAACCTATTATCTTATTAGATGTTTTCTATTTATTCCACCTGCTCTTCATTCATAGAGAAGATAATACGATTGAATACAAACTTCCTCTGTGTGTCACTGGTTCCCAGTGTTTCTTTACATTCATGTTAACTTACACCAAGCCATTAGCAATGTATTGTTTTACCTGATTATTATGTTGGCCAAGGCTTCCTCCCTGCTCTGTCACAGGGATGACCACGAGTAGGTCTCTATCTTTCCTTGAAATTTCTGGTTTTCTTCCCAATGACTTCAGTTCTCTAGAATGCCATAAATGTTTATATTGTCAGGCTTCTTTTGGTCAGTTCAAGAGTGACCCTTTCCCCAGATTCCTAGACTTAGAGACACTCTTGTCCTAGTTTAAGCTGTTTTAACTGGGTGGCTTTTCAACAACAAAAGTTGGTACTTACAGTTCTAAAAACTAGAAATCTAAGTGAGGGTACTAACATGGTTGGGTCCTCTTCCAGATTTCAGATGACCAACTTCTTGTGTCTCTAAAGAGATGGCAGAAAAACATCAGAGCTATTTTGGAGACTATTTGTAAGAGTTCTAGTCTTAAGCCATGACTGACTTTCTCAAGGGCTTCTTCTTCAAAAGTCATCACTTTGAAAATCGGTCAATATATGGAAAAAAAAGCACAGATACATTATTGTTATAAGAGTGAGGACAGTGTCCATTATGAATAACATCTTCTGTTCTAGGAGTAGTAAACTCCTTAAAAGTAATTTTGAACCTTAAGGAATAGAGATAATGTGGTATAATAGAACTGGGATAAGGTTCAAAGAGATACCATTGTGACCAGAATTGTATGTTTACATATATCATGTCCATAAAAGTAGACATTAAAATTTAAATATATATCGTCATGATACCTATTCCAAAAAAAGATTTAGACCCATATTTTCATTTTATATTCATTTTACCTCTGTAGATATATTAAATATATTTTTGACTTTTCATGTTAAAACAATAACAACAACCAAAAAAAGAATAAGATTACAATTTATATTTTTGTGGGTTTGGGTATACTTATACTTATTTCTTAGTGCACACATACACCAAACAATTTATCTTAAGCCACAGATTTACAAAAACAAATATTTGCATATGTATAAATAAAAAAGAAAGGAAGGAAGGAAGAAAGAAAGAAACAAACAAACAAACAAAGAAAAGATGGAAAAATGGTCAAGATATGAACTTGGGGGAGTTTAAATATCTAACCCATGCTGCTCACCTCATGATAATGTTAAAACGAAAACTTACCAAGCTGCTTAAGTAGGTTCAATTCAAGTACCAAAGTTGCCAAAATGTTAAAAAAAAAAAAAAAAAAAAAAAAAAAAAAAAAAAAAAAAACTCTATTTCAAAATAGAAATTTCTGGCTAACAAAAAAAGCTTTTTTTTTTAAAATTATTTATTTATTTAGAAATCTTGCTTTTTTTCTTTTTTCTTTTTTTTAATTTGATATATTCTTTATTTACATTTCAAATGATTTCCCCTTTCCTTGATTCCCCCTCCCCGAAATTCCCATAAGCCCTCTTCCCTCCCCCTGCTCCCCAATAGACCCCTTCCTGCTTCCCTGTCCTGGTACTCCCCTACACTGCTGCATTGAGCCTCACCACGACCAGGGCCCTCTCCTTCCTTCTTCTTGGGCATCATTTGTTATGTGAATTGTGTCTTGGGTATTCCGCGCTTCTGGGCTAATATCTGCTTACCAGTGACTACATACCATGTGTGTTCTTCTGTGATTAGGTCACTTCACTCAGGGTGACATTCTCCAGTTCCACCTACTTGCCTAAGAATTTCATGAATTCATGGTTTTTAATAGCTGAGTAGTATTCCATAGTGTAAACATACCACATTTTCTGTATCCATCCCTCTGTTGAGGGACATCATTGGCTTCTTTCCAGCTTCTGGCTATTATAAATAGGGCTGCTATGAACATAGTACAGCATATGTTCTTATTACTTGCTGGGGAGTCCTCTAGGTATATTCCCAGGAGTGGTATAGCAGGGTCCTCCGGAAGTGTCATGCCCAGTTTTCTGAGGAACCACCAGACTGATTTCCAGAGTGGTTGTACCAGCTTGCAACCCCACCAGCCTTGGAGGAGTGTTCCTCTTTCTCCACATCCTTGCCAGCACCTGTTTTCTCCTGAGTTCAAAAAAAGCTTTAAAATTATTTGGTTTTGACAGAGAAAATATTCATGGATGTAGTTATATGAAATATTTAAAAACAGCAAGAGATAAATTGGTGCTTTCAATATGACTAGTATGAAAGTTATTTAACATAATATAATAGCACTAATACAATCAAGCAACTGGGAGTTCTTTTAAAAATAGGTTTAAGATTTGGCAACAAGGGAAACACTGAAAAATTTGCCAGGATAACATACAACTACTAATTATAAAACTCAAGAAACTGCTGGGATATTGAATTTTAAGTGGTATCTTGGTTTTTCCCAGATCACTCCCGGAAGCAAGGCAGCAGCTGCCAACCTGTGTCCCGGAGATGTCATCCTGGCTATTGATGGCTTTGGTACGGAGTCCATGACTCACGCTGATGCACAGGACAGGATTAAAGCAGCGTCTTACCAGTTGTGTCTCAAGATTGACAGGTGTGCCTCAGCTAATTGGGTCAAAACTTGATCTGTTTTTCTGGAGAGCCTGAAGTGGTGCTCTAATCGGTCTCATCTGCCTTGTGAGAAATGTCAGAGGGCTAGAACTCTGATGTTGTTTCTCCTGCATTTGCCACTTCATTCTTGTAATCACTGTAATTGATTTATTGACTTATGAACCATTTAAAAAAATCTTTGGGGCTGGAGAGATGGCTCAGCGGTTAAGAGCACTGACTGACTGCTCTTCCAGAGGTCCTGAGTTCAATTCCTAGCAACCACATGGTGGCTCACAACCAGCTGTAATGGGATCTGACGCCCTCTTCTGATGTGTCTGAAGACAGCTACAGTGTACTCATATACATTAAATAAGTACATTAATTAATTAATTAATTAGTTAATTAATTAAAAATTCTCTTTGAAATGTCAAAAGTAAAATTTTGCAGAGGAATGGCTTCTTCATATAGTATCCCAGGGACTTGACAATGAAAATAATTACAGCCGTGAGAACACAAGAATGACCAGCTGATGACCCAGTCCATATCAATGATCTGTGATATGGAATAGGATTGAAAGATTGTGAAGACTTGCCCTAAGGCGACCATGTTAAATTGCTTGTTAATATCCTCTCAGCCGTTTTGTACAGGTTCATATCCAAAGACTGTTCTTCACACTACACAGTGTGAAGAATACCTGTGCATACATTAAAAGTATGCAGACATTTCTAAACCACCTCCTAAAACAAGAATTTGAACCCAGCTTGTTATGACAGACTTGGCACGAAGCTGAAAGTCGTGGAGTAGTAACTGGTTATGGTGGTCGCTTGCTGGTGGTTGTCACGTTGCTTTTGCACTCAGCAACCACAGGTACAGAAGACCGAACCCATCAGACATCCATAAGCCCCATGAAGAAAAATATTCTTTTCTATCTGTGCCTGTGCTTCTGAGCCACAGATGCGTGAGAAGGGCAGGACAAACCACAGCTCTGGGATGCCAGGCACACAGCCACGTGGCCAATCTCTCCCTGGCTCCTGTGGTGCCCTTGGTAGGATAGGAGAGAAGAGAGACTCGGAAAGCTTGCCTCCCGATGTCTTCGTGCCTCTAAACCTCCTCCTTCGGTTGTTCTCACACACACTGGAGCTGTGCTTTCTCCAGAAACCACGCCAATGAACTCCAAGTGGTCTTTCTGCGTTCTCAGGTTCTCAAAAGGACACGAATGATGTAAGACTAACTAGATGAGGATGTTCAGAATAATAAATGATAAATTCTTCGGGCTTTGGTGAAGGTTGCTAATATCTTTCATAAACATAATGGGAAATAATATATATAGTTTATATATATTATATTATATATTATAATATATATATTTTTAAAAGAAGTGCCATTCGGATTTAGAGTTTGCAAACTTTATTTGCAGGGCGGAAACTCGCTTATGGTCTCCACAGGTGTCTGAAGATGGAAAAGCACATCCCTTCAAAATCAACTTAGAAGCTGAACCACAGGTATGAAGTTAAGAGGAAGTGATGTCACATCACAGATTCTGTTCAGGATGGGGTAACTCCTCTCCGGCACGGGTTGGGGAAGAAGTGTCAAATCCAAAAAATCAGAACAAGTCACCTGTGAAGCTGTGATTGGTCTCCTCTCTGTGAGATTAATTTATATGATTCATGTGTTCTTACGTCCAGGGAGAAACAAGAGAGTGTCCCTAGGCAAATGTCTCTTTAAAGTTCACGTGTTTTCTCTGCTGGATGCCTTAGTGTCTGTAGTCCAGAACTTAGGAGATGGAGGCAGATTGTTGAAAGGTCAGTGCTAGTCCAGAATAGACAGAAAGTTCCAGGCCAGCCAGAGCTCCATATTGAGGCCATGCCATACAAAAAAATCATGGAGAAAAATATACATTCTTATTTGGAACAATATAATTAATACATAATTTGCATGGAGTCCACTTTATTATTATTATTATTATTATTATTATTATTATTATTATTATTTCTTGTGATAGACTTCAGCCAAATAAATGGCCATGATATAATCTAAGAACCTTAAGTTGTTCAAAGAAAGCAAAATAAAAACTAGGCTGCGCCATCTGGAACAGGTGTCTCTAATAATTACTGTGATCTTCAGCCCTTTAAGGTCTCTTGTATAGGTCTTATTTTGACATCCTTTTTCAGTTCTTAGCTCTGATATTCTATAATTCAATTTACCTTACCCCAAAAGAATTGAAGTTTGCTATCACAGAGATATTCTGTAACTTGCAAAAGATAAAGGCCTTTCCCCTGAGGCAACCCTGTCTCTTGAGCCAAGTGAATCTAATCATCTGATGCCTATCTGGCTATGTCTACTTTCAGAAAATCTGCCCTTCTGCAAGACTGAAATTGAATCAAACCTCAATTATAATACACTGGAAAATCTAATTAAGAACAAGGTTTTGGAACCTCTACTTAGAAGCTGCCAAGGCTTAGAGATGCAAAGATGCGTGTTTAACAGCATCTTTGAAACAAGCTTTTCTATGCTCCATATTCCTAGCATGTAGTTTTCTGTCTACCCAGTGAAGACTGTCTGGGAGCACATTTATAGTTCACACTTAGCACTCTTGGCCTTGTGAGGCTCGTTGGCTCCCGGGAAGGCCCTGTTTTCATGTCATAAAATAGGACACAGCACAGCATGAGTACAAGAATCTCATGAGCTACTCAAAGATTAAACACAGCAGTAAAAGCAAGGGTCTGAAGCTAGTGGGCAGTCTCAAGCTTAGTGTCTGGTCCCCGTATCCCCAAAGCTGTGTCAGAAGCCTCCCCAACTTTCAACAACACACACCTGCTTACCTAAGGGCTTTCTGTCCTCACTGCCACTGTGACAATGAAGAGTTCCCTTCCTTGTGAAGATTGCAAAGGAGATTAGATTACATGCTCAAGTGTGCTCCTTCAAAGCTTTAGTTCAGTTAAAATACGGTTTCCTCCCCATCCCACACAGAAAACAAAACATAACATGTCGTCTTTACACGATGGATTTATAAGACTCTTGCCCTAGCTTTTGACTAAAGGGAGAGCCTATACCTAAAAAATTATAATTAAAAGGAAGAGAAAATGGGCCTCAAGGAAAATGAATAGGATATAGAATATTCTAAAGACAGAGCCATTGGTCTGTTCTCACTGAGACTCCCCAAGGCATAGCCCCCAGCAAAGCATCTGGTACATCGCAGACTGACGAGTGGGTGAGATTAGCTGGCCAGAGGATGAACTGTGTGTATTTCCCAGCGATGACTGGGTCCCCATGAAGCAGTTCAGCTAGCACTCCAACTGTTAAGTTGTGTCACCTTGGAAGGTGATTGGAATACTTAGGTCAGATAAGACTTTCATTCTTCGGAGGAAACAAGCAAATGATGAAAAAAGTAAGATAGCTAAGCTAGATCTGCTCTCCGCTGTTAAAATGCTTAGGACCAGAAACTTTACATTAATTTGAAATATTTGCATATACACGGTGAAAGACTTCATTGAAGAGACAACGTACAGTTTCATTTTTCCCTTTTTCCATCCTGACACATTGGTTCAGGGTTTCGAGCCCACCCAGTTCACTGGGACCCAGTGCGTGCCACCAAGCATGAGATTTTCTGTTTATGACACCTTATTATTGCTCAAAACACTCCCCGTTTTGGAATAGCTTGGATTTCTAGATTTCGGATTAGAGATGTTCAAGCTGTAAACATGGCGGAAAGAGATCTGAAAACCATTGGTGGCTCACCTCACATGCTAGTCCTGACTACTAACAGCTCTAATCAGCACTTGATTCAACATAAAGAAAGGTTAGATGAAGCACCAAATTCTAGAAACATCACTGTCTTGTGTACATAGTGCTTTGCAATAGCACACAAACCTATTTACTTCCCATTCACATGGGTTGGTCCTTTAGAGGTAACCAACACGTGAAAAGGAGGCCCCTGTGGCCCTTCTGCACACATCTGTTGACTGTTCAAACTTGGAGCCTATAGAATGCAATGGATAAAATTCCCACGTCTTTGTCCACACACATCACACATTAAACACTGCATTACATGCACTCTTTGGCAAATTACATTCCTATACCAAATATCTCCTTGTTTTTCAAACCCTAACTCACCAACCTGTGCTGTAAGATTTGATGTAACTAAACAGGTTCAATCCATGGGCCAAACCCACAATGAGACTTAATCCCAGCTGCTGCTCAGACCCTGTAAAGACTGGTTAAACCAAGGTGCACCTAAGCTACACTGGGAGTCTCTGATTTGCTACCTATTCTCCAGAACTGAACGTCGATGACAATTCCTTAGCTGAAGTGAGAAAAGAGACCTCTTCTGCAAATGTGTTTGCATTCATTTATGATCATCACTGTTCTAAGAACTAGCTTTTAAGGCATAACTCTAAATATTCTGACCTCTTCTTTTGTCATTTTATTAACCCAGATATCCTGAATTTAAAAGGGTTAGAAACAACCAATTTTTACATTTTTTTAAACAATTTTGCAAGTAGGAAAAAGGAAATGAATTTCTTTAAAAAACAGAGAGAGAGAGGGGGGGGGTGACGATTAGGTTAACAGCTATAGCAGGCATTCAGATGGAGACTTTTAAAATTCCATTCATTTGAGTCATGCCTAGTCCTTACCGGCTCCCTCTCAAGAAGCCAGTGTCTGACTGGCTCAGAGATAAGAACAATTTCAGCTCTCCTAATCATCAAAGGGTTTTCCCTCCTGCCGCCCTTCAGTGAGATTTCAACATGACTAACTCACATGGCACAGGCATTTGGTCCACAAAACAACTGAATATTAGGGTTGCTCTGCCATCTAAGTGCGCTGGACACCAAGCAGAGAAATTTTCTAACAGGGCCTTTTCATTTGGAGAAAGGAAAAAAAAAAAAAAGAACCCGCAAGTTTTAAGTAATACCCTGCTTTACAAAAAGACTTACTTTTCCCCTTTAATGAGAACTATGTAAATAGAGCGACCTTGTGGTGAGCAGAGGTTTGTCAGTTGGGAAAATGCATGCCATCGGCGAGCATTTAAGTGTAGCTATGAGTGAGTGGAAAATGTTCACAAACAGTAGAATATTCGAGTTCTTTGTTCTCAACCCAAGTCGAATTATTGGAGTAAGTACTGTGACCTTTGGCAACTGGATAAAATATTCTTTCTTATTTTAAACATAGTATCTGCTCACTGAAAGAGAAAAACTATGTCCCACTATCTAAGACCAAGTAATTGCATGTCAATATATAGATAGAAATAGAGATAGCTATAGATAGATAGATAGATAGATAGATAGATAGATAGATATAGATAGATAGATAGATAGATAGATAGATAGATAGATATAGCATATAGATATATAGATAATGGTGTGTGTGTGTGTGTGTGTGTAATGTTTTTCCCCCGGTAAGTTCAGACTTTGAGGACTTTTTCTCATACAATTATAATAATTGATGTAAAAGTAATGATTAGATTTTTTCATCTTTCCATACTATCATGAAACAGAGAAGTTTTGTTTTGATAGATTCAGATTTAAGTCTTAGGCTTCTAAAGGACCAGAGGAAGTGTTCAGATCAGTTTCCAACAACTAAATGAGCTCATTCCCCTTGAGCCCAGCGGTCTATGAACAGGCTTAGGCATTTCTAAACAAGGCATCGCTCTAGACAAGTGTGTGGCTAGTCCTTCTTCAAAGCTTTGTAGCTCAAGCAAGCTGTTACTTTCATTCCTTAACAGCAGCCACATAACTCAAAGATATGATGCACCTTGCTTAGCAAGAAAGAAGCTCTTTAGAAACAAATTTAAAAAATGGCTCTTCTGAAGCAGGAAGAACATTATGCCTGTGTTCTTTTTGTACACAGTTTGTACAGAACTGTGTCTTCCTATTACATAGGTATCCACAGTGTTTCCATAAAGTTAACGTCAATCTCCAATGTTTTGGTAGCGAGAAAGTACTATACAAAACAAGCTTTCAATGACATTTCTCCCAATGCTCCTCTAATGGGGAGTGGAAACCCTCGGTAGCCCAAAACGACGGTCTTAAGAATGGCCTTTTCTCCACTTGAAAAGTGAGCATGAATGAATAGCTTCATATTTTTCAAGCCCGGTGCTACAGATTCATTGCCTCACTTTGACTTGATCAAATATTTGCTTGCTTCATGTCCCTTGCTTTCTTGTGTCCCTGTGGTATTTACATGAAAGATTTAGAAAATGGCAGGTAAATAAGAGAAATGAAGTGTACCAGTCAGGCACACTGCTTCAGATAAAGCAGATAGTAGCCTGGACACTTTGTCTATGAACATCATCAAATAAGAAATTAAGGGGAGGCCAATTTCTCTGCTGTCAGTGGCTTTTCCTCAGATGTGTGGCTTGTGCTGTGGCTGCTCTAACTTTTCATGCCTTCAAAGCATTATTCCTTAATACAAGCCCCTAACAGTTAAAAACCGTATTTTAAAATTGAGAATTAATCTGAATGACTACTTTTCGATAAGAATTATTGGATGGCTTTCTCTGAGTAGAACAAACCAAGAGCTGCACTACATAGAAACTGCTAAAAAAAAAAATGTGCTTTTTCAAGAAAAGTGGGAAAAGAAGGAATTAATGTGGACTAGCAGGCATCTAATTGGCTTTGTCTTTGGATGCTGTTTGGCCATCAACAATGATGTAAGACTTGGACAGAATGTTGCCTCTCTGTGCCATCGTTAAACTTCTTGTTTAACTTTGATGTATACACTTCCCTGTGCTTTGGGAAATAACGCTAGAGACCCCTTTAAACTAATCTTTTGCAAAGCCTAAACAAAAAAAAAAGTGTTATTAGAAAGACTTCCTTTTATGGTGTGAGTAGAAAATAGAGCCATTTTTTAACCAATTCCATTTGTAATGAGAGAGATGGAGAGACAGACAGAGAGAGAGAGAGAGAGAGAGAGAGAGAGAGAGAGAACCAAACTGATAATCACAAAGAAAAGGCTTGGAGCTGTTAACTTATGCACTGCCATTTGGAAGATCTACAGGGACTCACGAATACACAGAAGCCTTCAGAGGAGCTGGTCCCTTTGCAGGACATCACCATCCATGTTTATTCATTCTCTGAAAGCCTATGAAACAAAAACTAGAGGCAGATATTTTTCCCTAATCAAGCCATCATAGTGCGTTAATTAATTACTGTAAATGTAATGCTACTTACCAAGATTTTAAAGACATTTCATACTTTGTTCTATAAAACCAACTAGGTTCCACAAAGCGTGAATGGCTTGTCTTATCCTGACTGACTCACTCTATAATTAGCATGGAAGATTTATAATCCATCAAAGCTGAATTGGGCAATTAGCCTCCGTCTTCTTTCATATTAAAAGGAGTTACGAAGGCTCAAACCACGAATGCCACCATTACTTACAATTATTTCCAGCCCACTCTTTTCAAGTCATGATAATGGTTAGTCAAAACGGTGATCACAAAATATAGCCAATCCAAATTCATTAAGAAGTCATTTAACACCCCAGGCTGTATGACCATGTAAATGTTTGCACACATATTTTTACACAGTATGAGGTTCAATGCTGGGACATTTCTAAAACTATATTTGGTGGTTTCAATACTCTTGCTACCTAGTGTCATTCAGAATAATGTCATCCAGCCAAGGCCTCAGCATCAATCCATTCTTGTAGAGGAAAAAGGTTAGATGAACAAGGTATTAATTAGTCAGTATAACAACGCTATACAGTCATGAGCAACATTGTATTCAACTGAGCCTTTTGAGAATCTGGACTGTTAACACATGGGTCCCAGGTTGAGGAGACAAACACTGTTCTTCATATCAGGGCAGAGTCTCTGGTGGTAAGCCATTGGGAACAGATGGAGAAATGACTCATTTGCTGGTAGTTGAAGCTGTGCTCCATTTACACTACTGTAACTACTTTTAACAAGGTCAGTGGGCCTATGTGGGCAAACATTTCAAACAATTATGCATTATTTCACATCTCTGTGCAACACGGAGCACACATTCCCGAAAGAAATGAAGATTATAAAGATGGATATAGCCATTTCTGCCAAATAGAAACATTTATACCCAGAACAGTCTCCTGTGTGTGTCAACGTCCCTTCCAGTTTCCTCGGGTGCTTCTAAGGCAAAACTAACAGCTTTGAAACTTATCCATGTATCCAACCTAGAAAAGATGATTCCGACACTTAGCTGGGTCATTCAGGCGTGTTTCAAACTCAAGGCTTGAGACTCTGCTGGGTGGTCCTGTTCCTCAGGCAACAGAGTAAAAATCTATTTTTAATTTTAACACACACACACACACACACACAATCTTTAGATTCATTTGTTTTCCAAGAAAGAGACAACCATGAAGAATTCTTTCAGTACACGTGCAACATCACAATAAAGAAAAGGGAATTCTGTGGTGTTCTGCCTTCAAAAGTCTTTCTGGTCTCCTTACTTTTTGAAAGTATAGTCATACTCAAACCAATGACTTGAGTTTTTTTTTCTTTTTTTTTAAGTTTTTTCAATGTTTTTTTATTTTATTTATTTTTTATTTACATTGCAAATGATTTCCCCTTTTCTGGGTCCCCACTCCCCGCAAGTCCCATAAGCCCTCTTCCATCCCCCTATTCTTCCATCCACCCCTTCCCACTTCCCTGTTCTGGAATTCCCCTATACTCTTGCACTGAGTCTTTCCAGAACCAGGGGCCACTCCTCCATTCTTTTTGGACATCATTTAATTTGTGGATTATGTCCTGGGTATTCAAAGTTTCTAATATCCACTTATCAGTGAGTGCATACCATGATTGATCTTTTGAGACTGTGAGTTTTGACATATTAGGTAAATGTGTTGGGCCCCGGGTTCTTTCCTAAGTATCACAAAAGCAAAAAAGGATTGACAGAGAAGACAGCACGTGTAGCTGCAGCTAGAGAAAATATTAAGTCTGGTGATTTATTCTAAACTAAAAAAAAAAAAATCTCACTTTTTTTTTTTTTTTTTTTTTTTTTTTTTTCGAGACAGGGTTTCTTGGTATAGCCCTGGCTGTCCTGGAACTCACTCTGTAGACCAGGCTGGCCTCGAACTCAGAAATCCGCCTGCCTCTGCCTCCCAGAGTGCTGGGATTACAGGCGAGTGCCACCACCGCCCAGCAAAAATCTCACTTCTAATAACACTGCTTTTGGAGTCTCATAAAAGAAGCAGATGAAGGGAGAGAAGGAGAAGGCAGACACTGTGTGAACTTTGAGGTATCAAATGAGGTCGGTCTAACATTTGATAGATGAGTGTAGTGTGTGTAAATTTCAGAGACAGGATTGACAGAAGCTCATTCCTCCCCTAACCTTTTTGCTAACCTTTTTGCTAATCCTGTAGCTGGTAACGATGCCATAATTAACCACAGTGTGACTGACGGTTTTGTTCATTAACAGCTTTCTTGTGTGCTCTGTGGCTCTGTGTGTTTTGTCTGCCATGTACAGGAATTCAAACCCATCGGTACCGCGCACAACAGAAGGGCCCAGCCTTTTATAGCAGCAGCAAACATTGATGACAAAAGGCAGGTAGTGAGCGCTTCCTATAACTCACCAATTGGGCTCTATTCAACTAGCAATATCCAAGACGCGCTACACGGACAGCTGCGGGGTCTCATCCCCAGCTCACCGCAAAAGTAAGTACTGACGTTCAGTTCTGGCCGGCGGTTCTTCATGGTGCGGTTTCTTTTCCAAGGTCCAGTTCCTGCCGTTTTCTCCTTTATTGTCCTGAAGGTACCATCAAACTTTTCGCTTTTCAAAGAGAAGCATCTCAAACTTGGCTCTCATTGATCGGAAGCCCTGTCAGTTGCCAATTGTTTAGCAGCTGTGTGACTGTTAAAACATAAAAGAGATCTCTGGTCTCACCTGCGTTTACTTTTTACCCTCAGAAGACTGAGCCTCCACTGAGAGATTTTTCTTTAACCCTTTGTTTTTTACAGGATGTGAACTACTTTGAACACAAGCACAATATTCGGCCCAAACCTTTCATAATTCCAGGCCGAACCAGGTCATAAATTCTGAGATTGTGAAATTTTGAAGTGCATGTTGCTCTAATGAGTTCTTACTAATCACCAGGGAAAGTAACTCCTAGGTGTCTGGAGTGACTTTTTTTTATTGTGACGCTTATTTCAAAAGCAAAAAGAAACAACTCACTTAGCAGCAAACAGTAGCCAAACACCATTCATTACTGAGGGTAAATATTGACTAGATGACAGGGCTATGAAGTTTTATGTGATCACCATGTGTATTTATAACTAGTGCCCCAGAAGCCCTGGAGATCCCATCCAGAACACAGTGCCCTTTGAGTCAGCCAGATGTCCCCTCCCCCAGGTCAGGAAAGCCCAGCATGCAGGGCAAAAACTGGAAACCAGCTCCAGGTAGGGCAAGGGGGAGTTGGGGTTACTTTATGTGTTTGACAGACTCTGGCCATCCCTGCAATCCCCCTCAATGCCCGCTTCTCTTTGTACCTTCAAACTCACCAGCCCTTATATAAGAATAACTGTTCATACCTCTGGACCCTTATAAAGAAACAAAGGCTCCTTGAGAAAGAGACTTTTCTATCTAGTGAAGATCAAAATATCATGAGGGAGGGAAGTCAGTTTTTGAGTATTGCTGACTCTCATGGGAGACATTGTATAAACCCATAGTAACAGTAACGATCAAGCTCTAAATTCTTACCTGTCAATCAGAGAAGCGATTATGACCACACAGTCTTTCCTAGAATCTTGTCTAGAAATTGAACTTGAGTTGAAAACAAATAGCAACTTCAGGAAATTTCATTCTGACCTTCAGTTTTCCAGACTAGGTTGATCCTGTCTGGTTAGTAACATGGCATAATGCAAACATCGTGTACCCCAAACTGGGAGCCCACAGGTGAGCTCATGCCACAGGCACGATTTTATTTAACCCTCCCATTGCTTTATGGGGAGGGGGTAATTAAATGCATTTACACGTCAGCTTATTGAAATGCCCATCACTGTTAAGTGCATATTAACTGGTACCTTTCACAGTTACGTGACTGAACCTGTAGGTACTTAACACCTCCTGTGGCTAGTAAATCATTTAATATATGATTTTTAAGTGGAGACCCTGCAATAAGCTCACAGGAAGGGCTAGGAGAGTGTCTCCAAATAAACCACACAACTTTCATAATGTCAGACAAGAGAAAGAGACATGAATTGGGGACAGGGAGGGATAAGTATGCTGTACTGCTAAATGCAGGGTCTGTGTCTGCACAGCTCCACGTTGGATCCCTAACACCTAGAGATGAGCCTGGACCATAACAAGCAATGCTCATCACATGTGCACTAAAATCCCACGAGTCCCCGGGATTTCCTGAATGCGAGACAGAGGAATTAGAAGCTCTTCTCCTTGTCCCCACCTTGCAGCTCTACACCATCCTCTTTGCCATCTTGTTTCCGTTCCTTTTCACCATCTTTTTTTTTCCCTATACTACCCCCACACCACTCCACCTGCAGTCAGGGAACACACTGCAGTAAGAGTTCCAAATGCTCTTTCGCTCTTGAATGATAGGCAGCTAAACATATTGAATAAATATAGACCCAGGGACACATTTAATTGCACAAAAATTCAAAGAAGGTCAGAGAGGCTTTCTTCTGTGTTATCTTATCGTGTTATCTTATCTTGAATGTGGTGATAAGAACTAAGGGTTCCGAAGAGTGTCACTTGCAGGTACCTCTTAATATAATAGAATGATAGGAATCTTCTAAAAATAGGTAAATAAAAAAAAAAAATAACAAGTACCTGTGTACAGATCCTAAAGGCTGGTGGAAGGAAACCCCTCTCCCTTCTGCCTTTCTTCCTCTGTTCCCTCACTAATTGGTTTAGCCTCACAACATTTTTGCTCTCTCCCAGGGATTTTTCATCAAGACAGAATTTTGAGGCTACGCCCCAAGCTAACACTGCACTGTGAATGAACATCTTGTTTAATCTGAAATCAAACAGGTGTGGTGGGTTTATACGTCAACACACCTGGTGTTTTAGTATTAGCTCTGGCTCATTGATAACTTCATCACAGTTGAAACCATCAAAAGCACCAGTGTTTTTTAATATGGAAATATGCAACAATTTAAATTCAGAGTAACCATTCAAAATATAGGCAAGATTTGTTTTTATAAACCTAAATGTGAAAATGAAATGTTTCCGGGTAGTTTTAAAGAAGTTGCATCCAGAAATACACCTCTTCGCTGAAAGTCTGAACACAGTCCCAGGGAAGCTGTCTGTCTGTGGAAGAACCTACCTGGTTCTGAAGTAATTGAAGTCACCTTCCACTTGACAGGCGATCTTGCCACACCAAGACAGCCTCAGGAGATCACATTAGCATCTGCATTCTGGGTCACTGATAATAAGTTACTGATCTCAGGACAATATTCCTCTGGGTCTAAAGTTCCTGAGAACCGTCTTATTTAAATCACCAACACGGGGACTCTTTCAACACTGCCCTGGATATTTACAAAAGGTCTCTTGCTGTTGTTACATCATTTCCTCTTCTTAGCAGACACAGGACCCCTAATTCAAATGATAAAGGAAGAAGACATAGAGACATAATCTTTGACAAATTAAAACCATATGCACATCCACATCTATATACAATCCTTAATAACAGACAAGGATTACTAATTACATATCAAAATAAAGCCTATCTCTGAATTCCCACTGGTAATTGTTTATCCAGCATCTAGCATTCCGCAATCTTTCCTGAATGGATCCGTTGCATTTGGCCCGAGTCCCTCAAGATTTAACCCACTGTCTCAGACGCCCGTTTTTCAAGTTCATGAACCTCATTACGCTTACAGCAAATCCTTTAGTCCCCACCAAACTGCTCTACAAGAGGAAAGTTTCTTCCTTTCTTTCAGCAGTTAAATTCAATTTTGGGAAATAGTGCTGAGCCTTAAAAAAGCCAGATGCTATTTTGGTACATGGCCTAACTAGTGTCCTGGTTGGATTTTAAACAGATTCTCAAGAGGCAGGAGTTAAAGGGATGGTGTAAAGAAGTTGGATTGTGTCACAAAACCCTAAAAAAAAATTAACTAATTGATTGACAATACCATCTAAACTAACATTGACTTTAAAAACTCACTACTCAGCATCCTTTTGGTGTCTACATGGAACTCTGGTTAAAAACAGTAGTTCTTTAAATGCAGAGATGGGGGCCCCCATATGTCACAGCTCAGATGATTGACCTGAAGGCAATCACATCACATATATGTATCTGTCTCAAGTTCACTGCAACACTAACACAGTCAACTATAATAGGGGTTAACATTAATATCGACACCTCTTTTTGCTTTCTTCTAAATGGCTGTGCATTTTCGAAGACTCTCTTAATACATTCCAGTTTCTTATAAAATGTATCTCTGTGTGGATTTACTATGCTCATAGATTAAGGATGTAGCTTAGACTGATGACTGCATGAAGCCGTAGGTTCAATTCCCAGTGCCAAATTAATTAATTAACAAAATGCATGTCAATGTGGCCGGTGTCCAATTTAGTTTCATAATAAGTACAAAAATCTCCCTAGTTCTTGACTCGGGTGACCAACCTCTGTAATATGACTAAAGTTCCTAAACCTTTTCCTTAAAGGGAAATAAAAATATGCATGGAAATAAATATGTGTGGCCAAAATCTTGCATGAGATGCCTGTGTACAAAGGAAACAAACGTTAGCCTTGAGTAGCATCCAAATAATGTGAGGTAAACTATTCTGTAATCGTCAAGGGCAAGGTGATACGCATTTATCGACTGTTTCTAGCTCCTATTTTAAGTTAAAGAACATTTTTTAAAGTATGTTCTTAACAAAATAAGTGAACAAAAATAATATATTAAAATGGTAACAATAAAGTACTGGTTGAAATGGTAACAACAATATTTATTTAGTCTTACCAGTAGGTAATTACTCTGGAGTCAAAGTTTGACTTTATGACTGAAGCGTAATTACTTTGAAATGTTGAGTTTAAGTTTTCATGCTACATAGTGATACTACTATTTGTTAGCAGTCATTAATGCTTCAATTATAAAATTCAGAGTCATAAAGGGATATCCAACTAATCTCCCTCTACCATTTACCTGTGAAATCATCAGAAACCAAATTATTCAGCCTACTTTTAAAACAATGAGGACAGGCCTTCCTTATCTACCTGCATTATGTGCAACTCTTCTACATGTTAGCCCTCAACTTGCCAGAATCGAGCCAATAAATGCAGTATCGCCTGCAACTTTTAGTTTTGTTCACGTGTTTTGGCATGTACGTTTTACAACGTCCCTTTTAGAAACCCCTTCTAGCCAGTGTTTCAGACTGATGTGATCACCTCTTCTGTCCCCACTTCCCTCTAACTTCTCTGTACCCGTTTTCTGTGTTCTTCCGGTTTCCCGCGTCACCGTTGCGTCACGTGGTCATTAACACAGTGGCTGCAGCACTCCTTCCGGTATTGACTGTGGCAGTGGACGTAGCACCCCTTCTTCCGTCAGTACCGTTAGTACGATCTGCCCAGGTGACTTGAAAGTTGCTGCTAAGATGGCCCCTAACATTCCTTTGGAAATGGAACTTCCGGGCGTGAAGATTGTACATGCTCAGTTTAACACTCCTATGCAGTTGTACTCAGATGACAATATTATGGAAACACTTCAGGGTCAGGTTGCCACAGCTCTAGGGGAGACACCCTCCATGAGGTAATATGAGTCTTTTTGAACTGTGGGCATATTGACTAAACACATGGCTGATGTCGACTTTAATGGTTGTCTTTTAACATTGTCTTGGTGGAAAGATTATGCAAAAGCTTTAAGGGGAAAAATGTTTTGCAAACATTTAAGCCTGGTTAAAAACTTATCTACATGGATGATAGGACAGAAATAAAAATCAAATTACATAATGACCAAATGAATGTCTTTTGAAAGCTACAATGTTCTTTGTAAATGCCTGATTTAGTATTCTCAGAAGTGGCTTAAGATCTTACATCAGCTGTCTTTTGTAGATGAAGAAATGGGAGGGGATATGTCCCAACACTATTATGAGATGATCCTTCCTGTTTTTCTAATGGGAATGTGTGGAGAGGGATTGTTTTTGCTGTTTTAAATGTTTGCATCGCTAAGTTTTTATAAGCAAATGCTTCCAGTTGTTAGTGAAGATATTTAATTCTGTTAGTCTTTATTTTGACTAGTTTCTTTTTGATATTAATGTCTGTTCCAAGTACCTTTGCCACATAGCTTTTCCAATTTAAAAGATTTATTATGAAATAAAATCCCATTGCTTCTTTTAATATTGCAAAATAACTTTTTATAAGTTATTGTGACACTTAAGAATGTTATGTACAATATCTCAAGGTTGCCTTAGGGTTTCTACAGTGAGTTAATCCCAAAGCCATTTTGCAAAGAAATATATATATCAAATATAATATAGGTGATTAAAATATGCACAGAAAAATTTCTACAGTGAGTTAATTCCAAAGCCATTTTGCAAAGAAATATATACATCAAGTATTATATAGGTGATTAAAATATGCACAGAAAAATTTCTAAGTAATACAGTAAACAAAGTATTTAGTGCCTGACAAGTAGAATTAATTGTTTATTATTAATATATTCACTAAAAGCACAGTAGATAAAACTGCTTCCATTATTATTAATAAAATTTTTTCAAAAATTGCATCATTGGTTTAACAAACGTATTGATGAGTTACTGAAGTATGTGGTTTGAAACACTGTCAGGTGAATTTCATCAGCTTTCAAGTTATATGAAACTTGGTTTCATATCAAAAATAGGACTATTTAAACTTCTATGCGTAAGAATAGCCAAGACGAGTTCCCTCCTACACTATGGTGTCTGCTGTCTTTCTTCAGGGGGTAAAGGGAACAGTTTTGTTCATGTCTATAATTATACAGCCATCAGGCATAAGTCTTGTCTCAGAAAATTACCATGTCCTGGCAGGAGTCACCTAGCTGAATTCCAATGGTATTTCTTATCCAAGAGATTCCCTTGAGAGTAAGTCCTACTCAGCCCTTGCAGTAAACAGAGGAGGATATTTGTTGTCACGTGGCCTCCTGGGGCTCCCGATGATGCGTCACCAGCTATATTTGTGTTTCAGTGAACCCACAGCCTCAGTGTCCCCTCAGTCGGATGTGTACCGCATGCTCCATGATGGTCGGGATGAACCAGCAGCTCCTCGACAGTCGGGCTCCTTCAGGGTGCTGCAGGAACTGGTGAACGACGGGCCAGGTGCGCGCCATTAGTATCTACAGACTTATCTATAATGGCAGCCGGAGGGGTGGGGAGGGAGAACCTAGCCATGGGGAGTGTCTGAATACTGACTGGTTTTAGTCAGTAAATAGAGTGAGTCTTTTGCCCAGAAGGATTTAGAGAAAGTTTTCTGGACGTGTCTAAGGATTCGTGAAATGAAATCACTTGTTTGAATAAAAAGCACCAAACCCAAGTTCCATCCATAGCAGTCAAGGACAGCATAGTAGTTTGTTTTTGTTTTGTTTTTCATTTATTTATTATTATTATTATTGATATATTTTTTATTTACATTTCAAATGATTTCTCCTTTTCTGGGTCCACACTCCCCGCAAGTCCCATATGCCCTCTTCCCTCCCCCTGTTCCCCCATCTACCCCTTCCAGCTTCCCTGTTCTGGAATTCCCCTATACTCTTGCACTGAGTCTTTCCAGAACCAGGGGCCACTCCTCCAATCTTTTTGGACATCATTTAATTTGTGGATTATGTCTTGTGTATTCAAAGTTTCTAGGCTAATATCCACTTATCAGTGAGTGCATACCATGATTGATCTTTTGAGACTGGGTTACCTCACTTAGTATGATGTTCTCCAGCTCCATCCATTTGTCTAAGATTTATTTATTATGTATACAATATCCTGCTGCCATTTTTGCCTGCAGGCCAGAAGAGGGCACCAGACCTCATTACAAATGATTGTGAGCCACCATACGGTTGCTGGGAATTGAACTCAGAACCTCTGGAAGAGAAGAAAGCACTCTTACCCTCTGAGCCATCTCTCCAGCCCCATAGTAGTTTACTAATCAAAGATTTAGTTTTCAACAGATTCTAAAAGTTTTCTCAGCCTTCCCCCCCCAGACCCCGCCCCCCCATCCCTTAGAGTATTTTCAACCTTGGGGAGAAAAATAGAGCGTGAAATCAAATCTACTGTGCACCTCATTTTTTGCCAAAGTACCTCACAGTAACTCAGGAAGACAGAAACTATTGTTTGCCCCATTTGTTGAATGAGAAACAGAGGCATAAGAAAAGTGGACTTAGGTAAGGTCACACAGGCAGTGCAAAGGACAGTTGACCTCTCACCCACTTCCGTTCTCCTCTGGCTCGTACTTCAGTTCATGCTTTTTGTCCCCGTAAAGATGCATACTGCCCTTTAAGAGTCACACAAAGGCAAACATGCCTCGTTAAGATGGGTTGCTGAGGTCCTGGATATAACAGCCACGTGCATCACTGTCACAGATGAGAATGGTGTAACCACTGTGGGAAGCACAGCAACTCCCTCTTACAAAGTTCACTAAGAAATGACCTAGCTGTTCAGGATCCACACGAAGGGCAAGCAAGCTTCACATCTGCTACGTATGAAGGGGGAGGCCTAGGTCTAGCCTGGGTATGTTCTTTGGCTGGTGGTTCAGACTCTGAGAGCCCCAAGGGTCCAGGGTTGTTGACCCTATCAGTCTTCCTGTGGAGTTCTTATCCCTTTCTAGGTCTGAAATCCTTCCTCCTATTATTCTTCCATAAGAGTCCCCAACCTCTAGCCACTGGAGTGGGGGCTGTCCTAAAAAATGTTGCCTGCATGTGGGATACATTCTGCTAGCTGGGCTGCCTTGCCTGGCCTCAGTGGGAGATGAGTGTAGCCTCTCAGAGATTTAAAGTGCCAGGGCAGGAGGGATACCCGGAGGTGCCCCACCCACTTGGAAGAGAAGGGGAGGGGGAAGGATTGTGGGAGGGGCTGACCAGGAGAGGGGGCAGTGAGCAGGATATAAAGTGAATAAGTAAAAATAAATAAATATATTAAATAAATAAATAAATCAGTGTTCCCAGATAAACAAGGGAGATGCATTTAGGTTCCATCGTCTCTGATGGAGGATTCTTTTAAAATAAAAGGCAGGCCTTTATCCCAGGGGACAAAAAAAAAGAAATGACCCAGCGATTCTGTGCCTAGACAGACATCTCAAAGCAGAAAAGAAAACACACTTGTACAGTGGTATTCCCCTTGTTAACAAGGACCGAATGGGTGGAGACACTTGAGATACCCACTGAGACACCAGTGGGTAAACAAAGTCTGATAGCATACCTGGGAAAGAGTGTCATTCCACCTTTAAAAGGTATGATAGGGAGGAGCCTTGAAAGCACTGTGCTAGGTGACAGAAACGGGACACGGAAGCAAAGGTCATGTTGGCTGTGTTTATATGAGATCTCTAGAACAGACACATTTGTACACCAACCGTGAAGAAGAGGGGCTGAAAAGAAAGGAAACCACGCCTCCTGCGTGGTGGCTACATGGTCCCCAGGGCCTGTCTGGATGGTAACAGGTGGCAGATACGGGTGAGCTGCAGCCTCGAGTCATCGGAATGGTACACGTATATGTTTTATTTCCAAAAGACATCAAATGAAACAGTCAGGTATGGTGGTGCACGCCTTTAATTCCAGCACTGGAGAGATAGAGGCAAGTAGCACTGAATTAGAGAACAGCCCGGTCTACAAAAGAGTTCCAGGACAGGCAGAACTGCACAAAGAAACCCTGTCTCGAAAAAATAATAGACATCCAATGAAAGATGCCCAGTCCTCGGAGCATCTTGCAACGGTTCCCAAAAGCGCGTTTTGTAAGCAGTTTCACTTTAAAGGGACCCATTTCAGAACCAAGCCTCTTCTACACCAGTGGGCCCTGCTCCCTTTAAAACCACAGCACAGATGCGGCTGAAGAATTCCTTGGGCTAAAGTGCACACTTTAAAATAGACGGTAGAGTGCTCGCTTTAAAATAGACTCCAAGTACAGACTGGAGCCAGCTGTTCCCCGCCATAAATGGAAACACTTTGTTTTTCAGATGACCGTCCTGCTGGCACTCGAAGCGTGCGGGCTCCGGTTACGAAAGCCCACGGCGGGGCCGGCAGTGCCCAGAGGATGCCGGTCTGCGACAAGTGCGGGAGCGGTATTGTGTAAGTCTCGCTTTTAACTGACTCCGGAATTCATTCTGTTGTCCTGTTGGCAGTTTTCCATCTCTCGTACTTTTAAGACTTTCCATAGAAAAGGCAATTTTGGAAAAGTTAAATTTCTATTCATTAACTTAAAATAGAACATTTATCACACTTTAGCATATTTGGCCAATGTGCCTTAGTCATAACCCCAAATTGATGTAGTACTTTAGTTAGTAGTCTGTATTTTCAGAATTACTTGTGTGAGATTAAAAACAGAACTGCCCAAACATATGAAAATAATTTCTAAGAAATCATGATGTCTGTTTTAAAAATTAATTTCATTAATATATAATCTTTAGATACTTTTCTATATAGAAGAGAAACAAATGCAGGGACCATTAGATTATGAATTACAATGCATTTTGTGACAAGCAGTTTTAATTATTCAAATATCAAGATAGAAATTTTTAAAATATAGTCAGCCTACATTATCAAGAAACTCTATGTGTATATATACAGCCACCTTTGCTAATTCAGATTTTTCAAGAGGGTCCTATCATTCTTAAATGTGTCTCAGGTGGACATTTCTCCCTCCCTCTCAACCTCTTCTCCCACCACAAGGAGAGACAAAATTTGCCCCGTTAAGAGAGCAGCGAGGGAAGAGGAACCTGGTTAGAACCAAAGAAAAGGGATGGCCTCATAGCACTTCTGAAAACGAACAACTCACAGTCTCACCAAAAATAGCTATTGTTCCTAAAAAAACAATAAACTGAGTGTCCTTGAGTAAGGTGAGCCCACCCTCTGGGTGCGCCATCCCCACTGGGTAGAGTAAATGGACCACAAGAATAAGAAACCAGCAGTGGAACTTCCGTCTCAGCAGCTCACAGCCTTGCTCCATCACCACTACCCCTTTATGGGGTTCGGCTTCCATAGCTGGGGAATGGGGGCGGGGTTCATAGGTCATGTAGGTACCGGTCTGAGATCCTAAAGATTATTCACACCTCACAGAGAATGGTAATGGTGTGGTCGAGCTGTCACGTACACATGCCGGATTGTGCACTGTGTTTCCCTGACTGTGAAACAGGCCGGCTTACGGCAGCATCCTCTCTGTCCTCTTTCTGTGATGTTTTCACCTGTCTGTACCCGTGTCTTCTCCCCGCAGAGGTGCTGTCGTCAAGGCCCGGGATAAGTACCGGCACCCGGAGTGCTTCGTGTGTGCTGACTGTAACCTCAACCTCAAGCAGAAAGGCTACTTCTTCGTGGAGGGGGAGCTGTATTGTGAGACACATGCAAGAGCCCGTACGAGGCCCCCAGAAGGCTACGACACCGTCACTCTGTACCCCAAAGCTTAAATCCTTTGCAGATGCCAACACTCATGCACGCATGCGCGCACACACACACACATACAAACTCCGGCCGATGATGTGGAGACTTCAAGCAGGAGGAGTGCGAACAGTCACCTCCCAATCTAAAGCCGAGGCTTTTAGAAATTTATCTTGCTGTGTAGTGAGGGAAAGACATGGGGAGGCAAAGGCCTGCCTGCTAATTTAAGACAAGTGTTATCTATGGATCGTAATTCTTTATCTTTGGGGACAACAATGGTGACACTTAAAGCAATAACATTTCAATACCATGTTCCATCTGTTATACAACCATCTGATGTGTAAACACCCAGATATTTGGGGAGTCCTCTTGTTTTTTCTTCCAAGTTGCTTTTGGTAATTGTAGTAAGTAATGCCAAATAACAGCCTTGTACTCGAACAAAATCTGCAGTCGTCTGTGTGTTGTTATTCCTAAAGCACATGTGAGGAAGGTTGCTCTATTATACCTGCAAACAACTGTACCACTGGATAACACAAGCAAAATAAATGTGTGGAGCATGTTTTTGTAATTCATAGTGAAGTAGTGACCAACAGATTCTGTAAGAGGTCTCACTCCTTTCTTAGTGTGGAAATTAACAGATATTTTAAAAAATCTGTGTCCTCTCTAGTTTTTATAGCTCAGTCCTTGTGTATATGGTAAGGGTTGGATGGATGGATGTGTGCGTGCATGTGTGTGTGTGTGTGTGTGTGTGTGTGTGTGTGTGTGTGTGTGTGTGTGTGTAGGCCTGAACAAGTGTAAACAGGTTTGTGGATGCCAGAAATCAACCTTCATGTCAAGGAGCCATCAACCTTGGGTTTTGAGACAAGAGCTCTCCCTGGGGCTTGGGGCTTGGACTGGAGGGTCAGCAGTCCCAGAGATCTCCCCTTTTCTGCATCACCAGCTGTCAGAACCTCTGCCTTTTTACAGAAGTGCTAAGGATCAAATTCCAGCCCTCTCACTTGGTAGGCAAGCACTTTGTTAACCAAGGAGATTCTTCCTTAGCTCCCTCACCATTTCTGATGAACCCTAAATCTCTGCTGATCCCAGGGGTACTGGAATCCTCTAGATTAAGGTAATTCCGTACCTTTCCCATTATGCATTTATTTTTGCTTTGGCTTGGACTCCTTTTATTGCCTAGGTTTATTTTATTGTATGCGTATGACGGTTTTTGCCCAGAGGGATGTCTGTGTACCACACGCATGCCTGCTGTCTGCATAGATCACAGAAAAGTAGTGGATTCCCTGGAAATGGAGTTGGACAAGCTTGTGAGCCACTATGTAGGTACTGGGAACTAAACTCTGGTCCTCTGCAAGAATGACAAGTGCTCTTAAGTAACAAGCCACCACTCCGGCCTCCCCAGCATGGGCTGTTGATTAGAATGTCTATTTCACATAACATTCAGTGAAATTGAAAGGTGAGGGTCCATCAGGGTCGTTTCTTTCACTGCCTCAGCAGCATCTTCTTCCCATCCCAAGATGACTCCTCTATGGGGGGATCTCCCAGAGAAGGCGGGCACTGCTGGTCTACTCGGGCTTGCTGGTGCCCACTGCTGACCTCCATGGTTTGCTGTGAACTTTGTCCTGGCACAGCTCTGGTCAGGTCTTAGCCTTAACTCCTCTGTAACCTCAGAAACTCTCAGCTCAGGCTTCCAAGGAGTTCTGAATCTGGACATGATCTCTCTCTGGCCCCTGGCCTGGACAGTCTGGTGACATAGCTCCTGCTAGGAATCCCCTTCCCTGTCACCTCAGCTAGCCCCACAGCAATACCCTTGGCTTGTACCTCTCTTCTGCTTTCCTCACCATAGACATTGGGACATTCCAGCCTCTGATCTTTTAATATTCACACAGCGGGGAACCAGGGAGCTGAGGTGATGTGGATCGCCTCAGAGAGTCTGCCTTCCATGGTAGACACAGCCAGGTCTATCTTCCTCCTACAGTGTCCAGGTTGAGACACTTAACTAATGGTCTCTGACCCTGATTTCTTCAGAGAATACCTGCCTGGCTCCCATGGGCATTTTAGATGGTAACCTCTGCAAGTGTAAAACATGTTTGTTACTACAGCTATTAAAAATAGTCGGTTCTTATTGAGTTCTAGGATGCGAATTATGTAAAACTCTTTTTTTCTCTCTCTCTCAAAGGTTATTTTTAAGAATTTTTTCTCAAAAAGTTGTGGAAGCTGGAAAATAAATGAGTGGCGATGGACTTAGAAAACCTGAGAAAATTAAAACCAAAAATAGCAACAGAGAAAATGCAAATACCATTGAACCTATTCTCTAGGTTTTTGAAAAGCATGAGAACTGACAAGGCCAGGCACTGCTGAACCAGGGGTTAGAGGTAGGGCCACCAAAGGAGAACACATGGAAGTCTTTAAGAAGCACTTAGAGGTTAGCGATGTGGCTCCATCAGATTAGTGCGCACTTCCTAGACACAAAGCCCCAGGTTTGATCCCCCCCTTGACATGAAATAACCCAAGTGTTGGAGTACACATCTGTAATTCTACACTAGGGAGTCAAACTCAGGAGGATCAGAGAACTTCAAGGTCATTCTTGGCTACATAACACATTTAGGACCAAATACCCAGGACCGTGTTTCAAACAACAGCAAAGAAGTACTCACTGCCTACACACTCTCCTTCTGGCCCTACACTGCCCACTCACACCCCTCCAGTGAGTTGGTGAGAAAGGGGGAACAGACCACTGTTGCACCAGAAAAGGAAACACAAAGAATAAGGATGATTGTATTCTTCACTGAAAATAGAATGAATTAAGACCGAAAGGCTCATAAAGAAGCATTAGACATTACTGTACACTGTGTTTTGGATGTTAAGCAGTATTTTCCAAGCTGGGCATGGAGACATATGCCTGTAATCCCAGCATGAGAGACTGAGACAGAAAGATGGGGCTAGCCTGGGCTACACAATACACCTCATTTAATGAGTCGGTCAACAAGCAAACAATGCCGGTTGTGGTGGCGCACGCCGGTAGGATTTGCTGAAGGAGGCAAAGGCAGGAGGATCACGAGTTCGAGGCCAGCCTGGGCTACACGTTACCAGAACAGGGAAGTAGGAAGGGTTGGGTGGAAAAACAGGGGGAGGGAAGGGGGCTGATGGGACTTTTGGGGAGTGGGTGTCTAGAAAAGGGGAAATCATTTGAAATGTAAATAAAAAATATATCGAATAAAAAAAATTTTAAAAAAGCAAACAATGAAATTATAGTAGCTTCCTTTAAATCATTGTTCACATATTTTAAATACAGTAGAGTACATGGTGAATTTCTCACACTCAAGCTTAATAAGAGACTTATTATTACAGTAAAATAAAACAGTGTCTGTAAAATCTGAAACTTTAGAGACATACGGCGGTAATTAGATAACTCGGGTTTTATTGTTAAAGCTTGGGAGGCAGGCCCTAAAGCTGTATATACATTATTTAGAATCAATACTACTCTTCAAACAACCCAAATTTTTAATATATATGAAAGAATTAACTAGAATTAAGAAATAGAAGTGAATGTCATATGAAAATTATTTTAAAATGTGTAAGGTAGGACATAAAAATATCAATGGTAAAAACGAACGTTTTTAAAAGCATTTTCTTGAACACTTTATTAGTTTTATGTGTGTGGGTGATTTACCTGCATGAATGTCTGTGTGCCATGGATATAAAGTGCCCATGGAGGGCAGAAAAGGGGTTGGGTTTCCTAGAACTAGAGTCATGGATGGCGAATCACCACGTGACTTCTGGGGACCAACCTGAGTCCTCTAAAAGATCAGCCAATCCTCTTAAACACTGAGCATCTGTCCAGCCCCAAGAATTTTTTTTTAAAGCAAACAAATGAAAAAAGAAATATTCCCTTTACATAATATTTTGTCCTTTTGTAACAAATTCAAGCCAGAGAAAGTCTATGTAGAAGAAACTCATGTCATGAACAAAAAATAAATAAATAAATAAATAAATAAATAAATAAACAATCAATTTTGACTTAGCTTTCTTGGGGGAAAAAGAAGGAAAGGCTTAAACTTTATTTAGATTTACAAGCTGTAGAAAGCCAAAATACTAAGGAAAACTATCTCTGCTACCGTGGACTTTTGTACCTGTTAAGCGGTGGAACATAAAGTGTATTAGTGTCTCTCATTAACAGCTTACTCACTACTACGTAAGTTAAGTTTCTCAGTTGCCCAGCATAAGAACACCCGAGGTAAGCAGGATGCAGCTTTGGGTCTTTTTATTAACAACTCTAGTTAACAAATGTTCCCATAGGGCTGGAGATATGACTATGTGGTTAGGACCATGTATTGTTCTCACAGAAGACCCAAGTTCATGTGCCAACACCCACATCTGGCAGCTCACAATAGTTGTGACTTCAGCTCCAGGGAACAACTCTAAACACAGACACATGGATACATCATCACCCATGTATAAATACATAAATAAATAATATATTTTTAAAAACAATTATTTGGCATTTTGCCCCTTAAGCCAATCTGATTTTATCCATAAGAGAAGTTGCTCCCTGTAACCATTACTGTATTATTATGTCGTCACAGCCAAAAGTTCTTTTATTTATGCTGCACTTTAAGTAAGAAAAGAACATTGAGGAGAGACTAAAGGGATGAAAAGAATTCAAGTAAACAAGTGTCACCTTCCCTGCCTGGCTCAGGCAGATCTCTGGTGTCTTCAGGAACTGTTGGCATATTTGTTTAGTTTTTTATTGGGTTCTGTTACCTCTACTTCCCTTCCAACCTTATTCCTCCCCAATCCCTTCTAAGCCTCCAACTTTAGATAGGAGAGAGAGAAGGTTAGAGGGGAAAAGGGCACAGAGCTCTTTAGCCTGCTGATTAGGGGCATTGGTTTCCTTGGGGCAAACCCAATCTTCATCATCAGGATATCTTCAACTTCTCATCAAACCACAATAGCAGCAGGTTGATCAGCAGCCTCCATAGGCCCTCTTGGGGCTCCCACTTTATACCCTCTCCAGGGTCCCCAGAATTAAACTATCTGCAGCTGGCAAAAAAATCACACCTCTGCTAGGGTATGAGGCAAATTATAATCACCTGCTGTGAAGCAGCCTCCTATCCCACACCTGGGATTCAAACAAAATACATTCACAAAACACAACTGGGTTTTAAAAGAAACGAAGATTCTCACTACTACAGAGGATGGATACTTCAGGAAACACTCACTGGGCACTGACAAGCGAGAAATGCTGAGGCTCTGACACGAAGTCATGTTACTGCTCCCATCTGCTTCCAGAGCTCATCAACGCTCATGGGAGTGCTTCCTAGGATTGATCAGTAAAACCAATCACCTTCAAAGTGGGCTATATTATTGTAATTATTTTCAGATTGGGGGATGATTATCAATCATTTTCATTTGATTACTTGATGAACAAACAAACATAAAATCAGAGAGCACTGAGATGGCTCAGTGGGTCAGGGCACTTGATGCCAAACCCAATGAACCCCACACAGAGGAAGAGAACTAATTCCTGGATGTATAGGAATGCCCATGCATGCCCATGTAGACAAGCATGCTATGTACATACCCAGGTATACATACTCACAATAAGTAAATAAATGTTTGAATAAATAAATCAGGTATTGGCATTAACTCTTAAAACAACTTAGAATAATGGCTAAGAATGCAGAGGATATCTAAAAAATATGTTTTCTTTTCTCTAAGGGTTAAGGCATGGCAGGCATTTTAGGCTACAAAAAAACCATATCATGATTCCATACACATCATTCAAAGTGTAATACCTTACCTAACCTTAGTTACTATCCCCATAAGAAGTGTCTGATATACAATCATCTTAAATTAAGATTATATGAAATATTTGCTGGGAATGTCAGTGCACACACCTTTGATCCCAGAACCCAGAAGGCAGAGGCAGGTGGATATCTGTGAGTTTGAGACCAGCCTGGTCTACATAGATAGTTCTAGGCCAGCCAGGGCTACATGCTAAGATGCTGTACCCCCAAAAGGTTATGTGAAATAAGGGTCAGCAGATGGTTCAGTGGATAAAGACCTTGCCATGCAAACCTGGAGACTTTGTGTCATTGCCCACAGTCCATGTAAGGGGACAACTGCATCTGTGAAGCTGCCTCTGATTCCACACATCACACACACACACACACACACACACACACACACATAATACTAATAATATATTAGTTAAAATATAAATTATTTTAAAATGAAAATGACTTCAATCCTTTTTGGGTGTTTTGTTATTTTGTTTTATCTTTTTTTTTTTTTGAAACAGTTTCTCTTTTGTATCCTCTGCTGTCCTAGAACCTTCTCTGTATACCAAGCTGGCCTCAAACCCACAGAGATCTACCTGCCTCTGCATCTGCCTCTAAAGTGCTGGGATTAAAGGCATGTGTCACCACTGTGCAGCCTCTTTATTTATTTTTTCAGCTCTCAATAGACAGAATCAGATCCTGCTGGCAACTTAATGAGGACTGCATATAGAGACATTTTCATTCATATTTCAAGCTGTAGAAGTTACCTCTGTAATCCACCAAAGCCTTCCTTTTTTCTTTATTCGATATATTTTTTATTTACATTTCAAATGATTTCCCCTTTTCTGGCCCCCCACTCCCTGAAAGTCCCATAAGCCCTCTTCCCTCTCCCTATTCCCCCATCCACCCCTTCCCACTTCCTTGTTCTGGTATTCTCCTATACTGCTGCACTGAGTCTTTCCAGAACCAGGGGCCACTCCTCTGTTCACCAAAGCCTTCCTAAGTCAATGTCATGAGGCTCTTTTCTCCATCAAAACACAAGCCTTAGTAAAAATAAACAAAAAACCCTGTCACATGGTATGTCCTCAGATTCCATCTGTAGATTCCATCCATGCTTAGTGATAGCCCTGTAATCCCAGGTTTAAAAAAAGATCTCATGAGGCTGAAAACCTCAGACATCTTATAGTCTGATAAGAAGTTGCTAAGAATAGACCTGACAAACTTGTTTTGTGCAATATGCCTGAGTTTGTTCCAAATTCTGGACCTGCAGCTGTTAGTTAACAGGTAAAAGTAGATTTTTCTAAAAGGAAAATTGATTTTGAAGGAAAAAGATTTTGAAGTGTTGTGACTCTTGGCTTTAAAAAATTGATAATGTGCATTTTAATTCTATCCCATAGGAATAGACTTTACAAATAAAAAATCAGACTTTTATAAAACAGTTGTGGTGATGATCAAAATATTTGGCCAGAGAAGTCATATCTTGACAAAATACACTTTTCAGTCTATGTAATAGAGAAACTGTCACTGACCAAATTAGGAAAATTTGAGCAACTGTACAAGTAATATTAGCAACAGAATAAAAGCCATAATTAGCTAGTAAATAACATAAGAAAGTGATCCATACAGATAATTATAGGTAAATCAGAAAACCAAAAGCTTATGAAGAATGGAATTGTTGTGTAAGTCAGAATATTTTATACAAACTATTTCCTAATCAAAAAAAGAACAAAGGTTAAATATCTACAGTAGTGATTAGTAAGTCATCAAATGAACACCACTCTGATGGTGCAAGCACAATCCTGTGCCACCTGATGGACTACAAGGAGGACAGACAGCCATTATGACACCCAGACAAGAGTGCCGGCCTGACCCACTGACTAGAAAACATCCACAAAGCACACAAAAACATTTTACAGAATAATTGGTCTAGAATGTTCTAAAATGTTAAGGCCATAGGAGCTCAAGGTAAATAAAATCCTACTGATCAGACTAAAATACATTAAGTAAACAGATCATTGCAGTTACATTACATTACAGGCCGGGACCTGTAGCTCCCTAGGGTGTTATTGCAAGAAAGTCAGTTGCCTTGAAGCTATAGGGTGTCTACACATCAGCGCTAATCTCGAATATTAACAGCTGTATTGTGCTTCTTTTCAGTATCCTTGTAAAATACACACCCAAATGTTCAGAAGAGACGGGATGAAGTCAGAAATGTGCTTTTATTAGTTCAGGAGAATGGGTAGAGGAGATAACTCAGTGGGTGAATGAATTACCACACAAACATGAGGAAGCTGTGTTTGATGTCCAATGTAAAAATCCAGGTGCAAGAGCACATGCCTGTCACCCAGTACACCGGGGATCGACTGGGCTCACTGGGCAGCCAGTATAGACTGCCTGTGAGCTCCAGGCTCAGCAAAACACTCTGCCTCAAAAACATTAGGTGGATATCAATAAATAAATATATACAACATAAGTCTCCGACTTCTACACTCATGCACAGACACACACACACACACACACACACACACGCTCATACATACCTGCATGTGCACACAAACGCATACACATACCTACGGCACACACACAAAACAAATGGGTACATCTTTAAAACGTAAACCTTTCCTACTATTATTTCTCTGATAGATTAATTGATTGAGAAGTTATCTTAAAATAAAAGTAGATTTCTCTGGAGACTAGTTCACAGATTAAAATTGAAGTAGTTCCTACGTAATAACAGCCAAGACTCACTTGCCGTCACCATCCACAAATTAGAGTTGTCACATAATATTCCACTGTTGTATTAATACAAAGCATTTGATGAACTTTATTATTTTCTTTAGAATGGCAGTTTAATAGACTAAAAAATTAAATGTATTAAAGCTGTCCCAATGCCACAAAAAAAAAAAAAAAAAAGACTTCCAAGACTTGTAGAAACCATTGCTCTAGAAAATAAGAAATTATAGCTAACGAACATTAAACTATCATGCCTCCTCCCTGAAAGCAAGTCAGGTGTAATTTATCAAGTAATAAGTTATTATATCATAGTGGGTGTCAATTCCTACTCAGTGTGATTTAAAATTCAATTCTCAATGACTGTACATTCTCTCTGAAATAACTGATTTTGCAAAAGTTTTACTTAAAAGTTCGTGTTTTCTAACCAGTCAGTTACGCAAGCTCTGCTTCCTGGGGAAACATCTGCCTTTTTTTTTACAAGAGTTTTGTCAAGTGCACAGGAAAATCAGTGTACTTTGATAAATGGAGACCAATCACACCATCTGCATCAGCTCCCGGAAAAGGGTGGGGGTGGGCAGGGCTTCCAACCTCTGTTACTAAGCAACGGGATGCTGCGGCTAGAAGCAGCAGAGCTGAATGCTTGGGGCAAGGCAGTTGGTAGAGAGATCTTAAGCGACAGAAATGAGGCCTGGTAAGAACTATTCAGGATCTGTCCTCTACGGGGGGAGATCTGGGAAATAGAAGATAGTGAAGCCACACCCGGGTCCTTCATCCTAAAGCTTCCGGAGTTTTCCGGATGGGTGTAGTGTGCGGATCTTCTCTACCTCAACTCCGCTGTTCAGTGAGAAAGCACCCGCCTGCCCCCTGGTGGGCTGCTGGTCTCCGGCCCTTTTTGCAGAGTTGACCTCTCTACCTGGCCCCAGCGCACCCTCTGGTGGCTGCCAAGGGCGTGGGCAACCTGAATCCCATGCCTCCCTTCCTCACCTTCCCTGGCTACCTTCCAGCTCTTCGCCAAAAGCTGTGCTCGGGTCTGTTCCAGAAAAGCACTTCGCGGAAGAAGATGATGTCGACTCCGTTCTCCTCTCAGCATCCAAGATCCTGAATTCCTCTGAGGGGGTAAAGGAAAGCGGGGACAGTGAACCAGGTAAACATGTTGGCTTGGTTTGGTTTGATTTGGATCGGATTATAGTTTTGGACAGACATCTAAACAAAGCATGAGTTTTTCTAACAAAATCTACATTTTTCCAGTAAATATTGGTGAGAAATGAGCTATAGCATGGGGAGGATATTTGAAAGAATCCAAACAGCCACGGATTCCAATAAACAAAGATTCAGATGTGAAGAGCAACTTGAGGACCACATTGGGATCTCACTCTCTAGAGAGAAGCCCAAAGTGACAGCACCCCTCTCACCTTGGTGCACAGTGAGATATCAAGAGAAGGAGCCAGGACTCATGAGCAAAGGTGGCTTTTAAATTGAAGGGGGGACCCCAGTTGTGGGCTCCCCAGGTGAGGCGGAGAGAAATGACGGAGCAGAGGCCTGAGCTTCCAACAGGGTTTCTTTCCACACCTTGGCCAATGCAAGGCCACACCTCACCTGATAAAAATCAACTTGACTCAAGATGGAGAACACGGAGGGAGCCTGGACCATCGCTTTCTGCATTCCTCTGTCACCCGGCATGACGACGTGTAGTCTTCCCTGAGCAACCAGCAAAGGGGGGTTGGAGGGATGGAACAAAAAAAAAAAAAAAAACCCCACCATCACAGATGGTTGACAACATTAAATTAGCCTGGTATTTACCTCTGAGCTCAACAAAGGTCAGAAGAGACAGGGTGGCCTCAATATGGCAAGCAGAGGTGTTTTGCACTTAGAGGCTGAGGAGATGGTTTCACGAGTGAAGCTCTTACTGGGCAAACATCAGCTCAAATCCCCTGTAAAGGTCAGGCTCAGTGGAGACAGAATCTTGGAAGCCACGGGCCACTTAGCTCATGAATAAGCAGCAAATAAGAGAGTTTACCTCAGACACGGTTGATGTTTGACACCCAAAACCCGGTGATACTCAATAGCATGACTTATACACATAAGAGCAGTTAGTTAACATTACTAACCTTAACTTGTCAGAGTGAGTAACTGAGGGGTACTTTTGGTTGGTTCTGGCCCTCCTGTTCTGCTTCTGAACCTCTAGCCATTCACTCAACTGTTTTGAAGAACCTGCTGTAACCAGCCCTGTTTGAAGTGCTGGACATCTGTGATTACCGATGCCAGCTGTCACCTTGACAGAATCTAGAATCCCCTTGAGTGATGAACCTCTGGGCCTGCGTGTAGGGGAGCGTACGGATTTGAATGACTGAGGTGGCAAGAGCTGCCCACTGTGGGTGGCACCATTCCTTGGCTGGGTTCTAAGTGAAGAAAGGAAGCCGAGCTCCAGCAGGAAGTCATCCTGTTGCTCTCTGTTTATTCACTGTGGATGCAACCCAGCTATCTGTCCCATTGTGACTCGCCCTGAAATAATAGCCTATACCCTTGAGTTATAATGCTGAAATAAATCCCTTCCCACTTAGGTTTCTTTTGTCAGGGTAATTTGCAGTAGAACAGAAAAGAAACCAAGCCAGGATCCGAGATGATAAATGCAAGCTCCCATTCAGCTTGTGTGTCAGTGGAGAGCAGACATCCTTAACGAGGCAGCATCGTTGCTATGGGGAAAGAGAAGACAGATGTATCTGGAGGGTCCTTCTGCTTTAAAGGGAGAAGGGGACCCGAGAGGGCTCCACTTAGCAGGTCCCGTCTGAGCAAAGACCAGGGGAGGCAAAGAAGAAATCACAAAACATTCTAGAAAAGAACCATTTTGGGTATCAAGACCAGCAACAGCCTGAGGGGTCTGAGGTAGGAGAGAAGCTGGCTTGCTTGAGAAGGTAACACCTGTGGGTGAGGCAGAACGAATGAGGTGGTGGCAGGAGAAAGTTGAAGTGGGGTAGGACAGAAGAAACTTTGCAACTCTGGGCAAGGGTGTGGGGTTCTATTTGGAACAAAATGGGAAGCGCTGGAAAAGTTCTGAGCAGCTCCCTGTGTATGGACTAGAACCGTTATCACGAACGCGTGCTCTCTGAGTATTTACTTCATGCTCTGTGCCATGCTAAGGGTGATACACGCTTAGAGTTACCTGGCACTGTATGTTATAAAGCCAGAAGTCCGTGTCCAGGCAGCTTGGTTCCACAGCTGATACCCTAGCTCCCCTGGCAGAGCACACTCTAACCACAGGCCACCTGCACTGCAGAGGTCACTAGGCCTGTCCACAGAGTCAGCGGTTTCACTTGAGAACCAGTTTCACTTTTCACTTTTTAAATCGCCATGTTCCCCCTCAGCCTCAGTCACAGGCATACACGGAACACTTTCTGCATATATTGATTATGACATAATTTTCTGCAGGCTTGGAAATAAACTCCCCTTTTCTTTATGAAAAAAAGAAAAAGGTCAACCCATTGATAATTGAGTTTTTTTTTATTTCAACACTTGACGATGAACTAGAAAACATAAGTAAACATTCCTTCCGGGCTCTGCCCCACAGTTACCTGCAAAAGCCAGGTAATGCCTGGCTTGCTATAAAAGGGGATGTCTGGGCCCTCCTCACTCTCTTACTCTCTGCCCCTTTTCTCTCTGCCCCTTCTCCCTCTCTCCCCATCGCCCTCCTACTTCCCTCTCTCCACCTCAGTCCCTCGCTGACTTCTCCTCTCCTGTGCTCCTCCTCTTCCTCCTCCTCCTCTTCTTCCTCCTCTTCCTCCTCCTCCCTCTTCTTCTTCTTCTTCTTCCTCTTCTTCCTCTTCCTCTTCTTCCTCTTCTTTCTCTTCTTCCTCCTCTTCTTCCTCCTCTTCTTCCTCCTCTTCTTCCCCCTCTCTCTCTCTGCCTTTCTTTGCCTCTACTCCTTCCTCAGCCCTGCTCCCCATACCCTAAACAAACTCTATTCCATACTATATGCTGCATATGACTGGCCCTTCCTGGGGCAGCATGCCCCAGCATGGGCCTGCAGAGGCACCCCCTTCCGCATCACCATACCTGACTCTACCAAACATATCTTAGCCTCTTTTCTCTTTTATAACAATAAGCAACTATAAATACCATTTCTTACCTTCTCAATAGATGATAAGATTCTTCAGGGGTAGGACTGTAGGCCTCCCTTCCTCTAATGCCTCCCGTTACCATGCATTTAGTAAATCCTAAACTGTGATTCTGTGTTACCTCCTGTGAGTCTCTGATCATTCCCCTTTTCATTCCAGAATCATATAGTGCCGTGTCTCTCTCTAAGTATTACCAAATTTTAAAAGTACTTTCTCTTAGGAATGAGTAACACCCAAAGACTCATAGGAGAAACGAAAAATTTTCTTCATTACCTTTAAAAATAGTTGAGCCCAATTTCCTGCCTGCTCACAGCCTACACTGAATCACCAGGACTCTGCTGAAGAAAACTGTTCACTTCTGAATCATACCATGAAGCTAAAATGAACAGCTCAATGCTATTTGGAGTGCTTGCTTTATTGCCAAAATAAATCTCTCTTCAGATGCTCCTTCCCCCAAATAACTATGTCATTTCTCTCATAGCGCGATCTCATGGAAAAGATGAAAACAGCCTGGCCGAAATTCCCCATCCTTCCACTCACTAAGCTCCCTTCTTCCTGTTTCGATGGAAGAATTGCTCCATTCAATCAATACTCAATACCCAGCCGATCCAGCTTCCTTCTCATCCAGAATTCTTCTGCCAGTGCATTCCTCATTCACCAGAATCTCTCTGCCTATGCCTCTCTCTCTGCCTCTGCCTCTGCCAGTCTGCAATATATTCCCAGCAAGCAAGCATGTTAGCATCTCCAATAGCTAAAATACTAAGTTAAAAATAAATCCTCCTAGGCTGGTGAGATGTCCTGGCCTGGGAGGGTTTTGCTGCCAAGCCTACTAGCTTGAATTTGATCCCTGGGTAAAAGGAGAGAGACAGCCGACTCCCATGATTTGTTCTCTGAACTACACATGCACCACCTCCTGGTGTGAGTGCACACACACACACACACACACACTCCCACACATGCACACACAGTAAGTGAATGTAATTTTAAAAGTTAAAAAAAAATCTTTTCAAGCATTCTCTAGTATGAACACTACACTACTATCACTCCTCTTCCATTGCATAGTAAAAGTTCAAAAAAGTTGTGCATACTTGGGGCCTGCAAGTCTCTATATCACATTCTTCCTGGAAGCCATTTTACCTGTTGTCTTAGTCAGGGTTTCTATTCCTGCACAAACCTCATGAACAAGAAGCAAGTTGGGGAGGAAAGGGTTAATTCAGCTTACACTTCCACATTGCTGTTCATCACCAAAGGAAGTCAGGACAGGAACTCAAAACAGGTCAGGAAGGTCAAGCAGGAGCTGATGCAGAGGCCATGGAGGGATGTTTCTTACTGGCTTGCTTCCCCTGGCTTGCTCAGCCTGCTTTCTTATAGAACCCAAGACCACCAGCCCAGGGATGGCACCACCCACAAGGGGCCCTTCCCCTTGATCACTAATTGAGAAAATGCCCCACAGCTGGATCTCTTGGAGGCACTTCCCCAACTGAAACGCCTTTCTCTGTGATAACTCCAGCCTGTATCAAGTTAATCAGTCAGTGCATCTGTTCTTCATTGGACTTTCCCCCAGAAAACACCTTTATCTAGGTAGCAACACCCATATTGTCCATCACCATTCATTGCCATCCCATAAACAACATATCCAGCGGAGTACTTGACCCAACCTAAGCTTAAAATATCTAATAATGTTTTTTTCTCTTTCTCTTAAAATATAAACAATATGATCATCACCACTTCCCCTACAAAGGCTTTCAGCGTACTTTCAAAAGATTTTCCCACCTGCATCAATTCCTACCCTGGTCATGAATCAATACATCAGAGGGAATCGATCTCTGTGGTTCAGGAAAGGGCAGCATAAGAAATCATCTACAGGGGCTGGAGAGGTGCCTCAGGAATTAAAAGTACTGGGTACTCTTCCAAAGGACCCATAGGTTCTGTTCCTAACACCTACATGGTGGCTGTCAACCATCTATAACTCAGGGAATCTAACCCTTCTTCTTACCTGGAGTACCAACCACACATGTGGTGTATAGACACCTATTTTTAATGATGGTTCTTAAATGTTTTAATTTCCCTTTTAGCCCTCCAGCCACCAGAGGTAGTGGGAAAGAAAGGATATGGAGAGGTGGACCTGTTTAGAAAAGTTCTTTGGAGCAACTCCCTTCTGTGTCGTCTGGAAACTGGCAGTTGAGTCCACAGGTTAGCAGGCAGGGAAGCTCGGTCCATTTGCAGGCACATCATGGATACCCCAGCAGTCCAGTTCGATAGAGTGGGGTTAGCAACGTGGCATAACAGAGACAGGCAGGCCTCGGCGTCAGCTCAAGTCAGCAGGAGGGACCAGGAGGAACACCAGAAGTTCTTGGCTGTCCTTCTATCAGGGAAGTGGAAGATCAGCAAAGACAAAAGACCCACTAGTGTTGCACAGTTAGCTGTACCAGCAAGCCAAGCTCTGTCTGCGTCACTCTGCTGTGTCCTAGTTGTACTTTACAAACATCCCATGTCCTCCACATCCTTGCCTCAGCACGTGCATCCAATCAGCCCAAGTTATATGGAGTCCTGACAAATGCAGCTCAACTACACAATGTAAGGCAGACCAATACATGTGTGCTGATAGCAAAGAGTCCTTCATCACGTGTCCTTTCACATGCCTGCTTTAGCAGAACATCCTCTCTCCTGTGTCTGCTTCAGGAGTCTGCCTTAGTCCTCCACCTGTGTCAACTTCAAGAAAACACTCCTTCACGTGTTTGCCCCAGCAAAACACCATCCAACACACCTGACTCTCCAAAGGACTCCTAAGTTTCCACTTCAGACATCTCTACAGGTGAAGCACATACACATTAAGAAGATTTTTAAAAATGAATCATAGGTGTCAAAAATAACAATTCTAAACACATGGTCACATTTAAATGGATTATTTGTGTGTCAAGAACCTAATATTTACTATCCCACTTTAGTATCTGCAATTTACTATATACTATATATAACTTAAACATGATACTAGTGGGTTTAACACAGAGCTTTGTGGGAACTATGGCTACAGAACAGAATGTGAGATTCATAAACCCCAGCAAATAGAGTAGCAAATAGAGTTAGATAGTATGTGTGAAAGTATGCTAGTTTTTGCATCCTTTATGGTGAGGAGGAAATCAACTCAGAATACAGTGGAAATATATGTTTTCAAGCTCTTAATCTCTTTCATGGTATATTTCTTAGCACATTGTCATTTCAACTGACATATACTAATTATATATATTCACAATTTATAGCATTCATATATAAATACAATCATATATACATACTATATCACATACACACGTATATAAAATATATATACATTGAAATCTCTAAGTAGATGCATATACTGTAATGATTATGTCAAGGTGATTGATGTGTCTAACCCATCAGCTGTTTCTCTTTTTTTGTCATGAACTTTCAAATTCTTCACCAGCTAGTTTGAAATTTTATATTGAATTCTTCACCAGCTATTTTGATACAGTTGTTATCAGTGATAACCACCTACTACTAACTACCTACTAACCACCCTCTCTGTCCCTCACACCCATTCCCAGAGTTCAGTAACCAACAACCTATGCTCTGCTTCAGTGAGACTCCCTTTTACTCTGCACATGCATGTGACAACATGTGCGCATATATGCAAGAACATGTGCAGATATATGTGAGAATATGTGCACAGACATGTGAGAACATGTGCACAGACATGCATGCAAGCAAAATGCCCATACATGTAATTTTTAAAGATAAACTTGCATTTTCTTTGTTGGCCCATTGTGTGAGTGCCTCACATTTTTTCAGTTAGCAGGTGATAGGCACTAAGGTTGATTAGTCCTCTTGGCTGCTGTAAATGGTGCCTCAATAAACTTGCAAGTAAAAATACCTCTTGAACATCCTGATTTCATTTCCCTTGGGTAGATACCTGCAGTGGGATTACCTTGTATTTGTGCTAGTTACTTTTAATGGTTTAACATACCCCCATAGTAGTTTCTGTAACAGGCATACTAATTTACATTTCCTCCAACATCATGTACAAGATCCTTCCCCATCTTGTGTGTGTGTGAAGAGAGAGACCTGAGGGGTTATCTAAACCAGTGGCTAGTTCCTCGTGGCAGGGATTCTAGGTGACTTTTTTTCCTTTTGGCATGACCAGTATGAGTACGTTATAATAGGTTTGTTTGAGTCTAAAAATCTTTGAAACTCTTTGCTCCCTTGGTCTCCACTTCCCAATGAGAGTCAGAAAAAAACAATATCCAGGTAAGCTCTCTGTCTCTCTCCACTCCAACCAAAGGTAGGACTCTTCTGTTGGCTACACATCTCCACATTCTGAACTAATGTCGCCTCCTCAGAGGATCAAAATGGCAAAGGAGATGTTTGCACTCGACAAGCACTATCTGATGGGTTGATGATGCAGGAGGGAGGATCTGAAGACCTAGCTGAAGTCCTACTCTGAGGACAGATGTTGTCAGTCTAAAAGAACATTCCATTGTAATTCGTATTTCACCTGGGAAGCTAGCAAGGTTTTCCTTCTTTATGTAAAAACTTTTTAAAGCAAAGAAGTTACCTAACAGGTGGATAAATACTACATAATCTATCCTTTACTGTAGGTCTATAACAACCTCTGGGAAGGTCCTGAGCCTGCGGCGCCCACTGTCTACCACCCTGAGGACCTCTGTTCACTATGTGTGGGTTTTAGGGGAGCTGAGGAAACACAATAATCAACCACTGAGCAGGAGGGGGAAAAGCTTTGGTGACTAAGCCAAGTGAACAAGATCAGTTCCAGCACAAACTCTCAGCCCCTCTGCCCTGGCAGCAGGTCTGTCTCCCCAGCCAGTGTAGACCAGTGGACTGCATGTGCTTTGCTTGTGCTGGAGCAGCAAGACCCCATCCTCTGTCTTGAGAGGACAGAGATGGGTGTGGGTGTGTCAAGACTGGTCAAGTGTCTTAGGGCACGCCCACTTGAACAGCACAGAGGAAGAAAGGCCATTGGCTCTCCAGTGGAAAAGGCCTTCCCACAAGGAGATAAGCTTAGCGCAGGCTGCAAAGACTCTGTCTTTGATAAGGAAGTGCGCCAACTCTACGTCCTATTTTTACACAGACAAGAAGAGCCAAAGGGCTGTGTGTACCAGCCTTCCCCAAGAGAGCGTGCAAGTTGTTCTTTATAGAACTTTGCTTGAGAGCACAACAGACAGATGTGGTGCGCTGTGCACGCATCTTGTTTCCATGAGTTAGGGAGAGCATCTCATGGCAATTTCCCAAAAAGTAACAAGGCCTATCAGGCCATTGGCCAAAAGCCTTTCATAGTACAGGAGTTAGTGGGGTGTTCTGTTTTATTGTTTTAACAAAAAAGGGGTGAAGTCTATAGCTCAGAAACAAAATAGTTCCTTACAAAATAAAAAGCATTGCTATAACCCCAAGTAAATATTTTCTTTTTATAATTTTTTAATTTTGCAAAACATCAAACATATATACACATATATACATACACACATACATATTTACATACATACACTATATACATATATATTTATATATATTTACAATATATAATGTATGTATGTATATGAAATCTGGTCACCCTTGCCTTCAGTTCCAGCATGTAGAAGGCATAAGTCTATGTATCTCTGTGAGTTCAAGACCAGCCTGGTCTACATAGTGAGTTCCAGGCCAGTCAAGGTTATAGAGCTAGAGACCCTTTCTCAGAAATAAAATTATTTTGGGATGCTGAGATGCTCAGTTGGTATAGGTACTTGTTGCCAAGTCTGACAAACTGAGTTTAATCCTCAGGACCCACAGGGTAGAAAGTTTCCTCTCCCCACCTCTCTCTCTCTGTGTCTCTCTCTGTCTGTCTCTCTGTGTGTGTCTCTCTCTGTCTCTCTCTCTCTCTGTCTCTCTCTCTCTCTCTCACACACACACACACACACAAACAATGGTACATGTACACCAATGCCCTCAAACACACACACACACACACATACACACACACACACACATACACACACACACACTAAAATTCTTTTTATGTAATAAACTGTGGAAGGCGGTGCACACTTGTGCCACGGTGCAATTGTGGAAAGTCAGGGGTTAAGTTTATGGCGTCAGATCTCTCTTTGCATCTTCACATGGGTTCCAGGACTCAAACTCAGATTGCACTTTTACTGGCTTGGTCATCCCCCTGTCTCCACAGGTATGAAAGCTGTCCCTAAATTTAATGTGTGACTAGGATAATGTAAGTAACAGCCCTTCTCCTTATCTCTCTGTCTCGCTGTCTGGGTTAAGAGTGTGCTCTCTGTAGCAGCTTCTGCAAAATAAAACTGGGTAATTAAGCTAAGCAGTAGTGGTGCACACCATTAATCTCAGCACTCAGGAGGCAGAGGCAGGGGGAATCTCTGAGTCTGAGGTCAGCCTGGTCTACAGAGTGAGTTCCAGGACAGCCACGGATGCACAGAGAAACCCTGTCTCAGAAAGCAAAACTACAAAGATAAATTTGGGAATTAAATGACGTGCATTCTTTATTTTGCTCCTTAGAATATGGCTGTGCATCAGAACCAGAAAATCAAATCCAACCACAATCAGCACTGAGAGTGAGTCTGTTTCATCTAATTATGTGCAAAACCCTTCCTGAATGAATACTGGGTCTTCCACACTACTCTCACAAAAATGTTCATGCGCATGCGTGGAGATTTCACACAATCCCCGCCCCCCTCCCCCTCCGAACTATCTGTGTCTGCAGCAGCTAAAGATGAGTTAGCAGGCTCCTGTGATCCTTTTCGGAAACAGGCCACACTGGAGTTTGGATGGTTTTTGATCGTAGCCTTTGAAGACTTTCTGGCCACCTGAAAGTGTCCCTTTTGACGCGGTGTTACATTTCATTATAGGTCCTGCAGCATCAGCTGGAGTCGTTTCAGGCTCTGCGGATACAGACTCTGCAGAACGTCAGCATGGTATGAGTGATGTAGTCCGTATGTAGGGAATCTTCTAGTTTCAGGTCCCAAACTATCTTCTAACCACATCAGCAACCGGTTGTTAAGGGGATGCGGAGTTTTGGCTGTGGGGGGGAATGAAACAGCTGCCTGGGGCAGATGTGGCTCAGTGATTGTTTGCCTAGCACATGCAGAGACCTGGCCTTGATCCTCACACTGCAAATAATAAATAGTCCTTCCTACATACAGTCTACAAAGAGAGACTCGCTCTTTTAAGATTTAAACCGTACCTCAAAAGTGGCCCTGGAGGCAAGGGATGCACTCTATTACCTAGAGTCACAGAAGATCCTAGAACAGCTCACTTCCGGTGGTGCGAATCAAATTATCAAGGCTTTAGTGTTCAGGAGCAAGCCTCGGCCACACGCTAATCTACTTTCCAAAATGAGGGATTGGTTGTCAGATTCCACATCTGGGGAACGGGTTAGAAGGTGCTCCAGATTCTTCTTCTTTTTTTTTTCTTTTTCTTTTCTTTTTTTTTTTATTTGATATATTTTTTATTTACATTTCAAATGATTTCCCCTTTTCTGGTCCCCCACTCCCTGAAAGTCAGATAAGCCCCCTTCCCTCCCCTTGTTCTCTCACCCACCCCTTCCCACTTCCCTGTTATGATTTTGCCCTATACTGCTTCACCGAGTATTTCCAGAACAAGGGGCCACTCCTCCGTTCTTCTTGTACCTCATTTGATGTGTGGATTATGTTTTGGTTATTCCAGTTTTCTAGGTTAATATCCACTTATTAGTGAGTGCATACCATGATTGATCTTTTGAGTCTGGGTTACCTCACTTAGTATGATGTTCTCCAGCTCCATCCATTTGCCTAAGAATTTCATGAATTCATTGTTTCAAGGGAAGTGCATGGGCCGGAAATTGAACCCAGGCCGGCAGGCAAGAATTCTACCACTGAACCACCAATGCGGGGAGGAAAGGGAAGGGAGGGGCGAGGAAAGGCGAGGGGGAGGGGGAGAGCACTTTGTTCTGAAGGCCGGGGATACTAAGGTTGCTTGCTGTGAGAGCCACAGAAGGTTGAGGAGCAAGTCATGACCATTCCTCTCTAGAAAGAGACTCACTGCAGACTCAGTCTTGCAGCTAAAGGCAGAACAAGTGTCATCGAAGGCTTACACACTAGAGAAGTGAGAGGGAGGGTAACAGAGCATGCATAGCAGATGTACCAATCACAGTCACTAACCGCCTGGCACCAACTCCATAGCCGGTGACAGGATGCGTTCTGTTTTGATGATGGATATCAAAGATTTCTTATTTACTCCACAATGTAAAAATGGAACATCTCTAAAATTAGTAGCATAGTTCATAAATCTTTACTATTTTACTAGAGGCTTCTGATTTTATCACAAACACATTCTTTTCTTAAGAGTCCTTTAGTGACAGAGATTATAATAAATAAATTTAACCTATTCTCTTAATGGCAAACAACTTCTTACATTCAGAAAATGTGAAGGTATCTTTCAACTATGTGCTTCTGCTCATACACAAACTCCCAAATCCTAATTCAGATTCTAACATTCTCAATTTATCTTTTAAAGGTACAATCTGAAATCAGTGAAATATTGAACAAAAGTATTGTTGAAGTAGAAAATCCACAATTTAACTCAGAAAAAAATCTAGTATTCAGCATGCATCCTGAAAAGGATTTGGTATGTTTTCAATAAATCATTCCCCTTTCTGGTATTTAAGAACTATCCCTACAACTGGTTCTCACATCTATCTATCTATCTGTCTATCTATCATCAATCACCTATCTATCTATCATCTATGTATGTGTGTATCTATCAGGCATCTATCAATCTATCACCTATCATCTATGTATGTATGTATGTATGTATCTATCTATCTCGCCCAAAAAGGAAAAATGGTGCATCAGAGAAGAAAGTAAGCAAATATCTGTCCTGAGAAACTTAAAAGAAGTATATTGATCTCTATACTGTAGAATTTGATTATCCCTTTAAGAGTGTGGGAGAGACATTTCACTTCATCTAGATACTGAAATTACCCAAGCAAATTCAAAGCAGTTTGGTTAGCCCACCTGTCCAGAAAGGATTGACAAATTTTCTATTGAAGTCTATAGAAAAGCTCCAACCCAGAGTGGCCATGATGGCTAGGAAATTACATTTCCAGGACACTTTCAGTCCTAGAAAAACCCTTGTGGAACCAAGAATTTGAAAGCAAAGAGGAACAACTAACCCACTAGAAACACTCATTTCCCTTGAGTTCTCACGTGGCCTATCTACTTAGGAGAATCTCTTGAAGCATAATACATTCACTACATTTCTGCCTCTAAAATTAAGAGGTTGAGTGATCTATCTCACCCTCTAAGAAAGGAAAGCAATCCTAAAGCACTCTGTTGTGCTTTAGGATCTCAAGACAGTCAGTGTTAGTTGATTCATGCCCAGATAAACAGATAGAGATACACACACAGGCTTCTCTGATTAGTAGGGAAAAATATTCAATGTGGTTGTACGCATAAATCTTCCTCAAATTTTCTTAATCTCTTGGTCATGTGGGAAATCACAATATATTCATAGCATGTTTTCTATTGCCGCTAGTCTAACAAGACACAAGAAGAAATACTTTCTCCCAAGAAAAGTAATCATTTTGAGGACCCCGAGACTCTGCATTCGATGGAAGAGAACTTCGGAAGTAATAGCAGCACTGTTCTCTCTCAAGGCTTAACTATCCCACCCCAGATACAGGCCACGGACATGTCAGCTCTGCAGAGTCTGAGAACAGCAGATAACTCACCTCCCAGCAAAGTTCCGAACACTTTGGAGCAGCCCATAAAGAATTTCAGTCTCTATCAGTTTCTACCTCCCGTGCCTCAAACAGCGGAGTCCCAAGCTGCTCCCATGACTCTGGATAAATCCGCCATCACTGTCCCTTTCCTGAAGCAGGAGTTCTGTGAAAACTTAGACGACATCTGCTACTCTATTAAGCACATGAAAGAAGAGCTTCGGAAGTCGAACGACAAGGAGCTGGCGCTTACAAATGAACTTCACACTTTCCAGGCAGATGCAAGTCCTCAAAGTCACCATAAACATGAGCTGTTTCCCATTTGTAGCTCAAAATTTAATTTTATCCGGCAAGAAAACACGGAAGGTAACTTAAGTGAAGACATCAAATCGAAGAGAATTTCTGAATTAGAAGCGTTAGTGAGCAAACTCCTCCCACTCAGGGACACAGTGTCAAAACTGCATGTGAATTTTTGTAGGAAATGTAAAAAATTATCTAAAAGTGAAATATACCGAGGGAAAAAGAATGAGAAAAATAAAGACATCCCTATCACCAGCAAAAGTATTATGGATTTAAAATTCCACTCCCGAGCTCCAAGGCACACTCTGTCGGTCCTGGACCCAGGGAAACACAAAATAAAAGAAGGCCAAGCATTCATAGTCAGCCAAGGACCTGTAACATTTGAAAACGAGAAGACACCCAAAGGCAGGTGCGTCCCTGAGCAGTGCGTCGCCAAAATTCATTACCTGCAGAATTACCTAAAAGAATCCTTGCAGAACCAGAAAAAGATGACAGAACTGGAGAACGAAAACCTAGCCCTTAAGACCAAACTGAAGCCCCTGATATTCACCACACAATCCCTGATCCAGAAGGTGAGAGCCCACGAAAAGCAGCTGAAGTCCCTGGCTGAAGAAAAGAGCACTCTTCAGTCCAAGTTAAGCAACGCGGAGGAAGAAAACCAAGATTGCCTCAGGGAGCTGAAGAAAATCGTCAGCACGTATAACGTCCTCCAAGGCCAACACAAAATGCTAGAGGAGAAAAATAGTCAGCTCTCTTTGGAAAAGCAACAGATGCTAGAAACAATAGACCACCTGAAGAGCAAGGAGCACAAGACCCAAAATGACATGGCTCTTCTCCAAACCGAAAACAATAGAATGAATATAGAAATAGAAGCGATGAAAACAAGCGCGCTGCTGATACAGGATGAAAGGGAAATGCTGGAGAAAGACATGTACCAACTCCTGAAAGACAAGGGCGCGCTCGAGAGTGAACTGAAAGACAGCAAGCTCGACATCCTGCAGCTCAAAGAGACGGAGAGCCTGGCCAAAGCCGAGCAGGAGTCGCTTCTTCGCATGCTCGACGCAGCTAAAGCCGAGAAGCTGAGTCTGGAGGCAGCATTGCAAGAATCCGCTTCCGCCAGACAGATGTTGCAGAGAGAGCTGGTGGATATCCAAGCCTACCAGTCTGCCGCGGAAGAGAAGTTCCTGAAGGAAATCAAAAGCGCCAAGGCAGAGACGAGCGTTTACAAAAACAGCTTGGCAGAAATCAGCAAGGAGTGTGAGGTGTTGTCCAAAATGGTCATGGAGATTAAGGCGGACAACCAGATCCTGAAAGAGGAGCTAAAGAAGCACAGTCAAGAAAACACCAAGTTCGAAAACAGCATCAGTCGGCTCACCGAAGACAAGGTACTTCTGGAAAACTACGTGAGAAGCATAGAAAATGAGAGGGATACCCTGGAATTTGAGATGCGGAATCTTCAGCGAGACTACTTGAGTTTAAGCGATAAAGTCTCCGGTCAGAACAACAGCGCATCAAAATCGACCTATGTTTCAAGAAGAGAAAAATTCTATTTTGACAACTACGATGCCTATGAAGATGCTTCTAGTCTTCGGAATAGGCCTTTGGCCTCTGACTTGAAAGGTGTGTACATTCTGGTAGATAAGTAGAGGCATCTTTAAGACTCTAATTAGCTCGTTAGCGCTAACCAAAGTATAGAAATAAGAAGAGGGGCCTAGAGAGCTGGCTCAGGGCTTAGGAGTGTGTACTGCTCTGGCAGAGGACCCAAGTGTGGTTCCCCGCACCCATCCACCTATAAACGGACCCAACACCCAGCTGCAGGGATCCAACATCTTCTTTCAGAGACACCCGCATCCACACAGGTGTGCAAATCCACATGGAGACACATGTATATACACATAACAAAAATCTTAAAAAGATGAGAACATAAAGATGACTACAATTTAGTTTTGTAAGATAGTGTATCTGATTTGTTTTATATATAGCATCATTTAAGAATTTTGTTCTATAGATACACTGAATCTTTGTGTACACAGCATCTTTGGGAGGGAGAAGGATTTGAAAATACTTACAAGAAATGTGCTTAGCATTCACAGCTTTAAGACATTTCCTTTTCTTTTTCAGGAATGCCACATAAACTGCATCAACGGCTTCCATCCAAGATATGTAAATAAATTTCAAAGGAAATCAGTGTTTTTAAAAACATCTGTCCAAGTAATTTTCTTCCGTAAAAAAAAAATATTGAAGTAACTTTTACCTCTGGTTCCAAAGTCCTCATACATGATTAAACAAGTTTTAAACTAGATATTAGAATTACATTAGAGAGTCTAGAGCTACGGCAAAGGTGCTGTCAAACTCTAAGCTCCCGTGTCTGTCACAAAAGCTAATGAGAGAATGAAGCTCTGGTCAGAGAGTCAGGAGAGCTCGCTACTCAAAGCACCTTTGCATTTGGCAATCACACATATTCCCACACACAACATAGAGAACCACATAGAAGGTTACACTGTAGGGGAGAAACCTGTCTTGTCTCAAGAGAGTTGGTGTTGTACAGACTTCCCCTTTGCTGTACAGGACCAAACTATCTAATCTATTTTGGCTCTGTAATTCCTTGTTGAGTTCTGTCAGACTCTTTTCATCCAATACTTGAAACAATGTTTTGTTTTGTTTTTTTGTCCTTAATACATTATAATGTTAAGTTTGATACACTTCCCATTCCTGGAATAAACCCTACCAGGCCCTGTTATTATTCTTTGAATGAATATTCCCGGGCTTACCTTTGCATCCGCCATAAAATTTCTTCTAAAAAAGGACACTGGTTTATATATTTCTGGCAATGACTTTGTCTGGTTTTAGTCTTCAGGAAACCCCTGGCCTGTAAAATGCCAGGTGTATCCTTCCACACTTCCTGCTGACACTCAGTGCCAGCCTATGCCTGGAATGTGGCAGCCACGCAGTGTTTGTAAGCGAATGGTGAGTGAATGAACGGCCAACTGCTGTCACACAGAGTCTCACGCTCTGGCCACTCACTTGCTAAGACAGAGATACAGAATGCTGAACACCCAAAACCTTCGACAATGTGGACTTGTGTGTCTCTCCCTAAACAGGAAGGATTGCAAATTTCCTTTGAAGATTTTTGTTTGTTTGTTTGGGTTTTTTGTTTTGTTTTGTTTTGTTTTGTTTTGTTTCGAGACAGGGTTTCTCTTTGTAGCCCTGCCTGTCCTGGAACTCACTCTGTAAACCAGGCTGGCCTCGAACTCAGAAATCCACCTGCTTCTGCCTCCCAAGTGCTGAGATTAAAGGCGTGCGCCGCCACTGCCTGGCCTTTGAAGATTTCTAAATGAAATAATTATTGTTTTCTACCCAGCTCCTTTAGATTTCTAATCAATGTCCTTGCTATGGTATGCCACAGGGAAAACTGAAAGCAGGCTTTCTCAGTAATTTTTTTCCTGTCAACTAGTTTGCATCTCATATTTGATTGTCTACAAGTAAATTGCATTACCCCAATCTCTGATTTTTGACACAGGTTGTACAAGGGATACTGTAACTGGAAATTAAAATTGCTCCTGATGCATACTAAGTATTAACTAATACTTCATTTTTTTATATTTTTAAACAAAATACCATAACTGAAAATGTAGTATGATAAATAATAAAGTCAGATTAATAAATTAACTTGTAATAAATTATTTGGTGTATAATGATTAAATAGGCGGTCCAAGCATACATCACAGTGTAGAAAATGCTTTTAATTCAGTCTTCATAAGAATTCTTTCTGGTAAATAGTGCAAATAAGAAAAGTCTCAAAAATTTGTTCCAATATACATAGCTAGTGCAGGTCATTTATACACACACATATATGCATAGCTTGTATGAGCTGCAATATTTACATATAAAAAGATCAAGCGGTATCTCTAGACACAGAAATCTTGGTACTATTTCCAAAAAAACGATATTGTACTAGGGCTGAACTTTCCGGCTGCTTTTAGAATGTCTTGTTCCTCCTGTGTCTCTTTTTAAAATGTATTCTTTGAGAATTTCATAGTCTATTTTTATCATATTCTTTCTCACCCCCCAAGTCCTCCCAGACCCTACACCTAATTTCATGTTCTCTCTTATAAACAAACAAACACAAACACAAAACCAAAAAGCCACTAAAACCATGGAGTCTGTAATGGTTTGTATATGATTGGCCCAAGGAGTAGCTGTATTAGGAGGTGTGGCCTTGTTGGAGTGGGTGTGTCACCATGGGTGTGGGCTGAAGACCCTCACCCTATTTCCTGGAAGTCAGTCTTCCACCAGCAGCCTTCGGATGAAGAGGTAGAACTCTTAGCTCCTCCTGTATCACGTCTGCCTGGATGCTGTCATGCTCCTGCCTTGAGGATAGACTGAACCTCTGAGCCTGTAAGCCAGCCCCAATTAAATGTTGTCTTTTATAAAACTTGCATTGGTCATGGTGTCTGTTCACAGCAGTAAAACCCTAACTAAGACAGAGTCCGATTTACAGTTTGTGTTGGCCAACTGCTCCTGAGCTTGCAGCCGGCCCTGTACTGTGGTTGATATGCCCAGCATCATACCATTGAGAAAACTGACAATCCCTCACCCAGCAGCTATTATTGGGGAATAGGTTCTTGCCTGGGGCAAGAATGTGCTGAGATTTTTGTGCCCTGCGCTTGTGCAGGTCTTGTGAGTTCATGCGTGCAGCTGGCCTGTCATGTCTGGAAGACACCCTTCTCTTGGAGGCATCCACCACTTCCGGACCTTACGATCTCTCTGCCTTCTCTTCGTATAGATCCCGGAATCCTTGGAAGAGGAGTGTGATAGAGACATCCCACTCAGGGGCGAGGCTGAGCACTGCAGAGTCTCTGTCTCTGCACACTGTGCAGCCGTGGGTCTCTGTGTAAATATTCACCTACCTGGTGAGGTGCGCTGATCCTCTGTCAGTAATTAGTAAAGAGTTTCCCCCTCTCCTCCTCTTCCTGACTTCCCTGGTGGATTTTGTCTCAGAGACCTGTGGATTTGCCCTGCTGAAGGCAAGATGATGCCCGGAAGTGTTAAAAATGGGCATCCTCCCCCTAAATTCCAAGCTATAGTTGTTGTCAGGCCAGATGGTGAATTCAAGGATCTAAGAGTAATACAAAAGGAAATATGCTGAGTTCTTTTACTAGCACATTTCCCTTCCCTGTGCCCCACGGAGGTCATTACTTTCAGCGATAGAGTAGATTAACTTAAGAAATATGCTTGCAAGTGATCAATACTTTATTCGTGCTTAGGCACAAAATATGGTGTGATTCAACACCTTCCTTACACAGCTGGGAAGTCAGTCTTTTCTCTGCTGGTGAGATTGGCCTATGTTGCTGGCAACCATTTGGTGTCTCAGCAATACGGCATCAGCCCATTGTTCCTTTGTAATGTCTGTTAAACCTGAACAGAGCGAAATAAAGGTGTGTTGTCTTGTCCCAGTTTTCGGGCTGCTTCTCTGTTCAAATGATGCTGTCCTTTGCTGGATAAACTTTCTGTTTGATAAGGTCCCATTTACGAATAGTTGGTCTTAAAACATGTTTTCAGGGACCTGTTCAGGAAGTCCTTTCCTATGTAAGTGAGTTCTGTCAGATTAGTTAATTCTTCCATGGTCCAGTTAACATCTACAAACCTTGTTACAAGGATTAAGCAATGTTGTTAGATGCTTTCTAGTACAGATTAATGGCTGGCTAAAATGGTTATCTCAGTCCTCATTCACTGATGGTGGATAAGAAAAACTACCCAAGCCATACCTACACCCTAATTGAACAGAATGTACAGTCCCAAGTTGTCCAAAGATGACATCAGCAGCAGTCCATTGCCTCCAGCTCTGTCACATCGGAGTGATGTGTGTCCGAGAATGCATACCAAGGCTGTTTTGCAGGAAGCTACACAATGCTGTGTGTCCTTTTTATTTAGAAAAGTTTTATTCCTCATGGATTACGCTTCAAGATTTGACATTTCTTTTGCAAAGATTGCTTTCTACCTAGAAATACAGATCTAAAAATATAGGTCAGCAACCCCAGATTACATCATTAGCCAACATTATTTATTAAACAGCATTATAATCAGGAAGGATGTTAGAGTTTAGCCTCATGGTTAAATTTCCTTTAGCCATCTGTTCCAGAACATTGGATTTTCTCCACGCTACCAAGAGGATCTAGAAAACTAACTGCTTTGCCAGGGTGGCTGAGGAGGCATTCTTATAGTTCTTCACATTTAGTGCCCTAAAATCAGAAAAGAAATGTGCATTTACTCTTACTAGCCTAGATACTATTCCTTCACATTCTTTAAATATTTTCATTAAAAGGCCAGACCAACATTTTTATGACATAAAATCCTACAGCAATTGTCTGCGGTGCTGGTAACCTTGGGACCTGATGGGCTCCAGATAAGGAATCTGTTACTGAGCTCTTTGGAAGCCCAGCCAACAAGCAAAACAGTCTTGTCGACTTAAAAAACAAACAAACTTTGAATTAAAAACAGGTATACTTAGAAAATCTAAGAAGCAGAAAATTTTATGAAATATATTTCACTACTAGTAACCATTAGTTTATTAGCTTTCAAATTAATATAGAATGACTTGAAACTGGACTTAGGTGATTATGATCGATCAGTGGCTTAAATAACAAATTTACCCTAATACGCAGAGTAACTGAATCACCTGGCTGTGTATGGAAAAATTGCTCAGAGAAATGGTTCAGTTTTCATTTGTTCTTTCAGAATATTTCACTTTACAAAACTGTAAAGTACTTTTAAGAATGGACAACATTATAAGTGTGTGTGTGTGTGTGTGTGTGTATGTGTGTGTATATATATATACACATACATACATATCAACTGCATTGTCAACATCATCAATTACCAACAAAGTACATCTCCTACATGAAGAACCAATACTAACCGCAGTCTTGGAATTAGCTCTATATTGCTATATTGCCTCTAATGATGACCTTTCATCTCAGCATCACCATGTAAGCCAGAGACTTTGCCTAGACCGCACGGTTTCACTTCTATTTGCCATTTGGGGATTTTATAGCTACTGAAATCAAGCATTTGTAAAAATGATCACCTAACATAAAATCTGCATGTACTACATTCTAGGTGATTACAATATTGTTACATTTTAAAAGATGAGTTCTTGGGAAAGACATTAATTGCAATATTTCCAGTGAAGCTTAAAATAAGTGTACATGAAATAATCACAGGTTAAAAGCAATAGGAAAACACAGCCTTCTGTAGTTAATGCTGTTGATTTTACAAACAATGAAGAAATAACTAAGAGTTTAACATCTCGTCTAACAATATAAGAATCAATATGTAATATGTAATATGCTGACATTGCCTTCTTCTTAAGGTTTTATTTTATGTGTGTACTGGTTGGTTTTGTGTGTCAACTTGACAGAGGCTGGAGTTATCACCAAGCAATAAGCTTTAGTTGAGGAAGTGCCTCCATGAGATCCAGCTGTGGGGCATTTTCTCAATTAGTGATCAAGGGGAGAGGGCCCATTTTGGGTGGTGCCATCCCTGGGTTGGTAGACTTGGACTTGGGTTCTATAAGAGAGCAGGCTGAGCAAGCCAGGGGAAGCAAGCCAGTAATTAGCATCTTTCCATGGCCTCTGCATCAGCTCCTGCTCCCTGACCTGCTTGAGTTCCAGTCCTGACTTCCTTCGGTGATAAGCAGTAGTGTGGAAGTTTAAGCTGAATAAACCCTTTCCACCCCAAGTTACTTCTTGGTCATGATGTTTGTACAGGAATAGAAACCCTGACTAAGACAATGTGTATGAGTGTTTTACCTGCATGTATGTCTATGAACCATGTGATACTGCAGAGGCCTGAAGAAGGCTTCAGATCTCCTGGATCTGGAGTTACAGATGGTTGTGAGCCACCATGAGGGTTCTGTGAATCCAATCCAGGTTCCCTACAAGAGCAGCCAGTACTTTTAAGCACTGAGCTATCTCTCCAGCCCCTGTGCTCAGATCTTCCATTTTAAAACTATGTACAATGGGACTGGACCAAAGACTTAGAGAACTTGCTGGCTTTGCCAAGGACCCAGCAGAACCTCCACAGGTAGATCACAACCATCTGTACTGGCTAGGGCATCACAAAGGCAGAAATAATCCTTCCTGGTTAATGGACTGAATAGTAGCCAAGCCTACCTTTTGACATTCAGCGCCATTATACTTTCAATGGGTCTGCTTTTAGGTCCATTGGGTGGGTGGAAAACCTTGTCACCTTTCGAAATCACCTTTCCCACTTTAACCACGTAAGGGTCAGCTGAGTGCGCTGGGTAAGGGTCAAACGTCCCTGCTTTCATTCCACCAGCCTGTACGTAAAAACAAGATGGTTCAATATCAGTTTGTAAAATGCCTCTGCAAAATTACATGGTCAAGAAGTTCATATATGTTTTTCTACTCAACAGAGTTGGTTTTACATTTAAAGAAAGTTATCCATTCTGTTCAAACCCCAGCAAAGGGTCTTTCTGCTGCCAATTATGTAGGATCCAAACATTGTAATTCTTGTAGTTTTTTTAATAAAAGTGACAGGAGGAGGAAGAAAGAAGACAGGGATATAGCTCAATGGCAGAGCCTTTGCCTTTGGAGGGTTTGATCCACAGTACTGTAGTAAAAAAGAAGGAAAGAAGAAAGAAAGCTAGCCAACTCATTCTTTTGCTTGCAACATCTAAAGCCAAATATATGTAGATTAGAACTAGGCAGTAATTATATGCATATACTTTTTCTCAAAGTATTATATGTATATTTTTAATTAACCAGAATAGTTTTCTGTTTTCAAAGTCCTTGTTCCATAGTTATCACAGAATGTTCTAGCACCCTTAGGAAGCATCCTATGAAAGAACTAATGATGGTTATGTACTAGTAGCTGAAACACAAATATCCAAGCGATCTTGAAGAGGTTGTGATAAATGCATTCTACAAAGGAGATACTGTGCTCGCTAGCATTTATGTCAATTAGACACAAGGTAATGTCATCAGGGAAGAAGCAATCTTAATCAAGAAAATGCCTCCTAAGATTGGCCCATCGGGAAGCCTGGTGGACATTCTCTTGATCAATGACTGATATGGGAGGGCCAAGCCTGTCGTAGGAGGTACCTCCCCTGGGCTGGTGGTCTGAGTGTATAAGGAAGTAGGTTGAACATCACAGAGATGCACCTCCTCCATGGCTTCTGCTCCAGTTCCTGCCTCTAGGTCCTCTAGTCTCCTGCCCTGGCTTCCCTCAGCAATGGATTTGTAGACTGATATAAACCTTTTCTTTCCCAAGGTGCTTTGATTATGGTGTGTCATCATAGCAATAATAATCCTAAATAAGACAGAAATTGGTATCAGGATTGTGAGTATTGCTGTGATGGATCTGACCATGTTTTAGGGGAAGGAATATGAAAGGGATTTTGGAATTTGGAGTTAGAAAGGCTATTGAGGAGTCAGAAATCTGTAAGAGCTTGGAAGATAAGAATTTTGAGAGCAATGCAAAGGTGGAGGCCTGGATTGTGACATTCAAGAAGGAAGTTTGAGAATCCCTTAAAGTCTCTGGCAAGGCCACTGGCCATTTTGAACTAAGAACCACTAAAGTGATATGTTGGGGTTGTTCTTGTGCACTGTGTATTCAGATGCTGAATTCTGTGCCCCAAATCAGGCTGTGATCTGGACGTGGACATTGTATCAACCAATGTGATGCAAAGAATGCTCCCCAATTATCTCTGATTGGATAATAAAAGGCTAGAGTCTATGACTAAGCAGGAGAGAGAGGAAGAAGAGACCTGAGGTGAAGTAAGGGGGTCTCAGGTGGGGACTATGAGGAGGGGGGGGGAGAAGAAAGTCGACCATGCAGCAGGATGGACCATGAGCATGTGGCCAAGAGAAGCTCTCCCTGAGGACACCCATGGAGTAAAGCAAACTCAAACAGTGAGTAACACGGGGCCTATGTCTGGGATGTAGGGTTGTAAAGCTCAGAACCCGTCCAATCTAGGCATACAGCTTGTTAATTAAAACATCAGGTCTCTGTGCACTTTATTTCAGAGAAATATGGGCTAAAGTGGGGCAGATCCCCTTCATAAAATTTTTTTCAACATATGGCACCTAATGTAGGGCTCACATTGACAATCTTGAGATTAAGAGTCTCATGTTCTATACCAACTGAGGGTTAAAAGTATAGATTTTACTTATTAATGATGACCTTAGAACGATGTCATGCAATAGATTATGTGTTTCGTTTTATAGAGTTTGGAAAACTGAGATATGTACAAACATTGATGCACGCTACTGATGTCTGCTTGGAATTTCAACAGGCACTTGCCTTAAATTCTAAAGAGGATGATTTTAAGATTAAACATTTATTAGAGATGATGACTATCTTGGAGATGCCTTGGTGGACTGAAGCTGATGATGCTCAGGCATATATATCCATTAGGATACAGCAATTCTTCTAGACATTATGGCCTAAGACCTGATCCTGGGGCAGCTGCAAGGAAGCTGGTCAGCTCACTTGGCCACCATCACAGGCTGTTCCCGTCAGGACTTCAGTTAAGCCCTCACCTTTCTCGGCACGCAGAGACCAGACAACAGATACTACAGCTGATTTTCTTAAGACTGACTTGACTATTATCACAATTTGGGGAGGTCAAAGGAAAAGCGACACCCCAAATCAACAGTAAACAATTTTAAGAGAACTGTGCCCCATTCCCAAAAGGTAGGGTAGATGTTTTATGGTTGTTCTATGGGTAATGAATGTTTATTGTTATTTTAGGAGAGCTGGTTACATTGTTAATGTTCTTGGTCAGGGAGGAAACAGTAAGGGAGGATAGATTCAGGGATTTCTTTTTTCCTCTATCCTTCTTTCTCTCTTATCTAATGTTAGGGGAGAAAGGGAGAGAAGGAATGAAAAGAAGGGGGAACATAGAAATAAGATAATAGGCAAAAGGTAGATAATTAAATCTACTTTTAGACCAAAGAGTACTAACAAGCCAAAAACCTTTCAGTGGTATAAATCCATGCATCTTGATGCAAATTTGAGGTTATACTTTGCTACAACAGAATATATATATATATATATATATATATATATATATATATATATATATATATATATATATATTCTATTTGAGACATTGTACCTAAGTAGTAAGTCTTTAAAATGCAACTAAGTTCCAATCCTTTTCAGGGCTGATAGTACAAACTGTTTAACATAATTAAGAAATGCAAGTTAGCAGTCAATCAAACTCATGGTCATGTTCAATACTCGTCTAGTTAACAGAAATATGCTTCCTAGGTTGAACAGATAATAAATAGCTAGTAACAAGCAATGCTTGCCAATTCAGATATACTAGATAGATGGTCTTCAAAAATCTCAGAGACCTACAGATCACTGCATTTTAGGATGTTTTATTATGTGTATTTAACTGGAAACACATCAGCTCCTGCCAGCAGCCCTTTCTGCTTCAAAGAAGATGATGGGGTCAAAGAATCTGCTTGTGGGGTTTGCTTCAGATGTGGCAAACCTGCCCCTGCTTCAGCTAATTCAACTGGACAAGCATGGATGCGGGGAAGCCAACTGGTAAGCTTTGCAAGAGAAAGATAGGCAAGTCTTTCATGACTCCTGTTCCACAGAAGTCTGTCAGACTTTCTGGGCCATAGGCTGATGCTCCTATGACTCAGAGATTTTGGGGTAACTATCCAGACAGCCAACTTTCTCTGGCTTTCCTATAATTTTGGAAGCTGCTTGCCTAAACTTCCTACTTAGATAATATTTATTCCTCCTCACGTCTCCAATGGGGTTGAAGACCAGATACTTACATTCTCACAATTAAGGCTTAAGTTGTTTAGGATTTAAATTGTTTACAGTTGATTTGCAGTGTCACTATTCTCCGCCCCCTCAAATTGTGATAATAGTCAAGTCAGTCTTAAGAAAATTAGCTGTAGTATCTGTTGTCTGGTCTCTGCGTGCCGAGAAAGGTGAGGGCTTAACTGAAGTCCTGACGGGAACAGCCTGTGATGGTGGCCAAGTGAGCTGACCAGCTTTCCTTGCAGCTGCCCCAGGATCAGGTCTTAGGCCATAATGTCTAGAAGAATTGCTGTATCCTAATGGATATATATGCCTGAGCATCATCAGCTTCAGTCCACCAAGGCATCTCCAAGATAGTCATCATCTCTAATAAATGTTTAATCTTAAAATCATCCTCTTTAGAATTTAAGGCAAGTGCCTGTTGAAATTCCAAGCAGACATCAATAGCGTGCATCAATGTTTGTACATATCTCAGTTTTCCAAACTCTATAAAATGAAACACGTAATCTATTGCATGACATCGTTCTGAGGTCATCATCAATAAGTAAAATCTATACTTTTAACCCTCAGCTGGTAGAACATGAGACTCTTAATCTCAAGATTGTCGAGAAGCAAGAAAAGATTAGACTATCGAACCTTAATTATAAAAGCAACTAAAAGTGATACAGAAGAAACAGACAGACCAGGCAGCTGGAGTATAAATTAAGAACTATGTTCTCAAAAGGAGAATTTGATTTTATAAAGATAAGCCTTTCAGGCTAGAGAGATGACTCAGTGGTCAAGAACACTGGCTGCTTTCACAGAGGACCCAGACTCTGTTCCCAGTACCTACCCTGGGTTACCCCAGCCCACTGGGCCTCTGTGCCCAGGGGCCCCTTCCCCTCTAGTGCCCTCCACCTGTGTGTACATGATGCTCATGCACATATAGATGCAACAGACTAGAGAAAGTATTTCAATACAGAGGAAAAATACATAAATTCTTAGTATATAAAAAATGTTTTCTCAATGCAGACAGCATATGACTCCTTGTAGCATCTACAGCAAGATGAGAAGGATCTGCCAGAAACCGAAAGGCCAAGGTTCAAGTAATGTTCATAAACAGTCAAAGCACTTTTGTTTGTATGCACACAGGTTAGAAGCTTCTGAAAGAAGCAGTGGGAGACAATTATTTCCATTGTTTTGCAATTTACATAATGATTTTCAAAACTTCATTGAAAATTCAAGCATATCCAAAGCAAAGAGCAACTGTTTGGCTGTGATACATTTCTTGTTTCAGTCATGCTTTGTGGTTGTGATACCTTTCTTGTTCCAGGCATGCTTTGTGGCTACAGGGGTTGGGGGGTGGGGGGTGGGGGTGGGGGGGGTGGGGGGGCTCATTCTTGGCTACACGGGCTGGCCAGCAAGCCCCTCTGGACAGCCTGTCTCCTCCCCCTACCCTACACCCATCACCAAAATTGCACACACGCTGCTAGGCCCAGCCTTGCCTGGGTGCTGGGCTCCAACTTGACATCATCAGACCCATCTCCCCAGACCACTTTGTGGCTTTGTAAGATCTCGTCAATCTTCACACAAAGAAAGGCTTACATGGGCGCTTCAATGATTTGACAGCAACAGCAGAACACAGGTTCTCCCCACCCCCAGCATCCTCTATTCTCCCTCCTTCCTTCCCTCTGGTCTTGCTACATAGCCTAGGCTAGACTTGAACCCAAACTCCTGCTCCAGCTACAGAAGGATGAGGACTGCAGACATGCCCCCGCCCACTCTGCTTGAGGTTGTGTTTCTTCATAATGCTCAGTCACTTCTCATTCCGAAAGATTTACCTTTTTACCAGGAGAGGAGGGCTTAAAGGGCTTTGGAGAAGGCTCCTTCTTTTCTTCCCTCCTAATTGGAGGCAAAGGATGCTCTAAAAAATAAGGGTTAGTATCAAAATAGTCCTTCGGATGAAGATTCAACTTGAAAGGCGACCCTTTGAGCAGTCGGTGGTGTTCTTCACTTTCTTTCTGGAATTGAAGAGTTTGAACATTAGACACAATTCAAGACCAAAATCACCTTTTACATTAATTGTACATGTGCAGATTCTAAAACCCATGCCACTGGGTGTGCTGTTGAAAACATCCCCTTATGTTCAACTTTTATGGTTAAAAAAAGGAGGAGGAGGATAAAGGGAGGAAGGAGGGAACAAGGGAGGAAGGGAGGAAAGGAAGAAAGGGAGAGAGGGAGGGAGGGAGGGAGGGAGGGAAGGAAGAAAAGGAGAGAGGGAGAGAGGGAGGGAGGGAGGGAGGGAGGGAGGGAGGGAGGGAGGGAGGGAGGGAGAAAAACAATTTACTTGAGATTTAACAATCCATCACCATACCATAGCCCTGGTCAGCAGGAAGGAAAAGGCTTGCTCTCTAAGTCAAGCTCCTTCCTCCTTTCTATCATTTTTCAAGAATTAAAGGAAAATGCTCACCTTTGGTGTCACATCTTTGAATGTAAATAAGAATACTATTTCCCCTTGACATTGTTAAAGATCAAATGAGATTATGTAGGGAAAGCACTTAATATATGCCTGGCCCTTAGCAAATATCAGTTTTTAGTTCTAAGCACAAACCATACTTAGTGCTTACATTACAACATTTTAATATTATAGTATTTCTAGCTACCTAATACTCAAGCAAAACAAAAGTTATTTTTTCAGTCTTATATTACAATCCTTTCTATGTAGAAGAACTAAATTTAAAATTGCTAGCTCTTGATAAAATAGCAAAACAAAAAATGTTAAATACAGATTTAGAAATATAAAATACTGATTTTTTTCATTTTTACACACATGAAATTTGATGTTTCATCATTTAACAGACTGAACGGGAATAATTTAAATGAGATTAAAGTGCTCAAGAGAAGACCTTAGTATGCTGTGTTGGCTAGATTTATCTTGACTTGACCCAAGCGAGGATCGGGTACTCTCAGTTGAGGAAATGCCGCCATAAGAATGCACAACAGCATAAAGACAGACATATCAATCACAGAACCATACTGAAGATCCAGACATAAGTCCACACACCTATCAGCATTTGAATTTTAACAAAGAAGCCAAAAGTACACAATGAAGAAAAGACAGTTTCTTCAACATATGTCAGGTAATAGGATGGCTGTATGTAGAAGAATAAAAGAGAGCATATTTATCACCTGTACAAAATTCAACTTAGAGTGGATCAAAGACCTCAATATAAAACTAGATACACTGAATCTGATAAAAGAGGAAGACAGGATAGACTTAAATTCCTTGGCACAGAAAAGGATATTCTGAACAGAACATTGACAGCACAGCCACCAAGAACGACAATAAGGCCTCATGAAGTTGAATCTTTCTGTACAGCAATGGACATGGGGCAAAGCAACAGTCTACAGAATAGGAAAAGATATTTGCCAATTATAAATCTATTAAAGAATTAGTATCTAAAAGATATATATATATATACATATATATTTATATATGAGTATAAAACATGAACATCAAGAACACAAATAAGCCAATTGAAAATTGAGAATAAAACTAAGCAGAGAGTTCTCTAAAAACAAATAGCTGGAGAACTTAAATGCTTAACATCCCTAGTCACCAGGGAAACACAAATTTAAATTACTTTGGGATTTCATCTTACCAGTGAGAATGGCCAAGATCAACAAAACAAATGGCACCTCATGCTGGTGAGGACTGGAAGCGAGAGGAGTACTCATCCTTCAGGAGAGGAATGCAAACTGTGGGAACCAGTGTGGTCACTCCCCAGGAAGCTGGGACTCCATCCACCTCGAGACCCAGCTGTACTGCTCTTGGACATACACCTAAATGATGCTTCATCCTACCCCAAGAACACTTGCTTGGCCACGTTCATTGCTGTTCTATTCACAATAGCCAGAAATTGGAGACACCCATGACGTCTATCAACTGATGAATGGACACTGAGAATATGATACACGTATACAATGGAATATTGTTCATCTGCTGAGCAATGTGAAATTCTCAGGTAAACGGATAGAACCAGAAAACAAAACAAAACAAAACAAAACAAATCATCCCAAGGGAGGTAACCCAAAAAGACAAATAGGTGTTTTTTTCTTCTACATGAATGATAGCTTTTAAGCATTTTATATGTTTGCCACAACGTGAATAACCACAGAGGTTAGGGGCGTTCCTGGGAAGGAACCCACAGAAAGGAGAGGAGCTCTCACAGAAGAGGAAATGGAATCTATCCTTATGGAAAGACGAGGAGGAAATTAGAACTGGAGGATTAAATAGGGAGGGGCATAGAGGTGAGGGGTAAAGGAGAAGGGGAGAGACAACTGACACTGTAGGTCAATTGAAAAGCCTTATAGAAACCTACTGCTCTAGATGCCTCCTGAAATCCATACATATATGAAAGGAACCTAGATGGAGTCAATGAGTAACAGGGGAGACAGAGCCCCAACTTGACATCTTATGCTACTGAAATCTCCAGTACCAGAAATGAAGATCTTGTTGAGCTGGTGGTAAAAGAAGTCCCGTGAAAAGCCCCAAACAGTACAGGCTACTGATAAGACCATGTATGCTATTCTCCATGACATGATGGTAAGGCCCTGTTGTTGAAGACAATACATATGTCAAGCTGGTGCCTAACTACAAGCTTTTCCCCCATAACGTTCATGGTACCGGAAGGCACTCTGCACACTATGGGAGGAGAATCAATAGCTCCTCATCCTCAGTCTTCATCAATATCTCCCAGCTACAACTCCCAATACCCCATGACCTCTAACAACAATCTGCCTCCAAAATATATGGATACAACAGTGGCTCAGATGTTCTGGGAGTAATCAACCACTTTCTGATTGGATTTAAGGAACACTGGACAAGACGGAATCCATACCTGACCCAACTAAAGTGACCAAGAATCTAGATAGGTCATTCGCCTAGAAGAAAACCCAATTAATTCTTCTAAAGGAATATAGCAATAAAATGACTCTTAATGACATATTGCTATACCCATAGATGAGTGCCTTGTTCAGCCCTCATCAGAGAAGTATCTTCTTGTAGTATATAATTAAAATAGATATCCACACCTGGACAGTGTACAAAGAGTGAGACTTTGGAGATGTTTCACCAAAGCCCACCCTCCCATCAAGGCCCAGGGATCTATGAAGAAGAGGAGGTAGAAAGTCTGTAAGAGGCATAGGTGATGGATGACCCCAAAGCAATAGTGGCTTCCTGACACAACAGGATGATGCTCTCATCTGGACTGAGATACTGTGATGGCAGGCATAAGTCCTGCACAGGTTCAAGCCAGATGGGGTCCCAGCAGTGAGGGCGGTAGGCATGGCCTCCCACCCACAACCTAGAAGCCCTCAGCATTTGATGCCTGCTGGGAAAGAGAAAGCCAGTTTTCTCCAGTGGGGCCTCCCTGGGTTTGTTAACCACACTGCAGGGCAGGCCCCACGCCCAGGAGTTGCCCACCAACACAAAATGAACTCAATCGTGTTTTTGTAGTCTTTTTGTCTCATTTTGCTTTGTTTAGGTACTTTTTGTCTTATTGGTATTTTGCTTATTTATTTTGATTTCCACTTTTGTCGGTTTGTGAGGTGTGTGTGTATGTGCTTGTGTCTTAGTTTTTTGTGTGTTTTTTGTTTGTTTGTTTTATGTTTGTTTTAAAGTAGTGGTTTCTCAACCTTCCTAATGCAGGGACTGTTTAATACAGTTCCTTATGTTGTGACCCCCAACCATGAAATTACTTTTTTGCCACTTCATAACTGTGATTTTTCTATGATTGTGAATCGTAATGTAAATATCTGATATGCAGGATATTTGTCATGTGACCTTAAAGATATCTCAAAGCACAGGTTGAGAACCACTGTTTTAAAAAGGGGAACATAAAGTCGGGTGGGTAGGAAGGTAAGGGTGATCGTGGAGGAATTGCGGGAGGGCAAAACATGATCAAAATATCTCAGGGGGGGATGTTTTCTTCAGTTACAAACAAAGACTGCCAGTCGGCAAGTCTGTAGTACATTTCTCACTGGGTGACTGATTTGGGAACTCACAAATGGTGGCACCCTTGCCGCTGCTCCTGCGTACTCTAAGCAAGCTAAGCAGGCCAGTAAGCAGCATCCGGTTTGCTTCTGTCCCTCTCCATGTTCTCGCCCCACTTGAATTCCTGCCCTGAGGTCCCTTAGTGCTGGCGTGGGACCTAAGAGTTGTAAGTTTGTAAATCAGGCTGCTATTAGTGTCTGATCACAGCAACAGGAACCCTAAGCCACAGGCGCATGCGCAGCTCTCTGGGTCCGTACTCCCCTTGAGTCTCCTCCTCTTGCAGCCTGTTTCCCCATAGAACCTTGTGAGTTGTTAGCCATCTGCCTTCCTCTCTCCACACTGGAGCAGTGGTCTTTTAACTATTACATGTATCCTTTGGACATTGTTTCTTACAATTTAATTCTCATGGGAATCAACTCAGGTCATAAGCTACCAAGCTCAGAGACTTCTGATTACACTGACCTGTTGTGTGGCTTTTGCATCAGAAATGCTAACACTCATATGATTCTAAAACCTGCTATTAAAATGCAATGTAAAAATATTATGTGCATGGGTGCTTGCCTTACTTGTATGTCTGTCAACCACTTGCATACCTGTAGCCAACCAAGGCCAGAAGAGGGCACTGGATCCCCTGGAACCAGAGTTACAGATGGTTGTGAACGGCTTGCTATGTGGGAGCCAGAACTCAAAACTAGGTCCTCTGGAAGAGCAGCCAGTGCTCTTAGCCATTGAGCCATCTCTCCAGACCCACATAAAAATGTTTTAAGTCTCCTGTGTTTACTAGACCGTGTGGTGGCCATGTTTTATCAGACACAAATTGTTTTATCAGCTGCTGACCTAGAATATTGCTAATCAACACACAGATCCCCAAGTGATCAAGAGACAGAGCAAGATAAAATTTTATTGTGAGTTAATTTTCAGAGTTGAACAAATAAAGGTTGAAATGTTGAAAACATATGATTTTACCTTATAATTCTGTTTTGCTGCATCATACAGGTCCGAAGAATGAGAAAGCTGCCTGCCTATGGTGACATTGGCATAGCTAAAAACAGGAGTAGGTGACGGTGAATGAGAGAGTGCTCAGGTGATTTGGTAAACTCACAACAAACTGTATAAAGTACTAGGAATACTTACCCATATCCAGTTCCTTTTTTTCCTGGGTTGGTATATAAATTCTTCCCTGGTGGCTGATACTTGTCCTTGGGTTTTAACTGAGCACTGAAGAATGGGACAGGGCCACCAATTGTTCCATAATAGCTTCCCAATCCACTTCTTCAATGGCATTTGACATTTTTTTTTAAAAGGAAGATATTAAAATGTCAAATTCTATGTTATATACATCACCACAAATTTATTTTAAAGGACTGAAAAAAAGCAGAAATCTTAGAAGATTTACTGTACCAAACATGTTTCCTCCTGTGGAGTGAGAGGGCCTTGAATCAACCAGACATCAATTGGCTACCCCTGTGGATTCACGTCACTGCTGTACCTATGGGCATAGCTTGACACACTGCCCATTACTGCCGTTCGTAGCTGGATGTGTCTGGTGATGGCTTTTTGACCACAGAAAGCTACATGGCACATTTGGTACTATGAGAGCTAATCATCTGGATCCTGGTCAGTAGCAGGTTAATTTCTCCATCTTTTATGATATATATATAATATATGTATGTATATATTATTTACAACATTGTATATGTTCTAGTATATAATATATTGTATAACATATCGTATATTTATATATAATATATGGAATATATATGATATATAATATTTCTTTAATGGCTATAGGTTGCCATACTTGATCTTAGCCAAAAGGCCAAGAAGTGATATATAGGTTGCCAAATATAAAGCCTACTGTCAGATATGGGATCCCTCCCCTCAACTTTTTAGTCAAAAGATACAGGCTATTGGCATTACTCTTGGGTATTCACTAGAACTTGATAGTTTAGACCCTACTGGTGAATATATAAGAACCATAAAAGATGGAGAAATTAACTTGCTTTTGAACAGGTACAACAGTGACGTGAATCCACAGGGGTAACCAACTGATTTCTGGTTGATTCAGGCACCCTCACTCCACAGGGGGAACCATGCCCAGTAGAGTAAATCTCACCAAGAACCCATGGTTGATAGGAATCTCACGGTTCCTGGAGGTTAGCCTGCCACGAGTATTCTGCTAACTCTGTGTAGGACCAAGCTGCTCTCTACCTATCTACCTCTACACCCATGGGTTGCTGCAGCTCTCAGACACCAGCTGAGACATTTCTTTCTTCCGTGGGCAGTGGTTAACTCAGAAACTCACAACTGGTCTACATGCAGAGAAGAAGCATCAGGGGAGCCCTCATCGATACGTGGGACATCTGCAGCACACCCTCACCATGGGGCTCAGGGACCACTTCAGAATAGAGGGTGACAAGACTAAGAGTCAGAGGAGGGGGAGGGCCAGAGCAAAATGGACATGACGGGACCACTGTACTCCTGAACTCAAAGTATTTGTGGCTACCTGTACAAGACCTTTGCAAGATAAAGCCAATAACATGGTAGCACAAAAGGGGATAGGAACTACGGACAGGTAATGTCTTCTGGGAAAGGAGAGTTGGTTTCCTTAAAGGGTGTGGCCCCCAGTGGGCTCACAGTGCTCTAGTGGATGGCCCCACACCCAGGAGTACATGATCAGCACAAACTGAACTCCTTAAATTATTTAGAAAGGAAAGAGGACATGAGGTTGAGGTGAGAGGGTGGAGAAATGGAAGAGGGGAGAGGAAGAACAAATATGATTAAAATACATTGTATGAATCTCTCAATTAAGAAAAGATTATATTTGTGAAGGAATACCCGTGAGATGGAAGTCTGAACTATAGAAATGATGGTTCACAAAGCTCACGTATGTAAGCACGAAGTTAGACTTTCATCAGTCCTCACCTACCATAATTCCTAAACCGAGAAAACCACTTATCAAGTGTGAATAAAAACCGTACTCTATTGTTTCCTAATTTTATGAAATGAGGATATTGCTAGTTTGGGACATTAACATTATCTGCCCAGATAGCAGACTTTAGAAGTAAATAGTTTCAAAGCCCATGTATTATGACTTATTCTCTAATTATGATCTATGAATTGAGACAATCTAAGCTCTTGAAAATTATTTATACATTTAAAAGACAGATTATTAATACATCTGAGTTTATTTTGGGGGAGTTTAAGCTTGAAAATTTTTGTAACATTGCTAACTATAAATAAAGTTTCCTTTAAATTTTGAAAAAAAAGAAAAAGAAAAACCGTATCCTAAATCTTTTCTATATCGTAGACTAGAGTCTTGTGGCTTAATGGAAAGAAAAAAAAAATAAGAATTTTCACATCGACAGCAGCCCAAATCCCATGATTGTTATAATTGTCCAGGTATTTAAAAATAATATAACAGTGATGTTATTTTCTTTGTTTAAAAAGGGTTTCCCTTCATTTCACATTCTTATTTATATTTTTAATAAGCAGAAGACTAAACAGAAGCATAAACATGGCATTGTCCTAGGCGTTTTTGCCATTATTTTGCAAATATTTGAAAAAAAAAGTATCTTCATTATTTAGTTGTTTTTAATTATATGAAACAATAGACACCAGTGACCAAGAGAGTAAAAAACATATATATGAGATAAAAATCTATAAAATTACCTGTCAGTTTGCATCACCCAAAATAACTGTCTCCACACAAGACAATCAGAGTTAAAAATTGAATCCTACGGGAAAGCATCTACTGTAAGTTACAAAAAGACGAAACAGACTGGTAAGACATTTCCCCAGAGCACTTACGGTTTTTTCTCTCCACTACTAGGAATGAAGGCTTTGCCTAGGTTCTTTTTGGCTTCTGCCATCATATACCGTCTCCTCACTTGATTCAAATTCACGTAGCCTTCCCCTTCAAAAATCCTTGTAAACTGGGAATCGAAGTATCCTGCCTGGAGATTGGACATTTCTTTGGTTCCCCCAGGTAGCATCTGTCTATTTTTGCTTGCAGCCTCATTAAAGGGTCCTTCAAAGATAAAGAGAATTATAACCTTGACTTCAATCCTAATTAAAGGGAATTAAAACAAAAACAATGAGCCAATTAAACGTTTGCACTGGTAAAACACTAAAAACCTCTGCATGACCAGCAACTGTGATACAAAATCTAAGAAGTTTTCTTGAAATTGTCTGAACATTTGGGCTGAAGTGGGTTTTTGTCTGTTTTTGTTGTTGTTGTTGTTGTTTTTAAACTTGGTTATTTTGTTGTTGCTAGGTTTTGTTGTTGTTTGTTTTGTTTTTGAGACAGGGTTTCTCTGTGTAGCACCAGCGCTCCTGGTACTCTCTCTGTAGACCAGACTGGTCTTGAACTCAGAGACCTGTCTGCCTCTGCTTCTGGAAGCAGCTAGGATTATAAGCATGCACCATCACACAGAGGTGGGGTGACGTATTAAACACTCTGAACCTCAGAGCCGAAAGAAACCTTAAAAGGTAATCTAGCCCACAGAAGCAATCCTCTCCTCCGTGTATTAAACAGCTTGAAGTGATGATGCTGACAGCCATGCCCGAGGGGTGGGGGGGGTGGGGGTGGGGGGGCAGCAAACACCTCTAATCCTAGAACTCAGGAACTAGAGACAGGTGGATCTCGAGTTCCAGACCATCCTGGTTAACAGTGAGTTCCAGGACAGCCAGGGCTACACAGACGATACCTGTCTCTGCTTAGGGGCCCATGTTGCCTAAGAGCCCAGAACAGTCCCAGCACTTACTTTTTAAATAAACACATGAAACAGCCCAACCTCTGCCTTGATGGTAAACTTCCAACCGTCATATTTGCACAACAAAATAGCATAGTCCAGAAATTTGTTTAAAGGTTGCTTTCTTGTGAATAGGTAGATTTTCATAATTTGAATCTTGAAGGCCTTAACTTCCTAAAGGCAAAGGTTTTTGTTTTGTTTTTGTTTTTGTTTTTGTTTTTTAAGTGTATACCTGCAGCTACTGAAATGTGAATTGACTTTGGTAATTTAAATTTTTGTTTGTTTTTAGTAAACCAGTTTTTGGTTGCTGTTTCTTTTGCATTTTATTTATTTGTTTGTTTGAAACAGGGTCTCACTATGTGTTCCTGGTTGGCTTGGATTTTCAAATGTAGACTAGACTGGCCTTGAAGTCATAGTGATCCACCCATCTCTTGTTAACTTAATGTTTCTTTCTTTTTTATTTTTCAAAGGTTGGGCACATGGCCTCACATTCTACCATGGAAACATCTGAATGAGTCTTTTTTTCCTGTGCTTCGTTACCCATTTCCCTTTACAGGTGGTGATATTAATTGTGTTACACAGAGAATGTGCAGACACGGTCATGGATGCTGCACACCCCTTTCTCTCTGTTAATGCTTAGCATAATGCATGCATTATTCTGTACCTTGTTTTTCTAGTTAATCATTTGCTTGGGACATATCAGTTAACTTTTTGATATACAAAACCTTAACTGAGATTTTGAAAGTATATATTTATGTTTCTTTTTCTTGAAACTGGTTGTTCTACAGTCCAAGCAGGCTTGAAACTCCCAATCTTTCTGCCTCCAACCTCCCAAGTACTAGGATTATTTTAATGGACCACCACACTCAGCTATTTTAGATTTTGTATTATGGCTTTTCTTGAAATCTTTCAGATGCTCAATTAGCATTTTGTTTCTCAGGCAAGTGATAATGGAGACCCTTTGAGGATTCAAACGCTTTTTATACACTAGCGTCCCTAGAGAAATGGCTCGGAGGTTAACAACACTTGTTCTGGCAGAGGACCTGAATTCAGCTCCCAGAACTTGAGTATCCAGGAAATCTGATATCCCCTCAAGAGCTTCATGTACCCCAAGTACACATTTGGCACACATACATACATACATGTGGCCAAGTACACATTAAATAAACAATTGAAAAAAATTAAACAGCTAAATAGCCACTATTCTAGAAGAAAGTTACCATGGAAAGAAATAGAGTTACCCATGAAGAATATACAAAGCTGGGGCCAGAGAGATGCCTGAGTGGTTGGAGCCCTTGTTTCCTCATATCCACATGGAAGCTAACCACATGGAAGTTAACCAACTGTAACTCCAGTTCAAGGAGATCCCATACCCTCTTCCAGCCTCCTCAGACACAGTGCATATATATGGTACAATGGCACACATGCAGACAATACACTCGCACACATAAAATAAAAATAAATAAATAATTTTTTTAATAAATGAAAGTAAAGAAGCCCTGTAAAATGAGCTTCTCACTCTCATAAAATTAAGTTCTTCCTAAATCTGCTGCAATATCACAAGTTGTCACAATATCAACATTAGAACTCAATGCTCTAAAATATGTGCCATTAAAAATAAATATTGCCAGGCATGATTGGCACACACTTTTGATCTCAGCACTCTTGTGGCAGAGGTAGGTGTATCTCTGTGAGTTCAAGGCATACCAATTCCAGGACAGCCAGATACATATATATGTCTCTCTCTGTCTCTCTGTCTCTCTCTCTTGTGTGTGTGTGTGTGTGTGTGTGTGTGTGTGAGAGAGAGAGAGAGAGAGAGAGAAAGAGAGCGAGAGAGAGAGAGAGAGAGAGAGAGAGACACACACACACACACACAGATTGAATACGGTTGGCCTAAGGAGTATACTAGTAGGAGGTGTGACCTGGTTGGAGTAGGTGTGGCCTTGTTGGAGGAAGTGTGTCTTCCTGGGTGTGGGCTTTAGGTCCCTCACCTTAGCTTCCTAGAAGTCAGCTTCTCCTATTTGTCTTTGTAACAAGATGTAGACCTCTCAGCTCCTCCTGTTCCATGCCTGCCTGGACGCTGCCATGCTCCCACCTTGATGATAATGGACTGAACCTCTGAACCTGTAAGCCAGCCCCAATTAAATATCATCCTTATAGAGAGTTGCCTTGGTCATGGTGTCTGCTCACAGCAGTAAAACCCTAAGACAATATGTATGTAATTAAAAATTTTGTATTGGAAATATATGCTATTTGAGTATTTAAAAATACCAAAGGTACTCACGATTAAATGGTGACACATATTTGTCGCCCACAGTGATGTATTCCATCTCACTGAAGAGGCCAATCCTCTCCATATCTGTTTTTCCACCTTCCATCGGCATGATTGCTTCTTGGGGTGGTAACTTCACAAAGGTTCTTAGATCTTCTTTTGCAGCAAAATCCTACTTTACACTGAAAACTACAGGAAATTATTTTTAGTGAAAAGAATGACTATTAAATGTCAAACTATTTGACGTTATTTTAAGTCTCTGGATTGGTTGGTTGGTTCACATATTTTACATACTCCCACAACCCTCATCAGATTGGTTTGTGCATAGCCTTTGTGAGACCAAAGTAGGAACAATAGACTTTGCAGGTTAAGGTTTCTATTTGTAGTGAAAGAATAAGTTCCTGTTTGTCCTGTGTTAAGGGCTTCCAAGCTGAGATTTCTATTTGAAATTAAGGATAGGTCCCTTTTACTTAGATATGATGTACACTGCGAAATGTCTTTCAACCTACACTAAAATTGCTACCAGATTCACATGATGTAACCTTGTTCCTTCCCTGTCATTGTTTTTTTGTTTTTACGCTATTAGCCGGTGAACACTTTCTCCTATAAGAAGGACCATTAATGGGGCCGCGGGCAAGGAGTACTCTCTGAATCCCGACTTAGAGTGGGACAGCCAGCAGGCTAGTACAGGGCACACCCCCAAAATAGAGGTTGCTTTAACTGGACAATCATGGATTTGTTCTCTTCTCCTCGAGATTCTCAGGTTTAATGCCTTCCCAAGCTTCATTAGCAGTCCTCTAACGTTCGTGATGTAGGCACCCTTTATTTTCCCCAATGAACTGATGGCTCCACAAGCTCCACAACTGGGAACCATGGTCTGAGTTAGAATCCTCTTCAACACGTTCTTGAGGCAAATATGCCCAGACTGGAATGGAACTCCTGGAATCAAGGAAGCTTCTGGGCTAGCCTCCAGAGTGGCTTGAACGCCAACGCCCCTTTATTTATTATCATTGTAGCCCCAGCGCTGACAAGGGCAGTGCCTTCAACTTTATCCCGACCTTAAACTCTGAAGTAAAACTTACGAAGCATTCATTCACACATTTAAGAAATGCTTTGGCGACCCTCTCCTTCTGGTCAGGTAGAAGTAGGAAAAGAGACTTTAAAGGCATAAATCATGATTTATAATGAAGTAGACACGAAAATCATGGAATTTTACCCAAGTAGAATATGGCAAGTTCCCTTCAAAACGTTTGGATAAGAAGGTCCTTCTGTTATAGCCTTGTCCTCTACATCCTTGCAATTTACTCAACAAATCCTTTCCTATGCCAAGGGGGGAAAAAGTTTGGCTAAAAGGATGAAGCTGCAGAAAATAAATGAACCGATTGCCTAAGTTATTCCCTCTAGGGGAAAAGGTAGCTTGAAGTAGGCAGGTAGCTAAGGAAAACCCATGTCTGCGAGGCCGAGTCACCTCTCCAAAAGGCACCTAATCCTACAACCAGGATCAGACGGACCCTGCTCCAGCCGGGGATCACTCCACTGCGGAGCTCGAGGAGCTCGGGGCCACGCTCCTGTGCCCGGGCTTGAGCCTCTGGCACAGCTGCAGAGGCGCGCGCGCCTCACAGTTCCGTAAGCTGCAGCTGGCGCTTGTTAGGCCGCGTTGCCGAGGGAACGGGAAAACCCATTCCCAACAAGCTCCTGGAGGCCCTCGGAACAGTAGAGTCAGCACAGCACCTCTGCAAAGATGGATGAAAGACTCTAGAATACAAAAGTCTCAGCCAATAAAATCTCTCGAAACTAAGCCTTCGGTTTTCCCCGCCATCGGCGAATAGTTTCCGTGTGGTACGCTCCATGATGGTTGATGCGAGGCATTCTGGGAGTTGTAGTCCTTATTCTGGAGCCCCGCCTTCTGCGGGAGTAACATCACTTCCGGGACGACCCCTGGCTCTCACGAAGTAGGTGTTCTTGCCATCGCTAGTGGTTCCTGGTAAGTGATTCTGGTTGTCAGTAACCTCCCGGTATTTACCCCCCGGAGGACTTAGGCAACCGTTAGAAGAATGGCTCCAGGCCCCTAAAAGGAGCTGCTCCTGAGGGGGGCCAAAGATCGCGGTGCAAAATTGCCTCATTTGGATCTCTTGCGCGATCTGGTCACTAGCAGCACCCAGTCACGCGACTCTCCGGTCAGTCAGTGCATCTTGACAGTAAGGCCCCATTTGTCGTATTTGAAAGCTATGTAAAAGAACTTTTGATTTTGAAAAGATCTTTTAAGCAGGCCTAACTTCCTGAAAACGGTCTGCTCCCTTCGCCTACGTGGCACAGCGTTCTCCAGCGTTTCCTGTCTCCCAGCTCAGCCAGGTCCTGCTTCTGCACCGTAGATGATTATCTTCTTCTGCTTTACACCCAGAGCTTTCTCTCTGAACCCAACTCATAAATCTAGTCAGCTGCTTCCACTTAAATAGATCATTCAGACTCAGCAGTTACAGAGCTGGCTCAACATTTCCTGTTCTCCCCTCACTCTTCCTTCAGAATGCCCATCTCTGCTGATAACCCAGCTCACCGCTCCTTGCGCCCACCAAACCCTTGACAAACTTGCTTCAGCTCAAGAACATACAGCCAATAATCAAATCTGGCTTCTACTTTATTAACTACTGTATTAACAGCCTCTTTAGCATCCTTGACCTTTGTCCTTGCTATCATCCAGTTGGGTCATAGTCTAAGTGATCTTTTACTTTGGCTTTAGGACAGAGACTCACAAACCCAGGCTGCCCTTGAACTGGCTATGCAGTCAGGAATGACTTTGAAGTCCAGATCCTCCTGCCTCCACCTCCCAAGTGTTGAGATTACAGTCATATACCACCGCATCAGCCTTCCTATATGTTCTTTTAAAACAGACCTGTAGCAGTTGGTTACTACGCTTGGAATGGGCATACAGACATAAGAATACCTCTTTCCTTTGGAAATATTAAGGGCTTGCCCTTCGGATATCAGATTAAATATTGCATCTTCATAGAGGATCTTGATTTGAAAACCTAAAGAGACCCTGGCACTTCCACAAATGATTGCTTAAGGGATTGTCATAACAACCCTGGAAAGTACCCTCCAAATTTACAGAAGAGAATAGGCACGAGTGATTGCGTTAACCAGAAATCATACAATAAGTACCTGAGCGAAAACTTACTCTTGCTTATCTTTTCAATCTTCAATTTATGTAACTAATTTTCTTACTCAAATAGTAGTATTATTCTCAATTTATCAAATTTCTTGCTGGTAAGTCTCACAGTATTTTCCAGTTTTGAGTGGTTTGGTTTTTTTATGATAAGCAACAGGAAAATAAACAGATGCATTATGTGTTAAACTTTTTATTGTTTGCTTAGAATGAATTTCGTGGAGTGAAATTAGGACATGTGGTGTAATCTTTGAATAGGTTACAGTGCATATAATAAATAAAAGCTGTCACTCTTGCAGAGATGTGACAAGAAATTTACAAAATAAAAAACTGCAATGGTACCTACTTTATAATGTTCTGACAGTCAAAGGTAATATATGCCCGATATATTACCTTTCAATCAAAGGTAATATATGCCCGATATTCAGTCATGTAATGCAGTAGATATCAGTACTTGCTCATTTGTTTCAGAATAGGGTTTGTCATAGTTAGGGTTTCATTGCTGTGAACAGACATCATGACCGAGGCAACTCTTATAAGGACAGCATTTAATCGGGGCTGGCTTACAGGTTCAGAGGTTCAGTCCATTATCATCAAGGTGGGAGCATGGCAGCATCAAGGCAGGCTTGGTGCAGGAGGAGCTGAGAGTTCTACATCTTCATCTGAAGGCAACTAGCAGAATATTGGCCCCCATGCAGCTAGGATGAGGGTCTTAAAACCCACGCCCACAGTGACACACCTACTCCAACAAGGCCACACCTCATAATGGTGCCATGCCCCGGAGCCAAGTGTATAGAAACCATCACAGGGTTCCTCTGTGTTAGTGTCTTTTGGGTTGCTGTAATAAGACACCATGCACATGACTTATGGTTCCAGAGTTAGTGCCTGTGGCGGTGAAGCAGAGGTGTGTCATGGTGAAGCCTTGGAGCAGCAAATGAGAGCTCACATCCTGATCCACAAGCAGGAGGCTGAGAGCATAGTAGGATGGCGGTGGGCGGTGTCTGAAGCCCCAAAGCCAGCCTCCACCACACGCCTCCTGATCCTTCCCAAACAGTTCCATCAGCTTAGGCCCAAGAATTTCGTCCTGAGCCTCTGGGGTTCATTCTCATTCAAAGAACCACAAGTTCTTCAATGTTCAAGACATATTTTAAGAACTGGATAAAATCTTTGAGAACTTTCCTGAAGACAACCCATGCCCCCCATACATACACACACATATGCACACACACTATAATACAGGTCTTTTGTTATATATTCATTTGCTACCTGAAACTCAACATATGGATCCAAGTTTAGAACTGCTAGTTGCTTCCATTTTGCAGATGCTTTTTTCTCTGTCAGTGGCGACCGTTGTCTAAGCCAAGTAAATTGTGTCTCGCACACTCTCTAGCTCTGTGCTTTTCTCATTGCTACCATTAGGCCCACATCCCTGTATCTAATGGTGTATTTTCTAAATGTGAAATCACCATTGGACCTTTCCGATGATGAGTTCTTCCAGCGTATCACCATCAGTAGTTCCTTTCCTCCCGTTGGCTTAGCCACAGTCTCTCAGCACATTAGGCTCAGTGTTCTTGACATTTTTTTTTAAAGAATTATTTGTTTATCTTATGTATATGAGTGCACTGTTGCTGTCTTCAGACACACCAGAAGAGGGCATCAGATCCCATTACAGATGATCTTGAGCCATCATGTGGATGCTGTGAGTTGAACTCAGGACCTCTGGGAGAGCAGTCATTGCTCTTAATCGCTGAGCTATCTCTCCAGCCCTCTCATGTCATGTTCGAAACTAGTTTTTTTTTTTACCACCAATGTTTCATGTTGTTGCTAAATGCATTGATTCTGAACCTCTTTCACTGTAATCACCATGAAAGGAAGCAGGGAAGGCTTTTACATATTCTTGTGCCTAGGCAGCCTTATGCAGTCCCAGAATTAGGAGGCATTGGCCTCCTAAGTGTCCCTAGATGATTTCAGTATGAGATTAAGGTTTGAAAACTTGTTTTAAAAGAATCTACAGGCATTGCTGTGTATTCATACATAAGGAATTAACTCATGAAATAAGTAGAAGAATCTAGTTTAATGCCATATCCTGACTGAGGTATATTCTAACTCATATGAAGATGAGTTTGTTTTGCATTTCAAGGGAATTGTGGTTTTCTTTGTTCTAGGTGGTTTCCTAAAACTATGATCTATGGATATACTCTTCAGAATAAGAGGTGGCTTCGATCTGGCTTTTCAGCTAGCACCACCTAAAGGTATGTCTTCCAAATCAACTTTTATCATAGAATTTATAGTGATCTATATTAAGAATCTTTCCATTTTTCCAAGAAAAATGAGTTACTGAGATAAGAAAAATAAAATCAAATTAAATGGGATTCAATTGAATTATATTCTAATTCCCTTAGCAGCCCACAGGGCACCTCTGTGTAAATTAGAAGATGTAACCTTCCTTTTGAACCTTTAGGGCTGTCTTGAAGAAAATTGTCACGCAATGTAAATACAGTTCTTGAAACTCTATGTTGCAGAGTTGTAATTGTGTGTTACCCGTGTTCTGACATGAAACTACTTTAAATACTATAGTCTATTGGAATGTTAGAAGGAATTCAGAGGGAAATAAAAAATCAGCATGATTTGAATGAAGCAAATTCCAGGATGTCTTCTAGCTTTTGGCTGAGGCTGATGGCAAGCCCCGAGATGAAGGGTGTCCAGGGAGGAGTGCGGGAAGTCAGGGCTGACGTGTGGTACTCTTGAGACACTGCTGCACCATCGGGTTCAGATTTTCAATAAACACTTTGTTGAATCTGAAACATAAGGGAGTATAGCAGAACAGGAGATAGGAAACATGAGGTCAGAAGGGCAGCAGCTAACTCCCTCCCTGAGGATAGATGATGTCAGTTTTGAAAAGGATGTCTGTGATGTTTTGAGCCACAGATGTTGGAAGGTATGGAGTGAGAGGCAAAGGGACGGGAGGACTGCAGAGAAGGGCGGGGGCTTCTTTTGGAGGCAATGAAAGTTTTATAATGACTATTAGAAAAAAGTAGTGGATGTAAATTTTTTATAGAAATTTACTAAAAGCCATTGTGTGGAATTTATGGTCTCATAACCCAAAAGATAGAGAGGCTAAAATTGTGACAGTGGTTGAAAAATAGGGAGGGTGTCTGAGAGTCATGTGTCCTGTCTTCTACTTTTGTCTCATGTATAAAAACCTTCGTGTTGGAAGTTCACTGTCTTTCTAACTTCTGTACTGCACATCTAGAAATGTTTATCAAGAACGCACTGAGACAGGTGTTGAGTGACCTGACTGCCAAGCTCTCTTCAGATGCCCTTGTGTTCAGAATTTGCAACAGCTCCGTGTACCTATGGCCGAACAGTGACACGAACACGGGGGAGCTGACGGACAGCTCTGCCTGTAAGAACGTAGTGCACTTCATTCAGTGAGTGTTCAAAGAGTTTCTGGGAATACTCTCCAAGTATCATATCGTACTTGTAAATGTCTCTGTATATCAAAATTTTAGATTTGATCAAGAAGAGGATACAAGGCGAAAATTCATTAAAAGGAAAGACAAAAAGTTAACTGACACGGTAAGCAAATTTTGTTTTTACTGCTGATAAAAAAAAAAAAAAAGATTAAATTCTTGAATTTGGAGCTAAGTGAGATGTGGCTGATACTTAGTCCTGCCCTCCGAGAATATTGAGGCCTAGAAATGTTACATGGTTGTTTTATATTTCTAAGCTTTTTTGGTTGCAATGTATAGTTTTGACAGTTTTATTTTACTTTGCTCCTGCGAAAGCAAAACATAGTTTTGTCATTACCACTGCAGTGTTTTTCTAGGCTGGACAGGAGGCAGTAACTAACCCACTAAATATAAATATGAAAGTGGTAAGACTTCTTTTCTCAGGAATGTGATAAAGTACTCTGACCAAACTAACTTAAGAGAGTTTATTTAGCTGGTGGGGTGGGGGTGGGGGGTAAGTCAAGGCAGCAGGAACGAGATGCAGCTGGTTAGAATGCATCTCTGCTGCTTGGGTCCCTTTATGGACACGGTCCGGGCCAGGTCGGGGAATGGCGCTGTCTCAGTGAACCTTTCCAGATCACCCCAAGCATTCCCAGAGCATCTCCCAGGTGATGGTAGATTCTCAGTCTGCAGTGAGCACTACCGTAGACACCTTTAGGAAGCACAGTGGGAGGTACTGGACCTAACTGGATATGGCATAACTAGTTCCTTCCTTGAGTAGACATGGGAGGTGGGTGTTGCGTTTGCTCTCTGTTTCTTTAATAAACCCCCTGACCAAAAGTAAAACCCCATGGCCACTTGGGGTTGGAGGTTATTGGGTTTACAGGTCTCCATCACAGACTTTCACTGAGGGAAGGCTGAGTAGAAATGGAAAGGGGAGGTAGGGAAGACAGCTGCTTACCGGCTTGCTCCTGGCTCCTGCTCAGTCAGCTTTCTCATACTACCCAGAACCACCCGCCCAGGGAGGGTTACCCACAGTGGCCTGGGCCCTCCAACATCAACTGTCAGTGAAGAAAATACCCGAAAGCCAGTCTAATGGAGGCAACCCTCCAGTCGGGTTTCCTGTTTCTGTCTGTATCCAGTTGGCAGCAAAGATCGGCCTACGTGTTGAGGAAGATGAGTTCAGTTTGGCTTCTGTTGAAGACGCCGCTGAGATATACTGATAAGCTGAGTTTTACACACATGTACAAAAATAAAAACATGGCTTAGAGATAATGGTTTCAGTTATTAAAAGGAGTTTACCCTTTGAAGAGTGTTATGGTAAATCTCCAACCCAGTCATGCCCTGGCAAGGAAAACACAACTCAAAAAATCTGAATACAAGCTATTTACCTAGACTGGGCAGATTTCCCACTACACGACCATCTTTCCCATCTATGAGGCCCTTTATAACTTGTAGTGTCTCCAAGCCAGGTGCTTCTGCTTCTCTCCCTCTCCCAAAACCTTCTGCTTCTCCTCTCTTCTTCTCCAAAATCCCCTTTCTCTCCTTCTCACCCCAAACCTCCTTCTCTTCCTGCCCAATCACCGGCTCTGGCCTTTATTTATAAATTAAGTTGGAAGCAGGTTTACAGGAACTCACCTGAGTGCTCACTCAGTCCTCGGTCCCAGCCCGTCCCTCACAGGAGAACGGAATTAGCCTCAGATACAGTTAGCCCAGGGCTCTCCGCAGCCAAGGAGTGCGCGGCAGTGTAGACTGTAGTGTGCTCTCCAATGTGGCTTCATTTTGTGCTTGCTTCTGCTTAGGTCCGATTATCGTTAGCTGGCATATTATAGAGTTATGTTATGTCCTAGCATATCATATTAACCACGCAGTGCTTCCGATGTGCTCTACGTTGGTGAGGCTGGCATTTTTATCAGCTGCTTGTGGTACTTGCCATTTTTATACACTGTAAAAAACACTGTGCTTTCTGTTATGTCTAATACCACAGGGAAAGATAGTATGAGCCCGCAGGCACACCTCATCACATTTTACCCACCTTCCCCTAACCCTAACCTTCTGTGGTTAGAACCGAGTTCCAGGTGTACTTCCCACAGCTCAAGGAAGCCACCAAACACGGGACCACTGATGGCAATATTAATCTAAGGATTGAGAGACAGAGATTTCTCTAAGTCTGACATTTCTGTGCACAAACAAGCTTTCCTCTTTTCTTTTTAGTGTATTGTATATCTACTTCCTTTCTTAGGTAGAGATGGAAGGTGGAGACTTATGGAGTAGATTTCAATCTGATGCTGTCATTAATTATTTTGGGTTTTTTTTTTAAAGACTTTGTTTTATTTTTTTTAATTGTGTGTATGTGTGTGTGTGTATATGTGTGTGTAGCTTTGTGTGTGTGAGTCCAGGTGTCCTTGGAGACATGAGGCATCTGATCTCTCTGGAGATGGAGTTACAGGTGACAGTAAACTACCCAGTGTGAGTTCTGGAAACTGAACTCCAGTCCTCTGCAACAGCAGCAGTTGACCTTAACCTTAAGCAGGGCTGAGCAGTCTCTCTCTAGCCCGCATTGTTAGCTGCTCTGACATCCACGTTTCCCAAGAATTGGTTAATACAAGCTTCTTCAAGATGATTCCGGTATGCTTTTGAAATTGTCTTTTAGGTGCTCTGTACTTTCGTCCATAAATTATCCCAGATGTGTCTTTCCCAGTTCCAGTTTGGTCAGCCATTCTCTTTGGAGAATATAAACATATATATGTTTATATATACATACAGGCATATATATATATATATATATATATATATATATATATATATATATACATGCTTACCTGCATAATTTTATTTCTACATCCAGTTTCACTTCAGCTTCACAAAGTTCATAACTAATCTGGGTGAGAAGCCATATTAGTTCTGCTAGTCTGCTAATTTGTTCAGTACACAGAATATAATTTCAAAATGTTCCTATACCAAGAGTGTAAGTATTTTGGTGTGGTGCTTTTTGCTTGATGGGCTTGTTGTTTTGAGACAGGGACTCACCATACAACTCTGGTTGGCTTGGAACTTGATAAATTGATCAGGCTGGCCTCAAACTTAAAAATCCACCTGCTGAACAATTTTATTTGTAGTTTTTGTTTGGTTTTGTTTTTCTTTAGGTCTGGGCAAAGAAGGGAAAAATAGCATACTAACCCAGTGAGCTGTGCACATAGCTCTATGCTAATAAACACATGGACAATCTGACTCCATCTTTACTTAGCAGTTACTCTAGATTCATGCAGATTACTTTGAAGCAGAAAGGGATTTCTTATAATTACTAACTTTATATATCCTTTAAAACTCCACCCTTTATATTCAGTCTTTAATATTCCACAAGTTGACTCTTACTATCTGTCTGTATAGCAACAAATAGTAAATATAGATCTCATGCTGGAAATATCGACCCCTCTGGGAGCTGTAACCCCCATCATTGAAAGGGAAAATGAAGAACACCACTACATTAATATGAGCTTGCCAATTGATGCGGTTGTATCTGTTGCTCCAGAAGAAACGTGGGGAAAGTAGGTATTTTTTTATAGTATTATTGCCACATTTAAATGCGGACCTTTCTATAAAGTAGTCATAACTCAGTTTTTTTTAAGAATCATATACAAAATATAAGCTGTTTTTTGTTGTGATATAGTTCTTGTTATCAACCTAAGAGTCATTGAGAAATATTTATTTGGAAGAAGTGGGATCGCATGCTGAAACCAAGAAGGCTTCCCTTTACCCACCCAGAGCAAACACAGTTACTTTGACTTTGCATAATATAGACTTTGCTTGACAAGCCTCATGAGTAAAAGTGTTTACTCCACTCAGGGCATATCAGCTAAGCATCATTTTAGCTGCTATACCTTTCGTTAATTCACTTAAATGTCTTCTCCTACAGAGTGCGCAAACTTCTAGTGGATGCAATTCTCAATCAACTAGTTGATGTGGAAAAATGCATCTTGAGATATATGAAAGGAACATCTATTGTGGTTCCCGAGCCACTGCACTTTCTATTGCCAGGGAAAAAGAATCTTGTTACAGTTTTATATCCATCGGGAATCCCAGATGATCAGCTACAAGCCTATCGAAAGGTAAACGCAGATCGTTATTATTAGAAAAAAGAGTTTCCTTCATTTTGTGCTTAATTATAATTTGCAATAAATGTAAATTTTGTGGTTTAACTTAAAAGTATAGAAATGCACTAATTTCTTTCATGAATTGTTTTTGTAATGCAAGCATGCTAGTTTAGTATAGCATGTAACACCTTAATTTCAGCTGCTCAGGGTGACTCATATAATTATGAAATTTTATCATTTTCTATAGTGAAAAGTAGACATGAAAAGATGCTTACAAGCCTAGAGTAGCCAATGGATGTTAAGACATTCCCTTCCTTTTCCCTCTGTTCCTCCCATATTGTGAGAAAGACTACAGCAGCCCAGGGGAAGGGGGAGTCCATGCCGATTGTGATTGTATATGGTAATGCCACAAATGAGCTTATTTAAGTTTCAGTAGAGAAACTTTAGAGAGACCTGTCCAGCATTTAAAGAAATGAGACTTAGCAACAGAAGGACTGGTTTTTAGAATCTAACTTTTGGACCAGTGACTTTGCCTGGCACTCATTAAATTATGTCCTAAACTCTGCTCCTAAGAATTAATAACAGGAACCCTCTCTACTGTTCCAAAAGCTGGAGATAAATTGATTTTTCAGATACTGCATAAACTAACCTGTCAGAACCATGAGAGTATGTTGGAGATTGCCCAGACATTGTAGAATAAGTATTGTATGTTTTATGCTGTTGAGAAAATGGCACATTATAGACATTGATCAGTGTTTCCATTCATGGCATCCTGGTGGTTTGTCAATCACTAACTTCTCTGTATTTAATAACTTCACCTTAGGTGCCTAAAGTATCATAAACATGGTTTTCCAAACTCCTTTGATATATCATTTTGAATTATAATTTCTGATTTACAAAAATCCCAATTCTAGCAAGTAACTTCACATTTCTATCTTCCCTTCTGGTTCCTACCAGTGGATTATAACTTGGTCTCAGTTTATTTATCCATTGACTTTAATGAATTAAGTCATGTTTTTAAAACTTATACCCAATATATTTTTCCACTTAAAATTCTCAAGTTTGACTATATTAACTAAAAATCTAAAATTGTCGTCTTTGTCTATTGATTCTGATTTTATTTAGGAGTTACATGATCTCTTCGATCTGCCTCATGACAGACCTTATTTCAAAAGGATTAATGCTTATCACTTTCCAGATGAACTATATAAAGATGGCTATATCAGAAACCCACATACTTATCTGAGTCCACCTAACATAGAGGGTAGTATGGTGAGTCTAACTAGTTTTCATGAGTTGATTAATCGATGTGATTCATTGTTTTGGATTGGTTCCACAAGATACATTTTTGAGAATTAATTCATATTGTATGTCATCCCTAAAAAATTATCACTTGTCTTTTTTAAGCCTTTAAGAGCTCATTTAAGGAGCCAGGGGTGGTGGTGTATACCTTTAAATCCAGCATTTGGGAGGCAGAGGCAGGTGGATCTCTGAGTTCGAGGTCAGCCTGGTCTACATAGCCAGTTCCTGGAGAAGTCCTGTAAAAAACAAAGCAAAAAAATAAAAGAAAAAGACCTCATTTAAGATAGCTGCAATTAGTGGGTGAGAGATGGCTTAGTAGTTAAAAGTGTTGCTGCTCTTCCATAGGACATGAGTTCAGTGTGCAGCACCTGCGTACCCACGTCAAACAACTCATAGTTCAGTGTGCAGCACCTGCGTACCCACGTCAAGCAACTCATAGTTCAGTGTGCAGCACCTGCGTACCCACGTCAAGCAACTCATAGTTCAGTGTGCAGCACCTGCGTACCCACGTCAAACAACTCATAGTTCAGTGTGCAGCACCTGCGTACCCACGTCAAACAACTCATAGTTCAGTGTGCAGCACCTGCGTACCCACGTCAAACAACTCATAGTTCAGTGTGCAGCACCTGCGTACCCACGTCAAACAACTCATAGTTCAGTGTGCAGCACCTGCGTACCCATGTCAAGCAACTCATAGTTCAGTGTGCAGCACCTGCGTACCCATGTCAAGCAACTCATAGTTCAGTGTGCAGCACCTGCGTACCCATGTCAAACAACTCATAGTTCAGTGTGCAGCACCTGCGTACCCATGTCAAACAACTCATAGTTCAGTGTGCAGCACCTGCGTACCCACGTCAAGCAACTCATAGTTCAGTGTGCAGCACCTGCGTACCCATGTCAAGCAACTCATAGTTCAGTGTGCAGCACCTGCGTACCCATGTCAAACAACTCATAGTTCAGTGTGCAGCACCTGCGTACCCACGTCAAGCAACTCATAGTTCAGTGTGCAGCACCTGCGTACCCACGTCAAACAACTCATAGTTCAGTGTGCAGCACCTGCGTACCCACGTCAAACAACTCATAGTTCAGTGTGCAGCACCTGCGTACCCACGTCAAACAACTCATAGTTCAGTGTGCAGCACCTGCGTACCCACGTCAAGCAACTCATAGTTCAGTGTGCAGCACCTGCGTACCCACGTCAAGCAACTCAGAGTTCAGTGTGCAGCACCTGCGTACCCACGTCAAGCAACTCATAACAGTTGGCTACTGCAGCTCTAGGAGATCTTAGGCTGGTGTCCAGCTCCAGCACACACACACACACACACACACACACACACACATTAGTCGAGTGGTAGCATACATGGCTTTAATCTTAGCAAGTTCCAGGCTAGCCAGGGAGACCCTGCCTCAGACAAGATAGCAGTAATTAATGATATAAAAGGTTTATGAATAGAGACTATTTGCTACACATCTCTTACTAACATAACATCCTCTGATTCCTCTAAAGGTTTGTTCCTTTCTTCTCATTCTGCAGCTGACAGATCATGCTAATTAAGGTCTTCCCAAACCACAGTATGGACAAGGCGAAGTTGCTTGACCTCCTATACTATACAGCATGTATCTGGTTACAAAGATAGACTGTAAAAGTAGCTTAGATAGCTGGATTGGCACAGGGTGAGGACAGACATTAAATTAAGGATACATGAAGGCCACTAAAGAGAATCTCAGTGTCTTCCAAGAGAGGGAGCACAGGAACAGCAAGGCCTCGTAGAAACAGCAGCACAGTGACTGGAGCTGGTACAGGCTCTCCAGAGGCCTGGCAGGCTCCTGGCTGGCATGCAGCTGTTTTCTCGGTGTCAGCTCCTGGCTGCCCTGTCTCTCCTGTCAGCTTCTGCCTTCTGTATCTGCATTGTTTCAGTTGTGTAGAACCACTTCCTCTGCATCTTTGACCTGTTCTGCTTGCATCCTTTGCAACTTGATCCTCTGCTCCGACTGCTGAGTTTACTGTGCACGTCTCAATTGACATTCCAAAGAAATTGTGATTTGCCATTCTCTCAGTACCCGGTGAGGGTCTGGGAGCTTTGCAAGGAAATGAATCAAAGAGATGCCCGCCATTGTATGTATATTTGTGAATCAGCATTAGAGGTGTTAATTGACTTCACTGACTTTGAGAAGACAAGGAAATCTCAGCAAACTATTGTTAAAATCTTGCTCTGTCACAGAGTCATGGGTTAGGAAGTGGAGTTTATAATGTCAGCAAAACTCTAAGTAGATCTCTACAAGTTCCTGACTTAAGTATTTTTCTCTCAAACTAGTTTTAGAACTCCTCCATGGTATGGCATCCTGTTGTTTATTTTAAATTCTTAATGGTTCCTTTAAAAATGCCTGGAGATTGTAAAGTGCTAGGTGCATGCTGATTGATTTTTGGCAATAAAACAGGCCCGGCCTGTATATATCGAACACACGCATATCCACACATTGATGGATAAACACACCGCTTTTCACAGCATAGCAAATGAGAAGCTATGAGTTTCTATTTAGTTAAAAAACAGAACATTACTGATGTCTATGCTTCTGTGTCTACTCACTACCTCCTCAAGATAATCTCAGGTAAATAACGTACACAGCCTCCATATATGACTGTTATACATCTGTGCATTCAGCCAAACCTAGTTCAAAATTATTTGAAGAAAAAAAAGTCTGCACTGAATACATAGATTCTTGCCTTGCCTTTATTTCCTAGAAAATACAGTGGTCATTTATATAGTATTTTCATTGTTTTTATCTGTGATAGGTGATCTAGAGTTGTTTAAAATACAAGGGAGGATATGCATGGGTTATTAAAATATGCTATGCCATTTTTCATAAAGAGCCTAAGTATCCAAGGTTTTATACTCCACTGAGTCCTGGGACAGATTTCTAAGTCTACTAAAGGGCCATTGCACAGAGACACATTCTTCCTTCTCTCTCCTACTTTTAAGAGCTTCATGTGTATGTGTTTATATAAGGTATACATCACTTTAGCAATATTTGTTTCATTTTGAGGTGTGCTGTGCATTCTTGCCTGCTGAGCCATCTCTCCAGCCCCTTTGGGAATATTCTTAATAGCATTCAGTTTTGTTAGTGTTTATGAGATGATTTTGCTTTCCTGGGTCATATTTACCTAGGTAAAAATCTACCGTTGTATGTATAGTGTTCTGAAACTTGCTTTTTCACTCAACATTCTGTATCTAAAATTTATTCTGTCTCATTCTTGTTTATAGAAAATATTTCATCTCAATCCAGGGCTTCTACCCCACCTTTGGTCATTCAGGTCTGGAATAAAAGACACACGTGGCCTTCATGTTTATAAGCCTTTATTAGCACTAATGCTGGGCAGATATCTACCCTCTCTGCTATTACAATCTATTTCCTGTTGATAACCCTGAGTTATTACTTACTGCGTTTCATCAGGGCTGATCTTAATCCAGTTGGCCAGCCCTCGTGGCCATGTGTTCTTGATCCCAGCCCGTGGTATCTTTCTCCTCTCTCCACCTCCTCTCTCTCCCTCCATACCTGCCTCCCTCTCAAGCCTCCAGTCCCGCCTTCCCCTCCACCGCCCAACCCCAGACTCTGGCCTTTCCTTGACCAGTTAAACCGGGGAGGAGGTTCACCTGGCATCTCTTGAGTGATGGAGCCAGTGTGAGCATTAGAATACAAGCAGCATCAGGCCAGCCACTACCACTCTGCTTAGTTAGCTTGATTCCTGTGTGATAAACATTTGAATAATTTTTCCAGATATTTTTTGTGATTTTAGGCAGTCTTTTATGAACATTCCCATTAGTGTGTCTGGTGCATATGTATGTGAACAATTGAAAACATTTTTTTTCATTTTGACTCTTTCTTTCTTCCCCCAAACCATTTCAGAGGAAGCTATAAACTTCATGTTCCCCTAAACACGTAATCTGATCTCCTAGCAACAGTGGATTTGCATATAATCGTCATATTGTCATATAATCCAGTTTACCAAAATCATTGACATTCTTATTTACGGCTGGATTCAATCTGATATTTTATGAAGACTCTTTTCATCTCTATTTATAACTGATATTTCCTTATAATTCTCTCTCTCTCTTTCTTTCTCTCTCTCTCTCTCTCTCTCTCTCTCTCTCTCTCTCTCTCTTTGGTTTTTATAAGACAGGGTTTCTCTGTGTAGCCCTGGCTGTCCTGGAACACACTTTGTAGACCAGGCTGGCCTCGAACTCAGAAATCTGCCGCCTGCCTCTGCCTCCCAAGTGCTGGGTATAATTTTCTCTTAATTAAAAAAAAAAAATGTATCAGTGATCTACAGCCTAAATGAGTTAGGGAATGTTCCATCTTTTCAATTTCTAGAGTTTATATATGGTTGGTATGTTGTTTTCTTGATCATTTGAAAAACAACCTGGACTTAGCATTTTGTTTGTGAGAAAATTCTTTAAGAGATTTTTTTTGACAAAAATATTTATTTCTCAATATTTTGAGAGGACAGAACTTTTTATGTTTCAGGAATGACTTTATGTGATTTTTTTAGTAGTAGTGATGGTAGTATTGAAAGAGAGTCTCATACTATAGCTCTGGCTGGTCTCAAGTTCATGGCAAGCATATTATCTGACTCCTGAAAGCTGTGTGTTACCATGCAATTTTTAACATATCCCAAATAAGTATAAAATACAGATAATAAAAACTGTGTTTACCTTGTTGATCTTGAGAAAATAGTAAATGAATTAATATTTGCAAGATACTTTCCATAGGGCTTAATGTTTGTTGCCTGATCGCCAAGTCATAGATTCTATAGTATAGATAACAAGACAAAGGGTATTACTAAATGCTCTAGACAATGACAACACAGGTGAGTAGCAAGTCTTGGATTTGTACATGATGCATGTAAATCCAGAATCCACTCCAGAATGGCATGAAGTGTCACACATTGTATTTTTTCTTTAAGAGATTTTGTGTGTGTGTGTGTGTGTGTGTGTGTGTGTGTGCATATGCACATATGCACATGTGTGAAGGTGGCTGTGGAAGCCAGAGGTGCTGGATCCCTCTCAGATTGTGAGCTGCCTGATGTGGGTGCTGGGAACCGAGCCCAGGCCCTCTGCAGGAGTGGTGTGCATTCTTGCCTGCTGAGCCATCTCTCCAGCCCCTTTGGGAATATTCTTAATAGCATTCAGTTTTGTTAGTGTTTATGAGATGATTTTGCTTTCCTGGGTCATATTTACCTAGGTTTTGATTCCTGATATAATTATATTTTCTTTTTATTGCTTTGTGAGTTTTTCCTTTCTTTAACAGTTGTCCTCATTGACCCCCCTTTATAACTTTGGTTTTCTGTCTCACTAATTTTGAAGTTTACTTTGTTTCTCTGATTTAATATGTTTATTCTAACTTCTGAAATTGGAACTTAGCCTGTTGTTAATCTTTCTTATTTCCTGTTGTCGAGTTTTAAATTTTAGATAGAACAGTACTTTTGTTATATCTGTAACTTTAATTTGAAAGATTTTTGTTTTATTCACATTTAAGTATTTTTATATTTACATATGATACTTCAGACTTTTAGAAAATTATTTAATGTCCTAACATATACCTGAATTTTCCCTTTTCTTACTAGTTTATGACCATTGTTAGAATTTCTAAAGCAGAAGTTTGCTCAAGCATCTAAAACCTGTATTTGTTATGAAAGCTGTGGCGGAGAGCTGTGATTGACAGCTGTGATGGACAGCTGTGACTGACAGATGATGGGTAGCTGCAGACAGTAGAAATGTGTCTGGAAGTCCAAAACTAATATCACTTGATAGAACGAAAGCATTCCAGGGCCATCCCCCTGCACAGGACCGTGAGGGCGGGACCATCCCTCATTTCCTCGGAGTTAGGCACTGGCTAGCTGGCTGTGCCCGCACCACTAGGAGCTGAGTCCTCTTGTTCCGCTGTGATAAAACACATATGTTGGAGATTAGGATGTAGATACTGTAGGGAGCAGCTAGTTTTCTTCCTACCGAGGTGGTCTAATTATACATTTTTAGTTTATCCTTTGTCAGCTTATTGCCTAATTGTCTTGTGAGTGCCCTTTCTTTCCCCCATGACTCTGTGGACAACAGGATATTCACTGTTAGACACTACAGCTTCCACTTTTTGTCCTTTTGTGGGGGATCTTTACAAGGATGCCGGGCAGGTATGAGTGGGATTGAGGTGCATGATGTGAAATTCACAAAGAATCAATAAAATAAATTTAAAAATGTTTTGTCATAAAAACGTTCACTTTAAGGAACTTACTATGAGGAAGTCCCTATTTTAAGCATTAGGTTTTTTCGGGGTTTGTTTGTTTGTTTGTTTGTTTGTTTGTTTTTCAAGACAGGGTTTCTATGTGTAACCCTGGCTGTCCTGGAACTCACTCTGTAGACCAGGCTGGCCTTGAACTCAGAAATCTGCCTGCATCTGCCTCCCAAGTGCTGGTATTAAAGGCATGTGCCACCACAGCCCAACTGTTTTAAGCATTAGTAACACACACACTTCAGTGGCAGGGTTATAATCCTCAGAACCATCCTTCCTGTGTCCGTCTGTCGTGCAGTGCCTGCCTCTGTTTGCTTATGCATTCCTGTAGTCTTTCCTTCCCTCAGCAGCATCTTCTCAGCAGCAGCATGGCTATCAGCTGTGTGTCCTGCCTTTCCTGGAAGCTGGGGCTTAGAAATATTTGAATAACGTGCTTATATTTGAATAACATAGGCTTACTGGTCCACATGCTGGTGTGGTGTCATTGAAAAATATAATTAGTTATATTTGAAATAACTATGACTTTGAAACTTAAATACGTACATGCATGCATACACGAAGGCAGGAGAGAGTTGGTAGCCACAACAAAGGGGAGGTGGGGAGACACGAGCGTGCCATTTTTAAGTAGACTGCGATGGAAGGCTTGTGGTATTTGAAGAGAGACTGAAATGAAGACAGGGGTCATGCTGTAAAATTAATTGGGAAAAGGCTATTTCCAGTCAAGAAGATCATAAGCCTTCATGATCAGATAACCATGAGCATATTTTAAACTAAACTAAATTAATAAAAAGGGCCGTGTGGGAACTGGCATTGTTGATCCCAGAACACATATTGTCCTCGGCTGATTTCTGTGTAGGTCCACTGGTAAGGACTCTGGACTTACAGGAAAAAGCCAAGATTATAATGCTAAGCCACTGTTCTGTGAAGGTATTTCCATAAGGGTCTAAAGCCGTGGTCCTCAACCTTGCTCATGCTATGACACCTCATGTTGTGGTGATGCCCCCAACCATTGAATTATTTTTGTCGTTACTTCTTAACTGTGATTTTGCTACTGTTATGAATTGTAATGTAAATATCTGTGTTTTCCGATGGTTTTAGGCAACCCCTAAGGGGTTGCAACACACAGGTTGCAAACGACTGACCAGTGAAAAGTAAAAGTCCAGTTCTCAAAGCAGTTAGCACGACTCGGGCGTTTGTACACGGTGTGCACCGTGTCTCTAACATTTTACCACACTTCTTCTCTCTTTAGATTTCTGTGGTCCAGGGCACCTATGCTTATCATCACTATATGCAGGACCGGATAGATGACAACGGCTGGGGCTGTGCTTATAGGTCCCTACAGACCATCTGCTCATGGTTCAGACATCAGGGCTACACAGAAAGGTCCATTCCAACACACAGGGAGATTCAGCAGGTAAGCACTTGCCATTTTAAATCATAACCAGTCGTGTATTCCATTGGTTTTTAATGTCATTAGTAATTATTACTCTGGCATAGATTTATTTTTATTTTGAAAAAAAAATGTTATTTTACTAGTGATCAGAATGCCCTAGCCATAACCTTAGTAGCTGTCTTACCTATGGATTTTTTCCTTCTTGATACATAAAGGCTCTAGTCGATGCTGGCGACAAGCCAGCAACATTTGTTGGATCACGGCAATGGATTGGGTCCATTGAAGTACAGATGGTACTAAACCAACTGATCGGTGTAACTTCCAAAATACTGTTTGTCAGGTAAGGAAGCTTTGTAAATCACCTTCATCATTTACACACAACAGTGTATGATATTTATTAAAATAATAGAAAAATGGCATTTTCTCCTTTGTTTTTCTTTGTTATCTCCTTTATAAATCTCATTGTTTTAAAAACAAGCTGTGTTGTATACATATATTCTCTAGAGCTAATTTTAGTCTACGTATAGAAACAGAAATATTATCTTTGGGTATACATTAGTTTTAGATATAAAATGTGGTTTACTAATGTTTAAATCTTCTAAAAGTCTAATAAGGAGAAAACCAAATGTTGATTGCTGATCATCATGTGTTTCTTTTTCTTTTTTTTTGCTAAGATGTGAATAATTCAAGATGTAAAAATATATTCAATTTACATTTTCTACAATTCTAATAACAAAATAAGAGAAAATATAAATTATCACGTGTCAATTTATGTGACCATACCTTGTTTTTCTATTAACCATTTAAGAAACTTTTGATTTTATTACCATAAACATTATTCTCCATCTTCTCATATATAGTATAAAACACTTACTTTGCTAAATGAATTATATGTAACATTATTGCAGTCAGCACTAAAATCCCCCAAGAGACAAGCTCCTTGGCTTAGGAGGCAGGTGCTCCTGACTTTGAGATTCCCCCTGGCTGTAACAGACACTTCCCCAGGTATTCTGGGGAACCAAGTTCCTGGGGATCCCACCTTATCCAACTCCTGAACACAACATAAAAAACTAGGAGTGAATTTTCTTCTACTTTGTTAAATAAATAAATTAAATATTTAAAGACCTGTTTCTATAGGCGTACTTTAAGCTGTGTTATTGAGACACTTTAAACTGTCTTGTATTAATAACTAAAAACTTTAAACTGTCTTGTATTAATAACTACAGTAGCGGTATCAGTTGTCTAAGTATTTAAAATATGTTTGATCTCATAATAGGAATTGTAAGAATCAGTAAGAACAACCATTTTTAGAAATTTAAGTTTGGGACAGATGAGGCTAAAGACTTTTTCAGCAAGCCTGATGACCCAAGCCCATCCCTAGGCCCTCTGTATGTGTGCCACAGCACAAGTGCTCGCACACACACTCACAGAATAAATACACAGATTAAGAAATTAAGAATGGTTTGGTACATTAAAGCATTTGTGTGTTAGCCGCTCAGTCAAGAGCTTGCCAGATGTGACCTACCTGGCACCTCTGCAAAGGCAAGAGTTACACTAATAAGTCACCTTACTTTTTATTTTTTATTTTTTTACTTTATAATGATATGAAATTACTTTCGATTTTTCATTTGATCTTACAAATAGCAACCTAAGACTCAGATGTGATGTCTGACTCAGACATCATGTCTTGGCTCCCAGTTAACCTTCCATGGAGGGGCAGAGGCGGATGTGCTGCAGTTCCACCGTTGTTAGGACTTGGGGCGTTGAGGAATACATGTGCTTTTCCTCCCGCCTTCCTCCCCAGAAGATGGTGGAAAGTACTTAGAATCCCCAACTGCTCCATGGACTACAGTGCGTGTGAAAACACTTTGAAGAAAAATAGATTAGTCCTAAAAGCTCCTCTAGCCTACATATACGGGACAGGTATTATTGATCCTAATTTAAAGATAGGAAAAAACATAGACTTTTAAAAAATGACAATGTAACCAGTTTCTATCTCATGTTAAAAATCCAGAACCTTTCTGCAGCTCCAGAAGCAGAAAGCCAAACTATTTTTGTTTTTTTTCCCCAGTTAGAAGTCTTCACAATTTTAGAGTTTATGTTGCTTTAAGTTACAATGAGTCAGGCCCCTACCACTTCATTTGTTTTTTCAAGATCCACAAACAAAAAGAATGTTTGCCCCCTCCCCAAACTCATCACATGACCGAATGTTGAAAATAGTTATCTGATGGAAGATGATTTCTTTTTATTTAGCCAAGGTTCAGAAATGGCTTCTCAAGGACGGGAACTAGCCAACCATTTCCAGAATGTGGGCACGCCAGTAATGATTGGTAAGGTGTTGGACATGATGGGTTCTTTGGCAGAGTGGACAACAAGTAAAATGTATTTGTATGTTTTAGTGTTACATAAAAACGAGTCCTTTTATGCATCATCTGGAGAGATGGCTCAGTGGCTGAGAACACTGGTGGCTTCCAGAAGACCAGGGTTTACCAGCACTTACATGGTGGCTCACAGTCATCCAGTTCCAGGAAATCCAGTGCCTCTTCTGGTCTCTACAGGAAGTGCATAACATGCACAGAGATGCAGGCAAAACACCTATATATATAAAATAAAAGTTTAAACATTTTAAACTACCGAAAGGAGCCTGTTAGGATTGTCTTTTGGAGGGGCCCTGCCAGAGCCTTACAGAGGCAAGATACTAGCAGCAAACCATTGGATTGAACGAGGGGTTCCCATTGGAGGAGTTGGAGGGCAGACTGGAGGAGCTTGGGGGGTTTGCAGCCCCATGGGAACGATGATGTTGGCCAACCAGACGCCCCAGGGCTCCCAGGGACTAAACTATTATCCAAGGGGTACACATGGTTCCTACCAAACGAGTGGCAGAGGAATGCCTTGTCGGGCATCAGTGGGAGGAGAGGTCCTTGGTCCTGTGAAGGCTCAATAGAGACACCAGTGTGGGGAAGTCGAGTAGGGGTCGTGGGAGTGGGTTGGGTGGAGGAGCATATTCTTAGAGACAGGGGGTGGGAGGATGGGGTGGGGTTTTCAGGGAGGGGGGAAACCGGGAAGGGGTACAACATTTGAAATGTAAATGAAGAATATATCCAATAATTAAAAAAAATTTAAACATTTTAAAGTAAACTTATACACTGTTGTTTGGATTTTAGTTTCCAAAAGTTAGAGAAGATGCAAAAAAGAATTAGTAACCAAAAAAAAAAAATGCTAAGAAAATAATAACTGTGTTTGAACAATTAAAGAGTCAAGAGTGCTAGCGGCTTCACTAAGCATCATAAATCACCGCCCTGCCGCTAACTTGGCTGGTTTTATTCACAACAGACTACTTACCTTTTTTGGGTTTTCACTGTAAAATAGATTTGACTAACTGAGCTAAAGATAGATGACTCTCTGAAAAATAGCATTAAGATCCACCGCTGCAGTGTGTAAGAAGTGGAGGTGAGGGGATGTCAGCGGAGTCCCCGAGATGGGCTAGACATGGCCGGCACATGCCAGAGGGCCTGCAGGAGGAGGCGCTTCACTCATCCTACCCGCTGGGAGGACCTTGGCCTCTTGGTGGGCCTCTCCCAGCTGATTTTAAGACATTTTATGGTTATAGCAACAGGATGTAAACTTTTTATGATTATAGATATAGCCATACCATTTTTTAAATATTTCCATATGTAAGTCATTAAATGTATAATCTTCTCTTTTAAGTTTATATGCTATCATGGTCTTTTACAATATATAACAGTCTGGTATAATGCTGTCAATTCATAGGAAAACAATCTATTTACTGAGCTGAATATGCAGTTGAAATTAACTTACGCCCCACATACTTCTTTTTTCTAGGGGGAGGAGTATTGGCTCACACAATACTAGGAGTCGCATGGAATGAAACTACAGGGCAGATCAAATTCCTGATTCTAGACCCACATTATACAGGGGCTGAAGACCTGCAAGTCATGTTGGAAAAGGTAACTGTCCCTGGCGCATAACTGCAAGGCACAAGGCAATGAGCGGAGACTGCTGCTAGCTAAGAAGCAAGGCAAGGGCAGTGACCTAGCGGCCGCAGTTCTAAGTCTGTTGAATAATCGTGTTTCTCTGTAGAGAAGATGGGAAATACAACAGAAACCACAAGCCTAAATGTTTATCAATGCTTTGCTATTTACTAGACTTCATAATAGAACATGACACATTTCCTTTACAGAATTTATAGCACATGCAGTTGTATTGTCTCATCAGTGACTTAAAACAAGAGAGCAGAATAAACTTTCTTACTTTTGAAATAGGAACTGTGGAGATGACTAGGGAGCTACTAGCTCTTGGCCTTCTTGCAGAGGAACAAGGTCTAATTCCCAGTTCAGTTCAGTGTCCATTACATGGGGCTCACAACCACCTGGATATCAGGGTCAGCATTTCATGGACAAATGCACATATACCCTTAATAATTCTAGGATCAGTTAATCAATAGATAAACACCAGTCATTATGAAGATGTGGCTGCTTCTCACTTACATACATGTAACATAATTCTAAAGATTGGAAAATGAGGCAAATTTGGAAGAACTTGTTGATAATATCAACTACATGGGATATAAATATAAATTGATTTATAGCCAGCTAATTCTCTTATGACAGGCTGGTGAGGTCGCTCAGCAGGTAAAAACACATTCTGCCAAACTTTATGATCTAACTTTGACCCCCTAGAGCCTACATGGTAGACAGAAATCAAGTCTTACAAGTTGTCTTTAGGCCTCCACAATCACAAAACAAATAAAGAGTTTTCTTTAGATAAAGCAATTTTCCCAGTCAGGAGCAACCTATTGATTGTCTAGCACAGGATAGAAAAACTATTTTTCTTTACTTAGAAAATCCTTGAATTACATCAGTATCTGAGTCTTATGTCAAGGTCCTGCTGACAGCTTGATGTTAAGAGTTTCTGTCATGGAGACTTGTGTTGTAATAGGTTTGTTCTCCTTTCTCCCAAATCTAGGGCTGGTGTGGATGGAAGAGTCCAGACTTTTGGAACAAGGATGCATACTATAACTTATGTCTTCCTCAACGACCAAATGCTCTTTAAATTATCTTGGAGTCAAGACTATAAATATAAAAGAGCTGTTCTAGTGTTAATAAAAGCATAATTTTAAATTAAATATTAGCTGTGATTTAATTTAAAAAGTAGTAGAGAATGCACAGAAATTTTAATTCCTTGAATATTCTTTTAATAAATTAAGTAACAAAAGATGTACATCCAAAATATTGTAGTCATGTAAATACATGGATTCATGAATGTTCTCTTCACTTAGAAGAAAGTTTTCCTCCTCAGGAGTTTAGCCATATGACAAGCCAAAGCAATGGCTTGTTGAGCTGTCTGAAGTGGGCCTTCTTCAAGCCCCTTCTTTCCTCTTGCCCAACAAAACATCTGTTTGGGGAGAAAAAAACATGTTGAGACTAAAAGCATTTTTAAGGGGACAGGAGAAATGGCTCAGTGGTAGGCATGCTTGCTGTATAATCGCGAAGACTGGAACTTGTATCCCAGCTCCCAAGCAACAAGCCAGACATACTACAAACGCCTGGCCTGTACTCCCAGCTCCAAGGGGTCCCAGTCCTCTCCACACACATACACAGACACACAACCTTAAAAACCTTTTAAAAGAAAGTGTCTCCCCAAATACCCACCATACAGGATTTCTCTAGAAGCTGGTAAGCAGTAACTATAACCAATGATAAAATTTTAAAAAGCAAAAATATACTAGACCTTAGATCAGAATGCCAATATTAAATGCAATAATAAACTATGCCAGAAGAGAGATCCATGAAGGAGAAAGCGGGCAGCAGCTGGAAGGCCCTTACCAACACTTTCTCTTCAACACCCCGCTCTCCACAGTTCTGAAACTCCGCTTCTGTCTCAGCACAGGAGCGTGCGGGTCCCGCTCAGGCTGCCCACTTGATGATTTTGCTGTCTGCATATGTTTAATCATTGTTAGAAACCTGGCACATTCTGGAAAGCCATATGACCAAGCAAGATCTTCAGCTGTTTGCCCATTCTTATTGCATACACTGAAATTAGACAAAAATTGAGTTAAGTGAAAATTATTGTTTATTAATTTTCTAATAAAGGAAATTGGAATACATATTGACACTGAGAACAGGATAAAAGAGGTCTCTCTTGTGAACACACACATCACACAGAGATGGGGCAGAGAAAGCTCAGGGAAATGAAATTCTGTTCACTGCTGTATACTCAGTGGCTAGCACATTGCATATCACGGACATTCTACCGTATTTTTTTTCCATTATTGTATTTCACTATTGAAAGAATCTGAATGATTACGGGAGGGAGGGAGTGTTCCAATTCACTATATTTAATTATATAGTTCAATAGATAGCTAAGGAGAACTTCTATTGGAAGAGTCTTCCTAAGTGAAAACCGTAGTAGAATCTGTCATGAAGACTTGCACCTCTGAATGTTGAAGATCTGTTTCCACTTACTCTGATAATATTCAATTACTGGAAGGATAACATTAACTTACTGGTTAGGCAAGTGTTATTTTTAAGATCATGTATAATTAGGCTTTAGAAGTATAGTTAGTTTAATCCAAGAAAACAAAGCCTTAAGCCACTGATTTTATACTCACTCAATCTGGACATCACTGGCCACCAGGAGGCTAAGGCATTCCAGGCTTCCAACTTTCGCTGCCTTGTGGAGGGGAGTTTCTCCCAAAACATCCTGTCAGGCAAGACTGTGCATTAGAATCCCCCCAACATCCTGTAGAAGCCAGTGGGTGGTGTAACACCAGCTATTTGAGGAAGCTAGTGAAAACTACCTTGTAACAACTGGATTATTCCATTTAACTGTATTTTTCATAAAGTCCTCTTACTGTACTAATACAAAGTTTCCATTAATAAAAACATACATCCATATTCACATACATTAAAAATTAAGGGAATGCCAGCAAACTAGAGTTCTATAGAAGCCAAAGGTTTACAATTAAAAGCTTCATCACACTCTAATGAAGATGAAGGCTACTTGAAGAATTGATGGTAGGCATGTCCCCCACATATTATTTCCTGGTTGACTGGGACTTGGACAAATAGCAAGTACTTTTAAAAGTACTGTGGATACATGCTATATAGAGTGATAGATAGTAGCCACCTATTGCTAAAGAGCATTTGAAATTTGGTTAGACTTAATATGCCATAAAAGTAAAATACACACTGAATTGGGAACTGTGGTACAAAGCAAAATAAAATAGCACATCAACCATTGCTTATATAATTATACTAAAACAGTATTTGGGATTAAAATTATTAAAAGTAACCCCATGGCTTGTTTTTGTTGTATTAATGTGGATGCTAAAAAAGTTCCAAGTTACCATCTTGCAGTATATATATTTTTTTTTTCCTGGAAATTCTTGCCTGTTTATACCAACTGAAACTGGCAACCAGGAAATGTTTGTGCAGACACTGGGTGGAGGAGAGAGTTGTACATAGCAACAATTGGTTGCCTAGTTACCTGTTGGTTGAGGTCAGCACCTGTTTGCAGCTGCCAGAGAAGAAAGCAAGCAAGGCCGCCACCTGCAGCTAGGTGAACAGGCGACTGCTCTTGGGGATCCGGGGGTGCGTTGACTGATGCTCCTGTCTCCAGCAAATTCTTAAGGCCATCCTCCTGCAGGAAAAGAACAGACAGTCACTGTCCTGTCCTGCTCGAGCCCTCTGAGCTGAAAATCCACCACGCCACGAAAAAAAGAAAACAAGATCTGACAAGGTTTGACCTGGTAACCCAGCGATCTGTCACTGTCACGCTTGCTAGGGTTCCCAAGACAGATCTCCAGGAGATCTAGCCTGCAGGACTTAAAAAGGGCGAGAGTCTCACCTCCGAGTTGCAACTAAGCAACAGCATCGCCCACCAAAAGCAGATGACAAGTGTCCCCGGGAGTTCAGAGAGGCGACACTGGCCGGTAAGAGTGCAAGGGACTGCCCCAGTTCAGGAGAATTTAAAACTCTCGAGGACTTGCAGGGCAGCGGCCCCTCCCCGCCGCTCCCCAGCCAGGGAGTGTCCCCACTGCCTAGTTCTGCACAGTGCAGTTTTCCCAGCCCTGCAGCGGCCTCACATACCCAAACACTGACATGTGCAGCGGGGAACCTCGAGCAAAGGGGAGGGGCGGAGCCTGCTGCGCGGCCCGCCACTTGATTGGTCAGGCCCACCCACCTGGGTCCGCCCCATTGGGAGCATTGCCCAAGCGGCCATGGCGCGCGTGCGCACTAAAGGCGGTGGGAGAAGAGGGTGGAAGTCTGGGCCTTTGCGCTTTGACCGGCAGCCATGATGCTAGCAGAACTAGGCACGTACCGCTGGGTGGAGTCAAGCCCTTTTTTCCCTCTGGAGAAGCGGAAGTCGCCTGTGCTGGGGTTTGTGTCTGAGAGCTCGCACGTAGCAGGAAAAGAGGGAAGCAGAAGCAGCCCACACCCTCCCACCCGCCCCGCGGGCCCCCGCATCCTCCGCCTCCAGCTTGGCCCCAAGGAGCTTCCTCCCGCCTCACGTCCTCCACCACCGCGCGCCTCTGGATGCTTTGGAAGGGGATTCAGCGGGCGCGTTAGAGGTCGCGCGGCGATGGGACTCTGACACGGGATTCATCGTAGGAGATGCACTCCCAAACTAAGTGAATTATCAGCCAGTGCTGCCAGGTCCTTTGTGAGCAGGGTGGCAATTCCGGTGAAATAAGCCACCCATTGTCACACGTCCCCTGGGGGCCCTAAACCAGTCCTGGTTCCGGAAAATAGCTAGAAAATGCAAGGAGTTTGCCAAGGGGGTGGCTCATACTCTGGTTATTAGGAATACTGACAGGGAAAAAAAAACCAAAAAGATTACAGTGAAGAAAGCTGTTTAGGTCAGGTGATTGGTATGTTGACAGCATGAACCCCTGAACCGCTGCACTAGGACCCGAGAAGGGCTCCACCAAAACCCAGAACTCACATTAGAGTATCAAATAAGATAGGACAGAAGGATTCTTCACAGGATACTTGGCCTTACTACTCAAAGCCTTCAAGGTCATATATCAGTAAAGTCTGAGAAACAGACCAGAGGAAGCAATTTAGTGTGAGATTTTAAAACAGAAACTTGGTATTCCTGGTAAAATTCATGACGATATAATAACTACAAAGTTTGAATTCCTGGTAATGAACCATGTTGACTTCTGACTCTGGTAAAGGTAATGGTAATGGGAAAGGTAAGAGACTTAGTATCTGGTTATACCTCAAATAAAATGTATAATTCATTTGAAACAGAAGACTATGTAGCTTAAAATAGTCTATGTTATGCTTCTTCCTGTAAATCCTAGCTACTAAGGAAGTTTTATTTAAATATTTGGTTTCCTGTTAATAAGAATTCTTCAATAGTTGTAACAAGATATCTGACCAGTGTGAAGCTGGTTTTAAAGAACAAGTTTATCATAGTTACAGTTCTCCCAACTAGTCACAAAATTCTCAATCATTTATGTTCACTAACCAATATATTTCTTTGATAAGATGCACTGCCCATTGTAGCAATCCAGTTCTTAGGCTGTTCCCAAAAACAGGGTTTCTTAAAACTTTTTCCACTCATGCCTCGTCATTGCCTGAAAAAAAGAAATTGTATTTAATTATAGTTTGTAGGTGTATAAAACAGATATAAATCAAATCTGATAATCTAATTTTAATACAGGTCTTTCATATGTATGTAATTTTACCATTTATAAGATTATAATGTAATTTGCATACTAACTTGAATTCAGTCTCCAGCTCCCACATTAATAACAAAAAAGGACCCCCTACCTGTGCCTATCATTCTAAAGCTATAGGGAGTGAACATAGGAGAGTCCCTAAGACTTAAAGACTGTCCTTGTCTCAAACACACACACACACACACACACACACACACACAGCTATTTGAAAACCTGGTCATCTAGAAAAATAACAATGGCAAATTCTACCTTAGGGCCTATGACTTCTCCATCCATGGGCTCTTGACCAGGATTACAGTACAAAATATGATATTCTTTCCTGAGGAGCCAGCTTCCAAACCAATCAGAAAGCAGTTACCCCATAACTGTTATACCACTGTTGCAGTGAGGGGCATGTGTTGCTTGGCCAGGTAGGTACTGTTGAATGTGGAATCAATCTAACACTAGGTAAGAGCACTCCTGTCTTTTCTCAGCCAACAAACTGTAGATAGCAGGGGTAGTTTCCAGTAGCTTTGAGATTGGTGACTCTCTGCAGCCAAGGGGTATGGTGTCTTCAGCAATAGGGCTTTACCATGTACTTTAGCAATGAGGATAGCTTATTGGGAAAGATTAGGTGTAGCTTTGTTGGAGGTGCATCATTGGGGGGGTTGGGGTTTAAAGTTTCAGAAGTTGGGGTTTAAAGTTTAAAGTTTCTGGGAGACCTTCTGAGGTCTCCCAGAGGTACGCCATGCCTATCATGGCAGTTTTCATGTAATAACCCAAGTCTTCTCGAAGTTTACAGAGTGCTCATTCATAAAAAGACTTCTTTATCTATACCTCACCCCCATCCCTGCTGAGGCTCTGGGACCGGTGGCAAAGAGGTGTTAGAAAATAGTCTCAGCAAGAAGATGGCAAGGAGATCTGTGCAGTGCTGACTTCTGGACAGAGTGTGGTTATCACCTCGTGGACTCACATCTGCTGTGCTTAGCTGTACTAGATCAAGCCAACCAATATTCCAGTATAACCTTGGGGGCGGGCAGAGGTCTCTTCAGGCCCCACCCCTTGTTGAGCAGCTATTAACAGTTTATAAATACTGAAGAGGGAACTTTTTTTTTGATGGTATGGCCCCTAATTAGGTTTCCTATGATTCAGCAGATGGACCCACGCCCATGCATACATAGACAACACTAATTTGGACTTGGTTTATTATTTAGAAGATGACGTTGGGAGCAGGACATGTAAGGGAGATTATGGGAGAAGTTGAATAAGATCACTTCCATTGAATACATGGATAAAATTCTCAAGAATAAAGAAAAAAATGTAAGACAGAATTGAAGAAAAACCCCAAAGGTGACCTCTCTCCTTCACACACACACTATTTCACTTTTCTATTGCTGTAAAGGCAACTTATAGAAGAAAAAGTTTATTGGGGACTTATAGTTTCAGGGGGTTACAATCCATGACCATCATGGCAGGAAGCACGGCAGTCGGCAGACAAGAAGTAGCTGTGAGTCTATATCCTTACTCAGGAGAGAGAGAGACAGAGAGACAGAGACAGACAGAGACAGATAGACAGACAGACAGACAGACAGACACTGGGAATGGAGTGGGCTTCTGAAACTTTAAACCCCAACCCCATAATGTTGCACCTCCAACAAAGCTACACCTAATCTTTCCCAAGCAGTTCCACCAACAAGGGACCAAGTAATCAAATATGTGAGCCTACGCAGTCATCCTCATTCAAACCACTCACATGCACATATGTGCACTGCAACCACCCACATGACCGTGTCTGCCCAAATAAGCAAATAATGGGGAAAGGAATTGTATATCCCGGTTTTTCATGGGTATTTCAAAAGTCATAGTTCATTTAAAGCAAACTATTCATGCATCAGTCCATGACTTAAGGAAGAAAGAGACAATAATAAACCCTCACAGCTCACAGCTACTTAAACTCTTTCAGTATATGTGAAAAAAAGTGGAATGTTTTCATGTGTTATAATGTTAAAATGTAGCTGGTGTGCTTATGTATTTTTTGATTATTCTCTACTTTTTTCCTTGTTTAACCAACTCTCAATCCCATTAGTATAACAGAGGACATCTACTGATGTTTTAATACATCCTATCTCTTTCATCTATAGGACGTAAAGGTGAATGACATGACTCAGTCCATAAAGGGGGCTTGCTTCCAAATCCAAACCTTGAGATCTACATAGAAAGAGAGAAACTACTCTAGCAACTTGTCCTCTGACCTTCAAACACATATGCACAGCACACACACACACATACACACACACATACACTGTAAAAATTTTAAATAAAATGTTCATGTAGTTGAAATACAATTTGTTTAATTTAACTTGAAATATTTTCTTATTAAAAACTCAAACATAGGGGCTGGAGAGATGGCTCAACAGTTAAGAGCACTGACTGCTCTTCCAGAGGTCCTGAGTTCAATTCCCAGCAACCACATGGTGGCTCACATCCATCTGTAATGGGATCCGATGCCCTCTTCTCGTGTGTCTGAAGGCAGCTACAGTGTACTCACATATATAAAATAAATAAATAAATCTTTAAAAAAAAAAAAACCTTCAAATATGTTGAAATATTAGCACCCCATTCAAATTAACCTTTGTGTCTAAGAGGAGAAAAATAAATGTTGATCTTACTAGTCAAATAATAGCTAAACCAAGTGAAAAGCACTGCAATTGACGTAAAGATAAGTCTGCCCAAAATGTGTTCTGAGTATATTTTCTAGGCACCTTAAATAATATACAGTTTTAAAGTAAACAGTTGAATTTCCAACCTTTAACATTATTTCCAAAATCATCTAATAAATCTGATTTTGGTTTATTTGTTCTTGTTACTCTTTGGTGACAGCTTCTCTATATTTAGAACCCCTGAGATCACCTGCCCTTGCTTTCTGAATGTTGGAATTAGAAGCATGATCCTGTAGACCTAGCAATAAACCATTTTAATCATTGAATTATCCTATCTAGGTATAATTGACAGCGTGCATTTCTGAGAAACTTGGACTTTGGCAAAAAAAAAAAAAAAATCATTGCAGTTCTGCACAGAAATTTCCTATATCTGCCATTTTTAGACCTCTGCTTCTTACTCAAAGGAATTGGAAAGTAACGCATTCCTTGAAAAAAAAAAAGTTACCCAAGTATTTAGAACTTCGAAAGTTATTTGTTTATTATAGAAGTAATTACTTCCTAGTCCTAGCATTACATGCTGGTGCAGAGGTACATCGATAGATTCAAACCTTTGCTCCATTACTGCCTAACCTTCCTGAGAATTTACTGTACAAAATCTTGAGGATCAACGGATACAGCACTTGACAGGGAGACAGCAAGAAACAAAGAGTTGTTTTTGTAATGAGGTGCATTTAAAAAAAAAAATATTTGTGGGCTGTAGTCTTGGGCCAGTCTTACATATGCCTTGTCCTCATTTTTCTTGGGGAATAATAAGATTCAGATTTTTATGGGAAAAGTAGGCTAGATCGGGATGGGAGGTGAACGGAGAGAGGCTGGCCAGTGATAAAATACACCTAAGATAAGATCCAAAGTGACATATTGATCCCACCTTTGAAACTTTCTCAAACCTTCCACCAGCTGCTAAGTGTGACTCAGGAGAGGACATTTCAGATTGAAACCAGAACATGGAAAGAAGGAGCATGCCCCACCTCGACCCCCAGTTTCAAACAGAAGACCACCTTTTCCTCCTAGAAAACATAGAAAACATCTCCTCTCTGTCTTGCTCTCAAATCTGTGACTTCTCTGGGAAAGACACACCTTTCCCAGAAGACTAAAGACAGCTGGAACTTCCTGTTACCTGAGAATGATCTAAGAACTTGGGCAGGGACAAGCAACCTTGTGCGTGTGTCGGGATTGTTTTCTGGATAGTTGAGTTTCCCTGCTTGATGTGTTCCTCGTAGTCACTGGGACAACAAACTTTGCTGCTCCAGACTTTTGTTTTGTTTCTATGCTCAGCTGTTGCCACACTGGAGTGTGAGGAACAGTTTTCTATACTAAAGAGCCTTATTCATGTACTTTACTACCTGATCACTAAAAGTACATCATCTGTCTACAACAGCATGAGCTTTGCTGTGCTAACCGTCTATATAGTTTATATATCATCACTAAATAACATGCATTTCTACTTACCACTGGGTGTTGAATGAAATCCCTCAAGAAAAGAGCCAGTAAAAGCTCAGTGGTAGAATATTTGCCTAATATGTGAATCTCTAAGATTAATCCCTGATGTAAAAGGGCAAAAATAAGGGAGCTAAAAATAGAAAGGGAAACTCCCCTGTGGAACAGACAAACTCAGACTGCTTGAAGCCTGACTCAATTAGTGTGACATACAAACAATTAGAGTGACATACAAACAATAGTCACTGGTGCCTCTCCTCACATAGCCAGTCTGGAAGGAACCATAGTGTTATAAAGAGTACTACCTCGAAATAATGGGCTGTTCCCTTGAACTCTATTCAAATATGACCCTATTCAACTGACCCTGGAGGCAAAACCAGGTAACCTCTTCATTGTCATAAAAAGACCCACATCCCCTCTGAGGGACACAGCTCTGTCTCTGAGAAATCACATACTTCTGTCTACAGTGCCTATCAAGTGTCTATTAATTTTGGTCTGGGAAATAGTTTTGCACACATACTTTGAGCTCAGTGTGCCTGTTCCAACACCAAACACTGAACTCACAAAAGGACCTGGCAGCCGTAACTGGCCAACACACAGGTTTCCAAACAGGATAAAAGACAGGATGGATAGAGCACACAAATCTTATTTTTGCAATTACCATTAAGATTTTTAATCTATAATCTTCATTGGTTTCATTGTTCACCAAACACAAAGTAAATTGGAAAAAGTTAAAGGGAAACTTTATTTGGTTCCCACTGAATGCTTACCATAGCCTAGCGGGTTATAATAGACATCTTTATTTTCTCCTGCCTTTTCCTTCTCGTTTCAGAGAATGATGTACACTTGCCACACCCCAAAGGAAGGGCCTGGGAGCAAGTGCTCTCAGTAAACAAGTGACTTTTCTGGAAAGGAAAGGAAATGATACTCACTGCCTGCTTCAATATTGTCTGGAGTTTCCAGGGAGAATGGTTTTCTCTAACTTTCTCTCACTTGTACCGGATAGATTATATTTTCAGTTGATACATGACTGCTACTAGCTTGTCTCATGGATACTGCCAGAAGACCAGACTCCTGGCTCAGAGACAGATGACTTTATTGCTCACTGTAAACGGCACACCAGGGTTTGTCAGCATGACACTTGAGCTAGTTCTGCAGCCCACCCTATTCCCTGGTGAACTCAGAGGTGACTCAGAAGGTCCCTAGGACACTGACACACCCTGAAGACAACATTATGAGAGGCATTCTAAGCTTGGGCAATTCAATGGCTGTTAGGGAAGCAAGCCTGCCCTCTGTCTACGGAGATAGAAGACCTTATCCTCTAAGGTTACCAACTGAACGCACACGCCTGAGAAAGGCTCCAGGAAGCATACAACAGGACTTTGCACTCTTCTTACTTCCAGCAAGAATGCACAGGGGCGCCCCACATGGAGATCGCCTCTTTTAATAGGGATAATAGATCTATGTGGTTTGTCTGCCAGACTCATGACTTGCTAAGGACCACGTTATAGAAAGAGGCAGTGTGAACTGTTGTCAGTTAGTATTCAGAGCAGCTGACTTCAGAGGCATAGGAAGAGGCAAAGAGGAGCCGAGAAGGGACGTTGTATGTGTTTCACTCACTCTTAACTCACAAAGTCACAGCTTCTGGCTATGGAGATGCTCACGAGTAAGGGCACTTAGTGCCAAGCCTTTAGCATCTGAGTTTGACCCCCATTCCCACATGGTAGAAGGGAAGAACTGCCCTACTACAGCTTGTTCTGTGACCTCTGCACTCACACATGAACACACACACACACACAAATAAATGTTATTTTAAAAAACAATTCAAAAATCACAGGTTCTTTTCTGATTATGTTATGAACGAATGCCCAGTTTATATAACAGGATGTTTTAAGTTCACAACATAGAAGGTGCAGCTGGTAAGCTTCTGCTGATTTTTATGCTTAATGTCAAAATCTGGCAGAATAAATACATACTCTCAAATTTTAAATATGTTCTTAGTCCTGTCCCCTCACCTTAAAAAGTACGAAATCTAAATTACCCTCTTGTAGCAGTCCTGCCTGCTCGAAATCAGAGCAGAAATGAGCCCTCAGAAATCAGCTTTGTTAGAGGCAGCCTCGTGACTACAGGGACCATGACCAGGCCTTTGGGTGGGAGAACATTTATAGCTTTTATGAGAGAATTCAGAGAGATAGATTAAAGTCAAAAAGTAAGAAAGACAGCGGCAATGAACAATATGGGACAGGGGACCAAGATTTCAGAGAAAATCCCCAAACCATGCACCAGGCTCACTTTCATAGTATTGTTGGGGAACAAGGCTCGTGTTTCTCCTCCATGAGGCACGTGTTCACAGCATGGGTTGTCACATGTTCACAGCATGGGCTGTCACGTGTTCACAGCATGGGCTGTCACGTGTTCACAGCATGGGTTGTCACATGTTCACAGCATGGGCTGTCACATGTTCACAGCATGGGCTGTCACGTGTTCACAGCATGAGCTGTCACGTGCTCACAGAATGGGTTGTCATGTATTCACAGCATGGGTTGTAATATGTTCACAGCATGGGCTGTCACGTGTTCACAGCATGGGCTGTCATGTGTTCACAGCATGGGCTGTCACAGGTTCATAGCATGGGCTGTCACGTGTTCACAGCATGGGCTGTCACATATTCACGGCATGGGTTGTCACATATTCATGGCATGGGTTGTCACATGTTCACAGCATGGGTTGTCACATGTTCACAGCATGGGCTGTCACATGTTCACAGCATGGGTTGTCATTTCTGTGTCCAGGGTGCAAACATGACAGGTTGCAGCACTGATTTCTACAGACTGCAGAGCTAGTTTGTCAGAATGACCAACTTCTTAAAATGGAAGAAGTGGAAGGCACGCATTTCTAACACATATCCAAAATTACATTTTCTTCACTTTTGTTTTAAGAGATAAAACAAAATAATACATGGTAGGCAGGGTGCCCTGGCTAATCAGCCCTTTGAGATTGGGTAAATCAGTTCTCTGCCCCAACAGTTTTCTCTAACAGTGCTCAAAACGATCTCCATTTCCTAAAGTTTTGCAGAAATCAGTACTTATAATGCACTTAGAAAAAGACAAAACCTAACATTTTGTAGAAGCTGAATGAATTCTTTTTCTTCTTTTTCAGACCCTGCAAAATACTTCTTTTTAAGCCGTTAAAACAACAGAAATCATGTGCAGTACTGCATCCAGCAAAAACAGGAGTTTACATGAGGTTCATGCTGTTTATGAGTTTAAATGCTATTTATGCTTTGTCTTATATCTGATGCCCTTCTTGAATTTTCCGAGGTTTCTCTAATCCCATGGTTCTCAGCCCTTGGGGTTTCATATCAGATACTTACATTACAATTCATAACAGTAATCAAAACTATAGTTATGAAGTAGCAATGAAATAATGTTAAAGTTGGGGGTCACTACATCATGAGGAAATATATTAAAGGGTCAGAGCATTAGAAAGGTTTAGAACTGCTGCTCTAAACTTTTTTAGATAGTAGCATACTATGTCAATGTCTTCAGAGAAATAAAATCTTTTCATCTAGTTTGTGAGTGGTGGTTGAGAGTAGGCTGTCATATTTGGATTGCTTTCTTCTATGTATCTTACACATGTGGCTTTAGTTATTGGGAATTTTATATTCTTTAGTAGAAACCTAGGTTTTGAAATATACATAATTCAATTATATTTTTAAAGATTTATTTTTTTATGTGTATGTATATGTGTGTCTGCGTGCATATGTGTCACTTGTGTGGTGTGCCAGCAGAGCCCAGAAGAGGGTTGGTCACTCCCTACAGCCTGGAGACACAGGTGGTTGGGACCTACTCAAAGTGGCTTCTGGGAACCAAGTTCAGATCCTCTGGAAACACTTTGTTTTGGTTTTATTTAATTAATTTCTTTTTATTTTATGTGAATGAGTGGTTTGCCTACATGTGTGCATGTGTATCACATGTGTCTAGTGCCTGAATAAGCCAGAGGCGGGCATCCAACCCCCTGGAACTGTGTTACAGACAGTTGTGAGATGCTGTGTAGTTGGCTGGGAACTAAACCCTGGTGCTCTTAGCTGCTGAACCACCTCTCCATCCCAGTAACTATGTGGACCAGGCTGGCCTTGAACTAGCAGATATCTGCTAACCTCAGCCCCCTGAGTGCTGGAATTAAAGACACATTTCCCCCATGCTGGGCCCATTAACTTTGTATATCAAGAAAAGGATGCTTTTCAAACTACAGATAAAGAAATTAGCTCTTAATTAATTCCTCCCACATACAGTCATTTCAGTGATTTTTTTTTTTTTTGGCCATTTTTTTTAAACCATTTCTCCTTTTTTTTTTTTTTCCGTTGAGTCCCACTCTCATCCAGTGAAGCAGCGTATTGCCTAAAATAGTATCCTGTAAGTATGTAAATACTGCTTTCCAATCACACAAAGCTCCTCTTAAGAACTTCTGTAAACCACCAATCAGAGAGACCGCGCCTGGGAGCTGGTTCCTGATTGGTGGAAGTAAGTTGAAACAGTAGAATGTCAAAGACCAAAAGAGAAAGAAAAAAAAAAAGCATAGCAACAACAGAGTTTGCTGTCTTCACTACTCCCAGCTTAGGCCAACCTGGACTCCTCCAACCCGAATGAGGTGGCCCCCACGTTTTATATGAAGGCTCTGATTTACCACACAGCAGTGATCCATCTGGTAACATGGCAATCCAGTACAGACTGGAGGAGAAAACTGAGCAACAGAGCTAAAATACAGTGTATTCCCAGGTAAAACAGACGTGTGCTTCCATCTGAAATGGATTACTCTGGCCAGTTTCAGTTAAAGATCAACAGGAACAGTCCTCAGTGACAGGAACAGCATCTGTGAGCAGTGTAGTCTGTCACCACTGGTGGCAGCAGTTGGGAATAACAGGGCTCCCTGCCAAGTGTGAAGCCATAGCCACACAGGGTTTGTCACTAGCTCAGGGTCCCTTGGCCAGGCAATGTGGGGCAGATGCTTCTGTGATGTGCAGTGAAGTCTCCCTTTGTGCTTTTCTGGAGGAAGAAACTATAATCGTCTGTGTTCTTGTTTACAGGACCCAAATTGTGGAAACAGGATGAAACTGACCAGCGAGAAGTTGCCCAAAAACCCCTTCTCTCTATCTCAGTATGCTGCTAAACAACAAAAATTTTTCCAATGGAAGAAGGAAAAGCCTGGTATAAATCTGAATATTTAATTCTTGCTTGGAAAATATTTTTACTGAAACTCCATGTAAGCTGGAATAAACAAAACAAAACAAAACAAAACAAACAACCATACCACTAGTGTCCAGGAGGTGGTTAATGTTCTAACCCTTTCTGGCTTTTTCCTGGAGATCAGTGACCCTGGAAGGGCCTCACAATTCAAGCCTGATCACATTTTCACCCCCAGCACTTAAGGACTCGTCCTAAAAAATGAAACGCCAGATGTTGCTTCCCCCAGAGAGTGCAACTCTGCTTTCCTTCAAATGGATATTTAAAACTATTTTTACGTAAGCTTTAAAAACTAAACTGGAGATGGCCAGCTCATTTGATTAGCAGTCCTAAGTATGGCTCAGGCTAGGAAGTTAACTCATTCACAAACAGCTTTGCCCAGTGCATACAGGGACTGCACTGGAGTGCCTACCTGCCAGTGACTCCTAGTCCCAAACACAATAAACTCTTCTCCAGTATGCCGGCTTGGTGCTGTGACCATGATTCTATTTAGGTTCTTTCTCTGAGCTAAGCTTTAGGAATTAGAAGTTGGAAAGAAACTGAGATCTAGTGAATACTAAGTTATGTGTGGCTTCAAGGGAAAACCTTCACATTGGATAGTTAACATAGTTTTTGCCTTTCTGAATCAGATTATTACCGCCATGCTAATTTGGTGGACACAGCATTGCAATTCCTGAAAGAAAGAATAAGAAGAGGGGATGCTATGGCGTATTTCCTAAGAGGCCAGCTCTACTTTGAAGAGGTACCAGGAGTTTTTTGGTTTTTATCTTTCTTTTCTTTTCTTTCTTTTTTCTTCCTTCTTCCTTCCTTCCTTCCTTCCTTTTCCTTCTTTCCTCTCTCCTTTCTCTTGTTTCTTTTTTCTGTCTTCTTCTCCTCCTCCTTTGGTATAATTGTATTGTTAGATTAATTGTTGGGATTGTTAGCGTAGTGGTGGAGCAGTTGGATAGGGTTGATAAGACCCTGGGTTCCACCCCCCCCCAAAACATCACACACACAAACCAGAGGCAGAAGATGGTCTCTGCAAACTTCCCAGCAAGTCTCTAACAGTGTTATGACAGTGTTATAACAACAGTGGTCTGCCAAAGAAGTTCTGTAAAATCACATAGGCTGTGGTTACGTCTCTAAGTGTGGCACACAGATATAAGATTAAGGAAATAACTGAACCTTCTTCAGAAATGCTATTCTAAAGGCATCATTTTGAAAAATCCATCTCCACACTGTAAGTTGAAAAAGTAAGTTTTATGGTTTTATTCATAATATATAGTATCATTCATAAGCTATTTGCATAGGAACAATAATTGAAGTCCCTGACTATTTCTTATGAAAAGTAGCTTCTCATATATCCTATACAGCATGAAGAGACCATTTTCTTATTTATCCACATTATAGTGGGATAGCTCTGTAGGCAGAGATTAAAAAAAAATAATAACAACCAACTTCTGTGTGCTATCACGTCAGCTCCAGTAACCGCGCTTCAGTCTTCACTGGATTCTGGAGGACTGCCCCCAGTCCCTCATCCTTTGGGCACTCGGGAAATTATTTGTCATAGATTCTATTTTCTGTAACCCTTTGATATTGGTACCTTCATTCACTCTATAAATAAATATCTTCTGCAGGCTTGTTTGCACACCCTCTCTGAGATGGCACAGCCTGATGGCCTAAGCCACTGTCTCCTCAGTGCAGGCCTTCAGTTCCAATATGGCTGAATTGTTTGTTAACTGTATCCTCAGGCAGAAATGATCACTGCCTGCTTCTGTTTGGGCTTACTATAAACACATAATAAAATGAAATACTCTCTGTGGCTTTCAGGGCTGGTATCAAGAAGCCTTAGCACAGTTTGAGGAAATCCAGGAAAAAGACCATCAAGCAATTTATCAGCTAGGAGTGATGTATTATGATGGGCTGGGGACCACTGCAAATGCTGTAAGTCATCATTTTGTCTGTGGTGTTTAAGATGTCACTGCCAGTGGGCTATCTGATGCAATTGAATTGTATTTTTAAAAATCTCGATTTTAACATTAATGTTTCATTCTTAGTATTCTAATGGATACTGATGTCACTGTGCACATATGTAAAAGACAACACTAATTTCTTTTGGTCCCTTCCCGCTTTGTCCCTGTTCAGCTCCTAAACTAGTAGCTTCTTGGTGTGACTGGATTCAACTGTCAGAGACAATGAGCTCTTTGTATTTGAACTTGAATGACCCTCCCAGACATGCTCTATCTCTCCAATGACTTCTTATTCCATATGAACAACAAGGAGTTATCCTTAAGAAGGGCTTCCATGGTGACGGTGCCTCTATATTTTTGCTCAAATGGTGAGCAGGTTTGGTGAGATAACATCCACTGCCACTTCAAACCATTTCATCTCATCTGGAAAACATAGTTTATCACAGAGTTCACTTTACCGTGGTCCAGGAAGAGCAAGCTCTTAGATCCTTTCTCTGAGCAGGGGTCTCATGATTACCAAATTAATGCCCTTCTGTTTCTGGAACAGATCAGAGCTCTCCCATCAGCTCTCACATTAGGAATTTTACATAAAACTTACATAAGAGAATCCTTATATATACTGTACAAATAGTACAAATTGTCTATAGTTTTAAATTTTGAGAAGTCAAAGTTCAAAACTTCATGCATGGGGAGAGATTTTTGATCATCTTGTCTGAGAAATTCCATTGTTGACTTGCCATAAATTTTCTTAGCTGCATGATGTGAGTTTTTGAGGGTCATTTATAAATTTCTGTAATTCACCACTAAAAGGTTCATTCCTATCATTAGCTCTCAATATGCTACTGAAAATATTTTCCCTTATCTTCAAAAAATGATTACAAAGCTATATAGATATAGATAAGATTTAGAAACTGGGAATTGAGTCCCTTTAAATTCTACATCAAATGCAAATACTTAATATTGTTACCCAATTACAATAATGATGACAGAGGTTATGGTTTTTGAGAAAGGATGCCCAAAATTCTGAGGTTAGAAAATACCATGGGTTAATGGTGTGGCTAAACAGGTCTAAGTGCTCACCAAGCAAGCCAGACAGCCTGGGCGCCATCTCTGCACCTTATGTGGTGAAAGGAGAGAATTAAGTCACAAAACCTGTCTTCTAGCCTCCACGCATGTACCATGGAATATGTGTGCCTACTCTAAAATTTTATTTTAAGATGCAATAAAAATTAAAAACATGGAAATGGAATTAGGGGTTTCTGTGTGTATTTTATAAGCAATCTATAATAACAAAATATATGGCAGGATGCATATATGACATAATGTATACAGGGATATATACAGGGATATATACAGGGATATATACATTATGTCATATATGCATCCTGCCAAACTTTGTATAGGGACCTGAGCACCCATGGCTTCTGTACCCATGTAGGTCTTGGGACCAATCATTGAGGATAAGGAGAACTGCATGTGTACATGTGTCTATGCACAACATATAACACACATGCAAATATCTTTATATACATAAACACTTTCAAAAAAGATCACACAATATATACTAATTCTACATCCAAGTCATCTACAAATATACCAGTTAGAAATCAGTATTCAAATTAATATTTGAAGCAGTAGAGTTCTTTGTGCCTTAGTATCTTTTATAGAGGTTACAGTCATTCTTAAAGTTGCTCTTGAAGGAGGGCTGGAGTGATGGCTGAGTGATTATGAGCATGTACTGTCCTTTATAAAGGACCAGATTCGGTTACTAGCACCCAGCCCACCACTACATGTATCTCCAGTCCCAAGGGAACCAACAGCCTCTTCTGAACGCCTTGGACACCATATTCAAATGTGACCGTACACTCCACAACACATGTACACATATACATGGATAAGTGATTTAAAGCAATTTTAAAACAACAAATTGAAGAGATGACTCAATGGCTAAGAGTACTGGTTGCTCTTCCAGAGGCCCTGGGTTCAATTCCCAGCATCTACATGGCAGCTCACAACTATCTGTGACTCCAGTTTTTGCAGGGGATCTGATGCCCTTTTCTGCCCTTGAGTAACATAAACAAAGCTTGGAAGATCCATCTCTACTTTCTGTATCAGGAGGACTTTACACAGCCAGTGAGTCACACTCAGCATTGTGAACAGACAGACTAACTCATTGGGTTAACATATTATTTGCTCAGTCTCTAATGCCTAAACATTACAAATGATGTCAAAGCAGTCGGAGGTACCATGTAATCAAAGATGAGTAGGAAAGGGATTGGCAGCCTGAGGCAGTCTATTAGTGAGGCTAAGTGTTGTGGACTAAGGTAGGCACATGTGCCAGATACAAAGATGCAGTCAGGGAGGTTTTCATCAAATAGGTGACACAAACTGAACCTTTCTGGTTATTCTTTTTGGTGTAGTGGGAAAGAATGGTGTTTAGATGGAGGAAGCAACTTGATCAAAGTTAGGAGATGTCCTTTAGTAGCTGAAATCTAGCTTCTCTAGGCAAGTCAGCATATCAACTGAAATAATCATGGAAAATATGGGTAGTTAACAATTGCCCATTAACAGTGCTGGAGATTAATAAGTCACTTAGTGGCTTGAAAATTATACATAGGAGACAGGACTCAAGTACAGCTCACAGTCTCAATGGAACGTCCTAACTGTATTCTCTGAAGTAGTTTCCAGTTTTACCGCCCATTAAAGGTTATAGTATGTACTAAATTACTGAAGTCAAGGGCTGGGAGTTGAGCTCAGGGGAAGAGTTTTTGGCCCATGTGATGTTCTAGTTCTATTCCAGCTCTGTGAATTACATCAAGTAAAATAATTAAGGTCCAAAATGCAAGTAGACATCCCCACTTCATCAATCTTTCATGATCTTCAAATAAGAAAGCAGCTTTTAGGGAATAGTATTAAAATCCACTCCAGAAAACATTTGAGTAAGATTAATCACCAGTATGATGAGAAGCTGGTGACTAGGGAAACAGTACACCTATTTATTCTATGATTAATTCAGATATTTTAACATTGAGCAAAATAAGGCTGTCGCACAGCATCTGTCCGCCCTTGTCTAGTTGGATTTATTAAACAGCCCAGTGAGGCCGGGTGGTGGTGGTACACGCCTTTAATCCCAGCACTTGGGAGGCAGAGATAGGCAGATTTCTGAGTTCAAGGCCAGTCTGGTCTACAGAGTAAGTTCCAGGACAGCCAGAACTACACAGAGAAACCCTGTCTCAAATAACCAAAAAGCAAAAACAAAAATAAAAACAAAAATCAGCATGGTGCGCAACACAGGAAAGACCAGATGTGTTCTCTTTTATTCAGCTGGTTTCCTTGACCTACTAGATTTTCAAGGATCTTATTTTTATATCAACATTACATTATTACAAAAACCCAATATGCTTTGAAAAAAAATGTTATCAGGATATCAGAACATATCAATATGAGATGACTCAGTGGGTAACAGTGCTTGCTGCCAAACCTCAGGGTTTGAATTCACTCCCTGGGACCTACATGGTAGAAGGAGAGGACTGACTCCACCAAGTTGTCTTTTTACCTAAACACACATATACAGACACATACACACATGATGACATGCTCACCCTCACATACATCCATGCATGCATACATACATACATACACTAATGAAATATAAATATAAAATATAAAACAAAAGATGGTTAAAAGTCTCAAGACCTGGTATGATGTTCATGTTCACTCTGGCCATTCTATGTGCTGCTTTTGCATTTTGCTGTCATTGAAGGAAGAAGGTATCAGTCAGTTGGCTAGCAAAATTAGTCAAGAATTAGAAGACCTAACAGAGGAATTATGGGTGAGGAAGCAAGCTGATACAAACATACTCATGAGACATTAACTCTGCAGCTTTCCATGTCTTTCTCTAGCATGAAAATGATTTCTAAGTACTGCTTTTATTTTTATCTGTGCATACTAACTCCACTGTTTACATTCAAATCATATCAAGGCTCAACCAGTCCAACTGTTAAAGGGTCATTTAACATGGAATTTAGAAATTGCTAAGGAAATTACAGTCATGGTGGGTACATCTTTCTAAAATCTTCAAAACATATCTAAGCAGAAAGCATTTATCAAAGAGGAAACAGTTTAAACTCACCAAATAGATAATAAACCACTAACTTTAATCTATGTCTTGTTCATTTCTGTTATCATCCATGAGGGATTGCTTCCTGGCTGCGCTATCTCATGATTCTGCAAAACCTTACCAGCTCCTTTCTGCCCTGTTGTGCTTCTTCTCCTGAAGGATAAGTAGACTGGTCCCATCTTTCTCCCACAGAAGCATCACCACCATTCTCTCTTTTGCCTGTGTCAATCCTGGCAATTATTAAGATGCCTTCTCCTTAGAAGCTTGCTATGGTTGGGTTGTAAAATAGCACCCTTTATATCTTTGTAGCTGCAATGACTACTTAATGATTTGTTCTCTCTTAACTTCTTTATCCCTCACTGGGACACAGCTTCACAAGTCAGGAGGTTTGTCTATTTTGTTCATTGCAATATGCCCAGGTATCAGATCTACATAGTAGACTGGGTGAATATCTGACCATGTGGACCCATGCGGACACTGCTATCAAGGTCTTAATTTCAGTGAACTTTACTAAAAAAAGAATCTATCTTCTGAGACAAAGCCTTCCTGCTCATGTTGGGAGATGACCCATGACGAGGAAAATGATAGAACTAGAAAAGTTGTGGATTCTCTGAACTATAAAGTAGTTACTTTACCTTATATGTAGGGTAGAAATGATGAAGCAAAAAAAGTGAAAACAAAGACAGCTACATCTTTGAGCACTGTAATATTATAATACTTAATATTATAATACATATTATATTGTTATACTATAATAATTATATATTATTATATTATATATTATTATATCATATATTATATTATATATAATATATACTATAATGCTATATTCTATTTATTACATTATAATACTTAATATTATAACATATTTAACACTGTATGCATTTAATATTATATTTACTATCTAATATGTTTCAATATTGGAACATATTTAATATTATACTTAATATTATAAAATCTTTAACATTATATATTTAATATTATAATATATTTAATGTTATAACACATTTAATGTCATACATATTTAATATAATATATTGGGAGATACAATGTATTACCTTCACTAAAGAGGGCTTCATGGGACCACAAGTTTAGGCAGGGAAAGCAAACCAAAAGGCTGAGGATGTGGGGATCTTACTCACCCACTAACAGTTTCCGTAGGAGAGCAACAGAAGAGAGGGAGACTGAAAGCAGCATTGTGGAATTCAGAATATGTAGGAAGATGGAGCCTTGGCAACTTACCTTGTGTGCTTTCCAGAATGGTCCAGATGTGACAGTTGAAGTTACCAACTAAACTCGAGGCTCCCAACAAACCTCTCTCAGAGGCCTTAGCCTCAGGCTGTCTGCTATGTCCTCCTACCCCTGGGATTAGCAGTCAGGTCGAGAGAACAAACTTGGGGCAGGGTTTAAAATGGCAGGTATTTGTTGAGAAACTAAAGCGCTTTGCACTGACAATTGTGATTACAGAACACCAGACAGAGGAGTCACATTCAAGCAGAGACTTAAATGATGACCAAGGATCAAAAGGGAGGAAATCAGACAAACATTTCTGCAGACCCAGAAATGACTGGACACTATGGTGTATGGGTCAGGAAGGAACTGGTCCAAAGCCAGCGATTTAGCTGACTTGGTCTAGCTAACACAAGTCATTTCTGAAGAGTAGTAACACCACAGAATAGACACAGTCTGGACTGGAAAACCTGAAGGGTCAGATTCTGTGAGAAGGGAAGTTGACCTAGGAACTGTCAACTTAGGTGACCTTTCGGTGGCCTAAGGGAAGGCCTTAGTGATGCTTTTTTATTTTGACCTTTAAAAAGAAAGATTTTATTTTTAATTGTGTATATGTGTATGCATGCACAGGTGCCTGTGGAGATCAGATCTTCAGAGTTGGAGTTATAGGTGGATATGTACCACCAACTTGGGAACCAAACTAGAATCAATGTAGAGTCCTCTGCAAGAGTATCATGGTATACACACAGACAAACATACACAAACACGCCCACACACAGACGTTAGAGAACTCTTTTTCCACTGTGTGGCCTCTAGAGATCAAACTTAGATTAAGTTTATTTGCAAGTGCCTTTACCCAAAGGAGATGTTTGTCACTTGTAATTAAAATGCCAGCTTGCCGCTCTGCAGCTGTCACATAAAGACTGACATTTTGGACACTGGTTACTAATGAGCACACTCAGCACAGGTCAGACCGAGAGAAAAGGTGTGAGGCATAGACCCCACAGCCCACGGGATGCCTGGCAGCACTCTCTTTTACCTCTTCCTGGTCTTTCCCCCTAAGAATCCAGAGCGATTACACTCCTAAGCACAGAGTTGTGATTCGCGCACACCATATTAATACTTGAACACTTTATGACACAGGAAGAAAGACATTCGGTTTGAGCAAAACTAAAAACTAGTGTTTTTGTTTGTTCTTTTCCTTTGTGGAAGGAAAAAGGAGTGAACTATATGAAGAAAATCCTTGATTCTCCATGCCCCCAGACGATACACTTGAAATTCGCTGCTGCTTACAACCTCGGGAGAGCTTATTTTGAAGGAAAAGGTGTGAAGCAATCGGACGAGGAAGCGGAGAGGTAATCTTCCCTGAGTTAAGCATTCGTGCTGCTGAAATGCTCAACCAAAGACTAACCTCCCTGGTTGTCTCTTTCAGACTGTGGCTGTTTGCTGCCGACAATGGAAACCCAAAAGCTAGTGTGAAGGCGCAAAGTATTCTGGGATTGTTCTATTCAATGAAAGAGCCCAAAGACTTAGAAAAGGTAGCTGACTACCCAGGCCCATTTAAAACTCGTGTTTATTTTGGTTCTGGCAGAATCCTCAGCCTCATCAATGCTGAACTACACCTCAACCTCCTTCCTTTAATGCTAGCAGTATATCCAGATTAATAATCATTTCACAAGTTCTCTTCAGAGAAGACACTGGGATGAGCTGGCTTGGGTGTATATGTCTAACGTCTCTGTCTCCTACACAAGGTGAAGGAAGCTACACACAAGGTGAAGGAAGCTTCGGGATCTTGTGTCGGGCTTTCCATCATCTTGACAAAGCTCTGAGGGAGCACCTTAGTGCTCGCCTCACTGCAGGCACAAAGCAGAGCCAGATGCTCCCTCCCAGCAGGGCTTCTCTGTCCCAGAAGTGTGCTTCACGGTCTCAGAGTTTCTCAGCCCAGTCACATTTACAGTCTAGATGGAGTGTCAATCCTTTCCCGTCTAGACAGTCTCTGCCTTTCCTGCTTGTACCAAAGGAGACTATGTATGCGAGAACCTGTTGTATGCTAGAAAAGGTCACATAAACAAAGCACAACACTGCAAAAACAAAAACAAAACAAAACAAAAGAGGAATATTCTGAAAATACTGGCCAGACTCATTGAGTACGAGTAAAGTAAGCCTCCATTGATTTAAGGAAATACTAAAGGTCGCTGGTCAGTAAAGCACACAAGAATTTAAAAGCTGAAGCCACTATAGTTTCAACGAAATACACCCTCACAAAAATGACTAGAAAAAAAAAATCCTTCAAGAAGGAAATGTAGGGTTGAGTCCTACAGTGAAGGGTTAATGGCAAATTCCTAAAAGGCAGGCATCAGTCAGGAATGTTCCAACAACCACTTGGATATACTTTCTTTAAATCAGATTCAGCGTCAGGCAAATGGCCATGTGTTAATTAATCAGGATATAGAATTACCAAGGGTCAAAGCACTTATGTGTGAGGGAGTATCTGTTAGGATGACATTGTCAGAAGACCTCCTTTACATGTGGGTGGTTCAGTTCCTTAGGCTAGACCCTCAGACCACATGACCAAGAGAGCTGGGCCCAGAAGGATGGCTCAGCATTAGATATGTTTGACGTGAAGCCCGACAACCTGAGTTTGATTCTCAGAACCCTCATGAGAAAGGAGAGAACTTACATGTCAGGCATTTGGCCATCGAAATGAGGAAATACAAATACAAATCATGCTCAGCCTAAGGAGCACATGGCTTCCATGCATGTGTGTGTGTGTGTGTGTGTGTGTGTCCAGGACAACCCTGTACAACTAATTCCTAGAGATATGTCCAATAATTATACAATTAGAATTTTTCTTTCTAGAACTCTCATAATCTCATCATGTGGATAATGAAATTGTGATTTCTCAGGCATTCTTCTGGCACTCGGAAGCTTGTGGCAATGGGAATCTGGAGTCCCAGGGTGCACTTGGTCTCATGTACTTCTACGGACAGGGAATCCGGCAGGACACCGATGCCGCCCTGCACTGCTTACGGGAAGCGGCTGAGCGAGGGAACGTCTACGCCCAGGGGACGCTGGTGGAGTACTACTACAAGATGAAGTTTTTTACCAAGTGTGTTTCGTTTTCCAAAAGGTGATTCTGAGTTCATTTTGTATTGCTGTCCCACCAACACAGATGGGTGGTTTATAACAGATAGAAATGGTTTCTCACATTTCTGGAGTCAAGAAGACGGAAGCCAGGGTGCTGACAAGTTTTGCTGGCTGGTGAAACCTGCCTTCTCCAGAGGGGGAGGAATTCTGTGTCCTCAAATGCAGAATGTCGATGGGTAAACTCCCTCACTCCTACCCGCCCCCCAGGCTATGTGCATGCAGCCTTCTATAGAAGGGCATTAATCCCCCAAGTGAGGCAAACCCTTGTTCATGAATGAGGAAACCCAGACACCTCTTACTCTTGACACTAGCCACACCTGAATGTTGCAGGGGACATTTTTGAGCCACAGTAACATTTGAATGACAAGCTAGAGGTACTTATCTTGGTGTCTTTGGTATTCTCTTAGCATTAACTACTTTGCGATGATCTATATAGATCTGTGCAACCAGACTTCCTGCAGAATCGAGATGGCAGCTGCTCAGTGACCTTAGATGCCACTGGGAACTGGAAATTTAATCCAGTTACATGTTAAGTGAATAGTCAGTGTGGCTAGTGATGACCACATTGGAAAGTACAATTCTGTACCATTCCCCGTCAGGATGTCAGAGCTATTAGCTGAAGCGGGTTTCTCAGTGTAAACACAACTTTAGACATGCATGCCTAGTAAGAAGTCTGCCACTCTATTCTCCACTCATGCAGCACTATCACTGTGTGGATGGAAAACGCTTCGGGATTGTAAAGTGGTAGCATTGGTCAAAGACCTAAACAAATGCTTTATGAATTCTTTGGAAACTCTCCTGAGGCCTTAACACTCCACTCTGTCTCCTACATATATTTATCCACACTGTACACAAGCAGTAACAGACTAAAAAACCAGTTCAGGGCAACCTAGAGTGGGCCACTAGACTGTGGGTGTGCTGATTTATGTCCCAGTCTTGATCCTACTAACCTCAGAGAGTGACCAGGTTGAGAGACGACAAAAGCAAGGAAGAGCAGTTCTCCTCCTGAACGTCGTACCCTCCGGGCAGCAGACCCTGAAGGAGCCACCTCCGATCCTCCTAGCCAGGGCTGCTCCTAGCTGAGATTCTCACCAGTTCCTACAATTCTTACTACATCGACTTCTTTGTTGTTTGTCTGTGTGCACATGCCACGGCATGCTTGTGAAGGTCAGAGAGCAACATGCGGGAGTTGGTTGGATCCTTCCACTGTGTTGGGTAAACCCAGTTAGTTCATCAGGCTTGGTTGGAAGTTCCTTTGCCTGCTGAGCCATCTCCCAAGCCTAAAGAGATCTTTAAAATCTTTAGACCTTTGTTTCATTTTCCATTTTCTGACTCCCCCTAACACAGTAACTAAATGAAGTGACTACATTTCCTTCTCATGTAAGTCTGCATATTTATGTATCGTCTGCAAAGGCTGGCTTTTCTATTGCACATTTTTCAAGATAAATATGCTAGCTTCTTATAGTGTTAAAGTGGGCCTGTGTGAGAGTCTAACTTAAGGTTGGTGTTTCAGTGTCTGATTCAAGGATGCCATGTTTTACAACAGCTTGTGTAGTGACAATTTTGAAATTTTGCCTTCTTTAAACATACTTACACACACACACACACACACACACACACACACACAGAGGGAGGGGGAGGGAGGAGAGGGAGAGGTGTTTTTGTTTTTATCCCAGGTGTGGGATACGTGGCTTCTTCAGATGGTCCACCGTAGCAGCTATGATTTGCTCTAGTAGGGGGTGTGATTTTGCCAGCTGCAGATAGTTTCTGTGATTGTGTTATGTTTGGAATTCTGGGTACTTTTCAGAGGATATATAAATGCTTGGGCCTTATGAGGTGATTTGTTGGTTGGCTGTTAGTCAAAGTCTGTTGTGCACAAAGAAGTAAAAGAATTAGGCAACCTGATGGCAAAGATAAAACTTGCCCTAAGGAACTGTAGTCCTAGTCAGCAGGAAGTAGTCTAATGATAATGTGACCCCGTTTCCAGGCCCTGACTTTATTCAGTGATCTCTTTCCTTTCCTCTCAGTCCTATCCTTTTTTTCTGTTATCAGTGTTAGGAAATTGGAAGGGTGGGGAAAGGGTAGAGAAGGGGGGAAGAAAGAACCCACAAAGTAGCAAGAGACAACTACAAGCTTGGATCACGGGATCCTGGCGAGACAGCAAGGAAGTGAAACAGGACAGACACACGTACAGAGAAGCTAGGGTCTCGTGGGCTCCTGCTAACACTTCTGGGTGTTGTTTGGGGTAGAAGTATCTGTACAGAAAGTCTCCAGCTGTCAACATCTGGGAGGAGGAGGAAACTGGAGCTGCTAGTCTTTGCCCACACCAGTCAGTGATCCATAAACACTCATACTTGGACTCCTGAGGAAACCCTGGTCTTTTCAGCCTGGCCCAAATGTATTAACAGCTTTACCAACTGTCCCATGGGTCTGAGGCCTTGGAGTTCCAGACATGGCTGTGCCCATGTTAAAATCTACATTCCTTAGGGACTTCAGTTACTAAGGGACTCTGCCCCTACACAGGGATTATAGAATTCTTTTTAACTACTAGTCAATTTATCCACAAGATGATAATTATGCTTAAAATATTAAAGTATTTTTCTAATGGCTAATTGTGGAGTATTTCCACAAGGAAGCTGTGATCTCATTTGTCTTTCCCTGCTATTAGCAGATTAAGTTACATTAACCTAACCACACAACAAACTTCTCCAAATTGGAGGGACAGCCCTTTGAGCACGGAATTTCCGTAGGTTGTTCTGTGCAAACATAAATCATGTCCGATATGCTTTTAAATCTCACAATTTCACATTCACTGTTTCAGGATAGCAGACTATGATGAGGTTCACGACATCCCCATGATAGCCCATGTCACGGACTGCCTCCCAGAGTTCATAGGCAAAGGCATGGCCATGGCGTCTTTCTACTACGCGCGGTGTCTCCAGCTCGGCTTGGGCATTACGAAAGACGAAGCATCTGCCAAGCACTATTATTCTAAAGTAAGTCTGGGGACAAAACAGAAATTTTCCTAAGTAGAAACCACAGCCTTCTTCTTGAGTGTGGAACAGCTCTCTGCGGTTGCTTCTTAATCACTGTACAGATAACCATCCATGGTGATTCTGTGCAGGCTGCACACAGTACCAGTCAGGCCCATCATATACTGCGTTGCATACTGATGGAGTGGAGATTGTGAAGATGCAGCAAACTAGTGAAGTTGTATGAGGTGTGAGAAAAGAAACAGAGTATGCTTCACCGAGAGCTAAACCTGAGGGGACCCTGGCAGGGGTGGGTCCTGTACCGGGAGTACTGGCAGAGAGGGAGGGGAGTTGGTACTAGGCCAGGGGTAGGGCAGTGAGGCAGTAGAACCCCAGGCCAGGGTTCCTGTCTGCGCGCTGCTCACTGTGAGTCTCGACTTGGCTCTTTAGGTTTCCCTAAACATCATGCATTCTCCAAGGACCTACGATGTTTATAAAGTCTGTGCAGGAAAATGCCAGCTTACTGTAAAGTAGAACCTTTTGATTTCACTGTCTCAGAAACAAACAGGAAAGTTTTCTCTTAGAAGATAACAACTAAAGACTAATGTCCTAGGTACTGAAGAGACAATTTCCACTCAGGATGGTGATTGTACTAGAGAACCCTGATTTTTTTGCCAGACACTTGACATTCTAGAATCATGCACCTTATCGCTAGTTAGGCAGAACAAATATTTATACTTTAAAATAAAATTATAGATTCGGCTGATTACATAATTGAGACCAAATTGATGTCTATTTCTCTTGTTTAAATAATTCTTGTTTTTTAGTTTTAATTTTAAAATTATATGTTTATGTTTGTCTATTTCTAAAGACAAAAGAACCAAGCAATGAGAATTTATCAACTAACTACTCAACTCTCTTCTCTCTTTAAGGCTTGCCGTCTGAACCCCACACTGGCAGATGAACTTCACTCCTTACTTATTCACCAGAGAATTTAGACCTCAAAGCATTTCAACAAAGACCATCAGTTCTAATTTGAAACAGTGTGTGTGTCCTGCAGCAGCTACATCTATATCCCCGTTTTATTGTCCAGGGTATTTTACAGAAATTTTAGTTTTGTTCTTATATTTGTATTCTGTAATTTTTACAAACTAAAATTTAGACACCAATCAAATTGCTGGGAAGAGTATTCAGAGACAACCTCTGAATCTGCAGCGTGGCCTGGACTGCCCTGAGCTTGAAAGCATGCCAAGAGCAAATACCTCTTTGTCTTATTAAATGCAGTGTCTGTAACTATTTAGTCAGATTGAGTTTTGTGATTTCCAAAGTACATGTGCTGCCAACTTAAAAACATAGTTTGAAAGTTTAATTCTTAGGTTTTCTTTAGCATTTGTTTAATTGTATAAATTTTGCTAATTTAAAATATATTTAGTCATCTAAAATTTTTCAGAAAAATGAATGAAGGCCAAAGAAAATTTAATGATTAGACTTTCAAATCCTTTTTGCAGAAAGTATATGGTGTTTCTATAACTTAAAGATTCTTATAAATAATTGGCTAATTTGTAAATTTTAAAAAATGGGTTTAAGAAATTATTTAGTATCATGCCCCACTAAATATGGCCTCAAAGATCTTAATTTAATGAACAAAACCATTAAGACCCTTAGATGAAGAATTACAGTAATATGCTTTTGTTTGAATCCATTTTTTTACATTTTTTGCAAATCTTAGAAACATTTCTATACAAGATAAAATATGGGAAAATCTCATGAGAAGTTTTAACCTAAGGACTGCATCTGAATATTGTTTTGTAATCTAGCCTAAGAAAGCTTACTTAGAAAAGATTTTTTAATAGACAATGTTTTAGGTTAGAACACACAGAAATGGATTTCATCATGACATCCTCATGTGTGTCCCTACTCTCTGGTCTCACCTTCTCCCTCGCTGCCCTCCCTCCCTTGGCCCCACCCCCACAGAACAGCCCCTCCTCTCCCCTCTCTCCTCGAGCCACACCCCCACTGTGAAGCCCCTTTCCTTTCCCCAGCTAAAATTTCCCCTTCTTCTATTCCTTCCTTCCCACTTCCCTTGGCATCCTCTCCTCTCCTCTTATGACCCTCTTATTCTCATGAGCTATAAACATACATAGATAAATATAAACACTGCTCTATACATACACACATTTTCAAATCTTGGTTCCATGTCAGAGAAAACATGGGTTTGCCCTTTGGAGTCTTATTTAACATGATGACTTCCGGTCCCATCCGTCTTCCTGAAAGTATGTCGTTTTTCATTGTGGATGCATCAGATTCCACTGCGTTGGCTTCGTTTTCTTCCTCCTTTCATCTGTAAGTGGACACATAAGCTGCTTTTATTTCCTAGCTGCTGGGAATAGTGCAGAGATAAATATGGATACTTATCTCTGTGGTGTGTTGTCAAGAATCCTTTAGGGACACACCTAGGAATGACATAGATGGGCAACATGTATTTATTTTGCCCATCTACTTGGCTGGATAATTCTGGGGTTTACTGTTTAATTTTTGTAGTTCTTTGTATAGCATAGATACTAAAGTTATTATTAGTTGATAAAGAATTTTTCCTGTTTTGTAGATTTTTCTCTTCACTCTGATACGCCTTCACTGTGAAGAATCTAAATACTTATAAAATTAATTAGCAGACATTTTTCCTTATGTTTGTGACACACATCTAAATATTGTATAAAAATTAAATTAGCAGGCTAGGTGGCAATTGGGAGGCAGAGGCAGAGGCAGAGGCAGAGGCAGAGGCAGAGGCAGAGGCAGAGGCAGAGGCAGAGGCAGAGGCAGAGGCAGATGGTTACCTTTTGAGTTTGAGGTTAGCCAGGGGTATAATGAAACTCTGTCTCAGAAACAAAGAAAATGTAATTAGCAACAGAGTTATCTTACGGTCAATGAAACCTACTAAAGAAAAAGGTGATAGTGAAAACAGGAAAAGTTATGTTTTAGTTGTGTAGTGCCATATTTGTGAAATGTATTAAAAACAATAGGTCTTAAGGTTATCTTAATTCCCCTTTTTGTCAGCATATTAGCTGGTGTAACTTTATTTTATAAATCAAATGTCATTTTCCTTTGAAAAATTAAATTTTATTTTATGTGTATGGTGTTCTGCCTACATGTATACTTGTGCACCGCACACACACATACACACACACACACACACACACACACACACTGGTGCTAGTGGTGGCCAGAAGAGAGTGTTAAGATTCCCCTGGAGCTGGAGGTGTGCATGATTGTAAACTGCCACGTGAGTATTGGGAATGGAACCTGGGTCCTCTGGAGGAAAAGCCAGTGCTCTGAACCACTGAGTCATATAACGTCATTTGCAATGGTGGATAAATATAAATGAAATCTCTGAAGAGGGAGAAAATGGGGCTTGAGCCGCTGCAGAGCAGGAGGGGTGGCCTTGGGTCTATCCTTGCAATTACTGTGCTTGAACTTTGTCGTTGTACACCCCTGCATTCTCCCCAGTTACCGTCTGAATGTGCCCTGTAAACAAGGCCCTCCTTGGCAAGACCTAGGAATACTCTATATTCTGTTCCACGTCGTCGGGATCACTATCTTAAGCCTAGCACACGCGTATCTCAAGCTTAGCACCGACTTCAAATTCTTTCTCCACACTGGCTTTGCTCTAGTTCTAGTAAACTCTATCCTCATTTCTAATAAATTCTTTGATGCCAGGTATGGTGATGGCCACCTCTAACCCCAACTTGGGAAGCAGAGTCAGGTGCTTCTCTATGAGTTCCAGCACAGCCTGGTCTACAGAGTGAGTTCTAAGACAGCCAGGGCTGTGTTCTCAGACACAGTATAAAATGAAGGAATGGATGGGTGGATAAATGGATGGATCTATCTTCTTTCCTCAAGCTTCCCTCGAGGCTGGACTTACAGAGCAGCCCACCACCTTCCCAGGGTTAACAGGAATGTATACGCTAAAGCAACGAAAGTTTACAATAACTGCATGTAGGGAAAGAGTTACAACTTTTAATGGCCTTGTTACAACTGCCATTAAAATGTGAGTTCCAGGCTTGTTGGTAGTACCTGAGGTCCCAGCTGGGTTGCCTCTAGTGAAAGCAGTCCCCACAGGTCCCTTATTTGAACCTGGATCCCCAGCTGGAGGGCAGTTTGGGGAGGTGGTTAGAGTTTGAAGACCCACCTTACTTCTAGCTCACTGCCTTGGTCTTTGATTGGAGATGTGAGCTTCCTGCTCTGCCTGCCTCTCTACCATGAAGTACTCCTTTGTTCTGGAACTGCGAGGCACATAAACCCCTTTTCCTTACTCATGTGTGGTCACAGTGGTTTAGCACAACAAACAGAAAAAAAACTAATATACCACCATGGAAGCAAGAAGATGAGCCTGTCTGTGTCTAAGAAAAGAAAGGGAAGGGGAGGGGAGGGGAGGGAAAAAAGTGCAGGTTTGAGTGAGGTGTGGTGGTACCCAAACATAAGTGCAGCTCCTTGGAAAGCTGATGCAGGAGGATCATAAATTTGGAGCCAGCCTGGATAATTTGGCAAGACCCCAGCCTCAAACCTTTAAAAAGCAAGTCATGTTGCACAGCAGTAAGGCACTTGACAAGCCACTGGATTCAATCCCTGGTATAAGGAAGATACCAGCAAATAAAAAGGAAGCAAGTCTCGGGGATGGAGGGGTAGCTCAGGCTAAAAGCATTTGCCTGGCATGTGTGGGGCACTGAGTTTGATTACCTATCACTGAAAATAGTAAAATAAAAAAGAAACACATTTCCAAAGTCGTTGGAAATTTAACAAGTATGTTAGTTACTTTTCTGTTGCTATGATAAACCACCATGACCAAGGAAACTTATCAAAGAAATGGTGTGCTTTGGCTTATGGTCCAGAGGGTCAGAGTTCATGATGGGAAGCCATGGTGGCAGAACAGGAAACTGAGAGCTTGCTCACTCTGAGACCAAGAAGAGGTGGGAAACTGGCTAGGGTGTGGTGAGAACTGTTAACTCTCAAGGCCTGCCTCCGAGGACTCACTTTCTCTAACAACTCGATACTTCTAAAGCAGCACCAACCAGGAACCAATCGTTCAAACACGTGAACCCAACAGGGGACATTTTCATCCAAATCACTTCAACAGGTGTTGTGCGTGGTAATCAGCCATGCCTGAATGGGACCCCAATGTGGAATGTTCAGTTTCAGTGTACTTACTGTCTTTATGGTGGGTGGAGATGACAGCCTGGCTCCTATAAGGTCCTGCTGTGACACACACACACTGGGGAGTAGAGCTAGTATTTATCTCAGGTGACTGATAATTCCAACTTACTACTTTTTTTTTTCTTAAAAGCCCAAACTTCTAGGTTCATTACAGTTGATCATCAGACCTTGTCATAAAGAAACAGAGGAGTTAAGAGTATCTTTTTCTTATATGCAGTTTAAATTCAACACCTAGAGTTTAAATGGTGGGTTGGGATTATGCCAATGATACATTGGCCACTTCATATATTTTTCTTCCCTGAATCTAAGTGCTCTTTTTCAATACCTCACTGAAAGACAATTCTTATGCATAAAATATGTACCTCCAGTTGTGTCTGAAGTCTTAATACCAATTTAGTTTGAAAAAAGAGACCAATGAGCTATGATGAAACCTAGACTGTGTTAATCACCCATCCTTTAGAACGGTGTCCATCAAGTTCTTGTCAGTACTAATACTTGTAAGCTATTAGTATAATAAGCCTATTTTTTCTTTTATTCAGATTACAGTTTTGCCTTTTGCTTTTGATATTTCTAGAATCTAGAGAAAGGATGGTGTTTGGTTATTACTGCCTAACAGGTGACAAAGTCCAAAAATATCGATTCAGTGATTTGTTCATGGTTCTACTGTCACTAGGATAGTCCCGACCTCAGCTAACACCCTCACAATGCAAAGACTTATGGATCTAACAGAATTTTCAACTCCACGAAGCCTTTTCCCTCTTCCATGTCCCTGCCTTTGAAGTTAATCTTCTAGGCTCAGCTCACATCGTATCTTCCCAGTACCTCACCAGTCTGGCCTTTCATGTACTAAAATTCAGGGAGCAAATGTTACCCTTGCAGGAGTTCTCAGTGGCCACCACGATCTCCGAGAAGGTCCTCAGCAAATCTGAGTCACACGGACCCCAGCTCTTTCGGTAACTCAAGCCAAAATACCTTTGAGCAGTGTGATTCGTTTTTATATTTTATTGCTTCAAATGCTTCAAACTATGGGAAATCTTTGGTAAAAATAAAAACAATAAAATGTTCACAATAACTTTACACCAAGCATTGCACAACAGTGGTCTTCAATACATGTGAGACACAGGAATGTTCAGAATCCTCAGTGAGGAGATTAACTGTACAATATTCAGAGCTTGTCATTTAACAACAAAACGGTTTCATAAATATTTAAAATATTTCCTATGTTCTTATCACATATTAACATTTTAAAGTCTGTTTTCTATTGCCTACCACGGCATCCGTCCTCCTCCCTCTGACTCTGCTCACTTCACATAAAGCTAGAGGGAGGCGTGGAACTAAGAGTCAACAGGTTCTTGTCAGGCCCTCTGTGCAAAAGAGGAAAATGTTTAATGTCTATTTTTACACAGACATTTCTCTGGCGGTTGCTGTGCGGTCTCAGACTTGCCCTGCTTTGAATTGATCCAGGTGAGCCCTCAGCTCAGGACAGAGCTCTGTCAGTAGCAGCTCCATCAGGACCTGCCCAGAAAGAAAGGCAAAGAAAAGGCTGTAAGGGCAGACTCAAAATGTCTGTCTGTCTGTCTGTCTGTCTGTATGTATGTATGTATGTATGTATGTATGGGAGAACTGTCTACTGAGACTTGAGATCATCCTCAGTAGACAGGTGGTTCCCAAAAGGAGATCAGACTACACAAACCCGATCTGTCCCATGGGCCATTAGACACAGCCGACTGCCTGTCATGTATTGGTACTTATTCTTTGTTTTGTTTTAATTTTTTGAGATAATATGTCATGTAGTCAGCATGGACCTCTTTCTGCTTCTGAGCGTGTGGACTGTAGGCATGTATCCATGCCTAGCTGATGTTAATTCTAATCAGAAAAATGAACAGAAGACAGCCTCTTTGCTGAAATAACAGATAGCACACAGTCATGCAGAGATGTTAACTCAGACGCTGACAGACTGTCTGCAGAGCACTGCCGTGTCCCCTCACACTCTCAGTCAAATGAGAGGACAGACAGAACATATAACAAACACATAATATATAACAAACAGGCTCAGGGCTAAAGGTAATCAAGGTACCTCAGAAAGTGAGGGACTGAGTTATGCTAACGTGCAAACAACAAAGTACAACCTGAGGAGGTGTGACCAGTGTGTGTGTGTGTGTGTGTGTGTGTGTGTGTATGTGTGTGTACTCACGTATAACAGGTGCTTGTTCGCCTTGGCTTCCTGCAGTGCCTTGAATATTTTGATTATACCATGGCGGGCATTTTGCTGTCCAACAAGGCTCTGAAGTGTATCTGGGAAAAGAAACATGTCCTGTGGCACTGCTGAGAGTTGGACCAGCGCTGTGCACGGGCTAGGAATGTTTGTTACCTTCCCTTGCCTGAGATAAAACACTCTTGATGAAGCAGTGGAGGGAGAAAGGGTTTATTTTGGCTGCCACAGCAGCCAGAGCCAATCGGCTGAAGACACTGATTCACAGTCAGGAGGCTGAGAGGGCAGAGGCTGGTGCTTAGCCGCTGTCTCCTGCAAAAGAGGACCTTACCCCACAGAAGAGCACCACTAACACTTAGGGTGGGTCTCCCTATCTCAATGACCTTATCCAGATAATCTCCCACGGGCATGCCCAGAGGCCATGCCTCTTAGAGATTCCAGCTCTGGTCAAGTTGACAATTTGCTGGCAAAAGTTTTGTATCTAGAGATCTGAAAAACTCGTTTCTGCCCTCAGGTGAAACTGTACAAAACACAGAAAGCAAACATGCAGCCTGCCAGACTTAACTGGCTAGTCGTCGCCTTCAACGTTTAAAACAAAAGTTTTAGAATTTTTTTTCTTTTTTTACCAAAGAACATTTTTGAAGGCTATGGTTTTAGCATTTGCTATTACTTGTTTAGTAATTAAAATGTACATGTGTTTTAAAGCACATTTCTAAAGTTTCATGGTAACCTTTAGCTTGATCTCTAAAGCATAAAGTATGAATTTAGCTCTAAGCATTTCTGAAATGAAAAGTTCCACATCTCTGAGCAGGCGATGAGAAGCAGCGTCCTGGGGGTACAGGGAAGCCCCCAATGGTGACATTCTCAAACCTCACCTGGAATGTTTTCAAGCAGCTTTTGCTGCGCCCTCTGCTTTGTTTCCTGGCTTTGTGCTTCGCTTCTGATCCGTGTTGGAGGCGCCAACTTCCCACTTGGCCAGAAAGCGTCCCGGAAAGTACTAATGTAGTAAACTAGCATCTGCTCGCTGAATATCCAGTTCACAGTGTCCCTGATTTGCCTTTGAAGAGATAAATATTGAGTGGATGAAGTTTTAAAAAACCAGATACTGTGTTCTTAGACGGCATTTGTCAATGGGTGGGTTAAAATACAGCCTGGGCTAAATGTCTGATGAATAATTATTTTATAACTGCAGTGATGAAAGTTAGTGTTTGTTCTGGCAATACTAGATGATCAACTCCTCCCTGATAATGTTAGAAAACTAACATTACTTTCTGATTCTTTTTCTTCTTATTTTTTATTTGAGAACCTCACACACACCTAGAATATGGGGTTCACATTTTATGGCACCCTCTTTTCCCAATCAATATAGACAAGAAGACTGAGATTTGTCTGAGGATTTAGCTCCTCCTGCACATTAATTATTTCTTCATGACCCTTATAAATTGGAAGTATGAGCCCACTTCCTGACACTGATGAAAAGGAACCTGCCCTTGGGCCCTAAAGTCCTAAAGGAGAACCATGCTTTTTTACTGGCCCTCCTAGAGAGACTAGGCAGAAAGTCCTGGGAAAAATACTGTGACCAAGAGAAAGCACCTTATGCTCATTGGCAAGGAGCAAGGACACCTTTCAAAGATGAAGCACTATCAAGTCAACTCCAAGGGTCACGGGCATGAATCCTGGGCTGGGCATCCGTGACCTGTGCAGCTGTGCAGAGTGGCTTTTACCGAGGTCAGACTCCTATCCCACATACGTCAAACTTTAACCATCCCCAGGCTGCAGACAAGTTACAGAACCCAGAAGTAGCTGTCAGGCTGATAACGGTGAGTGACTGGAAAGGAAAAGGATCACCCTCGGCTAGCAGGCCCAGAAGGACCTGAAATCACACGCATTATTGAATTCCAACAGTAACCAGAAAGCTCTTCAGGAGCCCGACGTCTCAGCCAGACTTAAGTGTAAGCAAGGGTTTTGTGATATCTGCCTTTGAATGGATGTTCCAAGCTCATCACTTCATACACAGTTATGAATTAATTTTGAAAAAGGATTAAGGGGCTGGAGAGATGGCTCAGCGGTTAAGAGCACCACTTGTTCTTCTGAAGGTCATGAGTTCAAATCCCAGCAACCACATGGTGGCTCACAGCCATCCGTAAGGAGATTTGATGCCCTCTTGTGGTGTGTGAAGACATCTACAATGTACTTACATATAATAAATAAATAAATCTTTAAAAAAAAAAGGATTAAACTCTGAGTCAAGCTGAGACGTTACCTGTTCCACAGTGAAAAACCAAACATGACCAAACATGATGCAGCTCAAATCTAGACGAAGAAAATAATGGATCTGTTTAAAAGGACCCTGTCTTAAAGAGTGGCCAACCCCTGTCTGTCTTCCTGAGAAAACCAAAGCTCTCTACACATTGGTTTTTGTAGTTTTGCTTTGGGTTAACCACTTGCACTCCATGAAGAAATTTCAATTTGTGACTGAACATTAGGCGACTCTTAGGAAACATCAGAGCCTAAGTATTTTCTTTTGATCAACCGAAAGCTTTTGAAGCAAATCAAGTGTGTGAGAGCATGGTAGATTCAAGACAAGAGGCTGACAAACACTATGACTAGATGTGCTGGCCTCTGTGGAAGGCAAACACAGCACATACCAGAGGCTCCGCCATCCCGCCATGCAGCAAGTCCACCCGCATGGCCAACCTGAACGTTTCCTACAAGAGGCCCCTCAGGCTCCGCGCAGTAGCTCACCACTCACAGCCAAGGCTGCTCCTTTTGTGAGCAGGAGCCAGTGTGAGTAGAGGAACACAGAAGAGCACACGACTTGTTGAATCTGACAAGGAAAATACATTAGCAAGCTCAAGTATGAGGGGGAAGAAGGCGCCTGGGACTTTCTTCAACTAAAACCTGTCAATACTAATGAAGTTTTCCTAAGATATAAAAAAAGGCATTAAATGGGCTCTTCCTTCAATCCAAGGACACTAAGTAAACTAAGCAAGCCTCTGACAGACAACTTGAACTATTTTTTTTTTTTTACTTTTAGAAATAAAACAGAAGTAAATGTTTGTTGTGACCACCAGGAAAGCACATTCTACATATAAATCATCAAAAAATTAAGCTCTCCTTATAGTATTTCCTGAAAGAACGGTATAAGTTTTCATAATACAGCTGTCATTAATGTCTCACCAATGTTCAACATGATTGTTCACTTGGAAAACCAATACGTTCACCTCAAAACTTACTTTCCTATAATATGCAAACTGGCTTACATTTAGACATTCACTCACTCTTCTATTCTGCAGAAAATATTAACGCTACACTCTTTCAGTTATTTTATTTTGAACAGTTATTTTAAAGAACTTGGCAACAGCAGCTGTCAGTTCCAGATAGAGACAACGTGAGAGGGCGAGGTCACTGGACACGAAGCCAGGTTAGCTCTAGAGAGCAGCACGGTGAGCTCAGGAAGCCATGCTGTCTCTTCTCCTGACTCCTTCCCACTGAGATGGCACTAAGTGATCTCTGAGCGGGCTCAGGACAGCAGCTTCCTACACACCCTGTTTGCTCTGACTGCTGTGGAGGGCATGCTCTCACAGCTGTGAGCAACACCAATAGCTTCTTAGCAAGTAATGGTGGCTGACCATGCCTTCTCATGAAGGTCCAGAGCTTTTGTGAATGAACGCCCAATGTGGAGCCCTTTATGGACAGCTCCAAATTGCCCTATGGGAGATTACTTATGCAAATGCTTTATATGAATGGATACCCTGATGCAGTTTAGACTCTACTAAGGACTTTGTAGACACAGCCCTCCACCATGGATGTCGTCCACACATGAAGAACTGACATTCTAATGCTACTTCAATTCTAAAAGTGAATGCTGGAACTAGCTCGAACGTTTGTCAGAAAGTCAGAATTTGCTTCCTCACCAGCCTCAGCATTGTGTCAGAATCAAAATACAAAGGAAGGACACTTCTCCTTAAATCCACTGGCTGCTGTGCCATAGGTAATTCAATATTCAAAGGGTAATGGTAATTTTAAACAACTCACTTGTTGATGGTTCTTCCAAACGTGACCTGAACGAGAGCAATTAATGTTCTTCGCACCCATTTAAACACTGAAATATAAGCCAGAGGAGAACATTTATTACAGGATAGTACAAGCATCACAATTTCACAGCTCAACAAGGACTAGAATCTACGTCAGTCTGAATCTAGGCACTGATCACAGAATCCACTTTCTGGAGACTGGTCTGAATTAGCACACTCCTGCTCAGGAAACACTGACCAAGGTTTCATTCTTCAGTAGGCAAACAAAGAGGTGAGATTATTTAATTTTAATATAAATTTTAATTATAATTTTAAGAGGATTTTGCCCCCTCTCTGTTCTTCTGCCTACAGAGGAGCTGAAATAATACTTTACTTCCTATGCCCTGGGCTTCTGAGAGCATGGCTGGATTCCACAGCACACAGCACAGTTCCTGTTGTAGATTTCTGCTTCCAATTTTTTAATAGAGAATTTTCAGTGAGAAATGTGTGTATTCGCATGTTGACAGACGTGGTCATATGTGACTGACATGCTGCCTGTTCCCTTGGAGCACTCTAGTCCGTTCAGCACAGTGGACTTTTAGATCTTGTGTGTTTAAATGGGGACAAGAAACGAGAAGTTTAAGACCAGAGTCCTGAATAGTCTGTGAAGTATGTGAATTCTTTCCCTGCAACACCTTCAGAGCAGCTCCGCATACATCACCTTGATGGACCTCAGGACCCTCCCTCATCTGGAAGAGGATGAGATTAGAGTGGCCTGTTTTACTCTGTCCCTGTGGTGTTTGATAGGAATGCCCCCACAGAACCATGTGCTTGAATGTTTAGCCCATAGGGAGTAGCACTTTTGGGAGGTGTGGCCTTGTTGGAGAAGGTGTGGCCTTACTAGAGTAAGTATGTCACTGTAGAAGCAGGCTCGAGGTATTCTATGCTTAAGCAGTGTGACACAAGTTTTCTGCAGCCTGCAGATCAAGGTATAGAACTCTCAGCTCCTTCTCAAGCACCATGTCTACTTGTGTGCTACCATGCTTCCCATCATGATGATAACAGAGTAAGCCTCTGAACTGTAAGCCAGCCCCAATTAAATGTTTCCTTTTATAGGTGCTGCTTTGATCATGGTGTATCTTCACAGCTTTGAAACCCTAATTAAGACAGTCACTAAGGGTATTTTATGTGCATGAGGAGTTCTACCTATCATAACTTCTATTATTAACATAGAGACATTTTATAAATGTAGAATAATAATGTAAGCCAAAAATGGAAAAAATAATATTTTTATGTTCATAAATTTTAATATAAACCAAGTTTTAAAAATTCATATTACCATCTCTAGCCCCTGAATGTTTGGCTACTAACACAGGAAGAAATGAAAAACACAGACTCGGCAACAATGGAGCCAACAGTTCAGGCCATCTGGATCTATCAGGGAAAATTAAAAGGAATAAATTCCCAAGATCCTCTCCAAGGGTGATCACACAACTGTCATAGTCCCAGCACTAGGCCAAAGGCTCTGAGGGCATTCCTAACTTCTGAATGACTCTCAAGGCCTAGTTACAAACATAACCACCCCCAAATAAAAGTCAAGCCTTGGATTCAGATCCATGCTTCAGAGACGCCTGGACGCTCTGTATGGGATTTTCTGGAATAGTACCAAGTATGTAGAGATGTTTATTTTAGGCTGGCCTTTAGACTAGAATGAACATTTCTGTTCATGACGATAGCTTTGCTTGGCCTTTCTAGGTCAGGAGAGAGGATGTTCATAGCCAGCGGGTCTGGTCACAAATGCCTGACAGTTGAGGGGTTTAAAATAAAATTCTGCCTTACTAGGTCCTTCTGTATACCAAACACAAAGAGGAAGCAGACATTTGCTGAATTCCCTCCCCTCGCTGGGTCTCCTCACTCTAGTACTAGTCCTGTCCATCCTCATTCCCAGCCCCCACCTGCCCAAATGACCCCTTGATCCTATTAAAGTCATGTCTGTTCTAAGCACAGAGGCAGCTGCAGCCGCCTGAGGTGTCTGCTGATGGCAAATGCATCCTGTCTCGTTATCAAGGCGTTCTATTTATTCCTCTCGGAAATGTCACTGACAAAACCAAACATGCTCTACGCAGACGTTCATGAGAGGGAACAGGCTAAAGTGCCAGCATTTGGAGCCCTGTGAAGGCTGTGACTGGCTGACACCGTCACAAAGTGTTGTCATCTCTTGGAGTTTATGGAGAGAGGCTACAAGGTAGGATGCCGCACTCTCATTGTTCACAACTCTGCAGGAAATGGGAAGACACAGAGTTATGGGCAAGATTTCACTGAAGAAGGAAAGACAGACTGCTTTCGTAATACCATTGTTTTCTGATGATACTGAATCAAGTTAAAGATCAGAGACTATCTTAAAAGAATACATTACAGAACACATTACAATACATAAAGAATAAATTACAACAAGGCTAAAAAATTTTTTTCATCTGGCAAACTGCCAGGGGTCTGCCTGAGCCCAGAACCTGAATACATAGGTGATTCGTCTGCTAATCAGCTTGTCGTGGGGCCTGTGTCCTACGTGGGGATCAGCAAAGGGAGTGACTCCCCGCCGCCATCTTCGCTCCATGACAGAGTAGTTGGGGAGCACCTGGTTCACTGAGACAACCCAAGTATAACATTGCTTGGGGCAAGACTCAGCAGGGCTCCAACAGCACAAAAGAGGAAGGCAGCACATCAGCAATCTGTGCCAGGGGAAACCCAGTCATCCAGTGCCACAGAAATAGACTTGCAGGCCCACAGGAGGTTGAAGCACCAGCCAGTGACAATAAGACCAACTAACACCAGTGAGAACTAGATGGCTAAAGGCAAACATAGGAATGTTACTAACAGAAACCAAGGCATATGGCAGCATCTGAACCCAATTCTCTAACAACAGCAAGTCCTGGGGATACATCAACACACCAGAAAAACAAGAGTTGGATTTAAAATCACTGGTCATGATGCTGTTAGAGGAACACATGAAGGACATAAATAAATCTCTTAAAGAAATTCAGGAGAAAAATGATCAAAAGTTAGAAGCCCTTGCAAAGGAAACACAAAAATCACTTAAAGAAATTCAGGAGAATATGGGTCAAAAGATAGAAGCCAATAAGGAGGAAATGCAAAAATCACTTAAAGAAATACAGGAGAACTTTGGTCAACAGGCAGAAATCATGAAAGAGGAAACAAAAATCTCTTAAAGAATTACAGGAAAACACAAATAAGCAAGTGAAGGAGCTCAGCAAAAACATCCAGGATCTAAAAACAGAAGTAGAAACAACTAAGAAATCGCAAAGGGAGACAACTTTGGAGATAGAAAACCTTGGGAAGAAATCAGGGGCCATAGATGCAAATATCAACAACAGAATACAAGAGATAGAAGAAAGAATCTCAGATGCCAAAGATACCATAGAAACCATGGACTCAACAGTCAAAGAAAATGCAAAATGCAAAAAGCTTGTAATCCAAAACATCCAGGAAATCCAGGACACAATGAGAAGGCCAAACCTAAAGATTATAGGCATAGATGAGAGTGAAGATTTACAACTTTAAGGGCCAGCAAATATCTTCAACAAAATTATGGAAGAAAACTTCCCAAACCTAAAGAGAGAGATGCCCATGAATATACAAGAAGCCTACAGAACTCCAAACAGACTGGACCAGAACAGAAATACCTCCATCACATAATAATCAAAACTCCAAATGTACTAAACAGAGAAAGAATACTTAGGGCAGTAAGAGAAAAAGGGCAAGTAACATATAAAGGAAGACCTATCAGAATTACACCAGATTTCTCACCAGAGATCATGAAAGCTAGAAGATCCTGGGCAGATCTCACGCAGACTCTAAGAAAACACAAATGCCAGCCAAAACTACTATACCCAGAAAAACTCTCAATCACTATAGATGGAGAAACCAAGATATTCCATGACAAATCAAATTTACACAATATCTTTCCAGAAACCCAGCCCTACAAAGGATAATAGGGGGGAAAACACCAATACAAGGAGGGAAACTATACCCTAGAGAAAGCAGGATAATAACCTTATTTCATCAAACCCAACAGAAGATAACCTCACAAGTATAAAATTAACATCAAAAATGATAGGAAGAAATAATCACTATTCCTTAATATCTCTTAACATCAATGGACTCAATTCACCAATAAAAGATATAGACTAACAGACTGGATACATAAACAGGACCCTACATTTTGCTGCATACAGGAAACTCACCTCAGTGTCAAAGACAAAAACTACTTTAGAGTAAAAGGTTGGAAGACAATTCTATAAGCAAATGGTCTCAGGAAACAAGCCGGAGTTGCCATTCTAATATCTGATAATATTGACTTTCAACCTAATGTCATCAAAAGAGAGATGGAAGGACACTTCTTGCTGGTCAAAGGAAAAATCCACCAAGAAGAACTCTCAATCCTGAACATCTATGCTCCAAATGCAAGGGCACCATCATTCATAAAAGAAACTTTACTAAAGCTCAAAGTACACATTGCACCTAACACAATAATTGTAGGTGACTTCAATACCCCACTCTCCTCAATGGACCAATCAGGAAGACAGAAACTAAACAGGGACACAGTGAAACTAATTGAAGCTTTGGACCAATTGGATTTAGTATGTGTATATATATATATATATATATATATATATATATATATATATATAACTTTTTATCCCAAAGCAAAAAAATATACCTTTTTCTCAGCACCTCATGGTACCTTCTCCAAAATCGATCATAGAGTTGGTCACAAGACAGACTTCAACAAATATAAGAAGATTGAAATAATCCCATGCCTCCTATCAGATCACTATGGAGTAAAAGTGGTTTTTAACAGCAACAAAAACAACAGAAAGCCCACATACACATGGAAACTGAACAACATTCTACTCAATGATACCTTGGTCAAGGAAGAAATAAAGAAAAAAATCAAAGACTTTTTAGAATTTAACGAAAATGAAGGCACAACATACCCAAATCTATGGGACACAATGAAAGCAGTGCTAAGAGGAAAACTCATAGCTTTGAGTGCCTCCAAAAAGAAACTGGAGAGAGCATACACTAGAAGATTAACAGCAAAGCCCTGGAACAAAAAGAAGCTATTTCACCCAGGAGGAGAAGAAGACAGGAAATCATCAAACTCAGGGCTGAAATCAATCAAGTAGAAACTAAGAGAACCATACAAAGAATCAACAAAACCAGGAGTTGGTTCTTTGAAAAAATTAACAAGATAGATAAACCCTTAGCCAGACTACCCAAAGGGCACAGAGAAAGTATCCAAATTAACAAACTTAGAAATGAAAAGGGAGATATAACAACAGAAACTGAGGAAATTCAAAAAATTATCAGATCCTACTACAAAAGCCTATACTCAACACAACTGGAGAATCTGGAGGAAATGGACAATTTCTTAGACAAATACCCTAACCCCTAAAGAAATAGAAGGAATCATAGAGAGCCTTCCAACAAAAAAAAGCACAGGACAAGATGGCTTTAGTGTAGAATTCTATCAGACCTTCAAAGAAGACTTAATACCAATTCTCTTCAAACTATTCCACAAAATAGAAACAGAAGGAACACTACCCAACTCGTTCTATGAAGCCACAATTACGTTGATACCAAAACCACACAAAGATCCAACAAAGAAAGAGAACTTCAGGCCAATTTCCCTTTTAAATATCCGATGCAAAAATACTCAATAAAATTCTTGCCCACCGAATCCAAGAACACATCAAAACGATCATCCACCATGATCAAATAGGCTTCATCCCAGGGATGCAGGGTTGGTTCAATATATGGAAATCCATCAATGCTATGTACTACATAAACAAACTCAAAGAAAAAAAACCACATGATCATTTCATTAGATGCTGAAAAAGCATTTGACAAAATTCAGCATCCTTTCATGCTAAAAGTCTTGGAAAGGACAGGAATTCAAGGCCCATACCTAAACATCGTTAAAGCAATATACAGCAAACCAGCAGCCAGCATCAAACTAAATGGAGAGAAACTTGAAGCAATCCCACTAAAATCAGGGACTAGACAAGGCTGCCCCCTCTCTCCATATCTTTTCAATATAGTTCTTGAGGTACTAGCTAGAGCAATTAGACAACATAAGGAGATCAAAGGGATACAAATTGGAAAGGAAGTAGTTAAACTATCACTATTTGCAGATGATATAATAGTATACTTAAGTGACCCAGAAAACTCTACCAGAGAACTCCTACAGCTGATAAACAACTTCAGCAAAGTGGCTGGTTATAAAAATCAATTCAAGCAAATCAGTAGCCTTTCTATACTCAAAGGATAAGCAGACTGAGAAAGAAATTAGGGAAATGACACCCGTCACAATAGCCACAAACAATATAAAGTATCTTGGGGTGACTCTAACCAAACAAGTGAAAGACCTATATGACAAGAACTTCAGATATCTGAAGAAGGAAATCGAAGAAGACCTCAGAAAATGGAAAAATCTTCCATGCTTGTGGATTGGCAAGATTAATATAAGTTAAAATAGCCATCTTGCCAAAAGCAATCTACTGATTCAACACAATACCTATCAAAATCTCAACTCAATTCTTCATAGAGTTAGAACGAGCAATTCTCAAATTCATGTGGAATAACAAAAAACCCAGGATAGCTAAAACTATTCTCGACAGTAAAAGAACTTCTGGAGGAATCAACATCCCAGACCTCAAACATTACTACAAAGCAATAGTGATAAAAACTATATGGTATTGGTACAATGACAGGCAAGTGGATCAATGGAATAGAATTGAAGACCCAGAAATGAATCCACACACCTATGGTCACTTGATCTTTGACAAAGGAGCTGAAAACATCCAGTGGAAAAAAGATAGCCTTTTCAACAAATGGTGCTGGTTCAATTGGAGGTCAGCATGCAGAAGAATGCGAATTGATCCATTCTTATCTCCTTGTACTAAGCTCAACTCCAAGGGGATCAAGGACCTCCACATAAAACCTGACACACTGAAACTAATAGAAAAGAAATTGGGGAAGAACCTTGAGGACATGGGCACAGGGGAAAAGTTCCTGAACAGAACACCAATAGCTTACGCTCTAAGATCAAGAATTGACAAATGGGACCTCATAAAATTACAAAGTTTCTGTAAGGCAAAGGACACTGTCAAAGGGACAAAACAGCAACCAACAGATTGGGAACAGATCTTCACCAACCCTAAATCAGACAGAGGGCTAATATCTAATGTATACAAAGAACTCAAGAAGGTAGATCCCAAAGAACCAAATAACCCTATTAAAAAGTGGGGTCCAGAGCTAAACAAAGAATTTTCACATGAAGAACTTCAGATGGCTGAGAAGCACCTTAAGAAATGTTCAATATCATTAATCATTGGGAAATGCAAATCAAAACAACCCTGAGATTTCACCTCACACCAGTCAGAATGGCAAAGGTTAAAAACTCAGGAGACAGCAGGTGTTGGCAAGTATGTAGAGAAAGAGGAACACTCCTCCACTGCTGGTGGGGTTGTAAGATGGCACAACCACTTTGGAAATCAGTCCGGCGGTTCCTCAGAATTCTGGGCATGACACTTCTGGAGGACCCTGCTATACCTCTCCTGTGCATCTACCCAGAGGATTCCCCGCCATGCAATAAGGACACATGCTCCACTATGTTCATAGCAGCCTTATTTATAATAGCCAGAAGCTCGAAAGAACCCAGATGTCCCTCAATGGAGGAATGGATACAGAAAATGTGGTATATTTACACAATGGAATACTACTCAGCAATTAAAAACAATGAATTCCTGAAATTCTTAGGCAAATGGTTGGAACTGGAAAATATTATCCTAAGTGAGGTAACCCAATCACAAAAGAATACATATGGAATGCAATCACTGATAAGTGGATTTAATTAGCCCAGAAGCTCTGAATTCTCAAGACACAGTTAGCATATGAAATGATACTCAAGAAGAGGAAAAGAGAGGGCCCTGGCTCTGAAAAGAAATACAAATAATTCTATCTGCCTCTGAATCCACCATTGTAGGGGAGTGCCAGGACAGGGAAATGGGCAGGGGGAGGGGAGTGACTAGGAAATAGGTGAAGGGAAGAGGGCTTATAAGACGATGGGGAGGGGGGAACCGGGAAAGGGGAAAGCATTCGGAATGTAAAGAAAGAATATAGAAAATAAAAATAAAAATAAAAAAAATTTTCATCTGAAAGAGTTTAATATTTGAATGCTATTATATCAAGGTCATTTCTAAAGCAATTTAACTAGCCTCCATTTCTAAAGTTTATTTAAGCTCTAACTTTAGTTATTGAAATTATTGTATACTCAACCTTCATATATTATAAATCATATATATTTATGATATGTGATATATATACAAAACACTACCCTGGCATCAAAAGTGCACCTTTAATCACCAGCTATACAAATCACTTTCTGAGTAACTTTTGGTGTTGAAACAATGAAACCATACTGAGTCACATGAAAAGAGTTCAAACACTATCTCTGTTTTAATTCAGAGGAGCACAATGCTAAGTACACCAGGAACCCAAGTTTCAGAAATACAAATAATTCTATCTGCCCTAAGGCTGTACCTTCAGCACCAAGGATGAAGTCTAACACCTAAAGTGTCTTTAAGGTATGTCTTAGATGAATGAACACATAGGTACAAATACATCAAATGCACACCAGAGCAGAGCAATCATCAATAAATCCCACTGCCCATCCAAGAGACTTACTTCCTCGAAGTTCGAAAATCTCCCCGATCAGCATGAAACACGGCTCAGCCAAGGCATCCTTCTTCCCGTCCACATCATCCCCGTAATCGGACAGGTCGCTGTCTTCTTCTATCTCCTCCTGGGGATGGGCAGCATCGCAGGCAGCAGGTCATGGACCCAGGAAAAGGCAGTCGAGTCAAGTACAGACTCCAAGTGCCCGCTTGTACTCTACCCTTACTCCACCCCTGCCCACCGTCAGGGGCAGCCTGACTCTACAGCCAGATTCAAAGCCAGAAATAAGCTAACTGGAGCTGGGGCTGGGGGTGGGGAGGGGATGGGGGAACACTCTTCAAATAATCAGGGAATTGTAATACAGTTTCCCAAAGATGATGAGATGCTTTTTTGCATTTTGAAAGACTTTTAACCAAGATGGTTAATTCAAGGCTCTTAAAAATATGTGCATTTTAAAGTAATTGAGGTATTTTTAAAGTTCTGCTTCAAGTATCTACCATACACTTTAGCTAGTCTCACTTCCTGATCTACATATTTCAATTTAAACCTCATGCATCAGGCACCAGGCTGGTGCACATGAGTGCAGTGAGGGCCAGACTCTCAGTGGCTGACAGTGGTCTGCGGATGACATATGCAGAACTGGCAGTTTTCACAAGGCAGGATGAAGTGCTGCCCAAACACTAGGCAGTGAAAAGACAGACAGCTGGAGATTGTTATTCTAGTGTCTTCACAAAAACCAAATCTGAAAGTATTAATTCCAGAGCCAGAAATGGGTTATGTCTTGTTGGGCCCCTAGCCAGAGAGGCCCTGCAGACACTCCCTGAGCACCACAGGCTATTGCCACAGCTATTGTTTATTCACCACAACTTGATGGTAAAGCCCTGTTGCTGAAGACCACATGTATGCCCCTGACACAGAGAAGCTGAGCTGGTACCTGACCTGAAGCTTCACCACTACTGACTAAAGTTTACTGTGTCAGAAGATCCTCTGTATGACACCAAACAAGAACGGGAATCATCAGCTACGAACCTGAGATCTACAACAGTAACCTGCCTGCAAGACAGACTAGTACAACAGCACTACAGCTGTTAAGAGAAGAGCCAACCCATTTTTAAAAGTTGGATTTAAGGCCCACTCCATGAGATGGAACTTGTATCTGACACTGCTTAGGAACCTCTCAGAGTAGATATAGATCATGGGTCTAGGAGAAAACCTACTATTATTATTAACTAAAAAAAAAACAGCAATGAAATGACTGCTAGTGAGAGATTTGTGCATTACTCTTCCCTATCAGAGAAGCTCCTTCTTGCAGTAGATGGTGATTAACAGAGAGCTATGACTGGACAGCGCAGAGAGTGAGAGAGTTGGAGCACTCAGCCCTTCATGAAATCCTTCTCAAGGCTCAGGGAACTAGGGCTTTGTTGGTTGGTTGGTTTGGAAAGGGTGATGCTGGGTGAGGAAGGCAGAGGGGAGGATCTGGAAGGACTTGGGGAGGGAGAAAATATGATCAAAATATAGCATATGAAAATTCTTCGTTAAAAAGAAAGCTGAGGTTGCAAAACCAGGCTCAAGACTAATTATGGGATGCCGGGTGTTATCTGATGAGCAGCCCACAAGTTTCTTGGATGTGCAGGAGTCGTCTAAAACTCAGCTTCCCACTGGTCCAGGGGTACTACAGAGGGGCTGAGGAAGGTGAGCACTGAGAAGCAACTACAACAATTACTTTAGAGAACAATTTCATAGTGGCCTATATATCAGGAACTCATTCCTAATACAGGGTACAGAAGAAAGCCAGCCAGGTCAAAGCAGACATGGAGGAAGGAGGTTTTAGAGGAGCCCCAGAGACAGGGGGCTGGCTCACACTGAGACTGAGTAGAGATGTGGGCCTTTCGCTCTTGCTCATGGTTACTCTCTCCGTGCAAACTCAACAAGCCGATTCTGATAAAGAAGCAGAGTTTGGAGGCCAGTCTCTTCTAATTTGCTAGACAGCTAGACAAGGGCTGCAGTGTTTGTGCACACTTTAAGCCTGAGGTTCAGAATATGAGACTGAGTATGTTTGCTGTCTCTCCAGCAACTGCTCTGCCACACACACTGCCGCCTGGTTCTTCCCGATTCTACATACTCCTGTCCGAGGACGAACTTCAGCCCTACCCTGCCGTAGCATTGGCACTATCTTCCAGAAGCTGGCGACAGGCGCCTGGCAGTCCAGGCCAGTGACCTGCCCACTATCCCACGGACACACGCTCTCCCGAGCCCTCAGCCCAGCTTCTTCCCTGACGGCCTTTGCTCTGCTCCCCATCCTGAGGACGCTGCTGTGACGGCACCCACCTGTCATTTATCCTCCTATTATCTGCATTGTAATTCTTCCAAGTGACTTAGTCGAAAATGTGAACGTGATCGTGGAAAGCAGACGCATTTGCCTTCTAGCAAGCATCTCTTCTTTCAAACAAGCTTCAGAAAGCTACGAGCCTGACTAGACCGGTGGGGCTTCCCTCTGGACTACTCACCTCCTGATGGGAGAAGAAGTCACGAGGAAGTTTTTCCAAAAATGAAGACAGTGAGAAGGAGGTTTTTTTCCCCTGTACATCAATGACCTTGAGGTAGTCAGGAGAAGGGCTCAAAAAGGCATAAAGTGCTTCACTCTGGAACAGTCTTTCATCTGAAAGCAGGTTCTGTGGAGGAAGGAGGAGGAAGGAGGAGGACTGATTACCACACAGCACTGCCTATGGCATGGCCTCACTTTCACCACAGTTCTAAACAAAGCAGGCAAGCAAACCAACAAAGGGCTGCCTTTTCTCAGAAATAAACTATGTCACCTCACTTGTCAGGGGTCTTAACTGCAAGTAAGTGATGGTGCCCGGATAACTGGGAGATGTCCGCAGACATGCTTAGTGATGCTTGATGCAGTGAGAACTCTTATTTTGCATACAACTCAAAGATCTCGAGCTACTGATTTTGTAAGAAAACTTTACTTGTCTGTAACTGACAAACTTAAAATCTGCATATTATACATAGATACCACAAAAGAACCTCTACTGACTGGGTTCTGGTATGGGGGCTTTCTTGCCTAGCAGTGTCACTTCTCTCCAGAGAGCCACTGTTTATATAGCTATGCACCTGCTTACACTGGCCCTTAAGCTCTGAAGTCCTGGAGTTCTGTACATACTTATCTGTCTAGGAGAAAAAACTGAGCATAAGCCAAGGGCTTTGGTTGTTGTGTTGTGTTGTTTTGAGACAGGGTCTTACTATGTAGCCCTGGCTACCTGGAACTCACTATCTAGACCAGACTGGACTTGAACTCACAGAAACCCACCTGCCTCCATCTCCCATGTGCTGGGACTGTGTGCTCCAGACACCCTGTGTAAAATCAAGTTTATGTGTGAGCTAATGTGGCTATCATACAGATTAGCAGTATCTATATATGACTTTTATCCAGTGTCATAAGAGGAAGGGTTAAAAGTAAAGAAACCAAAGGAGGCCATCAGCTGCTGATGAATGATTTGGGGAGGGACAGTCATCTTTAGGGCAGGTATGGGGAAGGGGAGACATGTATGGAATTGACAATATAAACTGGGAGTAGCATGGGAAAACACAGAGCAAACTAGCAAGCTCTTGGGACAGTGATGGTTTAACTCCAAGTAGATCTCACTCTTACACCCAATACTTTCCATTTGCTTACCTGTAAAAACTTATTTAACTGATTTTTTGACTTTTCCAGGAACTTGTGATCTATAGATTTGAAAGGCAGCTTACTGAGAGAAGGCAACTGGACTTTTTTTAAAGAAGGGACACACTGTAGGGGGAAAGATGAAATGTTACTCTTTTAAAACTACATTTTAATCTTAAAGTTTCTAATTACAGTTAGAACAAAGCAAATAGATCTATTCCTCTGTGCCACCCCACCATGACCTTGAACTTGTGATTTTCCTGTCTCAGTGTACCTAAAGCTGGGATTACCGCCATGAATCACCACATCCAGGTTCAATCAGGACCAAATAACCTGAAGGAACAGGTCAGTCCTGTGCACTGGATGGACAAAGACACAGCACACGGCTCATTATGTGGGGCTGGAGCCCAGAACACAAGCTTTTCTACTATACGATGTGTTTCTAACTTCTTCTAGAAAGGAAAGGGAATGGGGAGGGGAAGGGGAAGGAAAACCTAGGTAGAAACTCTAGTAACTGTATCCAAAGACAGACCATAGACTAAATCTATTAGTAGTAATAAGATAACACAACAGGCTCCCTTCTGTGGTGCAGCCGTCCACACGATCAGACCTGTGTTAGACAACAGTGTGTGCTGGTTCACCCTTACCACGGCTCTCAGAGGAGCATGAGGCAGTGAACTGGAAAGCTGCTTCCACTGCTTACAGAGTCACTGGAGAGGGACTCTCAGGAGCAAGTGGACAGGGAGACGTGTCCAGATGGGGGACCACTGTCAACGGCCACACGTGGATTTTATATGCTTTCAGTTGTACAATGCTGTGGGAGGATTACCTTTCCATGTTTCAAGAACATTTATTCTGCAAGCCCATCTTATATCAAACTCCTTTTCCTCTTTTGTTTTTATTAACAAGCTAAGCTTATACTTAGCTTTAGTCATCTTATGCTGAGATAAGTTTGTTTTCCATATTCCTACAGTGACCACAGTCAACCTGTGAAATACGGTAGCAGGACACTCATGTTATGGCCGCCATTCTTTTAAGAGGACTTGGAAAGTTAGCATCTGGAAGTCCTTGCTTAAGAGTGTTAGAAATCACCCCAAAGTTAAAGGAGACAGACACCTTTCATTTGCAAGAGAGAAACCTGAGAGGAAACCATGGCTTCTCTAGTATTAGTTCATTCTAACAAAGAGAAAAATAGCCTTAAAGTTAGGTTGAAATGACTGTGGAGGTTTCACTGCTGCTGTAATAGGAACTTGTCTTCCGTGGAAGGTGGAATTGCCCAGGGAAATGGGGAAAGAACAAACTAGGTTCTAGTCCTGACTTGGCTACTATGCACATACCCTATAAGTCAGTTAAACACTGGAATTAGTTTCCCTCAACTAACAAATACATAAACTGACCTAGATTGGTAGCTTCCAAAAATTTTGACTAAAACACACAACAGGAAATATAAGCTAGTTTACATACCATTATGTACACTTATAATAGCTACATCTATATTATATATCATATATGTAAACAAAAGCAATAAAAGTCTCATTATTACTAACAGCAACAGAATCACTAAAGTATTTTCTGTGTACCACATGGTCTTCTATTTGGTATGTAGCATGTATTCCCTTAATCCTCTCGAGCAGGAAATTGTAGATCTAGGATCCTGGTTGAGCTCTCTGGCTGGGTATTTTCAGCCACTCCACTCTGCTGACTCCAGAGTTTATTCTCCTCTTACTGCTTTGACGCACAGTCTTTAAAGGGTTACAGCAAGCAGCTTCAAATCTACTGGCCCTGGATGACCCCCTGTCCCTTACATCTTTGAAGCTCTATAGCAGTTTATTATGAAACAAGAAAAGCATCTGTCCTAAGTAGACTAGATTGTTTGATCTATGAGTCACTCCCTGATGCCGAGCTGAAATGTGTTTGCACTAGCATCAGGAGCATGCAGAAGAGCAATCCATTTCCCTCTATGAACAGTATGTGCTCTTCAATCTCCTCATGCTCAGAAACTCTACAGCCCCGTGCTCACGAGCCTGTGTCACGAGTATTCATACCTCACTAAGTTTCCGATGTAAATTCTGAAACTCACTGAGCCTTCTTGGGACGGTCCAGTTCTTAGTTTCAACTCCTCCAACTTCTTGTAGATTTACTCTAACAAAGTAACAAGGCATTTGCTCTCCATTCTCTTCTGTCACCTGGAAAAAAAACAAAGAACAAAAAAAACCAAAAGAACCCAGAAACTTAAGTCATGACAGGCAGTTGCTAACGCAACTCTGTCAGCACACAGAGTTCTCCTCTCTGCTCCGCCCTACATGGTGTGCTCAGTGAACCTTGGGATTCTAAGTATGATGGGTTTTACTCTGGCAATGAGACCATGCTGTATAACACCCTGGATCTTAAAATAAGGGGGATTACCTGAAGGTCCAAACCAGAAGAGCCCATGAGACAAGACAGAAAAAGATGTCAGAAAGATTAGAAGTCCAAGAATGAAACCAGCCAGAGAAGAGAGCCAGGACCTCGGGCTTGCAACAAAGGACCCCAAGCCCTGCCAATGACCTGAGGAAGCCTGAAGTGAGTGAATGCTTGGCCTTGTTGTCCCTCAGAATGCAGACACCCTGGCCTGCTGACACAGTAAGCAGAGAACAGTTACTGTGACGGAGGTTCTTCACTGACAATTTTACACAATTCACACACACACACACACACCATGCACGCACACATGAACGGGGATGATTACACCAATTTAAGCCTGAATTAATATCATAAATTAGAGAAGACTCAAAAAGAAAAGCAGAGACACTAGGTTTCATAGGCGGTACACGCACCATGTGAGCAGGATTACTCTTCTACTGTGTAGGTTGGAAGTGGAGGCCCAGACAGAGGAGCCAGCTTTCCGCACATTTGGTTAAGTGGGCCAGGGAAGATTCAAAGGCAGAATCAATCATCTGGCATGATGTCAGCACATGCAACTTACACAGGATTTCCTGTGATCCCTATTTCTACTCCCCAATCTTTATAGTGATCAAGGTATCACAACCACCTCCCAAAATAAGGACTAGAGCCAAGTGCATCTTCGAGAGGAAAGTGCTTCCTGGGGCGTTGCCCCTCCCTCTCTCCAGCTTGCATTTTGAAGATTTTAATATGCTGATGCAGTTCTAAGTACAACCTAACAGGCCTCCTCCTACAGGCAGTACCTTTCGAGTTGATCAACCATTACATTTTTTAAAATGGCATTCCAAAGTTGAGCACAGACTTCCTTAATCCACTGCCTCAGTCTAGGCTAGTGGAGTGCTCACAAATGCCCTCAGGCACCCGATGAGCCTGCACAGGGTTGGACCTACAGAGCAGGTCTTGGAGAACAGCTTAGTATTTGCCACGTCTAGAGTAAAGGACAATTTGAGTGTTAAGCTCGCTCTCATCTGGCCATCAAGCCGCTCAAACAAGGGGAGGTGCATAGCTAAGCCACATTATACCATCACACTCACGAACAACCTTGCTACCTGTCTGAAGTGTGGTGGAGATGACTTGTTTCTTCCAGCCTTCCACATGACTTGGGAGGAGGAAGGCTATTGGCAGTCATGCAGTAAATGCTTAGGAAGCCTTTCCTCCTAAGGAAAGTTACTTTATAGTCAGATGAAAGGGGGTAGAGAAAGAAAGCTAGCTGGGGTGAAAATGATCAAACCACATTACATATGTGTATGAAAATACCAAAATGAGATCCATTATTTTATACAGTTAACATACACTGAGAAAAGAAAAAGAGAAAGCATATCATTCAAACCTCTTGAAGAACCAAGTAACAAGAAAAAAATATTATTAAAGACCTTATAGCAGAGATCTATGTGAACAAAATGGAACAATAAGAAGATGCTCACAGTCTTCATTTCTTATCATGTAAATACTTTCCATTTATGGAAATATGGAAATACTGACTGAGATCAGATCTACAACAGGAAGATGGACAATCCCCTCTTGCGCACGAGTAGACTGGAGTGCAAATAGAGGGAAGAAGGGAGTGGACAGGGTGGCTGGAAGAACGAGTGCACTTTCTGGTCCGCAGGGGAAAACTCTGGCTTAAAGAACAGCAAGAGCAATGATACCTCTGCGCTGGTGATGGACGCTTTCCACAGGCCCAGGTTCTCACACCACCAGTCTGTTCTTGCCATGTGCAGCTGAAGATCTGTGCATTCTTTCTCTATTAGAAGTATTTCATCCTTCAACTTGGAAATAATCTACCATAAGAAAAACAACCTGGGAGTTATGAGAACAGTTCAAAGATTATGCAAGTCAGCAGTGTAGCAGCATGCAAAATCAACATACAAGCCAGCTGTGCTTCTGTGTGCTAATGAGGAATGATCTGAAATAGGAACAGCTTCACTTAAAATAGCACCTGAAAGAGTAACATTCTCAGGTGTTAGCCAAGGAAATGAAACAGTTCTATAATGAAAACTATAAAATGCCAATAAAAGAATGATTAAAAATGACAAATATTTGCAAAGAGATCCTAAGTTCATGACCTGGAAGACTTGATGCTGTTGCAGTGACAGCAACATCACACAGTGCAGTGCATTTCTGTAATGCAATCACTACCATAATTTCAATGCAAAAATATCCATCCCTAAGTTCATATGGGATCTCAAGAACCACCCCCAACCCAAAGAATTTTGAAAAATAGGAACAAAGTTAGAGGACTCACACTTCCTGACTTTCCAAACTTCTAAAACTACAGTACTTAAAGTCAATGGGACTGACACAAGGTTAAGGCATAAAGACCAATGAGTGCGGTGGACAGCCCTGAATAAAAACTCAACCATGTGGTCATGTAGAAGGACAAGAGCCTTCCAACAAATGACAACAGAAACTGGATGCCCCCATGTAAGAGAATGGTGGTGGACCCCAAGATTAACTGAGAATGGCCCAGAGACAAAAACTCAAAATCTACAATCTGAGACATTCTAGGAGGAAGGTAGCACAATGCTAGATTAGGCTGTAAATTTTTGTGGACACCAAAGGCACAGCCAACTAAAGGACAGAAAAACAGTACATTTTTAATTTTATTTTTTAAGTTCTATCAAACCAGTGAAGAGGGCAAACATACAATGGGAGGGAATACTTACATATAACATACTTGATGGTACAACATATGTTATATGTTTTAATGGTCTGAACATAAAGAGAACTTTTGAAATTCAACACTAGATAACCTACTTTAAGAATGTGAAACAGAGCCGGGCGGTGGTGGCGCACGCCTGTAATCCCAGCACTCTGGGAGGCAGAGGCAGGCGGATTTCTGAGATCGAGGCCAGCCTGGTCTGCAAAGTGAGTTCCAGAACAGCCAGGGCTACACAGAGAAACCCTGTCTCGAAAAAAATCAAAACCTAAAAACCAAAAAAAAATAAAAAGAAAAAAGAAAAAAGAATGCGAAACAGACTTGCATATACATGTTTTCAAACAGAATATATAAAAGGCAGCCTACAAGGCTTCACTAATATATCAGGAAATGCAAGTCAAAACTTCAATGTCCCTTTCCTGAGATGAGGACTATCAAAACCCAGAAGAGGAGAGGGAAACTGAAGGGTGAGACAGGAACCCTTCTGAGCTGTAGTGTGGCACGAGCACAGGAGAACAGTGTGGTTGCTGCTCCAAAGCTGAGAAACCATCAGCAGAGCCCTGCAGTCATGCTGCTGGGTCTGCCAGGACTGAGGCAGGATCTGTGCACCACTGTCCACAGCAGCAGTATCTACAGCAGCCAAAAGGTAGAAGGACGAACAGACAGACAGCACGGATCATATCTTAGAGGCTAGGCTTCCGCTCTCCTTGGATGCCATGCCTCTTTTCCATAAGACATGCCACAGGTTTATCTGAGCTTGCAGTTTATAGACAGCAGCTTCCTTTCCTGCTGCAGAAGGCTACGGGGAGCACCATAGCCAAGGGGCAATGGTGTCCATGGGAGCACTGTCTCTATGAGTCTGTCTGTCATGGGACCATCAATAGGCCATGATTTTTTTTTTCCCATAGAGCCGTATGTGTGATTCTTGTAGACTTGGGGCAGACCATTACGCTGACCTTGTATATACATGAAGGCCAGAATTTGATGTCAGGTCTTTTTTTTTAAATTGCTTTTCAACAAAGGGAAAGATAACTGCTTCACTGAACTGGAGCTCATCGGTCCATTTGGGGTCGCCTGGCTGGCCTGATGAGACCTCTGTGGATGCACTGTTCTGCAACCCCAGCACTGGGGTTACACATGTACATCGCCATGCTTAGCTTTCTTCAGGGGAATGGGGATTTGAACTCAGGTCTTCATGCTTGTGCAGCAAACACTTTACTCACTGGGCTATCTTTCGAGCTCGAACTTTTGCTGGCTTTTCACAGCGATCACAGTGCCTTTACTCTTAACTTCTATAGAACTCTTCCGGGTTAATGATATACTCCTGATAACAACCTATAGTTTGCATTGGATCAGAATTTCTCTAAAGAAACACAGTAAACAAGGGCTAACTTTACATGCAACAGTTAATAATAGTGTTGGTAAAGAGATCTGAAAGGTAGAGCATTAATCCAAGTCCCAAGTGAGGAGAGAGAACTATGGATACAGGCACAGCAAAGGCTGATTCATGTTTAACTCAGAAAAACAAAACAAAATATTCTGGTAAGGGTTTTCTTGGTGTCTGTAAGTTACTAGATTACCAAAGTCTTTCCAACATCAATATAAATAAATAAATAATGCCCAGTGTTCAACATACTTTATATATTTTATATTTTCAAATGTGAGTAACTTCGGGCAGATGAGGCTCCTCCTAGAGGTCCCATCCCTAAGCACAATTGTCAGGAGAAGAGGCTACCTGCACAGCCCAGGGACAGTTTGATTAACAGGAAATGTGGACTTCCCTCCCTGGGATCAGAGACTAGTGATTAAGCCTCCATATCACTGAAGCCTCCAATCACTTGAGAATCCCTTCATGTAATTACAGCTCAGAATGTTTAGCCCACAGTTATTAGAAATTCTCTCAAGAAAGGCTGAAGAGTGTCTCTCAGCCACCTGATGACCCACATGGAATAACTCACTGAACTTTCTCCAACTCATTGTTCACACAGCTTCCTGGAGACACATTTTGATTTCATATGAGGTAAATCTAGAGTAGACAACTGTTCTGGGGACTACGCCACACTACAATACAGACTTCTGTGCCAGTGATGGTATTTATCATGCCAGTGACATCAGGGAAGACCAGGGCTCTCCAGGCCCCACACACACCAGCTGGGGATGGCTCCATGTTGAGGAATAGGCAAATCCATTTCTGATGATGACTCTGGAGACCTAGGATGTGTCTCCTTTCATTGGTGCTGTAGAGGCTGATTAAAGCAATTTCCAAACTTCTTTCCCTCGTACATTATCTTGGTTTCCTTACAACATTGTTTCTGAAATGGTCTCCTACTATAAAATCATTGAATATTCATGAGAAAATTATTAAAGTGCCGCAAAAGAGGAAAACCCTGTGGGATTCACTCAAATTGCTTTACTCACAGCTGCTTTCCTCAACACGTTCAGGACAGAGGAAATCCGTGTACAACAAATCACACCTACGCTTTCAAAATGTTGTTGAACTCCAAGAGACATAAAAACATGGCAAAAGGGCTGGAGAGATGGCTCAGGGGTTAAGAGCACTGACTGCTCTTCTGAAGGTCCTGAGTTCAAATCCCAGCAACCACATGGGTGGCTCACAACCATCTGATGGAATCTGATGTCTTCTTCTGGGGTGTCTGAAGAGAGCGACAGTGTATGCACATACATAAAATAAATCAATAAATCTTTAAAAAAAAACATGGCAAAAAACAAATTTGTTTGGTTTGTGGATCAAATAAATCATCTAAATAGTCCCATAACTCCTAAAGAAATAGAAGGGTTCATAGAAAGTCTTCCAACCAAAAAAATGCACAAGACCAGATGGCTTCAGTGCAGAATTCTACCAGACCTTCAAAGAAGAGTTAACACCAATACTCTTCAAACTATTCCACAAAATAGAAACAGAAGGAACAATACCCAATTCCTTCTACGAAGCCACAATTACGTTGATACCAAAACCATACAAAGATCCAACAAAGAAAGAGAAGTTCAGACCAATTTCCCTTATGAACATCGATACAAAAATACTCAATAAAACTCTTGCCAACTGAATCCAAGAACATATCAAAATGATCATTCACCATGATCAAGTAGGCTTCATCCCAGGGATGCAGGGATGGTTCAATATAAGGAAATCCATCAACGTGATCCACTACATAAACAAACTCAAAAAAAAAAAAAAAAACCACATGGTCATTTCATTGGATGCTGAAAAAGCATTTGACAAAATTCAGCATCCTTTCATGCTAAAAGTCTTGGAAAGGACAGGAATTCAAGGGCCATACCTAAACATCGTTAAAGCAATATACAGCAAACCGGTAGCCAGCATCAAACTAAATGGAGAGAAACTTGAAGCAATCCCACTAAAATCAGGAACTAGACATGGCTGCCCCCTCTCTCCATATCTTTTCAATATAGTACTTGAGGTACTAGATAGAGCAATTAGACAACATAAGGAGATCAAAGGGATACAAATTGTAAAGGAAGAAGTCAAACTATCACTATTTGCAGATGATATGATAGTATATTTAAGTGACCCAAAAAACTCCACCAGAGAACTCCTACAGCTGATAAACAACTTCAGCAAAGTGGCTGGTTATAAAAGCAACTCAAGCAAATCAGTAGCCTTGCTATACTCAAAGGATAAGCAGACTGAGAAAGAAATTAGGGAAATGACATCCTTTACAATAGCCACAAACAATATAAAGTATATTGGTATGACTCTGACCAAACAAGTGAAAGATCTGTATGACAAGAACTTCAGATATCTGAAGAAGGAAATCGAAGAAGACCTCAGAAAATGGAAGAATCTTCCATGTTCGTGGATTGGCAGGATTAATATAGTTAAAATGGCCATCTTGCCAAAAGCAATATACAGATTCAATGCAATGCCCATCACAATCCCAACTCAGTTCTTCACAGAGTTAGAAAGAGCAATTCTCAAATTCATCTGGAATAATGAAAAACCCAGGATAGCTAAAACTATTCTCAACAGTAAAAGAAATTCTGGGGGAATCAGTATCCCGGACCTCAAGCAATACTACTGAGCAATAGTGTTAAAAACTGCATGGTATTGGTACAGTGACAGGCAGGCGGACCAATGGAATAGAATTGAAGATTCAGAAATGAATCCACACACCTATGGTCTCTTGATCTTTGACAAAGGAGTTGAAAACATCCAGCGGAAAAAAGATAGCCTTTTCAACAAATGGTGCTGGTTCAATTGGGAGGTCAGCATGCAGAAGAATGTGAATTGATCCATTCTTGTCTCCATGTACTAAACTCAACTCCAAGTGGATCAAGGACCTCCATGTAAAACCAGACTCACTGAAACTAATAGAAAAGAAACTGGGGAAGACCCTTGAGGACATCGGTACAGGGGAAAAGTTCCTGAACAGAACACCAATAGCTTATGCTCTAAGATCAAGAATTGACAAATGAGACCTTATAAAATTACAAAGTTTCTGTAAGGCAAAGGACACTGTCAAAAGGACAAATCGGCAACCAACAAATTGGGAAAAGATCTTCACCAACCCTACATCTGTGAGCTACTCTTTAAAGAGAAAAGTGTGTGAGTCTGTCTGTGTACACACACGCATGTTTGTGGTGTACAAATGTGTATGTGTACATACATACGTAGGTCACAGGTCAACATCAACTGTATTCTTCAGTCACTCACCATGTTATTTTGGGAGCAGGTCCTCACAGAACCTGCAGTTCATCGTTTTGGGCAGACGGCCTGGCCAGCAGGCCCCCAGGATCTGCCTAACTGTCATCTCAGTGCAGCTCCTGCCTCTTCCAGGCAGGAGGCCCCTGCCTGGCTTTTCTGGGGATCCCAGCTCAGGCTCCAGCCCTTGTATATGGTGCTCTACCACACAGGCTCTCTAGCCCCACTCTTTACATTTGTTAAAAAACTGATTATTCATAGATGAATACTGGTGTTTGCCTGCACATATGTCTGTGTACCACATGTATGCAGTGCCCACAGGGGTCAGAGAGCATATCCAGCCCTCCGTACCCAGGGCAATAGCTGTCCTGAGGGCCCTGGGAACCAAGCCTCGGTCCTCTGCAGCAGCAACAAGTGCCTTACCCCGGGGCCATCCTCCAGCTGCAGTTGTTTATATTATCTTTTTAAGTTAATTCTTTAAATACATATTTATTTTATATAACGTGCATGACAGTTTGCCTGCATGTGTGTCTGCGCACTGTGTATGTACCTAAAGCCTACAGAAAAAGGACAAGGGTGTCACAATTCCTTGGAAGTAGAGTTGTAGATAGTTGTGAGCTACCCTGTGGGTCCTAGGAATTGAACCCAGGTCTTCTGTAAGAGCAGCATATGTTATTCACTGCTGAGCAAGTTCTCCAGTCCCTAGAATACTGCAGAAAAACAGTATAGTGCCTTTTCCCTCTGCTAGCAAAGACAAGAATCAAATTATTTGGAACCAACATAACAGGTGTTTAGAATTGCAGTGAAAGGGAACTAGCTAATGGCTTCAAACTGTCAATCCTGTTAGCTTTTAGCTAAACATTTGTTTTTATTATTCTGTGATGTTCTCTAAGTTGTAGAAGCACAAACTAACAATGGAACTTGTTCCTGCTTAACAATTCTTAAGGAAGTGACACTTCTCAGAACAAACTATTTATCAAAGACACTTTCAGAGATAACCTTGAAATCAAGACAGGTACCTTCTTGTCAGGCTTTGGTGCATTCTGAATAGAACTTAGAGCCTGCCTTTTATATTCAAGTTTCTCGCTTAGCTCTCGGAGTTTGAGGACAGCCAAGCTGGCTGGGTCACTGGCCCCACTGGTGCCTTCAACAGCTTCCTCACCAGCCTCGCCTCCTGAACCCTGGAAGAGAAACAGGAAGCCAATATCTTAGAAGGACAGAAAATTATTAGTCATCCATTCTATAACTCGCTCCCCAGATCTGGGCACTGCAGAAGAATCTTCAGAAAGCTGTTATCTTTCCTCAGCAAAAAGAAGAATCGAATTATTTGGAACCAATGTGATAGGTGATGAGATGCATGAAAAGAAAAACATCTAACAGCCAAACAGGGGAGGGGAACCCCATGGATCAATTCCCGAATGTTATGAAAAGGGCACTGTGGGCAGAGGGAGGCATCGGAAGTGCCACCCTTCCACTGGCATGTTCTCTCTCCCCATCTCTGAACAAAACAGAGACCCACCCTTCCCAGTTTTCCAACAGTGTTATGAAGTACTTTAAAATAAATGTCTGAATTTAACAAACTCATGGCATTTTTGTGGACTTTTAATTTTGTTTTGCTTTGTTTTGCGCATAAATTTGTTATTGGTCTTTTGCCTGTTTTGATCTCTCTCCCTCTCTCTCTCTCTCTCTCTCTCTCTCTCTCTCTCTCTGTGTGTGTGTGTGTGTGTATATGTGTGTTGCATGCATGCATGTGTGTTTCTCTTGTGTTTTTTGGGGGGGGGGCATTGTAGAGAGATAGCAAGACCATAAAATTAAACTTGTATGTGGAGAGGTTGGCAGAATCTTGGAGGACTTGGGTATGGAGGTGGAAGCATGATCATAATGAATTAGAAAGTCTTCAAACCTGCACTACTAGGAGGATTTCAGTGTCACTTCGCTCAGTACTGCTCCTGAAAATGCATCATGCAAACCAGCAGATGTTTTACAGATAACTAGCATTTGCAAGGTAATTTGGGAAAGCCTGGGCTATCAGTCAACACATTACTTACTTTCTATGTGTGGATATAGCAGGAACCTGCTCAGGGCTTCTCATCTGATCTTTTCTCCTTAACTTTTCCCCACATTTGTTTTTTTATGATTTTAAATTAATTGCAGCAAACAGCAAATTAAATTGCTTTAAGAAAAAAATGACGCTGTCGTAAATTCCAGGAAAGCAAGCTGTTTTTCTTTCAGGATGCCCTTCTTAGCACATGTAACTATATCCACTATGACAAAATCTGAGCCTTGTCCTCACTTAAGTGAGTATGTGGTTTGTCCTGAGAGGCAACGCCACTCAAGTGAGGATGCCACTGTCAGTTACATTTCTAGGTGCACTGTGTGCGGCCAGGTGGGTAACTCACTGGGGTCTGCTGTGGCTGTGGCTGCATGTGCTGCGGGTGACCCCCTTCCTCTGCTCAGAGGCACCAAAACAAACTCTATCATGCAGAGACATTTTCCTAGAGTTCAATCATTTCAAACATTTCTTCCCTTAACTTTTTGTCAGGGATCTATCTGGTCATTACAACAAGCAAAGCACCTTCAGCAGAAAAGCAGACATGAGGTGGCTGTAACTCACCAGCTCATCCTTCTCAGAGGCCAGCTGAGGGCCCGGCTTCTCATCCTCTGTGTGTGTGAGCTTCTCATACAGGTCGCTGACGATGAAGGAAGGGTAGTACCTGTCCCTCAGCACCTCACACACATCGCCCTGGACCTTACTGAACACCTCGATCCCTTTATTTCCCACGAGACACTGCTGGATTTCTTTGTAAAGTGACTTTTCCACAGAAATTTCCTTGCTTTCCACAAAGAAATTCTGGTACATTTCACTGACTAATTGTGGAATTTCATTCTGAAAAGACAGGAAGGTGACAGGAGAGAAAGGTAAGAAAATAGTCTCTGAGAGAGTGATTTCCAGTGACATTCCCTGCACATTAAGGCCAGCAGGACAGGGTCTAGATCCAAAATCTTTCAAGGCCTCACCAGTATAATGAAACCAACTTAGCAACCAATCAAAATTGTACTAATGTCATTGACCCTATCATTCATATTAGAGGTTACCTAATCCTTCTGGAAAATTCCCCTAGCCCTGCATAAAATGGGCCTACAGACCCTCTGGTCATTGCTTCTGCACGTTGGTAATTTCTGTAGAATAAATGCTCTTTAGTTTTGCATACTATTTGAGTCTGGGGTCTTCCTCCAGCAATTCTTGAATTCTAACAAGGAAAGTAAGTTATGAATAAGATGCTTCTTACACATCAGATCCCTCAACTTCGCAGACGCATGACTTATAAAGTCTTACTGACCTTCATCTGAGGTAATTATGGGAAGTGCTCACCTTACCAACATGGAAAGAAATTCTTTTCCTGAACAGAACACCAATAGCTTATGCCCTAAGATTAAGAATTGACAAATGGGACATCATAAAATTGTAAAGCTTCTATAAGGCAAAGGACACTGTCAATAGGATAAAATGTCAACCAACAGATTGGGAAAAGATCTTTACCAATCCTACATCTGATAGAGGACTAATATCCAATATATACAAAGAAGTTAGACTCAAGAGAACTGTCTTAGGGTTTCTATTCCTGCACAAACATCATGACCAAGAAGCAAGTTGGGGAGGAAAGGGTTTATTGAGCTTATACTTCCACGAGGCAGTTCATCACCAAAGGAAGTCAGGACTGGAACTCTAGCAGGTCAGGAAGCAGGAGCTGATGCAGAGGCCATGGAGGGATGTTTCTTATTGGCTTGCTTCCACTGACTTGCTCAGCCTGCTCTCTTATAGAACCCAAGAGCACCAGCCCAAAGGTGGTACCACCCACAAGGGGCCCTCCCCACTTGATCACTAATTAAGAAAATGCCTCACAGCTGGATCTCATGGAGGCACTTCCCCAACTGAAGCTCCTTTCTCTGTGATAACTCCAGCCTGTGTCAAGTTGACACACAAAACTAGCCAGTACAATTGATCCCTTGTCAACTTGACACACAAATACATCACTATTAAGCCTCAACCCTTACTTTCTTATTCATCCCCAAGATCTAAATTCCTTTAAAAGTCCCACAGTCTTTACATCTTAAAAGTTCAATCACCTTAAAATGTCCAATATCTTTAAAGTCTTTTAAAATAAATTCAAAGTCTTTTAAAATTTCAAAGTCTTTTAACTGTGGGCTCCACTAAAATACTTTCTTCCTTCAAGAGGGAAACATATCAGGGCACAGTCACAACTAAAAGCAAAACTCAAACTCCAATGGTTCAAGGTCTGGGATCCAACTCACGATCTTCCAGGTTCCTCCAAGGGCTTGGGTCACTTCTCCAGCTCTGCCCTTTGTAGCACACAGCTTCTCTTCTAGGCTCCAGCTGCCTGTACTCCACTGCTGCTGCTGTTCTTGGTGGTCATCACATGGTACTGGCATCTCCAAAACGCTGCTGTCTTCTGCTGTAACTAGGCTTCACCAAAACCTCTCATAGGCTCTTTTCATGGTGACAAGCCTCTGCTCCTATGCATGACCCATTCAAGTCCTGGGCCATCAATTGCAACTGAGGCTGCACCTTCACCAATGGTCTTCCATGGCCTCTCACTGTGCCAAGAGCCTCAGTTGCTCTTCATGACCCCCTCATGCCTTCAAACCAGTACCATCTGGGTGACTCTTACACAGTACCAAGTCCAGCCAAAATACAACTGTGGCTATCTCTGGAACACAGCCTCTGTGCTCTCAGAAAACACTTCCCAGAAGATTTCACCTCAGTGATGCTGGTTTCTTCTTAATCACCACTATTTTCTTAGCTCCAGCTAACCAGCATCAATAGTCCCAGTAACACAAAGGTTCTATTTAGTGGTTCTGGTAACTTGTTAATCACAGCTGATTCTTCAGCCCCAGCTAACCAAAATCACAGAATCTTCACAATCAAAACATGGTCCCTTTCAGAGTCTTTAATCTTCCCTCTGAAATTTCACAAGCCAGGCCTCCATCTTCTGTACTGTTCTTAACATTGTCTTCCAAGCTCCTACAGAACTTTCCACAGAGCTCTTAACATCCTAATGACTCTTCTAGCTCAAAGTTCCAAAGTTCTTCCACAGTCCTCCCCAAAACATGGTCAGGTTGTCACAGGAATACCCCACTCCTGGTACCAAATTGTCTTAGTCAGGGTTTCTATTCCTGCACAAACATCATGACCAAGAAGCAAGTTGGGAAGGAAAGGGTTTATTGAGCTTACACTTCCACGTTGCAGTTCATCACTAAAGGAAGTCAGGACTGGAACTCTAGCAGGTCAAGAAGCAGGAGCTGATGCAGAGGCCATGGAGGGATGTTTCTTATTGGCTTGCTTCCACTGACTTGCTCAGCCTGCTCTCTTATAGAACCCAAGAGCACCAGCCCAAAGGTGGTACCACCCACAAGGGGCCCTCCCCACTTGATCACTAATTGAGAAAATGCCCCACAGCTGAATCTCATAGAGGCACTTCCCCAACTGAAGCTCCTTTCTCTGTGATAACTCCAGCCTGTGTCAACTTGACACACAAAACTAGTCAGTACAAGAACCAAATAACCCTATTAAAAATGGGGTACAGAGCTAAACAAAGAATTCTCAACTAAGGAATACTGGATGGATGAGAAACACCTAAAGAAATGTTCAACATCCTTAATAATCAGGAAAATACAAATCAAAACAACCCTGAGATTCCACATTATACCAGTCAGAATGGCTAAGATTAAAAACTCAGGTCACAGCAGATGCTGGAGAGGATGTGGAGAAAGAGGAACACCCCTCCATCGCTGGTGGGATTGCAAGCTGGTAAAACCATTTTAGAAATCAGTTTGGTAGTTCCTCAGAAAATTGGACATAGTACTACCTGAGAACCCAGCTATACCTCTCCTGGGAATATTCCCAGAAAATGCTCTAACATGTAATAAGGACACATGCTCCACTATGTTCATAGCAGCCTTATTTATAATAGCCAGAAGCTGGAAAGAACCCAGATGTCCCTGAACAGAGGGATGGATACAGAAAATGTGGTACATTTACACAATGGAGTACTACTCAGCTATTAAAAACAATGAATTCATGAAATTCTTAGGCAAATGGATGGAACTAGAAAATATCATCCTGAGTGAGGTAACCCAATCACAAAAGAACACACATGGTATGTACTCACTGCTAAGTGGCTATTAGCCCAAAAGCTCTGAATACCCAAGATATAACTCACAGACTACACGAAGCTCAAGAAGAAGGAAGACCAAAGTGTGGATACTTTAATCCTTCTTAGAAGGTGGATTAAAATACCCATGGCTCACAACGAACCAATAGACTGAGCATAGGGTCCCTAATGGAGGAACTAGAGAAAGTACTCAAGGAGCTGAAGAGGTTTGCAGCCCCATAGGAGGAACTATAATATGGACCAACCAGAACTCCCAGAGCTCCCAGGGACTAAAACACCAACCAAATAGTACACGTGGAGGGACACATGGTTCCAGCTACATATGTAGCAGAGGATGGACTTTTCAGACATCAATAAGAGGAGAGACCATTGGTCCTGTGAAGGCTTGATGTGAAGGGAAATGCCAGGTCAGGAAAGTGGGAGGGGGGGTTGGTAAGCAGGGGAGAGCGATGGGACAGGGGGTTTTCAGAGGGATAATGAGGAAAGGATATCATTTGAAATGTAAATAAGGCAAATATCTAATTAAAAAAGAAAAATTTTAAACACACACACAAAAGAAAAGAAAAAGAAAAAGAAAAAAAGAAAAAGAAAAAGAAAAAAAGAAATTCTCACCCTGGAAAGAAGCCAATAGAATAGTCATATATAAAAAACACAGTAGGGGCCTGGAGAGATAGCTCAGCAGCTCAGAGCACTGGCTGCTCTTCCAGAGGACCTCATTTCCCAGCACCCACAGGGTTGCTCATAACTGTCTTGTAACTCCAAGACCTGACATCCTTACTCAGGCATACTTGCAGGCAAAATGACAATGTACATAAAATGAAATAAAATAAAATAAAATAAAATAAAATAAAATAAAATAAAATAAAACCACAGCAGGTATTCTTTAGAGTAACTCCCCTGTCCCCATCCTTGAGCGGTCTAGTTCTGAGAGGTGCCCGTGCAGGCCATTGTGCTCTGCTGTAGAAATGCAATCCTCTCTTCCCATGCACATGATTCCGCATGCTCCCAGGGTGCTCCCTTAACTCTAGGAGCACTATACAAACTCCTGGGCAGTTGTAAAAAGAAGGATGTCAACTTAATGACCACAACTCCTTTACCCGCTGTAAGATCAAACTGGCTCTTGGGGGGAAGCTTTCATGCTCGTTTCTTTGCTTTTTTCCACTGCAAACTTTTAAATTATATTCAGAAACTTGGAAAGGTTCTTTAGATTACTCTTTACAATATTCTTCTGAGAGCAACCAAAAGTCACCTGGAGTCAAGGCTAGTGATTGTGTTGAGTAACAAATAGTAACTTGCACCTTGTAAATCAGAAATGAAAAGTATTCCTGGAATTTTAAAATCTCCCAAGACTGAATTAGCTGCTTTGCACAGTGTGTGCTGTATTGGGTACTTAATTTGGTTTTCTATTCTAGCAACATTCATATGCAAATTAAATTAAATGCTCTCTGCACTGATGTTAATGAATCACTCAAATGCTATGTGTGAATATGTTTATATATATATATATATATATATATATATATATATATATATATATACACATATATATGTGAGTTAGACATATTTACCTGTACAAAGAATGCCCAGACATTCTTTAATCCTGAAGCATGTGCTGGGAATGTAAAGTGCAATGTATAATCTACTGGGTTCTTTGCTATAAGAGGCATTGGAAGCTAAAAACATTCATGGTCCTTTATTCAATCATATTTTATGTGATAAAAAAGTCAATAAAAAGCATACATCACAAATAGAAGGGATAAAGGCATGAAGATTACACGTGGTAATGGAATACTCCAGACAACAGAGCAGGGTGGCGAGGCTGAGGTGACAGAGCAACATGGAGGGGTACATATTTTTGTAGCTCATTAAAACAATGAAATCCCGTCTTTTGGTACACTTGTAAATATTTCTCCTTGACTGTTCATTCAAAAGCATCTTCTATAAAAATACAGTACAATTTTATTTGGCATAATGGGCTGAAATATGTGACAGTGTTATAATGTAAAATGCTCCTTTAGTATATACGTATCCTAAAGCATCATAAAGTGATATACTGTCTAGCATGCAAGCTTCCATTAGCTAATTATCAATATTCCTTAAAGCATAAGTACACTACCTTGTTAGCACTCTTCAGGTGTTCCACAGACTCCCAAAAGCCAACCAGAGCCCCCTTGTCCATCCGTTCCATGTACGTTCCAAAGCGCTCTCGGTAGAAAGGATTGGTCATAATATCTTCAAACTGAAGAATCTATTAGAAGGATAGAAGAATGGATGGCCAGGATGAGAATGGCCCCACAGGCCCATGGGGAGTGGTAGGTACTGTTAGGAGGTGTGGCCTTGCTCGAATAAGCCTGTCCCGAAGTCTCCAATGCTCAAGCCAGGCAGGTACTGCTCTCTCCCGGCTGCCTGCCCTGCTGGAGGGAGAGCTCTCAGCTATGTCTCCAGCACCATCTGCCTGCACACTCCATGGTAAGGTAAGGACTAAACCCTGAACAGTGAGCAGCCCCAATGAAATGTTTCCTTGTAAGAGCTGCCGTGGTCATGGTGTCTCTTTATAGCAATAGGAACCTAAGACAGAAAGATTTTCTAAAGATAAAATTTCAAATACCAGTCTGCTTTTAACTTATATGAATTAATGTCTACATTCAGGAAAAGTACATTTTCAGGTCATAGACAATGTATGTAATATATCTCATAAGATGAAATATCTATTATGTTTGTAATTATAATTGCAGATTACTGAATATTCAGAATGCATATACTAAAAAAATCACTAATTTTATTCATTTATAACATTTATAACATTTAGTCACTCAACAAAGATTTATTTGGCATCTACTTGATATCAGGACACATATTACAATCCTTGTTCTAATACAATGATTTATCATGCTAAAACCAAGAGTTAGCAATAATAAACAACTGAAGAGAAATGTATAAATAATTAAAAGTCTAGAGTCTAATGGTTTGGCATTGTGCTTTTTATTATATTTTATATAGCTGAGGAAAAACATAAATAGATTTATAGCCTGATTTTTTTGTTTAAAAACCAAACCACAAATTAGTGACCACAGTCACTAATGAATCTTATGTAAATTTTTGGTTTATTTTATTTTAATTTGCTCCTAAAATTCCACTATATGTGTTGCCAAATCAGTTTTACCACTTTTGTTACCTATTTTGCAAACTTAAGGAAAAAAAAGACACTGCCTATGATAGGTCACAGAGGGGCAACCATGAACAGGGACTGCTGTAAAGGAGGCAGCAGATGGCCTTCATCATGACTGACAGATCACTTAGGAGAACGCTACAGATTAATTTAGAAGGCACGTAAGACCCATATCCTATATCTAAATCAGTAATAAAAATAACACTTTTAGGTGGGATGAAAACAATTAGAAACTTTTATTTTGAAATTCTTAAAAATTAACATGACTGCAGTTTGCAAATATTCTAAAATACCACCATTAATGTTTTTCTAAAATCTCATGCAAAAGTCCATGCATACTCAACTCTTCTGTCCCAGGCCCTTGTTTTGTCTGGAATATAAGCAGAAAGGAGGACATATATTTTTAAAGCAATATCTAGAATCTAACCAAAGAAAATTACTTACTGAATATTCAAAATAAAAATTTCAGAAATGCCAATCTTGTATTACTTGGTCTTCAACAAAGTTTCCTATTTACATCTACTTTACATCTACTTCAGGAACAGAACAAGTCTCCCACAAAAGAGGCTAGTGAGCACGGATGTTGCAGACCGTGTGATTGAGAGTTCAGTAACTCTGGGATATGCTACCACCTGTGTTATCTGTGTAAAGCCAACCAGGGAAGCTCAGTGAGGCATGAATCCAACTCTCCATTCTCCATGAAAGGATTCATATCAACTCTGCGTGCAGAAGACAAATCAGCTCCTGTTCCAGCGACAGAGGGACCACGGAAGCACTTCTTTATCTGTTCAGTGTGGAGTCCTAGACTACATTCAGTGCGTCCACTTTGGTTTGTCCTTGGATCAAATGAACTGATGGAGGAGCTGGCCTCGAGGAAGCCAGGCACTGTTGGCACTGATGTGCAAGCTTCCTGTATTTTAACTTTCTCTTCCCCCCCCTTTTTTTTTTGAACTTTTCAGTCTTTCCATTGGAGATCATTTGTGTGTGTTGAGAGTGGGACAGAGGAGTGGGGCCGGGCCCTTGATCAGAACAAGACAAAGATTTCTTTGTTTTCACGTGGCAATAAAAACTTTCAATCCTGTGAGCTTCTATCACTAGGCCTCAGTTCCTTTGGATCTGCAGAATAAGGAGGCTGCCCCTCCTTCATGGGGATTCACAACAGCAGTCACAAATCACAGCAAGCAACCAAAACTCAGCAGGAGACTAAAATAGTCAGTTTTTGAGAAAACAGATATTGGTATATAAAAACAGATAGTGGTGTATAAAAAAAGATTAGTGTGTTAAACTAAATTTCAGAGGTCACTTTCTAGGTAAGTATGAACAAAAGCATTAGCTGTGTGTTAGGAGTTCTGTTAGAACTGGTATCAGATGGGGTAGGTACTGGTGCTCAGTGGTAGAGTGTTTTGTGGAGCACCCTTGCATGCATGTACACACACACACACACACACATACACACACACACATACACACACACAGAGTTACCTCTTTAAAGGTTTCATAGAATTCACCAGTAAAATGATCTAGGCCTAGAATTTTCTTTGGGAAAGGATTTAAAATTCTGAATTAATTTTCTTTAATACCTCTAAGGCTATTCAGATTTTTTCTTCTTGCTCACTTTTAATACTTTGTGAATTTAAGTATCTATCAACTTCATTTAAAGTAATATATGCATTCACTTAAAACTGTATTCAGGGGACTCTCCTTTGAGATGTTGTCATCCACTCTTACGTGTCTACTACTGCCGTGTGTGTGTGTGTGTGTGTGTGTGTGTGTGTATACATGTACACGTGTGTGCAGTTGCACATGCCTGTGCAGACCAGAGATGGATGATGGTGTCTTCCTTTGTCATTTCCACATTTTTTTCAGATAGGGTCTGTTTTGGAACCTGGAACTCAGCTACATGGCTAGACTAGCTGACCAGCAATCTGCAGTCCGTCTGGCCCTTCCTCTAGTGCTATGATTACAGTTAGACGCTCTATGCGCCCAGTTTTTCATGTGTGTGGATGTCAGGGATCCAAGCTTGGTTCTCACTTGCATATGTGTCAAGTGTTTAGCTGACTGGCCATGTCTCCAGCTCCCACAGCCCCTTCCCTTGTGCCCATACTTTCTCGGCATCAGTATTTTCTGAGATGATGTCTTTCACATGCAGCATGTGAGGCATTCCATCTCTCACTCCTACACAGCTACCATCATCTCTCCTTCACGTCAGTGCTTTTAAATCACTACCCGTTGACATGGCTGGACCCTTACACCACTAACTTCTGACCTTTTGAATAAAGACACTACTGTCTGTATTTGTCTTACATGTTGGCTTAGCAGTTCCACAGATACTGGCACACTGTGTTCTTGGTGCACTTAATAGTTATTAATTTTCTTTATGATTTCCTTTTTAGCTGAAGCCTTAGATAAGTTATTTCTATTTCCAAACATCTGGGAATTTTCTAGATCTTTTTCTATTATTCATTTCTAATTTTAATTCTACTGTGGTCAGATAATGTTCTCTGTATTAATTCTTTTAGATTCAGGGAGAATAATTTTATCATTCAGCAATATAATTCTTCTTAGTAGTTGCCTAGTGTGTGAAGGAGAGAGAAGCACACACTCTGCTGTTCTGAGTGACTCTCCAGTTGGTGGTGATGCTCAGGTCCTGTGGTCTTGCCCAGGTTCTATGGACCTGCTGTCACAGTTACGTAGAACCGCTGATTAATACCCACACATCAGCTCAACACTTTCCCTCTCGCTGGATGGCTTCTGCTTTATGTCAATACGTCAAAACTTCCTTATGTCAAAGAAGTTCTCTTATTGACTATACACATTAGGATTTCATGTTTTCTCCATGGCTTGATTCCTTAATCAGAATAGAATGTTCTTCATCTCTAGTTATATTCTTTGTTCTGAAATCTGTTTTGCATGACATTTCTTTTCTTTGGTATTCACAGGGCATGTCCTTTTCTCTCTGGTTTTTCAACCCAACTCTTCCTTTAGAGTCCATGTCTTTAAAGCAATGTAAAATCCCTAGCCTTTTACACTGTGACAATTTTCTTTTAACTGGCTGGCCCACCTAATTTAGAAGTGAATATTTTGAAGTAAATTTTGTGGTAGTTCTTCTTGACCAGATTGGGATTAGACTACAGAAAAGGGTTCTATCCATTGATGAAGATAAAAATCTTCATCACTGCAGCAGCACCAACCACCATTAGGATTCTACAGTATTATTTGGGTCTTCCAGCCTTATGATGGAAGAAAACACTTTGACTGTAAGAACAAGCTCATGGTATAGAAAGTGTGCTTTCCTTTTCTCCAGTCATTTAGAAAGAATGAATTTAAAACATGGCAAGCTTTGGACTGTCTTCTTGTCACCATAAGGCAACTTGCACAGAAATCCAATCCCCATGATTTTGCTGCACTATAACCCATAATGCTAGCGAGCCATCAAGTTTCTCTCTCAGATATACATCCTGTATCTCTACTAAGTTGCTTACATTGTTATTTTATAGTAAAATGGAATTCTTTGCAAATAGGCCATTTTATCTTATTCCTTATTCTAGTGCAATAACCAAGAAGACACAGTGAGTCATCCATGAGTGTCTACTGAAGGAATAAGTGAATGAATGAATGAGTAAATACATGAACTGAAGTAATGAAAGGACACAAATGAAGTTCTTCTCTGTGATAAATCTTGGTAGGCATTAAGAAGACAAAAACTGAGGGCAGAAGGCAAAACCCACCCGCCAAGTGTACTCCCCAGCCCTCACCTAGAGCCTTCACTTTGCACAATGAAACACAATGTCAGACAACACACCTGGTAACAGTCAAACAGACTACACTGCACGCACCCCAGTATCAAACAGGGCTTCTCTGAGCTGCAATAGTACCACTGGTGTAAGATGCTATAGAGCTCTGGCCTGATGTGACACCAGCCTCCCTAAGTCTAGAAAGATAAAAGCTCGCCCTAGAAGAGGGAGGCAGGGGACATACGGTATGAACCTGACTACTCAGACATGGCTAGGGACTCTGAACATCAGAGGAAGGAAAAGCTAGAGGCTGCTACCAGGGTTAAACCATAGTCATGATTTCTTTGAGGCCAGTATCTGACAACAGAAGGATCTGGCATTTGCTGCGAAGCCCTGCACCTCAAACTCCTTGGGACACACTGCAACAGTTTCCTCCATCCAAACTTGTTCCAGGTCATGGAAGACAAGCATGACCTTTGCTGCTAAAACGGGGCTAGGAAGTGTCCCTGTGCTCTGCAGACTTTAGTCACCAGCAGCAGATGGTCCGAGACGCTGCAGCACAAAAGCCGGCACCGCCATGCTATGTCAGAAAGCACTGAGGTTTGCTAAGTCAAGCACACCCGGGGCCTGTCTAGTTCTGCCTCATCCTGTCTACATGGCTTTCGGCAAGATACCAAGTCTGCTACTTCATTATTTAAAAATTGAGAAAACCGCTCATAGCTAAGTAAGATGGTCTCTACTTCCTAGGAAGTGACTTGGTTGATGATGGGTGACGTTGATGGAGGCCCTATAAACAGAACATTTCTCTTGAAGGGGAGGGTGAAAACAGGCATGCTCACACATCACACACACACACACACACACACCTGCCTATCTCACATCAACGGCCATTTACACAATTCAAGCACACCCAGTCATGTGGCTTTCTACTCATGAAGCCAACAGCACGGGCTGCAGCAATGGGGCGTCTCCAGGCTAGAGTGATACAAGGACATGCATGTGCTCACACTGGAGGAGCTGTGGGGTGTACCTTTTGGCTCTGTGGCCCTTCCCCTTCGTCCGAGGCCCCATCCTCTTGCTGGTCATAGGCAGGCCCTCCCAGGAGTCGGATTCTCTTCTCACACTGCCTCTTTGCCACAGTCAGCTGGTTAATGTACCTTTTCATGTTCCTGGCCCTCAAGAGGTCAGTTTTCATGGCAGCTGATTCTTTACCTTAAATAAGAGGCATAGTAGTTAGCCAGAGACCAGAAACATAACAGTCTGAGCCAGGCCAGTGTCTGATGTGCTACCTTTTAATTTATTTGAACTTAATTTAATTTTAGTTTTGAGGTAGGGTTTCACTATGTAGCCCTGGCTGGCCTGAAACTTGATTTGAAGAGCACACTGGCACAGATATCCACCTGCTTCTACCTCATGAATACTGTGATTAAAGGCCTGCACCACCACACCAGGCTTTGATGCTATATTTTAAACAATAGATGAGAATTCAATAAATGAGAATTCATTATAAACATGTACAGATTTACAAATACAAAATCTAACCATTTACAAATCTTACTCAAGTATAAAAACCTCTCTCTCTCTCGCTCTATCTATCTATATATATACACATACATACATATACACATATATACATTCAGAAACTGATTTGTGAACACATGAATATATAATATCTGTATATGACATTCATGCATCTTTATTATTATAGGCATGTATTATCATAGGCATGCATGTATTGAGTATTCATTGTGTATTTATCAGGGCCTGGCTTGACTTTTGAGATTCAAAACCAGTTATTTTATTTTATGGAACATTTCAGAATCTAGCAAGGAAAAGAATCAAAGATAGCATTAACAATTAAAAGTATAATATGGGCATAAAGAAAGCTATAGTTAACCTCAAATGCTTTGACAAAGGTCTAGCCTAGGCTTTCTTAGGGACATTACATTTGTGCAAACATGAATAGAATGTGACAGACAGAAGGACTAGCAAGATGAGACACAAGAACACTGGGCCAGGGAAGAGAACAGAGCCCTAGGACCCTGAATCCATTGCAGTGCAAATGGAGCTCATAACCCAATCAATCTGAAATAGGCAGAAGCCAAAAGACAATGGGAAAAAAGCTCTACTCTTCAGTTCAAAAGCTGGACCAATACAGATGCAGATATGCACAGCCAAACACTGGACTGAGCACAGGGACCCTAAGGGGGAAGTTAGGGCAAGAACTGAGGAGCTGAAGGGGTTTGCAACCTCACAGGAGGAACAGCAATGTCAACCAACCAGTCATCCTCAGAGCTCCCAGGGACGAAACCACCAGCCAAAGAGTGCACAGGGAGATCCATGGCTGCATATGTAGCAGAGGACAGCCATCACTCATCATCATCAGAGGACAGCCATCACTCATCATCATCAGAGGACGGCCATCACTCGTCATCATCAGAGGACGGCCATCACTCGTCATCATCAGAGGACAGCCATCACTCGTCATCATCAGAGGACGGCCATCACTCGTCATCATCAGAGGACGGCCATCACTCGTCATCATCAGAGGACAGCCATCACTCGTCATCATCAGAGGACGGCCATCACTCGTCATCATCAGAGGACGGCCATCCCTCGTCATCATCAGAGGACGGCCATCACTCATCATCATCAGAGGACGGCCATCCCTCATCATCATCAGAGGACGGCCATCCCTCATCATCATCAGAGGACGGCCATCACTCATCATCATCAGAGGACGGCCATCACTCATCATCATCAGAGGACGGCCATCACTCATCATCATCAGAGGACGGCCATCACTCATCATCATCAGAGGACGGCCATCACTCATCATCATCAGAGGACGGTCATCACTCATCATCATCAGAGGACGGCCATCACTCATCATCATCAGAGGACGGCCATCACTCATCATCATCAGAGGACGGCCATCATTCATCATCATCAGAGGACGGCCGTCACTCATCAACATCAGAGGACAGTCGTCACTCATCATCATCAGAGGACAGCCATCACTCATCATCATCATCAGAGGACAGCCATCACTCATCATCATCAGAGGACGGCCATCACTGGGAAGGGAACCCTTTGGTCCTGTGGAGGCTTGACGACCCAGGATAGGAGAACACTAGGCCACTGAGGCAGGAGTGGGTGGGCAGGTAGAGGGGTGCCCTCATAGAGGCATGCGGGAAGGGGAAAGGGATAGGAGGCTTTGGAGGGGAAACTGGGAAGGGGGATAACATTTGAAATGTTAATAATATTTGTAATGTAAATAGATAAAATGACCAATAAAGAAAAAAAGAAGTTTGCTGTCTTAGGATAAAATGCCTGGATAAAAACAGTTTGAGGAGGAAAGGGTTTATTTCATCTTAAAATTCAACATCGGGCTGGAGAGGCGGCTCAGCAGTGAAGAGCACTGACTGCTCTTCCAAAGGTCCTGAGCTCAATGCCCAGCAACCATATGGTGGCTCACAGCCATCTGTAATGGGATCTGATGCCCTCTTCTGGTGTGTCTGAAGATGGCTACAGTGTACTCACATAATAAATAAATAAATAAATAAATAAATAAATAAATTCCACATTATTGTTAAGCCGTAACCCGTCCTTTCTTGTTCATCCTGAAGATCATAATATGAATATTATCACAATATAAAAAATACTAAAAACTTTAAAATTTCAGTCTTTATAAGTTCAAATATGTATAAAGCCCAACATCTATTTAAAATAGTCAAAATTCTCTAAAAAAATCTAAAATCTCTCTAAAATTGTAATGTTTCTCTAAAATATCCAGTCTCTCTATAAAATGATAAAACTGTTTTAAAACAGTTCAAACTCTTTCAACTGTGTTTTCCTGCAAAATCAAAAACAAGTTAAAGACTTTCTTACTCTAGGAGGGAAGAAATGAGGCCCAGGATCACTGCATCAAAGCAACACCAAGATTCAACAGTATAAAGTGTTCAGTGCTTGCTGGGCGGTGGTGGCACATAGTGGCACACGCCTTTAATCCCGGCACTCAGAAGCACAGGAAGGTGGAACTCTGTGAGTTTGAGATCAGCCTGGTCTACAGAGAGAGTTCCAGGACAGCCAGGGCAAAACCAGTCTCAAACAATAACAACAGATTTTAAGAGAGAGGGGGGGTGAAGAGAGAGAGAGAGAGAGAGAGAGAGAGAGAGAGAGAGAGAGAGAGAGAGAGAGAGAGAGAGAGAGATCCTCTCAGGTCTGAAGGGCTGCAGCTAGGCTTCCTTGGGCCTGCCATCCATACCACACACAGCTTGTCATCTAGGTGCAGGCCAGTTCCACTCCATGGCTGCTACTGTCTTGGTGGTCATCCCACGGATACTGGCAGCTCCAAACTGCTGGGGTCTCCTGCTGTATCTGGGCTATAGCCTCTCGTAGAGTTCTCTTCATGGACTCTGAGCCTGCCCACAGTGCCAAGCCTCAACTTTTCTTCATGACCCTTTCAGTTCTTGGCTTTCTACTGCAACTAAGACTGCACCTTCACCAGTGATCTTTCCTGGCCTCTCTCTCTTCAGGGACTCCAGCCCTGCCCACAGTGCCAAGCCCCATCTGTTCTTTATGAACGCTTTATGCTTTCAGAACCAGTACCACTTGGGAAACTTTACATATTACCGAGGAGCTTGGCTGCTAGTGAGCATAAGAGGCAGCCTCCACCCCTCCGGGTGGCCTCTTCTGAATCAGCTGATTCTTCAGCCCCAGTTTACTAGTACTGATTGTCTCAGAAAAGCAAAGGTTCTACTTTAGTGGTTCTTGATTCAAAAACCAGACAGCTCCAACAGTGTCCCTAAGGGACTTTCCAGCTTCTCTCTTAGCCTTCCCCATGCAGGTCTCCATCACCCCACTCTCAGCACTGTCCCCTGAGACCCCACAGTCCATCAAGCTCTGAGTACTCAGTGGCTTTTCTAGCCCAAAGATGCACAAGTCCTTGCACAATCCTCCAAAAGAAATGCAACGTCTGGTCTGTCATAGTGATCCCCCCACAGGTTCCCCATTGCTGTGGTAAAACACCACAAGCAACTTGGGGCAGAAAGGGTTTATGACACTTACAACTCTCAGGTGACAGTCAATCCTCAAAAGAAGTCAGGGTAGAAACTAAAGCTGGGGTCATGAAAGAATGCTGATTACTGGCTTAAACAGCCTGATTTCCTGTAGCACTCAGGACCACCAGCACTGGGATGGTGCCACCTATAGTGAGCTGGGCCCTCCCATATAAGTCATCAGTCAAGAAAATGCACCACAGTTTTGCCCACAGGCCGATCTGGTCCAGGTATTACATCGGTTGAAGCCTCCTCTTCCAAAATTACTCTGCCTATGTCAGGCTGACATAAAGTAGTCAGAATACATGGCATGAATGAGTTCAATTTTATCAGATTACATAGGAAGCATATTAACAAATACAACAAAGATCAGTCAGTGAAGGACTGTTGGGTTGAAGCTCACTGAAGCCTGTCAGGGCAAGGCTGGGAGAGGAGGGAACCATGGCCTCAAGTACCTTCATAGCAATGATAGTATAGAGGATTTAAGAATTGAGGATTAGAAAGCCAGGGGACAATAGAGGCACTAAAGGGCAAATTATTCAGGGTTTAAAGCAATAGAAGAGGCATTAAGATGGCTTTCACAACTTTGCTATAATCACAAATGGAGAAAGTGTGGTCAATTACGTGATCGAGAACATTAGAGAAAGAATGGTTTGTGACAGATTACAAATTCAATTATGGATATTTGCCAAAAATGGCCCCATTATTTTCCACCTCACATGCTGCTCTTGCAATGGCATTCCAAGCAGTTTCCCTATGGAAAACAGGACACATGTTTTTTGCTTCTTTGAAGAGAATAGGCTCACAATCATGGTCAATGTGACTCTGTGACTTCCAAATGTAGCTCACTCCAGGCTACTAACCTGGAGTTTTGGGACACTGCATGCCATCCACCTGCCCAAAGGCATCCATACTTTGGGGTCTAACAATCACTCCATGGAAACATCTATCATGGAGTGGGAGCCTGGACTTCCACAGATCTTGGCTTGATTGAGACTTTGGCACACATTCAGTACCAACTTGGCACCTCATGAGTCCACCATTTGAATGTGAATTACAACTGATGCCACATTAAGCAGAAGATAGGGATTTCTCCCAAAGCCAGCCCAATACAGGCTCACAAGCAAGAGGAAGAGCATTACTTAGGACAACATGGGATGTGTGTGTGTGTGTGTGTGTGTGTGTGTGTGTGTGTGTGTGTGTGTGTGAGAGAGAGAGAGAGAGAGAGAAAGAGAGAGAGAGAGAGAGAGAGAGAGAGAGAGAGAGAGAGAGAGAGAGTTTTATGTCAACCTGACACAAATTAGAGTCATTTTGAAAGTGAGAACTCATCTGCCTGCCCATCTTGATTGATGTGGGAGGGAGGAAGGGAGGGAGGGAGGGAGGGAGGGAGGGAGGGCCCAGCTCTCTGTGGGAGGTTCCACCCCTGGGTTTGTGGTTCTAAGAAAGTTGGCTGCACAAGCCTTGAGGAGCAAGCCAATAAGCAGCATCCTCCATGGCCTCAGCTTCATTCCCTGCCTCCTGGTTCCTATCCTGACTTCCTTCACAATGGACTACAAATGAAAGCTAAAATAAATCCTTTCTTCCCCAGGATATTTTGGTCGTAGTGTTTTATCACAGCCACAAAAACCTTAAGTCAGGGTAGACTATCATGCAGGAAAGATAACTAGAGCAGGCAAACATGGCCAAGGGCTTGTTAATATGTTATTATTTTCTTCTTTCCAAGTGCATGTGTGTATGCACATGTTTATATACACATGTGGAGGCCCAACCCTGATGTCAGGAATCTTCCAGGGTCACTCTTCTACCTTACTCTTTGAGGCAGTGTTTTGAGAGCCGGCTTGCTCTGGGGACCTCCAGTTTTCAAATTCCAGGGATGGAATCACAGTGGGCCACCACACCAGCCTGGCATACACATGGATTCAGAGGATCCAAATGCCAACCTTTGTGCAGCAAGTACTTTAACCACTGAGCCTTCTCGCCAGCCCTGTCCTAACCATCTATACCTGAATGTTGCCCAGAAATCTGTCTTAGGGATCTCCCTGGCACTACTGTGAGTGCTGGAGACACACTGTCTGTACAGGCAGGGTATATAGTCAGACCACACTGGGGGAGGGTGGCTCAGTGGTGAAAGCACTTGCTGAATGAGCAGATGGACTGCAGTGTGGATCCTGTTTCTCCAGAGCTGGAGTTATAGAGAAAGCACCAGCATCCACCAGAATGTTAGTCATACTGAAATTGACCTTTCAGTCACACTTGACACCGTTCACTCACCAATGCAAGACGTACTGGAGGAGTCTAGGACAGAGGTGACCACTGGATTTAAAACATGAAAGTAACCCTAGGGTATGGTAACTAACTTTACTGAACATACTCTGGAAATGAATTATAATGCATTTGGTTAGGGTCTATGTTTGGTTTTTCTCAAAGTGCAGTCTAAGTAAGGTTTCTGCACATCTTCCCTGGAGACCTTCAGCTCCCCAGCATAATCACATCTTCCTTACAGCCCCACACAGTCGCTACATGCAAAACACAAAATAGTGCCCAGGTAGGCTAAACACATCAGTATTTAAAAGTTAGGGACAGTATCAGCAAGCACACTTACTGTCAGGAGAGAAGCGGCTTCCTAGCCCCTACAGTCACAGGTAGAGCGCGGGTCTACAGGTGCCACACATGTCGTGGGTGCGGGTGTTTGCCCACATGTGAGCTGAGGAGTTATTATCAGCCGACTTCAGAAATGGTGTCCAAACTTGTCCTAACCAGAGGACCAACTAATGCAGACATTTTCAAAAAGAGGAAAAATATTTTGGAATTCCCTCTTTGTGGGAAAGTAAAGCTAATGTAGCTTGCTTCACATTAGTCTAGTACATACCAGATGCTTTGTGGGTATTATCTAAATAAACATAGACTTGTAAACACTAATATTTCATAAAAATGTTCACTTCTAAATAATGTGCATGCGTGTGCGCACACACATACAACACACACACAGAGAGAGAGAGAGACAGACAGAGAGAGAGAGACAGAGAAGAGACAGAGAGAAAGAGAAAGACAGACGTATACACACACACACACACACAGAGAGAGAGAGAGAGAGAGAGAGAGAGAGAGAGAGAGAGAGAGAGAGAGAGAGAAACTAGCCCATTAGCTGCTCCTCTTGCTGGAGGGTGAGGGTTTGAGACACATGAACATATTTAGGTTCAAGATGCCTTCTTAGTATAAAGCCAGCAACTGATTGTCACAAACTCTAAAAATTAAAACTGCCAAGAACTCAAAAACATTCACCTTCCTCTTCCACTTGAATCTGCTATGTTCTTTTTGAATAAAGAGCAAACAGGTTACCTTATTAAACCTACCAGCTAAGATGTCAAAGTCTCAAGCATCACTCACTCCACTGCAGTGGAGATTACACTTGAGAAAGAAATAGAAACGACAGCAGGTCAACAGCAAGGCCACAGACTGCACAGAGGGAGAGCAGCCCACAGCCTGGTGCAGCCTCATGCTGGGGTGCCTAAAGCTGCCATTTCGTCCCCCGAAAGCCCCGCGTACTGAAGCCGGGAGAGCTTCTTTCTGTTTAGTGTTCCAACATGCACATGATGCATTTCCAAAGTAATTATTAACATTTCAGGATTCAGAACAGCAGAGGGGAAATTACTAACAGCAGCTGACAATACTGGGCATATTTGTCCCGCCACAGGAAGAAGTATGTGTCCCACCTCTACTAGAACATTGACATTTGGGCCCCAGAGTCTAAAAAAAAAAATTCTCAAGTACTTTGGCTGATATTGCTAAACTTTCATAGAAAGCCAGGTGCTAGGCAGATAATGGAGCAGCAAGGCATGATAGGTAGACAAGAGCTGGACCCCAAATGCCTTGACACCCTCCTAGTGAGTTTGGGCTTAATCCTGTAGAGCCATAGTTTCAAATAGCAGTTTGTATCCCGTGTTCACCTGGAGGACTTTGTGATACTCAGGCGACTTGGCCCTGCTCTAGAATTCCTGGCCCTGCAGACCTGTTTGAGCCCCAGGAGTCAGCATGCTCCTGTTTCTCAGTTGTTGCTGTGGGGCCCTTCTAAGAAGCAGCAGCAGCAGCAACAACTGAGAAACAGGAGCATGCTCTACAGCCAAGCACCACATAGCGCCCACCTGACCCAGTGTCAAGGCTAAGGCTATTTCACTACTGTCCCTGACCTGTGCGTGTGGAACCGTCCACTCACATCGACCTTGTATGACCCAATGGGACTGGCAGACGCTCAGCCTTTATGGCTCCACTCTGGGTTACTCTTTAGGGACATTATTTTTTAACCTCTGTTCCAGGTTGGCCATTCCACACATTGGTGAATGTGTAAGTACTGCTGCATTTATCATTAGACTATGACCTCCTTTAGTTCAGGGACAGTTTTATTCATTGCACTGCTGTACCCAATATACAATAGCATTCAAGAAATGTTTGCTGAGTAAAGAAAGACCCATTTCGAGTGACCCCTGGGTATTCTCTGGTGATATGAAACATTGTAAGATCCCAAGGGCTCTCCTAACGACCCAGAATCACAGGAAGTCAAGTTGAGTTCAGAGAAGAGATTAGATATGAAGTATAGCAGATGCGATGGCAGAGTGATTGAGTAAGACAGCAGCAGACGAACAAGCAACAGTATAAATAACGGTTTAGATGGGATGAGATGGGCTCAGGAGCAAGAAAGTCCACGTGGCTGGAGTGCAGTGGTAAGGCAGGAGGCAGTGCAGAAGGCATATGTGACAGGACAGTTATGCCAAAGCAAGGAGACGACAACACCATCTGAAATAGTCTGAGTGATATCGCAGGATCTATACAGATGTTTAGACTACCATGACTCTGAAGAGAACTGCACAAGCAATCGACACTGTCTGATACTCCCAAACAGGCAGAGTATGAATACTGGAGACGGTTCCTAGAAATTGGTCAGAACTTGCCAACTCCTCCAATTCTAAGACCAACTAAGGTAAGCAATGGGGAAAATTCAAACAGCATATAGGTGCCCATTACTTGGATGAAGAAAGTCTGGGGGAAGAAAGTTTGCCGAGTAAAATAAACCTGAAACAAACTGTTCATTATTTATAAGTTTGCTATCATGATATCTTTCTCACCACACACAATGCAACTTTCCAACTCATAAGCCAGGCATGAGTTCTATCACAGGCCTCTCCTCTACAGCCTGAGATGATACATTCTGGAAGGGTCCCCCTAGCCTGCAGGGCCCCAGGCTCAGCCTGCCTCCGGTGGACTCTTGCTCTGAGCCCCGTGAGAGTCATGAAGCTCCCCTGGCTACGGAGATCAACTGCTGAACTCTCACTTCAGTTTAATCAAGCAGTTCTGGGTACGTCCAAATGCAGAGCCCTCAGGTTCAAGAAGCCAAGCCGGACGAAGCGGGTCGATGAAGTCAGAACAGAGACCAGAACTCAAGGAGAAACCCTTGAACCAAGAGCTGTCATGAGACACAGCCCTGCTAGCCACCCCTACACGCTTAGGCTCAGTCACTGGATAAGGACTGGGACCCTTGTGACGTCCCTTAGTGTCCTCAATGGACCAGGCCAGCCCTGCTTAAGACAGATTCACAGCGAAGCTTCAGGTTACATCCACTCTATTTCTAACACAGCTATTAAACCATAATTCATATATGATACATTTCCCCCATTTATTTTAATTATATGCAACTGAATAGTTATTTAAAATATAAATTCAGGTACAACTGACATAATGTGGAATGTTCTCTAAGAGCCTTCGTTTTCACGCACCAAGCCACTCCCCAGGAAACTAAGACTACTGTTCCGCTGTCTGCAGTCAGCTTGTTCTGCACATCCCACGTGAACAGAATCATAGAATGTGGGGCCTTTTGAATCTGGCTTCTTTTACAACACACCTTCAAAGTTCATTACTATTCACTGCTGAATAATATTCAGTTATATGAATATACCACACTTTATCTACTGTTGCTGGCCACACAAATTACCTCTGATTTTTATGTGTTTTAAATAATGGTACAGTGGATATTAATACAGATATTTTGTGAAGATATAAGCTCACTTTTCCTCCAGTGTACATCTAGAAATAGAAAAGCTGCGTTACAGGAAAATTCTGCCATGAAAATCTTCTACAAACTGCCAACTGTCCTCACTTCCGTGTTCATGGGAACTGCATGAGGACCAGTTTCTATGATCTCACCAATATGTCTGTGACTGTCCTCACTTTCTTTGTGTGCAGAGGGACTGCATGAGGACCAGTCTCTCCGACCTCACCGATGTGTCTGGGCCTGTTTCGTGTCATTTCAGTCACTGCAGGAAGTACGCATGGCATCCCATGCTAGTGTTGTCTGTCATTCAGTCCTCTCCTGTATAATGATACTGCTTTCGCAAGCCTCTTGGCCATTTGTACGTCTTTGTAGACATACTCAATACTTTGCATATTTTTCTGTTGGGTTATCTGTGTGTTGATGACTGTAAGAGGTTTGTGGATGTTGGGGATACAAGCTTCTTCTCAGACATTGAACCACTGAACTTTTTCTTTCTGAATTCTCCTCCTCCCCCTCCTCCCCCTCCTCCTCCCTCCTCCCCTTCCTTCTTCCCCTTCTTGTTTTTCTTTCCCCTTTCCTCCTCTCCTCCCCTCCCCTCTTCCTCCTCCTTTTCTTCCTTCCTTCTCCCTCCCCCCATGCTCTCTCTCGCCCTCGCCCTCTTTCTTTGAGGCAGGGTCTTACCAAATCTCTAACCCACTTAGCACTCTCAACACAGAGCAGGCTGGCCTGGGGCTGGTGGAGGCCCGCCCGCCTCTGCCTTCAGAGTGCTGCATTAGAGCTGTGCAGGTCCGTGGCTTGCTTCTTTTCATTTCCTTTTTGCTACACTAAGTTTTTAGTTTTTGAAGGTAAATTTACTGTTTGTTGTTGCCTTTGAATCAAGGCACTACAGAACATCACAGCGGGCTCTAATCCACTATGATTGATTAGAGTAACAGGAGATTTAGACAAGAAAGGAAAACAAGAACTAAAGGACAATGTAAAACACAGGGAGAAGATGGCCACCTACAATAGCCTTTCTTTATATGAGATGAGTATCTTCTAAGTCCCCAGTGGATTTCTAAAGACTCACACAGGACCAAAACTTACTTACATATATTTCTTTTGTCTTTACTTTGCAAACAATCATAGGGATTAATTTAAATGCTAGGCAAAGAAAGACATTAGCTACAATAGTGAACTAGATACATTAAAACAAAACATTGTAATAAAACTGTCAACATTGTTACTCTTGTGCCTGGGATCCATTTTTAAGTAAGAACTGGGTTGCCTTGTCTGGCCTCCATAAGAGGGGTAAAGTGAGTAAGTAAAATAATAAAATTATTTATTTAAAAAAAACGCTCTCCAAGGGCTGGAGAGATAGCTCAGCGCTTAAGCGCACTCACTAACTGATCTTCCAGGGGTCCTGAGTTCAATTCCCAGAAACCACATGGTGGCTTACAACCATGTGTAATGGTGTCTGATACCCACTTCTGCTATGTCTGAAGATAGCTACCAAATACTCATATAAATAAAATAAATAAATCTTAAAAAAAACAAAAACAAGACACCCCTCCCCAAAAAAAGCTCCCCAAGAAAGAATTCAAATTTCCCATATCTGAAGATTTATGTTACACTGCACTGACTTTTGGTGTTCTGAGCTAAAAGTAAATCTCCTTTTCTTTAAAAAAAAGTTACATGAACAAATGCATAGTCAATTAAGTAGCCAACTAGCAGGTAGGTAGGTAACATAGAAAACATGGATTCTTTGGACAAAAGCCTATTTCCAGCTAGGATGGCTGGAGCAAACCGGGTGAGATTCCATCATGCTGCTCTCAACAGTGGGACGTGGTACTACGATAGCCAATGAGAGGAGTTTTCTTGACTCAACTTATAGCAACAAGGAATTCACAGAAAAGATGAGGGTGGTGAGAAAGACCACATCTAGCACCTTCTTTAAAAACGTCAGTCAAGCTGTCTGGGAGTAAGGCACCTTCCCTGCAGGAACAAGAAGAATAAGGAACACAACCAATCTCCTTACAGGTTCTGTTATCACAGGTTCCAAAGGCAAGACTTTCTCCTCTTTCAGAGTAAAGGCCAAGTCTCTCCAGCACCAGCAAGGCCCTTCATGATGGTTACAGAGCCTTGGTAAGCTTGCGCCTGGCTGTTTGCCTGCAGCTTGCCTCTTTCGATCAATAGCAGCTTCCTCAGACAGACTGCCAAGCTTCATTCAGCCTTAAGGGTTACTTTTGCCCTCTGTTCAGAGGGCATTCACGTCCCTGGCCAATGCCCCCCACAGTTCACCCTGATATCTTCTGTGCTACTGCTAAAGATCAAACCAGCGTCTGCTCCAGCTACATCTCCTCCCACCCAACTCATCTCCAGTCACACTGCTCTCCAAAGCACTCACCACCTCTTCAAATATTTGTGGCTTTTTAGTGTTTGACTTCCCAGCTCAGTAAGAGACTTGCTTCACTGCGGCACTGTTACCACTGAGGGGCACTCAGCAAGACTCTCACACTGTGTGTGTGAGGTCTTCCTTAGGGGCTGAGGTCAAGAACCTATGTACTTCCTCATCTGCACCTCCTTCCTTCCTTTGCACAGAGCTCCTACTTTCTGGGAGTGACTGGAAGGAACAAGTCAAAGTCCTTAAGCCAAGCTTCTTGCCTTTGCACTAACTGGAAACTGGGACAACAGCATGTTTTAAAGTCTCTGCCCCAATACTTATTCATTCTTTTAGCATACTACTACCTGGCAGGGATTTGAACAGATCTGGGAGGTTTTTTAGAAATCTATTCTTCCAGATAAAAATGAGGTTTTCCAGTGTATAGCAAATTCTGTGCTGTAGATATTAACATGTCCTCCAACTTCATATACAAAAGAAGGAAGGGGGAAATGTGGGAGCAGCAGGCCAGCTGTAAGGAGCAGAAAGCTGTCCTCCTAGCCCTTCCCTCCCCAGGTTAAGCTTGGGGAGAACCTACTTCATCTCAAGATAAATAAAAGGCAAAATGATGGAGCATACATACCTGCTCTTCAAAAACCTAAAACACAAGTATAAAAAGAAGAAATTCTTAACCATCTAAACACTTACCTGATGGACAAGACTACATGAACCAAACCACTAACCTACCAGGATCGCTGGAGAAAGGCTGGGCTGGTGGTGTGGGCTTGTAATCCCATCACCATTGGAGCAAAGACAGGTGGGTCCTGGGATCATGCAGGCCAAGCAGCTAGCAACTTGGTAAGTTCCAGGACAGGAAAAAGCCCTTCCTACCCTTACCCTACCCCAAAAGGCAGAAAGTACCTAATGATGCTCAAATCTGTCCTCCAGCCTCAATATGTATGTGCACGTATACACACACACACACACACACACACACACACAGAGAGAGAGAGAGAGAGAGAGAGAGAGAGAGAGAGAGAGAGAGAACAGATATTTGTCAGGATAAGATTAATTTTACTTTCTTTAATGATATTAGACCTGTGGGCCACAATCCCTTTGAGGGTTGAATGACCCTTTTACAGGGATTGCATATCAGGCATCCTGCCTATCAGATGTTTATATTCATAACAGTAGCAAAATTACATATAAAGCAGTACCAAAAATTGTCACGGTAGCCCAGTGAAGTCTGTAGATATGATATTTTACAGACAGAGGCAGAAAAAATGTCTCCTGGGAATAATGGACCTCCCCATATATTTAGAAGCAGATAAATCTCACTTGGCAATTTCTTAAACTCTCTTATTTCCTTATAGCCGAGACATGGCCTAACCAAGCAAATATAGATATATAAAATCCATTATATAACAAATAATTCTACTTTGCTTTGCTTCAACCATTTATGTTATTATGGTAAAAAATGCATTCCAGAAATTCCAGTCACAGGTTCTAGCTACTACCTTTCAGGGCAGATAGTTTCCAAACAATAGCCCAGACTAAAGATATTTACATCTGAAAAATCTTACTAGGTCCCTGCCAAAAAGATGAGTATTTGGGCAAGGTAGAATTTACATTTGAGTTGGTCCCTAGCTACCTCCCCCCACAAGTTAATCTAGTTCCGCCTGTTGGCTCTTGATTTTGCTTGCAGACAGGCTATCTCAGGCCCACCTGAATAGCAAGGGAAGCTTTATGAGAAATTGGCCTTTTGTGTTACAGGCCTCACGCAGGGAGCCCTTAAGGAAAACAACTTTTCTTAGTTTAACCAGGTGTGATTCAGGGATTCAGGATACAGTTTATACTTACTAACTCAGAGAGACTAAATTGAGTCACAGAGAGAGAGTCACAGGGAGGGAGGGAGGGAGGGAGGGAGGGAGGGAGGGGGGGGGAGAGGGAGAGGGAGAGAGAGAGAGAGAGAGAGAGAGAGAGAGAGAGAGAGAGAGAGAGAGAATTTCAGAGAGGCAGACAGAGAGACAGTAGATACTTTTGATTTACAGAGAGAGACAACAGATTCTCTCTACCTGAGAGTCACTCGGAGGAAGAATGAGTTAGTTAATTCATCTAGCTACAGTCAGTTAGCTTTACCAGGCTAGAGGCTAGAGACTGCTAGCTGATCGCCCAGGGCCCACGATGGCCCCAAGCATGGCACAGAGAAGAATGCAACCGGCAGACTAGGCAAAAGGACTCTTAAAAGACAGCGCAAGCAAGACAGCATCTCAAGTTCTACAATGTCGCCATTTTTGCCAGGAGGCTAGGCACGAGAACGCCAGGAAGCTAAGTACAAGAACCATCCTTCTTCAGCTCCCAGGCCAGCACGACATCAAGACCAAGATGAAGAAGCAGTTTAGCCACATGGACCCTGGACTTTGGGTAAACACCCTGTATTGCCCGAGAAAGCCTAGCTAGCCTTTTACAAGTGTATATGATGCTTAATTCGAGATGTTGACTGGACTGGACTTTGAGAGATACCCGAGAAATACACTCAGATTTTAAACCACCTCTGTGGTCATGTCAGTTTGTCATGTTTCCACTGGACTTGTGTCTTTCTGGATCAAGAAACCGTGGTTCCCCCACGGCAGACCCCCTTGCAGTCGGCAACAAAAAATAATGTTATGTTTGAGGGTCACCACAACATGATGAACTGTACTAAAGGTGTGCAGCATTAGGAAGGCCAAGAACCAATATATTACACCATTGTTTTAATAGATTTAAATTTTTAAATCTAAGTCATCACAATGTTCCACATTTGACAAAGAACTGACTCTGCAGACTGCGGACTGTTCACACATACACTGGGAGAAAACAAATTGCTTCTTACCCTTGTGCCTCTTCAGCTGGGGAAAGCTGCTAATTGTAGTTGCTTGGATTATTTCCACTACAATTTGATACCTGATTTTAAAAGAGAGAAAGAAAAGGTTCAATAGGAAGAAAATACTGTTTCCAGAGCTACCTTTTAACTCTGTCTGTGCTAAACAAACAAACAGCACAGGGACTATGAGGCCCCAGGATTCAGCAAAACAGTCCTAATGGCCAGAACACCTATAAAAGATCAGACACTATACCACATGCTAATCATCTCTGAGGCCCTGATGGGAGAGTCACTCTTTTCTGACAGAGACCATGGCTACCTGCCCCATGACTGAAAAAAGATCACGTACAACTTTTAAGGTCATGTTAAACTCTTCTTTTCAGGCTTCCCCAGTAATTAGAGACAGTTGGTTTTATTTCTTAAATTTTCATTTTCCAATAAGATGATACTAGTTACATGTAGCTATTAAGTTTAAAATCTTTAGGATTTGGGCTGTAGCTGTGATGGAGCTCTTGTATCACATGGACAAGTCACATCTTCTATCATATATATACATGTATATATATATATATGCACACACATATAATATATATGTGTACACATTATATATGATGTGATATTCTATATATTTTATATATTATATATTAACAATATAAATAGACACATATACATATATATGTATACATGTCTTGACCTACATTCGCAGTGCTCAGCAGCCTCAGGACACACTGGCCGAGCTGGAGTTTCCAAGAGGGAGACCCCTCCCTAAGTCAGACAGTCTACTGATGCTCTAATCCTCCAGCCCTGCTGCCACTGTCCTGCTGGATTTCTTCCTTACTTCTCATAAGATTCTTCCAGACCTTTAATGGCAGGACATCTGCTCTGCTGGGGAACTCTGGATGGATATTTTCCTGACGCTGTCTAATACTAATGCTGGGAGAGCCAAGAGCCATTAGCTTAGAACACAGGGCACCTGTGAGAGGACCTCAGACAGGGAAAATAAAGAAATGTCTCCATGCTAGGAGACAGGTGCAAGCCTATGGCTGTGGCTATTTTGAATATATTTAATTTGGTTTTAGAAATAAAGTCGTTGTTTTTTATTGTTTTTTGTTGGCATTGTTGTTGTTTTACAAATAAAGTCATTGCTGTTGCTTTGTTGTTCTTCTTCTTCCTCCTCCTCCTCTTCCTTCTTCTTTCTTCTTTATAGTTAACAAGGTCTCACTATGTAGCCCTGGCTATCCTGGAACTCATTATGTAGACCAGGCTGGCCTTGAACTCACAGAGGGCCACTGACCTCCTGAGTGATAGGATTAAAGGTGTGCACCACTACCCCTGACTTAGAAGTGAAGTTCTTGAGAATCCCTCAGTGGTTACTAGGTACTTCCTTAACCAAACTGAACTGTCATGAGCTTCATTATGCTCTATTTACAATTTTGTTTAGAGTTTTCCCACAACAACGCTTTTTAGCATTCGTTCTTACTTTACACACTAACTCTGCCCGAGCCTGGCAGCGCAGATCCGAGCATCTGGGAGCCTGACCCAAGAGGATCATGTTTGAATAGTGGGCCAACCTGGGAAGTTTGGTGAGACCCATCTCAAAATGAAACCAGACAAGAGGAGCGGTGGCAATGCCCAGTGGCAGAGCACATGCAGGACACTCACGGGCCCACTTTACATCAAACAAACAAAACAGCAAACCACCGGCTAGGCTTTAGAGTAAAAATCAAATATTCTTCAGCTTTTCAACCAAAATCAAAGGAACATACACATTCATCAAAATTAAAGCTATTTATAGATTCCTTCCAATCTGCACCTTTGTTATTTCTTTGGCTACACAATATAAATACTGATGTCTGACGTTCACCATGGCAAAGGCAAGCTGTTATTAGCACTGACACCCTATCACCTCTAGACTGTGGCAGACACCAAAGCTAACCACAGTTCTATCAGGGAAAGCAGTATCCTTAGCCCCAAATTCCTGAGCTAACTGGGATGAGCACTGACGGTGTTCAAACAGAGGAGAGGAACAAAAATGTCAGAAAGGGAGCAAATCCAGAAAAGCATTCTCTGTGGTCAGTTCACAAAGCAGCCCCTGGCAAATTTTATCTTTTCCTTTATATTCAGCTTTGTGTGATGCCAGGGTGCAATTGAATATAGGGACACGAGGCACCTCCACCCTTCAGGGACCTTAAAGCCACATGCTAGAGAAGAGATGTGGAGCTTAAGTCCCCAGTGACATCCCTACGCCATCAAATCAGTCCTACACTGACTACCTCAGGGTGTTTCCTACATTGGTGATGGGGGAAGGAGGCAAAAAAATAAATAAACAGCTAATTATAAGTCACTGTGTGTGAACCTGTCTCATGGCCAAATGTCATTCCAACTAGAAGGCTCTTTGAGAATTCCATACACATAGAAATTATCTCCAGGCTGATTGTATATTCCTTCCAAGCTGAAGCCTTGCTAGGAACATTACAGAGAATAGCTTAGGGATTGCTGTCATTCCCCCACATAACAGCAAAGCACAAAAATGGCTCCTTGTGTGATTTGTTCTGCAAGCTGCTAAATAGATGAGGAAATAGTTTCCAAGAAGCTTCCACGATCCTAGAACAACTAGAGTCTACCACTCCCTACCCATGGTCTTCATTTAATCTGGATTTTAGGTTTCCTGGAACACACGACTGATCGATCACCTCCAGAGTGTGCCTCCATACACCTCCCCGAGTGCCACAAACCGGATGTCTGAAGTAGCCTCGGTGTCCACCCACACAGTGCTTCTAATCTGAAGCATAACATGAGGAAACGATTTAACAGACTGGATCCCCGAAACTGCTTAAAAAAGAAAAACAACCCTCAACTATCATTTGCATGTTTATTGTAGGGAGTTCTATTCAAAAAAGAACAGAAATAATCAAAACTGCTTTCAACAAAATTTGTTTTTCCTGTGCTTCAGACACACAAAAGAACACAATATGGCTGCTCTGCTGCAGGACACTCTGGGGATATGCCAGACTCAAGGGAAAGCTTTCAGCCACAAGTATTTATAATTTAAAAATGCATGCAAATAAATGTTTATAAGACCTTAATTCTCCAAATGCAGATGATATGTGCATTCATAACTGCAGACATAATACCGTGTGAGTAAATGTGATTGCTACAATGTGAACGGAATGACAGGAGGGCAGCTGTATTAAAACGGTACAACCATGAGTCATTTGAAAACTTTTCTAAACAGTTCCTCTCTTCTGTTTCACCCTCTTCCGGATATCCCTAAGCTTCTGTCTGTTTCTGCACTAGTGCCACCCTGTCTGAGAAACCAAGTCTGTCAGTAAACATCATCTCAAAGCCCCTGTGACTTGTCCTCTGTGTCCACTGCACATCTTTAACAGCACTCCTATTCGTCCTTCAGCCGTCACCTTACTTCTCACTGTGGGCCAGCACACTGGCTCAACCGTCCACTCGTCTCCCACCTCTGGGAACCCTTCCCCTCCACTTTCACCCTGCCCTTCCTCACTCATGATGTCCTCACAGGTAACCCACACCCAGCTGCCGCTGCCTCTACCAGCGACCAGGATCTGTTCTCTCACCAACCCAGCTGCTCTCTGTCCTCAACAGAAACAGACCCCAGCCAGGTCAACTTCTGTGCCACTCCCCAGACTAGCTTCTCCTGGCTCTTGCTCTGCGTCCTCTCAGAAGGCAATCTCCCAGGAGGAAGATCTATTGAATAAGACGTAATATACCTCATGCCTTCCCTCACGCCTTATCATACGTTCTGTGCGTAACACAGAACGCACTTCAAGGTCTGTCGTCTCTCAAATCCTAGCTCACCTTTGCCTGATAAGAGAACCTGTCCATCTACTATTTTACACTGCTGGTTTAAAGGGTCTGCTTCCTCAGAGTGTCAGGAACAAACAAATAAATGTGGTGTCTAGTCACTGTGTGTCCTGTCATGGAAATCTTCTAAACTGGCACATTTTTGAGACTAATAAATACTGTAGCTCTGTCTATAAAAAGAGGGGCACTTTTCTCTTTGCATGTAATCATAAGCCCCAGGGTTGCGCCTGCCCTTCTACTGTGCCCGGGGTTGGTATTAGCATACAGTAGGGATGCAGTACACATTAATGAGCTAGACTAAGAACATATTTAATGTCTCTAACGTTTCATGGGTACACCTAATATTCTGAACGATTTGTTCTTTTTATGTTCGTAGTGATTCATGCTTTGAAACAAATGAGTCAGGGGTGGCACTGCCACACCAACAAGCCTGGCAAACTAAGGCTGATCCCGAGACACACACGTGGAGGGAAAGAACTGACTCCCCTGGGTCGTCCTCTGACCTCCGCAGATGCCCAAGGACAGGTGTGCGTGCATGCACACACAATAAATAAACATAGTAGAAAATTTAAAACTTAAAGAGAAGTACCATGACCCAAATTCAACGGCTTCCCAACTCCAGCAGTTACCCTTCCACAGTCTCTCTTCTGTCACACAGACACACCAGATGCGTCTCTGAGTAGCCACCACCCCCTCTTTCATTTTAAGCACTAAATCTGGATATACAAAATTAGAGCAGATTGGTATTTATGAACTCTTCCCCCTGAACTGAAGCACTTAAAATGCAGTGAACTTCAAAGCAGCATACAGATTATCACCCTTCTAACTACTGCTCACAGTAGGTCTAGAATCTTAGAAAGTTGACTTTAAAGTTGCCTACACACCAAATGAAATTTCATCAGTGTGTCCTCTCTGTTTCATTTCTCTCTCTGTTCCCACTCCTCTCCCCGCTCTGTGAGTGTGTGTATGTTTGTGTGAGTATGTGAGTGTGTGAGTATATGTGTAAGTGTGAGTATGAGAGTATGTGACTGTATGTGAGTGTGAGTGTGTAAGTGTATATGTGACAGTGAGTGAGTGTATATGTGAGTGTTTGAGTGTATATGTGAGTATGAGTATGTGTGAGTGTGAGTGTCTAAGTGTGAATGTGTGTGTGAGAGTGTGAGTGTATGTGTATGATGTGTGTTTGAGAGTATGTGTGAGTCTGTGAGTGTTTGTGAGAGAATGTGAGTGTGAGATAATGTGTGAATGTGAGTGTGTGAGTGTGAGTATGAGTGTGTGAGTGTTTGAGTCTGTGGGTGTGAATATGAGGAAATGTGTGTGAGAGTATGTGATTGTGAGTGTGTGATTGTGTGTGTGAGTATGAGTATGTGTGAGTGTGAGAGTATGAGTGTTGTGAATTTGAGAGTGTGTGTGATTGTGTGTGTATGTGTGAGAGTATGAGTGTTGTAGGTGTGTGTGTGTGATGGTGTGTGAGTATGAGTGTGTGAGTGTTAGAGTGTGAGTATGTGTGAGTATGAGTGTGTGTGAGTGTATGAGTGTGTGAGAGTGTGAATGTGTGTGAGTATGTGAACATACTTCGTTTATTAAGCCCTCTTTACACAGACTTAAAAGAATTATTAGTTTTGAGTTTTCTAGGCATACTCATGCTGGAAAGTTTTGGGGCAATAGAAGATGAAACAGACCTTAGCTTGGGGTATATAGTTTGATAAGTAGTTTGAAATACTACTTTATATTAAAACTACCAAGGATATATCCAGGGATGGTGGCACACACCTCTAATCTCAGCACTTGGGGGACAGAGACAGGTGGATCTCTGTGAGTTTTAGGCCAGACTCATCTACATTGTGTGTTCCAAGCCATTCAATGAGAACCTGTCTCAAAAATCAGTAAGTAAATATTTAAATAATAAACAAAATTAGCAAGATGGAGAATAGAATAACACAGACAAATGTTTAAGAAAATCAAAACATTTTAAAAGAGATGCTTTCAGAATTGTCAAAACCTAGGAAAAACATGCTTAAGGTATTCCAGTTAAAACATATGAGAAAGAAATCCATGATGATGTATTCAGATAAACTGATGCTCTGGGTCAGAGCTATATACGATTTTTAATGTACCCATACTTTTTCCTAATTAAAGTAGTATTTAGTTCTGATGCCACAGACTCTCTAACCCTGAGTCTAACAGAATCAGGTTTATACACTGAGGTCTCTAACTGCAATAGGCTAGAGAAAGCATGCCAGAAGTATTGTGGAAGGTCTGGGAAAGACCTCAGTCCTGTATAGTAAGGGACGCCAGATACAGTCCATTATGTGCAGAAACCCCTTAGCTGAAGCTCTGCATCTCAATTATAAATTAAAGGTACTTCTGTATATAAAACTGACCTGCACCCCAGTCAAAACCAGGGCATGCATGCCTTCCTGCTGATACAACTCCAATCACGTTTCTGATAGCCTGAACTTTAGAGAAAAAAAAAAAAATCTCCGTGATTAGGAAAATTCAAGGAGTGGGAATCATAATGACATTTTACAGCTACAGTGTGTACAAGGGAGAAATTCTGCTTCCTGTTACCTTATGGCTCTGGAGTCTGATAAATGGCTGGACCGACTTCATTTTCTCAATGTGAGCCAATCCTTAATTTCTCTAGAACGACAAGTGTTCACTGAAGAAGTTTAGAAACGCACAGCATACAGGACTCTGTGTCCTCAGCTCACATCTGGCAAACCTCCTTCCTACTCAGTGCTTCCTTGGCTTTATAAGGCTTTGTAAGACACACTAATTCAGAGGTCCTTTTAGGACCTTTTAGCCGAAGAGACGGCTCAGTGATTAGCAGTGCTTATAGAAGATCTGAGTGTGATCACCAGCATCTATGTCTGGCAGCCTATCTCCCTCTGTAACTGCAGCTCCAAGAGGGTCCAACATTGTGTTCTGACCTATGATATGTTCACACACACACATGTGTATAGACACACACATATGCATAAATAAAAGTACTATGTACAATAACCCCTAATCCCCTGTATACATATGCACAATCTGGAAGTTAATATTCATAGAAGATGCCATTATTTAAATATTCCAATTTTGTGTCATTAGTAATACACAATTAGATGTACCATTTTTTTTAAAAAAAATAAACCTTTATTGTTAAGTATTTTGATTATTTCAAACTTTTCTCTATTTTAAATAAAATGGCAAGACAAAAACAAAACAAAACAAAACCCAACACTTTAAAAAAAAAAAGTCCACAAACTCATGATTATTTTCTTAGGATAAATTATGCATAGTAATTAAATTTAAAAGCATGCACATTTTCACATTAATAAAATGACGTTACAGAAAAATGTATACATCTGCCCCAGACACGGATTGCCTTATGACACCCTAGCCAACAGCAGATGCCATCAAGTATTTAATATTCAACATTATTAGAGCAAAGAGACTCCTTTACCTCCGTTGTCTCTGAGCTCTGTTGAGAGTGGCGGGGTCTGAAGCTCTCTGCATAAGGCAGCTATCAGTGGCACTGGCGCCATGCCTGGGCATGGGCTGAAGAGATTCTAAGTTAGGATTTAGGGGGAAGGGGAGTTTTCTGCTACAGGGGGTTTCAGTCCTACACAAAAAGTGACTCTACAAAAGACAAGGCATGCTTACCCCTTCTTCATTTACTGCACACACAGAAAATGACATCTTTCAGCTAGCCTCACGGAAGCCCAACTGCTGCTGTCTATGTAGTTTCTCCGAGGGCTCCCTGTGTTTCTGAAACTTGCCACTGTCACCATAGCTCATGTATGTGGTAGGCATGCAGTACCACAGTCTTGAGGGATTTTTTAATGTTTTAAAATTTGGTTATTTTATTTATTTACATTTCAAATGTTATCCCCCCTTCCTAGTTTCCCCTCCTCAAACCCCCATCCCATGACCCCCTCACCCCCGTTTCTGTGAGGGTGCTTCCCCACCACCCACCCACTCCCGTATCATAACCCTAGCTGGGGCCACAAGCCTTCACAGGACCAAGGGCCTTTCCTCCCATTAATCTTCGACAAGGCCATCCTCTGCTACATATGTAGCTGGAGCCCTGGGTCCCTCCATGTGTACTCTTTGGTTGGTGGTTTAGTCCCTGGGAGCTCTGGGGTGTCTGGCTGGTTGATTCTGTTGTTCTTTCTATGGGGTTGCAAACCCTTTCAACTCCCTCAGTCCTTCCCCTAACTCCTCCATTGGAGTCCCAGTGCTCAGTCTGATGTGTGCATCCACATCTGTATTGGTCAGGCTCTGACAGAGTCTCTCAGGGGACAGCTATAGCAGGATCCTGTCAGCAAGAGCTTCCTGGCATCAGCAGCAGTGTCTGGGTTTGGTGTCTGCAGATGGACTAGATGCAGAGGTGGGGCAGTCTCTGGATGGCCTTTCCTTCAGTCTCTACTCCACTCTTTGTCCCTGCATTTCCTTCAGACAGGAACCATTAAAATTTTTGAGGTGGGTGGGTGGCCCAGTCCCTCAACTGGGAGCCGTGCCTATTCCCTGGATATGGTTTCTACAGGCTTTCCCTCCCCTTCACGGGTATATCAGCTACTGTCATCCCTGTTGGGTCCTGGGAGCCTCTTGCTTTCCTGGCATCTGGTACTTTCCAGCGGCTACCCCCAGCTCCCCACCCCCCACTACCACACACCTCCATTTCCCCAGTGAGTGTATCTTCAGACACGCTCAGCTCCCACTGGTGTCCTCTACCGTTTAAGACACCAACAGAAGGCACTGTGTTCTGAAGACCTGTGTTTCTACTTTATAGAAAATGAAAAGATTTTCAAAACATATTTTCCTAAGAAATCTCTTATCTTCCTGCGGTTTCTAAAGACTAAATTTATGCTCATTTATTCTTTTCATAAAAATTGTTATAAATTCACCATTCTGGTTTTTCATTTCCTTGCCACCCACACTAGTCTTTTGCTTAGCAGGTTATGCCTGCTTATTGATTTCTAACATGCTCTATTGGTCTGTCTTGAGCTATGCGCAATCTCTTCTTGTATGTGTCTTTACAAGGTAATCTTATTGTATTACTCATAATTCACAATATATTTTGAGAATCATTGTTCAAACACATTATGTTCAAATACTTTATGTTCTTTATAAAAGCATGTAGCTTAAATAATTTAATACATTATCTTCATATATGCATGCCAAGCTGCAGTTAGAAGCTGAAATAACCCCCAAAGGCTCATATTGAGAGTGCTTGGACCCCAATTTGTGGCACTATTCTGAAGGTGTCGGAGCCTTAGAAGTGAGACCCGGGACTGTAGAATTAGGTCACTAGGAGGGGTTTCTGAACCTAAATCTCCAGCTCTGGGACCAGCTAGTACCCCTGTTCCCTGAGTTATCAAAATGTCACAAGCTCTGACCATCATCATGGAGACACTTAGCTGACATCATGAAATTCCTCAACAAGCTAGAGGAAAGCTCTTCTCCCTTGTTTCTCTCAAGTATTTTTTATCATAATGATTCAAAAGTACCTAATACAAGCACCAAAAACAATTAAGAGATTAAAAAAAAAAAAAGAACATGCTCCTAGCATACAAAAAGAAAGTAGCAGCTCCATTCTGTCATAAATTCTGACTTCAGAAGTCAGGCATCCATTATGCCCTAGCCCATTAATGAGGGAGAACACCACCTAAATCTCAGTATACAGTGGATAAATAAGTTTTTCTTCTCTAAGATAATCTTCCATCTCCATAAAGTTAAGCATTTCAGTCTAAAGTATTCTCCATACAAACTGTTTCAATCTCCACCTGCTCTCTAAATAAGGGTCCAGAAATAAGTCTGCAACTGAAACCCAAAAGCCTAAAGACACAGAGTCGGCAGTCAGTGAAGCCACAGCAGCGATGAGCTTCAAGGCCGAGGAGGATCTAGCATCTACTGCTATCTTAACAACAGGCAGCACTGCTCCCTTAACAGATCGGATCAGTGGCAGGGAAGACACAGTGACCTGGGAGCTGGAGCCTAGTCATTAATGCTTTCTACCTACCTGCTTCTAAGTCCCAAGGCTTTAATACAGAATTTAAAGTCAGACCCTAGCACCATTTACTGATGACATGATCTTGGCTGAGATAGGTAGATCACCTTACTTCCTTAAACCATGGAATGGGAATGATATTCCCTGATTTAGATGGCTATACCAACCAGATAAGATGATGTTTATAAGGAGGAGCACAGCACTGTGCTGAATGGCATGGTAGACAGTAGACACATGCTAGATTAAACAGCAAAGCTTCTCCTTTTGTGAGCATTTGTTTCCAATATCTTTAAGTTTGGCAAATGTCCAGTTCTGAAAAGTAGTATTGTTCTAATGCTATCATGAAAAACAGCTATTCTGTCTTACTGAATTATAAGCATATGATATGGTAGCACAAATAGCTAACTGCTTATATCATATCCATTCTTTACTCCTTAATAATAAATCCTGCCATCTAAAAAAGTTTGGTCAATGGCTATGCAACATAAGATATTTTAGCCAAATATAAATAATATACACAGAAATGTCATATAGTAGCTTCCAGAAGTTTCTTTAAGGCAAACATGTCCCACCTTACATCCTTGCCTTTCGCCTGTCCCTGGAAGTAGGATGTGGTTGCTGTCACTCTGGACAATGAAGAAACCTCTGAGCTGCCCCGATGACGGCTGATGATGGGAAGGCGCTGGCTTGGGAGGAGGCTGAGAGCTACGGCAGGTGGAGCCCTATAGCATCCCCAATGCCTTTTATGCAAGTGAGCTTTTAAGTAGTAACAACAGAGGAACTTGGAAGACACTGCTAAAATGAAATACAGCAAACACAGACAAGCACTGCATGACCTGCCTATTGAAGTGAAACAGTAAAGTCAGACTTGGGCTAGAGGATGGCCCCATGGGTCACGTGTTTGTTTCCCAAGCCGAAGGCCCTAAGTTTGGGTCTCTAGCAGGAGCCAGATGGGGCAGTGTGGCCTTGTTATGACAAAGCTGGGAGCCTGGAAGGGGGACTTGGGAGGTTCCTGCAGGCTCGCTCACCAGTGAGGTCAGCCAACTGCTAAGCGTCAGGTTTAGAGTGAATGTGCTAGTTACAATAGGTATGGTCCCCATGTGTGCCTGAATGCTTGGCCCACGGGGAGTGGCATTATTAGGAGGTATGGCCTTGTTAGAATAGGTGTAGTCTTGATGGAGAAAATGTGTCATTGTGGGGGCGAGCTTTGAGGTCTCCAATGCTCAAGCTACATACAGATATCTCCTCCTTGCTGCCTGAAGGTAAGATGCAGAACTCTCAGCTCCTCTCTAGCATCATGTCTACCTGGATATTCCCAAGCTGCCCCCATGATGAACCTGTAAGCCAGCCCCAATTAAATGCTTTCCTTTATAAGACTTGCCTTTGTCATGGTGTCTCTGCACAGCCATAAAACCATAACTAAGACAACAAGAGACCCTGCTTAGGTAAGAAGAAGACACCCAAGCTAAGCTCTGGGCTCTCTAACACATATGCATGTGTGTGCACATGCGCACACACATTATACTCATAAAAGCAGAGGACAGACGGTGGCTCTTGGGGATGAGAGTGCAGGAGAGCCGGATGCAGTCAAATCATGACAGAATCCAGTTACAGTGGGTAAGTACGTTGTGGAGTGCTAAGGTTCAACACCGGATGTTTACAGTCATTAACGCCATCTTACAGAATCAACCCTATGTGCTCTCACCACAAAAAATACACTGTGAAGTGATGGATAGTAGTAGCTACGGTGACACTCATTTCATAACTTAGCATGCTAATTGCACTGTATGCCTTTACATTCAGAAATGTTGGTTGTCAAGTGTGCCTTGAAGCTGTGAAAGTCATCATCATCTGGTTGGGTTCCTTGGATTTGGAGTTGAATCTAATCCCATCTAGTAATAACTTATTCATGCCGTTAAGCCAGTAACTCTCAGCCAAGGGATCGCTTGGCAATGCCCACAGACATTTTTAGTTGTTACAGCTGCGGTGTACCCCTGGCATCCACTGAGTACCAGTCAGCCAGGATGCTAAATATTTTACAACACAGAACAGTCCCTCACCTTAATGTATATTCTAGCCCAAATGAAGAGTTTATTCGCAGAGTTAAACAAACCTACCTAAAAGTTCAGTAATAAAGACACCTTTGTTCCACCACAATAAACACGGTAAGAAGCCATGTCCAGACAATACTGGCTGGTTTTATGTTAAATTGACACAAGTCAGAGTCATCAGAGAGGAGAGAGCTTCAACTGAGAAACGTGCCTCCTTTAAGATCAGGCTGTAGCCAAGCCTGTAGGGCATTTTTGTAAGTAATGGCTCATGTGAGAAGGCCTTGCTCATTGTGGGTGGAACCACCCCTGGGAGTGGTCCTGGGGTCTATAAAAAAACAAGCTGATCAGCACAACCCCCAGGAAGAAGAGGAACACCAACCCACCCATAAAACTTCCAAACCAGAATTTGTCCTCTCTAAAAGAAATGCAGAGACAAAGATGAAAAAGAGACAGAAGGAAGGACCAACCAATCACTGGCCCAACTTGAAGCTCATCCCATAGACCAGTCCCTGACATCATTAATGAAACTCTGGTTTGCTTGCTGACAGAACCTAGCATAACTGTCTCTGAGCGGCTCCACCCAGCAGTGGACTGAAACAGATGCAGTTACCCATAGCCAAAATTAGACAGAGGTCAGGGACACTGATGGAAGAGTCAGGAAGATTGAAGGCACTGAAAGGGATGGGAACCCCATAAGAAAACCAGCACAGACAACAAATCTGGACCCTTGGGAGTTCTCAGAGTCTGAGGTACCAACCAAAGAACATATATGAGCAGGAATATGACAGGCAGCCCAGTCTTCGTGGCTGCCTTGTCTGGCTTCAGCGGGAAAGGGGGTGCCTAATGTGGCAGAGACTTGATGTGCTAGGGTTAGGGAATACCCTGGGGGGGGGGGGGAAAGGGGAGCATCCTTTCAGAGGAAAGGGGGAGGGGGAGGGGAGAGGAAGTCTGTGTGGGAGGGGCCAGGAGGGGAGCAGCATTTGGAATATTAATTAATTAATTTTATAAAACAGGCTGAGCCTGAGCAAGCCAGTAACCAGCACTCCTCCCTGACTGCTCCTGCCTCCAGGTTCCTGCTCTGCTTGAGTTTCTGTCCTGACAAACTGTGATGTGGCAGTGTAAGCTGATTAAACCGTTTCCTCCCCAAGTTGCTTTGGTCATGGTATTTCATCACAGCAGCAATGGCCCTAATTAAGACAAATACTCACCTTGACAGAGTTATACACCCAAACTGTTTTCAAAGAGTTGGAGTACACTGAGTCACATACTATGACGTCTAGCCAAAAAGTCAGATTGGCAGCGTGTGGGAATATATGCTATGTAATATTATCAATATGAGCTGTGGTTACTGGGGAGCTTTCTAAAATCCTCAGGTCCCATTCTTCTCCATTATGCCTTAAATATGAAAGAGCCCAGGAGACTCCTGTGGCTCGGTCTCCCGATGATGGTGCTGAGGAGCAGAGGCTGTATTCTCAAGTCCAGAGCTTCAGCAATGGGCTGCTGCAGCCGCTGTCTGTCACTAGGACATGGGACTTGGTTGGAGCAGAAGGTCACCAGGGCCATGCTGCTGAAGAGCATTCCTTGTCCCTGGCTCTCCACACCATTTCCTGCCTGCCAGGGGTGAGCAGCTGTGCTCCACCACGGGCTCTGGGCCCTAATGTTCTGATTGACCAAGCACTACTGAACGCGACAGAGCCAAAGGGCCACTGACTAAAACTGAAGCAAAGCAAATCTTTCCTCCTTTCAACTGCTTATTTCGGGTATTGTTCTATCCCAGGAACAAGAGCCAAACCAAGTACATAATTTCCTGGCATAAAGCCTGGGTATCTGCATTTTTCTATTGAGGAACAAATATATTTCATTAGAGTACAGTCTACAAATTCCCTGGAGAATTACCAACACAGACAGCACTGGATGCTGTCCAGGGCACAACCTGTCCTTTCCTTTGCTGAAGGTTCTTTAAGGGCAGAGCCTCTCACTTCTCCCTTACTGTGTGCTTGGACTCCAGTTAATCTTCAAAATACAGGAATGGTCAGCTGCTTTCCTGGTATGGTCCTGATCGTTGAGCTTCGCTAATGACTACACCTGCATTATTCTGAGCTCGGGCTTGGATCCTGGGCTGCGGCATCTCACCTCTGACAGCGGCAGTGGGAAAACAATGCATTGTTTCCTAGCATCCTGCGGCTGAGATGTCTTCCACACGCTTGGTTCCTATAGTTAGCAGAACTGATTGTCACTGCTAGAAAACTATGAAAAGTTCAGTCCCACCCCAGTATGACCACAGCATCATCACTTCAGATCCCAGGGCCCTAGAGGACATGGGAAGGAAGCAGCTCTAAGGACAGAGGGGTTTTAGTAACGCTCAGATGAGTCTGGAATACAGCCAGCGTTCAAGTTTACTAGTTCAGTGACCTGGAAAGAAGTGTTTCTAACTCTAATAATTTCATGGGAAAATTCTAATAACATCGTGAAAGCATCTAATACTAACACAGAAAATAACCAAATTATTCCCAAACTATACATATCGTCCTCAAGGGGTTTACTCCATGTTTTAAATGCATGCAGCCTAAAAGAATAAAATGATTTTATTTCCTTTAGAAAATATGCCTCATCTCCCAAATATGTGATATATAAAACTAAATTATTTCATCAGTTGCTTAGCCTTCATAGAGTGCACTCCCTGCCTGAGGCAGTGTTCTTTAGTTTGGAGGAGAGTAGGTTTTATACAGTGGCCTAAACACTAATAAAGTCAGACAGCAGAGTGCTCTAATGTACCAGAAGACAGCTGAAGTGTTCCGATTATGATCAAAGAAAGCAGCTCCATTAGGGTTTGCAGGTCAGTAAGTCTCAGCACTGCCAACTAGACAAGCACCTAATGAGCAGAGATTTGGACAGCCAGCAACAGTGAGCAGACATGCTCAAGTAGAGAGAAATTTTATATCAGACAGAAATTAACCAATAGAAAGATTATGTGTATAGCATTATATACATTTTGAAGCAAAGGGAGAGGTCACTGCTTGTCTTAATAAGGGTTTCTATTCCAAACATCATGACCAAGAAGCAAGTTGGGGAGGAAAGGGTTTATTGAGCTTACACTTCCACGTTGCAGTTCATCACTAAAGGAAGTCAGGACTGGAACTCAAGCAGGTCAGGAAGCAGGAGCTGATGCAGAGGCCATGGAGGGATGTTCCTTACTGGCTTGCTTCCCCTGGTTTGCTCAGCAAACACCAGCCCAGAGATGGAACCACCCACAAGGCGCCCTCCCCCTTGATCACTAATTGAGAAAATGCCCCACAGTTGGATCTCATGGAGGCACTTCCCCAACTGAAGCTCCTTTCTCTGTGATAACTCCAGCCTGGGTCAAGCTGACACACAAAACTAGCAGTACACTGCTCTAACAGTCATCTAGGGGTCTTTGCAGATCAGCTGTACAAGACAGAGAATAAAGGTTAGTCATTGCTGCTCCTAGGATAAGCTTAGATCCTCAGACAGAAGATACCCCGGCACACATCAGACAGAACTGACTGAAATCCTGTGCAACAAAGCCCAAAGAGCTACGTCATAGTGCCAGGAGAAGAAATTGGGTATTTCTGCAAACATTCTAAAGGTAACTCTTGATGCATGCGACTATCATTAAGAAAAATGCCTGCAATGGTGTTTTCTCCCATCATGCTTTGCCAAGCCTGCTGAAGGGACTAGAAACTATTCTGGATTCCCGTGTCCCCACAGCAGATTCTTCAAGAAAAGCTAAATAAATTAAAAAAATGATTTTTAAATTAAATTTTAACTATCATTCAAAATTGTTTTCTCTGTGGCATTTTCATGCATACATTTTCCTATGTGTATGCTAGGTATATGTTTGTCTATCTGTATGTCCATAGATATGGGAGCACATGTGTACCTATCTTCATGTGGAGGCCCAAGGTTGATGTCAGGTTCTTCTTCTCAATTGCGCTCTCTCATCACTGTGGATAACCTGGCTCTCCTGCCTGCTTAACAATTCCCAGTCTCTGCTCTCTGCTGCTGAGACTTCAGCCCAGCTGCCATGGCCACCCAGATTTTATATGGGTGCTGGGGACCCAACCCCCAATTCTCTCACATGTATACTAAGCATTTTACTCACTGAACCATTTCCTAGCCCCTTTGTATATCACTATTATCTGCCCCCAAGATTATTATCTGTGGTATGTGGTAAGCCACCTTTGATCATTGCCATTACAAGATGGCGCCGACCGGATGCAGCTCTCTGGTGGTAAACAACTTTAGTGCATGCGCAGTGTGCTGTGTATGTTATTGCACATATACGCTAATGAAGAATTCACTTAGTTCACCTATCAGGAAGCGGCGCACTATCTATCTACTGCAGACGGGGCTGGATGGCTATATAAGGGCGGCACAGAGAAGGTTGGGGGCCTCCAGTAAGAGAAGAAAGCAAAGATCCTGAATAAAGCGTTGCAGAGAAGAACCTGGTCGTGTCGTGTCTTTCCTTGCGGGTCAAGGCTGGGCGCGATAGTGGTAGACTTTTTGAGGTCACTTATGTATACTATCATATCTGCCAATAGGAATACTTTGACTCCTTCCTTTCCAGTATGCATCCCCTTGGTCTACTTTAGTTTTTATTGTTCTAGCTAGGACTTCAAGTACTATAGTGAATAGATATGGGGAGAGTAGACAGCCTCCTCTTGTCCCTGATTATACTGAAATTGCTTTAAGTTTCTCTCCTTTTATTTTGATGTTGGCTATTTGCTTGCTGTATATTGATTGCCTTTACTGTGTTTAGGTATGTCCCTTGTATCCCTGCTCTCTCCAAGACTTTTATCATGAAAGTCTGTTGGATTTTATCAAACATTGTTTTATGTTTACATTTTATCAAGAACATTTAGTGAGATGATCATGTGGTTTTCTTTTTCTCAATTTGCTTACATGGTGGACTACGTTGATGGATTTTCCTATACTAAACTACCCCTTCATCCCTGAGATACAGTCTACTTACTCATGGTGGATGACGTCTTTGATGTGTTCTTGGATTCTGTTTGCAAATATTTTACTGAGTATTTCTGCATCAATATTCATAAGAGAAGTTGGTTTGAAATTTTCTTTCTTTTAAAGATCCGATTCTCTCTCTCTCTCTCTCTCTCTCTCTCTCTCTCTCTCTCTCTCTCTCTTTCTCTCTCTCTCTCTGGTTATTAATACAATACACTGTGGAAGAGCAGTCTCTCCAGCCCCCTGGAATTCTCTCTCTTTTTATTTTTATTCATTTATTCATTCATTCATTCATTTTTTTTTTGTTTTGTTTTTTTTTTTTAAACAGGGTTTCTCTGTACAGCCCTGGCTGTCCTGGAACTCACACTGTAGACCAGGCTGGCCTCCAACTCAGAAATCTGCCTGCCTCTACCTCCCAAGTGCTAGGATTAAAGGCGTGCGCCACCACTGCCCTGCTGAAATTCTCTTTCTTTGTTGAGTTTCTGTGTAGTTCAGGATGACTGGGGCCTAAACAGAATGGGTTCGGCAGTATTTCTTCTGTTTCTGTTTTGTGGAATAATTTGAGGGGTACTGGCATTAGCTCTTTGAAAGTCTGGTAGAATTCTCCACTAAAACCATCTGGCTCAGGGCTTTTTTGATTGGGAGATTTTTTAATGACTACATCTATTTCCTTAGGGGTTCTACGACTATTCAGATGGTTTACCGAACTGTGATTTAGCTTTGGTAAGTTGTATCTGTCTAGAAAATCATCAGTTTCATTTAAATTTTCCAATTTTGTGGAATACAGGCTCAATGATTCTTTGAATTTCCTCAGTGTCCGTTGTTACATCTCCCTTTTTAATTTCTGATTCTGTTAGTTCAAGTACTGTCTCTCTGCCTTTTAGTTAGTTTGGCTATGGCCTTGTGTATCTTGTTGCTTTTCTAAAAAAAAAACTAGCTCTTGATTTCGTTGATCCTTTGTATCATCCTCTTTGTTTCTAATTGAACAATTTCATCCCCCATTTTCACTATTTTTTGTAGTCTCCTCCTCCTGTGTTTGATTTTTTTCTTTTTCTATAGCCTTCAGATGTACTTTTAATTCATTAGTATGAGAGCTCTGAAATTTATGACGGCACTTAGTACTATGAACTTTCCTCTTAGCACTGCTTTCATAGTGTCCCATAAGCCAAAACCATAAAACGGAACAGGGAGAGCATCTTTAAGATATGTTGTACCTTCATTTTCATTGAATTCTTTATTTCTTCCCTGATCTAGTTAGTGATCATTGAGTAGACAGTAATTCAGTTTCCATGAGTCTACTAGAAGAGAAAGTGAGAAATAGCCTTGAATGCACTGATACAGGAGAAAATTTCCTGAACAGAATATCAATGACTCTGACACTAAGGTCAAGAATTAATAAATGGTACCTCATGAAATTGAAAAGCTTCTGTAAGATAAAGGACACTGTCAATAGGACAAAATGTCAGCATACAGATTGGGAAAAGATCTTCACTAACCCTACATATGACAGAAGGCTAATATCCAAAATATATTTAAAAAAACTCAAGAAATTAGACTCCAAAAAACCAAATAACCCAATCAAAATACTGTATACAGAGCTAACCAGAGAATTCTCAACAAAAGAATCTCAAATTGCTGAGAAGCACTTAAAGAAATGTTCAACATTCTTAGTCATCAAGGAAATGCAAACCAAAAGGACCCTGAGATTCCACCTCACACCAGTCAGAATGTCTAAGATCAAACCCTCAAGTGACAGCAGTGAGAATGTGGAGAAAGGGGAACACTCCTCCATCACTGGTGGGATTGCAAACTTGTACAACCACTCTGAAAATCAATATAGTGGTTTCTCAGAAAATTGGAAATAGTTCCACCTGAAGATCCAGCTGTACCACTCCTAGGCATATACCCAAAAGATGCCCCACCATGCAACAAGGACATGTGCTCCACTATGTTCAAAGCAGCCTTATTTATAATAGCCAGAAACTAGAAGAAACCCAGATGTCCCTCAACCGAAAAATGGAAACAGAAACTGTGGTACAGCTACACAATGGAATACTATTCAGCTATTAAAAACAAGGACATTATGAGTTTTGCAGGCAAATGGATGGAATTAGAAAATATCATGCTGAGTGAGGTAACCCAGACCCAAAAGGATATACAGAGTATATACTCACTGATAAGTCAAAAAATTCACAATACCCATGATACACCCCACATACCCAAACAAGAAGGAAGGCCCAAGTAAGGACACTTGAATCTCAGTTAGAAGAGGGAAGAAATAGTCATGAAAGACAGAGGGAGGGAAGGACCTGGGTGGGAGATGAGAAAGCAAAGGGAATGGCAGGAGCAGGAGCAGTCATGAAGGGAGACAGGAGCAGGAGAAGGAGCAGGAGCAGGAAAAGGAGCAGGAGCAGGAACTGGAGCAGGAGCAGGAGCAGGAACTGGAGCAGGGGAAGGGGCAGGAGCAGGAGAAGGAGCAGGAGCAGGAACTGGAGCAGGAGCAGGAGCAGGAGCAGGAACTGGAGCAGAAGGAGCAGGAGCAGGAGCAGTCATGCAGGGAGACAGGAGCAGGAACTGGAGCAGGAGAAGGAGAAGGAGCAGGAGAAGGAGCAGGAACTGGAGCAGGGGAAGGGGCAGGGGCAGGAGCAGGAACAGGAGCAGTCATACAGGGAGTCAGGAGGGGGCAGGAGAATGAACCGAAGTGGGCAGCTGCTGGGGTTGGAGAGAATCTCTAGGAAGTCCCAGAGACCTAGGATGAGGGAGACTCCCAGGAGTCAATGGGGGTGATCTTAGCAGAAATGCCCAACACTGGGGAGATGGAACCTGAAGAGAACACCTACAATAGCCCAGTGAAGGGATGGGGACATGAACCTACCTAGAAAGCTTTTGACCCAAAATTCATCCTATCTAAAAGAAATGTAGGGACAGCCGGGTGGTAGTGGCACATGCCTGTAATCCCAGCACTTGGGAGGCAGAGGCAGATGGATTTCTGAGGCCAGCCTGGTCTACAGAGTGAGTTCCAGGACAGCCAAAGCTATACAGAGAAACCCTGTCTCGAAAAGAAAAACAAAAAAGAAATGTAGGGACAAAGATGGAGCAGAAATTGAAGGAATGGCTGACCAGGGACAAGCCCATTTTGAGACCCCTCTCATGGGCAGGCACCAATCCCTCACACTATTAATGTTGTGCTTGCAGACAAGAGCCTAGCATGGCTGTCCTCTGAGAGGCTCTACCCATAAGCTAAGACAGATGTAGATACCCACTGCCAAACACAAGAAAGAAAGAAAGAAAGAAAGAAAGAAAGAAAGAAAGAAAGAAAGAAAGAAAGAAAGAAAGAAAGAAAGAAAGAAAGAAAGAAAGAAAGAAAGAAAGAAAGAGAGAGAGAGAGAGAGAGAGAAAGAGAGACAGAGAGACAGAGAGGGAGAGAGAAAGAGGGAGGGAGGGAGGAAGGAAGGAAGGAAAAAAGGAAAGAAGGAAGGAAGGAAGGGAGAAACCACACTCTTTCAAACACTTTTCTGTGTAGACATCTGAGCATCTATGCACATCCTTCTAACAGCTGAAGAGCTTTCAAGCTACTATTATCTAATTCTTAGGAAAACCAATGCTTTTTAAAAATTAATTGTAATTCCACTATTTAGGAGAAGCTAGACAGATGCAGCTGTCACCAAATGAGAAAATTTATGAACTGCCTTTACTTCTACTGAAAAGAACACTCTAACTCCCAGTCTCTGTCTGTCTGTCTGTCTGTCTGTCTGTCTCTCTCTCTCTCACACACACACACACACACACACACACAGCCCAGCTAAGCAGTCGATGACAGTTGGCATCTTTCTTGGGCTGTAGTTACAGGCGGAAGTACCTGAGCTGCTTCAGGAACTCCACGTCAGAGTTGCTGTTGATGAGCTTGATAAACTCCTCGTAAGAAGGAGCATAGGTGTAGGCTCTCTTGTGATGTTCACTCATCTGCTCCCTGTACTCCAACTGCGCGAGCAGCATTTGGTTAATGTAGTCAGGGTTACTCAGCAACTCCACGACTGGCTTCAAAACTAGGGTAAAGAAAAGACACATAAGTGAACATGTCTGTGGAAAACACTGTCCACGAGCCAAGTGGGGGCCGTTATCATCAGTGAGAATCTTACAGCGTGTGTGTACACATGTATGCGCCCACAGGGTTGCTTATCCCTCTGGGTAAGTCAGTGCAGGCACAATCAGTGCTCCTTTGAATACACACACAAGTGAAAAGAATGCTGTAAGGAAGCCTTCTGGAACTCACATTGCCAAGGGGACACTCTGATTTTTCCTCACTGTTTTGTAAAGTTCACTATGTTTTGAACAGTCTGAACGTTGTCCTTAAGTCGTTTTTCCTTCACATGTCTGCATCCACCCCCACTCCCCTTATAGTGAATGTATGTGCATAATGGGGGGGGGGCAGAGGTCAACACGCAGTGTTGTCCATCACTCTTTGCCCACACGCTTTTTGGAGACAGGGTCTCTCCCTGAACCTGGAGCTCTATTTTGGCTAGACTGGTTAGCCAGTGAGCCCCAGGGCATGCTGCCTTTGGGCCCCAGAGCTGGGGTTAAGGAAGTGTGCCGGCACACCAGCTTTGACAGCCTGCAGTCCGCATTCTTTTTTTTTTTTCTAATTAAACTAATAAAATTTATTTTAAAACACACAACTCAGGATTGACATTTTTTAAGTCATCAAAATAATTTTTAATAGTTAAATGCCTCTTAAATATACATGACATCTTCTGAAGCTAATAATAATATGTAACCCAACCAGTTTTTAAAATCTATTTGGAACATTAAACATGATAGAAGTACAAAAAAATCTCTTATGAAGTCCCCTATTAAAGGAAAATGTGACAGGTACCTGATTAGACAGAAACCGTTCAATCTCCAAGGGAGAATATGCAGTGTACCTGTGGATTCATAGAATGAATTGGGAACTGTTCCTTCTGTTTCTATTTTGTAGAATCTATCTTGTTAATTTTCTCAAAGAATGGGCTCCTGGTTTAGTTGATTCTTTGTATAGTTCTTCTTGTTTCTACTTGTTTGATTTCAGCCCTGAGTTTATTTCCTGCCTTCTATTCCTCTTGGGTGAATTAGCTTCTTTTTGTTCTAAAGCTTTTAGGTGTGCTGTTAAGCTGCTAGTGTATGCTCTCTCCAGTTTCTTTCTGGAGGCACCCAGGGCTATGAGTTTTCCTCTTAGTACTGCTTTCATTGTGTCCCATAGATTTGGGTATGTTGTACCTTCATTTTCATTAAATTCTAAAAAGTCTTTAATTTCTTTGTTTCTTCCTTGACCAAGTTATCATTGAGTAGAGTTCAGCTTCCATGTGTATGTGGGCTCTCCATTGTTTTTGTTGGTATTGAAGACCAGCCTTAGTCCATGGTGATCTGATAGGAGGCATGGGATTATTTCAATCTTTTGGTATCTGTTAAGGTCTGTTTTGGGACCAATTATATGGTCAATTTTGGAGAAGGTACCATGAGGTGCTAAGAAGAAGGTATATTCTTTTGTTTTAGGATGAAATGTTCTATAGATATCTGTCAAATCTATTTGGTCCATAACTTCTGTTAGCTTCACTGTCTCTGTTTAGTTTGTGCCTCCCTGATCTGTCATTGGTTAGAGTGGGGTGTTGAAGTCTCCCACTCTTGTTGTGTGGGGTGCAATGTGCACTCTAAACTTTAGTAAAGTTTCTTTTATGAATGTGGGTGCCCTTGCATTTGGAGCATAGATGTTCAGAATGAGAGTTCATCTTGGTAGATTTTTCCTTTGATAAATACGAAGTGTCATTCTTTATCTTTTTTGATAACTTTTGGTTAAAAGATGATTTTATTCTATATTAAAATGGCTACTCCAGCTTGTTTCTTGGGACTATTTGCTTGGAAAATTGTTTTTCAGCCCTTTACTCTGAAGTAGAGTCTATCTTTGACACTGAGGTGCGTTTCCTGTATGCAGCAAAATTCTGGGTCCTATTTACATATACAGTCTGATTTTCTATGTCTTTTTATTGGTGAATTGAGTCCGTTGATGTTAAAAAATATTAAGGAATAGTGATTGTTGCTTCCTGTTATTTTTGATGTTAATTTAATGTTTGTGTGGCTATCTTCTTTTGGGTTTGTTAAAAGATTACTTTCTTGCACTTTCTAGGGTATAGTTTCCCTCCTTGTATTGGAGTTTTCCATCTATTATCCCTGATAGTGCTGGATTTGTGGAAAGATATTATGTAAATTAGTTTTTGTCATAGAATATATTGGTTTCTCCATCTATGGTAATTGAGTGTTACTGGGTATATAGTAGCCTGGGCTGGCATTTGTGTTCTCTTAGGGTCTGTATGAGATATGCCCAGGATCTTCTAGCTTTCATAGTCTCTGGTGTTATTCTGATAGGTCTGCCTTTATATGTTACTTGGCCTTTTTTCCTTACTGCTATCACTATTCTATGTTTTGTGCATTTGGTGTTTTGACTATTATGTGATAGGAAGAATTTCGGTCCTGGTCCAGTTTTTTGGAGTTCTGTAGGCCTCTTGTATGTTTATGGGCATCTCTTTCTTCAGGTTAGGAAAGTTTTCTTCTATAATTTTGTTGAAGATATTTACTGGCTCTTAAGTTGGGAATCTTCACTCTCTTCTATACCTATTATCCTTAAGTTTGGTCTCCTCATTGTGTCCTGGATTTCCTGGATGTTTTAGGTTAGGAACTTTTTGCATTTTGCATTTTCTTTGACTTTCGTGTCAATGTTATCAATGGTATCTTCCACAACTGAGATTCTCTGTTCTATTTCTTATATTCTATTGGTGATGCTTGCTTGCATCTATGACTCATGATCTCTTTCCTAGGTTTTCTATCCCAGGGTTGTCTCCCTTTGTGAATTATTGTTTCTATTTCCATTTTAGATCCTGGAAGGTTTTGTTCAATTCCTTTACCTGATTGGTTGGGTTTTCCTATAATTCTTTAAGGGATTTTTGTTTCCTCTTTAAGTGCTTCAAGCTGTTTACCTGTGTTCTCCTGTATTTCTTTAAGGGAGTTATGTCCTTCTTAAAGTTCTCTATCATCATCATGAGATGTGGCTTTAACTCAGAGTTTTGCTTTTCTGGTGTGTTGGGGTATCCAGAGCTTGCTGTGATAGAACTGGGTCCTGATGATGTCAAGTAGCCTTGGTTTCTGTTACTTATGTTCTTGCCCTTGCCTTTCACCATCTGGTATCTTTGGTGTTAGCTGGTCTTGCTGTCTCTGACTGTGGCTTGTCCCTCCTGCAAGCCTGTGTGTCAGTACTCCTGAGAGACCAGTTCTCTCCAGGAGGAGTTTGGGTATGGAGAACTGTAGTACAGGGTCAGCTCCAGGGTGTAGATGGAAACCAGAAGAATCCTATCCCAGGCTGCTCCTCCATTCCTGTGTCCTGAGGGTTCTGGGGGGGGGGGGGCATCCCTCTGAGCAGAACCAGTGGTCTTATCTGTGCTCACAGGCATATCTGCACTCCTGGGAGACCCGCTCTCTCCTGGCAGTAGTATTTGGGTATCTGAGGTCCTCATTCTTGCACAACTGTTTAACCACAGCTGTCTCCCTGCTGCACTTCCATTTTTTATTCTCATTAAGCATTTAGCTGTACAAATAACTTTTAAATGCTTTCTATTATGCTATAGTATAGTACTTATTGTTTATTAAAGTTCACAAAACGCAGTATTACCAATGAAACTTAAAAGAAAAGATAAAACAAACACCGCAGACCTGTGTATGTGTGGGCATTCTTTCCTTAATGTATTTCTACAGGCCTAGATAACTCAGACACTATTCCAAATCAATGTCTCCCATACATACATGAAGAGTAGCTTTTTCCTATGTCAAAATTAATAGCAGTATCAATATAGATATGAACTTTTAAATACAGATATAAACTTTTCAAACCATGTATGGCTAAAGGCTTTATGTGATAATAAAATGTGAAATGTCTAAAATCCTTTACAACCCACATGCTCTGCAATATATAAGATCTGCACAAATGTTATATGAAATATAATCATAGGAGACAGCACATTTGTTTAAACACTTATCACATTAGTGGTATTAATTTTATAAGTCTACCTTTTGTTGTGAGAATTTCTGCGAGCATTGTACGTAAGCTGAGAGACTGGATATCCTTCGAAGGGAGAAGGCAAAACACCAGAACCTGAGAACACGTTTGAAGAAATCTTACTTCATCGTGTGAGTCCTTCAAGCATGCATGCAACACAAAGGGCCTTGGCTGTTCTTCATGTCTGAAAGAATAGAAATACAGGACATCAAGTGGAGGGATGGGGTTGCCATCCCACAATCAAAAACTCGGACCCAGAATTGTCCTGTCTGAAAGAACTGTAAGGACAAAAGTGGAGAAGAGCCCGAGGAAAAGGAGGTCCTGTGGCCAGCCCAAATTGGGATCCAGCTCAAGGGGATGCTTGAGGCCCTGACATGGTTATTGATGCTCTGTGTGCTTATATATCTAGCATGGCTGCCCTCCTAGAGGCCCAGCAAGCAGCTGAAAGTCAAAAGCAGACACTTAGACCCAACCAGTGTGCTGAAGCTGGAGACTCCTGCAAGAAGTTGGAGAACCCTCAAGAGACTGGAAGCCCCAAGGGGTAGGAAGGCCTGATAGAGTGGGGGTGGAGAGGGGACATCCTCTTGGAGATGGGGGGGGGGAATGAGGGGAGGTACGGGATGAAGAACAGTCAGAGGGTGGACTGGGATGGGATAAAGACTAGAGTGTAAAAAAAGATTAAAGAATTTTTAAAAAAGAATAGGTATGTAGGTAGGTAGGTGGATGGATGGACAGATGAATAGATGGAAAGAAATGTTCAGAAACAATTCAATTATATATCATTAGGTAAAAAAAATATTCTAAATGAGTAACACATTGATTTTAATAACTGCTGCCTCCTTAGAAGTTTCAATAATCAACACTTTCCTTAGATATGGATTGATCTGGGAAGCCTGTGCTGGAGTGAACGTATAAAGTCATCATTAGTTTTTGTAAACATGGCAGAATCAGAGTCATGCAGACAGAGGGTACCTGAGTGAGGGTTTGCCTCCATCAGACTGGCCTGTAGTCATGTTTTTAGGAGCATTTCCTTCCTTCCCTCCTTCCTGCCTTTTTCCCTTCCTTCCTCAATAATGAACTATGTTCATAAAGTATAAACAAAATAAACCCACTCTCCCAAGTTGCTTTGGTCAGTGTTTACCACAACAACAGAAAACAAAGAAGGCTCTGTGGCCTGACTGTATTTCCAAAGGCAACCATGATAACTACCTTAAGTAGTATCAAAGGTCATTAACAATTTCTAATTAGCAACAATTCAAAATGGAATGAGTATTTCTTTAACTCAACAACCTTCAAATTTCCAGATGAATCTTATTTACTATTTTTTGTTTGTGTTTGTTTATTTATTTGCCAGCCTGGAACTCATTATGTAGACCAGGCTGGCCTCAAACTTAAGAGATCCATCTGCCTCTTTCTCCTGAGTGCTGAGATTAAAGTTTGGATATGAAAGTCACCAGGCTTTGACATCTGCCACCCATTGATCACTGGGACTAATTCAGCTCACGTGCCTGGCAAGGTAGCTGTTCCTTCTCCCTTACCATTCCCTGCACATCCTGCATGAAGCTGTGCACTGATTGAAGAGAATGACCTTCCCCAAACAGAGGAGAAACGGTCTATTTTAAAAGTGATTCATTTTTTTAAAACTAATAAAGCATAAACGTATCATGAGCTCCTTTTTTGATGAAGAAATTTAGGATAGTGAGTCTGGATTACTATTATCCATGGATAAAGGGTCCGTTACTTAATGCTCCCAAGGGCAATGGCCACTTGCTTCTGTGAGGCTCCCAGGTTCTTCCCAGCTGTGGCCATGGACCCGTCAGCACTGAATGCACCTCAGAACCTCTATTTTGGAGGATCCGATTGAAGAGTAGTAGAAAGATCGGTCTAAATTTTCCTTACCCGTAGCATCTTGGAATGGTAATTTTCTACTGTCATTGCAGATAAGTGGCAAAGATTCCGTAGTAACAAGAGGCCAATACTGAGCAAATGCTCTAGAGTACAGAAAATACATTAAGGACGGCACAGGAAATGAAACATGAAATGCATATTGGTATCTTTATGATTAATGCCTCTCAAGAGTACACTGTGACTTCTTACACTAGAGACTGGACTAACTGGAATATGTATGCCAAAAAAGAACAATTTCCTTCTTTGCCTGCTATAATAACCCAGAAGAATTCTATCTGAATGGGCAAAGCCAATGACATGAAGACATTTTATGAGTAAGGTTTTATATATGCACACCTCTGCTGATGTCCATTTTTATTGATTTATTTTTGACAGGGTCGCTTGTAGCCCAGGCTAGCCCTGAATTTGTTATGCAGCATTAGGTTAACACTCATGTCCTGACCCTCGTGCCTTCATCTCTCAGTTGTGGGATTACAGATATGTACCAGTGTGTCCCATTTATAGGCTGTTTTTGAATCAAATGCAGGCTTCATGACTCCTAAATAAACATTCTACATTCTGGTCTCATGTTGACTTTTTAAAGGGTTCCTGAAGGAAAGCTTGCTAGTATACTATATAAAACCAGTGCCCAGGAGGGAGCAGCAAGAGGATCGGGAGTTCTGATCCAGTTTAGACTGAAAGATCCTGTCTTTAAAAACATAAAAAAGGCCAAGCAACAAAAGATGTTGCCAGACCTACAATCATGGGTTCAAGGCCTGCAAGGGCCACAGAGTGAAGTCAATGCCAGCCTTCAAAACTTACTAAGGTCCTCTTTCAAAAGAAACTTTTTAAAGGAAGTGGCCTGGGGCTGTAGCTCAATAGTAAAGCGTTAACTCTGCTCAAGAGCCTGGGTGTGGTGTGACCCTGGGGGTCTCCTCCTTGGATATCTTCATTCATTGTAAACTATAGCTGGAGCTGCTATCTCCATACAGAAACCACTGAGATGCTATTCCTCGGTCATCTCAAGCCCCGGTATAGGTAATTCAATACCTTAAAATACACATTTGCTTAGTACTTACTGGGGGAGGACAGCCAAAAGAAAATCTACTTTTACACTAGAAGCTTCTTTAAATAATATTGAGCCTATGTATCAGCTGGGACCTGCATGGTCATAAAATTTCCCTCCTTCCTGACAGCTGAGTTTGGGGAAAACTAAGAAATCCAAATATCAGAGAAGGCTGGCCCAATACAATCATTGTACAGGAAAGCCTGCCACCTGACTCCTGTAGACTCTCCCTGCAAACTCTGCAGGACACTGCAGTGACACCCTTTAGGAGGTGGGCATCAGTGCTGTTTGTGAACAGAGAGGGCTCAGAAAGCATGGCCACCAGGGGTGCGGAGTCCACCCGGCCCTGCCTCTGGTGGTGGTGACCAGAATGGGGAAAAAAGTCAGAAACTTTGATGTTTCCTGGGTCTATCTGGTCTGACCCTCCAACCTACACCAAGAGGGAGGCAGCACCACTACCATCGAACAGATGAGAAAATGAAGATGTGGCTAAGTGCAGAAGTGATAAATGGGGGAAGCAGTTCTTGTTCTCTCTGTCTCCCTCTGCTATGCACACTATAGTCAGAGATTGAAAAGAACAGGGGGAAGCACATCAAAAGTAAAGAAAGAAAATATGTGAATAAAGACATTTCCTCAAATAAGAAGCCCGTACTCTACAGGCACACAAAACACAGACTGTAAGGAGATTGTAAAATTTAAAAATGCTATTGAATTACAAGTATAAAGGCAATCTTTTCTAGACTTTCTGAACCATACTGAGACAGGACAGATGGGAAGAGGAAGAGGAATGGAGCGCTCTAAGTGTGATCTGGACTGGCCCACAGCAGCGGCAGACTGACGGACTGGCTGATGGGAAACCTACCTCCAACAACACTCAGCAGTCAGGCAAGGGCGCCTTTCTTTTATTGCTGCCATTAATTATTGTCCGGACAGTCACGGACTTACTGCTTCCCAGGTCACCCACATCATTTTGTAGCCCACAGAGATCTGTCTAGCAGTGAAATTTACAGGACAAGAAGGGTGTTACTATACTACATCGAGTATCAGACCCACACTCACTGCAGGCTGCCCTGACTGTGCTTTTTTTTTTTATTAGACATATTTTTATTTACATTACAAATGTTGTCAACTTTCCTGGTCCCCCCCTCCCGAAAGTCTCATAACCCATCTCCTCTCCCCCTGTTTCCCAATCAACCCTCTCCTACTTCCCTGTCCTGGTATTATTCCCCTGCACTGCTGCATCAAGCCTTTCCAGGACCAAGGGCCTCTCCTCCCTTTGATGTCCAACAAGGCCATCCTCTGCAGCCTATGTATCTGGAGCCATGGGTCCCCCCATGTGTACTCTCTGGTTGATGTTTTTGTCCCTGGGAGCTCTGGGAGAACTGGGTGTTTCATATTGTTGTTCCTCCTATGGTGCTGCAAGTCTCTTCAGCTCCTTGGGTCCTTTCTCTAGCTCCCCCATTGGGGACCCTGTGTTCAGTTCAATGGCTGGCTGAGAATGTCCATCTCTGTATTTGTCATGTTCGAGCAGAGCCTCCCAGGTGACAGCTATACCCAGCTCTGGTCAGCAAGTACTTGTAGGCATCAATAATAGTGTCTGAGTTTTGTAACTGTATATGGGCTGGATCCCTGGGTGGGCAGTCTCTGGATATTATTTCCCTCAGACTCTGTTCCACACTTTGTCTCTGTATCTCCTTCTGTGGGTATTTTGTTCCTCTTTCTAAGAAGAACCAGAGTATCCATACTTTGTTCTTCCTTCTTCTTGGACATCATTTAATATGTGAATTGTGTCTTGGGTATTCCTAACTTCTGGGCTAATATCCACTTATCAGTGAGTGCATACCATGTGTGTTCTTTTGTGATTAGGTTACCTTACTTATGATGATATTTTCCAGTTCTACCCATTTGTCTAAGAATTTCATGAATTCACTGTTTTTAATAGCCGAGTAGTATTCCATTGTGTAAATATACCACATTTTCTGTATCTATTCCTCCACTGAAGGACATCTGAGTTCTTTCCAGCTTCTGGCTATTATAAATAGGGCTGCTATGAACATAGTGGAGCATGTGTCCTTATTACATGCTGGAGAATCCTCTGGGTATATGCCCAGGGGTGGTATAACAGGGTACCCTGTTAAGTATTATGCCCAGTTTTCTGAGGAACTGCCAAACTGATTTCCAGAGTGGTTGTACCAGCTTGCAATCCCACCAGCAGTGGAGGAGTGTTCCTCTTTCTCTACATCCTTGCTAGGACCTGCTGTCTTCTAAGTGTGATCTTAGTCATTCTGACTGTTGTGAGGTGAAATCTCAGGGTTGTTTTGATTTGCATTTCCCTGATGACTAAGGATGTTGAACATTTCTTTAGGTGCTTCTCGAGGCTGGTACTTTTAACAGTACAGAATCCATGGACAAAGAACAAGTCATCTTACACACAGACTCAGTCTTTGGGTATTTCTATGTCCTAAAAACACTTAGGGCTTACTTTTGTGCTCCTGCTTTAGATGGGGCCTATTGTCAAAGCAGATCATTATTATTTTTTTTCTTTTTTTCTTTTTTTCTTTTAATACTTTTATTTTTTATATTCTCTGTTTACATTCCAAATGATTTCCCCTTTCCCGGATCCCCCCCTCCCCATATGTCCCATAAACCTTCTTCTCTCCATCCCTTCTCCAATCACTTCCCTCCTTTTTCTCTGTCCTTATATTCCCCTCCAATGCTAGATCAATCCTTCCCAGGATCAGGACCCTCTCCATACTTCTTCATGGGAGTCATTTGTTATGCGACTTGTTCCTTGGGTATTCAGGGCTTCTGGGCTAATTAATATCCACTTATCAGAGATTGCATTCCATGTGTATTCTTTTGTGATTGGGTTACCTCACTTAATGCTACATCAATAACAGTTGCTTTCCAGAACAAACCACCCAAATGAACAGTACTATAGAGAATACGGGTAGAGATTTTTCTTCATTTTTTCCTTCTACATTTCTATCATCAACTAAAGTAATAAGAAATTAAAAACTAGGGGCTGTGGCTCAGCTGGTTCAGGGGTTGCCTAGCCTGCACAAGGACATGGGGATCACTACCCAGCACAACTAAAGCAAGGTGATGGCACACACCTGGAACTCAGGAGGTGGAGGCAAGAGAGCAGACGGTCAGCTACACGGGGAATGGGAGGCCATTCTGGGATACAAGAAAGGACAAACGCGGAAATAAACAGAAAAACCCTCCGAGCCTGAAGAGTCAGCGCTCCTAACACAGACTCCGTCCTCCCTGTATACACGATGCTGACACCACCTTCTAACTGCAGCTCTCAGAGAGCTGGCAAACACCGTGGTGAAAAGCATACTCTTATGTTGAAGTTAGATATGCATAAAAACACCAGGTGTCCTTTTCTCCTAAGTCTTAAGCACTCTGAAACAAGCCTCCATGAATTCAAGTGAGTCTTTGACAACCGTTAGCAGGGCAGAACCATGGGATACTTACACTGGTGGGCACCACAGCAATAAGGAGGGCGTAAGCTACCGAGACCGCAGGGCGGGGCCTAAGGAGCCCGTGTCACTTTCTAACCACACACTGTCTGCCAGGAGGCAGTTCCACCACAAACAGCAAGGTGCTGTGAGAGACCCTGCTTGCTCCAACACCCTTTAGGGAATCTATAAGGCCAACACCATATTCATTATTATTTTACTACCACAAAATGTCATTTTTCTCTTTCACTTGAAAGTGGTTTTCCAAAATCACTAGCAGGATTTTCTAAAGAGAACACAATGTGAACTTGTACTTGAAAAGCTTTTTGGCTTACATATCTGATGTTGTAAATATTGATGAATATAATGGATTCAATAAGTGAGGCTGGAAAATATTTAACAATTAAGTTCTCCACAGGACAAAATTCTAAGCTGAAGTATTTCCCCCATTCCATTGTATAAATGGCCAATCCCAAGGCAGCACTGGATTTCACTGAGCTCAGCTGACCGTGAGGGGCTGTGCAGCAGGCTGTCACCTGCCAGGGCAGGGTGGCCATGGCCCATCTCTAGGTGTGAACCATATGAACAACAGTAGTTGGAAGTGTGGTAGCTTTTAAGATTATAGGGCTGGCTTCAGATAAAGAATTCTGAGAATCACGGTCCTATGGTAATGTTTTTCAGACAGGCTGTGCCTAAGTAATAAGATGATAAAATTGAGTTAGTATCAAATGGCATTAAATAAAAGTGTTACAGGAAAAAAAAAAAAAACATCAGTTATCACAGCTGAGAGTACCATTTTATGAAAGTGAGGCACATCAGAAATGGACTCCGCACTATGCATTACAATTGGAACAGCTTGCAAAATAAGCTTGCAGCGGGACACTGGGAAGGCAGTGGGAACTAATGGCTCTGGATTTTGGCCTCACCCTGAGGCTGGCAGACCTGGGAAGGGAGACAGCTCTGTGAGTGAGAACGGACAGCGGCCACTCTCAGCAGCCAATCCACTGCCAGGGCAGCGTGGCCAGCCAGCACAGGGGCCATCAAGTGATGAACTCAGCGCAGAGCTACCCACTGCTAATGAAGAAACCAAGCATAAGCCATCTTAACTCGCCATCACCCCAGTGCCACTCCAACAACTGTATGACCCCACAGGCAGCACTTCTCTCATCTTCTTAGGGCCACAGTCTTGGTGTAAGTCACATGGCCGTAATTCATCATCCTTGCACTCCCTCAAGAGCACAGTACAAAGTTAAGGCTCTACTAACAAGCCTAGGAAAATGATTTATTCTGAGCATAGAAATAGCCCTGCTGAAGTCCTCCAAAGCCAGGTTCCCACCAAATGAGCGCACACATACCTTGCTCTAATCAAGAGCCCACAGTGCTAACATTACGTTCCTCTAATAGCTTTCAGAACATCAGGATGTACCAGAGAGATACAAATTAAAACCACACTGAGATCCATCTCAACCTAGTCAGAATGGCAGTCACTAGAAAAACAGGTAACGAGAAATGCAAGTAGCAAGAGCAGATACAGAAGGGAACACTGAGAGGGGCTGGCGAGAAGATAAACCATGTAGTTGCTAGCAAGTCAGTATGGGGGTGCCTCCAAAAACACACATCAGAGCCCAGGACATGGCTCAGCAAGTAAAAGTGCTTGTCATACAAGCCTGAAGACCTAAGGGTGCGTACACACACACACACACACACACACTAAATAAACAAACAAACCCAGCTATCTGCCACTCTTAGATGTACCCCAATGGCCACAAGTCAACATGTAACCCAGATATCTGCACGCCACTGCTCTTTGCAGCACTCCTGAAAATACCTAAGTCATACTGCAGCTCAGTTCACAACAGCTAAGAAACGGAATCAACCACGCTGTCCACCAGCTAATGAATGGATAAGGACACTGTGGTATATAACACAACTGAATATTACACAGCTGTAAAAATAAATGAAATCTGAAGGTAAAAGGATAAAACCGGAAAGCACGATATCGTGTGAGGCTGCTCTGCCCCCGGAAGTCAGTGCTGGATGCTCCCTCTCATGTGTGGGTCACACTTTGACTCGTTTCTTTTGATATGTTCAATCTGGAGCACACATGAAGCCAGGAAGACTAGAAATAGGCCACTGAGGGCGGCCATCTTAAGGGAAGGGGAAGGGTAAAATAGAGGTGAGATGAGTGTCGAGAAGGGGAGCTGTGGGGGCAGAAGGGCTCCCCATCCACACTCCAGATATGGAAGCAGGGAATGAGGTATTGGCAGGAGGCTCAACAAGCATGAGAGGTGTTAAAACAGCTTCACAGAAACCTCTAATTTTCCAACACAAGGAAAAATTAACTAGAGAGAATGCCAGAGACCTGGCATATGAAAAGCATGGAAGCTGTACTCAGAGTTAAAGAGCTAGAGAAGAGAGGTGGGCAAACTGGGCAGGGGGAGGGTGGGTCGGTGTTGGGGGGGACTAAACGAAGGCTACGTGAAGGAGCCTTAGAGGAATCTACTGGTTCCTACGTGTGCTGAACATACTCGTTTTAAAGGGGAGTATGAATAGAAACCCCCTGCACACATAGACAGTGCTGCCCCCAGATGGTACAGGTCACAATGAGGATCTCAGCGCCAGGCTCAGGCCCTCCCTGCTGCTGTCAGGGCTCCAGAGGCACTCAGAACAAGGAGGACTGCAGCCACTGCTTGTGCTGCACAGCATATGCAGATGACAGGACACTACTACCGGAGCCACCGTTCACGCTGGAAGCAGGACGCGGAGAAATGAACCTCTACCTGACTAGGTGAAGGGAACCTAGGAAACTGACTAGGAAACTCTCCCTGCGACTAGCTTTCAGAGTGCGGGGAGGTGCTGTGCAGATTGTGGGGAGACAAAAGACTTCAGTGGTTACATCTAGCTGTGGGCCCTGCATGCTACAAAGCCTGACCCTGCAGGCAAGATGTGCCCTGGTGTGATACTGAATGACAGTTACGGGCACAACAAACTGCTTTCACACTGTCTACGAGGTCTGCTCCACAGGAAGGCTTTTGTGTCTGGTACTGTAAATTTGGTCCCCAAGATGAGGGGAGTTACAGGATCTTGGTGGGAACCTACTGCTGTTTTTCAAAGGCCATAGTGTTAAACCACCTTCTAAATATATTTACACCCACAGATTTGTGCTGCTTTCAGAGTCTTCTCTTTGCAGTGATGGCTGATGCAGACTCATTTCTGATATAACTAACTGAGCACTCAACTCAGTCTGGGCCATCTGTATCCACCTCCCTCCACCCAAGGCCCAGGACACCTTATGGGAAGAGGGCAAGGAAAGAGCCAGTGGATGTGGGGACGAGCTACAAAATGCTTCCAGACATGACAGAGTCACTGCACTTGCAACTCACAGTGGCCATGGTTACCTGTACAAGGGCAGGCCAGTGAAATTCCAGCACTGAGAGGGCTTCAGGATAAGGCCCACTTCTGCTGACAGCTGCATAGGGGTGGAGGACAGTCCCTCTCCTTTGGGACATGGCTGCTGGTAGGCTGCTTGAGCCCCGGTGGCGGCCACGTACCCAAGTGCTTATGGGCAGCACTAATGGGACTCAAAACAAAACAGAAAAGGAGGACATGAAGTTGAGAGGAGTGGGCTGGGGAGCACTGCAGAGCAGGGAGGAGGGGTGGTAGGTGGGGATGATAAATATACAGCTTATAAATGAATGGAAACTCTCAAAGAGTTAAAAATGTTATTTTAAAAAGTTAAAATAGCTATGCTATAGAACCAATCTAGAGGTTGAACAACAGGGCAGTGGTAAAGAAAGTGTAGTATATACAAACGATGCAAATATCTGAACTTCATCCATAAAGAATGAAGTTATGTTGATTGTAGGAAGAAGACAGGTGTAGCTGGAGAGAATCATACTAAAGTGAATTAGGTCTCAGGAAGACAAAGATCCCGTCTTCCATTTGTGGTTTCTAGATCTTCACATAAGCACATAAAATCACGTGTGATACACGGCAGGAAAGGAGAACTAAAATGCTAGGGGAGCAAAGGGGACTAACAGGTAGAGATTGACAGCACAGTGAGGAGGTAAAGGGAAGGATGTTCAAACTGCACTGCACTCTTATATCAAAGGGTTCTCTGTAAAGTAGATATCCACACAGGGGAAAAGAAAAAAAATAATTTTCAGGATACTGTGATACAATTGAGCTCTTAAAAGAAACACAAAAAGAAATATGAGCTATATTTTTTCTCGAATTTCTAAGCTCACTGATTCCATACCACACTATAAAATACTGTATTTATTTCATCTTTAGGTACCCACAATATTGTAAGTTAAGTTCAGTATGGGGCTCTCAGTATACTGCATAAATTACTTATAAAACCACATATATCTATCTATAAGGCAATTTTCTATTATAAAGTTATTAAGAAATCTACTTTCTGAGTACACTGTGACTATTTCCCTTCAAGATGTCTACATTCCTAGTCAAGCAGGCTAAAGTATTTTCTCATTTTATCTCCTCAAAAAGAGTAACATTTTAATCAGAAAGGGGAAAGTTTTGCTGATTATGGTAGTGTGTATGCCTGACCCATGGAAAGCAACGCTATTAAGAAAGAGATGCAGCCTTATTGGAGGAGGTGTGGCCTTGTTAGAGGAAATGCGTCACTGTGGAGGTAGGACTTTGAGGTCTCAGGTATATACTCAAGTCTGCCCAGTGTGATACTCTTCTGGCTGCTTTCTGATCAAGATGTAGAACTCTCGGCTACAGCACCATGTCTGCCTGCATGATGCCATGCTTCCCAGCATGATGATAATGCACGGAACTTCTGAACTTGGTCATGGTGTCTCTTCCCAGCAATGGAACCCTAACTAAGACATCATGTCACACACTTACCTGGCAGTAGCAGCTTTCAGGTCACAGAAGTGAGTGAGCAAAGCCTTTACAATATCATTACAGACAACTTTAACCACATCCACGTGACTCAGCCTGTGGCGAATCTGCTTGACAATTTCCCAGAAGTCTTCCAAGAGCAGATGGTAGAGCTGCCCGTCATCCCTGCTGAGGTTCCCATACCAGGAGAGAATGTAGTCTCTGTAACTGTAGTCGAACACTAGGAGGAGTAAGCAGAGCTGAGTCAGAGCTGCAATCACCCGGCAGCTCACTGTTTACAATACAGTGAGGGCAGGACACAGAACAAGGGAAAGGAAAGCTTTCCAAAGACCCTCATCTAACTGGAGTGTCTGAGGTCTTAGACAGTCTAATTCAAATACTTGCTCTTGATGCCCGTCTACTTAAATCCATATAATACAGGCAATCTTCTCGATCAACGATTTGGCCAAGGTCATGCTTTCCAATAAGACCCCAAAGCTCATGTGAAGAAAAGATACTTCTGTCAAGTTTATTCCATCCTAAGGTACTCTGCCTCTTTACCTATAATCTTTAGAGTTCTTTACCCTTTGGTACTTAAACCATGATTCAGGACCCATTCTTTACATTCAATTACATAATAGATTCAGTATTCTCTTTCCTAAGACTCCAAAATATAGAACAATAATACAAGAACACAGCCACAGAATACAGTCCCACAACCCAGCATCACACACAATCAGTATGTGTAGCCAGCTACCCTCACTGGGCGATCTCCAGATCACCTCTTTTTGTAGGGTAGTCCCACCCAATAGAAACATGAAAATCTGGATATGCATTTTCACATTTTTCTGCTACCCATATTAATAGAATAAAAACAGGTTAAAATTAATAATATATTTCATTTCATATAATGTACTTTTATAATACTAAGTAGTCAGCATTTAAAATGAAATATTTTCATAACTTTTTCAAACCATGCTTTGAAATCTGGTGCATATTTTATAGTTACAGCAATCACAAATGAACTACTCAAGTTTCAAGTTTTTGGTGCTCCAAAGTCCCATTGTAGGTCTAGTAGTTGTCCATGACAGACATTACCCCTCTATTTACTACAGGAAGTCTGTAAAGTTAATGTGAGTACTCAAGAAAGGACTTCTGAACAATGAACTGGCGTCTGACATAGATGACATCACCCCCAAGGGCCGAGGGGACATATTTAGCCACATAACACTGCTCATCTCAAGAACACAGAGCTTACTGATATTTTTTAAATCACTTATTTCTCAAAGCTTTTCTTTTTCAAACACTACTCTATGCCTGGTAGGGTAGTACACACCTTTAATCCTAACTGTTGGGAGACAGAATAGGCAGATCTCTGAGAACTGGAGGACAGCCTGATCTACACTGCAAGTTCCAGGCCAGTGAGGGCTATATAGAGAAAACCTGTCTTAACAGTCAGAAGACACAGAGATGGACAGTCACAGAGACAAACAAACAAAACACGTATAGAACATCAAAAATTTTGTTGACATTTACATATGCCAAACTTTAAGCAAAATGTCAAGGTGATTCCAATGGTTTCAGCTGTACCTTCCAGCTGAGAACAATGACCTTCCAAAGAGAGAAGGAAAGGGGGAAATGCTACTACAATCTTCAGCCATCCATTAAACAATATCTTACAGCTCTGGTAGGCAAGGTGGAATTAACAGCCACATCAGTAACAGTCGAACATGGAAGAAATGTCATCAAACAGACATTTTGATGTCCTCAGCCATTTTTATGTTAACATCCAGATATTTGATCAGATGGCTGTTAAGCTGCCGAGCTTTTGCAGAGCCGCTATACCTCATCGTGAACTGGATGATTCCATTAACAAGGTAGACATTTTCTGGTCCAGATTTAAGGCTTTAAGGTGAGAACTGGAACAAGGCACCTCTATAATTTCATTCATTTGTGACAAACAAATAGAACATGGTTCCTACACAGCAACTGAGCATGTCAGGAAACTAGGTTAGAGGAGTAAAATAACCTCAGGCACCAGGGCCACCCTCCTGTCCGACTGCACATTGTGCTCCTCTATCTATCTATCTATCTATCTATCTATCTATCTATCTATCTATCTGCCATGCTTCATAATATACATTGCATAGCTATACAGACCCAAACACACACGCACACAAAATGAACCTAAAGTTGTGTACATCTCTGTGTTGTATATGTGTGTAAAAGACAGAGGCCAAGTTTCTTCCTTCTTTGTTCTCCACTTTGTTTTAAAGAACAGCAGGGCTCCTTCCTGAACCTGGAGCTAACTGATTTAGCTAGGTTGACTGTCTCCACTTCCTCAACACTAGGAATGGAGATGTACGCCACTGAGGCTGCCTTTACCTGAATGGCAGGTTCTTATGTCTAGATGGTAAGCGATTTTACCGACTGCGTGGTCTCTCAGTCCACTCAATAAAATTTTTTAAAAGATAACTGAAAGGTGAATCAATTCCAGAACACAAATTCCCTCCTGTAAAGCGGGACGCAAACCCATTCAAAGAGCAGTTGGTTGCCTCAACAGCAATCATGTCTCTACTGCACCGTGGGACACCTTTCCAGCAGCGAAGTCAACAGGTTAACTTCTAGCATACGAAGTATAGTTTTGTTGTTCCATCTAACACCTACTCTTTTAATCTTGTCACTCAGAATGTAAAGACTTCAGGCAATTCCTCATCGGTACTGAGCTACAACGCAAAAGGTCCTTAGCAAGGAACATGTTTATATTGGTACCACACATATATTTGAACTCAATGAACTCTTTGATTACATTGTTTTAAATGATATACTCCAAAGGCAGTAAATTTATAAAGATAAAATGGTACAATATTATCTAGTTAAAATTATTAACTAGATAATTTTTACACATTTTCTAAGTGGGTCACATCACCTGCAGGTAAATAACTGCAGCCATGACAAACACACCCAAGCTGTTCTGCACACAGACTACCACTTTTACTAACACTAAGTTTGTCATCCTTCTCTACAGTTTACAGGAATATACCGGTGCTATCGGTTAGAAATATAAAGTATACTCTAAAGATACAAGCTGCATTTACTATGGATGTTTCTAAATGCTTGTATAATCTCTTAGCTTCCTCAACACACAGTTCTAGAGTCACCATAAATTTACATGGCCACGCTTTTAGAATTCCAGTTTTGGCTTGTTTGTTACTGTTGTTATCAGCTGCTGCCAATTTCGTAAACTGCACTCCAAAATCTATTGTTACAGCAGCCAACAGCTCTCACTTTGGTAAAGGATGTGATGTTCAATTTCCCAAAAACCATCTTATGTAAGACAAAGGACTTTTGATTCTTAAGAAGCTTCGTAACAATGCTGTCTACCAGATAACAGAAGCTGAGCTACAAAAGAGAAAAATACAAAAAAAACCCGCCAACCTCAGTGTAGCACAGAGAATACTACCAGAAGGGAAAGGGCTGGATTTAGTTAGTGCCAATTGTACAATAAGATGAAATACTACACAAAATCTCCATGATACATATAAGTGATACATTAATAAAAAAAAAACAAACCATCAAATGTGCTCTCAAAGTACCAAATAACAATTAAGCAAAGCTTCTATGCAAAGGCTTCTATGGCACTCTGAGGAAACCACTGCTCTGGGCAATGTGTCTCTTGTTTCTGTCATGGAGACCTCCTTGAATTTTCCTAAGCCCACCCACACAGAGGCCAAAACAAACTGGCCCATCCAAGAGAAAAGAGGCATGCTCAAAAAAACTGCAAAGAAATGTTTAGCTCTTCCAAAATGCAAAGGCACCATAGTCTGGGCATTTACAATGGCCCCGGTTAGAAGCAGCGGGAACGTCCACCAGTGGTGAACAAGTAAGGCGTGGCACATAAGACAGTTCAAACACACAGTTAAAACACAGTCTATAGAATTAAACTTTTAACATTTTAAAGCTTTATTTTTATTTGATATGTATGAGTGTGTGACTACATGTCTGTCTGTGCATCATGTGCCTGTGTGGTACCCATGCAGACCAGAAGAGAGTATAAGATCCTCTGACACTAGCTACACAGACGGTTGTGAGCCACTCTGTATGTGCTGGAAACCAAACTCAGGTCCTCTGCAAGAGCAGCAAGTGCTCTTAACCACTGAGCCACATCTCCAGCAGCTACAGAGATGAGGAGTATCTTTTATTAGACTAATCTTTCTAGATGAAACAACTAAGAATTCTGGAGGGGCAGGGCATCTAACAGCAGTGATCCATGTTTAACAGGACATGGTGTCCTTGCAAAGAGCCCAGGTTCGGCTCCCAGCACCCACATCGGGTGGCTCGCAACAGCTGTAAATGCTGTCCCAGGAGTTCAAATGTCCTCTTCTGCTCTCAGTCGGCACCAGACACACATGTGATGCACATACATACATGCAGGCCTCCATACACAAGCACATAAAATAAAAATAAATATTTTTAATTGGCACAGGGCCATCAGGATGGGTCAGTGATTACAGGCATTGCTGTGCAAGTCAGACAACCTGAATTACATTTCCAGGGGCCATGGTAGAAGAAAATAATTGACTCCCAAAAGTTACCCTCCAACTTCCACATGCACAGCAGGACACGTGCTCATCTGCACTTACACATACACAGGCACACACATTAGTAAAAATAAAATTCTCCTTGAAGTTTCTTGGTTTGTAAAGACAGGATCTTACTATGTAGCCTTGCCTATGCAGCTCTGCCTGCCTCTGCCTCCCAAATGCAGAGACTAAGGCATGCCTTGCCGTGCCCAGCAAGACCAGGAGGTTGTAAATAATAAAAGTCAAATTTTAAATCCAGCAAATTTTAGAAAAGTCATTATATTCATCATTAAAAGAAACATTACTAACATTAAATGATAGTTTATAAAATCTGAAAATTCAAATTTTCAATTATGTTCCTACTTCTGTAATACTCGTCCTCAAATTTAAACATTTTTGTGAACTATACCACATAAAAAAATACTTAACTGTGTATTATTTATTCAGTCACCTCTTAACTTTTTTCCATGTGTGATAATTGAAATCAATGTTTAGAAATCTGATTTTAATACTCATTTAAAGTCTTAATTTGATCTTCAAACTACAGATAACACTATTTGTCTCTGCTAGGGTTTTCATAAACACCATGAAATATTATTCACATTAATATTAACATTAATATTTAGATACTATGGTATACTTTGCAATTGTCCCTTTCCATGCAAACCTCATTTGCATGTTCTGCACCCTTGTGAGGCTATCGCTGAACCTCCTTAACTGGTCTGTTCATGCACGCATCGAGTCCACTAACCCCTAACACACATCCGCCAGGCAGCGTCCGGAATGAAACATTTCCTGAACCTATTTTGGAGAATAGAGAGCAGATCTGCACTTCATATTGTAGATAAATCTTTCCTATGCTGGTTAGCTTCATGGGACCTGGAAATTCCTACTCTATAAATGTTTAAACTACTTCCAAAACACAGATGCACCAATCTTCAACCAGAAACTTATGAGAGTCCTCCTGCTGTGGGAAGGATAGATAAACTAGAGATATCAAATTCCCTCTGAGAACAGCGATTGCTTCACACAGCAACTCCACGAACCCAGTCTGTCCTCACCATCTCTCAGAGCGCGATCCATATTGTGAGAAATGACCACTCTTCTGCCCTGAGCTGTCTCCTGTGGATTTCCATACACAGGGCTCTGAAATGAGAGGAAAAACATGATAAATGTTATGAAATGAATCAGCTACATATAAAGATAAAACCAAGACAAAGATTAGAAGAGAGTAATCTTACTCTGGAAAAGTAGAAAAATGTTCAAGGTTAATTAAGAAATGTTTAGAAAAAAAAGAAATATTATAATATTGGAAATAGTGGGAAACTATAAATCTAGATAATCTATTTACAAGAATCAAAAGCATAACAAAAACTAAGTCAATGAGGGAAAGATAACACTATTTGTCTCTGCTAGGGTTTTCATAAACACCATGACCACAATCAACTTGGGGTCCAAGTTGTGTGTGTGTGTGTGTGTGTGTGTGTGTGTGTGTGTGTGTATACCCCTACCCTCAAACATCATACTACACAGTCCTTGCATTAGGAAAATTTACACTGAAGTAATACTATACCTCAGATGGCCTCCATATGGAAGCCGATCCGTCCACTTCTGGTTTGGTATTTTAGTGTATATATCACAATATTCATTCATAAAAGCTTTGGTGGACCAGGCTACTATCATTTTAAAAATATATTTGGTTTTTTATTTCATTAAAATAAATTAAACCTATCTTCATATTAAGATTTAAAACAACCTCAAACTAAACAGGGTCAGTTTTAATTACACCCAGACTTCTCTAGAAGGAACAAATTAGAGATTGCAATATATAATTGCACATTTGAAAAATGTTTTCCAAAGTCAGGCCATAACCTGAAAGCTTTCCTTTAATACATGTAAGCACACCTTCAGAATCAAGAACAGACAGCACAGAAATAAACACTTCCTTGAATGGCTTTTCAGTCCATAGCCATGATACGCTTAAACTGTCTATGTGCCAAGCCAGAGATACCCTCTGAAGAGAAAGCACCCAGAGAACCTTGCAGAGAAACTTGGGCATGCCAACACACCAGTCATTAAACAACCAGCAGCTGTCTGAACCCTGGCCCACACAGACTGGGAAGATGGCAGTGCTCTCTGGGTGGCTTCAAAGCCACTGATGACGTAATTCCTCTCATGCCCATCACCATCACTACTCCAGTAAACAAAAGTCTCTCCCCTTTATTGTGCACATAGATTTTCAAGTGTTTTACAATGTACTTCAGTTTAGTTTATGTTAAAAAAAACAAAACAGCCAGGCATAGAGACACATGACTATAATCCCAGTATGTGGATGCAAAAGGAGGGTTATTAGATGGCTATCCTTGTTTGAAGTTAGCCTGAGCTACTTAAGCCACAGACAAACCTAGCATAGACAGACAGACAGAGGGTGAGGGAAAAGAAGGATGAGAAAGGGAAAGAAAGGAAGAAAATGCACAAAGTTCAGGGGTGATGGGTGTATCCTGGGAAGTTACTATAATGGTAACCTATCTTACAAAAGCAAATACAACCCTGCACTCATCCTCATTGCCCACACAAGTGTCACAGGGCTGTCTCTCCACAGATTCTGAGCGTCTGACCGTCTTTCTCACTTTTCTCAAAACCCTGCCTCTTTCAAAACAATCATATCTGCCTTGGCCTCAAAAATAATGTATTCAAAACCAAAGAAATGAAGAAGCCATGTATATCTTTCCAGGCACGAAAGAGAAGACTAGGAAATGTGATAGACCACGTCATTAGATGAAGACTGACAAAGATTGGGGACATACTCAAGCACACAGCTCCCACTGTGCACCCTGAGCACATTATGGATGTAAAGACTGGACTGAGGAATATCCCTTTATCCAGCAGTGTTTTGATCTATTTCCTTGGAGTCAGTGTGCCCAGCATTTCGTGGCTGGACCTAAGAGTGAGTTACCTTTCTGTACCTCAGTTCCCTGCTCTGTAAAGCAGATAACAACGTACCTAAGCAACCACTAGGGTCAGTATGCGCAGTAACGGGAAGAATACACATGAATCAGCAGCATCTAGATGGCATGCAAATCACAAACCATCATGGCACTTTTTCTATGTACATATTGTGTGTGTTGTTTGTGTGTCCACATGTGTACATGGAGGTCATAGGTCAGCATGGAGAGTCTTCCTCAATTGCCCTTACCTTACTGTGCCTGGAGCTTGCAGATTCAGGTAGACTAGCTAGCTAGCAGACCTTAGAAATCCCATCTCTGCCCTCCTCAGCACTGGGGTTCCAGGCATACACCATCATGCCTGACTTTTTACTTTTTTCTACAGATCTGAATTCAAGTCTCTCAATGCAAGCACATTACCCATTGAACCATCCAACCACCCTCATTTGCATACCTTTAAAAGAAATTACAATCTATTCATATTTGGCTTTTAAACTCAATATTGAGTTAAAAGCATTGCTTTCATAATAAAAACTTTGGAATATGTTTGCATGACTTATATATATATATATATACCATAATTTATCTGCTTACTCTACACTTAATTAGCTTCTAACTTTTTTTCCTATTTTAAATAAAAAATATTTCTATTTTTGTACTGTTAAGTACAACCAGAAATGTTCTAAAAAACGCTAAGTGCTTATGAAATACATAGTGAATGTGTATCGTAACTTTATGTAAAGGATTTAATGTCTAAAGGATTTCCTATGCTGGAGAGACTGTTCAGTAGGAACAAGAATTTTCAACCCAAATGTGAGGGTCTGAGGTAGAATCTCTGAAATGCCCCCTAAAAGCCAGACACAGAGGTGAACATCTATAACCCAGCAGGCCTGTGGGAGGACGAGAGGGACACACAGGAGAATTCCCAGAGCTTGCAGAGCAGCCAGCCAGGCATACAACACAGTGGGAAAACACAGACCTGGTCTCAAACAGGTGCCGATGCGGACAGACCCCAAGGCTGTTCTCTGACCTCCACAAACGAACGCACTGTGGCCACATGCACACTCTTAAAGTGCCTCTCTCTCCCTCTCCCCTGTCTGTACACACACACATACACACACACACACACACACACACACACCAAAATAAAATAATAAAAATTAAAGAATCGCTTCAAGAAGTTTCCTCCAGCTGAGAGGACACTGAAGAGCAAGCCTGTGGAGGCTGGAGGAGGAGCGCCACCAATGCTGCTGCCCAGCTGAGCTGAACCGTGGAATAACTGGGGATCTCCCGCCCCGGTTCTACACCCTAAGGCGTGCACCCTCAGAGGAGAGGCTCTCCTGGCAGTGCTTCCAGACTTGGGCATCCCTTTCATGCTTTCTGATTTCTAGAGTCACAAGCAGATGTCTCTAGAAATGCTTCCCGGTAACTAAGGAAAAACAATAAGTATTCTCAGTAAGGCGAAATCTCTTTAAGCTATTCAATATGGATAGATTTTTAAGATAAGCTGATAATATTTAGAATGTTTGCCAATGTATTTTAAAGAATCAGATTTACATGGGAGGAGCATATTTTATTTCTTACATACCAATCTGAAAGGCCTTAATAAACATACTCAGCTTGATTAAGAGAAATTTAAGTCCATTATTTGGAAATGAAAATTATTACATGCAAATAGAAATATAAGAGAAATAGAAATTAAAGAGTATGGAATGAATAATGGAGTTAGAGAAAAAAGTCAAAAGCAAACTGGCTGAGGAAAAAGTAGCTAACACCTCTGGCATGAGCTGTCTGAATTCCTGAAAAGGCTTGTGTGATACAAATGCTGCCCAATTTTGTTCCTTGCTTCTGTCATATATTCACATCGTTTGAGTTTGTTTGGGCAATCTTGGGTTTCTGTAATGTGAATCACATTTCCATCAATTTGTTCAATCATCGGATAACCACTGAAGACTCACTCTGTCTGCCTGGCACTTAGTTGGATATTGACAGACAAAAGCAAATAAACTGCATTTGCTGTGCTCATGGGATTTAATCTATACTTGGTAAACACTCATAATCAAGTAGCTAATAAGCCATTGTGCAGCAGGAGTGTGCTTAAGAACTCCAGTAGTCTTCATATTCCAGAAACCTCTTGACTTTTTGGCCGCTCCCTTTAGTCGTGGAAGGAAGTTACTCAAGCATCTACTGAATCTCTAAGAGCACTTCATAAGAAGTTTGAAATTCATACATATTGACATATATTACATAATCTCATTTCATAAGAGACAACTCTGAACTTAAATGGTAGCCAGCGTCGTCCCCTGCTCCAGAGCTTATGTAAGGCAGCAGCTAGATGAGTCACAGAGAATGGCTTTTCCCCAGCACACTATATTCCATTTCTGATATAAAATACCACAACACCATTTTATTAATTGGTTGGCTGGTTTTTAAATAGAACCCTGTGATAAAAATATTTGTGCCTAGTTAGAAAACTCCCATCGGCAATCTGATGCAATGAGGCCTGTTTCACAGCTGCCTTGAAGCAGCAAAGTGGACTCTCTGTCCTCAGCCCTGATAATAAGCGTGCATAAGACACTAAGAAGAGGGCTATGCACAAACTCAAAGCACAAGTCAACTAAATCTACTCACAAAGGGTGTTAGGTCCTTTCTAACTGGCAACAGCAGCCTAAAGAGAAATATTAACAACCAATTCTTCCCTTTCTATCTAAAATAAATATATATGTTGGAATTCAAAGACTAAATCCTCCTCTTAGACAGGCCTTTCCACAGGAGCAATTCTGCCTCTGACTAGATAAATGGCTGAAAAGCCTTCACTAGGCCAGGAGTGGGGTGTACCTTTAACCCCTACATTTGGGAGAGGGAGGCAGGCATATCTCCTTGAGTTCACGCCAGCCTAGTGAGTTCTTTTCTCCCTGATCCATTATGCCATCAGGAAGCTGCTATCTACAACTTGGAAGCATTTAATTTCCCAGATAAATTTGGGAAAAGGTCTTTGGATATAGTTTTATAAATCCTTCTGTATATTTTTGGGCTGGAGCTTGCTATAGCTCAGGCTGGCCTCAAATACAAATCAATCCCTCTGCCTCAGCCTCCCAAGCAATGAGATCACTGATGTGAATTATCATATCTAACTCTTTTAAGTTTCTTAATTCGAAGAAGTTTAGACTGTATCTTTGGAATAAGTATTTTTTAACAATGATTTCTAAATAATCTCTAAAAATCCCTGGGCCCCACTTTGAGAAACATTCCTAAGTGGTCCAGACAAGAATGAGAAATTTGCCAGGATGTGGTGGTGCACGCCTTTAATCCCAGCACTTGGGAGGCAGAGGCAGGTGGATTTCTGAGTTCGAGGCCAGCCTGGTCTACAGAATGAGTTCCAGGACAGCCAGAGCTACACAGAGAAACCACGTCTGGGGGGGGAAAGAAAGAAAGAAAAGAAAAGAAAAGAAAAGAAAAGAAAAGAAAAGAAAAGAAAAGAAAAGAAAAGAAAGAAAGAAAGAAATTTATTTTAACATAAAACAATGATTCATATAAATTGAGAGATGAATCTTAAAAGACTCATCTATAGGACTGAGTTGTAGCTCAATGTGAACAAAAACTCCTAAGAAAAAGCTGTATCTGGCTAGGAGGGAAAACTGAATCTGTTATTGGCAGAGGCTGACTAGCTGATTAGAATGTCAGTACTGTGGAGGGGTTGAAAAGTTAAGGTCCAGAGGTTAAATACGCTTGCTTATCTTGGGCGAAGTTCTGGCCTCTGAAACAGCCATTCCTTGCCCACCTCTGCATTGGAATCAACATCTTGTGACAATAGATTTAAAACCCCTTTTATAATCTATTGACATAGGAGAATACTAGCTTCCCCGTCCAAATGCTAAGAATGCATCAGGTCGCATCTTAGGCCTATAGAAAAGCTCCTCCCATCTCCGCGCGCTGCTGTCGAACATACCCACCAACACACTGGAACATGAAACTTGGGATAACATAAATCTATGTTCCGGGGCCATAGTCACTCAGAATGGCTCCGGAATAAACTATTTCTTATTCCCTTAAGATGAGAGCTGTGATTTTGCATCTTCGCCTAGCATGCACAAAGTCCTAGGTTCCAACCACTAGGTGCAGTGCCACATGCCTGGAACTCAGGCATGGAAGGTGCAAGTCAGAGGGTAAGAAGTAAGATTATCCTAACTAAATAAAAATGTAACCCCAACTATGTGAAACTCTGCCTCCAAAAAGAAAAATTCCTCATGCCCAGGTTCCTTTGGACACTGAATGATAACTATGCCGATACTTCACTGTGCTCATAAAGGAGATGTCATAGCTCCTTTTTTTCTGCAGAATTCCCACTTAATACCATTAACAAACCATTAATTGCTTTAAAAGGCAAGGGATAGCTAGGCAGAGGTGGCACACACCTTTGATCCCATACTTGGGAGGCAGAGGCAGGCAGAACTCTTATGAGTTCGACCAGAATGATCTACCGAGTGACTGGCAGGACATCCAGGGCCATGCAGGGAAACAAACAGCAAAAAGTGCCAGGGAGATCAGCTTAATTAATAGAGGCAGTTTTAAATAAATATAGCGCCTACATCAAAAGCTGTTTTATACAATGTTAGAATCAGTCATTTTTGGAAGTTTTAACAAGGCTAAAACACAAGCAACAAACTAAGAATCCCTATACACTTAGCCCAACCACTTCAGAAATCAGTATGGAAATTCCTTACAATACTAAAAATAGACCTACCACTATAGCACTCCTGGGTATTTATCCAAAAGCAATGAGGTCAGAATACAAATCAGAGATCTGCAAACAGTGTTAACTGTAACACGCGGCACAGGCCAGGTCATGGCCCCAGCCTACGCCCCCTTCAGCAGGCGTGGGTAACGAAAATGTGGTATATACACAACGGAATGAGATCAGGTCATTCTCAGGAAGATAGATGGATTATCATGTTAAGTTATCTAGACATCAAAAGTAATCATTTACCACACATGTGAAAATCACAAAGATTTTTTTTTAATGACCAAGAGAAGGGTCCAGAGGGGAAGAAAGGGAGAGCAACAGGTTAAGTCTTAAATTGTTACATAAAGTCAGTGAAGCCACTGATTTGTAGAATTCAGGTGCTCTCATAATTATAAAATTATACTACTCTAAAGAATAAAAAACGCTCCCACCCCAAACCTAACTTTGATTGCACCTAAGGAGTGAAATTGCTCCTGAGCAATTTCTTAAATAAATCTCTTAAACGACAATAATACAGCCAGAGAGGGCTTCAGGCAAAGTGGCCCAGAGGTAGCAACCTCCACCGGGACCCAACCTTAGCCTCTTCATTCCCTCATCTCACAACAGGCAACACATTCTTCCCCATGGCACGCTATTTTTTCACATTCTTTCATTATGTGTGTGGAGGTCAGAGGACAAAATGCCGGAGTTGGTTCTTCTGTCTACCGTAGGCCTCAGGACCAAACCCGGTGGCAATCACCCCTTCCTAACTAAGCCATCTCCTCAGCCACCCCACTGACATTCTACCAGAGAATTTTGAGAAGCAACCCCGTCAAAGACGAGAAATAAGATGAACCGCATGACACTGGGTCAGATCTCAGCCACCGACATCCCTCACCTCACGCGCTCGGCCCTCAGTCATCCCCACAGGCACTCACAGGGCTCTGGCACACCAGGACAGTGGACAATCTGTGGTTCTTCCCTCGAAGCTCTCAGATCCTTCCTGGTCTTAGTGTCTCCCTTGGCTTATGTGAGGGCTAAGTGACGAGTAGATCTGCTTGTGTCTAATCTGTCACACCATGAAGAACCCAGAGCCACCCTCCCGTCATTTAGCTCCGTCAGGTTGGGATGTCATTAACCCATTTAAACCTGCATCCTGATTCATAAACTAAAATGCCTGTGACTGAGAGCAGGGAGTATTCAGTGTGATGCTTCGTAGAGACTGAGAGCAGGGAGTATTCAGTGTGATGCTTCGTAAACAGCAAGGGCTCAAAAAAGGTTCTTGCTGTTATTTCATCCATTAATTTCCAAATAGTTTACCACTGCCCTTAAAATAACCTTTTAAAAAAGGAAGTAACATTTATAAAATGTCATCTTCCTCACCTTCAGTAATTATTTTTGCCTTCTACTTACCAAGATATTTGAGGCTTGAGACAGTGCTCCCACATCACCCCTCCCCACCAGTCTTAAGCCTGATTCCGTCCATGCATGCTCTGACCTTGTCCCCTGGCACCGCTCCATCGGCCAGCCGCCACCTCTGAGATTTTCGGCCCCTTCCCCTGAACTCTGAAGTCTCTGACACAGACGAATGACGGCAGTACCACATGACACAATGCCAGCTTGCCACCTCTATAACTTTAATTCCAGGGGATCTGACACCTTCTTTGACCTCTGAGAGTACCAGACACACACAGGTACATAGACACTACATTCATACACATAAAGTAAATAAATAAGCCTAAAAATGTCCTTAAAGGAAATAACGTCCCATAATGCATGGCACCGCTATCTTCCCTTCTGCCCTCTCTCCTTCCCGCCTCAGCCTGCCACTGGACTAAGTGCTGTACAGTCTGTCCCTAGACTTCCCACCCCCACTCTGCAACCTGAATGCCACTTCTGCCTCAGACACTACCTTCCCCTCGTTGCCTGAAGCCGCATACCATCCTGGCACAGGCCCACACTATCCACCAAGTCGTGGAGTAGAGTCACCCCCTTTCTGGATGTCCGCACACACCATGATGCTGTTGGCAAGTCTCTCTTCTCTCACTTCCTCTCTGGGTCTTCCTCTCCTGAGTCTCCACCTGCCCCTCTCAGGCTGTCTGTCCACCCTTTGCCTGACCAGCTCCCTTCCATTCAACACTACCAACTCCCTCTCTAACAATTCTACTTGTTTAGCCCTCATCTCTCCCCCAAATTGCACATCTGAATACCTAATTACAAGTTAACCACATCCACGGGGATGTCAAAATATGTAGGACCAAAAATTTTACATTCTTACCTACACAAATGGCATCTGTATCCATTCAAACAGATAAGCTGAATCCTAGAATTAAGCTACAGTTGCCCTCTCTTGAGCTTAGAAAATGTTTCCTGGGTAGAAATGAAGACCACAGGACTAGACAGAAGGAAAACAGAAACTGCACCTCCATCGAGTGGAACTAAAATGCTAAGAATGGGAGCAAGGCCTTCTGTGAGCTTGAGGTCTACACATGTATGCCACACAAAGATAAAGTCAGGACAGCAAGCGCTCTGAGTGTGCGTGAACAGAGGAATGATGCTAGTCACGAGAACGTCTCACGTGAGGTGAAGTGCTCATTGTTTTAACACCTACGCCCCCTTCCTTCCTCAGACTGTCCTAAGGCAGTGAGAATCCTGGACGCCTTACCAGCAGATTCTTGGGAATGGGAACTGGTCCAAACCTGACCAATAAGATGTGAGGGAAGCATTGCCAGGGGGCATTTCTAGGAATTGTTTTGCTGCTTTTTTATTTATTTTATTTTATTTTTTATGGTTCCAATCATTGTCCTGCTTCTCCCAATTCCCATCCTGTGAAAATGTTGTACCTAAAACTGATGCAGTCATTCGACCAACGCCCAGAATGAACTGACTCATGAGAAGGGAGAAGCGCGAGGTGGACAGAGAAATGGTGCTGGACCTTCCCCTGAGCCCTGACTTGATTATGTGTGATTTCTTACAATGATAAATCACTTTAAGGTTTAAAAACAAGGAAACAGTTATGGGATTCAATCATGCTTACCTCATATCCTATCAGCTGGGTACGAAGGTCCATGCCTGTCAATCTGTCACTCTGCCTAGAGTACAAGGATTAACAATAAAGGACGTGGGACTACTCCCAAACAGTACAATATTAAAACTGTGAGTTGGGTGTGGTGGTGCACACCTTTGATCCCAGCACTCAGTAGGCAGAGGCAGTTGGATTTCTGAATTCAACACCAGCCTGGTCTACAGAGTGAGTTACAGGATAGCCAGGGATATATAGTGAGGCCCTGTCTAGAAAAAGAAAAATTGAAAACTGTGATAAGCTCAAGAAGTATTTGGTGCTACTGGACATGTAAATTCAGGGAAACGCCTTTACCCAGGTAATGCTGAGAGCTGAAGGCAGAAGAGAACAGGTAACGAACGGGGCAGACGGCAGGGCTGAAGGCGGAAGCCATCAAGCCTGCCAGTCACAGGGAGCTTGTTTGACACTGAGGACTGAGGTTAGGGTGCAGAGTGGAAGTAACTGCTACAGCTCAGACTAGAGCTACAAATAACCACAGGAAGCCACCCACAGGCCTTAATTAAACAGGTTACTCAAGGGGGATCTGCATAGGCTTCTATTTTAAAAGAATAAATTAAAGGAGATAATCCAGAGGCAGAGACTTCTGAGGCTGCACCTTTGCTGTGGCGGGGTGAGAACTTGAAAGAAATGGGTCCATGCGAGATAGTGGATGGAGCGCAGGTGGGTCTTCCAAGATGTCAAGGGGCTCAGGCTGACCCTGGCAGTGCTGCTCACTGATAGCAGGCAAGAAAGAGGCCTCACTGATCTCCGCTCTCTTAGACTTCTCTCAGGGACTACAGTGAGTACTAAGGAGAAATGTCAAGTAAGCAGGTGACTAAAGGGGACTCCAGTGCAGTGATGGTGAGTGCGAGGGGCCCAGTGACACTGACAGGATTTCAATGACACCTCCAAACAGACTTGAAAGCTGAAAACCACATCAGCTTTCTGAGTTACCAAAGATCTTGGAAGGGGAAAGGTCTGGTGAAACAGAAACTCAAGGACAGAGATGAACAACCATCTTATGGTGGGAAAATAAGAGAAGCATATGATAGTTTCTAGAATACTGAAAATGTTTATTTCCTGTGTTACATGCTGTTAAACTGTGATAACGCCTTAGGGAATGCATCTCTATGGATTCTCTGCATAGGAGGAGGCCACTTTCTGGGAGACGACTTTACCCAGGGTTCTGGAGGTAAGGGTGCAGTCTAGCTTGGTCCTGAAACCTGGTTCAGGCAGGATGGAGAGAAGACACAAGCAGAAAAGAAGCTGCTGTCCCGAGAGCTGCAATTCCCCAACTTCCATACACCAGGCTAACTTTCTTGGTTTGCGTGCAGGCACTGAGTGAAAGAAAGAGCTTCCTGTCTCTATCAAGCAAGCTTCTTGATAAGGACAAGAAGAATAAGCAGAATCTGCAGCTCTGGGAAGGAGGAAGTGCAGCACCCAGAAATGCTGTCTCCCCAACAGGCAAGAACTGAAGACACTGAAAAGACTAACTCACAGAAATGTAGAGAGAGTAGTGGTGAAGAGGAGGGGGTGAGGGTCAAAGGGGAGAGAGGAGGCTTACTGGGGAGGGGGGAGGGTCCAATCAGAAGATGAGCAGTCAAAGCCTACAGATATTTGTTACTACACCATACAGAGGACAGTGAGGACTACAGTTAGTCTAGCTATGGAAGAAATGAAGGTTGCAAATTAATTTTCCAAAAGGTGTATTAAACACTAAGATAGGAGACTTACTAAATCTAACACAAACAGAACACATCTTATTCAGTTTCCTCCTAGTCCTCAGAGGCGTTTCTCTTTAAATTTGCACGCATTTTGATTTACATCCTAGCTTCCTGCTATTCAGGCATAGGAATTCCCAGGCCAATAAATGTACAAGAACAGGCCATGACCTGGAGATGCCAATAAGTACTGGCTCGCTCTGGGGTGAGATCCAGCACACCTCAAAAGCCTAGCTACCTTCTCCAAAAGCAGCACATGATCTCAGAGGCCCACCAAATACACTCATATGCAGGAAGTTTTCCGGAAAGCTCTATCGTGTTTGAATAAACTATAGGAATGCCCACGGCTCAAGCAGTGTATATCACAGACCTATACCTGGCACTCAGGGTATACAGGCGTCTAGGGATGACTTACCCTTGCCCTCCGCATCTGACCAATCAGATAAACTAGTTTAGTGTTAAGCTAGTTGAGTTTGCAATTTTTTTCTTTTAAAAGTCCAATTGCTGTTTTAAAAGAAAATCAGGTTTCTATATTCACTTGAACGCTAACAGCCTTCAGCAGACACTACTCATTGTCCGAAGCCTGTACTCTCTGCAGGAAACTTGCTGAGTCACCTTTTCAGTACAATTGAAAACATACGTTTTTGAAGAAAATCTAGGACAGTGCCTACCCAGTGTGATATGGGTTAGACATGAACCCTACAGCATTTTTAAGTTAGCAACATCAATTACCAAGGTGACATCACTGTGGACTACTCAGACAAAAAGCTGCTTAAGATTCTAGAGTTGGAAATAAATACAGAAATGACCAGAATTAAGAAGGTTCAGCGTAGGACAACCACAGCTCAGGACTTCAACCTTCATACTGAAGTGTAAACAGCAGGTGCTCTAGTTTGCCACTTGTTTCTGTGATAGAACACTAACCAAAACCAACTTGGGGGGAGAAGAGGGCTTTTTGGGGTTACAGTTATAGACTGTAGGGAAGCTGAGGCAGGACCTGAAGCAGAGACCATGAAAGGATGCTGTTTACAGCTCTTTCCAAGCTCATAGTCAACTACCGGCCTGCCTGCCTGCCTGCCTGCCCGCCTGCCCGCCCACCTGCCTGCCCACCTGCCTGCCCGCCTGCCTGCTGCCTGCCTGCCTGTCTTCTTTCTTTCTTTGTTTTTTAATTGGACATTTTATTTATTTATATTTCAAATGTTGGATTCAACTGCCTTTCTTATACAGCCCTGGCCCATCAGCCCAGGGAGGTCACTTCCCACAGACTGGGCTCTCCTATATTAATTAGCCATCAAGAAAATGTCCCAGACATGCCCACATGCCAGTCTGGCTAAGGCAAATCTTCAATTGAATTCCTTTTTTTCCCCCGGGTATGTCAGGCTGACAACAAAACTAACTGGGACAGAGAGACTTTGGGTGTTGTTTAGTACTGAGTGTGGGCTAAAGGGACCGGCAGACGCTTGAAAATCTTCTCAACTCTATCTGCCATGTAACTAGTGATGTTTAATAAAGCCAAATAAAAAACTTGGCTATTTTTTTTCCTGGACGAGAACTCATTCTATAACTCAGGCTGGTCCAGCTAGAACTCACTGTATCACCAAGACTTGCTTCCACTCCGCTCAGGCCTTTGTAGTACTGGGACTTGAGGCCTGAGGCACTCTCTGGTGGCCAGCAGTTTCATTAACCCTCTTCACAATGCTATCACTCTGGCCTAATCACATCCTATTTGGCATTTCTCTAGCCTACCTCTGATGTTATCACTGTTGTACTCAAAAAACGTCAAAAGCTGCCGGGCCTACAGACTAAACTTCAGTTCTACTCTCCTTTAAGGACTTCCACAAGCCAAGATTATCTTTCCAATCTTGGCTCCTGTGACTCGTCTGATATATTCCCTGACAACTCAAATCTCAAAAGGTCCAATGCTCTGTCTCTGAAGCTGTTTTTTCAGGATCCTTTTAACAATCGATGAAAATGTATATTGTTCCCTTTGGACAGCCCTGCCGAATTCAAACACAGCTTCCTCATTTCCTAAGATACATTTGCCAGCTTTGATTGGCATTTCTTTTTATGTTCCTTGTATTATATCGCTCTGCTGTGAAGTTATCGTTATTCATATGTAACTTTATTTCACATTTCACAGCCTTAAAGAAGCCTTCCTTCCTAACAAGATACCAGAGAATATAATTTTTCTGCAAGTGCTATCACTGAATATAGACCATGAAATAATAGGTATCAAAAGCTTCTTGAATGTGTATTTTTATTAGTTTAGTTAAAATGTATCTAGAATGGATAGCAACTGCACCGGTGCCTGCCTTTATATGAAAAAGGGTTTCCCTTCGCACACTGTGTATCCTTCCATTCGCTTTTATTAACCATGTGACCTGAAATTATGTACAGCATGAATTTAAAAGGCAGCATCCTTGATGCACAAACATTTAGGCAGGATTCTGATTTAAAAGTTTTTAATTGGTATTCTGTAAACCAATTATCAATCCAATGATTTATTAGGCATTTTTTAAAAAGCCGTTTTGTTTTGTTTTTTCCTACTGGACACCAGGACTAAAAACTCCCTTAGTTGAAAAGTGAACAAATATTCTGAACAGGGAGGTTAAATATATTATGCGATTATCTGTTATGAAATTATTGAGGACTGTTTTTCACATTAGAATAATAATGGAAAGCCACAAAGAGGCTATGCATAGTCTCTCTAATTCCTGTTTTTTCCTCTTCCTCCCAAGTAACTAAATTAAGTTTGTTTCACTCAAAGAACATTTGTATTTGTAAAAGAACCCATTTAGGAATCCTAGCAGTCTGACCCAAGCCAATAGCGCACAGGATGGCTGTGTGAATGTTCTTACTGTCTCTAAACATCTGCCTTTCTCTCCAGTCAATGCCACTCGGCCTGAGAGGGCTGGACAGGGGCTCTTCTTGTTCATCTCTGGATCCTCCCCAAGTCACAGTGCCACCACTTATAGAGCGAGGAATTCAAGCTCTCAGTGCTACTGTTGCAAGGCTCCCAGTCTTCGCTAGGAAGCTGGTAGAACTTTCAAACCTAAAAATGTCAACCGTATTTATTAACCTTCGTTCTCATCAAAATCCATCTGCTGAGAGCATACTGCATACTGGCACTCAGCACAAAACAACAACAAAATAAAACAAAAAAAAATTCCAAAAAGAAAAAAAAAAAACAAACAAAAAACCAACAAGATCAGAAATTAGAAATGCTCGTTGATTTGATTTGACAATCTTTCTAGACTTTTCTGTCTGGTGAACTTGACAGTCCTCCACAAGTACTTCCCTCAGGCAGCCACGAGCTTCCCTTTCCCACGTGCTACTCCACCCAGCTTCCGTGCACTTCCTGTTCTGACCCGCCAACTCCCATTAATTGATTATTCATTTTCACATGGTATAAATCAAATAGAAAACGTTAAGTATTTCAGGTGACGGAAGTTAATTTGATTATCCGTATCTGCATAATAGTCCATACTGTGTTCCCTATAAACATACACTATTATAAAATTTCCAACTTACAATAACTTTTTAAAGTAGGTAGTAAATTCTATCTACCAAAAAGAGAAAAATCAAGACTCTGAGACTGAGAAGGAAAAAAAAGGAATTCAATGAGATCTATTTCAACAAAATGTAAGCAGTGTCCCTCTCTTCCACAAGAGGCTATAATCTGAACGGCCTCGCAGCAATAAGCTTTTCAACATCAAATGACTCCATTCCTTGGATCTGAGTGCGAGGGTCCAGCACCGGTGGCTACTGAACGCTCAAATCCAAACAGGCTAAATGGTCTAGCAGAATTCCAAACTCCACTTAAACTAGGAACCCTACACTACGACATCCTCTCAGCAAAACTGAGCTAAGAACTGTCCCAGATGGCTATTCTCAAGATGCTGGGGTCAACCTTCTTGATCTGAAAGGCTTCTGTATTTCCTTGAAATACCAATGGACCGTTGAGATAGAATTTCTCTCTGAGATAAAAGCTACTTTTAATCAGGAGTTGTTCCTACTGATATAAAATCCAAAATGTGCATATACCTAGGATATCCACTAGGTATTAGATTGTTAAGGAAAAGCACAATTTAGTGACCACAAAGAAACCTAACTTTCCTAATTACCATCAGCAAACATTTGAGCAGTCTTCAACTCCTGTCAGGTACATAGGATAAAAACAAAAAATGTCAATTATAGATCCTAACTACATGGAGTTTACAACTGAGAACACCGGGAAGCATCCAGAAGTGTGACAAGCCTCCTCAAGCAGGTGTGATAGCCCGCGCCTACAATGCCAACGCTCAGAAGCTGCAGCGGGAAGATGAAGGAACTCTGAACAAGCTTGAGGGCCTGAGTTTAGATTCCCATCATCTTTGTTGGGTGCATATACTCTGTAAAAATGGAGCTTTCCGAGACAGAGAGGGGCGGATCGCTAGGGCTCACTGGCCAGCCAGCTTAGCTCCAATGCGAAGCTCCAGCTTCAGTGAGACCCTGTCTCAATAAGATGACGAGACAATGATGATGATGATGATAATAATAATAATAATAATTAATAATAATGTGGAGAAAGACATCACTGTTGACCTCTGGCCTCAACTTGGGCTAATGCACCCACACACACATGCACACACATATGCATGCGCGTACCACATATGCAAAATAAAATTGTATCTTTTTTACTGAAAATAGTTTTTATACAATATATTCTGATCACAGTTTCCCTCCCCCAGCTTATCCCTGTTCCCCCCCCCCCACCTCCTGACCCACCGGAATCCACACCATTTCTTCCTTTTATTCTTTCTCTCCTTAGGATACAAGTAGGCATCTAAAATAATAATAAGATACGATAAAATCAAACAGACCAGAATAACACAAAACAAACAGGAAAAGGAGCCAAAGAAAAAGCACAAGAAACATTCACACAGAGAAGATTCATAAAAAATAAAATCAGAAACCATAACATATAAACAAAATGTCTATAAGGTTTTTTATTTTTAAAAAAAAAAATCTCCAAAGTATTGTATAACAAAAAAAAAAAAAAAAACCAAATAAAAAAAACAACAAAAAAAGAAAATTCCAAAACTGCCATTGAGTTCATCTCGTGTTGACCATCTACAGAAGGCAAAGGCCTGCCCTTGAATGTGGCTGACACGCCCAGTGAGACTCCATTGGAGAACACTAATTTTCCTTTGTGAGTGAGGGCTCATGTCCACTTTCCCCCCTTGGCACTGGGATCCATCTGGCTTAGACCTGTGCAGTTCCTGTGTGTGCCTCCTGAGCCTCTGTGAGTCCACATGTACATCAGTCCTCTGGTGTCTAGAAGGCTGTGTTTCCTAGGTGACCCCATACCCCCTGGCTCTCACAGTCTTCCCACCTCTGCCGCTTCAGCAGAGGAACATTTTGCTGAAGTGGAGCTCTAGCCATTCTCCTGGCCCCAAAGCAGTTTTCAGTTTTATAATAATATCAATCAACTTAATGGAGACGTCAACTGTTGACCTTTGGCCTGGACTTAGGCAAGTGTACCAACATATACATGTATACACACATACACACATACATGCACACACCACATATACAATTTTTTTTAAAAGTATTCTTTAAAAAGAGAGAGAGAGAGAGTGCCCAAGGCTAGTTTGGGCTATATAGCAAGTCTCTGCCTCCAAAAAAACCAAAAACAAGTCTTTATCTACTGTTAGCAATGTGCGCAAGTTTTTTCCCTCTCCACAGAAGGAAACCAAAGAGGGAGAGAAGGCAGGAGGAATGGGATAGAAAGTGGCTGACTGGCAGGATCCTTATCCAGCCCATATGTAAAGCATTCCAAGTGCTCTACAGAAGAACAGAGCATTTTAATCAGAGTCTGACTCCCTGTGGATTCACTGTGTAGCTGTTTCCATTTGGTTGACTGCTAGCCAGCCTCCTGCTCCACATATGACAGATGACCTGTGTGGTCCAGCTTCCAGTCTACGCCCACAGAGCTCCCAGATATCTTACGCTACACCGCATGTCTCTATTTCCCAGCCTTCCAGTCATAAAGAGAACATTCACTTAAAAAACTCGAATTACCGCAAATACAGCAGACGGCGGGTCTTGAGTAAACATCACCTGTAAGAAACCTGAATATGCTGTGACTAGCATGCCCTTCAACTTTAAATTATCTACAACTTAGAAAGTAACTTCCTGATGATCTTAGGTAAAGCTGTCACAGGGGTTGGAGTTGAGACAGGATGGCCAGTAATACCACCTGAAATCGGGTTTACGCTTGCTGGCCTTTCCCTCCTCCCCCAAGAATTCATGTGCAAAATCATTTTTCTGGATGACAATTTAAATTTCCCCTTACTCAGAAACAACCCAGGAGGTCTGATGGTGTGGGCCCTGAAGGAAACCGAGTAGCACTCCACCTGGTGAGGAGGTTGGGGGACCCTGACTGGTAAGTGATAATATCACAACTGTGAACCTGGCCCCACCATTTGTACTCCTCCCTCACCTACATCTCTAGAGCCCAAGCTCTGAGTTTCTTTTTTGCTTTATAAACACTATCCAAAAGTATCTCGTGTATTGTCTTTATTTATTGTCTGGTTCCCCACAGGAATCTAATCTGCAGGGAATAGGACTTTTCAGTGACTTGCTAATCCAACCCAAACTTCTAGACTATGTAAGACTTGGTTTATAAAAGATGCTCAACAAATATATACTGAACTTAGTATAAGTTCATATGTATAATATTTAAACTGTTGTGTGCCTTACAGGTCTAAAAACTAACTGGTAAACTTTTAGGATCCTTACTTATTAGAACTGGGAAGAGTAGAAGGAACAACACTTCTACTCACCAACTCCAAGTTACAAATGAGAAATCAACAGACAGCCAAATCAAACTTTTTAAGCGGAATGGACATTGCTAATCTTTTGAGACTGCCACTGTGTTTCCTGGGTCTCATGAGTGAGCATGCCATTATGAAGTGACAGGCTCTGGAAAGTCATTTTGAAAAGTAGAAAGCTCTCCCAGAAAGTAATAAACGGCTCATGCCATAAGCAAACAGAAAGTCTGGGGACAGAAGTCACTCAAACAAACGTTGTTTTTTTATGAAGTTGAGTCACTGCCATTCTCCTGGCCCCCAAGATCTCAGGCAATTTTAGTTTTATGAAGTTATCAATCAGCCAAGTTCCGGTAAAAAGAAGGTCCTTTTAAAGGGTTATTATACAGAGATTGGAGGTAAAGTTTTATAAAAGGCAAACAGAAGGTCGGTAGGAAGAAGGGCAAAGTACATTGAAAAATACAGTTCTTTCGCACATTCCACAACATAACCAACATATTCCTACATAACCACAACCTTGATGACCTACACCTCCCTGAGGGCAGCTTTTCCTCTTAGCAATAGACCCTGGCTCCTGGTGAGCATCCCACCCCCTCAAGCACCCTCAATCAGACATCCACCTGAGCTGCATTACAACTTAACCAACATGGTGGAAGACAGGATCTTACAGGTATGAACGGAGCTACCTCTGACTGGGTGACCTAACCAAGTTTTCTCTTCTGGAAACCGTCATAAAGTTATCTCCCACCCACGACAGATCAAAGACCCAAACATGATTATCAGTGTTGAATGCGAAGCCTGCCTCCTGTGGGTGCTGTGTGCGAATTTTTCTCCCCAACTGCACTTCAACATCTGAGACCTGCCCGGATGGATCTCTCTCTCCGTGCAGGGGATGGTGGATGAGTAACTATAGTGCCTAAAACCGCGCGGGCTTCGGCAGCGGGCCGGCCACCCTGCGGGAGCCCCCCGGGGTCTGCGCGCGCACGAGGCCGCGGGCACGCGAGGCAGCCGAGACCGGTACTCACCCGCAGCGGACAGCGGACGGCCGCCGCCAGCCGGCTCCAGGAAGAGGCGAAGTCCGGCGGCCGGGCGCGCGGGCTCCAGCAGACGAGCGAGACCAGTGTCCCCAGCAGCAAGGCGGCCGCGGCGCAGCTCAGGTACAGGCTGAGGCGCAGCAGCAAGGCGCCCGGCCCCGTGCCCGCCGCCGGTCCCCAGCCCGGGACCAGGCAGCACAGCGCCAGCACCGCCAGGGCGGCCACGGCCGCGGGCCCCCGCCAGCCCCCGCCCGGGACGTCCGCCGTCCGCTGCCGGTCCGCGGAGCCCCGGGCAGCGCGGCAGGCGTCTGCGGCGGACGTGGGGCCGCGGCGGGCGCCGCTGCTGTCGGTGGCATCGCGGTGCATGCTGCTTCCTGCGCCGCTGGCGACAGGCTCATCTCCCGGCCCGCTGCCCCCCGGCGCCGCCCCGGGCCGTGGCCTGTGCGCGGAGCCCCGCCGCCTCGCCGCTCCGGCCGCCGCTCGCGAGGCAAGGGCAGCCCGCGCTCATGCCCTCGCCGGCGGCCCTGCGCGGGAACCGCTCCAACAGACACCGCCGCGCCCCTCTCGGTGCCGCCGCCCCGTGCCTGGCCCGCAGCTGCCCGCCGACCGGGCGCGCCCAGGTAGCGGGACCGCGAGAGGGGACTGAAGCCCCACGGGCTTGAGACGCGCGGGGGCGGGGGCGGGACCTGCGGCTGAGTGACAGTGGGGCGGGGTCGCCCCGCCCACCCGGGGGCGGGGGCGGCCGGAAAGGGGCGCGACCAATCGCAGTGGACCCCGCTACTTCCCGAGCCCCGCCCCCGCCCCCCGGGGACAGCGTCTGTTCGTGGAAAATTTTGCTGCAGGTGTCAGAAGCCTGAGTACAGCTCCGCTCAGGTGCTCCCTTTTTTTCCCCCTCCGCTTCTCGCCTTGCCTACAGCCCCTTACCAGACGCCGGCCTTGTTCTGTAGCTCTCTGATTAACCTCATACCGTCCCTGATCCTCACTTTTACTACTTTCTTCCAACTGATCCCACTGCCCGAAGATAGGGACTAAGCCCAAACTGGAGGAGTTAAGTGAAGCCTGTGGTTCCCACTTACTTATGGAAAGGCTCCCAGAGTGTCCCCCTGGTGCCAGAGAGTGTACACAGCTGCCATAATCGATTTGGCTCCGATTTTGTGTTTTTGTTGCCAACAACGATTCGGTTCAAAAGCTGTTACCCACGCAAAAGAAACTGCTTCAAATAATTCGGAGAGAACATATTTTCCTTTCCTATCTTGATTGCAGCCGGTAGTCTACAGACGATGTTTGCTGAGAAGAAAGATGTCCAAATGTTGCTCAATACTATATATAACAGAGCTGCCAAAGCCCAAAAAGGGTGTTGACTGTCTTAGAGGGATGATGGAAATGAAGGATTTCTAAAGACGCTGGGAGAGGAAATAGAGAAGGCAAAAGGAATGAAATAAGAAAATAAGGGAAGCTTGAAAGATCAGGAGCTAGGATCTCTCCCCATGACACTGTAATAAAGAATTCCAAGTTCTTTAACTTGTACTATTTTGTTTTGTGACAGGGTCTCTCTGTGTAAACCTGGCTATCCTGAAACTCACTATGTGGACCAGGCTAGTCTGGACTCCCCCAGAGATCTGCTTGCCTCTGCTTTCAGAGTGCTGGAATCAAAGGTGTGCAGCCTAAGTTTGCAGTGTTCTCTAATATGTTGATTGATAATGCCCTCTGAGTAGCAGACAAGTAAACTACGCATTACAATGTAGTGTTATATATTGTGGCTACACTATTTTGGGTTTTTTTTTCTGTAAAGTTTTTGTTCCATCTGTAATAAGTATTGTGCCATTTCATAAAAAAAAAAAGAGAAAAGTCACGATACTCATAAAGTATAGTGCTTGCTTGCTTGCGTAAAACAAAGTATTACATGAAAAGTTATTATTCAAGAGTAGGCACAGGTGTACATAAAACAGTCCACCCATGTATTCATTCCAGGTCTTCATAATAAATTTCCCCAATGGCATATGGATTTCAAGTGGGAGATGAAGTCATAGATTTAAAAAAAAAAACTATGACTAACATTTAATTCTAATAGAATATCGTATTTAAGTGAATTGGGTTTTGGGGGGTTGTTTTTTGTTTTATTTTTTTTGTTTTGTTTTTTTGTTTTGTTTTGTTTTGTTTTCGAGACAAGGTTTCTTTGTGTAGCCCTGGCTGTCCTGGAACTTGCTCTGTAGGCCAGGCTGGCTTCGAACTCAGAAATCTGCCTGCCTCTGCCTCCCAAGTGCGCCACCACCACCCGGCTGTGAATTATTTTTATAACTATTTAAAGACAAGTATGTTTCTCATGTTTCTAAAGTTTTTAAAAAGATTTTTAAATTTTATTTCCACTTGCATGTGTTTGTTTGTGTACCATGTGCATGTGGTGAACTGGCACATGGGATCCCCAGAACTGGCGGTGTGGCAGCTATGAGCAACGGTGAGGATGCTGGGAGCTAAACCTGACTCCCCTGTAAGATCACTAAATGCTCTTAAGCACTGAATATCTCTCCAGCCCCAAGCTTGTTGCTTTGTAATATTAATTGGTGTTCACAGAACATTTCATTCGTTTATACGGGCTAAGAAAACATAGGAAGATAATGAGTTTCAAATGTGACTGCAGAAAAAGGCTCTAGACATTTCATCTCCACCCCAACAGATACTGTCGAGCCTGAGGACAGATGGGGAAATAGAGGCACCAGAGGTATGTGACTGGCTCACAAAGCTAGTAGACACTAGAAGTAGGATTTGGTGTCTCTCTACATGAGACTGCCTTCTGTTCCTACACTTACCCTCTGTACCACAGCATTTCTGAAGGAAGCAATGATTTTATCATCTCTCCTTACAAAGGAGCAAAAACAGGGTTTTATAAACCCCTGGGTCTAAGATCAGTGTGCCGTGCTATAGTGCCCACTTGTGTTGCTCTGGGAGAACAGAAGCACGCTTGTTGCTCTGGCATGGACAGAGTAAGTATAAGCAGTGATGGGAAACTGGCCTAACATTTACCGCATGCCAACTCTGTAACTGAAGACCATGACCTGCAGTAAGAGTGGTTCCCAAAAGAAAAGCAGAGCTGGAGATGTGCAAACCCACTGTCTGAAAACTGCCTCAGGGCACACACCCTCTTACTGCTAGGCCAGCTCTGACGCTTCTTATTCACTTCCTAAGTAGAGTTAAGCCTCACTGTGTAGGGATGGAAGATCACTGACGTGAGGCAACACAAACGGATAGAAGGGAATGGCTGACCTCAGAAGGCATTGAAGAAAACTAGGCACAAAATCAGTGCCTCATCAGAATCTGAATCACTTAAATCTGAGTCGAAATGTCCCTTTCCTGTAGTCACTGTGAAGTCCTAAGAGTTCCTTCGAAAAGGTTTATTATATATATATATATATATATATATTTTTTTATGTGTATGTGTGTGGACCTGAGAGTAGGTGTGTGCACTTGGTATATGGCCACGGGGCCAGAGTTCAGAGGAGGGAATCAGGTCTCCGGGGAACTTAAGCTACCCAGTGTAGGTGCTGGGCACCAAACCCGGGTCTTCTGGAAAAGCAACACATGCTCTGAACTGCTAAGCCACCTCTCTGACCCCATGTCCTATCAGTTTTAAGGGCTGAAAGAGAAAATTAAAAATAATGTCTTGGGCGCTGAAGAGGTGGCTCAGTGGTTAAGAGCACTGACTGCTCTTCTGAAGGTCCTGAGTTCAAATCCCAGCCACCACATGGTGGCTCACAACCATCTGTAATGGGATCCATTGCCCTCTTCTGGGGTATCTGAAGACAGCTACAGTGTACTGTCATAATAAATTTTAAAAAATCTTTAAAAATATAAAAGTAATATTATTTTTTATTGTTAAAAATATTCTGACAGGTTCTGATAGAGGCCATAATGCAATCTTCACCATCTTGTAGAAATCTAAGTGGGAATGAATGGCTTCTGGCTGAACTCCCAATGAAGATAAGGAAGAAATGGTCCTTTTTAAATGCCAGACAAAGCAGGTGGACATCACTCATCTTTGTTTAAGAATGTTTTAGTAATGTTTACAAGATGATAAACTTCTAAATGTAATTTTAGAACATATGTAAATTAGAGTGGGTGGCATTCCATATTTGTAAGTAAAAAATATTCATATTGAAAACTTATGCAAAGTCAGAGAGTGAGCGAGATTTTGGAATAGTCAGTCTAAATGGGATGTCTTCCTCAAAGTCGTCCCCTAAGAACCCAGGGAACTCCCTCAGAAGAGGAGGCAGAAGGAATGCAAGAGTAGGCTGGGTGGGGGACTCGAAGAAAGCAAGGCCCTCTAAATCAACATGAGCAGCATTCATATGAATTCACAGAGACTGAGGCAGCACACACAGGGTCGACGTGAGTCTGCACCAGGTCCTTTGCACATATCATGGCTTCCAGTTTAGTGTTTTGATAAGATTCCTGTGGGAGCAAGTGAATGGCTCCTGGATCCTCGGGCCTTCTCATGGGCTCTTTCCTTCTCTTGGTTTGTCTTATCCAAGTTTAACATGGAAGATTTTATCTTATTATATCTGATTTTGTTGTATTTTATTGTTGTCTCTTAGAAGTCTGTTTTTTTTTTCAGGTGGGAGACCAAAGGGGATGAACCCGGATGGGAGGGAAGGTGGAGAGGAACCAGGAGTAGTAGAGGGAAGGAAAACCATAATCAGGATATATTATGTGAGAAAGGAATCTATTTTAAATAGAAGGGGAAAAAGAAAACATATCCAAAGTCATTAATCTTTAAAACGAAACAGATTTTAAATGACTGAAAGTTAAATCAGCTTGTAACAGGACACGTAATTGTCAAAGATCTATCCTAAAACTGAAATCCAGAGAATATGATGTCAAGTACCTTTGCATAATGAACTACCTCCACATAAGTCCTCTATGAATGTGGGGCACAGGTCAGACATGTGGGGTGTGGGCTAGGCTCAGTACAAGTTCTGGTCTGGGGCTCCAGGGGAGGGGAGGGGAGGGAGCTGGCACACAGTGTGGGCAGGCGGGCAGGCAGGAGGGCGGGAGGGCTGGCGGGCGGGCGGGCAGCACTGTCTTCCTCCCCTCCCAGAGGTTACCTTAGATTTCTTCACATGGCAGTACTGGGGAACTTTGAACTTTGAACTTTGTTTGTATATAGCTTTTGCTGTTTTGTATTTTCCCCCTTTCGTACCCTCAGGAGAAAACAAGGAGCAGTGTGCATGGGAGTGGGGGTGGAGATTTTTTTTTCGTTTAATGTTTATGTTTTTGTATCTGTGTGTTGGGGCGAGGTGAAGTGCCCTAAGTGGCTAGAAGAGACATTGGGTCCCACGGAGCTGGAGATATAGGCATTGTAAATTTCTGGAAGAGTGACAAATGCTCTTACTCCTGAGCCATATCACCACCCCCGCCCCTACATGATGGGTGTTTAATAGTATAACTCATCTGTTTACTCTTTCAATGACCTACCACAATTTGACTGAATAAATACATTAATCAATTTTTGGTGGATCATCAGATCATCCAGAGCAGAAGAGTTTAGTGATTTGTTACTAAAAATATATTAATTCCCATTTCTGGCCCTGGGGATCTATAATCCTTGTCATCTGTCCTCTCCTACTGAGGATGGCATCTGAGGACACAGACAAGTGGCCTTTATGTTTGCCAGTTGTAAAGTCTATCCAAGCCATATAATTTAACTCTTACTAAATCACTAATATTTTCAAGTTATAAAACCTAAAAAATAATTGTAAACTCAACTGGCCTTTAATATCCAATATTAGTGATTGGAAAATTATTAAGACTATTTGATATCTCATGATCCCAAAATGCATATGGGTTAAACTTTTGAATGTTCTATGTGATACTTCACTACATTCTTTGAGGACAGAGGAAAAATTGATCACCATGGTCTGAATGTTTTAAGTCTTCTTCCAAATACCTATACTGAAGCCCAATTACCAGTGATTAGCTATTGGAAGGAAGGTGTGACTCCTGGAATCACATTTGCACAACCTGTATGGGTGATGTTAGAGCCTCTTAAAAGGCTATAGAGATGTCTCATCAGTTAAAGAGTTGTGGCTGCTCTTCCAGAGGACCAGGATGAGATTTCCCGTACCACCTGGCATCTGTAACTCAGGTTCCAGGGCATCCAACACATTCTTCTGGCTGCCTTGGGCACTACACCCAGGCAAAACACTCACACACATAAAATAAAGGTTAAATATTTTTTAAAGGAGCTATGAGTCAGGTTCAAGAGTGAAATCCTAGAATTAGAAGAGAAAGATCAAGAGTTCAAGGCCTTCCTCTGCTATACAATGAGCTTGAAGACAGCCCGAGTTCCATGAAACCCTGCCTTGAAAAGGGGGAGAAGACATGAAGTAGAAACTGAAGGGTCATTTGGAGAGTCAGTTGTGTTAGAAACTGTTTTGCTGGGGCAAACACATGAAGGGGAGTGTTTTCCTGAAGTGGACACAGGTGGAGAACTAAGGCAGACCCCAGAAGGAATATTTTGCTGAAGCAGACACAGGTGAGGTGTTCTGTTAAAGCAAGCATGTGAAAGGACACGTGAAGGACACTTTGCTAACAACACGCATGTATTGGTTTGCCTTACACTGTACAGTTGAGCTGCATTTGTTGGGACTCCATAGAGAGAAACACACCAAAAACTTCTGGTGCTGTGCTATAGTTTCTTGCTGCTTCCACCGACTCAGGCTGATTGGCAGGGTGATGTCAGCTGAGACAGACATACGTGTTGAGCCAAGACCCATGCTGACCCAAGACCCGTGGAGGACAGGTTATGTTTGGAGGGTATAAACCCTCAACGGACTGTGACAGGGACTGAGCTAGGTTTGAATATAGTGCTAGCTGTGCAGTGCTTGTGGGTCTCTTGTCTTCACTGATCTTCGCTTCACTGAGAGAGGCACAGTGAAGAAATTCTCCTGGTGTTCCTGCTGGTCTCTTCTGCTGATTTCATGCCAAGGCTGAGGTCTGGCTCTCTGCTAGGCACTGCCACTGCTGTTGCTGACCTAGTATTTCCATGAGGTGTTTGCAAGTAGATTGAGCTGCTGCTACTAACCTATGAACTGAACTACTGATTTCCAGACAACACCAGACAACACCGATGGGAATTTGCTGCAAAGAACCATTTCTAAGCAAGTTCACTTCCTCTGTATCCTTTCTTCTCCACTACCTCTGGTGGGTGGCGGGCAAAAGGGAGGTTAAAGTATTTAAGAACCATCATTAAAAATACGGTTTGAAAATAATTAAAGTTAAAAAGGCAAGACACCTGCCTTGACCCTTACACCGACACAGAGAAGAAGCCGTCTCCGAAGCAGGAATCTGCCAGCACCTTAAATTGACTTTCCTTCCTCCAGAACTGTAAGGAAGAAGTTACTCTATAGGATTTGTTGTAACAGCCTGAAGGACAAATAATAATGAACCAAGACTTAAAAAAAAAAAAATTCAGTCTCCAAGAGAATTGTTATTAAAACTCAATTGCTTTTATTGTAAAATACACAAAACTGAAAATGTACCATAGTACCCATTTTCACAGTGTAGTAATAAATACATTCATATTATGTAACTATCATTATCCATTTCAAAAATGTTCTGTAGCAGGCACCTGTATAGAAAACTCTGCCATCAAAGAACTTACACTATGTCCAAAACTTTCTCTAGCAGGCAGCTGTATAGAAACTCTGCCATCAAACAACTTGCAATCCTCCCCTCCCCAGAATCGCTTCACACTCACTCTGATTTGCGTCCATGAATTACACTATTCTAAGTTTCTTAGAAATGGAATCATGTATTTGTCTTTTCTGACTAGCTTTTTTCATTTATCATTTCTTAAACGTCCATATATTAGGATTTCATTCCTTTTTGTGATTGGGTAAAATTCCACTGTGTGTACGCAAGTGCCTGTATCAACGTTTTATGTTCGTAGACTCTGGTTGTTTTTATATTGAGTATTATAAATAATAATGCTATGAATCTGGATGTACAAATATCCAAGATGCTTCTTTGAATTCATTTGGGCATATATCCTAAAATGGAATTGCTAGTTCATATAATTCTATTTATTGTTTTCAAGGAAATACCATAATTTCCTATCCTGCATCAACTGTGCAAAAGGCTCCCAATTCCTTTGGGTTTTGTCCATCTTGTTGTCTATTTTTAGTTTTTGCAAGAGCTATTTCTAAAATAGTAACTCTCCTAGTGGGGCTAAAATGGATCTCATTGTTTGATCTTGTATGCTTAATGTGTGGGTACAGGTGTACCACAGTGAGGTTGTGGTTCTAGGGCAACTTTGTGGGCACAGGTGTGTCACAGAAAAGTTGAGAGATTATAGCCTGTTCTTTCCTTCCACTGTGGAATCTAGAAATCAAATTCAGGTTATCAGGTTGGCTTTGGAAGTACTTTGTGCCGGTTGAGCTGTCTCCCTGGCCCTGGATATCTTCTTGTGTTCTGGGATCTACTCATCTGGCTAGCACGTTTCCAGACCAGACACAGGCCCTCACTGATTTTGATGTGCGTTTCCTTAATGAGCAGTGTCTATGCTGTGTCAAAGCACCGTGACCAAGGCAACTTATAAAATAGAGCATTTAGTTGAGTTCCCAGGTTCAGAGGGTCAGAGTCCATGATGGCAGCACGAACAAATGACAACTCCTTTCTTAGTCCAAAAGCAGGAGGCAGAGAGGTAGAAGTCTTTTGATATCTTTGCCAAAGCTCACCCCTAGTGTCACACCTCCAATAAGGTCACACCTCCTCATCCCTTCCCAAACAGTTCCACCAACCAGGGACTAGTATTCAAATATATGGGCATACAAAGGCTGTTTCCATTCAAGCCATCATTCTTAGTGAAGTTCCTGTGTTTTCTTGTGCTGTTGGCTAGTTGTATCTTCTTTGGAGAAATGTCTGCTCAAACATTTTATACCTACCCCGGAAATCAATGACAAAATATTTTTTCATTAGTTAAAATGAAGTAAAATATTTTCTTTGACCCAAAATGAAAAAAGTTTCTTTGTTAGTAATCAAGACTAAAAAAATTTAAAATATATTGTTCAAAATAAAGAGTTCTTTCTTGAATCTGATGAGTGGTTGTGATCCCACACACATTTGATTAGAAACACCTAGACATTTAGTGAAGCTCATCTCTGGGTGTGTCTGTGAGGGCATTTCTAGAGACATCATGTAGGCTCTGATCTCATCAATGGAGTGATCCTTGATGGATTCATAATATGCTGGCATTATTAGCAGGTGGTGAAAGGGAGGAGGTGGGGCCTAGGTGGAAAAAGGTCACTAGAGGTATCTCTGGAGTTATACCTTGCCCTGGCCTCTTCCTGGAGGCCAGATTCTCCTGCCTTACAATTACATGAACTGCTGCTCTGTAGTGCCATGAAGGACTGAACCCTCTCCAAATGTGAGTCAGCACATCTTTCCTCATTGTTAGATATTCTGCCATGGTTCTGGCAATACCATGGATAGTAGTAGTAGTCCCTAGGATATAGTGTTAGGTCTGTGCTCCTAGGATATAGTGTTAGGTTCCTTTGTACTTCTATATAAGTGCTGAGAACTTCTTATGGCTGTAACAAATTACGTTTGATGTATAAAACAACTCATTTATTTGGATTAGGGAACTGTGGAGGTCAGAAATCTACAATCAGAGCAGATTTGAGTTCTTTCAGGGTAGAACCTATTCCTTCCCTCTTTTCAGCTTTCCAGAGCTGCATGCATTCTTTGGCTAACTGACTCTTCCACACATCACTCAACTATTTTGTGTTACAGCTCCTATACCTAACGGACTTGGAAGTTTTTGCCTCTCCCTTTTATAGGGATTTATGGTGTCCGATTACACAATGAGCTCCTGGATAATGTAAATTTAGTTGCACCAGCTAAATTCCTGTGCTATCTGAAGTAACGTATTTGTGGACTCTGGTGACAGAGATCAGGAGTGTCGTGCCAGTCCTGACCTTGTGATATTTCAACAAAAAATTAAGGCACTCAACAGTCTGTAGAGATTATTTCACAGACTGCTTAAAGTGGACGTCCATCAGAAGGGCCATCCTTCATATCCTGGTGCATATTAGCTGTGCTTGGATTTGAACTTTTTTTTCCATTGACACGGGCCTCGCGATATAGCCCTGGCTGGCCTGCAAGTCACTATGTAGAACAGGCTGTCCTTGAACACAGAGATCCCTCTACTCCTCTCCCTCTACTCCTAAGTGCTGAGATTAAAGGCATCCGCCACCAGAACTGGTTTGTGTGAACAGCATTTTGATGAAATAAAATCGAACAAACACACAGTCGCCCTCCATTTTTATTATTGTCGTCTTGTTACAGAATTTACAAGATTACAGCGTCTTTGTAGGAAACCATCCCAGATGTCTAGACCTACCGCAGCGTCGTGGGTCCGCGAGCAGGTGATGCCCTGGACAGCAGGGAGGCCTTGGTGGTCTCCTTTCCACGAGCCTCCAAGTCCTCGCGAGGCCCTGCCGAGAAGCTGTCGCCCCTGCAGCGCCGGCCTGATCACTGTGACGGGGTCCCCCGGAACTATGGACGACAGGAGCGCTGCCCGCACCATCTTCGGCAGAGACTCCGCTCCGCGATCGCCCCGCCTTTCCCCTTCCGCCGAGTCTATCCCCGCGAGCTTCCGCCCGCGCCCCCGAGTGCGCGAGTCTCGGTTAATTTCTTACGCGGGGGAGGGAGAAGCGTGGAGGTGTGGCTGCGCGTGCGCAGAGCGAGCGAGAACCCGAACGCTCCGCGCGGCGCGAGAGTCGGTAGCGGCCAGAGTTCCCAGGTGAGCGGCTCACGGGCTTCCGCATCCGGTCGGTCTCCAGCGGGCGAGGCGCCCTCCCCTGCGTTCGGGGTCCGTTTCCCCGGTTCGGCGCCCGACGGAGGCGAGCACCCGGGGTGGGTACCGCCGAACCTCCACGGGAGGACACAGGGTGTCCTGGGCGCCGCCACCTCGGCCTCGCTAGCCCGGAGGGCGGGCGACGTGGTAACCGCTATTTAAAAAAAAAAAAAAAAAAAAAAACGGTAGCCCGGCCCGCAGGACGCGGGAGGAGGCGTGGAGTCGGGGTCCGAGCCCACGGCTGCCCCTCTCCGGACTCTTGAACCCGAACCCACAGGTCTGACAACTGTCTTTTGACTGCTACATCCCAGAGTGTGGAGAGGGTACTGTCTGGGGCCGTGGACAGAGCCTCCGATTTTTGTGTACCTAATTTGGGGCCCTATTGTGTACATATCGACAGCTAAGGACTAATTCAAATGTACAGAATGACGTTTTTAATGGCAGGTTATTTGTGTACTCTTTCTGGAATATTGTGGAAACACTGTTATTTCTACTGCTAGCTCTGCATGAGCTAAATAAACATCACTATCCAGGTAACTGACAGAAGCCTGTCCGGATCCACCAGAGGGTTGTCATGGTCTCATATACCGTCATTTGATTTTTATCCTTTCCCAGTGTGTTGTAAGATAATCTTAACGATCCTATAAAACTACAACTTTTCTTGCCTATTCCCGAATGTAAGTTGAATAGTAGCAACCTTGCTGTGAATTTTAGCAAAAGAATCGTTAATGGAGATTGTCAGATCAGTTTTCCTGGAAATTAAGTTGATCTGCGTACAGCCACTCTTGCCCGGCAGAAATTCTGAATCTAAACACCAGAAATTTGACATACACTAAGGCAGCGGGCCAACTCTCAGGAGGAGAAAGGAAAGTTATCAAAATACGTTGGAAACATCGTGGTTTTATTCTGGTTACATAGCAAAGCGCAGGAAGCTGGGCTGAGCCTTAAGACTCCAGACCTCTTTGTGGGATAAACATTCTTTAAATGTTTACCTAACTGATGTAGGTCTTTTTTAGACACTGTGGGTGTAAAGGTGAACAAGACATCTGGAGCGCCCGGTCTGGTAAGAGTGGCTATACCTCCTCCTCACCCCACCCTCTCCTCTCTCCGTTCTTCTCCAGAGCTCAGCTGATCCACCTAACTCTGCTTCACTTGTGGCTGACTTATAAGCCCACGGCTACTCTAGCCAGTCTAGTGAGGAGACTACTGTAGGCACGTTTTAGACAAATCTATTCTCATTCTGTGTTGGGACCCCTGGAAACTAATTAGATAAGACAGTGTCAGTGTAGAAGGCCACAGGACAATTTCAGGTGCCCATCATCCAGCGCCGTTCACCGTTTCTTTTGAGAAATGGCCTTGTTTGGCCTGGAACTCACCATTGGCTGGCCTTTGAGATCCACCACCTCAGCACCAGGTTTACAAACACGCCTGCACCCTCTTCCTCCCCACAGCTGGAGCACTGAAGCTATTTAAGCTTTTCTATCTCAACCAACCTACTTCTGAATAAAACTAAGCATACACTTCAATAAGATGTCACATGTCTGTTAGTAAAGATGTACTGATTCTGAGCAAACCTTAATAAGAACTTCTGTTATTATGATGATTGCCTTTTTTCTTTAATAAACGTTTTGGGGGACACATTCATTAGTATTTGTGGAGGTTGGGAAAACCTGGGAGAATTAGTTCGCTTCCATCCTGTAGGTCCCAGGAATCAAACTCAGACTGCCAGGCTTGGTGGCAAGCACCATTAATGACCGATCCAGTGATCTCAGTGGTCCTAAAATTATTTTTTGTTTATGATGAAGATTCTGCAATCAATATCAAAGTTTAGTGATTTTTGTCTAGTTTGAAATTCTTCAATTTCAAGAAAATTACTTTAGAGTTAGTACAATTGTTTTTTTAGGTTTATTTAGTGCTGAGTCTGTCCATTTGGGAAGTAGTTAACCTAGATGAACTAATATTGCCCTTAACACATAAAACTCCAATACCACTCAATTTAAATTTCCACCCAATTCTCTTAGATTACCATTTAGTAACAATTTCTAATTTCCTTAGATCAGTGACATTTCAAACTCATGGATGAGACCACCCAGTAAGAAACAGGTTTTAACTGGGCAGTGGTGGCACACACCTTCAATCCCAACACTTGGGAGGCAGAGGCAGGAGGATCTCTGAGTTCGAGGCCAGTGTGGTCTACAGAGTGAGTTCCAGGACTGCCAGGGCTATATAGAGAAACCCTTCTCGTAAAAACAAACAAGCAAACAAACAAAAAAAACAGGTTTTATATCAAGGCCCACCATACAGAATATATATAAGGATAGAAGTAAATTTAATGAAGCATTACTTAAAATGTGTTGTGTACTCTTCAATTTTTATACTTCTGTGCTTTAAAGATTAATATGGCCTACTGAACTTATCTTACATTGGGTTATAATACGTGGCTTATTATAATACTTTAGGTTGTGCTTTGAAACTGTTCTTTTGAAATTTAAGGAAACGTAAAAACCATTTTAATTGCAAAGTTATTAACAAAAAAATGATAGAGGAGGGAAACTGTCAACTGTATTTCCCGCCTTTATTGTTTTCAAAAGTAAATTATCTTACAAAAACAAAACCAAACAAAAAACCTTTTAAGGAGTGGGAGCTAATTATAGAGGCACCTGTCGTTCATTCAGTGAGTATTTTGACTTTTTTAACGTGAGTGGCTAGAATGATGTCAGTAATATTCTGGGGAGCCTGCCCTAACTGGCCTTTCCTCAATTTTATCCCCTCTTTTTCTTCATGTATTTATACTCATAGATTTTTAATGTATGCTCTTCCTACCTCTCGTCTGTGACTCTTTATCTGTGTGCCTACTGAAGACTACAGCAGTTTCCTGTCATTTTATTGTTGCTCAGTTAGTCCTGATTTTTAACACTGTTTCTTTATAGATCTCAATGTAGCCTTTATATCTAATCCTAAGATGTTTTACTTATCCATTTCTTCTTAGACATTAGTAGAGGATGTTTGTAACTTGTTGCTGTTACAGAGCTTAATGTGCATTCTTGTCCCTGTCCCTGGATCATACAACCAGAACATGTAAATCCAAGCTTTATGCCTGGCTATGCCTGATGTAGTTTATCCTTTTTCCTACATGAAGCTTATTTTCACTTATATTGCACACACACTGTAGTTGTCACAGCAATGGGAAATGCAGTGACATCTCTTCTAGCAAGTCAAGTTTTGTCTCCCCTTATTTAAATCTGTATGCTATTCTTAATCCAGTACAGATAACTATATATGTTATGTAGTCTTTTCATTCATATATATTAACTATAGAAGATCTACAAATTTCAAGTAAATTGCATAATAGAGATTTTCATCTTTGGTGAGTCTGTTGTCTCTTAGTTGTAATGTGAAAGGGTCTGAGGCAACCCATGAATGACTGTGTTCCAATAAAACTTTATCTGCTTAAACATAACACGCCAGATTTGGCCCTGAATAGTAGTTTGCTGGCCTGTAATCTAAATGTTTTAATGAAATAATAATTTTACTGTATGTAGTTTTTATCTATTACAAATAATTCTGTGATTTCTCCCATTTCTACCTTTTATGTTTTTTATCCTTCTAAATGTCTACAAATGAAGTGATTCAAAGAGTTTATGGCACTTTTATATCTCTGAAAACAAATTGTCAAATGTATTTTTAAAAACATTTTAGATGCTAGAGAGAAACCCCAGGTTAATACCCTGAACCGATTTTGTAGAAGACCCAAGCTGGGTCCCCAGCACCCACTGTTGGATATCTCACAGCACCCATGACTCTAGCTCCAGGGGACCTGACACCCTGACAGGCGCACACACACACACACACACACACAATGCTTCTTCTGTTTGTCTGCTGGTACTGGTGGCCTTGTACAAAGATTTTAGCAAACAGCTATGGACTGCAGGTCATAGACATTACATTTGTAGTAAAGAGGACATTAGATCTAAGTTTGAACTTAAATATTAAGTCATTGAAATTTATTTAAAATACTTGCTATGACATTGCCTGAGTTCTACTGCAAGAACTTACTATCCATAAAGTTAGCTTTGAAGCAACAGTAGGAGTTTCTGTACTAAGTTTAAATGTGTTTGTGAATGGAAAAGTCTCCGTTTGATTCCATGCTTCCTTTGAGACAGTTACCCTGGCCTTTGAATAAGAGTAATGTATTTACCCTCTTTCTGGAAAAGGACAGTATTGAGTGCTTCAGAGTCCTAATGAAAGATATATTAAAAAAGATAGCATGCATACACACACACACACACACAATCTACATTTGCTGTTAGTTGTTTTGAAAGGAATAAAGGGGATTCTTTTTGTTTTTATAAATAACTTGAGAGAGTAGACTTTGATATCTATGCAGATAATGTGATAGCTAAAGTTACCCTAACTGTCTGAGGGGATTCCATCTCTGTTTCTAGGGGTCAGGATCTCCACCTCTAAATTATAGTCTCAGTATCCCTCTGACACTTCGGATTTTTAATTTGAAAGAAGGCATTTATCTATGCTAACAGCTTGAAACTAACATCTTGAATTTTAATAGAGTTATGAATTTTATACCATAATACTTCTCAATAATGTGTACATATGTTTGAGTCTGGGTTTATGCTAAATTTTTAACTAATTTGCACTTTTATTAATCTTTACCTAGCTTATAAAATATTAAATTTCCTGGACATTATATGTGATATTTGTGAAACTGCTTGTTACCATAACCTGAAATTATATTTCATATTTAAGTATTTCAAATACCTAACAAATTATACCTATAAGTCTAGCAAGAAAGCCATCCTAAGCACTTTCTTATAGAATTATGTTTAGTCAGTCAGATTCGCTTAAGCATTTAAAGATGGGTCCAGGCAACATTTTACAAGTCTGAGGGCAGGAAGTGTAGCACAGTGGAAGAGAGCTTATCTAGTATGCCTGGACTTGGGTTTAATTATTCTTTGGGTTTAATCCTCAACACTGCAAATTATAAATAGTAAATGAACTCATGTCTAGCTCAGCATGGTAGTGTGTGCCTTTAATCCCAGCTTCCTGAGGCCAAGGTAGGCAAGTCTTTGAGTTTGAGGCCAGCCTGGTCTACATAGCAAGCTCCAGACTAGCCAAGGCTACACAGTGAGCTCTTGTCTCAACAAAGCAAAAATCAAAATTTATTTCTAATATTTAAGAAGGCTTCAAGACCTTAAAAACAGAAAAAGTTACTTTGGTGATAAAAATGTGTGAATACATACTAACTCCTACATTGTTATTGATAATAGTTTCATAGTCTTAAATTATACCCATACTTATTTTCATGTCTTCCCTTGAACTGTAGAGCCATTTAACAGTAAATAAAAATTTATTCAGTGTGTACTGGCTTCTGTAGGATATACATTACATAATCTAGCACCTAATTTACTATGCTGAGCTGATTTAAACACAGTCTTGCCTAGTCAGCTGCATATTAATTATGGAAACGTTTGTGTACCTGTTCTTCAACATAACATATGTCCCTTTTGAGTGTTATTGTGGACTTAGCTCAATTTTTTTAAAGATTTGTTTTATGCATATGAGTACACTATAGCTGTCTTCAGACACACCAGAAGAGGGCATCAGATCCCATTACAGATGGCTGTGAGCCACCATGTGGTTGCTGGGATTTGAACTCAGGACCTCTGAAAGAGCAGTCAGTGCTCTTAACCACCGAACCATCTCTCCAACCCAACTTAGGAGCAATTGCAGAAACTTTCATTTATATATGTGTTTTGTTTTTTAATTTGTATAGTGTCCGGCCTTTTAAACTTTGAGATGATCAACCTTGAGTATCAATTTATTGACTGGGTTAATAAATACCTAGAATATAATTGTGAGAGCATTTCTGGAGAGGACTAAAAGAGGGAGACTCTTCGTGAATGTAGGAGGCTGCATCCCACTGGCTTAAAGCAATGCTGCCAATAGAATGCAGAGGGAAAGAGCCTACCATTGCAGCCATTGGCCTCACAAGCTTCCTTCTGTGACGGACCATGAGCCAAAATAATGTTTCCATTAACTTCCTTAATGTGTCTTACATTAGGTATTTATAGAAGGGCAGACTGGCTTTGCTACCATTACTCCAGGCAGTTGTGATTATTTGGGAAAAGTCTGAGGCTTCCATAATATGCTTATTTTTCTTTGCTTCCAGCAATAGCACCAGCTGCCTCAGGGACTCTTTGGTTGTTTTATTGTTTATTTTACTTTTTTGTAACTGGGTGGTTTGCTTGAATGCATGTATGTGTGCTGTGTGTATGTGTGCCTTGTGCTTGTGGGAGCCGGAGGAGGATGCTGAACTTCCCTGGACCTAGAGCTACAAGATGGTGACGAAGCATCACGTAGGTGTTAGGAGACAAACCTGGCCCTTCGGAAAGCTGTGAGCACTCCTGCCCATCGAGCCACCTCCTCACTTCTTGTTTTGTTTTTTAAAGATATATTATTATATGTAAGTACACTGTAGCGGTCTTCCGACACGCACCAGAAAAGGGCATTGAACCTCATTACAGATGGTTGTGAGCCATCACGTGGTTGCTGGGATTTGAACTCAGGACCTTCGAAAGAGCAGTCAGTGCTCTTAACTGCTGAGCCATCTCTCCAGCCCTGTTTTTTGTTTTTTGTTTTTTGTCTTTTTAATGTATTTAGTGGTGAGTGAGATTAGAAACTAAAGCCTGAAATCAAGGTTACCAATAATAATGTGATACTGCTTTTAGGTCACCACAGTAACAGAAGTAAGGAAATACTTTGAGGCTATAACTTTATAGAAATGATTTTAGTATAGTTCTAATCACATGGGCTAGTGAGATATTGTACATGCACAATTTAAAATCATTGTAGACATGCATAAACCTATAGGTCACATAATTTAAGGTCCAGAACAAAACATAATGTCCTTACTTCATGCTAGAAACAACTATTTGGAAGTTGAATTAATTTCTTCTAATGTTTAATTTCATGTGTCTAAATGTGATATTTTTTTATTTTAGACAGATTGCGGTCAATATTAAAGTGTCTCATACCAGACCCACTTTCATGCATTGAATCATATATACTTCTCTGCAGTAATATTTCCTGAGTTATAGCTTGTTTATACAATCAGAAATTCGTTTCATATTTCATATTTCGTATTGCCTGTTATGTATCTTGGGGTTTCTGCTGCTCAGTGAGAAAGGATGGGGGAGGTTGACTCAGAGTCCCAGCTCTCCGTGCACTTCTTCCTCAGTGTGTGCAGTAAAGGAACAGACTAGGATGGTTAACAAGCACTAAAATGCCGAAGCTCACTGACTGATTCCATTATTTGTCCCAGGATAATCGGTGTTTGAATGGCTTACCTGATTCTGTGAAGTTTTAATATCAGTGGTGATTATTAATCTTGATTATTAGTTTGATATGGTTGAAAGATTAACAAAGCATACATGGGTGTGTCTAAGGAGATTTCAGGGACATTAGGTCAGGGCTTTAACCTAATAATAGAGTCATTGGATAAGTGGTGGAATTAGAGACTGAGGCTTGATGAGAAGTAGATGACTGGCCAGGGCTGTCACTGAAGGGCCTGTCGTGCACCTTTGCTCTGCTTCTTGGCTGCACTGAGGTAAACAGCTTTGCTCAGCCATACCCTCTGGTCGTGGAGGATCGAATTGTGAGCTGAAATAAAGCTTTCCTTGTTTTATTTTGGCATTTTATTATATTGACAATAAATGGCTTTCAGCCATTTGTTTTTCCTTCTTTTAAACACTAATTGTACTGTACAGATGAGAAACTTTCCTTCGGGTTCAGATATTCCTGTCTGTGATATGCCTGCCCTGGTGAACTTGTGAACTCTGAGACTGTTGTATAACTTGATACTCCTGGAACTCCATCATGACTTCCCAAGCTTGGTTTACTTTTAAATAGTTTTTGTTTGTTTGTTTGTTTTTTGTACTACAACATTTCTTATTTTGGGAAAATAACAATGAAAAGTATTTGGAAATTACTCCAGTCTGATAGCTGTACTTCCCCCCTCAGATATACTTTTGGCATCATGGATCGGTTTGGAGATATCTCAGAAGGTGAAGTGGACCATTCTTTCTTTGACAGTGATTTTGAAGATTCAAAGAAATGTGAAAGTAATTCCATTTTTGACAAGCAAAATGATGATGACCTTAAGGAAGGAATAAATAAGGACACCAAAAATGTAAACTTGAAATTTGGAATACAAAATGATGACCTTAAAGAGAAAATAGATAATGACACAGAAAATGTGAACTTGAAACTTGGGATACAAACAAAGGAAAATTACCTTACTCAGAAAGGAAATGAAAGGAAAGCAAAATTTTCTTCAAAAGAACAACATGTAGAAAATGATCCTACACAAACAAGAAGTTCCTCATTGTTGACTTCTTCAAGATCAAAAAAATCGTGTGATGCCACAAAAGGACATAAATTACACTTGCCTGTTCCAAATAGAATTCCTAAGATTGAGAAAGGTGAGGATGATTACTACACAGATGGAGAGGAAAGCAGTGACGATGGGAAGAAGTACGTGAGGTCGAAGTCAGCTAAGCCCTCTAGTAACTTAAAAAAAAATGTGAATAAGAAGTATTCCAAAACCAATTCCTCCTCCTCTTTGTCTTCCTCATCTTCAAGATCAAGCTCAGACTGCTCAGATATAGGATCTGACATGCAAAATAAATCTGATTCACACTCCTCAGGGAAACATGTTTCTAGTGTAACCCCCTTGTCACCAAAACAGAAGTGTAAGTCAGGAAGAAAATCAAGTGCACAGCCTTCCAGCACAAAACAAAAAACTGGTGACTATAATGAGTCCGAAGACACTGTAACAGACGTAACTCCTTTGTCAACTCCAGATATCAGCCCTGCCCAGTCATTTGAGTTGGGCCAATCACATGATCAAAAAGTAAAAGTTAAAAGACAAGAAAATGTGGGCCGGGATGTGTATGATGATGTGGAGGCTTTAAAGAATGAGTCAAGATGTCTGAAATCAGCCAAGAGGAAAGAAAAGCACGGGCAGAATTTTGCTCCAAAATCATCAGTGTTAGACGCGAATCTAGACCGCAGATCCAAACAAAAAGTCTTCCATGACACAATGGACCTTAACCATCTGTTGAAAGGTAATTTTTGAACTTCTGTACATTAAATTTATGTATTGTTAACTAGACTCATATACGCTATGCTTATGCATGGGTTTTTCTGGTCAGAGATTTTGAGATGATTGATATTTTAATAACTTTTCAGTTATATTCCATTGTACCATAAAACACTTGTATTATCATTTGAATTGTCAGATAATTAAACCAATTAGGACTAGAAATTTCAGATTAGTTTTCAGTTCTTCTCAAATTCAAAGTGCCTTGTATTCTTCACTCATCAGCTACCAGTAAATGCATTTCACTGCACTGCATTTCACTGTTTACCTTCAGACATGACAGTGTCCAGAAAAACACTTCCTCCAGCTCACAAAGCACAAGAACCTTTGTACAGAAGCATCTCCAAACAGCTTACACTTAGTTGTATTTCCCCAAATTGCTTTAGTTACACTCTTCATTCCTGAAACAGTCATTGGCTATGGTGAGAGACATCCAAAGCCAATCAGATCTTGCTGAAGTTAGTTAGGGCAAGATCTACTTTGGAGGACTGTAGAAATAGCTGCATACTGAGCAATCGTGTTTGTTTACTTCAGTCCCATTAACTTTAGTGTGCATATAGAACATCCTGGAATCTCATTCAGACAACTCTGTTGTGGTAATTAGAACCCTGATGACTAAATATTTCACCCAGCTCAGTGCTGATGGCAGTTCTACTTGCCAAAGGCTCATAGTTCCAGATTAACATACTGTTTCCTTCATGCACATTGTGATGTGCTTGAACACATACAGTAATAGCATTCAGGATTTGGAGGGATGTCTTGGTGATTAAGAGCACTTGCTGACCAGAAGACCTGGGTTTAGTTTCCACACACATGTGGCAGTTCATAGCCATCTGTAACTCCAGTTCCAGAAGATCCAACACCTTCTGGCCTTGCTAGTCACTGCCCATACATGGTGCATGTACATACATAACAAGGAAACACCCATACATACAAAAATATATAAGGCTTAAAACATAAATAAGGCATCCTTGTTACCACTAAGTTTAAGCTACTTTTTAAGCTTAGCTAGGTGCTAAGAATCTATATTCTAATTTTTAAGTAAGAACAATAATTACCACCCCACCTTATTCCTGAACATTTTCCTCAGTTACAGTTGAAATTTTCTCTATAGACTCAAGCTTCAGTTTTTAACTGTACACTAGCAAGCCCTGCTGTAAAGCATTCTTCTGGCCTTTTCTTGTTGAGGTAGACAAGGTCTACATAGCCCAGGCTGGCCTTGGGCTTTTACGATCCTCCTGCCTCAGCCCTCTGAGGGTTGGAATTAAAGTCATACACCCTCACAAAGGTAACAAAGGCAGAGAAACAAAGGGGACTTTTGCTAATTAACATACCTGCTGTTCAAATCCATGAATAGTAGTCCACCAAGGCAAGTCTTCAAAACATTTCAAACTATTGATCCATACATAAGGTACATCTTTAGTTTTCCAAAATTATTATTCGTGTTCAGTTGACAACATGAAGCTCTTCTGTCCTCATAACTTCTCTGTATCTGCCCATGTACCTAAGATTTGTACATGATCTAGGTGGTCCCCAGCCCCGCCCCGCCCGTGCCTTTTTTGCATTTATCTCAAGTTCTTTATCACTTTCATTTTCTACCAAACGGGCTTTCCTGTGCTGCTTCAGCTTCTCTAGTTGTTAGCCTTCCTTCAGTTTCTTGAAAGATAAATCCACATAACATAGGGAATGTGTAACATGTTTAAAAATCTTCTAATAGAAAATGATCCTGTTAGCAAACATCTGAAGGGGGAATTGGGCACATTGTGTCATCCTCCTAGTGTAAACCTTTCACTGGCTTAAGTATAGATGAAGAGGGAAAAGCTTAGCAATTCCTGTAATGAGTTTTGAGTAAAAAAAAAAAAAAATCATAAATTGTTACAACAGACAATCATCCACATAGTAAGGAATGTAGCAAACAGTGTATCAGTGCTTTGAAAGACTGGTTTATTAAATACAAAAGTTTAATTCAAAGGTATAAGCAAATATCCCAATATAATGTCAGTAGCATGGTGAAAAGAGTATTGAAATGAGTATTTACTAAGTAAAGCAAATGCAATTCTGGGAATTGAAACACAAAGCTTTATATGAATAAATATATATGAATATATATATGAATGATGTGGTAGTTGATATAAGCTGCTTGAGTCCAGTCTAGATTGAGAGTTCTGGTGCTCACTCAAAACTAATAGATCAATGTAGCTTGGTATTAGAAATGTAATTTTTAAGAGAACTTGAAAGAGTTGTACAGTTTCAACTTCTTAACTCTACAAAGATGTTAACTTGGGGTATTTCCATCCCCAAATGTCGAAAGACTGTGACTGAAATCAGATATTTAACCTTAAACTAGAAATCCATGGCTAGGCTTGAGGGACTTACAGAGGAGCAGTCAACACATTTTGATACTAGATTATATCACAAGGCTGATATATTTGGTGAGCATTTAAGGACTTGAATAGACTGGATTAAAGATACATTTCATACTTTGTCTATATAAAGTTGGATTACTTTAGAAGGACTCTAAAAAAGCCAAATAAAGTCATTTTAGAAATATATAGTCTCAAATTTTATCTCTACTTTTGAGAAGAAAAGTAGAAGAGGACAAAGTAAAATTAAGGAAGCATTAATAAATGAACAAAATGGTTATAATTTTTTATAAAGATCCCTATGTAGATATTATGGAGGGATTACAGGAAATGCTTAACAGACCCTACCGCTATCCATGAGAGAGGAAGGATTACAGGAAATGCTTAACAGACCCTACCTCTATCCATGAGAGAGGTGGCCTGTGCTGAGATGGCCAGCTTCCAGCATGCCCTGTCCGGCACCACAGGTTAATCTCCTCTTTACTGGCAGGCTGACATTGTTAATCCCTCCAGCATGTTACCTAGTGCTACCAAGCATCTGAAAAAAGCTCTGGGGTGAGGGGAGCACATCCTTATGATAAATGTAATATTGAGAATTGATTTTTCTTTAAAGCAAAACTAAATGAGATCTTATGTAGACAAAGCTATTGTAACTAAGAACAGTAACCCTGACTTGCTTTCTTCCTTGTATGTGTGCTATGTATAATCAGTGGGGTCTCCAAGGGTCTCCTGACAAGGACAGCACAGTGCAGAAGCAGCTGCCTTCTGTTAGTGAAGCATTTAAAAAAGACAAAGCTGTTAAATTCTTCCACACACATTTTTAATTTAAATATTTATTGTGTATATGTGTGTATACATGAACATAGATGTGCTAGAGTGTGTGTGGGGGTCAGAGGAGACTTTGTGGTCATCATTTCAGTACCTCTGTCATGTAGACCCTGTGGGTCGGACTTGGGTTGTCTTACAGGCTCTACTATTTTTATTTTATAGAAAAGTTATGGTGGCATATAATTGGTTTATTTGTTACTGACAAAGGGATGAGTAAATATCTTTAGGTTGTTGGGTTTTTGTTTGACTGTTTGTTTTGTACTATTAGGTTTTTACATAATACTGGTAGATGTAACCCATGAGACATTAGGGTGTCTCAACCTTTAGGACTATAAAGGATCCAAAACAGAAAGTTTAAGAACCTCTAGGAAAATGGAGCTATAATTTATTATTGTGGTAGTGATTGTATTCGGAAATTTGGAGAAATTTTGAGGAAAAAATTTTAGGTTCCTCTTTCGGGAAAGGAAAAATATGAGGGACACATTTTATGAAAGCTATAGGAAGAAAGGCCAAACAATAAAGTAAATAATTTTAACTTAGAAGACATTGTGGTTGTGTCAAAAAGTTAAATCAGAAATATTTTTCAGTCTTAAAAAGGAAGAAACAGCTGGTCTATGCTACAATGTGGAGGACACTATGCTAAGTAAAGTAAGTCTTGAAAAGACAAACACTGGAGGCTGAAGAGAAGAAGGGGGACATGATACCCTGGTATACTGATTCCAGCACTGGAGGAGGGGAGGTTCCCTGGGGCTCTAGAGTAAATCAATGAACTCCAGGGCTTAGTGAGAGACCCTGGCTCAAAATACTAATGTGGACAGTTCCTATTAAATGAGACCCCCATATATTCCATTTTGTGCAGGTCTTAGTCAAAAATCACAGAAACAGAATTTCAATTTCCATGGTCTAGTGAAAGGACAGTGACTTGCTGGGTGTTTAGTTGGCTTTTTTATGATCAAGTTTTAGTTTTCCAACATACAGCATTATGGAGAATGAATTGTAATATCACTGAATTGTACACCTAAAAATAGGATAGTAAATTTTGGATTTTGCCTATTTTGCTACAGTAAAAAGGAAAACACTAGTTATTTTGATAGTTTCTGTTCCACAAGTGCTGGGTAATTTTTTTTCTGTAGCAATAGTTGCTGCATATTTTATCCTTTAAAAACACAAACATACATTAAACTAAAGGTATGTCTCCTTTAAAAGAGGAAATAGAAATATCAACTCCAGCCAGGCGTTGGTGGCACACGCCTTTAATCCCAGCACTTGAGAGGCAGAGGCAGGTGGATTTCTGAGTTCGAGGCCAGCCTGGTCTACAGAGTGATTTCCAGGACAGCCAGGGCTACACAGAGAAACCCTGTGTGTTTTTTCAGGAAAAAAAAAGAAAAATTAAAGAAAAAGTATCAACTTTACTAGTACAAAAACAGAATTCAAATTGTGAAAACTACTAAAGGGGACAAAAAAGGGTGTTTTTTATTAATATATAAGCCAAATACACTAAATATTTGTAATGCTTTTTACAGCCTATAATAAATGCAAAACAGAACTAGAAAATAAATTGAAGATCAAGCTACCAAGGAGGATTAAAATTCCCTGTCAGGCACCTGGACTTGGAACAGACAGGATTAGGACCCTGGTTAGGACTGCTCAGCAGAGAGGCTTCTCATGTCTCTGTGGCATGTCTCTTCACATAGGCCTAACTTCTTCAAGCATGGTAGCCTCTGGAAAATTAGACTTATTACATGTACTCAGGGCTCCAGGCATAATGTTCCAGAAAATAATACAGAAACCTCAGAGCCATTTGTGGCTTAGTTTCTAGAGTCACATAACATCTTTTTGTGCTTGTTTGGTTTCTTTCAGATAGGATCTTGCTATGAGACTTCACTGACCTAAAACTTGCTATATTGATCCAGGCTAGCTTTGAACTTGTAGTAACCCTCCAGCTTCTGTTGTCCAGTTACTGAGTTTGTAGGCATGTACCACTATGCCCAGTACTGGTAGAAATGATTACAAGCCTCTCAGATTTAAAATAGGTCATAGACCTTTAAAAAAAAAAAAAAAAGATAGGGTCTCATCTAACCCAGGCTGTAGCTGAAGATGGCCTTGACTGTCTGGTCTTCTTGCCTCCGTCTCCTGAGTGTTAGGATTACAAGCATACACTGTCATGCAAAGTATTACATTGTACTACTGAGGAAACCTAGGGTTTGAGGCATACTACACAAGTACTCTACCTTTAAATGGAATAAATGTCTGATAATTTATAGAAATAGCTTTAAAAATCTCTTCACTATTGGTTCTTTCTCCCATACATCCAAAGATGGCCTCATTTTCAAGATCCAGGATCTAAATCAGGTCCAGGTTCAGCTAGGAACCTGCATGATTCTTGGCCGAATCCTGAACACACAGAATTCCTCAGGTGCAGTTCAGTGAGTGAGTGAGCTCTTGACTAATTTGAACATCTTCTATTGGGGGAGATAAAGGGGGCAGTAGTTGTTTTACTCTGAACCCTGTAAGCCCTTACTTTTACCTTTTCCCTATATTTTGTTTGGAAACTGGTCACTTCCTAGTTTTAGATTATATTTCTCTCACCTGTTTTACTATGGATAACATAAGCCATTGTTTTGTTTTGTTTTGTTTTTTTGGTATTTGTTTTTTTTGAGACAGGATTTCTCTGTATAGCCCTGGCTGTCCTGGAACTCACTCTGTAGACCAGGCTGGCCTCAAGCTCAGAAATTTGCCTGCCTCTGCCTCCCAGAGTGCTAGGATTACAGGCGTGCATCACCACCACCAGGTGCCATTGTGTTTTCAAATCCTGCTTAAATATCTTAGCCAATTCATCACAGGAAGTCTGCCATTTTCCTTATCGTTGTAGCAGTGCTGCTAAACATCCAGTTCATTCTCTCAGACTTCATCAACAACCTTTTTTTCCTTTTATGTATGTGAGTGCTTTGCTTGCATGTGTGTATATATGTGCAACACGTGTGCACGTCTCAGAGATGGCCTGAAGAGTGTGTTGGATCACCTGGAACTAGCACTACAGATAGTTGCTAGCCTACATTTGGGTGCTGGAAGGCAAACCCTAGACTTCTGAAATAGCACTAGACACTCTGAACCAGAGTCACCTCTCCAGGCTCTTCCAGCTCTAATCGCCCATCAGGTTTCAGACCTAGAGCCAGTGACTTTAGGTTTGTTACAGTAGTGTTCCATTTCCTTGTATTAAATTTTATAGTAGTTACTATTGCTCTGATAATAAATTATCATAAAATTCAAGTTGTATAAAACAGCAGACTCAGATGACTTGGATGATGGGATCAAAGTTCCTGTGTGGCTGACTATTGATGATCTGTGGTCTATCATATGGCAGCCTCCAGTTACTATCAGGCCTGTGTAGCTCTGGGCTCCAGGCACAAGGGTGTGTGGTGCAGGATCTTTGATTACACCATGAACCCCTAGATGGTGTTATTTACTGGAAAAAATAAAACACTGTTTCTTGGTGTGATGTGACTCAGCCCTTAGCACACGTTAGCTCTCTTAGCTCTTAGCTGTCTGGCTGGAATGCAGATATGTCCTTAGTACACACCTCTAATCCCAAAGCATGAAGGTAAAGTTAGTTTGTAGAAGGAAGTACCCCTGTTTGAAAGTGACATCTAACTGAATGGCAGACAAAGTGACGAATCAGAGAAAGATTCGACAGAGAAAGTACACCCAACGCTCTAGGAGAGAGGACAGGGAAGCTGCCTGAGGGGCAGGGCAGGGTGGGGTGGGGGAGAAGTTTTACCAGGGTAGTTAGAGAGAGACGGGTTGAAGAGGGAGAACAAGCTAAACACAGCTGAAGATGGAACACACCAGAGAATGAGAAGGAGCCAGATTAGAACAGATTAGCAGAGTTAGGATGAGACCAAGCAGAGCGATTCAGAGGCCAAGAAGAGCCAGTTTGAATCTGTCAGCTTGGATAGGAGTTTGAAAAGACAGAACAGCTGAATTGACCTACCAGTCAGAGCCCAGAAAGAACTAGGAAGGTGTGAACTTATTCAGCAGAAAGTCTCAGAGGCTGAAAACTTCTAGGCCTAGTTAAGATTGTGGGGAGGCTAGAAGCTTCCAGGACTAAGGCTAGGTTAGCAGCTGGAGGCAGTAAGCTTCAGAGACAACAGTTACACCAGAGAGAATGAAAAATACTTTTATATGTATGTGCACATGTGTGTGTGTGTGTGCATGCATGCATGCATTTACAGAGCCCCCAACCTTGAACTCACACACTGGGCCTAAACCTCTAATATCAGGGAGCTCACTACCTCCTGTATGCCACTGCCAGGGGTGTTACATCTCTACTGGATTTTATGGGCCCCTGCATGCATGCAGCAAACACACAGAGACAGATACACACACACAAAAATAAAAATAAAATGAGTCTTGTGCTGGAGAGATGACTCAACAGCTCAGAGCACTGATTGCTCCTTTTAGGGCTCCTGGCTTTGATTCTTAGTACCTGTATAACAGCCCACTGCCATCTTTAACTGCAGCTCCAGGCAACCTGACACCCTCGTCTGGTCTCCCAGGGCACCAGGCATGAAGGTATACATGCACATATATATGGAGCTGTATATACACAGGCATACATGCAGGTATAACACCCACATATAAAATAAAATTTTAAAAATAAAATGAATCTTTAAAAAAATTTTTATCTAAAATAAATTAAAACTTAAGTTGCATACCGGTTTGACTATACTTTGTTGGTCACAGCTATAAGAAGCCCACAGAAATTCAAAGAAAGGGAACACAAAAGGATGTCACAACATTTCTCATCTAACAAGTTAATTAAGAAGGCAAATAATAAATCTTGTAAATTTAGATCTTACAACTTGTTAATGTTGGCTTTTTAAAATAAATCTTTTTTTAAAAAATCAGCTTTAAAAGTAGTTATAGCTGGTTTTTCTATAGAGCTCATGACTGTATATGAAACAATAGGACAATTTTTTATTTGTTTTGAGACAGGTTCACACCTTCCAGACTAGTCTAGAACTCACTATGTGGCAGAGAATGGCCTCCAACTTCTTTTTTTTTTCTTTCTGTTTTTTGAGACAGGGTTTCTCTGTGTAGCCCTGGCTATCCTTGAACTCACTCAGTAGACCAGGCTGGCCTTGAACTCAGAAATCCATCTGCCTCTGCCTCCCAAGATGTGCACCACCGCTGTGCCCCGGCTGGCCAGCCTTGAACCTCCACCTCCCAGTGCTAGGATTAGATCACGCTGCACACGTACACTGCCATCCCTGTCAGCTGAGTGAGCTGCTAGGAAGCAAAGCAGAGCTGTGCTGCAGTCACTCACCTGCAGCTAGAGAGGGTCACACTGTGGGGTGGAGAGCGTTCATAGCATAGGCCCTGGTAGCTTCACATACGAGTTATAAAACGGCGTCTCTGTTCAGGAGCAGTGAAAGTGAAGCCGGTGCTCCGTGACGTGGGTCAAAGATGCAGACGGGGCTCTTTGTGGTTACAGGTTGGAATAGATGGAAGAGTCTGGGTGCCAGTGCCTCACGAAGGAAAATTCAGAAAGCAGCGGGTGTAAATACATAAATTTAGATAGATATAGTTTGTTCACTCGTTTTTAGACTTTACGTGAAAGAATTTGATTATACATTTGATGCCAGTTAGCATCACTTTAAGTTATACAGTCACTTTCAGTGTCAATAATAACTGTTCTCAAGAAGTAAGTGTCTGCTTCACTGTGTTTTCAAGGGAGGAAAGCTTAAGGCTGCTTTGGGCAGCTGTTGGTTTGATGAGCTAAACAGTCTTCTTTTACCGTTGCTTATTTTACTTTTTAAAAAAGTATCATTAGGAACTGTAGCTTAATCTCATTGAGAATGAGATTCTAAAGAATGTCATATATGGCTAAATTAGCCTAGAAAGTTTTTTAAATTATAAAATAAGCATTTATTAAAATGGAGGTAATTTAATGGATGTAGTGTATGTGTAGTTTTTAAAACATGGTTGGTCATTCAAGTTTTGTTATTTACTCAGTGTGGTTTTCAACTATCATTAATTATCAACCATTAATTTTATAATCTTTTTTTTAAAGAGGAAGCTACTGTCTGTCTTTTGTTGTTTGTTCCTATAATTTTAAGTAGTCTTTGTAGTCTTTGGTATAAACATGGGAAGTAAAATTACTGCTTTTCTTAATTTGCCCAAGTGATTGGATTAAGCTCATTGTAAAATAGAGGTTAAAAATACTACTACCCTTTATGGCACTGTGTGGGACAGAATACGATGCTAAACTAGACATGTGAAAAGGAAAGGCTTGTAATCAAGTACTTTAAAGAAGCTCCTGTGGGAAGGCTGTGGGCTGACCGTAGTCCTTGTTGGGCAGAATGCAGGCGCTTGCTGCCCAAGGCTGACAGCTGGAGTCCAGGCCCTGGGATCGGAAGATGGAAGGAGAAAGCCAACTCCAAGAGTTGTCTCTGTTCTCCTGATGCACACAGGATGCATGCGCCTTGACAGATACGGGTCATGTACACACAAAACAGAAGGGTTTTTCTCAATCTTAAAAATATAAGACCAAAACAAAACTACACTTGGTAACCTGATAAATATATTGCTACTTTCGTATATATTGAAGTAGAAATAGTCACCAAACTCAGTGGTTTTAAAAGCTTTTCACAAGTGTGTGATAATAGTCATGCTTACTGAAATTTTTTTCTAACATTTTTTAGGTGTGATGTTAAGATTCTTTTCAGGCAGAGGACATAGCTCAGTAGTACTATGCTTGCTTAGCATGGACAAGACCCTAGATTCAATTCCTATCACCACCCCAACAGAAATCATTTGGAAATCATCATGTGCAAATTTTTTTCTTGGCTAGAAATGTCTTTTATATAGTGTGTTCATTTGGCTTATGCTTAATACAAAATAGGATGTTTGGCATTCGCCAGAGCATTATCACAATTTTAAAACCCATGGCATTCATAGTATAGTACATTCCGATTAAGTTCTGATAATTGTAGACAGGTCTGAATTTATTTTTGCCCTTTCTTCCATCAGTCATTGCCAAGGAGATGTGCTGTTGTTGTATTATATCAGTGCACTCAGACCCGGAGGTTCCTCAAGTCCCTCACTATTAAAACTGCTGTTGAAAACAAAGCGGGCATGGCAGGCAGGAGTGGGGCTTTGTAAACCACCTGCCTAAGAACTGTTGCCGCACACCTTGACTAGTCTGCTGTGCATACTGGCTTGCATGAGCTTTTATGCTCAAAGGGCCCAGCAAACAAAACAGGAAACTGTATCCAAGCTTTTCCTACACAAGTGAGTCATTGGCTCTTTTCCTGCATTCTGTGAACCTAGTTTGTACGGTGAAGAATGACCGTAGCATGGACCATCATAGCTGCTCTGTTTATTTACCGTTGTCGCCTTTATTCCCTTCTGCAGCTTTCCTGCAATTAGATAAAAAGGGACCACAGAAACATCACTTTGAGCAGCCTTCAGTAATACCTAGGAAAAACTACTCTTTCACAAGAGAAGAGGTGAGACAGATTGATCGGGAAAACCAGAGGCTTTTGAAAGAACTGTCAAGACAGGCTGAAAAACCGGGAAGCAAAAGCACAATCCCCGGAAGATCAATGGGCCATCCCCCTAAGTTGTATCATAGTGCTCTCAACAGACAGAGGGAACAACAAAGGATCGAAAGAGAAAATATGGTAAGTGACACAGCCTTCGTCATCAGAGTGAGTGCATGTGCGCTGACTTGTGAGTACAACCGACAGAAAATCTTAGTAGGACCAACTTTTCAATATAGATACATATTGCAGGTGCACATATATGTGGCATAAACTGTTTAGACGTTACCTACGTGTGGTTAGACATGGTTAGCTGGTAATATATTAAGGGGTCATTAAAAACACACTGGAAGTGTCACTGTTCTCTGATTAGGTCAGCTAAATCACTGTACACTTACAAGAATTGGTACCCAGGAAGCAGATGCATGTATCCTCTGTGATGTGTTCTGTCCCTGGCTACCTGCTTCACCCCACCATACTGGAAATTCTATATGATCGATTTTTAAAAGATAATCTAGAATAGGTCAAATTTGGCACTCAGCCTGAAATGAGTGCAGCATTCATAGTTATACATTAAATAGTTTGATATTTTAAAGATTATATATATATATATATATATATATATATATATATATATACATACATACATACATACACAAGACTTGAAAATCTTCACATTTAAACTATTATAGTATATCTTTTTCTTTTCAGTAAAATTCAACTCATAGTAATTGCTATATATTGAACTCTTTCTATGCCTTCTTTTAAATATCCTCCACATAATAGCTTACTGAATCTTTAAAAATCTTTGAGGTACTCATTTTTAAAAAGTATCATAGACATGATGAACTAAAACCTAACAGGATTAAATAATTACCTGGACTGAGCACAGGGCCCCCAGTGGGGGAGCTAGAGAAAGGACCCAAGGAGCTGAATAGGTTTGCAGCCCCATAGGAGGAACAGTATGAATCATCCAGTACCCCCAGAGCTCCCAGGGACTAAACCACCAACCAAAGACTACACGCGGAGTTACCCATGGCTCCAGATGCATATGCAGCAGAGGATGGCCTTGTTGGACATCTAAGCAGGGAGAGGCCCTTGGTTCTGAGAAGACTTGATGTCCCAGTATAGGGGAATGCCAGGACAGGGAAGCGAGACAGGGTAGATTGGTGAGCAGTGAGAGGGGAGATGGGATAGGGGATTTTTGGCGGGGGTGGGGGGACGGGACAAGGAAAGGGGATAACATTTAAAATATAAATAAATAGAATAATAAAAAATAAATAAATAAAATAATAATAGTTACCCAAAATAAGTACCTGAGCCAAACCTAGCCAGACCTAGGTAGTCTCTTAAACAATTAGAATTGTAAACTAAAATTACAATTGTAATTGTAAATTAAAATAAGGTCAAACTGAAGTGAATGGTAAAGCTGTTGAGACTGTGACCTCAGGCTTCATGTCCACTGTGTCTGTGAAACGGCCTGCAAACAGACTCTATGAACTTGTCATCTCTGTCCCCCAAGATAGTTCCACACAGAGTGAAGATAGCACCATAAAATGACTGAAGGAGCCTTGTGTGTGATGAGCTAGCTGCACGGAGCCTTCTGGATGTCATGGGAATCATATTTGATTCATATTTTGTGAAAAATGTGAAATTACTAATGTGTCACAAACATTAGTTTGTTTTTTATTTTCATGTGTCCATTTGGATATGAAGCCTCTTTTAATTGGCAATTATACTCCTCTTCTGCAAATGTTAGGTCATTTAATCCTCATGTGGTATAACATGGTATGTGTGGCATGAGAGGAAATGAGATACTGAGTAGAACACAGTCTGGCTCGAGGTCAGACAGCAGGTAGCAGAGAGCAGATTCAGGCTTAGGTTATCTGGTTTGGATTATTTAAAAAAAAAAAAAACTTTAAGTATAATTTGTATGCCATACCTACTTCAAGATTACAGTTCACTGAGTTTTACTATCTTGTTTTTACTCTAACATTTCTCCATTCCTATTTCCCTCTGGTCCTTTATGAATTTGTTGATTTTAGTTATTATATGTGAATAGATACCTGCAATATTGTAGCCAGCTTATTTCACTAAATGTGTTTTCAAATTTATCTATATTGCAACATGTATCAAAACTTAAAAAACAACTTAAGATATATTTATTCTATGTGTTTATGGATGTTTTGCCAGTATGTGTGTGTGTATGTATGTATGCACCGCACGCATGCCTGGTGTCCATGGGAGTCAGAAGAGGACATCAGATCCCTGGAACTAGAGTTACAGATGATTGTTATCCGGCATGGGGGTGCTGGGGCAGCAAACCCAGGTCCTCTGCAAGAGCAGCAAGTGTTCTTCATTAGTAAATGGTCTCTCCAGCTTCTTGTATCAAAACTTTTAAAGCTGAATAAAATTCCACTGTAACTGTATAACATTTTGATTATGCCGTTTGCTGATGGACACTCTAGGCAGCTTCTGTCTTGTTCAGTATGGCTGCGCACTGACGTGAAGCTGTCTATTCACGTCTCTGCCTTTGTCCCCTTAAGTGTTTAAAACTGGAACTGCTCGGTCATGGGCCAGTCATTCTGGCGTTCATGTTTTTGTTGATGTTTTGATTTTGAGATCTGGTCTCACTGTATAACCCAAGCTGGCCTTAAACGTCTAATCCTCTTGCTCCACCTTCCCAGTATAGGCGTCAGGCGTGTGCTTAGCTTTGTAAAGACCCTGGACTTCACAGGTGGAAAATCTCAGCCCATTAGTGTCTGAATAGCATTATATTCATATGGATATTCATAAATGAAGACTGTCAGCAGCTTCTACATACAGCTTCCATTATTCCTCCAGGGTTGATTTTTTGTTTGTTTTGGTTTGTTTTGTGAGATAAGTTTTCTCTGTGCCCTGGCTGTCCTGGAACTCACTCTGTAGACCAGGATGGCCTCAAACTCACAGAGATTCACCTGCTTCTGCTTCCCAGAGTACTGAAATCAAAAGTAGGCACCACCACACACAGCTTCAGAAATGAAAATTTAAAAGCAGTGCGAAACTGCCAATATTTTATTCTTCTTTGCTCCATATACACTGTAATTTACATATGTAAACAAGTATTTTCTCCAATGTAACTTGCTATACATCAGAACATGGCTTTATTCAACTGCCTGTATATGATGTTCCTATATTTAAGTTTGTTTGATTATTCCTTGGTGCTGGAGGTCAAGTCCAGGTCTTGAAATGCTGTCACTGCACTATCAGAGCCACAGCCCTGACCCACACAGTCCTGGCATGTCGGCAAATAATCAGCACTGGTGATAAGATAGTGTGACTTTTCTTTTTGATAAACTTAGAACTTGTGGATTTTTGTGCTATTATATATAGTTTTCATGTTTCCCAACTAGTTTTTCTGCTATTTGTTTTTATGTTTATTTTATATCCAAATCAGTTTTTATTTTTTCTGTTTATTTAATCATTCTCTCTCTCTTTCTCTCTCTCTCTCTCTCTCTCTCTCTCTCACACACACACACACACACACACACCGTGGATGTGAAGACAAAGGATAACTTGAAGAGTCAGTTCTTTCCTTCTACCATGTAGGTTCCAGGATCAAGCTCAGGTCATGAGGCTTTGTGCAAGTACTGTCTCACCTGTTCCCAAACTCTTAGTCATAGAGCCATAGTTTTTCTTCTGGCTGATTGTAATTTAAGCGCGCGCACACACACACACACACACACACACACAACACACATGCATGTAATTATTTCTGTGGCTGGTATATGAACAAAGTCCATTGTTTGGCATGGTTATTAAAACATTTATATTTTATATAAAATATATAGAGAAAATTATATATATAATTTATATATACATACATACATACATACATACATACATACATACATACATATAAAAATTGTTGGATTCCAGGAGCTGTATGAATAAACTTAAGACAGTAAAGTACTATGCAGAGGAGTAGACTATAAAATGGAATCTACAATTCAAAGCAAATTGTTAATATGTTCTACTAAATTTCAAGATCTATCATCTGTTTCAGTGGGTAGATATTAGCTTTGTTTTCTTTAGGTACTATATCCAAATAAACCAAAGGAGTATAGAGGAGATACTAAAGTGTTGTTGCTTGTTCAGTCTCCAGCAACAGTAAGGAAAGGAGGAAGGATAGAGAGATACAGTTTTGTCCAGCAGAGGGTGTGCTTGAGTCATATTGCCTCAGTTACAAGACTGTTTACAAAATAATGACCAAGGTTTTTAAGTTCTGAATTTTGAAATTTCCTTGTTAAAGGATGGATGGATGGATAGATTGGTAGGTGGGTATATTTCTTTGTTACAATTTGAACATGGTATGTATCCTTTTTTCCTCAGAGAGACAAAAACAGACTTAGCAAGTGTTCAGTAAAGATACTGGTGTGTTATTTAGTCTTAGTATGTAGTGAGATTATTTCACTTTCCAAATTGTATGTCGGGTTTTTTCCCTACTGGTAAAAGAGCAGGGACATGCTTGAAAACAGTGTTAGGGATGAAATAAGATTCCTCCCAAGTGGTCACGAACAGAATCTATAACAAGTGAAATTCTTTTTTTTTTTTTCATTTTATTTTTTAAGGTATCTCCGTCTCTCACTCTGTCTGTCTCTCACTCCCTCTTCCCAACCCCCTGTTTGTGTAAGAATTTTAAATCTAGAGAAGTAAATAATTTTTCTGCTTCTGAATTTCCTAAGATTACTTTTAAAACTTCAGTATTTCATAAACTTAAAAGTTTCAGATGGTGAAAACTCTGAATTTACTGGATCACCAGAACCTTAAACTAAGATCTTGAAATAACTTATAGTTCACTTAATGGTATTTTCCTCTTTCTGAGGTTATCACCCTTCCCTGGCAGACAGAAAGCTGACTATAACTCAGTAGAACTCCAGCTGGGGAAAATGTGAGAGGCCCTTGTCTCTAGTTTCTAGGCTTTTGGACACTTGATACTTTCTAATGGCCTTTCACCTGTAGTCACTGCTGCCCATTAGGTCTCCAGAATTTTCTTAGCTTGCAGACCTGAAACCTGCTAGACAGTGGAGTAGACTATAATTTTCACATATAACAAACATACACACATACATGCACATACATACACATACAAACACACAAATGGTAATTTAGATATATTGAATAAAACAATTATGTTCATTTTATAATGTATATGTATAACAAAAGACCATTCTTTGCCTTAGGTATAATTTAAAAAGTACAACGTTCTCCCCCAAAGTTTTAGATAAATTATTTTAAAATTCATTCTTGGAGTCTGATTTAAATGGCAAGTCTGTGGTTTTATAAATCATAATTTAAAGAACCATTCTATCATTTTGATTATTAACAGTAGTAATGTCTTCCATTATGTATAAAACAGTAGAAAAACTTAAAATACTGCTAGTTGTCATATAATTTATAACCTAACTAACGATGATATACTATTGTATGTCAAACAATTAGAAAATTAAAAGCAACATTACTGGTAACAAAATCCTTACTTAATGAGATTTTTAAGCAATGTTATGGGTACTATATTTTATTTCATTTTTATTCTGGCCCTAACCTGTCTACAAAATAATTGGCTAAGAAACAGTGTCTATACTGTGATATAATCCTGGTCTATATAATTGTTAGCATGTAATTATGTATTCAGTATGTAATGATTAAATTAGCATAAGTAGTACTTCCATCTCCTTAAAGATGTATTCTAGACCTTTAAACTTCTCTCTTCAGGTTTTTAAAAAATATTCAATAATTGTTTTTATATTTTTGGTTGTGAGCCTAGCTTTTACCCATATACAGTAATTTTAATAAATGATAGTCTCTCTGCTATGATAAATCCTGCTGCCCATGTTCATCTTAGTATCTGGTTTCCCGTACTTGGCACACCCATAGGGCACAGATTGAGTTGTGATTTTGTGGGGGGTTTCCTTGTTAGAAAATTATTTTAAAGTTTAATATTCATCATATTACTTTAGTGTTTTACCTCTGACAGAAGAGCACTGCAGTTTTCTTAAAATTTAAAGAAGAAAGGTGTATACCCAACTAGATAAATTTATAAAATCGAGAATTTTATTATTTAATTCGTTATATCATTTGTTGGGGTAATGAATTCCCCAGCTGTCCTGGCTTCAGGTTCTTTGTGCATGTAAACTTAGAGGTTAACAACGCTTGCCATGCCTCAGGACCCCAGACTGAGCTGTGTGTGTGTGTGTGTGTGTGTGTACATATATACATATATAGGTTATATGTATTATTATACATATGTGTGTACATATATACATATATATTGGTTTTATATATATATAAATAAAATGTGTGTGTATATATAAAGTGTGTGTGTGTATATATATATAATGTGTGTGTGTGTATATATATGTATATAAAATGTGTGTGTGTGTATATATATCTATAAAATGTGTGTGTGTGTATATATATATGTGTGTATATATATATATAAAGTGTGTGTGTGTGTGTATATATATATATATATATATATATATAAAGCGTGTGTGTGTGTATGTATATATATGTATGTATGCTGCAGTCAGGTGGAGCTCTGACTCAACAAGAACTCACTCACTGCAGCTGTTCAGACTTCCTGGGCAGTCTGCTGCTCCAGCTCTACAGGGAAAGCGGAGGACCTGCCTGTCTCCCTGGCCAGACACTATGGAGCTCGCCTAGGTCTGGCCACCTCATGTGGTTTGCACCTTGTTTGTTGCCAAGCTTGCGTTTTTACAATAAGGAAAATTTGTCTTTTGCACTCTTGAGGCTGATTTTTTTAAAGTGAAATTTACTGCATATCAGCATACTCTTTAGATAAAAATAAGTTTGCACCAGAAAAACTTTCTATCTTTTAAAATAGTAAAACAGATCTGTGGCTCGATGCCATGAGGTATGTGGTCCTCCTTGGGGTTCCTTTCTCAAAGATCTCTGAAAATCAAGCTTTTGAACTTTGAGTTGAGAAAGAATGAACGGAGCTGAAAGGCTGCTTTGCTGCAACATGTCAGGTGACCGTGCACCGTCTTCTGTCCTCGCTGGACGTGATTCAGTACGTGGCGGACATACATGCTCCAGGCATGCACATATTCATATGTGATAAATCTTTTAAAAATGAAGTTAGGAATATTTATATTTAGACTTAACCCTATTAAAGGAAACACGCTCATGGTGGCTGCTGCCTTGCTGTTGATTTGTATATCCTCTAGAAGGCTCTGCACTCCCTAGTTCCCTGTCTTCTAGCTTCTTAGCAGCTAAAACAATTGTTCTCCATAGAAATTTACCTGGAATCTTGAGCATGTAAAGGTCAAAGCACAGACAAGCACTGGGCAGTAGAACTGAGTCGGCTTGAGACCACCTTTCCTGTCTTGTATGTGAGCTGTGACTGCGGCTGGCTACTACTGCCCTCTCAAGCATGAGGTGGAATGTGTCCTAACTTCGTTAAGTTGGTTAGGGTTCCAATAGTGTAACATTGAGTAGTCAGCTTTGTCTACCTCTTCTTTATGTCCTGTGTAGGAGGAAACCGAGTTTATTATATTTCAACTTACAGTCTCTTTTCAAAGACTCACCTGTCACATCTGTTGTGAGCTGCGTGCAGTTTACCTCTTGGTTGCTGTGACAATATCTGAGATTAAAAACTGAGGAGCAGAAAGATTTGTTTTGGAACAAACCAGTTCAGTTCATGACTTGTTCCACTGTGTTTGGACTTGGAGCAAGGCGGAAACCTATTGGTAGAAGGTACCATAGAGGGAAGTTGCTTATCTCATGACAGTCAGGAGACACAGACAGAAGAGAATAGGGACAAGACAGATCCTTTTAAGGCTTGATCACAGCAATCCGCTTACTCATGAAAAGCCAGTCTCCCAGTTTCCGTTGCTTTCTAGTAGTCCTCTCAGCTTTAATCAATCAATGGATTAGTCCCTTGTGACGTCAGAGTGCCACAGGCCTGGACCAAGCCTCTAAGGGAAACACATCCAAACTGTGGAAGTCATTTAGTCATAATGCTGTGACTAATGTATGTGCTAGGGAAAACTATTTGAGTTTTTCTGAAAGTGTATTATTGAGTTGTAATTCTTTTTTGAGATTATAATATGATCACATTATTTTATCCTTTCCATTTCACCCTTTAAACCCATCTATATAAACCCTCTTCACTCTTTCAAATTAATAGCCACTTGTTTCATTATTGTTACATATATATGTATATACATATATATTCCTAAATCTATATATGCTCAGTCTGTAAAACATTTTGTATGTACATTTCCAGGGCTGACCATTTGTATTGGATAGCACTGTGCCCTTCCCAGGAGAAGACTACTTTGGCCCTGCTCAGCTGCTCTTAGTTGCCTGCACTTTTGTGTAGGGGAGGCCTTGAGGGCTTTCCCGTCTGCATTGGTGTGTTTATTATTGTTGCTGGGCACATGTTGTTATGTGTATAGCTCTGACAGAGTCTCACAGCAAAGTCTCTTCTCTTCTGGCTTCAGTCTTTGCAAACCGTCTTCAGCCATGTTCCCTGAGCCTTGAGTTGTTTTGTAGGTGAGTCTGTTAGGACTGGACTCCACAGCTCCGCTTTCTGAATGCTTGTGGTTTGATGTAATGGTCTCCTCTGTTTCCTTGTAGAGGGGAGAAGATTACACTATGAGTATATGGGCAAATACTTAGAATATAGTTAGAGTGGGTGTAGGTCTTCTTCAGCCCAGGTAAGAAAAATTTCTTATACTGTTTCCCCTTAGTGGATTTCAGGTTGTAGAATCTTTTGAGTTTTTAGAAGTCATTGGTATTTATCTAGTATTAACTTTGGTATTTTGTATGAAGGCTTTATTGAAACGGCTTGAAGCTGTGAAGCCAACAGTTGGCATGAAACGCTCTGAACAGCTGATGGACTACCATCGGAATATGAGTTACCTCAATCCTTCACCGTCTGTCCGACGAGTGAGATCTACTCTTGGCCATTATAGCCCACTGAGTAAGAATATCAAAAGTTATTTCTTTACTTCGTTGTTGTCTCCTTTATCTTTTCTAAATAAAAAGTATAATATATGTTCTTATAGTAGAGATTTAAAATGCTAACAATTAGAATGCATTTCATTTCTCACTGGCACAGTTTTGCATTTTGCACAATTTCGTACTTCGTGTACATATATGTACAAAATGTAATGGTAGCATAGAGAGAAAACCAAAGGATAAAACGAGTGAAAATAACAGTATTTCCTCAGATACTGCATGAGTGCCTTTTAGTTTCAGTATTTGAGTTTAAAGAATACACTGCTAGGCTACTTGAATGTGGCTGAAACAGTCTCTCTAGCCAATTGTAAAATTTGTTAATACCTTGTAACCCTTACAAAATTAACAAACTAAAGATGTAATTCTTTTTAATGCTTAATATGTAATCAGTTAAAAACTTAGCCACTTCTCTACCCTAGAGATGTAGGAATTTAATGCCAGGGTATACAACATGCAGAAAGTCAGACACAGAAGCTGATGGATTCTAAACTATATTTTTTTTCTTAAAACTGTAAGCCATTATTAAAGAAATCTGGAAGCTCTAGAAGGACTGTAATTCGTCAGTGCTCTTGTGACTTAGTTATTGACTGGTCATCTCACTCATTTTAAAACATGGTATTTATAGTGACTTAAGAGACAGTCTTGTTCTGGTAACTGATATTTAGTATCATGAACATAGCAAAATATCTGTCAGGTACTCATAAAGGGCTATGCTAAATGTCTCACTTGATTCACTTTAGTGGCTTTAAGCTCCACAGGGAATTGTAAAGCACAGGTGCATTGAGAATCATTTCATTAGAGTGTTAGACCCATCTGCGATGAGGAAGGAAACCAGTCTGCACTTAAAATTAGGAATTGAACTTTATCAGATGAAGGCTTGTGTGCTTGACCACTTTGTACCTTTGTCTTATGTTCAGGAGGCGCTTCCAGGACATCCAGTGCAACCAGTGGGCTCAGCTGTAAGACTGACCGCTCCGTGCTGGACACATCCAGTGGCTTTTTGCTAAGACCGAAACCCCCGAATGTTCGTACTGCTTGGTTGTAAAATCTTTTTTTATGATATACATTGTTCATCTGTTGGTCCTATTTTAACAATGTATTTTTCTGTACTACTATAACTATTTGCAAACATCTGTAATACTTTTTTTTTCAACAATTTATACGAGTATAATTTATTGTTATTCAGTGCAAATTGTTATCAAAAGACACTTTGATGTAAAATCAGTGTTTCATGCGGTGGCATATTTATAGGAGCTATATGTCTATTTAATAGAGAAAGGTGTTACACATGAATATTTCTGCAATATAGAAATTCAGTTGTGCTGACAAAGCAGCAGTGGTGATAATCCATGTTGAAACCAAGACTCTCACTACTATATAGTTCTTAATCTATATGGTTTTCAATTATTGTAAATGTTAAACGCAGAGCTTAGCTTGTAAACTTAAGCACCTCATGCTTCTGTCTGCTTTAGATTGTAACTCGAGTCATCACTTTCTTATGTGTTACACTTCTTATGAAAAAACCTTGAAATTTGTTTTCATGGAGAAGCTCATTTAGATCTGATGAGGAGGGTGAGCAGCTGGTACTGATGCAACTCTTGATTCACCAAAGACGCTTCTCCTTAAAAGCCTGATTATCCATTCCAAACCATTTTACACTGTGCATAATAGGGATTCACTTTAGAAGCTTCTGTTTCGTTTTTTTTATGCAGTTGATAAAATACTCTTATGGATTCTGAGGCAAGAGGTAGGCTTTAACAGCCTCGTGTCTTGTGACTTGGGACTGGTTTGTATCCAGAGCATTTGCATCATAAACAAAAGCAAGTGTTTGTTGGATCAGTGAGCAACACTCCTAGCTTAAGAACCAGCAGCAGGCCTGGGGTCTGTTAGAGCAGTGTTTGAGATGATACTGTTAGTGTGCGCTGTCCTTGTGTATTTATTGTATTAATAGAAGGCTTAAAGTAAGGAAGAAATGCTTTAGAGAAACCAAATATAAACAAGAAAGAAAGTAATCACAGGTTGGTTAAAGCTATTGCCTTAATGTTAGTGAATTTCCTTGGTTTGGTTTGGCTGGATCCTAGAAGCACGGTTCTTCAGTCTCACGTTTGAAGGTCTGTTAATCTTCATGGAATTGCTAGTGACACAGGTGTGAAACAGTTGACTATGAAAAGTAAGATAGTTTCCTGTCACCTAGAGGCTGTTCTTTTACAGAACATGAGTGATGTTTCATAGTTATAACCTTTTCGTTGCTGGTCTTGTCAGTATGCCTGTATAAGTTTCATATTCAATGACATGTTTTTCTTAAAATATGAGTGTTCCCTAGCCACAGAGAGGTCTGTCTGGTGTCCGTGCTCCAGCACTGGAGCGTGTGTGCCACGCCTGCTTCACCTTCATTAGCAGGGAGGCCACTGCACTTAACAAGCAAGCACCAGGGCATACATTGTTGGTCTTACTTTAATAGACGGTGTTTTAGATAGAGCAGCAGGGTAGGAAATGGTGAGGCCAGAAAAAAGCTGAGCACACACACACACACACACACACAGACCACCCACACAGCACACACACACACACACACTCAATTGGAACACAACATGACTGAGGGGTTTCCTGCTGCTTTTGGAGGGCTGTAACATTCTTTAACAATTATTTCTTTGTTCTAGTGAACAAGACTTTATAACTGCTTTATATACCCCTTAGCTGTACAAACAAAGGATTTATTTTGTCTTAGTTTTGTACTCTGCACTTTTAATGTTTTTGTAACAACTTAAATTTAAAATGCAGCATTTTGGCATTTGCCCAATAGTGAATTAATCACTTTAAAGCAGATTCTTGTGGGGAAAGAAATGTGTATATGTAAAACCTTTCATGTTCTCAGTGGCATTAGCCTATGAGTACATTTTATTTGGTCTCTCCAAGTTTCGTAGATAAAGCTAGAACTTGATTATAATTTATGCCTTGCTAATTTATGCCTTAGTTTTTACTACTTGAAAGAAGTCTATCTAAGTATTACTGATAACAAGGATTCAACTTCAAGTAAAGAGCAACCATCTTTTAAAAACGATTTAGCATGTTATGTTATAGATGCATATATATGGTGGCTGTGTAGAGATGTGTAGGAATTACAAACTTAGAACTCACTGATGTAAGTCAGGGTCTGTGAGGTAGGATTTAGGAGGCATTTGCAGTGGAGCAGTCATGAGTACATAAATCTCTTGAGCCTCACCAACACAAGTCTGTAGGGTTAGCACTGTTGTATGGTTGGCTGGCTGGGCCTTGGACGCCACTCTTGGAACCTCTGCATCTGTAGCTAGAAAGCGTGCAGGTCTGCTGGCCAGTAGACAGATCTGAGAACTGTTTTCATCTCTATTAAATGGTATCTCCTTTTCTAGTATGTGTTTGTAAAATGTTTCAAACTATTAAAATTACTTCTTAAGGAGAAGCTACTACCTCATCCTCCCCTCCTCTTTCAGTCTCCATCCAAACCCTCTCGCAGCTATCCCCGTTAACACTCTGCTTTGCTCGTAATGTAATATACGCAGTTGTGCTCAACCCAAGTATCAAAACCGGGATATGCAGCTTTGAAAGGTGATTGTGATAGGTCTGCTTCTCATCTGCAGATACATTGCAGCAACTTCAAAGTATTAAGATTACAGTAAAGCTGAAGATGCACCTTTGCCCTGGTTAGCAACGCAAAACCTGTATCGTCATAAATGCCAAAGTCTTAGTGTGTAAATGTCTGTACACCGTCACAGCGAATGAGCTCACTGGTAATGGCTGAGTTGCTTATTTTCATGAATAAAGATTAGCAAGAAACTTTTAAACCATCTTTTTAAAAAATGTTCTAGTTTGTCATATTTTAGGCATGAAGAACTATCTTGGTCTAATGGAGAAATAAAAGATTTAAAGAGAACCAAATTTTGATTCTGTTTTTGTTCATATTTTTAGAATTAGAATTAAAAAACTGTATGTATCATAGAAAACTATTAGAGTGAAGTTAGCAGGTAGTTGTATTTTTGAAAATGTGATATTTCTTTGGGAAAGTTTGTTTAAAATGGTACTCCTGGTCAGCTTTCTGTGAACCACATGACTTGATTCATCTTGTCAAATTGTTACGGTGCTACAATACAGTGGACATTGCTTTAGAGCTTGAATGAGTGTTATTACTGCTGGCTGGTTTTATCTTTAGAGAGAGTTCGGTGATGCCTTTGGGCTGACAGTAGTAGTTGACCTTCCCAGACCATAAGCCCAGTAGGCAAGAAGGTCAAGAAGTTGAAAGTCATCTCAACTACACCGTGAGTCCAAGGCTAGCCCATGCTGTACGGTGATGGGTCATATCTCAAACAAAAAAGCTGAAGCCACCTGAAGAACCTGTGGCTCCCACAGGTGTATAAACAATTCCTCTGCACACATAAAGGATGCATAGCACAAATGGGCTTATATCAGGACATTTTGATTTTCACAGACAGAGATGGTTTTCCAGTTGTCCCCTGGAGGTGAAAGGAGTACCTACTGCTGAAAACACAATGCACTTCAGACCGGTTGTTGAACATGTCCAACCATTGATTGAACACACCAGGCCCAGAGGCTCCTGAGCGGGAATTAACCTGGAAGCCTGCTCCCCGAGGACTGGCTCTCATGGTACCAGAAGGTGTCATTCAAGCTTCCAAAGGAAGTGCCCAGGCCAACAGTCTTACCCATCTATGACTCCACAACAATGACCAGCATGGCACAGAAACCTGAGGGCTCAGTAGTGGCCTGTGTGCTTTAGCAGTAACCACCAACTCTAACTGGACCCACTTAACAAGAGGGAAACCATGCTTGGCACTGGAAACCTAGCTAGCTAACCACTCAGTGCTAGTGAAGTCAAGGCTATTGGAGGAGAACCTACAAATCACCACTTTACTAAACCAACATAACTCCTAATTACTACTCAAACATTTGTCCTAAGAAAAGGGGAGAGAGAAAAAATTGATAATATTGTATGAAATAGAAATTGTTCAGAAAGCATAGTGATTCACACAAATGTCTTAAAGATTTATTATTATATGTAAGTACACTGTGGCTATCTTTAGACACACCAGAAGGGGGCATCATATCTCATTATGGATGGTTGTGAGCCACCATATGGTTGCTGGGATTTGAACTCAGGACCTTCAGGAAAAGCAGTCAGTGCTCTTAACCCCTGAGCCATCTCACCAGCCCAAATGTCTTCTTTTTTAATTATTACTTTTGCTTGCTCTTGTGCCCTGTAGTATATATATAGTAGTTAGAGGACAATCTGTGGAGTCGGTTCTCTCCTCTACCTTGATCTGGGCTCTGGGGATGAGACTCAATGTTGTCCCACATTCATGGCAACTGCTTTCTACCATCAAGTCATCATGCTGGCTCCAGCAGCTGTTTTGCATAACTACTTCCTTGACACAGAGTTTCTCATGACCCCTAGCCTTATGTCAAGCTTAGTCATTCATGCCTCTAGCCTCTGCCATTACTTGCTAACTAATGTGCATTATGAGAGCCCCAGAAGCACCACAAAGAAATGTGACGGGGCAAACTTCACACTTGGTTGTATTCAGGGCCAAGCACAATGTTGGTAACCAAATGATAGAATAACAATGGATACTGTTCAGTAGCCCCATCCGCGCTTGTGCCTGTCTCTGCTTTTACCACACTGAATGGAAAAGGATGGAGCCCAGAAAGGGTTAGTCAGCAGGGTCTCGGTCCAGCTGTGAGTACTGGGGGGAGGAAGCCTTCGCCAAGGATTTCAGGGTTACAGCTCTTTAGATGGTATTCAGTGAAACAGTTCTTTTGAATGATATTCATTCAGTGAGACAGCTTGTGCATATTTATTCGGGGAGAGGCAGGAAGCAAGAGATAGGTAGATAGGTAGGTAGATAGATAGATAGATAGATAGATAGATAGATAGATAGATAGATAGATAGATAAACCTTGGAGAGTGGCAAGGGGTTTTTTCAGGTGAACTTACCTTGGCTTGGGTTTAAGGTACTGGGAATGCCTCATTTGCATGGAGAGCATTCCAGGTGCTTGCTGTGCAGATTTTATCAGGAGATAGGAAGTTGAACCTGTGATTTCACCAAGGACTTAGTGACTTTCCTCAGGTAGAGGATGTGGGAATTGGGCTCCCCAGATAAGGTCAGACAGAGAGGAAAGCACACTGAAGTAAGGAGTCCTCCATTTTGTGCCAAGCTCAGGAAGCTGTCCAGGCCTAATAGACCTAGGGTTTCCCACCATGTATCCGATGAGCTAGCTGCCCTCCTGTGTTTTCCTAGCCCGCTGAGGCTGGTTTGATCCCTGCACAGTGTTCCTTTTGTCTGTGATGCTCTTCCAGTTGTCTTGCCTGGTGCATTGCCTTTCCTGAAGCCCCAAAGTGCATAAGCACCCCTGGGTTGTCTGTCTGTACCACCTGACATGGACCCTCAGCTGTAGGTCACTTGGTTTTTATTCTCACGACCCCTCTACTTAGAGACTTCCTGTATTCTATAAGTTGTCACACCAGATTTTGATTGTCTTCTCTTGGAATGGTCTTAAACCTGGTTGGCTCAAGAAGCATCCAGATTAGAAAAGTGCGTTTCTTATGTCTATGCTGGCGTTTCTGGAGACACATCATAAGGGCTCTGAATGGATTCCTTGGTAGAGGATGGCAGCATTGGGAGCTGGTGAAAGGTAGCAGGTAGGGCCCGGGTTAGTATCCCCAAGACATGGCCTACCAGCCTTGTCTTTCCCAGCACCTTCCAGTACTCGTTCCTGCTCCCAATCATTTGGCTCCACCATATCAACTCCACCCTGGGCGACTGGTACCTAGGAAAGCCTAAGTCAACTATTCCCAACTTGTTTATGTCAGGAATCGTCCCTGACAATTCCATCCTCTTCTACAGGAGCCAGGTGTGGTTTATTTTTCTGCCAAGCGTCCACATAGTGCCTTGTCTGTTAATGGCGCTAGGTGAGGGTGTGGGATAAGTATCCCCTACCCCTTTCTTCCCACAATTCCCAACCATTTCTGTTGTTCTGGATAGACTTAACTGTCAACTTGACACAGCCTAAAGCCATTTGAGAAAAGGATCCAAAGGGAGGAATTATTTAGATCACACTGGCCTGTGGCCATGGCTGCAGAAGATTGTCTTGTCAGTTGATGTAGGAGGGGTCAGCCCACAGTGGGTGGCACCATTCCCAGGGCAGGTGGTACCTGAACTATGTAAGAAAGCTAAGCATGAGCCAGCCACAGCTGTGACCTCCCTAGACAGAGGTAATGCTGTGTGTAATAGCAAACAAGGCTGCTTTCAGTTTCTTCCCTTGTGTTCCTAACTTGACTTCCCTCAATGTTAGACTATAAACCCTTTCTGCCCATAGTGGCTTTAGTTCAAAATATTTTATCAGTGAGAGACAGAAGACTAAAGTACCTGGTGTCCTAGTCACTGTTCCATTGCTGTGAGGATGGAACACCATGACCAAGGTAAATTATAAGAGAAATTTAATTTTGTGTTTCCTACAGTTTCAGAGGCTTAGTACATGATAATCATGACATAAAGCATGGCAGTAGGCAGGCATGGCACTGGAGAGCTAAGAGCTTACATCTTATCCACAACTTGGAGGCAGAAGAGTGGGGCCAGGCCTGGCATTGGGTTCTGAACCGCCAAGACCACCCTGAGTGACACACATCCTCCAACAAGGCCACATCTCCTTTTCCTTCCCAAAACAGTTCCACCAATTATAAAGGCTCCAAAAATCGCCAAAGGAAGATCCCAGACTCAGTGTGACGGTTTGTGTATGCTTGGCCCAGGGAGTGGCACTATTAGAAGGTGTGGCCCTGTTGGAGTAGGTGTGTCACTGTGGGCATGTGCTTTAAGACCCTTGTCCTAGCTGCCTGGAGGCCAGTATTCTGCTAGCAGATGAATACTGCTGCTTCATTCAGATGAAGATGTAGAACTCCCAGCTCCTCCTACACCATACCTGCCTGGATGCTGCCAAGCTCCCATCTTGATGATGGACTGAACCTCTGAACATGTAAGCCAGCCCCAATTAAATGTCCTTTATAAGAACTGCCTTGCTCATGGTGTGTGTTCACAGTCATGAAACCCTAAGACAGATATCATGCAAAAACAAAGAGGGTTTATTCTGCAGAAACAACCAACATGTGGGAGTCAACTAGTCTCTAAAATGGTGACCCCCAGACAAAGGCACGCAGGAATCGTGGGAACTCTCTGGAAGGATTAGATAATCTAAAATTTTACTGGTGGGTGTTAGGGGGTCTACATTCTTATGGCATGAATGTTTAACCAGATGATGAGCTAGTCTGTCCAGTGTAAGTGGCCCACTTGAGATATTTCCCCACTTTTGTGGTTATCTCTAGGCTGTTCTTTCGAGGGGTTTTATGATCTTGTTCTGGATTCCATGGCCTTTTCTTAGAGCTGGTGTCTTATGACTTAGTTTGAGACTTACTGTCTATTTCTGAAGCTGGTATCTTATGGTCTTTTTAAAAATCAAGCCTGGTCCTTAAAACGGAGACAAATGGGGTTTATGTTGCCCTTTCATTCCCCCCTTGAGAAAGGCCCATCTCAAATCCTTGAGATGTCTCTATGCACTGATATCGTTTAAGTGTCATTAACTGGACTGTAGAGTTTAACTGGAGCATTTATTGTTGGGCAGCTGATGACTATCTTGAGGGGTAGCCATAGTGTCTCTAACAGGCCCCAAATCTGTCTTTATGTTTGATAGTCTTCTTCTGTCTGTCGTGAGCAGTCCCCTTTCTTCAGCTGTCTGTGTAAATGTAGGCAAAGGGTCCTTTGTCAGTTTTAGGGCCTGAGTCAAGGCCCTAAATAATTTAGCTTTTTGAGCAGAAGTCCCAGGAGGTAGGGCTGAGGCCCATTCTATAGAGTCAGAGGTGTTACCTCCTCACCCTTATACCTGGTTCCTTCGATGAAGCTGTTCTCATTCGTGAAGTAGATCATTTCCAAATCTTGCCGGGGGTGTCTGTCAGGTCTGGCCTCAGGTTCTGGATGTGAGTCATCACTATCGACTTATTCATAATGACCAGGCCCAATTCAGAGCAGGGTGGTCAGGTTTAAGGTGGAGGTGGGGTAGTATTTAATGTGGGGTGGGTTTAGGAGCAGGGACTGATAATGTACCAACCAGGCATGAGATATCTAGTGGTCTGGGGTTTTGAGAATTCCCTCAATGGCATAAGGGGTGGTTATAATGAGTTCTTGCCCCATGGTGATTTTGTGTCCTTGACCAGGAAAGCAGTGGCTGCCACAATTCTCAGGCATACTGGCCATTTGAGTGACAAGATCTAACTGTACAGGTCTCTTCTAGTGCTGTGAAGTCCCCTACTCTGTCTATCCTCTGCAGCCTCCCTGTTGCTAAACAGGCTCAGCCATATGTTTATCTTTAAATCTTCTTAGCCGTTGGAGTTTTTGGCCAACATCAGGTTTATAGTAGATGATTTTCTCTTGTCTCTAGGTCTAAGGCATAGGTGTGGTAGGCTTCTAGTAACCTCTCGAGAAATGTCCTAGGAACCCTCCTCCTTACCTTGTATAACTTGTCTTATTTTAGACATATTTGTGGGCTCCTAGCAACCTTCCAGAGACCTCTCATAAAAGTGTCATCTGGTGACACACTTTTAGTCCTCTCCTCAATAGGAGGATTGTTGGGATTGCAGTCAGGATAGACCAAGGGAAAAGCTGTGTCAACATTGGCATGTACAGTGGCAGACTGGTCATTTGTACCCAGAACCAGTCTCTAGGCTGCCACCTATAAGATCTGTTGGCAATCATCTCAAGTGGTCTCATGAATAACCATTATGAAGTCTGAGATGTCTATGAGGCCAAGGGTTTCTTGGAACACTTGGGATTTTGCACCTCCTAGTTGTATAGCTCATTAGTGGAAAGGGGATGTGCTGGGGACCAGCACTGCAAGGTCAGTGTAACTAAGGTGGAATCTGTCTGCCTTGTTTTGTGGGCTTGAGTGTAGGGAGGGCCAGTTATGTTCCCTCTCACTTTCTCAGGGCCAGGATCAGTATGTGCCATTTGCAAGGGATGGGTATGCACTGGGGTAGGGTGATTAAGGGGACAGGAAGGAGTTTTCCTCCAGAGCTAAGAAGCTAGTACCGTTGGCTTACAATTTGTTGGTGGCTCCATCTCTTTGACCTATAAGAGCACTGGGGTAGGTGGTAGAAAAGGCCTAGGGAGGTTCTCCATCAGATGTCAGACAGTGATGTATGGATCCTGGTCAGGGGGCCCAGGATTTCCACCTTTAACCAAGTAGACCGTAGGAAGGTGGAAAGTCTTATTCCTGTAAAACCAGTCAGTCTCCCCAACTGTATAGTTAGGCCCAAATTCCCCACCAGACCTTGACATGAAACTGGACTAGAGCCAGTAGGCTGGAGCTGGTCATCTGTCTCATGTTAGTTCTCAAGAAAATAAAAATGAACAAATAAAACACAAACACAGAAAACATGAAATCAAGCCTACAGGGGTCCAGGAAAGAAACCTAAAGGAAGTTGATGGCACCCTATCCCAAAATATGGGCTCTGCCAATCAGGAGGATCCTGCCAGCCTCCACCAAAGCCTGTGTCGCACTAGTGTTCTCTGACTCCAACTGAAAGGAATCCAAAAGCGGTGGCAAGCTCCACCGGCTGGGAAGAACCTGTTAGCTTCCACCAGAACCTGGGTCAGAATGGAGCTGTCAACTGGGTGGGGCTGGAGAGCATCCTCACCCACCTTCCTGTCCCCACCCCCGCCAATCCCCAGCCAGGAAGGACCTGCACATCCTCTTGCACTACCTCCATTTGGCCTCTAGGTTTTACAGATAAAAGAAATCACCTGACACTGAACAAGACAGAAGACTGCTCAAAACACAAGAACACACAGCACACAGAGGCACACCCCAACTCACTGATCTGCAGAGTCCATTGTTCTCAAAAAAAAAAACCACTCTACTATTGAGTCAAGGTGGACTCCAGCATTTTCCGGCCCATACACCAAATGTAAGGGTCCGAAACTGCTAAAGGAAGTCCCCAGGCCTTTTTATAGGGAATCATGGGAACTCTCTGGAAGAATTAGGTAATCTAAACTAATTCTACTGGTGGGTGTTGGGGGGTCACAGGTGGTCAGTGGTCTGCATTTTTCTGTCATGAACGTTTAGCCATTTGATGAGATGGGTCTGCCCAGTGTAGATGGCCCATTTTAAGATATTTCTCCATTTTTGTGGATATCTCTAGGCTGTTTTTAGGGAAGGGGTTTTATGATCTTGTTCTAGGTTTTAGGGTCTGTTCTTAGAGCTGTTATCTTATGACTTAGTTTCTGAGACTTACGGTCTATTTCTAAGTCTGGTGTCTTATGCCCTTTTTGGAAATCAGGCCTGGCCCTTAAAATAGTGACAAATGGGGTCTTTAAATGGACACAAACGGGGTTTATGTTGCCCTTTCACAACTAGAGACCAAGCATCCAAATATATGTGTCTATGAAGGCCATTTTCGTTCAACCTACCACACCTTGCTTACCTCCTTACTGCCAGACTGAATGCAGATCATTAATGATAAGTCCATGCCAAATGCTGTCTTACAGTTATTGTTCCTGTGAAGAAACACCATGACCAAAGCAACTTGAAAAGGAAAGGGTTACACTTCCACATCATAGTTCATCATGAATGGAAGTCAGGACAGGAACCTAGAGGCAGGAGCTGATGCAGAGTTCGTACTGCATACTCGTTTGCTCCCTATGGCTTGTTTAGCCTGGTTTCTTTTAGAACCCAGGGCCACCAGTTCAGGCACGGCCCCGCCCATAATGGGCTAGGCCCACCCCCAATGGGCTAGGCCCACCCCCATCAATCAGTAACTAAGTAAAACCAAAATCAACAAAAACAAAACCTCACAGCAGTGGTTCTCAACATGTGGACCACAACCCCCACCGGGATCACACATCACATCACGATAGTAGCAGAATTAGTTATAAAGTAGCGATGAAATAATTTTATGGTCAGGGGTCACCACAGTGTGAGGAACTGTGTTAAAAATGCTTGCTGCATTAGGAAGGTTGAGAACCACTGGCCTACGAGATGCTGACTAAACCAGGATCTGAAGGTGGCATTTTCTTAACTGAGGCTTCGTCCTTTCTGATGACTTTAGCTTGGATCAAGTTGACATGAGACCAGCCAGCACAGACGCCAAAGCCTTTGTGTTATTTTTGACCTGCTGCATTTGGCATCAGTTTTTGAAATATGCCTCTTTGATGACACATTGATTACTTCAATTTTATCTTACTTTTGCTTCTGATGATGGATGCTGGCATGTCTTTTGTTTCTATTTATGTGTGCTTGAGTGCAGGTAAGTGTATTTCCACATGCATGCAGGGGGAGCAGGGGTCCAGGGTTGGGTCCCCTATAGCTGGAGTTACAGGTGCTTGTAAATTGCTTCAAATTTGAGTAGGGTCCTCAAAGAGCAGCCAGTAACTCTTAACCACTAAGCCATCTTCTCAGCGCCAGATTCTCTTTGGAGTCCAAAATGGACACTCTTGAGGTTGTGGGCCATCTGACTTTCTTTTTTTTCAAACAATTTACTCTGGGGGGAGGGGAGGGGATGGCCTGCATTGCCACAATGCACATATATTGATGTCCAAGAACAACTTGGAAGAGTCAGTGTTTTACTACCTTGTGAGTCCCAGGGGTTAAACTCTAGTCTTTGGGTAAGACAGCAAGCACCTCCCTCTAGAATTCCAATTCCATAGTTTTCCTCATGCATTGAAAATCAAAGGCAGATAAAAAGGTGACTATAGCCATGGCTTTGGGAGAAAGAGACTCCCAGAGGTGGAGTCAGTCTGGCAGGGAATTCTAGGTTTGCACCTCTTTGTGATCCCCCCCCCTTCCAGACCTTCGGGTTTGAGACCTTGTACCTTAATGGTGCAATAGTAGAACCAAAGGGAAATCCTTCCTGTCTACTCTCCCCTTCCTGCCTGGTCACAACATTCTGTCACTGGCTTCAGTCTAGGAATTCCTGTTGAGTGGATAGCTACATAGAAGCAGCAACTCAGCAGGACTCTTGAAGCAGAGAGCACTGGGTTTAACTATAGCAGAGAAATGCCTGTAACTGGGTTATGTGCGGACCATGTGTGTGCAGTGCCTGAAGCTCAGCCAACTCCTCACTCCTCCTCACTGAATGCCAGGGAGGGCAGGCTAGAAAACAGTTTGGCTCTCGGTTGGCCTCTGATGACCTACCCTTCATTCACCACAGTCAGCTCCCAACTACATTCCACGGCCTGTAGGACTAAACCCTTAGGTTTGGAAATATTGCAAGTAGCAGACCTGGTCTTAGGTATGCAATGCCAAACAAAGTATTTTTCCTATTAGTCTGTGTTCGCATCATTTAATATTCTAGATTGAAAAGCAATGCATCTGGAAGGGCTCTAGCAGCAGGGTTATCTGCTCCTTGTCCTTGGGAGACTGGATTGACAGATCTTCCAATCTTTTCTGTCAATTTAGAGGCCTAGCCTGAGATTAGATGTAACTCTGGAAATGGAACACACACACACACACACACACACACACACACACACACACACACACACACGCACGCACGCACGCACGCACGCACGCACGCACGCACACGCACGCACATCCCCTTGGTTGCTCCAGCAAAAAACAAGGCAGCCAGTGTTTTACCCACAGGAAGGAGTTAATTGGAAAGGCCTGGATATCACAGCCCCAAGCTCTCTATCAGGAAATACAGAGAGCAGACATTGCCTGCCTTCCAAGCTTTGCCCAGTATCTGCTCTTTTCCCTGTCCAGAATCACTTGTTTTCCACTTGAAATAATAAAACCCTGTATTTTATTTGAGTGTTTTGCCAGCTTACCTGTTTGTGCACCATTGTGTGCCTAGAACTGAAGGAGACCTGAAGAGCGTGTGAGACCCTGGAACTGGGGTTACAGACAGCTGTGAGCTTCCACATGAGAGAGGCAATTAAACCCAAGCCCTCAGCAAAAGCAGTGCTTTTAGCCCTGAGCCATTTCCCTGTATGCCCCGCCCTTGAAATTCCTATTTTTCTCTTGCTCACAAATCAAGAGTCAAGTCCAAATCGGCTTTTCTCCTAGTTCTTAAGCTGACACAGAAAGGAAGTACGAGCAGATACTTTGTATACCTAGATAGTTACTTTCTTTCAAGGTTCCCCCCCCCCACACACACACACACATACAAACTTCTCTTTATTCCCCAAATAGGTACACTGTATCAAACTGTAACAATACTTACTATTGCAACTTCTCCCCCACTTAAGCTTCAGGACAGGGTCACTGTCAGTGCCTCCTAGCACTAAATACTAACTAGCTTGATAACTCATAGAATGAATTCAATGTTGGATGTGAAACACCCACCCCCCATCCCTGGAATTCAACCCCTAACCCTCAAGATGGCAGTATTAGGAGACAGGTCCTTTGGGAAGCCTGTCACTGTGATTACTATCCAGAGAGCTAGAGCTCTCCTGCTCCCTCTCTTCCCACATCTGGAAATCAGATGGCTCTCACCAGAGCTGATCCTCACAGACTCTGAGGTTTTGGAACAATGAGAAATGCATTTGTAGGTTTAAGAACCAGCCAGTGTGTGGCACTTTGCTAGTCCAGCCCAAACTGAGACAACTGCTCTTCAGGGAATACTGTCCACTTGGAAATTTCTAGGAATCAGAATTCTGGAAGCAGGACTTAAAAAAAAAAAAAAAACAGCACTTCCCAAGCATGCAACATTCTTACCTGCTGAGAGAAAGCTCAGCAAAGCTCAAGAGTTCCAAAATACTGTGTGGAAGTCAGTCGGGACCATGGGAGCTCTGTGCATGCCTCCACATCTGAACCTTCAGCAAGTGTGGTCAGAGAGTACATGACCTGCTTATGCTTGAAAAACTGTAACGTGTTCAGTACAGGGCATGCACACCGGGGGTCACTGACAAATGTGTACTACTAGAAAACATGCACTGGCTGGGCAGTGGTGGCTCACGCCTTTAATCCCAGCACTTGGGAGGCAGAGGCAGGTGGATTTCTGAGTTTGAGGCCAGCCTGGTCTACAGAGTGAGTTCCAGGAAAGCCAGGGCTACACAGAGAAATCCTATCTCAAAAAAACAAAAGAAAAACCAAAAAAAAAAAAAAAAAAGAAAGAAAAGAAAACTGGTGCTTTTCAATCTGTTAGTAGTTAATAAGTGCAGGAAGATAACGTGTACTGAGTAGTCTTTATTAATGAGTCACATTGAGTTACTTTTTCAGCATCAGTTCTTCAGTTAATTAATTGAACAAGTATGATAAGCTATCTTCTGTTTGCTGTGGGAATCTAAATGTAAAATAAATACAAAATACTTTTGTGGTTTAATGAATACTCAATGAAGCATTTTTTTCTGAGGTATTCCTTATGGTCTGGTTTTATCCAAGATGTGTCTTTTCTTTTATTTCCTTAAGAATAGTCTGTTAAACCACACAATGGATCTGTGAACCTGTGAACTTGAGTATTACACATATTTTTTGATCTCATCATACAATACCAATACAAAAGCACCACCCATGCCTCTCAATACATTGGACCAAGCACCTTTGAAGAAAGCGTTGGCTCCTTCATCTTTTGCAATCTTCCTCCAGCAGTCAAGTGTCCCCGTGTACATAATATCAGCTGTGGAGACAAACGCAGGTAAGGGTTCCTTTCCTCCTGAGTAACTTAAGCTGTCTGCAAGCATCCTTAAGTCGCAAACTCAAGATCAGTTATGTACAAACTGGAGCAATCAACCAAATTACAGACTGTCAGTCTAAAACTAGCAAGCAGGGTGAGGAAGGGGTGTCTTGTCACACCCTCTGGATAACTTTTTATGGATGAGCAAACTAGCCCTGGTCTCAGATTACACTGCCCAAGATTATGGAGGGAAAAAAAATAAAAGGTATGACTGTTGGGTCATACCAAATGCCCTCACATTTGGTGTGTGGTTTTTGTTTTTTGTTTTTTCAAAGACTTATTTATTATATGTAAGTACACTGTAGCTGTCTTCGGACACACCAGAAGAGGGCATCAGATCTCTTTATGGATGGTTGTGAGCCACCATGTGGTTGCTAGGATTTGAACTCAGGATCTTTGGAAGAGCAGTCAGTGCTCTTAACCACTGAGCCATCTCTCCAGCCCCTTGTGGCTTTTTCTTTTTACTTTAAGAATGGCAGTTTCGTGCTTCTACCTATGAAGCTAAAACAACCAAAGCAGGATGTGTCAAGCCATTTAGCTACAACATCGCCTCTCATTTACATTTGCAATAACTATAAATGGAAGCAGAGGTTTTAAGTATACATCTAATTACTTCTTTGCCCTTGCTAATGCACCCAGGCTGTTAATGCTAAATTCCTAGGGCCAACTCTAAAAACCTCATTTTATTACATTCTTACAATTTCTTTAATGAAGAGAAGAAAATTCTATTAAGGAAAAGCTAAAGGAGAAATTATAGTCTCGGTTTCTGAAGTCCTTACGGAAGAATTTTGCCTTTCAACTTAGAAAAAGCAAGGCCTCTTAGCACTGTTGGGTGTTTGCTCCCCGGGGTGACACCTAAGCTTCACAGGCAGAGAGTTCATGCTTACCCCCCTTCCGGCCAGACTGCATCATCATCCTACGACGAACAGTGTCAAAAGGATAGGACACCAGCCCCGCCACCGCTGTCACACTCTGGGCAATCATCCAGCTCACAATAATGTGCACATTCTTGGGGTCTGGCAGCATCCCTGTGAGCAGAGCCAAGACGCAAATGGCTATCAGGTGCTTCTCTCAGAGGCAAGGTAAAAAGCAGGTGAAGGGAAGACAAGACCCAACTCCACACCCTGTCCTTCCACAAGAACCAGCTCCTCCCAATGATCCCTTCCATGCAACCAGGTAACCAACCCAAGATGGCCGCTGCCTTCCCTTAATCCAAGGAAGCTAGAGCTCTGTTGACACAGAGCTCACTTCTAGTTCAACTGAGTGGCTAACAGCTGTGTTGGGTTAGAGGGAGGCGTCCTGTCCTCTGAGTAGCTCAAAGCCACAGTATTTACCAGTATGGGACACAGAAGCTCCTTTACCTACTAATTTATCCAAACCACAACACATCATCTCCTCAAAACTCAGGTTTAGCTCAGAGGTAGGAAAGGCAACTAGCAGACTCAAAGGTCATTGTGGGAAGGATAGGTCATACAGAATCCTCTCTCCATACTCCCTCCCGACACCATCCACCCCAAAGCCCCTCTCTCACCCTTGGCAGTGTCATAGACTCCGAAGTAGGCAGCTCTGTAGATGATGATACCCTGGACAGAGACACTGAAACCCTGGTAGAGACCCTTCAGGCCATCAGACTTGAAGATCTTGGTGAGACAGTCGCCCAGCCCATTGAACTCACGCTGGGAAGATCCCTTGCCCACGTCAGCAGCCAGCCTGGTTCTAGCAAAGTCCAGCGGGTAGACAAAGCAGAGGGAGGTGGCCCCCGCTGCCCCACCAGAGGCCAGGTTACCAGCGAAGTAGCGCCAGAACTGCTTATGACGATCTACACCTCCCAGGAAGATCTGCTTGTACTTGTCCTTGAAGGCGAAGTTCAGAGCTTGGGTGGGGAAGTACCGGATCACGTTGGCCAGGTTACCCCTCCAGAAGGAGAGAAAGCCCTGCTCTTTGGGGATTCTCACGACACAATCAATGATGCCTTTGTACTGTTTCTCTGCACTGATCTGTTTGCTGGCATGCTGGACCTGTGGGGGGGGGGTGATAATGGGGGGGTGACAGAGGACAGGAGGGGAGAGAGGAAGACAGGAGAAAAAAAGGTTTGTATTTCCTCAATTTTTATTTTCTTGCTTTTGTTTTGAACGAATAGGGTCATCCTATATAGCCCAGGCTAGCCTGGAACTCCAAAGTCTTCCTGTGTTAGTTAGCCTCCCAAATGCTGGGATTACAAATGTGCACTACAGGCCCAGGATTCTTCCCCTTCTTTCCCTTTCAAGAGACCAAAAAATAATTCCAATTGTTTTTTTTTTAAATGTATCAGGAATTCAGTTATCAGGAAAATATCAATAAATGTTAAGTTACTTGGCTAAGCTAAAAAGCAATCCAATTTTTAGTCATTATAAGGGCATTTGAGGGAAATTCCCTGCAGGCTTTTGGGAAATACAAATAAAGATTCCCTCCCTCAAGGGCTCTTAACATGGCGAGTGGATGACAATTCCCCTGCTTTACTCTAATGTCCCTTGAGACAAGGTTGTCTTAAGGTAGGTGTCTGAAATTTTTCAAGCAGATAATTCAGGTAATCGATTATTGAAGTTACTTCTGGTGTAGCCAATCGGTTGGGTCATTTTATGTTTAAATGCCCAGAGGGCTCTTCCCCATTGAACTGCGTTTGCCTTTGGGATGGATCAGATGATGATAGCCCCTTCAATGACCAGAAAGAAAAGTATATATGGGGACAAGATGGCTAAGGCGGTCTGAATTTATCCTGAATATTACTTCTGGATTTCTGCCTCAGTGTATCCATCTGGGAATACGGGCCAAGGATGATTCGTATCTTGCAGAGGTTATAGAAAGATGAATGAAATCAATGTCAAGTTATAGCGCAGCGCACGCGACATAGAGCGGTCCCCAGTCAATGATTAATCTGATGCTTCTATTGTAAATGGTGGATGCAGATAAGAAGGTGCAGAGGATGTGGCCAAAGGGTGAGGCCCGCCTAAGAGGCCTTGGATGGAATGCCCGCTTGCTGTACCGGGCACAGGATCTGGCTCGAGGTACACCAGCTTCGGGGTGGGTTTCCATATATAGACACCCCAACGCGGGCGCCACCCGACACCAGGAATCTGCCACTGACGCTGGACCTGTATCTGCGTAGAGGGCACCTTCCCCTTCTCGTAGGCCCCGGGCTTGCGGCCTAGCACAGATTTTCCGCAGCGCCGCGCGCGCCCGCGCCGCAGCATCCCCACGCCCCGCCTGCATCCCAGCGCCCTGCGCCCAGCCGCGCGCGCCCCGCCCGCCTCCCCGCGCCCTGCCGCGCCGCGCCCCGCCCGCGCCCCGAGCCGTCCTTACCTGCAGCAGCAGTTTGACCCTCTCGATCGGGGCGACCGCGGTCTTGGAGACGGCGGCGGCGATGCCACCTGCCAGGAAGTCCTTAAGGAAGCTCAAAGCCTGATCCCCCATGCTGAAAGCCGGGCGCACACAGCCTGCAAGGAGCCGCTCTTTTGCTCTTGCCTACGCCCGGCCAGGCACCGCCACCCCGTCTCCGTCCCTGCACGACGCGAAGGGACCGCCCGCCTGACCGCAGCCCTCCTTATATCCCCGGCTCCGCGTCTCGCGAGAGGAGGAGGGACCCCGGCGAGCGCGCAGCGCGCATTGGCTGCGTTGGTCCCTGGACAGCCCCTCTCCATCCCCCTCCTTTGCAGAGGGCATTGGGGGCGAAGACTCTTCCGGGAGCCAGGGGTGGGTTGGGGGCTGTGCCTGCAGCTTGGGACGTTTAAAGGGCAAATTCATGTTATCTGTCCCAGCGAGCCGAGGGAACACCGTGTCTCTGTTGCATGTGGGCCGTTGTATTTATAGCTCACGAGGGTTTAGCCTGGGGACAGAGAGGGGACCCGATGCTTCAAGAAAAGCTCTCTTTGACCTCGATCCTGCACCATTGTGCTTTTTGGCCAAAAAGGTTTCAGGCTTCCACCCCTTCCCCGATGTCAGGGCGTTTCCAACTAGGGCTCACTGCCTGGATTCGGGCCTCCGCAGAGCTCTGCGTTTCTGCAAATAAATCATACTCCTCCCAAATACATACTAACATCATTTTGTATGACGCTATTGCCTCATAGTAGCGGGCAAGCTCCTGAGTCCTGACTTCTCTCCGTTCAATCCTTGAACCATTCAATCTGTTAGAAAACACTCTGCGCACTCTGCGCCATCAGGGGAAAAAAGCGGAATGCAGGGACGCTAGGTGGATTCTAGTTTTGGCAGTGAATGTGGATGTGTGTCTTTTCTGTTAACTCAGCTCGTCACACCGACAGTCAGGCCGAGGACTTCTAAGGAAAAAGACTCTCCTTTATTAGGAGCTCATCTGTCTCTCAGCTCCTGGGATTCTCTTGTGGACAGACCTCTAAAGGGCTTGAATAGGCGCCCTACCCTTAATGGGATTTCAACCATATTCTGTGCAGGGTGGTTCCAGTTGGCTGGCGGCTTCTTAAGGATCAGAGTCCTCAGTCTTTCCAGAAGGTCGAATCCTTGGCTCTGTCTGCCTCGGTAATAGGTGGCTTGAGGCTGCAGAGCCCAGGCGCTATCTAATCCCGGGAAAGTGATTGCAGTTAACTTTTTAAATATATGCATGTGAGATTTAGTTTCCCTTACCTCTTTTAAGGCAGTTCAAATATAACTGTGCATATTTTCCATACCGCGTCTCCTTCCACAAGAATGAGTGCTATTAGTTTTGTGTTTTGTTTTGTTTTTAACTTCAAGCCCCTTATGCTGTTCTTTTCCCACATTTGCTAACCTTCGTTTGGACATCCGACAAGGCAGTTCATCTTTTTACATGTTTGCTGATGCATGCACACTTCATGTTAGGTGCCGACTGAGCAGCAGCTGTGTGTCACTCAGAGCCTCAAGACTTACTAGAGCAGAGGTCACTGGCTGCCTGCCAGGAGCACATAGGTGATGTATTTATTTGCAGTTGGGGCAGGTTAGAGTTAGGGAGAAACCAGGCTGGGACTCGTTACAATGTTGCTAGAGGTCAAAGAAGACACAAGCATAGACAAACACAAAAGGCATCTCTGTATTCCTTCAACAGACACTGAGCAATCCCTGTGTACCAGGAAGTGAGGCCTCGAAAGGAAACACGTAGCACCTTGAGCCACCTCCAAGGACCTTGAAGTTCAGCGAGTCCGCCGCCAACGTTTCAGAAAGCAATTTCCATGGACAGTATAATTCATATATTAGTCATAATTATAATTGTGTATCTACTCCATTTGGTTCATTAATATTGAGTAGTAAATGAAGCCATTTCTTTTCAGTTCTGTGTTAGAGGTTGCCTACTTATTTACCTATTTGTTTTTATATGTATATGATTTTCTATTTATTAAGGGTAAATGCAAATTTGCAACCTTTTTTTCTTTTATTGAAAATATGTTCTTTTAATACAGTAGATTCTGATTATGGTCTTCCTCCCCCTACTCTTCCCAGTTTCTCTCCGACTCCCATCCAGATCCACCAGATCCATCCAGATCCTTCTGACTCTCATTAGAAAACAGTCATGTAAGGAATAATGTAAGATACAATAATAAGATAAAACAAAAACAGATAGGAATCGGGCAGAACAAATAAACAGAAGAAAAGAACCAAAGAAAAAGCACAAAAAACACACATGGCTGCAGGCACAGGAATCCCATTAAAAACACTAAACCAGAAGCCACTATATAATTGGATGAAAAGAACTTAAAAAAGGAAGACATGACTGTGCCTAGGTATGGTGAAGGAGTTGGTTAGAAGGTTTACAGCAGATAAAAGGGAACCAGAAGGAACCTACCTGTAACAGATTGTGTTGCAGGACTGTGTGTAAGGATTGAAGGAAGCTGGGAGAACCTGGCTACCAGGTCTGCTTTGATATGTTAAATACCCCCCCCCCCACAGCCCTATTTGCTGGGGTTGAGACCTCACAGTTATATGCAAAGGTTTAAAAACAAACAAACAAAACAAAAGCCATTAACTTCCAAAGAAGAGTTTCTGTTCTGTTGGCCATCTCCTGCTAGCCTACACGTAGGGGTGGCTTGACTCCCTTAGGGAAAACAAACACTGACTCCCAAAGATGCCATTGAGTTTCCGTTCTGTTGGCTATCTCCCGCTGAGCCTACTCTTAAGAGTGATTTGCTCCCCAGTGAGACTCCCTTAGAGAAAACGAAATTTTCATTTGCAAATGGCTACAGCTTCACAGTTAGCGTCGACAGTGTGAGCTAACAGCTCCTTTCAGCTCTTGGGGCCCCACCCAGTGCAGACCCACGCAGGCCCAGAGCTTGCTTGCTTCGGTTCTCAGGGAGTTCAGATGTGCCTTGGCCTTGTTGATTTAGAGGAACCATGTTTTCTCCATTCCTTCTGGCTCTGTCTTTTTTGCCTCCTCTTTGAAAGAATTCCCTGAGCCCCGAGGGAAGGGATTTGATGGAGACATTCCACTTAGGACAGCCTTCCGAGGTTGCAGGCTGTTCCTATTTTCTGGCTTGGGTCTCTGTATTTTTTTTCTCATCCACTGTAGGGGGAAGCTTCTCTGATGGTGGCTGGTTGAGCAAGGCACGGGTCTATGATTACAGCAGAATGTCATTAGGAGTCATTTTCTGGCTATGTTCCTTTAGTGTTTTCCTTTTGGTTTTCTCCTAGGTTTCTTGGCCCATTAAGTCTCAAGTTCTTGGTCACCCAAGTAACTTTTGGGTATGAGTCCCATCTCATGGAGAGGGCCTTAAATCAAATATTGGCTAGTTACTCCCACAAGTTTCATGCCACTAGCACTAGTGTATCGTTCAGGCAAGTCGCCATTGTAGATCAAAGGTTTTGTAGCAAGGTGGATGTTTACCTTTCTCCTTTGGTAGTGTGCAGAGTATTTTCTAGTAGCATGAACTCTAGTCTGCAGGGATGAAATCTCTAGGTAGGCACCAGCTAAACTTCTTCAAATTCAATAGAGATGTTGCTTATTTGTATCAATGAAAAACAATGTTGCTACTTAAACACTCTTACAAAACCTTCATTTACTTTGTTTCCTTCTAATATGATCCCAAAATAGAATAGATACATGGAGTATTTTAAAGCTTTTGTAGCTCTTGAAATAATTAAACAGTTATTCTTGGGCCACTTAGATGGATCAGCAGATAAAGGTGCTTGCTCTTAAACCTGATGATCTGAGTTTGATACACAGGACCAATATGGTAGAAGGAGAGAACTGGTTACTGAAAGTTGTCTTCTGATCTACCACCACCACCATTACCACCAACCACTATCACCTCTCACACATATCCCTGACTAAATAAAATAAATTATTCTTGAGAAATCAGACCCACAATTAATATAATGTGGTCTTGTTTATCATAGCTTCTACTCCAAAGATGTTCCAGAAAGAACATCTTTTAGTTGGATGTGGCATTTCATGAGTTTGTGACGAAGTTGTGTGTATGCTATAGAATGCATTTTAACTTGGCAAAATTTCTTTTCTTTCTTTTATTTATTTATTTATTAATTCGTGTGTATGTGTGTGTGTGTGCGTGCGTGCAAACTTTTTGTCTTCCTTGAACATTGACACAAAAGCAGAGTATTTATATTAAATATTATATGTTTGAGACAATAAATATATTGAGTAATTTTTAATTTTGTTTCTTATTTGATTTTTTGTTCTATCATACTGATCTATTAGTGTTATTTTAGTGATGATTTTAATCATACTGTTCTATTAGTGTTATTTTATTTAGCTATAAGTAAATTTATACTATATATTAATATAAAATAATTTTTCTATAAACAGATTATTGACTCCACATAGGTATATTAGTCTATTTTTGTCTAGTCTGGAAAAAACATTTTCAGTTATTTTTTAATGTACCTAACACGTGTTCATACCTTTAATGCCAACATTTGAAAAGCAAAAGCAGATGTGTCTCTGTAAAGTTCAAAAGGCCAACCTGGTCTACACAGCAAATTCCAAGCTTCATAGTAAGTTTTAAAACAAACCAATGAAAAAACATTATGCTAAGGATGTATAGATCCAATTTTACTTTTTTCTATACCATTCTTGGATATCCCAACCTGATTTTTTTCAAAGATATGATGATTTGTACATGTATCGGTGGATCTCTATGAACCACATGTGTGCAGTTCCCAAAGAATCCAGAAAAGGGCATAGGACCTCCCAGGATCCGGGGGGTTGTGAGCTGCCACACGTTGTTAGGAACTGAACCTGAGTCCTCTGGAAGAGCAGCCAGGCTCCTAACTGCTGAGCCATCTCTGCAGTGTCCAGCATTCATTATTAAGTAGGTGTCTCCTTCCCCTATTATTTCTCATTAGAGACTAATTCTCGTTTGCCATATACTAAGTTATGCAATGGCTTAAAATTAATGAAATCTCCATATTGTGGTTTATTTCCTTCCTTGTTTGTTTGTGGGGGGCACTACAAACAAAAGATATAAAAGAAAGCTGATATGTCTGGACATTTTACTATTAAGTTGTTCTAGTACTAAAACAGTACTAGCAAAACATTTAACAGACATTTAAACTAAATATAAGTAAACCCCATTAATTAATTAATTGTTAATTCAGGAAGCATGTCATCTCGGTTGCATTCACCAGAATGTCTGCTATTTTCTGAGTAGGAAATAGCACGATTCTCCTCCCTCCCCTCCCCCTAGTAGTAGGAGGAGCATAGCTGGAATTCATAGGCTCTCCACGGAAGCCCAGCAGTGTCAACCCTGTCCGTGTGGATTTTCTCAGGAAAGAGAGGCCTCAGATGCCCTCAGGAGCAAGAGCAGCCTGAGATCACAAGACTCGGGTATCACTTACACAGAGCGGCGAGAGAATGGAGCGAGGCAGAACATGTGTCTCCCTCCCAGCCTGCCCCAGTGCTCTGTGGCCTTCTGCCAGCCAAAGAACGGACAAAGCATCCAGATAAGACAGGGGCGTGCTCTCTAATGCTCACGACATTCTGAAGGAGCAAGCTCTGTAGAAAAGACAATGAAGAACTGAGCTGTCCTTTGCTTTGGGATTTTTTTTTTTAGTCGACAGTTGTACAGAATTAAATCTCTTTTACCAAATTGGGAACTGAGAACCGAAAAGGTCCACCAGATAAAGAAAGGCAAAGAAAGCGGAGCTAGCAACAATGCCTGTGACCCGCTGTTGCTCTCCAGCTGCACAGAATGCTCTAGGTGGCCAATTTGGGCACAAAGCAGATTAAAATATTTAGTTATTTGTGCATCCGTGCGTGTGTACAGAGGACAACTTCGGTGGCGTTCGTTCCTTGGGTGCACCTACCTCTTTTTTTCTCTTTTGTAACAGGGTCTATCAGTGCCCAGGATTGCCAAGTAGGCAGAGCTGGCTCGCTAGAGCCCAAGGGATCTGCATGTGTTTGATTCCACAACCACGTGCCTACCTGCCTTTAAAGAAAAAAACAAAAAACAAAATCAAAAACAAAAAAACAACCCCCACGTCTGGAAGTCAAACTTGGGCCATGATTGCAAGGCAAGCACTTTTATTGACTAGGATATTTCTTCAACACCCAAAATATGTTTTGACTGTATAGGACGATATGTGAGTTGCTGAATGCAGGTCAATGGTAGGTAATTGATCCAGTCACATGCCGCACTGCTCTAGACACAAGTGAATAAACATCTTCCCATGATTCTTGCTGAGAATAGCTGCATGACTTCCAGCTACGATATTATGCATCATAAAACAAAATAAAAGTTTTCTCTAATTGTCTATAGGTAGAGTCCCTATTAGAAGACACATACCCCCACACACACACACACAAAAAAAAACAGGACTTAGAGATTATGAGTATCAACCAAAATGCTTCAGTTGAAACTACAGTCAGCATCTTTTTTCATGTTTATTCTTATTTTTGTATATGTGTGCTTGGCAGCAGGAGGTGATGGGGACCACATGTGTTCAGCAACTAGAGCTACAGGTAGTTATCAGCTGCCTGATGGGCTGCTGGGAATTGAACTCAGGTCCTCTGGAAGAGTAATAACCACTTTTAACAGCTGAGTCATCTCACCACCCCCTCCCTTTTCCCTCCCTTATAGCTGTAAAAATGTTCACTCTATACCTCCTTGTGTAGTCTGTAGTCATTTCTTTTATGCTCTTCCCCATCAGAAGTAAAATGGCACAAATCTGTTTCCCCCTTTCACCTTCCTATCAGCATTACTAACTGTTGTTTCCAGTCCCCAAATGCCCTGCAGGGCACTGATGATCCAGAACTCGGAAGGTTGTCACTGCTTGGGAAGGAGCCCATAGGAGGGATGCATTGGCCACGCGGCCTACAAGGCTGAGCCAGGGAGTGGGACATGAATCCAAATAGAAGCTGTGGTTGTGCTTTGTGATGAATGGTCTTTACTGTGATACAGTGACAACTTGTATTTTTGATTTATTTTAATCTATATGTGTATATGCCTTGTATGTGTGTGTGTGTGTGTGTGTGCTAGTTAGGGTTTTACTGATGTGAACAGACACCATGACCAAGGCAATTCTTATAAGGACAACACTTAATTGGGGCTGGCTTACAGGTTCAGAGATTCAGTCCATTGTCATGTAGGCAGGACCATGGCAGCATCCAGGCAGGCATGGGGCAGGAGGAGGTGAGAGTTCTACATCTTCATCTGAAGGCTGCTGGAAAAATACTGACTTACAGGTGGCTAGGGCAAGGGTATTAAAGCCCATGCCCATAGTGACAACAAGGCCATACTTCCTAACAGTAGTAGCCCATTCCCTGGGTTAAGCATATACAAACCATCACAGTCTCTTTCTCTCTCTCTCTCTCTCTCTCTCTCTCTCTCTCTCTCTCTCTCTCTCTCTCTCTGTGTGTGTGTGTGTGTGTGTGTGTGTGTGTGTATGTGTGTGTGGGGGGGATGTATGAGTCACTCACTGTGGATGTTGAGAACCAAATTCAAGTCCTCTGAAAGAGCAGCAAGCTACTCTAACCACCAAGCAACCTCTGTGCTCCCCTGAATATTTATGTTTTTAGCTTTAAATTGTGTGTGTGTGTGTGTGGGGGGGGGGGATCAGCATGTGCAAATCTGAGTGCAATTCTTCAGTCCTTGGAGGCCAGAAGAAGATGTCAGATCTCCTGGAGCTGTGGTTATAAGTAGTTGTAAGCAACCTGATAATGGTGTTGGGAAGCAAACTTGGATCCTCTTGGAAGATCAGCACGTTCTTTTCTCTTTCTTTCTTCTTTCTTTCTTTCCTTTTTTCTTTCTTTCATTCTTTGTTTGTTTTTCAAGGGTTTTCTGTGGAATCCTGTATGTCCCAGAACTCACTTTCTAGATGAGGCTATCCTTGGACTCAGAGAGCCTCTACCTCCTGAAGGCTGGAATTAAAAGTGTGTACCACCACTGCCTGGCTATATGCTCTTAAATGCTAAACCATCTCTCCAGCTTCCAAAACTTCTATTTTCAATGTCTTATAAAATGCTTATGGAAAAAGAAAGAAAGAAAGAAAGAAAGAAAGAAAGAAAGAAAGAAAGAAAGAAAGAAAGAAAGAAAGAAAGAAAGAAAAAAGAAAAGAAAAGAAAAGAAAGATTCTATTAAAGAATTTGGAATGTAATTAGTTGGGGCAAGGGAGAGGCAGGGAAGACCCTGACCCCTAAGAAAGGTCATGAAACAAACTGCTCCCAGAAGGCCTTCTGTGAAAACTGAGTCACGCTGGCCATGGGTTGCTTGAAACAAGGTAGCATGGAAGTCATCCAGCCCTAGATGCCAACCCCCCTCACACTGGTAGACCTTGCACGTCCTCAAGATGGGCATACAGCTTCCCTTTTGCAGGGATCTTCACATGGGTCTCGGGACCCCTCCTTGCTTTATCCAAGACAAGCATATTTAGAATTTATTCATGGTTTATCTACAATAGCTCCTTTCCAGATAACATCACCTAGATTTGCTGACAGGCATCCCTGTGAGAGAAACCGCCTAGATGTGACTTGGCTGATTTCTCAAGTGTGTTTTGAACTGGTTCCTCCACTGCTTAGTGTTTCATAAAAGCATTCTATTCCTGTTATTATAAACAAATGTTTAACACACAACATCAGAGTTTTTTTTAACCAAAAAAAAAAAAAAAAAAAAACCATTTTAATCTTGTGAAGGTTCTTACTATCTTCATATGGTCTCTTTGCTCTGGGAGACTTGGTTCATACAATCAAGACATATCGTATCAGTGAACCAGAAAAAAATACCCAGAAATCAAATAATGTACTATATTATTAGCATGCTAATTTTTTAAAAGGAGAAAGAAATCATATATAATAAATATGTCATAGGAAATTAAAGGGAAAGCAAAACTTCCTGCCCACCTGGCCATCCAAAGATTACATAAAGATTTCCAGAACTGGATAGAAGGGAGGGAGAGAGAGAGGGGGGGAGGGAGGAAGAGAGAGAGAGAGAGAGAGAGAGAGAGAGAGAGAGAGAGAGAGAGAGAGAGAATGTGATGGGATCACTGAGAAAAAAAGAGCTCTGGGGTCTGCTCCAGGCAAAGGAAGCAGCAAGATGAGGGAGAAATGCTCTGGTTTGGTTGTAGTACCAGATTAGATGCAACCCATGGAGAGCATCCAGGAACAGGAGGCGCTCAGAGGACCAAACTCCGGCCACCTGCCGTGTCATCTGCCGCTGTACTGGGCCCTGGGTGGTCCTGCTAAGTTTCCCTGCCCCAGTGTATTTGCAGAAGCAACAGAGTAACACTTGGTATCCAAGGACACCAGTTACCCAGAAGAGCCTCATGCCCAGACGTGAGCGAAGTGTCAGGAGTGACCTTGATGGTGTCCTGACTGAAGGCATGAGGACCTGGCGGCCTGGACACTTAGGAGTTCCAGACCATGTGGCACTCTCTCTCTCCCTCCTAGTCAGCACCACAGAAATCCCTGGGGTGTAGATGTCTCACTGGAAAGCAGGACAGAAAAGGCAAGGTAGATACTTGGCAGATGAGATCTCTAATTAAAATTAATTGCCTTTCGCAGAATCAATATTCTTTCCTGTTGGTAGTGTTTTCTTGTTTATAAAAGGCAATATTATTGAAGACAGGGCAGAGTTCTAAAATTTTATACTGTTCCTCATTCCATCCATCACATTTATTTAAGAAGCAAATAAGTGAGTAAGAGAGAGAGAGAGAGAGAGAGAGAGAGAGAGAGAGAGAGAGAGAGAGACTATTGACTATTAGGAGGGGGGGTACTTCCGGGCTGCTTTCTCTATGAGTCTCCAGCCTATACATTTCTAATAAATAGGCAAAGTACATCAGTACACCTGCAAGTTACTGTTTTTATGTATCAACAATGGGGTACCTTGAGCCTAACAGGTGTTTAGCATATTTGCTGAATAAATGCATTATGTCATCTTCTAACGTAGTGGTTCTCAAGTTCACCTACCTGAAATGGACACGTCAGAGCCCTTCTGTAATCTCAGTGCTCCAGAGATAAAAGTATGAGGATCAGGAGTGCAGGGTCATCCTCAGCTACAAAGTTAGCTCCAGGCCAGCCTGGGGTACATGCAATCTTGTCTCAATGAACAAGCAAAATCTTGGTAACCAGATTTGGTAATGGAGCAACCAGAGCCCACCATAATTTTGGCACAGTGCTATGAAGTAGGCCTGTAGCATTTCATCGTAAAGACCAGGAATAACTGAATTAGCAGAAATACCCTTTCCTATACCCTGTGTTCACCTTAACGCATCATAGACACTTTATTCAGTGTCTCTGAGGTGTTCTGTCAAATGTTCCTTACTTTAAAAAAAGATTTACTTATTTTTATTTTATGTGCCTGACTAGGCATATGTCTACCAGGTGTGTCTGGTGCCCATGGAAGTCAGGAGAGGGCATCGACTCCCTAGAACTGGAGTTATATATGGTTGTGAGCCACCACGTGTGTACCAGGAACCAAACCCAGGTCCTGCGCAAGAGCAGTAACTACACTTAACCTCCGAGCCATCTGTCCAGTCCCATCCTTACAGATTCTGACACTTTGTCTAGACCTGAAGTCATGTGAGATGTGAGCTGTTATATCTTTTGGGTGGACTTGACATTTTGTCATTAAAGTATGTCCCTTGTTTATTGGCAACAGGGAGTGCCTTACAGGTTGCGTGTCTAGGGTGCTTCAGGATCATGATGTCATTTTATACTCTGCTGCGTCATATTGTAATCAAATATTAAGAAATTGATGCCTATAGTTGTATAGCTTGGTGTTCTTGTGGGACTCCTAACAGTGGGAGTGGAGGTTGTTTCCGACTCTTCTGCCTGCTTTGGGGACCCTTTTATTCCTACTGAGTTGCCTCATGCAGCCTTAATAAGAGGGACTGTGCCAAGTCTTGTTGCAACTTGATATATCATGTTTGGTTGATAATCCTGGGAGCCCTGCCCCTTTCTGAAGAGAAATGGAGAAGATCTTGGGATCTATGGGAGACAGGAGGTATTCAGGAGAGACTTGGAAGAGAGGAGGGAGGGGAAACTTCAGTGGGGATGTAAAAGATGAGAGAAAAATAAAAGGAAGGAAGGAAGAAAAAAAGGAAGGAAGGAAACTATCAAACAATTAGTTATATTACTTATTGTGGCCACTAGAGGGCCACAAAAGATGTGATAGAGATGCAACTGTTCTCAAAATAGTTTTTAGTTTTTCAATTTTACTAAAATCTAAAAATACCACACAAATATTAAGCATACATTAGGACATACAAGTACTACCTCCAAAGAATGAACAAAAGAGTTAAGTCAAAATACAAATTGGGGCTGAGATACAGCTCATCAGGGAAAACCGTTTGCCTTCTATGCCTGACAACCCCCCACAAAACTGTCCTCTGACTCCCATGTGTACACCATGTTCCCCAGAACATAATTTAAAAACCGATAAAAGTCTCAAGTATATGCACCATAAGCAATGCACTTCAAATGCAAAGGTATAAATAGGTTAAAAGTGAAAATAAACAAAAATGTAACAGAAAATTTAAAAATAGTATCAGGGATAAAGAAGGTTATTCCATAAAGGAGCAGCTGACTCGTGAACATAACAGTCACACACATCATACAGCCCCCCCCCAAGGTGTGTAAAGATGAGGCTGGGGCTGTGTAACAGCTCAGTGAGTAGTGCCTACCATGTATGAGCCCTGGGTTCTGCCTCCAGCACTGCACGGGAGCAGGAGCTTGCAACCCAGCATTCGGGATGTAGAGCCAGGAGCATCAGAAGTTCAAAATTATCCATGTCTACATAACTGTATATTGAGTCTGATGCCATCCTGGCTTATATGAGACCCCATCCCATCTCTCTTTATAAATACAGAGAAATAGATTGTGTGTGTGAGAGAGAGAGTGAGAGAGAGAGAATTAAAAACTAATGTATTTCTAAGGATAAATAAACAAATCCATCACTAAAGGTTTAAAAAAAATCTCTTCCCTGGTTTCTACTGCATTAGTCCTTTTCTATTGCTGTGATGAGATACCATAACCAAGGCAACTCGTAGAAGAAACAAGTGTATTGGAAAGCTTACAGTTTCAGAAAGTGAGTCCTCTGCCATTATGGTAGGGAACGTGGCAGCATGCAGGCATGGCTCTGGAGAGGTAGCTGAGAGCCTGTGTGTTTATCTGCAGGGGTGTGTGTGTGTGTGTGTGTGTGTGTGTGTGTGTGTGTGAGAGAGAGAGAGAGAGAGAGAGAGAATTAGGAATGGTGTGGGCTTTAGAAACTTCCAAGTCTGTCTCCAGTGCCATACCTCCTCCAACAAGACCACACCCCCAACCCTTCCCAAACACTTCCAACCCCCTGGAGATCTATCACTCAAACATAAAAGCCTATGGGAGCCATTCTCAATCAAACCAACACATTCCGCTCCCAGGCCCTCATGGGCTTTTGGCCATAGAGTAAAGCAAAATGCACTTAGTCCAGTTTCAAAAGTCTCCATCGTCTTTCCCAGTCTCAACATAGTTTTAAAGATCAAAGTTCAAAGTCTTTTCTGAGACTCAAGGCAATCTCTTAATTGTAGCCCCCTGGAATATCAAAAAGCAAATTATATACTTCCAACATACAAGGACACAGAGTACACATTACAGTTCCAAAAGGGAGGAGTAGGGGCAGAGTGAGCAAATGCTGGATCAAGGCAAGACCAAACCCCAGCAAGGCAAACCCCAAAGCCTCCGGCTCTGTTTCTGATGTTGACGGCCTCACCTGGCTCTGTCTTTCCAGTTTTGCTGATGGCAGCACATTTCTCTCCTTTGGGCTGGTTCTATGCTCTGTCTGTAGCCCTCCTTAGAAGGTATTCCATAGCTTTGACCCTTCTAACATCTTGGGGTCTCAAACACAATGCAGGCTTCACTTTCACAAACACACCACCCCTGGTCTACACATGTTAAAGGACAATAAAAGTTTTAAAAGCAGCTCCTGCCAATCAAACATACATGGAAAGGATGATTCCACGAGAGGACATTTGAAGCTTGCTGGGGAAGAAGCAGCCAATGTGGCAGTGTGGCAGTGTGGCCAAGTGGCTGTGGCAGTGTGGCCAAGTAGCCATGTGGCAGTATGACCCTGTGGCCATGTGGCTATATAGAAGTGTATCAGTGTGGCCATGTGGCTGTATGGCAGTGTGGCCCTGTAGCCATGTGGCAGTGTGGCTGTGTGGCCGTGTAGCAGTGTGTGATCCTGTGGCCATGTGGTCATGTGGCAGTGTAGCAGTGTGGCCGTGTGGCCCTGTGGCCATGTGGCAGTGTGGCAGTGTAGTTGTGTGGCCATGTGGCCATGTGGCTGTGTGTAATAAACTGAACTTGTGGCTTAAGGCATTCCCATAAAGAAAATCCCCAACCTGGATGTGTCCCTTGAGAATTCTACTCACACATTTTTATGAGTGAGTAATCATAAGCTCTATAGAAGTCTCTCTAAATGCCCAAAGAGGGCGTGGCCATGTAAAATCCTGTGCTCTGAAGTAATAAAATGGTTGATTCTGAGTTAAGTTTGAGTAACCATGGCCCGAGAGCACAGATTACCCCGATGACTTATTTGACCACAGAAAGGGTTACATGACCTTGTTTTTATTTCCTGACAAGAATTCTACCTTATAATTTGAGCATCTCTCAGTGAGCCTGGAGCTCACCAATAGGCTAGGCTCGCTAGGCAGCAGGCCCCAGTGACCCGCCTGTCCCTACTTCCCAGCCCTGGGGCTTGTCTTTTTAAAGCAAGCCTGGCTTTTTAGTTGATGCTGGAGGTCTGAACTTGGGTCTTTATGTTTGTTTTGCGAAAGTGCTGACCTATCCCAGCAGGCCTCATATGAATTTTTATCCTCGCAAATAAAGTCATGAATATATAGCTTTACAAAAAAATGTTTAGGAAGCTGGTTAATGATGACACACACCTTTAGTCCCAGCACTCTGGAGGCAGAGGCAGGCAGATCTCTGAGTTTGAGGCCAGCCCGCTTTACAGAATGAGTTCCAGGACAACCAGGGCGACACACAGAGAAACCCTGTCTCAAAACTAACAAACGAAAATCAAGCATGCATAGGAAGAATCATCAGGTAAGCAAACGCAGCAGACAGGAACATCTACAGGATCTGTCTTCAGCAGATGGTTAGCTTTAAAGTTGGTGTCATTTTGAGGTGTGTCACGCTTAAGGATGCATTGGAGTCTTAGGAATGTGAGGTGAGATACAAAGGCTATTAAACAGAACTAAAGATAGCTCAAAACAGTTTGGGCTCTTCACCTACACGGTTCATCTCGTCACAGCCACGCCTTACATAGCTAACGTGAAGTGAACACGGGCACTTTAGTGCAGATGCGGCATCTCAGAGAGCATCACCCAGGATTAAGACCCTGCTTAGTTTCTGAAGCCAGCCTCACACCTGTTTTCAGAAACCAGACATGGATACTTAGTGAGAGGAAGACCACACGGGTGCAAGCATTCTCAACAGAAACTGAGTAAAAAGTACATTAATGTTATACTTCATGGTCAATAGGGGGTTAATGCCAGAATGCAAGTCTTATTTTAACATTAGAAAATTAATCAGTTTAACTAGTCATACTGACAAACTACAAAAAACTTACAAAAGTCATGGGAAAAGCCCTTGACAAATCCAGTATTTATTTCTGTTATAAACTTTTTATTAAATGTATTTATTTGTATGTATGCACATATGCATGCGTGTATATATGTGTATATATGTGTGTATATACATGTATGTGTATAGGTGTGCATATGTGTATGTGTATATATGTGTGTATGTATGTGTGTATATGTATGAGTATATATGTACATATATGTGTATATATGAGTATATGTGTATGTGTGTATATATGTATGCATGTTCATGTATGTGTGTATATGTATGTGTTTGTGTGTGCATGTATGTGTGTATGCACATGTATATGTGTGTATGTACATGTGTATATGTGCATATATGTATATGTATGTGTGTATGTATGTGCATGTATGTGTATATATGTGTATGCATGTATATATGTGTATGTATATGTATGTATGTGCATGTGTGTGTATGTATGTGTGTGTGTGTGTATGTGCTCACACACCTGCTTGTGTCACAGGTGTGGTGGTCAAAGGATGACAACTTTCAGGAACTAGTTGGTTCTCTCCTGCCCCCAAGTGAGGCCCAGGGTTGAACTCAGGTTGTCAAGTTTGTAGTGAGTACCTTTACCGCTTTCCAGCCCCCAGTGTCTTTTATAATGCAAATATAAAACATCCTTATCAAACTAGAAATAAAATGGGAATCCCTCAGCTAGACTAAGGGTATTTGTGAAAAACTGATAGCTAACATTGTGCTCACTAGAAAAGACTCAATGACTTCATCTGAGACCTGGAACAAATGCCCTTTCTTTTTCTTTTCTTTATTTCTTTCTCTCTTTGCTTTCTTCCTTTTTCTTTTAAAAGATTAACAAGTTTATTTTAGGTATATGGGCACACTGTCACTGTCTTTAGACATAGCAAAAGAGGGTATCAGATTCCATTACAGATGGTTGTGAGCAATCATGTGGTTGCTGGGAATTGAACTCAGGACCTCTGGAAAGGCAGTCAGTGTTCTTAACCATGGCTGAGCCACGGTGTCTATTGTGATTCTAGCCAAAACAGCAGGATAAAACAAAGAAAAGACACCTAAATTAGAAGGGTAAAAATATTGGATAAATAAAAAACAAAACAAAACAAAAAACCTCTTTATGCTGTGTAGTTTTTGTTTATTTTTTTGTCAGAAATTGGCAGGCTGATCTTACAATCATAGAGAAGGGTAAAGGACAGAACATCTTTGAACAAACAGAATTAAGTCCGAGAACTAACAATTCATTGGAAAGCCACAGTACTCAACACAGCATGGTATCAAAAATGGAGCCAAAGGTCCTTAAAGAGTAAAATTATAAGCAGACCTACGCTGTACACACAATGGATTAGACTAAGGGTCAAACTAATTCACTGGACAGGAGATGAAACCTTCCAGAGATCGGGGAGCTCTGGCTACCTACATCTAAGCAAACAACTTGAGAAACTTAACATAATGAAACATAGACAAATATGAGACCCAAAATATAAAGCTTTTGCAAGAAAACACGCGGGCTTTCATGATCTTGGGTTAGCGAGGGTGCAAATGGCAGATCCTGACGATCAATACTGAAGGACAAGTCTCTACGTGCTGGCAAAGCCGAGGAGGCTGAAGCCTTCACACAAGGATCGTGGAAACGTAACAAGGGACAGGCAGATTGGAAAGCGATTTGATAGTCACCGCTGAAGCTGAGGCTTTGTGGATGCCCCAGAAAACCCTCAGATTAAAAACGACGTGTTTATGCTGAGCTGCACGCAGAAATCGTCAGAGGATAAAGCCAGCTGGATCAGGACAGGCTGATCAGTAAGTCCACAGTGTTTATTCTGAAGGAATGGAGACAGCGAGAATGCGATGGACAGCAGCGTTAGGGTCCGCAGCTGCTGGTCACTCGCCAAGCCCAGCCTTTCTTCCGATTTAGCGAGAGAGGAACCCTTAGGTTGTTTAATGTAGAGTTGGGATACTTTAAGTCAGTGATTCGCAACCTTCCTAATGCCACGGCCCATTAATACAGTGTTGTGGTGACCCCCCCCCCACACACACCATAAAATTATTTTCACATCTACTTCATAACTGTAATTTTGCTACTGTGATGAATCATAATGAAAATATTTTTGGAGAAAGAAGTCTGTCAAATGGGTCACGGCCCACAGGTTGAGAAGCACTGCTTTAAGTCTCCTACCCCCCCCCACCCTACCCCCATCCTGCCCCTCCCCCAACAGTTTCCTTTCCTTCCTAAGGTCATTTCTGCAGTTCAGGGACTCCTGATATTTCCACATTTGGAGGTACACAGACCATAAATGCCACTGAGCAGGGGTGTGAGGTCTCAGTGCCACGAAGGCCAGGCTGGTCCCTGCAGTCCCTGCTCTCTCGGGGCTTTCATGGGAAGGTCCGGCCCTGGCAGGTGCCCAGGGTGCTGGATGAGGCAGGGAGCAGCAGCGGGAATCCAAAGACATCAGAGTTCTGCTCCCCCCCCCGCCCCCCCAGAGCTTCAGGAGCTGCCAGGAGGGATGCTGGGTGTTTTCCTGTTGCTAGTGGCAACGTTCATGCCCCAGTGCTCAGAAACTGCAGGTTGTTTTTTTTTTTTTTTTTTGGTTTTTTGGATTTGGTTTTTTCGAGACAGGGTTTCTCTGTATAGCCTTGGCTGTCTTGGAGACCAGGCTGGCCTCGAACTCAGAAATCCACCTGCCTTTGCTTCCCAGAGTGCTGGGATTACAGGCATGCGCCACCATCGCCCTGCGAAACTGCATTTCTTGAGGAGCCCCAAAGGATACTTGTAGGGGCAGCAGCGGAGATTGTAGCGAATAGGTGACCCATCTGACAGGGAGCCCCCGGGGGCGCGGTTGTGACTAGAACTGTGCTTTGCTTGTTCTGCCACACCCTTACCCTCTTGTGCCCACTAACGCCGGGCACAGCTATTGCCCTCCAGGAGAGGTGCTGCGTACAAAGACCAAGGTCACACTTGAGGGAGGGGAGAAGAGGCGTGACAGGGGAAGGGAGAAAGGGAGAGATCAAATCATTTTCACCAATCAAAACCACCTTCGACTTTCTCCACAGTCAAGAGACCATTTTATACAGGCACACGCTGAGCTAAAGATAGGGTGGCATGGGAATAACTGTGGTCAACAAAACCCTGGAGGTGTGTGTGGGGGGGTCTAAGAGATGCGCTTGTGAAAGGAGCAAGCCCTTGAAGACTCTGGGTAATACAAGAGGCCTTTGCCTTCTCGACCTTTTCTTTCCGAGCCCTGCATGTGACTGCCATCTTAGCAGGGGGCTCGTGCATTGGTGGAATTAGCTTCCAGATGGAGTTTGCTTGCTTGCATATTTTGTAACCTTGAGTCAGTGTCTCCCACTTCAACAGCAACACCCCACCCACCCCACTTTATGTCAACTCCAGCATCTCACCTGTACTTCTTAGATGCTAAAGACATATGGCCGATATCAATGCAAGTCCATTTCAAGTCATCCATTGAGCTGAACTATTACATTTCTAAGATAACTTTGCCTTGATTAAAAGGGAAGTTAATCAAACTGTGTAATTGTGCAGCCCTACAGTGGAGTTACTGATACTGATGTCAGTACAGCACAGTAGCTCTTCTGTTTCTTAGGATATAGTACAGTGTTTGAACTGGGCCCCTACGTGGCATTTAAGACGCAGCAGAAAACACCTAATTTGCTGAAATCACTTAACTGGCAGCCTTAATTTAAAAAAAAAAAAAGAATTTTTTTTTTTTGATTTGGTTTTTTTGAGACAGGGTTTCTCTGTATAGCCCTGGCTGTCCTGGAACTCACTCTGAAGACCAGGCTGGCCTCGAGCTCAGAAATCTACCTGCCTCTGCCTCCCAAGTGCTGGGATTACAGATGTACACCACCACCCCCTGGCAAAAAAAAAAAAAAAAAAAAAAAAATTCTTTATTGTTATATGTAAGTGCACTGTAGCTGTCTTCAGACACACCAGAAGAGGGAGTCAGATTTCATTACAGATGGTTGTGAGCCATCATGTGGTTGCTGGGATTTGAACTTAGGACCTTTGGAAGAGCAGTCAGTGCTCTTAACCACTGAGCCATCTCATCAGGCCTGGCATCCTTAATTTTTATCACCAAGGAAGAGGCTGTATAAGAGGAAAGAGCTGCAGCCCCGAGTCCCCTGCTCCCTGCTTCTCACAGAAGCCTGCTCCTATCTTCCCACCCCTCCACAGACCCATACGTAGCAGCTCCCGCTAGCATTCTGAGCCCAGAGAGTTCTAAAGTTATTTCCTTGGTTCCTTTCTAATTGTTGAAAGCTGGCTAGAAATTTCCACTCACTTTCTGAAAATAGTGAAGAGTAGTGAGGAAACAGAATGAGTACAGGAAGTCAAAAAAACCCTGTTTCTTGAACTCCATCTGTGGCCGCAGCATCTCGTGGTCAGGAGCATCGCGCACCCCTCTTGTCTCTACTTCCTGACATGGTGCCTGCTTCCTTCACCACACTTCACTGAGGCTTGGTTCTCTCTCTGGGGGCGGGGGCGGGGGGTTCGGGGCTTTGGTCCATTTCCTCATGACCGTTCACCAGCCCACACAAAGGGACTCACTTTTGCTCACGTTTGACAAGCATAAAATTAGAACCATGTGAACTGCAGTCAATGAAGCCTAATCTGTGTCAAAGAGTCTGCAAAGCTGATTGATTAGAACTTAGTGATTGGGGAGAGTTAGAATGTTTCAGATCCAGAGTCAAATTGTCTAGGTCTTTAGCAATAATTAGTCTTAGTTGTCAATTTGATTGGGTCTGGAGTCAACTAAAGATATGCCCCTGGGCAAGTCTCTGAGGGTGTTTCCAGGATCAGCCCAGAGGTCTGAGGAGAAACAATGTTGCTTCTGCCTGTACCTTTGTTTCTTGCTGTTGGGTTTGTTTACGGTTTTCCCCAGATCTGTAGGCTCCTTTGTTGACCTGAGAACCCAGATTCTCCAGCCCTCCAATATAAACTGACACCAGAGGCTCTCCAGAAAATCTCCTGAGCTTTTAGTACTAGATCGGGACTTCAGAGACAGCAATGCTGGTGGGCTGAGCAGGCACTGCTGGGTTCTCCAGCTCGCAGACAGCCACTGTTGGACTACCCAGCCTATACGGCGTGAGCCCATCTAGAGAATCCCATTTGAAATACTTATCGGTTTTGTTCCTCTGGGAGCAGCAGCTCTCAATGTATCAACTGTTGTGACCCTTTAATACAGCTTCTCATATTGTGGTGACCCCCTAATCATAAAATTATTTTCAGGCTGGGCGGTGGTGGCACATGCCTGCAATCCCAGCACTCTGGGAGGCAGAGGCAGGCGGATTTCTGAGTTCAAGGCCAGCCTGGTCTCCAGAGTGAGTTCCAGGACAGCCAGGGCTACGCAGAGAAACCCTGTCTCAAAAAATACCAAAAAACCACACACACATACACACACACACACACACACAATTATTTTCAGCACTACTTTGTAACTGTAACTTTGCTACTGTTATTAATCATAATGTAAATATTTTTGGAGATAGAAGTTTGTTAAAGGGGTTACAACCCACAGGTTGAGAATTATTGCCTTGGGGGGACAAGTCTATCCAATAGTCTTCTCACTAGGCATTCATTGCCCACCTCTGTGTCTGTGCTAACATCTTTATGACTATCATGTGAAAGCCTTGAATGTATTGACAGACCACAGCTGCCACCAACCCTACCAATGTCAGCAGACAGCAGCTGAAACCTAAGCAAAGATTTCCCAGCTTCGACATAAGCTGATGTGTTTGGCATGTGCCTTGACATATAAATTTTTTTTGTAACACTAAAACCTCACAACACCATTTCTACATTGGAACAAGATATTTGCAGATCTTTGAGTGGTATTGGCATTCCTGAGCAGGAGAAATGAGATTCAGTCTCATGTAGCCCAGGCTGGCCTCAATCTCACTAGGTAGCCAAAGATGACCTTGAACCTCTGTTCTTCCTTTCTCTGCTTTGGAGTGCCTAGATTAGAGGTCTGTACCACCATGTCTAGTTTATACAGTGCTGAGGGTCCAATCTAGGGCTTTGTGCATGCTGGGTCAGCCCTCTACCAATGGAGCCACATCCCAGCCCATGGGATTCTTAAGAAAAAAATAATGTAAACAGTAGCAGTCCAGCTCAGCCCCCTCTCAGGCTGAAGGATAATATTTCATTTTGGTTTTGAAAAGTGCATGCCTTGTACATTAATATTTCATTTTGGTTTTGAAAAGTGCATGCCTTGTACATTAAAAAGGAGTGTTTTGGTGTTTCTTGTTTGTTTGTTTTCTGGAGACCTTCAAGCTTATATAAACAGTTCAACTGGCACTAACCACTTGGATTTCCTGAGAAACTTCCAGAAAGACAACGATGAAAGGAGTGGGAACAAATCCTTCTCACACTCATGCCTGGCCCCTCTGGGCTGCCCATCGCCATTCTTAGAGATTCCAGAGTCCTACCAACAACATTTCCTGACAGGCTTTCAGACAGGCTGGACTCACAATGCCCCATCTCTGGGCTGCTCTCCCTGGGAACCCACTGTCCATGTCCAGGCAGGCATCCTCGCCTCAGATGTCCAGGAGAAGCTGGCCTTTGGGACAGAAGGTGGCATAGGAATGGAGCTGCCCCACGTTGTTAATGAAGTTAGTCTTACAATTAAAACTATTTTTTGCAAGAACCTACCTACTTTCCGGGTTGAAGGAGGTTACTCCAGTGCATGGAGGTACAGGGCACTGGCTTGCTGTGACTCACCTCCCCCTGAATAACTTCTGCAGCTCCTGAAGGGTCATGCTTTATTTTTAGCTTCAGCCTTCTGGAGCATTCGACCTTTTGCCTAGATAGGGGACCTTACAGTGGAGAGTAAACTTTAGCCTTCTCTATGCATGCCACACAGGGACATACGTTAAAATTAAGTTGTGCTCTCTTTAGGATACTGGCAATGCAGAGGGGATACTTAGAACAAAGTAAAATTGCTCATAGACAGATACTATACACACATGTGCATGGGTGAGTGTGCGTGCGTGCACACACATGCACACACATGCACACACACACACACACATTGGTAACATCACCTTCCATGTCTAAGTTATAATTTTTTTCTTTTATATCTATTCTGCCATCTACTGTATGAAGTTGGCATAAAGAACATTTATGAAAATATCTTAAACTCTGGGCAAGCACCATCTTACTGAAATATTAATCCTGCTCATTTTGGAATAATAAAAAATCTTGCACATAATGTTCAGAAATAAAAATGAAACATCATACGGTCATTAAAATTATTACTAGGAAGTTTTTCTTTTTTTTTTAAATGAAATTGTTGTTTACTGTGTTTGCTGATGTTATAACTGAGTAGTTGAGAGTAGGTAATTTATGGAAAAGAATTTATTTCTTGCAGTTCTAGAAGCTAAACTGTCCAAGCTGGTATCTGGTCACAGCACAGAACGTCCCATGGTGAGGGACTTGTGAGGACCGGTTAAGCCTTTATGACGAACAGGCACTGTTGACGTGTCCTAACCACACCCTCAGTTGCTCCCTCCTCAGCTGCTCTAGGAGAAGTTGGATTCCTGTTGATAGTGCTCCAGAAATGGAACTCTGTTGCTACTGACTTTATGCCATTATAGAATTACTTTTGTGTAAGACAGAGCCTGCCTTCCCCAGGATACAGAAGGGCTACATTCTAGTGACTCCCTTCCTTCTGACTAACTTTTGCGTTCCCTCATCCCTCAGCGTCAGTGATGAGACTAGTCCACTCATGAAAGCAGAGATCTACGGCCCAGTCATTGTCCAAAGATCTCACCTCAACTGCCACTAGCATTTAGTGAAAAGACACGAGTCTAAAGCAATACACCAGCACACCCGTGACCTTGTGTCTTTCTCTTGTTTCAACAGCTGTGTCTACATGCATTCCTTCAGTAAGCATTCTCCCTTGAGTCAAATCTCTACACTGAAGCTGGGCAGAGGGGAAGTCTTCCTACTTTTGAATATGTCTATTTAAAGATTTATTTATTATTTCATGTGAGTGTGTATGTGCCTGAGTGTGTGTCTGTGTGCCACATGTGTACGGGTATACAGAAGAGGACATTGAATGCCCTGAAGTCACTGGCTGTGGTTAACCACCCTATGTGGGTGCTGGGAACCTAACCTTGATCCTCTGTGAGAGCTCTTAACCACTGAGCTATCTGTCCAGCCCTTTGATGGGATATTGTTCACTCTGTACTTATTATGGTCCAGGACTGCCTTTTGCCTTCTGGAAACGGTCAGGGGCAGTGGCAAAGATGCCAGAGCCCTTGGAGTCCCCATCTGTGGTCCTCATCAGCACCTCAACTCTGCTGTTCGCTTCGTCCACCTTAAAGGCCATGCTTCCTACTGTTTGGAGTTTTGTGTGTGGTCTTTTTTTTTTTTTTTAAGATTTATTTATTTATTTTATGTATATGAGCACACTGTTGCTGTCTTCAGACACACCAGAAAAGGCATCAGATCTCATAATGGATGGTTGTGAGCCACCATGTGGTTGCTGGGATTTGAACTCAGGACCTCTGGAAGACCAGTCAGTGCTCTTAACCGCTGAGCCATCATCTCTCCATCCCCTTATTCTTTCCTGTTTCCCCCTTATTCCCCACCAGATCTCAGAGCAGCCTCCATTTCCTCATGGAAGTTTTCCCTCAATCATACTGTGCTTTGGTTTCTCCTTGTCTCTATGTCCACCCCTCTCGGTGTGTTCTGTTAGGGACTTCCTGTCTACTTAAGTGTCACGCAATTGCTGATTTTCCTACCCATGACAGTTAGGTCTCTGTCTGCACTGGTCATTATTTTGCTATTAGTAAACACAGGGTAGGCACTTACTGCTCTCACAGAGGACGCCATCCCTGGGCCAGAATCCTGGCTGTTTCTTCTTATAAATGGAGTAAATTGAGCACTAGGATTCATCTCCCTTGACTGTGGACACAATGTTACCAACTTCCCCAGGGTCATGCCATCCTGGTTTCCCAATCATGATAGACTGTGCCAGTGGTCTGTGAGCCAAAGTAGACCTTTCTTTCTTTTTTTTATATTAAAAAGAAAATGTTTTAAGTTGGGATTACACTTTTAGAGGTTTTGACTCCATGATGGCAGAGCAAAGGCCTGACAGCAGGAACAGCTGAGACCTCACATCTCAAACTGTAAACAGGAGTCAGAGGACACACTGGGAAGAGCTGAGTCTTCTGAAACTTCAAACCCTGCCCACAGTGACACACCTCATCCAACAAGACCACACCTCCTCATCCTTCCCAGACAGTTCCACCCTCTGGGACTGTCTTAGTCAGGGTTTCTAGTCCTGCACAAACATCATGACCAAGAAGCAAGTTGGGGAGAAAGGGTTTATTCAGCTTACACTTCCACGTTGTAGTTCATCACTAAAGGAAGTCAGGACTAGAACTCAAGCAGGTCAGGAAGCAGGAGCTGATGCAGAGGCCATGGAGGGATGTTTCTTACTGGCTTGCTTCCCCTGGCTTGCTCAGCCTCTCTCTTATAGAACCCAAGAGCACCAGCCCAAAGGTGGTACCACCCACAAGGGGCCCTCTCCACTTGATCACTAATTGAGAAAATTCCCCACAGCTGGATCTCATGGAGGCACTTCCCCAACTGAAGCTACTTTCTCTGTGATAACTGCAGCCTGTGTCAAGTTGACACACAAAACTAGCCAGTACTAAATATATGAGCTAACATGGGCCATTCTCATCCAAACCACCACAGATCTTCATTCTGTAGGTTGCCAGAGTGAAGATTATCTGCTTTCCAGGCAGAACCTTTGAATGTAATTCCAAGTGTTAGTTCTTTTGCTTGTTTGAAGTCTTATCTTGATACCTGTGCCAATATCCCGGTATTTGTCTTATGTCTTATTTTAGCTCCAATATGGCTTTGCTATGGTTTCCTTGGCAACATGAAGTATTTTGTGCTCTCTTATGAAATTTGGGGTGTTTCCTCGGAGTTATTCTTGGTATTAAAATCACCATGATTACATTGGGGCCTAAACCTCCTTTTTATGTCTAGTAGTGTTTTGTTTTTATAGAAGCAGGTGCTGTTCTAACTCTTACTGTAGAAATTTACAACTCTGGATACTTTCTTCAAGTAGCCCTGAATACAGTTTGCTTCTTTCAGTCTTGTAAATTTGATGGTTTAATATATTAGCAATATTTCTTTCTGAATCCTCATTGGCATATTTCTTTTTCTAGAGGATTTATTCACATTGTTAATGATGGTGTTTATTAATCTCGTAATCTCCTTGGTATAGGGTTCTCTTTTTGTAATCCTGGTCTAGTGGTCATGAATTCTCAACTTCCTCTTGCCCTAGAAGACATTCACCTCTTCTTCCATGATGAAGTGCGACCTTGCTGGGCACAATAATCTTGATTGATTATCATTTTCTCTCAGGACCTGAAATACATCATCCCAAGCCCTCCTGGCATTTAGAGTTCCTTCTGAGAAACCTGCTGTTGATTTAAAACATTTCCTTTAAATGTGACTTGATACTTCTCCCTTGGTGATGATGTACTTCTGCGACAAAGTTTTGTATAGATAAACCCAGTCAATATTTTATCTTCTGGCCTAGCATCTATAATAAATCCTAGTTCCCCTTTATGACTTTTGGTTAATTATTTACAACCTCTTGGAATGTGCTCTGAGTAGGAGAAAGTCTGATTAACATCTAAGACATTAACTTGTGACACTTGGGAGACTGGGAGTCTGTTTGAGGTCCTAATTGCTTCTTGGATGTACTGGGGATTGCTTCCCCAAGATTTGGGACATTTTCTGCAATTATTTTACTAAAGAGCTTTTCTATGCCCCTAACTGATAGTTATTCTCCTTCAGGTATGCCGATGATCTAAAGATTTCATTTTGTAAGGGCATCTCAAAGCTCCTGCATTTTCTTCTCAGGCTTTCTGACTTCTCTTTTGTTCTTTCTGACACCAACAATTCAAAATATGTTTCCAAGCTCTGTTACTGTCAGAAGCCATAACGGGACAAGCTAATTACTAGCAGGTAATCATCCTGAAATGGCCTGCTTCGGATTATTATATAATCTGTGACAGGTGAGCCCTCCTTAAGCAAGGCGTGTGGGACTCATTTTAGGAAGGATTCCTGCTAAAAATATGCTTTTTATATTATTATTAAACATGTATAATAATCAATAAGTAATATCACACCCCTTTGGAGCAGATCTCTGCAGATCCATGAAGTTGTACTGTCTTATAGTGATGCTATGTAGACAAATAGATGACTTAAGTTTTAATGATGATCCTATAAGAATTCCTAAAATTATATCTGCGATTATTAATTTCTTTTATAGTGGGACTGCTATTAGGTCCTTTTCTGATAGACAGAACTGCAATGAGAACTCTGCCAGTCTCCCAAGTGTCACAAGTTAATGTCTTAGATGTTAACCAGACTTTCTTCTATTCAAAGCACATTCCAAGAGGTTGTAAAACAATTAACCAAAAGTCATAAAAAGGTAACTAGGATTTATTATAGATGCTAGGACAAAAGATAAAATATTGAATGGGTTTATCTATACAAAACTTCACTAATAACTTAAAGTTACAGTTTTAAACCTTAAGTGAACCTATAGAAGCTGAGCTAGGTGATGGCTGTTTAGCTGGATAATTACTCCTAATGGATATGCATGTAAACATTCTCTGTTGTAAACTTCTATTTTAATTTATGATTTGATCTTTGTTTGGACTTGTAATGAACTTTATAACATGTGATCATGTATTCTGGAAGATGTTTAAGGGCTGAGGACAAAGAGAAGAGGCAGAACAGCAGAACTTATGTGAGAGGAACAGAGGTGAGAAGAACTGAGCTGAGAGGGGAACTGAACTGAGGAGAAGTTTTTAGTCAGAAGAGAACAAGATGAGAAGGAGAATGCAGAGTGGAATAACTTAGAAACTATAGGTAACATTAAAAAAAAAAGACTAAGAGAACAATGTGCAAAATACAGAGGAAAAGAGGAAAAAAGAGGACTCTGCAGAGAGCAGACGGAGCAGGCAGGCTTCTCCTTACCACGGGGCAGAACAGGTCCCACGGTAAGGACAAGGCAGGCTTAGTCTTATTAAAAGAAACAAAGCTTTTTCCTTACAAACATGGTTTTAATTCATTTAGCATTAAAGGGGTGGAAGCTTTTTCTTTCTCTATGCAATAAAAATTAGAGCTCATTTTTTTTTTATCCAGAATGAGTGAGTTATTTCTGCACCAGTGATTGGTCTTTTGCTCCATATGCATATGTAAATATGGATATATGTGTAAGTCTGTAACTGTGAGAATATATATGCATGTGTGTGTGTAAGTATGTAATTGTGGGAATGCATGCAAGCTGGGCCTAACTGAATTCGTATGGAAATGTATAGATGAGAACTCTGCATGTTTGAAGCTGTGTATGAACTTATGTGAGATTATGCATATTTGCTTATGTAAAAATTTTTCTTTCTGCGAGTGTTATTCTCTTCTCCTGGTTCGATAGAAGTTTATTGCTCCAAACTTCCCTCTAGTTTGACAAACAAGAGACATCTGCACAATAGGAAAAAGGCTCTAGCAATTAACCCTTTACTTTATTTCCTATTATTTTAGGATGAAGGCTAAGTACCTGAGACTGCAGCCTCTGGCTTCAGAGGAACACAGAAGGCAGGTCAGCTACAATAGCATAGTAACCTAGACTTAGATAAGTAAACTTTTTGTTATACAACAACCCTAAATATCTCGTAAGAGAGTCTTACCCCAGAGTTTTGTAAGACCAAGTCTTACCACCCCACCCCCACTGATGCTTCCCCCCCTGCTGCCTCAAGAAGACCCCCTCCCCCCCACCCCCCACTGGCTCCCTGCTCCCTTCTGCTCCATCTAACTTGTTACTAAAGCTGTCAGCTAAGTTTTCTATTTGACTCTTAGAGCTTCTTACATCCTTGATTATTTCTGTCCGGTTTTCTTTCAAATGCTTTGTTGAATGCCCAATCATGTGAGCATGATGTGTGTGTGTGTGTGTGTGTGTGTGTGTGTGTGTTTTCATTTTCTTATGTTTCTATGGTGAAGATTGTTCCTTTGTTGCCATGGGCTTTTTCTATGATATTGCTTGATGGCCTCCTTAGTACCCTCTTAATAATTTATCCTGGGAAGTATCAGTCCTGGATTCAACCTCACAGCACAATCTCTCAGTCTCTAAGGCTAATCATCTACCAAGTGCCATACCTCCCTACCACATGCCCCACCTCCCAATCCCCCCACCCCCGACCCCGACTAGGCAGAGCTAAAATTAGAAAGTGGTGAGCTGCCTGCTAACCTGCACCCAGCTGAACCTTCCTTTCCTAAGTTGCATTTTATCACTGCAACTGCAGAGTAAAGAAGACAGAGATTCACTTTTTTCTTTACGTAGATGGCTTATCGTCTTTCTGTGTCCTAGAAATGTCCTCAAGCATGACGGCAGCCACAGCTTCACCCAGGACACGCCTTTGTGTGTGTCTGGCTCACACTGCTGTTCCATGAGCTCCACATTCTTGTACTCTTAAGCTTCACATCAGTTACTTTGTTTAAAACTTTCTCTACCTCCTGCATCTTGGTTTGGGTCCAAAGCAGCAAGCTAAGCTGTTCTCCACGCACTCTCTCCGAGTAGTATAGAAATAATTCCTACCTTTTCTTCCTTTCCCATTTGACCCCACACTACATTGTCTTGCCCAGATGGTGAAAATACCTCTTAGCTGGCCTCTGTGTCTCTTCTGCCTTCTTCCAGCATGGACAGCCCTTGTTGCTAGATGTGTGGTCCTTGTAAACTGTGCGAGCACTGTCAGTTTCCTGTTCAAAAGCTGTCATATTCCACTGATTTAAGAACGACTTTCCAAAGACTTACTTGTATGTGTGTTTTGCCTGCATGTGACTCCCGCGTGTGCCTGTTGTCTCGGGACTCAGAAGAAAGTGTCAGATCTCCTGGAACTAGAGTTCTGAATGGCTTCAGACCACATATGAGTATTGGTAACCAAACCTAGGTTCTCTTCAGAAGCAACAAGTGCTCCCAACTGCTGAGCTGTATCTCCAGCCCCAATTTAATAATAAATACAATAGCTCTTGGCGTATTATTCCAGGTCTTCCCCATCTCCCCCCCCCACCCGTTCTTTCCTCCCTCCTTTCCTTCCTCCCTCCTCCCCCTCTCTCTTCTCCCCTCCTTTTCTTTCCTGTGTGAGGAGATCAAAGACAAATTATGGGACTCACTTTCCTCATTCAGCCATGTGGGTTCTAGGAACTGAATTCAGGCTCTTAGACTCCATAGGAGCAATCTTGCTGATCCACAACATTTGTATTTGAAGCTGAACTATACCCTAAAAATTGGTTATAGATTATATTCATATGAATACACCATTGCATTGTATTTAGTGTGTGTGGGTTGCATTGTGGTCTTTGGTCCGCTTGGACTTGAGTTTTGTGCAGGGTGATAAATATGAATCTATTTTCATTCTTCTACATATAGGCATCCAGTTAGACCAGCACTGTTCGTTAAAGATGTTCTGCCTTTTCCATTATATGGTTTTGGCTTCTTTCAGAGAAATAAGCTTTAATTTGCACTTTCACTAAAGTGGATAAGTTCTGGGACCAATCACAGTTTGGTGTACATGCCATGAATAACCCTGAAGGGTTCAGTCCTGAGAGCTCGTCAGATGTCTGTCTTTACTTTGTAGAAGGGATGGGGCCAGTCTCACACTTGGCCGAAAGAACCTCGACCAGGGTAGACCTTGGGCCCTTGGAGTTTGTCTCTAACACCTGATAAAGCCAGAGCTACCTTGGTTCTGAGCACAGGTTGAAAATTCCCAGTCCTAGAAGTTGAAGCCCGGTGCACTGATCCTGGTGGTGTTTCAATTACAGGTACCACTCATTAACGTAGAGTTCCAACTGGAGTGTTTTAGATGAGAAGTATTCTACACACACTGACCAGGTGTCCTTGTACTTCCATGGTAGTTAAAAATGGTAGGCATACAGTGGGGACAGGGAGACATGACAGACACTTCTTATACTCCCTTCCTAATTCCCTCAGTTCTGATCTATACTCCATCATGTAGATGAAATCCGTGAGGTGGGAACTTGCACCACACATGAGGTGCTGAGGATGAGAAGAAACTCTGGGATCATCCTGTGGCTATGTGAATGAAGGACCCCCCTCCCCCCGCCGCCCCCACCTCACCCTACCCCCCAGGTTTGCTGTCTGGAATAAGGGAAGCATGCTATAGGGTAAGGACGGCACACAGCAGAGCCCCCTGTGGTCTTTAGTGGCACTGCAGTTCACTCCTCCAGTTATGGCCCCTAGAGGGCGTCGGTCATCACGTTAGAGTTTTTGTTTTGTCCTGTTTTAAAGGGATGAGGGGACTCGGAGGACACTGTGGCACTAGAGCAGTAGACATTATGGATACTGGAGGAGGTGGTGGACGTTTTCATAGGTGAAAAATTACACCAGCCTGGCAAGCTGCAGGCGGCTCACCGTGCACTAGGTGAGGTTTGCTCCTAGGATACCATGTGCCCAGCAACAGACATTTTATCAGCCTGGGTGCCAGTTAGGAGTAACTCATTTCCAGAACTCTTAAAAATAAAAGATTTATTTACATATTTTATATATGTGAATACACAGTTGTTCTCTTCAGATGGTTGTGAGCCACCATGTGGTTGCTGGGAATTGAACTCAGGATCTCTGGAAGAGCGGTTACTACTCTTAACCACTGAGCCATCTCTCCAGCCCCTCCAGAACTTTTAACAATGATATTCAACGTTTAAAAAAAAAATAAATGAAGGTTGGGAAGCTCCATTTTGGAAAGATATTTCCCCTGACTACTCACGTTGTCAAAAACCCAGCAGTAAAATGTCCGAGAGTTGAAGTAATTCACCCTCAAAACGGAAAATTCTGAAGGTTTTCTATCTTGGAACTTTAATGAAGTGTTGAATGATTTGGAGGAAGTTAAAAGTAGTTATTGGAATTGCTATGATAAAGTCTCCCTCCCTCCCTCTCTCCCTCTCTCCCTCCCTCCCTCCCTCCTTCTCTTACTTCTCACTGTTTATAAATATTGTCAAAAGAAAACTTCCCCAACCAACAGAAACTGTGAACAGCCATTGAAGGCAGGTAATAAGAATTTGAATATATGCTTTTTCAGTTGAATACAACGAAGATGGAATCTTTGATGGTGTCGTGTTTCTGAGTTCTGCATACTGAGAACAAAATTTCTCTCTCCTCACAGGGAAATGACACAAAAATGGTCGTTTTGAATGCGTGCTTGCTAAAAAGTCATTTTAAGAATTACTAAAAATAGGAGCTGGAGTGTTACCGTGGTGGTTAAGAGATCTTGGTGCTCTTGAAGGGGACCCTGGTTCAAGTTCCTGCACTTAACAATACTAGGGAGCTCACGGCCATTTGCAATTCAATTCTGGGGTATCCAATGGCCTCTCCTGACCTCCTTAGGAGCACCAGGCTTGTGCGAGGTACACATACACAGAGGCAGGCAAAACACTCATGCACAAAAATAATGAAATAAAATTTAAGAATTAATTTCTGACATTAGTGAGGAGATGAGAGATTGTTGACTATTATCTCATTCCATTTAAAAACAAATAAACCATCAACAAGGAATTTCCAGAATTTGCAACGCTATTCACAATACTAGACCCCTTTCCTTTATCCATATGACTGCCTCATGCTGCTGGGAGCAGACCACGTTATTCCTCTCTAGAGAGCTTGAAATTCTCGCAGCCACTAGGTGGCAGTGTGTACTTAGTTCAGACGAGTTTGGCAGTCCGAGCTCCCACCCCCCACCCAACGTGAGAACATGGCATGGTTTAAAACTTTACTCTTGCATTCTAAAATTATCTTGAACTCTGTGCAACGCCCACAAACCTTAAAATTTATTTGTGAAATCATTCAGTAAGTTTAGCTAAGTGAAGAGATATGGTAACTGTTGGCATGTTAAAAACACCGAAATAAGTTACAACCGTTAAAAAAAATAAGTCTAATTGAATGTGAAACAGTGGTTACAGTTCTCTTTCATTTCTCTCTCTCTCTTTCCCTACCCCTCCCCTTTCTCTTTTTCTCTCCCTCCTTCCCTCCCTCCCTCTGTCTCTCTCTCTAAATAATTTTGTAAAACAATCAATTCAAAATTATTTAATCTTTTCTAGTTGTATATTCCTTTTTCTCTTTAAAAATTTCCTTTTTATTTCTTCCACAAAATCATATACCAAGGTAAGACATTTTGTGTTTAAAAGGCCAGGCTTTCTATACTGTACTTCTATGAAGGAACAGAAAATGGACACACGGACGTGAATGTTTTAAATTTCTTGTGATCTTAAGATGCTCTGTTTTGCCCCTGTGAGACAGTCTCTGACATCCTGAACTCATTGTACCTTTCAGAAATGGTCATAGAGAAAAGTGCAATGAATTGGAAATGCATCATAGGATACATTAGGGAGTTTTCTCTTTTGGGGAGCTCTGGTCCTTCTCTCTTCTAGGCCCTGTCCACAGTGAAATTCTGAATAAGGGGGAAAAATTGTCTTTCTTTTGAATAACAGAAGCACCAAGCACCATAGTGAAAATGCCGAGAGAATCCAGTATAAGGAATGCTTATTAATTTTAACATGATGCGGGTAGAAACATTTTAGGAAAAAATTACATATTTTTATGTAAAAAAGACTCAATATTTAGAGATCGGTTTCTTTAGATGGGGGTGGGGTGGCTTTGGCAATGCCTGGAGACTGTTTAGGTCCTGACAGCTGGGGGCTGGGAGCTGGCATCTGGTAGGCAGGGGACAGGGATCTGCTAGACTGCTCTGCTCCTAAACCAACACAGCTGAGCTACAGGAGCCTGCAGAGTGCGAGCCTCCACAGGAGCCTGCAGAGTGCCAGCCTCCACAGGAGCCTGCAGAGTGCCAGCCTCCACAGGAGCCTGCAGAGTGCCAGCCTCCACAGGAGCCTGCAGAGTGCGAGCCTCCACAAATGTTTGTGGAAAGAAAGGAGAATGAAAGGCAGGAAAGGAGTTACTGCTTCTGGAGAGATGGGAAGAGGCTATGACTCTTGAGATCCTATTTGCCTAAGGCTAGGAATAATTCCACAGTAGAGTGCTTGCATGAGTGAGGCCCTGGGTTCAATCCCCAGCCCACCAACAGGCTGGGAGGCAGGCAGGCAGGCAGGCAGGCAGACACAAAGAAAATCCTTGGAAACCTTCAGTGTTCGTTCCATCGTCTCACAAAAAAAAAGAGAGAGAGAGAAAGATATAAAGAAAAAAGGGAAAGAAAGAAAGAAAAGAGAAGAAAAGAGAAAAGGAAAGAAACCCTAGGACTAAAGCTAAAAATTTATAAATTTTTGTAATATACTCTTTTTTTTATTAGTTTGAAAAATAAGCCGGGCAGTGGTGGCACATGCCTGTAATCTCAGCACTCTGGGAGGCAGAGGCAGGTGGATTTCTCAGTTTGAGGCCAGCCTGGTCTACAGAGTGAGTTCTAGGACAGCCAGGGCTATACAGAGAAACCCTGTCTTGAAATCAACAAATCCAAAAAACCAAAAAAAAGAAAAAAAAAAAAAGAAAAAAAATAATTTAAAAAAGAAAAGAAAAAATGAAAAAGTGTCTTACTACTTAAACAATATGCATAGAGACTAATAAACAGAACCTGTTTTGTATAACCCCTCTTTGCCTAGATAATGTTAGCTAAATAGCATTTTATCTTATCTTTTCAAATATTGCATGATGGCCTCATTTATTTAATTTATATAATATTAATAATGGAAACATAAAGCATTAATATAGACTCCAAAATTGCCTGCTCAAGAGTTGCAGTGGTGGTGTTTTGTTTTTTGTGTTATGAGGTCAGGCATTACTGTGCGGCCCTGGGTGGCCTGGAACTCACCATGCAGTTTTGGCTGGACTCAAACCTGTGCATTCCTGGAATCAAGGTGTGAACCACCACACTCAGCTAAGACAATCCTTCCTAGTATTTAAAACCGATTAACCTAGCATTTGAGAGGCAGAGGCAGAAGGATTGCAAGTTTGAGACCAACCTGAGCTACATAGAATCTTCTGTATAAAAACACGTCCAGCGGTAGAGCACTTGCCAAACACAGATAAGGCCTTGGGGTCTAACCTCCAGCACTGAAGAGGAAAGGAAGGAAGGAAAGAAAGAAAGAAAGAAAGAAAGAAAGAAAGAAAGAAAGAAAGAAAGAAAGAAAGAAAGAAAGAAAGGAAGGAAGGAAGGAAGGAAGGAAGGAAGGAAGGAAGGAAGGAAGGAAGGAAGGAAGGAAGGAAGAAAGAAAGAAAGAAAAAGAAAGAAAGAAAGAAAGAAAGAAAATTAAACCAAAAAATGCTCCCCCCAAGATCCTAGTTTTCTAGTAGGTGTATATATAGACATATTACATCTGCATTCTCAGTCATGAAAGATCTTCATTGGGCTACATAGTTTTCTAGACTATAGAACCAACTTTTAGAGAGTTTTGACAACTGTCAAGTTAGAGGGAACCCAGGCATGCACAAGACTGACTGCGAGTGTTGAGGCTCCCGCTGCTTGCAGTGAATTCTCTCCTGCCCACTGTTGCCCCTCTTTCAGAATTGAGAACCTGTGCCGACCCACACAGCTGGTGTTACGTGGTGTCACCTTCCACTCAGCGTGGTCCTGAGGTCTTGCTGCAGTGTCTGTCGTTAGTGTCCTGTCATGCGGTATTTGACTCTGTCTGTGCCACGATTGGTTTGTCCAAACTGTTGACACTGGGGCTGTTTCTAGCACTGGGATAGTCTGGGCAAAGCCTTGATGTGCACTCATGCAGAGGTCTTAGTAGAGAATGTGTTTTCCTTTATTTTGGATAAATATATAGAACTGGGATTGTTGGGTTGGATGGTAAGCATATACTGCCAGTCTAGACCCTGGGTCAGTAAGAGACCCTGTCTCACGAGAACGACATGGAGAGAGATAGAGGAGACCCCGTGTGCAAACTGCATAATCACCCACACTCACACCTATCATACCCTCAAATAAAGAAATAAAGAAACAAAAGTTCCTTTTAAAGCGACAACCATTTTTCCTTTTCCTGACACTCTCCCTCTTTCCCTGAGTAACTCCACTAAAAGAGGTTTTAAAATATTGAAATTTATTATTATTGTGTGTGGACACACCAGCTACAGGTGTCGAGCTGAGAGAACCGCTTTGTGGAGTCTATTCTGTCCCTTCACCTTTTATGGGTTTTGAGGGTTCAACTCCGGCTTCCTGGTTATGCAGCAATCACCCACAGAGTCATTTCCCTGGTCCCAAAAGAAAGTCTTTGTTTCTCTGTGTAGCCCTGGTAGTCCTGGAACTCATTCTGTAGACCAGGCTGGCCTAGAACTCAGAGATCTGCCTGCCTCTGCCTCCTGAGTAAGGGGACTAAAGGTGTGTGTCACCACTACCTGGCCTGGCCTAAAAGAAATTTTTATTAAGGATAATTAAGCGTATACTGTCTGCCTCTGAGGGCTCACAACAAATTTATGGGGTGAGCCCTCAGAGGCAGACACATAAAGAATATGTGGGTTTGGCAGGAAAATGAATAGTGTTGTGGATATAAAGAAATGTCATTTAAAGTATATGTTCCAAAACTGGAGGATAATATAGTCTGTTTTCTTGTAATCTTATTTTCTTTCATTTTCGAAAAGATTTATTTATTATATATAAGTACACTGCAGCTGTCTTCAGACACAACAGAAGAGTGCATCGGATCTCATTACAGATGGTTGTGAGCCACCATGTGGTTGCTGGGATTTGAACTCAGGACCTCTGGAAGAGCAGTTAGTGCTCTTAACCACTGAGTCATCTCTCCAGCATGTAATCTTATTTTCAAGGTATATATCACACATTTCCGTTCTAACCATATCCTGTGTATTAGGTGGAAAGCTAATCATGGTTTTAGCATTTGACATCTAAAATCTTAGAGGTAAACTTCGTTTGCTCCGTGAACTCTGAGCCTCTCTCCGAAGCGGTCAGAATCGTGTCCCAGGTCTCAGCCTTGCAGAGATCCGCATTCCACTCCCCTGCCCTGGGAGCTCTGCCCGGAGGCTGGAGATAGCCATCCCACCCTAGAGAGGTTAGCAGGGCCAAGTGAGGAGGGGTCACGGCAAAGAATAGCCCAGGCATCGCCCACGTCAGCCAGAGAAAGAGAACAACTCACGGGTAAGAAGAGTCAAGTGATATTGATCCGTGGCTCCCCAGGGTTGAATTCAGAACATGTTCTGCTGTCTCCTGGGTGCCAAGATTTGACAGAAAGGGCAAAGGGTAACTGGAACAATGTGGGGTGGGCGGGCAAAATCGCCATTCATCGTTCATGTGGGAATGGAGAGCTCAGACTGAGGAGACCTTGACAAGGCTCACTGCCAGCAGCCGACTCCTGTTATTGGAAACCTAATGCCTGCTATCTTCAGCCTTGGGACTGGACAAGGCAGGAGGATACACTGTTATCAGTGTGTGGAGAACACTTTTGTCGGTGACGAGGAGGAAATCAGAGAGTGGAAAGAGAAGGCTCTAAAAGAAAGCACAAAATCAAAAGGCAGGGGGAAAACGACTTCAAAAAATATACCACAAACAAAAGGAATAGGAGAGAAAGTAGCCTTTGGGTTAGTCGGGAATTTAGTGAATTTTCATCAAGGCAATGTGAAGATTAATGGAAAAACAAAAAGACGCTTTGAGAAGCTAAGTAAGTTATAACGAGAAATTGTATGCAATCTAGATATATATTATTCATTAGGAGTTAGTCACAGATTATGGCATATTCACACAATAGAATATCATTAAAGGAATGAATTATATAAATACTGACATACATATCTATAATTCATTTAGAGCCAAATAAATCGATAGGATACTTTAAGGCTATAATTTTAGTTTTTAAATTATATGTTAGTAAGTATATGAGAAACTATCTAGAAAATGAAGCATCAAGTATCATGGGGGCAAGAGAGAAAAAGATGTACAGAGTTTATACATCTACACTGCAGTTTTGTGTTACTCAAAACATCTACAAGATTCATATGGTTTCTGTTACACGTTAGGAAAAACCACATGCTGTTGACACATTAGTCAAGCCCAAGTTTGGAAATAAGTTACATTGCAAAGAGGAAACATCAAAAACAATAAAGCAAACAAAGGAGCAAACCAAGCCGGGTGGTGGTGGCGCACGCTTTTAATCCCAGGACTTGGGAGACAGAGACAGGCAGATTTCTGAGTTCGAGGCCAGCCTGGTCTACAGAGTGAGTTCCAGGACAGCCAGGGTTATACAGAGAAACCCTGTCTGGAAAAAAAAAAAAAAAAAGCAAACCGTAATTGGCAATAAAACTTGAGAGTAAAGTAATCTGTGCACAGGTCATAAACTTGGTCTCTGAGCAGATGACCCCAAAGTAAACTTTTCAATCATTTAAAGAATGTTAGCAGCTGAGGATTTAGCTCAGGTGGTAGGCGGGGCTGGGGATTTAGCTCAGGTGGTAGGCGGGGCTGGGGATTTAGCTCAGGTGGTAGGCGGGGCTGGGGATTTAGCTCAGGTGGTAGGCGGGGCTGGGGATTTAGCTCAGGTGGTAGGCGGGGCTGGGAATTTAGCTCAGGTGGTAGGCGGGGCTAGGAATTTAGCTCAGGTGGTAGGCGGGGCTAGGAATTTAGCTCAGGTGGTAGGCGGGGCTGGGAATTTAGCTCAGGTGGTAGGCGGGGCTCGGGATACAAGTCAGGTGGTAGGCGGGGCTGGAGATTTAGCTCAGATGGTAGGCGGGGCTGGAGATATTGCTCAGGTGGTAGGCAGGGCTGGGGATTTAGCTCAGGTGGTAGGCGGGGCTGGGGCTACAGCTCAGGTGGTAGGCGGGGCTGGGGCTACAGCTCAGGTGGTAGGCGGGGCTCGAGATATAGCTCAGGTGGTAGGGTGCATGCTCAGCATTCAGGAAGGCCTGGGTTTGAATCCTGGCATAATATAAAGCAGGGTGCTAGTGCACACTTATCATACCAGGTGAGTGGTAGAGGCAGGAGATTCAGAAATTCAAGGTCATCCTTGGCTACATATGGAATTCAAGGCTAGTATGGGATACATAAAAACCGAGTCTCGAAAAAAAGATGTTCACGGTGTTAAAATAGCATAAGCAATACATTCTTTAAAAGATTGGTAATTGTGGTTATAAATGTGTGGCTAGACATATATTTTATTAGGTGTAAAACAGATTAACAACCCACCATAACATAATTTTCCAGTTGATATAGTTAGTTCTTTTTAATGGTGACTTTCTATAAATAACTTGAATTAATCCCTTCAGCTCTTTGTTATATATTGTAAATCACACACACAATTCTAATTGCTTCTAATTGAAGACAGTCATCCCTGTAAGAACAGCTTAAAGCATTAAGAGGAAGGGGCTTGGGGCTAGAGAACAGGCTAAGTAGTTAAGCACACTGGCTGCTCTTCCAGAGGACCAGGGTTTGATTCCCAGCACCCATTAGTTTATAGCTTATTGTAACTCCAGTCCCAGGATACCTGATCTTCTGACTTCAGAGGGCAACAGGCACACACAGATACATGCAGACTCATACACATGAAATAAATAAATATTCTTAAAAGAAGGAAGAGTACAGGAAATTTGTAAATACACAGAAAAACATTATTTAAAATCATATCTTTAGAAAATAATGAGCTGTAGAAGCTAAGGTAACCACATAGGCAGTCCTTCTAGATGGAGTAATTTGTTGTAGCTTTAAAAAGAAAAAACAAATCTAGTATATCATCTAGTCTAATTTGAAGTTTTCTTTGTGAATAACACAATAATAATTTTCCCTAGGCGTCTGGATGTTTTCTCACATGATTTAGGAGCACCTCCCATGCAAAATCAGACTGAGAATCTGATTACAACCATACACAAAAGAAGTGTAGTACTCTGTTGCGTTCAAAATATCGCTGAAACTGTGTTCCAATCAATGTGCTCATTGCCCTCTAGTCAGATAGGGTTCTGTTTAATAGATTTCATCAACAATCCATTCGCACAGAGCCAGGGCCTTTCCCTAAATTAACATGAGCATAAATTGAATTGCCTACGATGGAAAAAATGTACACCGGGTTTTAAATAAATCCATGGAAATGTCTGAAGGCCCATAGTATCTATTTCAGGTTGAAGAAAAGTGAATCTTCTGAGACATTTCTCCCCATAGAGCTATAACAAAATTAGAGGCCTGGTAGAGAACTAAAATACCCGGAAGCGGAAGTCAGTGCTTGAGGCAGTGTGACAAAGAAACCGGAAATGGTCCCCTCTGTGCCATCTGCACTAAACTGAGGTATTAGAAAACCTCAGCTATGGAAATACTTGATAGAGAAGAGATACTGTCTAGAAAGAATGCAAGCTAACTTACTCTCACAAGAGGCTACAAGATGGAGGCCATGGGAAATTTTACTTTCAAGGTATCAGAACACACTCAAGACTTTTTGGTCATGTGCTCAAGAGGCCCCAGATTCCCTCCACATCCTTCTCTCTGCTTCCACAGCCTCAGCATGGCCCGGAGCTTCCCAGAATGTCTCTCAGTGTACCATCTGCTAAGTTCCTAGCACTTCTTTTAGCCAGCTTACAGCCTTCCCAGCATGCCCAGCGCCGATCTCACAGCTTAGCATTCACAGAAGCCTGTGAGCCCCTCCCTATGAGAAATAGAGCCCAGACTACTCATTCACGCTTGGGAGATGCAGACCTCTGGGTCAGGAAGGTTACTTGCTCTGCAGTAACTGAACTTATCTAAGGTTGTGTTTCCATCAGGTCCCTTCATGCTTGGGGAAAACTACCTATTTCTTTACTGCGTCCCAACTGCATTTCAACATCCTGAAAAGCCAGTAGCTCCAAAGGCAAACCTCCGGGAAGCAAGCCAAGTTTCCTGAGTCAGCTGGCTCAGGTTAGGGGAAACAGGATCGAGGCATCCCCTCTTCCTTTGCATGAGCCTCCAGATATTACTCATAGCTAAATATTTTGTTTCCCCACAACTCAGGTGGGAGGGAAGCCTGTGGAATAGCATACGTGCAGTAGAGACAAGTCAGCCAACACTTTTGTCCTGACACTTCCAGTTAGACAAAGATTTGACCCAACTTTATTGTTAATATACATAATAAATTTGAGTTATAAAGTAGCGTTCTTTATAAAATAGTTCTACATACATGTTTACGGTATGTTTATTAGCCACCTTGACCCTGGCATCACTCCTATTGGTGAGTGCGTTGCAACTGACTATTTTGTCCATTTTGTAAAGGACAGACTGGCCTGTGTGAGAGACTTGATGGAGCGTCACATCCAGGAAACAGAAGTCCGAGGACTCAAGCCCAGGGTTCTGGACTTAACAACATACGCTGGGAACTTTGTTCTAAAAAGTCATAGCCTTTGGTCTTTATATTTTGCTAAAAATAGCACACAATACACACACAACACACACATAACACACATGCACACATGCATGCGTGCACACAGTTGATGCAGCCAAAGGGAATTTTCCTAGTTGGAGGCTGGCTGGGTTGAGAATGATTGAGGATCACCTACCATCATAATGTCAAATCACTCCTGCACCTTCCACATCTCTGGCGCAGCCCCACTGGCCACTCTGTACACAGCCACACTCAAAGATCTGCTAGGGTGTTCTTGGCCCGACTCTGCAGCCCAGGATAAGAAAGGACAAGAGCTAGTACTGTCCTGACATATTACTCAGGACAGGTTGGTGGTGGAGGTGTAAAATACACCAGGAGGTCTCCTGTCTCCATGGAGGTCAGGACGTGCATCCGCAGGGGTCCAGCCAGAGTTCTTCGCTGTTGAGTATTTGTGCTCACATCTAATGATGTTACATGATCTTCCTGAAATGGTAGGATAACGGTGGGATCACTCTGAAATTTAGATTAAAGATACTTTTTCCAGAGCCTGAGAATATACAACAGTGCCTAGGCGTTCCCTGCCGGACGGGTTTTAAAGATGTTAACAATAATGAAGGGGGGAGTGAAATACCCAGTTTTCCCTGATTTTTCGTGTTGCCCATATTTCATAGATTAAGAGGGTTCGCTGGGAAAGAGTTTGATGAGAGATTAAAGTCTTCCAAAGCAAGCCTGGAAATTTTTCCTGAAGGAAGAAGACAGTAGAAGCCCCAAATACCTTTTGAATGCCAACTATAACTTCATCAAACACTAAATATGGATCCAATTAAATATAGATTTTTTTTCAGGGTAAGGAAAGTAACTCAAATCAGTATCATCTCTATTCCACCACCTAATTTTCCTTTGATAAATGTGGCTAGTACAGGCAGTATTTTTTTAATGGTCACTTAGTGAAAACATCACATAGTCCTTACTGAAGAACTCAAAAGAGATGAGTAGGCACATAGTAAACTCCCATGAGTGAACTCACACAAACTCCCAGGAATGATAGTTGTTCTTGTCTCCCTACCAGGTAAAGGGACTTAGGGACTTGGTAGATACTTAGGAAAATGAACCCTCTTTGATGAAGCCTGAGACCAACTGTGATGCCACCTAAAATCCCTACAGTTGGGAATCAGACGCCCCATTTTGTACTGGCTGGTTTTGTGCATCAATTTGACACAAGCTGGAGTTATTACAGAAAAAGGAGCCTCCCTTGAGGAAATGGCCCCATAAGATCCAGCTGTAAGGCATTTTCTCAATTAGTGATCAATGGGGAAGGGACCAGCATATTGTGGGTGGGGCCACCCCTGGGCTGTGGTCCTGGGTTCTATAAGAAAACAAGCTGAGCAGGCCAGGGGAAGCAAGCCAGTGAGCAGCACCCCTCCATGGCCTCTGCATCAGCTCCTGCCCTGTGTGAGGTCCAGTCCTGACTTCCTTTGGTGATGAACAACAGCATGGAAGTGTAAGCTGAATAAACCCTTTCCTCCCCAACTTGCTTCTTGGTCATTTTTGTTTTGTGCAGGAATACAAACCCTGACTAAGACACATTTCTTTCTAACCAAAGTCTCCTACTGTTTAATGAAATCCATGGACCGCTCTGCTTTCTCTCTGGTCTGTCCGTAAACTTCCCCGCCCCCATCTCTGTTTCCCAACATGAAATCCTTGCCGATGCTCTGAATTTGTAGATCTGTTTTCTTTCATGTACACCTGCCTGGCAAATTCCCAAATAAGCCCAGCCACTCACCTTCATCTAGGCCTTTAGACCTGCCACAGACAGACTCAGCTCAGCAGAGTTATTTAGTTATTAAGATGATGTTTTTATTAACTATAAGATGTATACAAATTCTTTTTGGTTATATTCATTCCCTGCTCTTCATGCTAACTCCTCCCACAGGAACCCCCAACTCTCACTCCACCCAACTTCATGCCCTCATTGGGCTTTTAATCCACGGAGTCCAATTTCTGCTGCCCGTGCACTCCTTGGTGTGGCACCATCCACTGGAGCATGGTCGACCCACCAAGGGCTACACCCATAAAGAAAACTGACCCTCTATCTTCCAGAAGTCATCAACTTGTCCATAGCTCCCCAGTTAGAGGTCGAGGCTGTTGAGCCTCTTCCCCCCCCCCAGCTCCATTCACCACCACCTCCCCTACACACACACACACACACACACTGTCTCTGCACACACCTTCTGTAGTGGCTGTTTTTGTGTGTCAACTTGACACAGGCTGGAATTATCATAGAGAAAGGAGCTTCAGTTGAAGAAATACCTCTATGAGATCCAGCTGTAAGGCATTTTCTCAATTAGTGATCAAGGTGGGAGGGCCCATTGTGGGTGGTACCATCCCTGGGTTGGTAGTCTTGGGTTCTATAAGGAAGCAAGCTAAGGAAGCCAGGGGAAACAAGCCAGTAAGAAACATCCCTCCATGGCCTCTGCAACAGCTCCTGCTTCCTTCCCTGTGTATCAGTCCTGACATCCTTTGGTGATGAACAGCAATGCAGAAGTGTAAGCTGAGTAAAATCCCTTTCCTCCCCAACTTGCTTATTGGTCGTGATGTTCGTACAGAAATAGAAACCTGACTAAGACAAATTGGTACCAGCATAGAGGGGTATTCCTGTAATAACCTGACCATGTTCTGGGGAGGATTGTGGAAGGACTTTGGAACTTTGGGCTAGATGATCCATTTGTTGTTAAGAGCTCTGTGGGATGTTGTATAGGAACTTGGAAGATAATGTTGAGAACAGTGCAGAAAATGGAGTCCTGGCTTGTGAAATTTCAGAGGGAAGATTAAAGACTTTTATCAGGGCCATTGATATTTTGATTGGGAAGATTCTGTGCGTTTTGGTTAACTGGGACTGAAGAATCAGCTGTGGTTAACAAGATACCAGTACTACTGAAGTGAAAACTTTGCATTACTGGGACTATTGATGCTGGTTAGCTGGGGCTAAGAAATTAGCAGTGATTAAGAAGAGACCAAGTGGGGCAGTGGTGGTGCACGCCTGTAATCCCAGCACTCTGGGAGGCAGAGGCAGGCGGATTTCTGAGTTCAAGTCCAGCCTGATCTACAGAGTGAGTTCCAGGACAGCCAGGGCTACACAGAGAAACCCTGTCTCGAAAAAACCAAATCCAAACAAACAAACAAAAAAAGGAAGAGACCAGCATCATTGAGACGAAATCTTCTGGAAAGTGTGCAGCGGGACTTGGTAATGTGTAAGAGAGTCACCCAGGTGGTACTGGTTTTGAGATATGAAGGGGTCCTGAAGAACAGCTGAGGCTCGGCACTGTGAGAGGCCATGGAAGGCCACTGGTGAAGGTTACCATTCATGGCTCAGGACTGAGGGAGTCGTGCAAAGGAGCTGAGGCTTGGCACATGAAGAGAGCCTGAGAGGCTATTGGTGAAGCCTCGTTGCAGTGTTTTGGAGATGCCAGTACCATGAGATGATCACCAAGAACAGCAGCAGCAGCAGCAGCAGCAGAAGCAGTGGAGCACAGGCAGCTGGAGCCTAGAAGACAAGGTGTGTGCTAGGCTGGAAAAGTGACCCAAGCCCGTGGAGGAAGCTAGAAGATGGTGAGTTTGATTTTGCTTTTCTTTGTGACTGTGCCCTGATATTTTTCCTTCTTTGAAGTAAGAAAGCATTTTAGTGGATCCCACAGTTAAGAGACTTTGAATTGTAAAAAGACTTGGATTTTAAAAGAGATGGATATTTTAAAAGGATTGAAATTTTAGTATTTAAGAACTTGCAAAGACTGTGGGACTTATAAAGTTATTTAGATCTTGGTGATGAATAAGAAAGTAAGGATTGAGGCTTAATAGTGATGTGTTTGTGTGTTAGGTTGACAAGGGGTCAATTATACTGCCTGGTTTTGTGTGTCAACTTGACAACAGGCTGGAGTTATAACAGAGAAAGGAGCTTCAGTTGAGGAAATGCCTCCATGAGATCCAGTTGTGGGGCATTTTCTCAATTAGTGATCAAGGGGGAGGGCCCCTTGTGGGTGGTATCATCCCTGGTTTGGTATTTTTGGTTTCTATAAGAGAGCAGGCTGAGCAAGCCAGGGGAAGCAAGTCAGGAAGAAACATCCCTCCATTGTCTTTGCATCAGCTCCTGCTTCCTGACCTGCTTGAGTTCTAGTCCTGACATCCTTTGGTGATGAACAGCAATGTGAGTGTGGAAACTGAGTAAAAGCTACTTTCCCCAGCTTGCTTCTTGGTCATGATGGTTATGCAGGAATAGAAACCCTAAGACCCCTTCCTTGCTGGAATATTGACTAAGGTTTGAACTTGAGCAGGTAACACAGCTGCTGTGAATTTAGGTCTGAACCAACCTCTGGCTCTTAAGTCTTCTTGTCTCCTGTTCTCTGATGGACCCAAGCCCTGTGGGGCCAGTGATAGAGATGTCCCACTTGTGGGATTTATTCTCTACCCGTTGGCCAGTTGTGAGTTTGTGTCAACCACCATGGTAAAGAGCAGAGACTCCTCAGAGACACTGCTCTGGTGGATGAGGTCTCTGAAAGCCGTCCTAATCCGGGAGTATGGAGAGAGGGGTTTCGAGTGCAGTTTGACACTATGTCTTTTTTTTCTGCTCCGTAACTTTTTATCACCATGATTTTAGTGCTGCCTACCACCCAACCCTAGCAGGGGGAGGAGTCTCAACATAGCCTCTCAATTCCTGCTCTGTTCTCTTAGGCAACTCTATAGTCTATTCTGTACTGTGAGCTTTTTGATTTCTTCAACACCCAAGGGTGCATCCTACTTCACGGTAAAATTAGACAAAGAAAACCTTCTGGTACTTAAATACTTGTAAGTATTGAGGTTCCCTCATCTCCCTGGTTCAGAGGGAAACATGTTCTTGCTCTGTCCTGTTTCTGTTCTCAGACTCTTCTTTCCAAGGGCCACAGACAGCTCCTGACTTATAAACATTGATACTGCCTGTAATAGTTAGTCTTGTCAACTTGATTGGATCTAGAATCAATATAGAGACTGGTCTCTGGGAAGGCATATCCTGGGGGTGGGGGGTGTTGGCTGAGAGAGAAGACCTTCCCCCAGGGTGGAGGCACTTTCCTGTGGTGGCTATAAAAAGGTCTTAGAGAATTCTAAAGCGCTGCTGATACTCTGCTTTCTCTCCTGTGCTTCTGGCTGATAGATGTCTCTACGCTGTTTCCACTGCTACTGCTGTCATGCTCCGCCCACTTGGAGGCCCTATGAAGATGGGCTTCCCCAGGCTTCCAACATGGGCAAGGATCAGCCCTTGAGGAACCTTCCAGACCTCTGGTGACAGATTGTGACCTCGGAGGCACCAGGCTTCTGAACTAAACAGCTTTCCAGGTCTCAGCCTCTGTAAGCCAATTAATAAATCTGTGTGTGTATATATATATATATATATATATATATATATATGTGTGTGTGTGTGTGTGTGTGTGTGTGTGTGTGTATTCTGTTGGTTCTGCTCCTCTGGAAAACCCTAATACTCTGCTCTTTCAGTGCTGAGCAGTAGCCACCTCCCACATCTTTTGAAAATATACAACCTTGACTCTGCCTCCCCCCTGGTTTGTCTCCTTTATACTTTCCTACATTTCTTAAAGGGATGTGCATCATATTTCCTGTCTCCACTGCTTCAGCTTCTGTTCCTCAGCCTGATGCAGTGTGCGCTCGGGCCCCTCATATGGCTGCCCTTCTTGCAGGAACAGGCACAGGTGTCTAAAAATGTGGGAAAAACTCCTGCCAGCGGCAGGTTCTGGCCATGGTAGGACATCTTCATGGTAGCCTTGCGTCTGCTTTAAGGGCATCCAATGCACCGGGTCAGCCGTTTCCTCAAAGTCAAGTGATTATGAACTTCGATCACTTTTACAGAATCCATCCAAAGCAACCCCTAGATGAGGATTGGATTGACAGATGGGATTGTTAAACTGGGGACTGTCAGCTAAACCAAGCAGATGTGTAGGGGAAAAAAAATCACATAGTTTCTATGCCTTTCAAGTAAAAGCCATATTAAAAATAGAGCTACAGGTCAAGTCTTTGTGGGCTAGAGCCTCGCTCTGTTCTCCATGTGAACTGTGGATGGGTGAGACAGGACTCTGGTATAGGCCATTTCTCAGTTCTGCCTGCCTCTGCCTCCTGAGTGCAGGGATTAAAGGCAATGTACCACAGACAGGCGAGTGTTTTTATTATCCCACTATCTACTGGCTATCTGGTAAAATAAAGAAGCCTGAGGCTATCCAGACCATTTGAGAATCCAAACAATGGTAATACTAACATCTAAGCGTGAACATCATTGGGACCTCTTGACATTTAAGACATTACTTTTTGCCAATATCTATATTTTTTTAAAAAAAGACAATCAGTTTCTTATTAAATATCATGATGTTTAAATCCAAATAAAACCTGAGAATTAACCTTTCATTTCTCAGGTAAAATGACAGATATTTATTAATTAGTACCAGTAACTTCACTGTTAAGAAACAAGAAGGAAAGGGAATATGGTAAAAACAACTTTAAGTGTGACACCAAATAATTGATTTTATTATTTTTACCCTAAGTTTATACAAATGAAAAAAGGAGCATCCAATACAGATACCCGAAGATGCTCTTCAAGCACTGCTCAGGTACAAATATGTGATAATGTTTTTCCCAGCCCACAGGGAAAAGCCATTTTTATTTCTTACCTCACTGATGATGGTGTATATATAATTTGCTTTACAATTCTCAAGGAAATAATCCTGAAGACGAAAAGGTTTTGATTTCATTCTTTCACTGCGTTGCCAAAGAGAAAAAAAGAGAACATGTTCTTCTTTCCCCAAAGTCAGCTGGGTTTCTCCAGCCCTGCTGGCCATGAATAAACGCCTTGTTCGTTATTACTGTTGGTCACTCTTACTCATTCCTGTGATTCGAGGATTATGCTTTGATTGTTCTTGAGAGATAAAAACACTTTCTTGCTGATGAATAAACACCACCGCTTTTAAAAATATTTGTAGGAGGCGTGCCCTTTAAAGCCATTTGAGATGCCAGAGCCTTAGGAAACTGGTTTTCAGAAAACCGCTCCTTCCCCCACCTCTGCTTTTCTTTCCTGCTAAGCAGTCTGACTGAAAGGCTTTTCAGATTGAACTTGTTTAAGCAACACCAGTGTTTTAGGGTAATGAATAACTTTTTAGAGTACACAATCGCACACAATTCAACATGCTGGTATTCCTATGTCTGTGCTCCACCAAGGCAGGGATTCTGTGGTAAGATCTCTTTCTCTGAGAAAGCTGGGGCGATCAAAACCCCGATTAACCTCTGATATTCACGTGGGAGCTCTTGATCGTGAGGACCCGCACTAGTAACAAAGCGCTAATGGCAGCCGTATGCTCAAGGCATTGTGGGTACGGGTGACCCAGATGTGAACTTGGGGGTGGGTGACTTAACTGCTATTTGTTTCAGGTTCGGTGTGGAGATTACTGATGAAGAGTTTCAGTTGCCACTTGACAGATCCCCCTTGATGAAGATGGAAATGTCAGAAACACCCAGCTCATGCCCACGTTTGATTGCGCATATTTTCCTGCCTTTGTACATTTTTTGTTCTTGCTTTTGATACAGAGAATGTGGCCCTGAAAGCCATTCACGACTTCCCTTCCCTGCTCTGTGTCTCACATTTTAATATTTTATGCGACAAAAGATTTTTCAAGAATAGCACAGTTATTTATTTATTTGTTTGTTTGTTTGTTTGTTTATTAAGTAGAGTCTTTTCAGGTTGAGCCAGAGAAGAGCATTTTTAAGATATTCCATGTCTCAACTGCAAAAATAGAGACTTGAAAGGGATTGATGAATGTAAAGAGAAACATAAGGTATCTGCCATGTTGGGAAGAAAACCACTGAGAGTGCAGGTGCGTTCTCCCCACATGTACTAAGTCTACAGTCTGTTACTTGCTGTCTTGTATCAAGAACACAAGGCAGGCACGCCAGGCTTAGCATTGATCCGAGTTGCACCTCTGAATTCAGCAGCAGTAGCAGAAGTGATGCACTTCATTTACCGGACGCTTACTGTGACCACCCCCCCCCACACACACACACATCATGCTAAGAGCTGTGTGTACATTGTACAATTCAGCAGGTGAGCCCAGTTCCCGAGGCTCTGTTAAAACAGTCCCTTTCCTCTGCCAGGCTGAATGATTGTCTAGCGGGGTGTTGTGGCAAAGGCTCCTTCCTGAGCTGTGTTTCAGGCAGCCTGGAAGGCAAGAGTTACGACTCAGGTTCACTTACTAACCGTGGGGCCTCAATCCCATCACTAACGTGTCCTTGCTTGGGTTTTCTCCTCCACAAAATGAGAGTGTATGCCAGAAGATCCCCAAGGTCCTGTCTAAGTCTAACCTTCTCCTGGAAGCTGTTCAGATTCTTAGAGTGCAGGAAATTTGAAGAGGTCACTCATATACCTATTTAATGTTCTCCTAGAAGCAACTATTTTCCTGGTAAACAACATCACCATCCCATAAAATGAAATAATAAATACATTTTAGGACCATCAGACTAAAAATCAATATTTTAACTGAGTATTTTCTATGTTCTTAAACTCATGGTAGGGCCAGCAAGATGGCTCAGAGAGTAAAGTGATTGCCGTGTAAGCCTTACAACGTGGGTTCAATCCCCAGAACCCACGTAAAAGGAGGGGAGTGACACCATGGGGGTCTCCCCTGAACTCCACGCATGCACTGCCAAACAAGGCACACACTGCCACAGTAATAATAGCAGTAGATATAACAATAATAATTTTAAAACTTAAGAAGTTCATGGCATGGTTTGTGACATGTTCACCTCCAAGGAAGCGATATGAATGGTTTATCAGATTTCATGACTTAGCTCACTGATTTCATAGAACTTGCCCCATGAGAATGTCCCAGCAAGGGCAGCTTTTCCTTCTGAAGCCCCAGTGTGGAACTGAGGAGCAGCCCAGAACTCTTTGGAAGATGGACTTGCCCAACCTTTATCAGAACATCCTCAGACTGAGAGGAAATTGGCCTCTTGACAGTTAGCTAAAGACTTGGCTTCTTTTTAAAACAATGCATCCGTCTTTTGTGGGAAGAAGTTGCATTCCTCTCCTGGTGATACTGTAACGATAAAGACTCGGCATCCTCCAAGCCATCAGGGAAACACAAATTAAAACTAGGTTGAGGCTCCACCTCGCCCCAGTCAAAATGATGATATAATCAAGAGAACAAACACATGATCACAAATACTGGTGAGCCTGGGGAACAGAGAAAGCCTTACCTGCTGCTGGTGGGATGTGACCTGTGTGATCCTGGCAGTCAGTATATACAGACTCCTCAACAATAAAAAAAAGATATGAAAATCAAAATAAAAACTACCCAACGAACCAGCTGCATCATTCATGGGCATATGAATGCCCTGAGGCTTTTGAATCAATATATTACAGAAACCTTCACATATAGGGTTGCTATTGCACAATTCACAGTAGCTAAGAAATTGAAGTGTCCTAGATGTTCATCAATAGATGGATAGTGAATGTGATATATATATATCATATATATAGAGAGATGATATATATACAGAATCTAGATTTACACCAAGAGAAGTGTAGAGTGGAGACTGTGAGGCAAGGAAGGAAAGGATCTAAAGAGAAGACAGTATTGAGATTCTCCCCTCATATATGGAATCTGTATACACACACACACACACACACACGTATACATGCATGAAGCAGGACTTGCACGGTAGAAAAGGCGAGTAAGATAAGGGGTGTCATAAAAACACAAGGAGATAGGCATGTGCAGCCTGTTCCCTCCGTTCTGGAACACAGAGGTGTGAAATCAAGGATTAGTCAGGGTTGTGCTCCCCCGGAGACTGCGGGCAGATACTCCTCTTGCCCTTTCTGAGCGTGGTGCAGACAGGTAAGCCTGGTGGGCCTTCCCTGGCAGCTGGACCACTCCAGTCCCCCGATTTAGTTTGAGTAACAAATCATGTAAAAGCAGTTCTGAATCACTTTGACCCAGTGTTTTCTGAATGGTGGTAAGTCAGTTATCTGCTAAAGCAGAGTCCCCATCAATTCAGATTACACAGGAATTCGGAGTTACTCTCTTTTATCAAATAGATATGTATCTTTGAGCTCCAACCGCTGAAACCAGAACAGAACATGTCTGCAGTGAAAATCATTTTTGCATTACCATTGTGCATATCTCATAGGAATGGCAAATGGGAGAAAAAAGTTGTTTTAGCTCATGAATTCTGAGGGTCTCAGTCCGACACAGTGGAGACGGCACAGCTGAGTCCATGGTGGGGGAGAGGCTTATGGCGGAGCCTCCTCATGTCACAGCGAACACAGAATGCCAAGTCACCACCGGGAGCTGATGGCCTGACCATAACCTTCAAAGGTTTGCTTTCAGGGACCCACTTCCACCACGAGGCCCTGCCTCCTGAAGGCTCCAGCCCATCCATCCACAGACCACAGAGCCGCCAGCTGAGAACAAGCACGGTGTGTGTGTGTGTGTGTGTGTGTGTGGCTTTCATTGTCATTCCTGGCTTTAGACCAGCTGTTGGTTCTCAACCTTCCTAATGCTGTGACCCATTAATACAGTTCATGTTGTGGCGACTCCCAACCATAAAATTATTTTCATTGCTACTTCATAACTATAATTTTGCTACTGTTACAATGTCAATATCTGTGTTTTCTGATGGTCTCAGGTGACCCCTGTGAAAAGGCCATTTGACCCCTAAATTAGTCAGGACCCGCAGGTGCTTTACACTTGTATTTTAGTAATGACAGCCTAAGTCTGATCTCTGAGGTAGCAGGGGCAGGCATTGTTACCCACACTTTGCAGATTTACACACATATACAGAGAGCTTCCTAATTCCTGGCTGGATAGAAAACATGGTGGGAACTCGTATATAAAGCTATTATTTTTATAATACATTGTGTTTTTAAGGGTAGTAAAAATTACAATTAATAGTTGTTGAAGTGTGATGGTGATCAAGTTTTATTCCCACCAGAAGATACACACATAAAGTTAAGGTTCCTGTGCCTTAATTAATTCATTCATCTCATGATGTATTAATTATGCAATCATTTGACAGAAACCAGAAACCTCTATGCCGCTTGCCTGGGGTTGAGAAGTGACCTCGACGGAACTTTTGTACAAATGCCTTCACAAGATCTAACCCCGGAAAGAGAAGTGGCTCAGATATTGGGAACAAGTCATATGTTTTTCTGCCAGTTTGTTTTTAAATTAGGGAGGTGGCACATGGCTGTCGCCAACTCTAAGAATCAGGGATGTGGAAATGAAGGGGGAGAGAAAAACTCCTGCTTTTACCCATTCACCCCAAGTCTGAAACAGGATACACCCCACAAAAAGGTGTAGTTTCACAATGTGCTGTTGCTTGTCCTTTATAGCTGCGTGCTGACCAACCTGTGCTCTTCTCATATTTACTAAAGATGGGATATATATATATAGTGTGTGTGTGTGTGTGTATAAAATGTCCAAAAGAAAAATTATTTGCAAAGGCTTAAGAGCAAGTGACTTAGTATACCTCCTTGGTTCACCATCTCTGAAACTGCCCCTTTCAGAGATTCTTATAAGAAAAAACAATGTTTGTTTCACATGACAGTTCCATTGTGTGTTAAGCATGGCTTATTAAAGACTTTACGACAATTATCTACGTGTACTCTATATGCACACTCTAGAAGAATACCTATAAAATTATATTATCTGTTTTTCATTTAGGTTTGTCTGGGACAAGAATGAAATGGCATTTTATTAAAATATCTATGTGATAGAAAAAGAATAATTAACTCAGAGTGGTTAGTGTGTCTCTCTGTGTGTGTATGTTGTGTGTGTGTGTCTATGTAGTATATTCAGAGCAAGTAATTTGAAATGTGAATGTGGATGTGTTTATCCCACAGGCATAAGTGCATAAATCATAAAACCGTTTCTTCCAGTGGGAGCCACTTGCAGAGGGGAATCAACTTTGAGCAAAGTAGCTTTGCCTCCTAGAGGAGTCCAATCACTTAGTAAATCAAAATTCCCCATTGGCATCTGAATCATATCAAATGGCAACCCATATTCTCTCAGTTTCATAAGGAATTTGGGGGAGATTTATCGACAAATGGTCTAATTCTGAACATGTTATCAGAGAGCAGGAGGGCAGTATTGGCAAATACAATGACAGAAGAATCTATTGTGAGACAATTAAAACATCTTCCCTGGGACCCACCGAGCTAACCTTTGTGTGGTCTCTTTCTCTGATGGAAATGGCTCCTGGAGGCAGTTGACGGCATTGATTTTGAAACAACACCAAATGTGTGTGGGAACTTGCAAATAAAACAAAAAAAAAGCCCCCACAAATAAAAAAAAAAAAAGATTTAAGGGTAAGGTTGTTTTTTTTTTTTTTTTTTTTTGCCCATGTTTTCCCCCAATGTGATAGGTTGGGAGAATGAGTAGGGCTCCCCCGGGGGAATTGCAGGGGGGGGGGGACAATCTGGAGGAAAAGGTGACGTTAGAGGATACTGGTAAAAGTTAGTTGTGGTCAATCCTGAGATGAACAATGGCCCAGTGTTGTTGTGGGCCGCCTCCAGGACTTAGATATTCTTCCCATGTCAGTATAATCACTACTGGGAGGCAGGTCGATTAAGGATTATCATATCATTAATAGTATCCATGACTTTTGTTCAAAGGCTACTGGTGCAATGTCGCCTTGTGGGTGAATCGCAGTAATCCTCTGAACCGCAGCTGTAGAGAGGGAGGCTCCCAGAGCCGTCTGCACTGACTTCCCTGTCCTCGCGGATCAGCTCTGAAAAACAGACAGAAACAACAGTCAACTCAAAGCCAGAAAAGGGGAAAAAAAGAAACATCCATTCTACATTTCCACATTCATCCTCCGACTTCAACCCCTGCCAATGTCCCCATTCATCTCTTTTCTAACATACAGATCAGATCGCCACTAGGATGGTGGCCAGATTAAAGGCGAACAATGCACTTTTAAATGTAAAGTTTGCATCTAATTTTTTTCCCTTTGCATGAGAAAAAGCACATTGATTCTATCTATGTGTCCATCTAACGCCCAGCCTGTCAACTGTCAGGTCCGTCTTATTTTCTTTGGCAACGTGGACCATGCTTGTATCTTCCAACTGTCTAGAGTTTCTCTGTTTATTTGCTGAAGACCCTGAACTTTGAAATTTGGACTTGAGTAGCAATGATATCCATATTTAATTACCACTAGGTTTTGGCTCCGTTGATATCCCTGGTGGTGACAAACTTCTATTTCCAGGGGTTCTGAGCACTGGGGGCGGGGGCGGGGGGGGGAGTGGAGTTGGGGGGAGACTGAAAGGTATAGAAGTAGTTTGAAACCCCAGTAAACTCACCCATATCCTGGGGGTTTGGTTGGAGAAAATAATCAGGTAAATTCAATTTTGAAAATGTCAGGAAAGGATTGGTGCATTTTAAAGATATTTAATTCTATAAGGGTCAAATAAAGACTATTCCTCAAAAAGAAGGAGGAGGAGGAGGAGGAGGAGGAGGAGGAGGAGGAGGAGGAGGAGGAGGAGGAGAAGGGGGAGGAAAACACTAAAGCAAACTAAAAAACTAATCATAGCAGTTCACTTTGTCTCCATACTTTAATAATCACAGTCTTATTGGAATGATGTTTTGCTTTGATTCGCCTGTAGGCTTACAGGTAAATCATTTTAGAGATCTAGTCTTTTAAGAAAAATTTATTTTATTGTTTCATTTAAAATCATGGTAACTTTATTTTTCTAAAATAATTCTGGCTTCTGACCACACTTATCTGTCCTGTTGCCTGTTGTTTGCTAAAGCTTTTGGGCCGGATGTACAGCTCAGTTGGTAGAAGGTTGAGCTAGCATGCACGGTTCAATCTTCAGTGCCATGTACATGCAGGCACGGTGCTGTAAACTCTGATCTCAGAACTCAGGATTTTGACTTAGGAAGACCAAAATTCAAGGACATCAGCTGCTCCACAGTATGTTTGAGGACAGTGTGGATTATAGGAGATACTTTACTTTTTTAAAAAACAAAACAAAAAAAAACACATGACTACTTCTTCTATATTCAATGTCTGAAATTCATTCTGGCTTCTGAGAGAGCTGGGGAAACCTCTTTGTACCCTTTCAATGATAAAACCCTTTCCTGTCCTGAGCATTTCTCAATAGCACGCATGTACTGGCTAGTTTCGTGTGTCAACTTGACACAGTCTGGAGTTATCACAGAGAAAGGAGTTTCAGTTGGGGAAGTGCCTCCATGAGATCCAGTTGTGGGGCATTTTCTCAATTAGTGATCAAGTGGGGAGGGCCCCTTGTGAGTGGTACCACCTTTGGGCTGGTGCTCTTGGGTTCTATAAGAGAGCAGGCTGAGCAAGTCAGGGGAAGCAAGCCAGTAAGAAACATCCCTCCATGGCCTCTGCATCAGCTCCTGCTTCTTGACCTGCTTGAGTTCCAGTCCTGACTTCCTTTAGTGATGAACTGCAACGTGGAAGTGTAAGCTCAATAAACCCTTTCCTCCCCAACTTGCTTCTTGGTCATGATGTTTGTGCAGGAATAGAAACCCTGACTAAGACACACGCACCACAAACTACAACCCACAGCAGGCTGAGCAAGCCGTGGGGAGCAAGCTGGTAAGTAGCACCCCTCCATGGCCTTTGCATCAGCTCCTGCCTCCAGGTTCCTGTTCTGCTTGGGTTCCTGTTCTGACTTCCCTCAATGAAGGACTTGAACAGTAAGAAGAAATAAACTTCCCCACCCAACTTGCCTTTGGTCATGGTCTTTATTACAGCAATAGACAAACCAAGGTTTGAAGCAATCCTTTACTCCTTACCAAGTCACCAGTCTATCTGCAACAATAGGGAAACAGTTGGATGAAGATCTGAACTGGACTGTTTTATAGTGTGAGTCTCTCTGGTCTTTTTCCCCCCATCAAGTATTATACACAAGATAAAACAGCATTATCAGCATTATATGTAACAACATTCCTTGAGCCCGTGAGTATGAGATGAGCTTGGAACCTATGGAACCTTGGAATCTATGGCAATGCCATGGATTTCTTGATAATTATGAAAGTGACCTGGGTACAAGCTGAAAGTTTACATTTAAAACCATATACTCCACACAGAGAACATGCATTTGTTTAGGGCATTGTCATTTCACCGAGTGACCGCCAAACATCAATTCCCCTATGTCTTTTCTATTGTGAGTTTTTCTATTCATCAACTCTTTCAGCATCAAAATTTTGTTGGTAGGTCATGCAATATTGTTCTCTTTGTTCTTGTGGGTCAACATTGTTGAATTCTTTTAACTTACCTTGCAAGAGTTATGTTTTCAATCTTTCACATTTGCACACAACCCATGGGAGAACTTAACAGAGGAGAATTATTGATAGCTAGCTCAGTATCTAAAAGTGAGACTCCACTTTCTTCTCTTTCTTTCTCAAACTAACACCATTTGGCCAATCAGGGTTTCTTGGGAAAGGGTTTTAGGATGTTGGCTGTGTGCTTTGGCGTTAGCTGGAATTCTTTTTGGCACAAGGATTGCAATGATAGAACCTAGGGACCACTCACATGGACACTGACACTAATGCACATGCCGGGTCAGTAGACTCATGCTATGTGCTCAACAGAAATAGCCTGGGAAAGTCTGGAGAATATCAAGGCAGACTGAGAAGCTCTGAGATGTCATAGAGAGAAAAATATTATACTGGTTGATCATAACACGTAGGAAAGTGTTACTGAGGCCTCCACCAAGAGGCCTGAGGGATGGGACCAGTGTGTCCCGTCATACTTGTGACAGGATTTTGGGAGAAGGGTTGGAATTGTACAGAGTAGGTTGTCTAAATCTAAACTGCTGTCCTAGATGAGAGTGGTGGCCCAATAGTCTAGAATGATTCCTAATGTGCCCCCCAAATGAAGGTGTTTGATATAACTGGTGATAAAACGGTGTTTTTCTCCAAGTCACAGCACCACTTATTCACAAATTATGTGATACTGTCATGTATGGAATCTGTAAGAAAAATTTACACTAATTCTTAGACTGTGAGTATATCCTTAGCAATGAAACACTCACCTAGAATGCACAAGCCCAGGGTTCCATCCCCAGGACCACACAGACAGACATAGACACGGACAGACAGACAGACAGACAGACACACACACACACACACACACACACACACACACAATCTGTTTATGGCCAATATTTATAAGTATGGCCACACTGCTGATTTATTCAAATGAACATTTGCAAATAAAGATGTGTGGCCAAACGTGTGGCCAAAAGGGTATACTGCATAATGCACTGTGACACACTACAGCTTTATGACAGGATGCTTTTTTTTTTTTTAATTCTATCTTGTTTTCTATTCTTTTGGAGAGGAGGTTGAAAGGGTAGACAGCCTATATGAAGGAAGAGATGGGAAGATGAGTGGGATTGGGGTGCATGATGTGAAATTCACAAAGAATCAATAAAAAGTTAAAAAAAAATACTCACACAATTATCTCAAATAGGATTATCTGGTTTGCCTTTTGATTTCTCTCCTATCTTAAGCATGTTGTACAATGTACTCTCACATACATGTTGTTGCCAAAATCCAGCCTGACACCATTTCCCTCAGCCTCTCTTGTAAACCCCAGACATAGGCAACTGCTGGCTAGGTTCAGTCCCCATAATTTTGCCCATCTCAGAGTTTGCCTGTATGATGTTAGTCATAAAAATATATGCTATGCAAATTAATGTGAGAAATCTAACACAACACACACCTGGACCACAGCTTGTGGGGTGGGGGGAATCACAACGTCTTGTCCTCACTTTTTACTACATAACCTTCATTACAGCTGGTCCATTGTTTCTTATTGAGAGGTATTTAGAATTCAAAGACCTTTGGGGCTGGAGAGATGGCTCAGTGGTAAAGAGCATCTACTGCGTTTGAGGGGCCTTTTCTTTTTAAAAAAAAAAAAAAGGAAAAAAAAAGATTCTATTTATTTTGAGTGCTCTAGATGCATGTGCACCTACATGCCAGAAGAGGGCGCCAGATACCCCTAGAGATGGTTGTGAGCCACCATGTGGTTGCTGGGAATTGAACTCAGGACCTCTAGAAGAGCAGCCAGTGCTCTTAACCACTGAGCCACCTCTCCAGGCCTTTTGTTGGTCTTCTGAATTCAGTTCCCACTACCTACTTGGGCAGCTCACACCTACCTGTATCTCAAGATTAGACAGGAACACACACAAATAGACACACACAGACACACACAGACACACACACACACACAGTCACTCACACATGCATATATAAATTTTTAAAAAATTAAGTCTTAAAAACAGATTTGGGTTTTCAGAATGTTAAAATGAATGGCTTTCTTTTGGTTTTATAGCCATGTGTCCTGATTTCAAAACCTCTCTAGGTTGCTTAATTTGAGGTTAGGATCACTGAACTGAATGGTTACATAGTGAGTATTAAATAGAGAAGTTTAAATGGCCTCAAGCAGAAGGTCTCTGTCATCATCTTGTTCTGCAGAGTTCCCCTTAACATTAGGGTAAACTCAGGGTGTGTCTCTCAGCCAGGGAAGATATTTAAGAGTATCTGGATCAAGGGGGCCTGTTGAAAGTATTAGGGTCCAACAGCTGCTTTCAGCTTCAACAGGAAGCCCATTTAACTTCAACAGTGCCACATATTTTAGTCTTAACACAGTACTTTAAAAACTTTAAAAATCCAAAATACCTAGTACCTCAGGATCTTAAAAGAACATTCATCTACTTCTGTATCCAAATCATTTCCAATGATGACATACTGAAGTATGTTGGAGTTTTCTTTTTTTTAATATTTTTATTTTCTATATTCTTTGTTTACATTCCAAATGATTTCCCCTTTCCTGGATCCCCCTTCCCCATATGTCCCATTAACCTTCTTCTCTCCATCCATTCCCCAATCACCTCCCTCCTTTTTCTCTGTCCTTATAGTCCCCTCCAATGCTAGATCAATCCTTTCCAGGATCAGGGCCCTCTCCATACTTCTTCATGGGAGTCATTTGTTATGCGATTTGTGCCTTGGGTATTCAGGGCTTCTGGGCTAATTAATATCCACTTATCAGAGATTGCAATCCATGTGTATTCTTTTGTGATTGGGTTACCTCACTTAGGATGATATTTTCCAGATCAAACCATTTGCCTAAAAATTTTGTGAATTCATTGTTTCTAAGTGCTGAGTAGTATTCCATTGTGTAAAATGTTGGAGTTTTCATTTGGGGTTTGGAGAAGGGGGAGCAAAGACTCCATGTGTAGCCCAGGCTAGCCTTAGACTCAAGACCTCCTATATTGGTTTACTCCTAGGAAATTTTCTTTTCAGCAAATACAAAGAGAATGTCTTCACTCCACACATTGGTCACTTTTGCGCTGATATCACCAAATGCTTGAGAGCAACTTAAAAGAAGGAGAATTGCCAGGCGGTGGTGGCGCACGCCTGTAATCCCAGCACTCTGGGAGACAGAGGCAGGCAGGTTTTTGAGTTCGAGGCCAGCCTGGTCTACAGAGTGAGTTCCAGGACAGTCAGTGCTACACAGAGAAATCCTGTCTTGACAAAAACCAATTTAAAAAAAAAAAAAAAAAGCTTGTAACCCAAAATATCCAGGAAATCCAGGACACAATAAGAAGACAAAAACCTAAGGGTTATATATATAGAGATTTCCAACCTAAAGAGCCAGTAAATATCTTCAACAAAATTATAGAAGAAAACTTCCCTAACCTAAAGAGAAAGATGCCCACGAACATACAAGAAGCCTACAGAAATCCAAACAGACTGGACCAGACCAGAAAGTCCTTCCAGCACATAATAATCAAAACACCAAATGCACTAAACAAAGAAAGAATATTAAAAGCAGTAAGGAAAAAAAGGGCAAGTAACTTATAAAGGCAAACCTATCAGAATTACACCAGACTTCTCACCAGGGATGATGAAAGCTAGAAGATCCTGGGCAGACCTCATACAGACCCTAAGAGAACACAAATGCCAGTCCAGACTACTATACCCAGCAAAACTCTCAATCACCATAGACAGAGAAACCAAGATATTCCATGATAAAACCAAATTTACACAATATCTTCCTACAAATCCAGCCCTACAAAAGGTAATAGATGGAAAATACCAACACAAGGAAAGAAACTACATCCTAGAAAAAGCAAGAAAGTAATCTTCTTCCAACAAACCCAAAAGAAGATAACCTCACAAACATAAAAATAACATCAAAAATAACAGGAAGCTACAATTACTATTCCTTAATATTTCTTAACATCAATGGACTCAATTCCACAGTAAAAAGACATAGACTAACAGAAATACTTTTTCATGTAAATCTTCAATTTTATCAGAAAATGTTTGTAATTCCTCACTCAATTAATTCAGTAATGTTTTTTTATTTCTACCATTTTATCTGCATTATTTTTCATGATAATCTTCAATTTTAACATGTTTTTCCTACATATTTCTTCTAATTTATCAGAAATGTTTTCCATGCAAATCTCTGATTTTATCACAAAATGTTTTTAATTCCACCTTCAATTAATTTAGCTTAATTGAAGCTAATCTTATCTGTATAATTTTCCATGAAATAGTCAATTTTAACATGTTTTTCTATATATTTCTTGAATTTTATCAGAAATATTTTCCATGTGAATCTTCAATTTTACCTGAAAATGTTTATAATTCTACTTTCAATAACTTAGAATTATTTTTATGCCTACCATTTTATCTGTATAATTTCCATGATAATCTTCAATTTTAACATGTTTTCTCTATATTTCTTCAGTTTTATCAGAAATATTTTCCATGTAAATCTTCACCTTTATCAGAAAATGTTTATAATTCCACTTTCAATCAACTTATGAATACTTCTATGCCTACCATTATTATATCTATATAAAATGTTCCATGATAATCATTTTAAAACAAAAAACAAAGAACAAAAACCCTTTAACATTCATTTCCACACAGCAGCAAACTGTGCATATCAATTAAGATATTGGAAAGTCCAGCACATGCAAATCTGGCATGTTTAAACATGTATGTATAGAACAGACAGGGAACCGGGCAGTGGTGGTACATGCCTGTAATCCCAGCACTTGGGAGGCAGATGCAGGCAGATTTCTGAGTTCAAGGCCAGCCTGGTCTACAAAGTTTCAGCACAGCCAGGGCTACAGAGAAATCATGTCCTGAAAAAAAAATTTAAAAAGGACAGGAAAAAAAGACAAAATACACTAGGCTATTTGTCAGTTTTTAAAAGGGTTCTGGAACTGTACTTGAAGAGAACATTCCAGAAAACTACAAATCATTCTGAATGGGCTCACATTTAAGGATCCCCAAAATAAAGACAAGAATCATTACAACACACATTAGTTACTTGTTGTGTAAATGCAGCCGAGGACCTGGCATGAAACAATTTAAGGAAGTGTGGTGGTTTGAATAAAGATGGCCCCCACAGGCCCATAAGGAGTGGCACTATCAGAAGGTGTGGCCTTGCAGGAGGAAGTGTATCACTCTGGGGTGGGCTTGGAGGTCTCAGAAGCTGAAGCCAGGCCTCCTGGCTCAGTTTATCTCTCTACTGCCTGCAGATCCAGAACTCTGGGCCACCTCTCCAGCACTGTCTGCCTGCATGCCTGCATGCCTGCATGCCTGCATGCCTGCATGATGATAATGGACTGACCTCCGAACTGTAAGCCAGCCCCAGTGAAGTGTTTTCTTTTACAAGAGTTGCGGGCCTTGTGTCTCTTCATAACAATAGAAACCCTAAGACAAGAAGGAAAGGTTTATTATGTCTTATAACGTGGGGGGATCATCCCATCAAGGCATGACGTCAGGACCAGGAGGCAGAGTGGTCACATCTGCAGTTGGAAAGCAGAGGGGAAGGACTAAATGCTTCTGGTCAGCAGATCCCCTCCTCTTTCTCCATTTAGTACCCTAGATGAAATGATGACACTTCTAGTTAAGGTGAGCCTTTCCATCTCAGCCTAATCTAGAAAATACCCGTAGGCATGCTCAGGGCCTTGTCTGTGAGGCGAATCTAGATGCTGTCAAGTTGACAGTAAACACTAACCATTATAGAAGGGATAAACTAAACCCATTAAGAATTTCCTTGGCTACTATGATAACCATAGTGATGGATTACTAAGTAGTTACCAATTAGTAACGTATTTAATTTGTAATTTGTAACATATTCCATTCACGTTTACAAAGTTTTCACTTTTCAGAGTCACCACTCCTTAACAGAAACAATGGCCGTGGGCACATAACAAGTGCAGTCAGGAGGTGATCATGGAGAATTATTCAAGGAAACTTGGAAATGACCTGTGTGTCATTTCCGCACAGTCACAGACCACTTTCTGGTATACTACTAGAATAGTTAAAATTGAGAAAAAAACTCACAGAAAAGATATCCACCTTGTACATTTAACAAAATTTTGAGGGACATAGTAGACAAAAGTAAAAACTATACAATCCAAAGAACAACATGAAAGCTTTTAAAATGATGGGTATTTTGAATGAAAGAATTATGTATGGTTGCTTAGTACAGTTCCCAAATATGCTTGTTAGTTTTTAGGAAGATTGAAGAACTTCAGTGCCGAGATTTATTTCCCATTTCTTTGCAAAAATGCATTAATCATAGTCATTTTTAAGGGAACAGTGCTTATTTTAGCTCATAGTTCCAGATTTCAGCCTATTATTGCAGGGGAAGTCAAGATATCAGGAACTTGAAGAAGCTAGCCACATCCACAGTCACATGCACAGAGAGAATGAATGCATGCGACTATACACAGCTTGTGTGATGGTTTGAATAGCTATGGTCCCTATAAACTCATTTGTTTGAATGCTTGGCCTATGGGGAATGGCACTATTAGAAAATTTGGACTTCCCGGGCGGTGGTGGCACATGCCTATAATCCCAGCACTCTGGGAGGCAGAGGCAGGCAGATTTCTGAGTTCCAGGTCAGCCTTGTCTACAGAGTGAGTTCCAGGACAGCCAGGGCTACACAGAGAAACCCTGTCTTGACAAAACAACAAAAACAAACAAATAAAACAAACAAAAAAACAAAAAAAAAGAAAAAGAAAATTTGGACTTGTTCGAGTAGGTGTGGACTTGGAGGAAGTGTCACTGTGGGGGTGGACTTGTCAGTCTCCCATGGTCAGGCTCTGCCCAGAGTGACACACACACCCCTTCTTCTGCCTTTGGCTCAAGACGTAGAACTCTTGGCTCCTCCAGCACCATGTCTGCCTGGATGCTGCCATGCTTCCTGCTATGATGATAATGGACTGAACCTCTGAACTTATAAACCAGCCCCAATTAAGTGTTTTTTCTTTATTGGAGTTGCCTTGGTCATGGTGTCTCTTCAAAGCGATGAAACCCTAAGACAGCTTGATTTCTCTGCTCTAGTATAGTTCAGGACCCAAACCCAGGGACTGATGCCACCCACACCGGGACAGATCTGCCCACATTAGTTAACATGACCAAGACATTCCTCCCACTAGATTTGCCCACAGGCCAACTTAACTTAGATAATCCCTCAGTGAGACTCTCTTCCCAGGTAACTCTACATTGTGTCAACTTGATAATTAAAACTAATCATGGTATTAGCCAGCCATTGCCAAGCTGTCAATCAAACATATCACTTTAAGCCATAACTGTGTACCATTTGTTCCCAATGTCTTGGATTTATCTTATAATACAATATGCAGTTCAACTTTGAAAGTCTCCATGTAGCCGGGCGGTGGTGGCACACGCCTGTAATCCCAGCACTCTGGGAGGCAGAGGCAGGCGGATTTCTGAGTTCGAGGCCAGCCTGGTCTACAGAGTGAGTTCCAAGACAGCCAGGGCTATACAGAGAAACCCTGTCTCGGAAAAACCAAATCCAAAAAAAAAAAAGTCTCCATGTGTCCAAGTCCAAAGTCTTTTAAATGTGAGTTCCTATAAAATGAAAACAAGCAAATCAGATTCTTCCAACAGTCACAGAGTAAACCTTATTTCAACAGGAAGAACTAGAGCATATAACAAGCACACCAAAATAAACCCAAAACCCATCAGGAAATGCCAAATTCTGCCACTCCGTGTCCAGCATCTGGGGCTTGGATGTAATCAGCTGGGCTTCAAAGGCTTGGGAAGCTTTACCTGGTCCAGCTCTGCTACCTCATCACACATGGATTCTGGTATTAGGCCCCAGTCAACTCCACATCATGCCTATAGCTCTCCTTGGTAGATATCCCACAATCCTGTCATTTCTCTCCTGAAGTCTCCACTGAAACTTTGACTTTACAATGTCACACGGTGGTCTTTCGGACTTTCTTGGCAGGGACTCCAGCCCTGTCATATAGTGCTTGCCCTCAGTCTTGCTTCTGTGTCTTCGAAAACACTGCCATATTACATGGACACCACGTATAATACTGCCAAGTTTTGCCGTCAGCTCCATATAGAGCATGGCTCTGTTGGGATACACTGTAACAGCTACCATACACTGTATATGAATCAGTTCCAGGTTACAGTCCATCCCTGTCGGGAAGCAGTTACTCATATCCACAGTCAAGAGCAGAAAGAGACAAATGCTGGTGTCTAATTCCAGGTCTTTGAAGATATATTTTCTCTACATTTTGTACTACTATTTTTTGAGTTGCATGACTTTTAAAAGCAAGTTTGCTGTAATATCATGTGAACATCAGTATTTGCATCCCCATTGTCAACGTTTAAACTTTTTCATTTCCTTAAAAAAACTGTACTTAAAAAAAACTGTACTTGCGTAACTTTTTAATTATAATTTTAGTGTATCTAGTATCTCATTTGGTTTTAATTTTAATTTTTTAATGATTAAGGCATCTTTCATATGGTTATTATACATTCATATTTCATTTGAAAAGAAATGTCCATTCACATATTTTTTTGTAATGTGGTCATTGGTCCAGCATTTTCTATATATAATTACAGGATATGTGTGCTCTCTATTCTATAGAAAGAGCCTTAGATATTGATGAGCTCTTATTAATAGGTTTTGTCATGCTGTGCATTTAACGTTCAGTTAGAGGGTTTGTATGTAGAGTGCCAATGTGTATGTGTGTTGCTTTTAACCTCTGAGACTTCTCTGCAACAGACCCCCCAGTTGCAGGGTTTTAAGCAAGTTGTATAGTCTATGACTCAGTTCCTTTATCTACAACATTATTAAAATATAATTCTTTTTTATTTTTTATTTATTTACATTTCAAATGTTATTCCCTTTCCTGGATTCCCCTCTGCAAACCCCCATCCGATCCCCCCTTACCCTGCTTCTGTGAGGATGTTCTCCCACTCACCTACCCACTCCAGCCTCACCACCCTGACATTCCTCTACACCGGGGCATCAGGCCTTCACAGGACCAAGGGCCTCCCATCTCATTGATGCCAGATAAGGCCCCTTCAGCTCCTTCAGTTCTTCCCCTAACTCCTCCATTGGGGTCCCTGGGTTCAGTCCAATGACTGGCTGCAAGCATCCACCTCTCTATTGGTCAGGATCTGGCAGAGCCTCTTAGGAGACAGCTGTGTCGGGCTCCTGCGAGCAAGCACTTCTTGGCATCTTGGGTTTGGTGTCTGCATGTGGGATGGATTCCCAGGTGGCTCCGTCTCCGGATGGCCTTTCCTTCAGTCTCTGGTTCACTCTTTGTCCCTGTATTTCCTTTAGACATGAGCAATTCTGAGTTAAAATTTTGGAGATAAGTGGGTGGCCCCTGTCTCAATGGGAAGCCATGCCTAACGTCTGGATATGGTCTAAACAGGTTTTCCCTCCCCTTTGTGGGGTATCTCATCTAATGTCATCCCCGTGGGGTCCTGGGAGGCTCTTGCATTCCTGGCATCTGGGACTTCCTGGTTTTACCCCCAGTTTCCCATATCCCATTGCTACACACCTCTGTTCAATTTCCTGATCCTCTAAATTCTTAACTCAGACAAATTTTAACTCTAAGTCCTCTGTATCTGTTTGGAGACACCCCCCCCCAACATGATAATCAAAATCAAATTAGAGCTCGCATGAAAGTGTCAAGCTTTTTAGTAAGCGTGACCAGCTTGCTGGGGCAGACAACTTCATTGAGTATATAGGCAGATAGATACATTTGCTAGTCAAGTTTGCTCTAGTCTTCTGATGTAAGAAACCAGCCCCAAGGATGGAAGGGAAAGAACAAGTTAGACAGTGAGAAACAAAATGCAGAGAGGGCCAAAGAACTGGTGCAGCTGCCTAGGGAGAAGGCCAGTGATATGGCTAAGTAGGGCTGTTGCTACTTTGTTTCCAACCCAATTCCCAGTAAACGAAAACTCAACTCAATCAGTTAGCAAAACAAGCTACAAGACTAGATTGGGCAGATCTCCCACTACACTACTCTATTTCCATCTATTTTATTTCATATAACTTGCAGTTTCTCCAGGTCAGGAGCTTCTCCTGCGGCCTCTCTGTTCCTCTCCCTTAGCTCTTCCCCCTCCTGTTTTTCCCCTGTAGCTCCTCCCCTTCTCTCTCAGCTCCTCCCACTTCCTGCTGCCCAATCATTGGCTCAAGCCTTTATTTGAAAAGTTAAGGTGGGGAAAAGGTTCATAAAGTAACTCCTCATCTTCAGCCCCTCTGAGGAGTGGAATTAGCATCAAAATACAAGCCCAGGGCTCTCCACAACATAGCATGAACCATGATGAGGTTTGAGGAGCATTTGGGGAATCAGAGTAATAATCCTGATGATTATTATTATGAACATGTCAAACTGATGAAGCTACACCCTTTAGATATTGCTGTTATTGTATGTCAATTACCTGAATAGAAGTGTTTTGGTTTTTCCCCCTTAAAAAACAGCTGCACTTAGCCAGGCATGATAGATACTCGTTTAGTCCCAACACCTGGGAAGCAGACTCAGGCAGATCTCTGTGAGTTTAAAGTCAGCCTGAGGGTGCCCAGGCTAGCATGTGCTACATCCTTTATCGGACTCTGTCTTAGCAGAGAGAGGGAAGCTGTACCTATCAACGAGGCCATCAAGGTTTTTTTTTTTTTGGATTTGTCTTTTTTTTAGAGACAGGGTTTCTCTGTATAGCTCTGGCTGTCCTGGAACTCACTCTATAGACCAGGCTAGCCTCGAACTCAGAAATCCTGCCTCCGCCTCCCAGAGTGCTGGGATTACAGGTGTGTGCCACCACCACCTGGCACAAGGTTTCTCTGTGTAGCCTTGGCTGTCCTGGAACTCACTCTGTAGACCAGGCTGGCCTCGAACTCAGAAATCTGCCTGCCTCTGCCTCCCAAGTGCTGGAATTAAAGGCGTGCGCCACCACTGCCTGGTGGCCATCATGAAAATAAAAAGAAACAGAAGGAAAGCAAGCCCACAAACGTTGGTCAGGATGCAGAGAGAGCGAAGCCTTGAGCGCTGTTGCTGGTGATATCAGATAGATAGATGGTGCTGCCCAGTCGTTTCTCAAAAAACCGAACATAGACGTGCCATATGCCCAGCCGTTCTTCTTCCAGGTGCATATCCAGAAGAATCGAAAGTAGAGATTTAATTGATTCACTCAGATCAATGTTCATAGCATCATTCTCCACAACACCAACAGCTGGAAACCACCCAGTGTCCATTAACAGACGCGCTGGTCAGCACAGTGCAGTGTATACACCCAGTGGAGCATTTGTGCTTCTGAAAGCCATTGTGGTACAACATGGAAGAGCCTTGGGTTCATTATGCTGAGTGTAATAAGCCAGACACAAAGGGGCAGCTGCTTGATTCCATTCATAGGAGAGCATAAGAATAGGTCAATCATCGGGACTCAAGATCAAATAGAGATTGTAGGGCTTGTGAAGAAGAGAATAGGTAGTTCCTGTTTAATGGCACAAAATAATATATTGGAGATTATAAGATTATACAGAAATTCTGAAATGGACAGTGGTGACGTTGCATTGTGATACTGTAAATGTGCAGAATGTCAGCAAGATCACACACTTAGATAGTTTTGAAGATATGGTTTAGAATGTCCCCAGATTATTATGTTTTGGAAAACAGAAGGACAAGCCTCATGCCATCTTCCTCTCAATTTGAGAGCAGATTGTGGTTACTGGGAGTTGGGGGTGGGGAGGGTCAATGGGGAGAGGGATGGGGTAAAGTTCATCAATAGGTGCCAAGTTACACAAAGACTAATAAGTTCTGGTGTGCTAGTTCGTAATAGGATAATTCTAGATAGCAATAGTACACCACATATTTCAACACTAAAAAAAAAGGATCTTGACCATTTTCCCCATAAAGAAGATAGATAAACCAGATTAGATGTGCAAGCTGCCCAGGGTTTTGTCAACTTAACACAGGCTAGAGTCATCTGGGAAGAGGGACCCTTGGATGAGAAAATGTCCCCACCAGATTGGCCTGTGGGACATTTTCTTGTTTCGTGATAGATGTGGGAGACCCCAGCCCGCTGTGGGTGTCGCTGGTCCTGGGCTGGTGGTCCTAGATGGGCAGGCGGGTGATGCTAAAGAAGCAGGAGGTTGGGGCTGGAGAGATGGCTCAGCGGGTAAGAACACTAACTGCTCTTCTGAAGGTCCTGAGTTCAAATCCCAGCCACCACATGGTGGCTCACAACCATTCGTAATGAAATCAGATGCCCTCTTCTGGTGTGTCTGAAGACAGCTACAGTGTACTTACATATAACAATAAATAAATCTTAAAAAAAAAAAAAAAAGAAGAAGCAGGAGGTAAGCAGTCCTCTTTCCTGCCTCTGTGGGTTGCCTGGAGTTCCCGCCTTGACTGCCCTAGATGGACTACACGCTGCAGGGTAAACAAAGCCTTTCCTCCCTCGTTGCTTTCTCACAGCACTGGAAATTCTAGCTAAGATGGTAGGTTTGCCCTGATTTAAACACCACACAATATGTCTATGTACTGAAAACATCACCTACTTCATAGATAAGTGTAACATTACTGTTTGTATATCAGTCCAAAGCGCGAGTTTAATGTAATTTTCCATGTGGTGGTGCAGACTTTTAATCCCCACACTCAGGAGGCAGAGGCAGGCAGACCTATGAGTTGGAGGCCAGCCTTGTCTACAGAGTGAGTTTCAGGACAGGCAGGACCACACAGAGAAAAAAAAAAGCTGGAAAACACAGAGAAAGAACAAAGGAAGGGAATGTAATACATAATGTAACAACGACACAACTCGAGTGCACACACACAGAGGCAGACTCAACAAAGAGGCCCTGGGGACAAGGCTAGAAAAAGCTGTAGCCGAGGCTTTCTTCCTGGTTCCTCCATCCTTTGATGCTCCCTTATTTTCAGCTGCTGGCTTTGGCAGCCCAGGAAGGCACTCAATGGGGACCAGATGGGACGCATTGACCTAGGGAGGCAGAGGTGAAGGGGACATGGTGCTACTGAGCCTGGGAATTTACAGGGCTGTCGGGGACAGGAGGGAGCAGACTGACTGCGTGTGCTCCCGATGAAGGATAGGATCTTGTCTCTGATATTATTATTAGTAGTAGTAGTAGTATCATTATCATCATCATTATTATTATACTGCTAATAATAATAACATTAATAATAATTTTAGTGGTACTGGGGCTTAAATCCAGGATTTACATATGTTAGACAATGGCTCTAGCACTGAGCCACACCCTGGCCAGAGTAACTGCATTTTAATATATAGGAGGGCTTTTTCCAGGCTGAAGATGGACTTGTCTAGGGGTCGGGGAATTGTAACGTCCACAACACAGACCCACTGGAGTACCCCTGCTGTGGGACAGTCCATTCCAAACCTTTTTTTTTTTTTTTTTTTAAGTTTATGCTTTATTTTGCTTGGGGAAAAAAAGTTTGCTTAAACTGTCTTTGCGTCTCTCTATGGAATTTTCCCCTTCCCTTGAAGACAAGAACAGTCTGCTGCTTGCTATTACTGGCTGGGGACCAGTCACTTAGCCTTGTTGAAGACTTTTTTTTTTTTTTTTTTTTTTTTTTTTGGTTTTTCGAGTCAGGGATTCTCTGTATAGCCCTGGCTGTCCTGGAACTCACTCTGTAGACCAGGCTGGCCTCGAACTCAGAAGTCCGCCTGCCTCTGCCTCCCAAGTGCTGGGATTAAAGGCGTGCACCACCACTGCCTATTGATGACTTTTCTGCATTGAGAATGGAAATAATCACACCCACTCACAGATATAAAGTATTCTGGGAGAGACCGACGTGAAATGAGACCAGAGCGGTGGTTCCCAGCCTTCCTAACGCTGCGACCCTTTAATACAGTTCCTTCTGTAGTGGTGACCCCCCCCCCCCCGACCATAAATTTGTTCTTGCTACTTCATAACTGTAATTGTGCTACTGTTATGAATCATAATGTGAATATCTGTGTTTTCTGATGGTCTTAGGTGACCCCTGTGAAAGGGTTGTTTGAACTCCAAAGGGGTCATGACCCAGGATGAGAAACACTGCTCTATAGAGATTGCTTAGCACAATTGTAAGGTTTCGATATCTCTTGTTGCTGTAGCTTACGGCAGTTTTTATGAAGAAGGTGAACACTGTGCGAATCTGAACCGAGTGGGCACACTCACACTGACAGGTTTCCTGCTGTAGGCGCTCTGCGTCATGCTGGGGTTCACAGAGGACAACGTTTGAGTTTCTTTGCTGTTCTCGAATCATCTGATAAGGCATCACAAAGTCAGAGCACCTTTGGGTGTTCTGCTCGAACGCTTAATGGAAAGGACCCTGTGATGTTCAATTCAAAAGCAAAACATTTTAATGATAACATTCAAGCCATCTATATTGTCTGAAAGGTTATACTAACACATCACAGACAGCACCGGTGATGAAACTGGCACTTGGAATTTTCTAACTTCCTGGCTAACTCCTTTCTGAGAATAAATTGCCCTCTGAAGGGGTCTTACTGTGCTGATTTTAAAAAGAAGACTATTTTAGGGGCTGGAGAGATGGCTTGGCAGTAAAACCATGCACTGTTCCTGCAGAGGGCCCGAGGTCAGATCCTGACACCTGTCTCAGGAGGCTCAAAATTGCCCCTTAGGGGGTGTGACACTCTGGCCTCCATGGCTGTCAGCACTCACGAGCACAAACCTGTTCACAGACAATGCACACATATATACACATAAAGGTTTTTAAAGATTTAAAAACCTTTTTAAAAGTCTCACTTAAAAAAGTGGTCATAGAGCACACATTAGTGTGTGTGTGTGTGTGTATAAATGTTTTTAGATAAAGGCATCAAGAGTAGTAAATTTCTGTGTTCCTGGGCATAACTACATCTTGATTTTCTTTTTCTGTTCTATCTGTTAGTAAAATAATACGGTTATTAATTTGGAATAATGGGGAGAAGGGCTTGTCTATTCATTATTGGTAAAAATTAAACAGGCAACTTCATTGCATCAAGTGCTAGGGGGCCTAGCAAGGGAAACCCTAGGTCTCTATTGTATTACAGTGTGTCTCAAACAAAACGAGGTTTTCAGATGTAAACATTTGAGTATAGAAATTCAGAAGTTGAAAACACACCTGAAGACTTCAGAGTCTTGGCAGTTAGCAACCTCAGACTGGCTAGATCTGTCTTAGGAAACCCCAGGAAGGATTATGAAGACATGTTATTTGGAAGATTTTATTCATGTTTTTTTTTTATCCGCATGGGAAGCAGCAGATTTTGTTATGGAGTTTTCGTACACTATGTCATCGTCCTTATCCATCCCCTTCCCCCAGTGTCTCTACCTTTTTGTTCTTCCAGAAACTGGTACTTAATGCCAAAATACCTACAGCTATGCAAGCAGCGGACACTGAATTAATACCGAAACCTAGAAACCTGGTCTCCTTTAGAATTTGTTAATTTCGCACCTGCATGCTAATTTATTCTATTTTAGGGATCATAAACGACCAAATACGAGAAAGACAACCCTGGTATTGAGTTTAATGGTTCCTTTTCCTTTTTTCATCCCCACCCCCAACCCCAACCCCCAGGAAGTTGACCTCTTTGTATCTCAAGAGAAGAGGCACCTTGACATGCAGCCTTGTATTTCCGAAAGATTGTGTGTCCTAAGTCAAACCGCGGACGAAGTACCCTTACTGAGTCACACGAGTGTCCCCTCCAGGGACCTTGCTGTCACGTGTCCCTTTGAAGAGTCAGTGGGTTTTGCTCCCTTAAGGAGCCCTCGCTGGGCTGATGGTCCTGTCCATTCCTTCTTTGAAACCACCATGCTGAGTTCTTGTGTTTTCTTCCCCCAGAGGTCACGTCCTGCCCAGCATCCCCGGGGTGCTGGGTCAGCAAGAACACGGGATGACCATTATCTGCCTAACCCTAGAGAAAATAAGAACATTATTTGACTTCACCTCTAGGTTTCCCCTACATGCGACATTGTTATTATTTGTAGAGTCACTATTTGCTTTGACTCTTTGGGCGTGTCTACAAGGTGAAGATAGATTCTTTGCCTTCCAGTTTGAGCAGGCTGGGACTGAAAAGTGAACATGACCAGAGAATGCCTGAAATGATCCTGTTTCTTCCGGTAATCACACCGACGATTTCAACTCATGTACAAGACTAAGCATCATTAGCTCGCGCTCGCTCTCTCTCTCTTTCTCTCTCTCTCTCTTGAATGTGGAAGTTCTGTGGAAGTTCAGATACCCTGGACCCTCTTTTAAGAATTAAATTAAATTAGCCAAAAGGCAAAGAAAAGGAGCTTGCATTTTCTAGAGTTCCCTGGAGGGATTTTTTTTATCTGTTTAAACTAATCAGGTTTTTTTTTTCTCATATTGACACAAGCATTCATTTGCTAATTCATTGGACATTAAACTGCATGGAGCCTTCCCCAGGGCTTACATGAATCTGAAATGTGTGGGTCCTTACTGAATCTGAAATGTTGCTCAGGTCCTGCGTCATTCCCTGCACACATACGGTTTCCCTCCTCTCCCCATAGATAAAAGTCAGTCCTGATCGCCTTAAGGGATGAATGAGTTAAATGGACCAATATTCTAGGCCTGGACCTAAAAACCCAGGCTTTTCAGTGACACCCGAGCACCTGCAGCCCCAAAGTCATTTGCACATACATAAATAAATAAATTAACAATGAATAAATAATTTAATCCCAGCCACACAATGCCACCTTGCAGATTTGATCCTTCGAAGCGAGCCCAGGGAGTTTGCCCATTGCTAATTCTTTTTGATAAAGTCTTCAAATACTTGCTGACTGTCAGGGTCATTTTCTTATTGATTTCACTTGATTAGTTCTGTATGACCTAGGGTCACCCTAAAATCCACATCTCTCATGAAGACTTGGGAAAGCCTTTTTTTTTTTTCTTTAAGCATCCCCAGGAAAGGATAGAGAGCACTTGCCTTTGCACCATACAATAGCAAGGTTATTTTTAGTCACCAGCCTCCTGAGAAGGCTTTTGGCTTAACCAAGCGCAAAAATAACTCATTAAGGGATGCCCTGTTTCTGTAGCCTCTTGATCCAGTGTGCTTGGGTGTGTCTGAAGCAGGACTCTTGAGCCATCTTTTCTTTAACCCTGCGGGGCAGCCTGGCCGGTTACAGCACCAGGCCCTGGCACCTGGCCACCCACAGGGTGGCAGCAAAGGGTGCTGGTCTCTGTGGGGAGGAAGGCTCTCCTTTCTTCTTTAGTTTGTAAACTTGCTTAATTAGGTAGCCAGAATCCTACCTAATTCTCAAGTGTCTGGGATCCCCTGGGTCTGGATTGGATCCTTCTTCTACAGTCAGCCTGCCTCACCCTGTGTAAATATTGCCCGCCCATCTCTAGTTATTATTCTCCTTCTCTAGACAATTTGTCAGGTCTGTAAATGGGAAAACAAAAATGTGTAAAACCTTGAGCTGCTTGAATAAAACAGCCTGAATTAACGGGAACTAAAGTCTTCGCTTCTGCTTTTATTACAAAACTCATGATTATTCAAAGCAGCTGTTCAGCATCCCCCCCCAACAGTTATTTTTAATTTTTTTCCATTTATTTATTCTTATTTATTTTTTTATTATTTTTATTTTTTTATAGTCCAGTCATTACCCGCCCATCCCAGTCCTCCCTCCCGCAGTTCCTCATCTTATGTTTTTTTTTTTTTAATTTTTATTTATTTTGCATGTGGTGTGAGGGTGCATGGGCTGTAGCACACACAGGGGTCAGAGGCAGTTCTGTTCTCCCATGTGGGGTCCAGGGATCCATCTCCCTTAGGTGTTGAGGCTCAGGGGTAAGTCCCTTTACTTCCTGAGCTGTCTCTCCAGCCCCACCCCACCCCCAACAATTCTGATTAGTCTTCCCACGGTTCTGACCCCAAGTACTGGGTTATGATGTGTCTGGGCTTACACATCGTTCTCACAATGATGGACAGTAATCTAGAATTGTGAGCTTAAAAACAACAACAGTAAAAAAAAATAAATAAATAAATAAAAATAAAACAAAACCAACTTTCTCCCTGTCTTTAATTGGTGTGTTTTATCCCAGCAACAGAAAGCAAAACTGAAACAGCTAATGAATAATAGTTATGTGGTAGATAAATTATACTTAACAGATGATAGATTAGATGATATAGGTAGATAGATAGATAGATAGATAGGTAGATAGGTAGATAGATAGATAGATAGATAGATAGGTAGATAGGTAGATAGGTAGATAGATAGATTGACAGATAATGATTAGATGATTGCTGGCTAAATCATTAGACAATGGATTTTAGATTATGGATTCAACATTGCACTTTAAAATATTTTTCCATCCATATCCTAGGACTAGTATAACCATGGTCTCTAAAGAGTTAAAATTCCCCCTGGAACTCAATACTGAGAATAGAAACAATTCAACTCCAACACCTAAACACACATATATCTATACACACTCATTTATACCCCCACACACATATACCTGTACATACTCATCTGCACACACACATATCTGTACACATTCATATACACACACATACCTGTACACACTCATCAACACACACATAACCTGTATACACTCATCTGCACACACACATACCTGTATACACTCATCTGCACACACACATACCTATACACACTCATCTGCACACACACATACATCTGCACACACAGACCTGTACACACTCATCTATACACACACATACCTGTACACACTCATCTGCACACACACACATACCTGTACACACTCATCTACACACACATACCTGTACACACTCATCCGCACACACACATACCTGTACACACTCATCTGCACACATACATACCTGTACACACTCATCTGCACACATACATACCTGTACACACTCATCTACACACACATACCTGTACACACTCATCCGCACACACACATACCTGTACACACTCATCTGCACACACACATACCTGTACACACTCATCTACACACACATACCTGTATACACTCATCTATACACACATACCTGTACACACTCATCTGCACACACACATACCTGTACATACTCATCTACACACACACACCTGTACACACTCATCTATACACACATACCTGTACACACTCATCTACACACACACATACCTGTATACATTCATCTATACACACATGCCTGTACACAGTCATCTCCACACATGCCTAAACACACTCATACACACACATGCACACATATAGGATAGTCTCATCTGCTCTGGTTTATCTGCTCAGTCTCCGCGAACTCAGCAGGAGACTCCGTGGGGCCTACAGAGCTTACAGGAGCTCATCTTTAGTAGTTGGGGTTGGGTCCTGTGTTTATTTTCTGTGTCTTTGTCCCTCAGAAATTTTTGGAAAAGTATAATCTGAAGGAGTAAGGTATTTGTAACTCTCACATTGCTTCTTAGCCATACCCTGAACACCTGAAAATTTGTCAATCTGTCCATGTCCAATTAGATTTAATTTACTTTGTATTTTAATTATTCTTTTAAGAATAGTTTTTAGAGGCTGGAGAGAAACCCAGCAGTTAAGAGTGTGTATTCCTCTTGCAGAAGACCCGAGTTTGGTTCCCAGCACTCATATTGGATGGGTCACACTCCCAATAACTCCAACTCCAGGGAAATCAATCAGTTCTGTGCTCTGCAGGCACACCACACTCATGTGCATAATAGATACATAATTAAAAATAATCATACTTATTATTTTACCATTTGATGCATGCATGCATTTATCCTGACCACAGCCTCCTGCTCTGCACCTACCTGAAACCTTAACTTACATTTTAAATTAATAATATTTCCTATAATATCGTTTCAGTACGTTCTTTCCCCTCCCCCAACTCCTCCAAAATCTTCCCCTGCCTCCTTACAACCCCAACTTTGTATTTTTTCTCTTCCTCTCTCAGAAAACAACAAAGATGTAAAATTCAAAACAAACAAATAAAACTACAATAATACAAAAATACCCCAAACAACAAACAGAAAAGCACATGCAAAAAAAGTGGTGTTGCAAGATATTTCCTATTCATTCACAATGAGGCAGTGAGAGACCAGTGAGGGGAGAGAGGAGGAGGAGCTAAGGGAAGTGAGGGGAGGAGAGAGAGAGAGAGGCTGGGTGAACCACAGGAGCAGAGAAAGAGGGAGACAGGCCAGATGACTTCAGAACACTCCTCCACTGCTGGTGGGATTGCAAGCTGGTACAACCACTCTGGAAATCAGTCTGGTGGTTCCTCAGAAAACTGGGCATGACACTTCTGGAGGACCCTGCTATACCTCTCCTGGGCATATACCCAGAGGATTTCCCAGCATGCAGTAAGGATATGTGCTCACTATGTTCATAGCAGCCCTATTTATAATAGCCAGAAGCTGGAAAGAATCCAGATGTTCCTCAATGGAGGAATGGATACAGAAAATGTGGTATATTTACACAATGGAATACTACTCAGCAATTAAAAACAATGAATTCATGAAATTTTTAGGCAAACAGTTGGAACTGGAAGATATCCTAAGTGAGGTAACCCAATTACAAAAGAATACACATGGAATGCAATCACTGATAAGTGGATATTAATTAGCCCAGAAGCTCTGAATAGTCAAGACACAATTAGCATATCAAATGATTCCCAAGAAGAAGGAAGGAGAGGGCCCTGGTCCTGGAAAGGCTTGACCCATCATTGTAGGAGAGTACCAGGACAGAGAAATGGAAAGGGGGGTAATTGGGGAATGGGTGGAGAGAAGAGGGCTTATGGGACATATGGGGAAGGGGGAACCGGGAAAGGGGAAAGCATTTTGAATGTAAACAAAGAATATAGAAAAGAAAAAAAAAGAAAAAAAGAAATATTGGGATAAGACTTTATCATTGTAAATTGACTTTATGTAATTGGGAGTTTTATATACATAAATATATTTGGTTTAATTATTCAAGTTTAAGAATCATGTTTTACCGGATACTTGGAAGGAGTGGGTGCTGGGCAGAAGCGTGGGACTCCCACTGTTTACAGAATAGAGTCTGTGGCAGAGAGGAAACCCAGCCGGGATGCTGTGAGAGCAAGCTGGGGAAGATTGGCTCAGCGTGACAGTGAGAGCTGCCCTGAGCGAGACCTGGGACTTGGTACAGAGGCCTGGGGGGGGGGGGGCACCATTTGTTAATTATTTACCCCAACAACGTGGAACCTGTTTTGTGTTGGGCATCTACTGTTGGGCATGGGACCTGCTCTGGAGTATGGTTGATGTATACAGTATCACAGTCTATCAGAGAAAACTGATTTTCCCAGAAGGTCTCAATTACAAAGAGCTTTTTGGCTAGGGATGACAGTTTCCCCCTTCTCTGTGCTAGGGATTCTTGCAGGACTTATGCATGCTGTTACAGAATGAGATCATGTCTCAAAGAAGAATAGGTAATGGGTAGATAGGAAGCATATCATCGTAGATGCTTTAATCTCTATGTTTCAAGTGGTCTAACAGAGTTTCTAAGGTGAACTCTTGCCCTAGCAGAGTCCTGGGATATTAAATTTAGAGTCGTGAAACTTAAACCCCTTATTTTTCAAAATTAATTAATTTATTTTTTATTTATTCACTTTATTTCCCTCTCACTGTCCCCCTCCCAGTCATCCCCTTCCACAATCCTTCCCCCCACCCCTTCCCCTTCTTCTCTGTGTGGGTGGGAGCCCCCTGGGTATCCCCCCAACACACATCAAGTCTGAGGTTAGGTGTATCCTCTCCCACTGAGGCTTGACAAAGTAGCAGCTAGGAGATCTTTCCCACCCCACACTCAGGCAACAGCTTTTGGGATAGCCCCTACTCTGATCCACATGGAGACCTAGCTGCACGCCTGCTAAACCCCTTATTTGACTAAAGAGGAAATCAAGACCTAGAAAGCTGGCGATGCTCAGCTCTAACCTTCCCTGTTTCAACACTTAGTTGAATAGTCTCTCTCTCCCCAGCCCACAAGCTCCCATGTTGAGTTTACTGTTGTCCCATGATCCCTAGAGAACAATATCATCAATCGTAATAATCACTTTGGGTTCCTAGTCAAGTCCAGTATATTATAAAACCTAAACCAACATTTGCATCTGTTTCCGAGACACCTTATATTAAAACCAGACCAGAGTAGCCGGGTGAATGGCTCAGTATCTGCAGGAGTGATCTAAGCTCCAGAGCTTTGTCTTTAGGCCTCTGTCGGAAGGTGTTGATTCCTCAGTCCCAGAGTGAGGTTCCAAGTAGAAGAGGGCTAGCAGGACACTGTCCTTGTGACTCTTTCCAGACAGCAAATTCTCTTTCATCTCCACCACTGCACCCATGCCTGCCTGCCTACCTACTGTGACTTCTCACACTGAACCTCAGGAGCATGGCTCCTGCTTCCTATCACTCCCACCAGTGAATGGGGATTGCATAATCTATATCCTTTATCCTGTGGCTTGCAGCTTAGCTTTCTTGTATAGTAGATTGCTCTCCTAAAAAGACTTTCATTTTTTATTTTTAAACATATTTAGAAAATGTAGATGCAGGCGTTTTAAAGTTAAGTTAGCAGACAACCTAGTTCAACTCCTGAGAAATTCTCAAGAATTGGTTTCAGTGATGGGATCTGGGGAATGAAGGGATGAATTGCATGTGGGAGGTGAGGCAAGTGTTTAAACACACACACACACACACACACCACCACCACCACCACCACCACCATCACTACCAGCAATAGCAGCAGCAGCAGCAGCAAAAGAAGAGGAAGAGGAAGAGGAAGAAGAAGAAGAAGAAGAAGAAGAATCTCTAAGAGTTGGGCTTGTGGGTGTGGGCGACTAGTTGTATTGCTTTTATTACAAACTATATCTTAGCCATTTCATTCTCTCATTAGACCTAATTTGTTGTTCTCCATTCCCTTTGGGGTCCTCCTTAACTTTATACTTCAGGTGGGAAGAATGATTAGTAACAGCGACGCAAAACCTCACGAGCGCCCCCTGCTGCTTCGCGGCTGACTATACAAATCTCTGTGATTCCGATTTGCAAAAGCACATGTTCAAAGGGTTTGCTTGATCTAATGAAGATTCCTTCATTGCTGGAGGTTTATAGACGCAGACTCGAGGGGAGGGGGGGTCTCAGCATTTTATCTGAACTATTGCCTAAATAATTTCTGGTAAAGAATGAAGTCAAATAAGTTCACCGAGTCTGAAGTGGAAAAACAACAATGTTGAAGGTGTCTTTTTAGTCAGGTAACTTCTTTCTGTAAAAAGTTAGAAAATGTTTATATATATATATATATATATACAGCATTTATGTTGTGTTTGCTCTATTTTCTCAAACATCTTTAAATTGCATACATATATCACTATATATACATATATATTTAGAAATGAAATAGTTCTTGAATATAACACCAAAAATCCAATTAATGAAAGAAAAAGATAGGCAAAGAGAATTTTATCAAAATTAACACTTTTGTGTATCAAGGGCACTAGCAATAGAGTGAAAATATTTGATAGACTAGAGAAAACATTTACAAGTCTTGTATCTGGCTGAGCATTGATATTTGAAGTATTAATATCCATAGCTCCAATAATAAACAAATGGTGACTAAGTAAATGGAGATGACCATTGAGTGTTGATGTACGTGAGGGAAATGCAAACAGAACTGCATGAGGTATTGATCCCACACACATTAGAATCGATATTTAAAAATAACAGAAGCTGTTGGCAAGGATGATGAGAAAATGGAATTCTCTTTGATGCTGGTGTGAATATAATGTGGTGTAGCCCCTGTGGAAACTGGAATTATGGAGCCTCAAAACCTTCAGAATTATTCATCTGATCCAGCAACTCCACTCTGGACACACACTCAAAATCACTGAGAACAGAGACCAGAGAAGTTGCTTTTATAGCCATGTTCACGACAGCATTACTAGCAATAACCAAAATGACGTTCAATCAACTCCTCTTTCAGTAGAGGACTAAATACAGACAATGTATAATATACATACTGTGGAATATTATTCAGCCTTAAAAGGAAGTAAATTCTGGCACATTAACACCTAGAGGAAGTTTGAAAATACCACACCAGGCTGGAGAGATGGCTCAGTGGTTAAGACCACTGACTGTTCTTCCAAACCTCCTGAGTTCAATTCCTAGCAACCACATGGTGACTCACAACCATCTGCAATATGATCTGATGCCCTCCTCTGGTGTGTCTGAAGACAACTACAGTGTACTCATATACATAAAATAAATAAATAAATCTTTAAGAAAAAAAGATACCACAGCAGTTGTCAAAAAGTAAATATGATAGATCCACTTAAATGAAGTACCCGGGATAGTCAAGTTTAAAGATCTGGAAAGTAGGATCATGCTTATTGATATCTAATGGGAGAAAGAACACATATTAGGTACAAAAACTGCTTCAGATGTGGCCATCTACTTCTTCGGTGTCTATCTGAAGTTTAACATTGAATGTTATGCTGTTTCTGAACACTTTTGTAAGTGCATCTCTTTTTTCTCACACACCGAATTCCTCATTCCTAAGACTCTAACAAATTTCCTCATTTGTTTTAGCTTATACATAAAATTGATATGGACTTCCAATACAATCGCTAACAAGGGAAGGCCATGATGACTGTTTCATGTTGTTGCTGTTGCTGTTGTTGTTTTATGCATGTAGGCGTTTAATGGACACAAAGTTACTCTGTAGAGAAGAAGAAGGCGGGAGAACAGTGGATGTTACAAAGTAAACGTCACAAAGGAAGGGAGGGACCAGTGAATTGGGGCAAAGCTGACCTAAAAGACAGAGCACGTTTCTGAATGAGGGGGACAAAAACTAAACTATATATCAAAGATTCATTTGGATGTTAAAATTATTTTTCAGCACAGGAAAAAGATTACTATAAACCAAAGATAGGGGTACTTACTTAGGAGAGGGTTATGTGGTTGGGATGAGGCTATATAGAAGTAGCAACCTTTTATAGAAGAGTTTTATTTACTCTGTGAGATTTTTCTAGGTCTTCCTTTTGCTTCAATAATAAATGATTCAATGCTTAAGCATCTAAATCTTTTTTGAAACATGGTCTCATTAGCCCAGGATGACCCTGAATTTCTAAGCTTCCGTCACCATCTCCCAAGTGCTGGGATTGAGGCAGTGGTCACCAGGCCTGGGTTTTATGCAATGATGGGGGTTGAATCCAGGACTCTGAACAGGAACTCTGACAACCAAACTACATCCCCAGCCCTCAATCTCGATTCGCTTGTCTACCATGAGATCTTGTCCTACAATTTAATGCTGCAATTTGCTTTATGTCTGGTCATTATTGTTAGATATGCATAATTTGCCTTCCTAAAATCCTTGTTAGTCATTCCCATGTCAAACACAAGCTCGATGAAAATTGATTTCAGTGGCTGCTTAAAGGACTTTCACCTGTGGCTAGGTTCTGGGTTGTGCCTACTTCTGTAGGTGGTCCCTGCTATTTGTTTTCAAGTTTAGAAATTTGTGTGTGTGTGTGTGTGTGTGGTTGTTATTGTTGTTGTTTTAGTTTTACATAGTATGTTCAAATTCAAAATACCAAGAGATTGCATTTTTCTATTGTATGTACACTGAGATTCAGCTGTCCCATGTTGAAGTCACATGGCGAACCACAGTTTTACACAACGCGAAGAAGATTCTGTATTAAAAAAGCAACTAAGAAAGTGTGCCAATACTATGCAGAAGGAAGCGCAGTGAACTGGCAAGCAGCAGACTCTAGTTCAAATTAAAACTCTTTATGAAATGCTCATCTTCTTTAGATCAGCTCTCTGAATCAGTCATCATCTGTAAAGTGTAGCTAATAATACCAACTTCAAGGGCTCTTGTGAGATAAATGAACAGATGCTGTCCGACAGACCCACATAATATGCTGGGTTGGGGAGGCACAGAGACTTAGAGCATGTTGTCTCCTCCTTACTTTCAGCTCTGCCAAGGCCTCTTCAAAAAGAGTTTGTGCCTTGCAGATGCATCTCGACAGTAACGCCTGTTGCTCTTAGCTGGTTCTTCTGGTCTCTTCTACAACTCTCTCTCTCTCTCTCTCTCTCTCTCTCTCTCTCTCTCTCTCTCTCTCTCTCAGTACACTGTAGCTGTCTTCAGACACACCAGAAGAAGGCGTCAGATCTCATTCCTGATGGTTGCGAGCCACCGTGTGGTTGCTGGGATTTGAACTCAGGACCTTCGGAAGAGCAGTCAGTGCTCTTAAATGGAGCCAGTTAGATGAAGGTTAAGAGCACTGGCTGCTTTTCCAGAGGTCCTGAGTTCAATTCCCAGCAACCACATGGTGGCTCACAACCACCTGTAATGGTCTGATGCCCTCTTCTGGGGTGTCTGATGACAGCTACAGTGTACTCATATACATAAATCTTTTTCTTTTTTAAGAGTTAGTTGGGAAACTAGCCTAGCTTATAGCCTAGTCATTAAGCCTCTGAGTTTTTATTTGGGTACAGGGGCACAGGTCTAAAAGCCAGCTGCAACTATTGAATATCTACTTTATCTTTAGTGCTGTCTAGAGTGTTTGGAATATACTAACCCTCTCAATCTTGATAGCAATGGTGTTAGTTACTTTGGTGTCTCTGTGACCACCATAGAGGGCAGAAGCAATTTAAGAGGGGTAAGATTTAGTTCAGCTCACTGTTGCAGAGAGCCCCAGACATTGTGGCAGGAGGGTGGGGCAGGGTGGAAATGCTTCAGTCATGACCATGGGAGGATGTGGCTGAAACTGTTCACATCGAGTGCAAGACAACAAGATGGGGACATTACCATATCCCAAAGACCGGCTCCCCAGTAACCCACCTCCTTCAGCTGAGCCCATCTCTGAAAGGCTCCACAGCCTTCCAAAACAAAAACAGTAACCCGGGCTGTGGACTGGGTGTGTACACAGACTATGAGCCCTGGACTACATTTCAGATTCAAGTTATAGCAGCAACATGATGAGAGATGCATCTTGGGTATTCCATGCCACAGACCGTGGGGCAAAACATACAGCCTGAGCATCCTATTAAAGCCGTGGGGCTGTGTAGATTTAGAGACTGGCTTCAGACAGTAGACTTTGAGGACCCAATGGAGCAGAAATAAGGACCAAGTCTGGGTCGGTTCAGCCTTGTCGCTGTTCCACCCAAAAGGACAGGATCCCAGGAGGCTAGTTATCTAAGCCTGTAGGAAGAGCTATACAACTATCTTAACCAAGCAAGGCAGGCGTTGTCTCCTACTGTCAGAACACAAAACAAAACAAAAACCACCGGAGCAATTGGTTGCCCTCTCTGATAACCTTCAGCGCGCATGTAGATGATTCCGCAGATGCCTAGATGCATGTACAAGTGGACATCTGAGAGGCTCCGATTCAGAATTCTAAGGATTCAGCTCTACCAAGCAGTTCATTCATTCTGTCATCCCACACATGCTGGCGAAGCTCCTAATGCATGAATGGTTCACACGCACAGTATTCTTGGTGTATGACGCTACAGACATCCATTGCCAGTTTCTAAGAATTTTCTACCAGTTTCCCTAGTTGTTGTGAGTACCCAAATTAATAATATTATGCTATCTATCTATCTATCTATCTATCAATCTATCCATCTATTTATCTATCAATCTATCCATCTATCTATCTATCAATCTATCTATCCATCTATTTATCTATCAATCTATCCATCTATCTATCTATCCATCATCTATCTATCTATCCATCATCTATCTATCTATCTATCCATCATCTATCTATCTACTATCTATCTATCTATCTATCTATCTATCTATCTATCTATCTATCAGTGTTACATCATCTATCAACCGGCTAACTTACTATTTATTCTTTTATTTTGGCTTGCTATATACTTAATAATCTCACTCATTCAAAACCCAAATAAGAGAAGTCCCTATCTTTGTGGACATTTCCTTCACCTTTCTCTCCTGGCACCCAGCAGCCCAGACTAGAGAGGCTCCCCCACTATACATGGGGCTGCCTTTGTTAATAAGGCTTGGAAGCACAAGTGAGCTCTGTATTTACCACTCTTTCTGCAGGGTGGCTGCAGCGACTTACTCAGCCACAGGACCGCCCAAAGCACCAGCCAGGAGCTTTGTTCCTTGAGTCTCTGGAGAAAAACCTTTGATTTCATGGGGATGATTATATTTCTTCTTGCCCACTCAAGGATGAAGCTCTAGGAACACGAGGTTCCCCCTTTCAGAGGCGTCACAATGGCTTACCTCCAGCCAAACCCACGGGGGTTTTGTTTTTTTGTGATTTCTGGGTTTGGTTGGGCCTCTCTTGGAAACGATTGCTATACAACTTACTTAAAGAAAGAACAGAAGGATTGAGCTAAGAAACTCAGACAGTGGGGGGTAGAGTTGGAAGGGGTGGGTCTGCAGTGCAGGGGGGGGGGCATGTGGTCAGAAAGAGACGTGTGATAGAGTATCCTAAAGTCACCAGGCAATGGGAATTCATTCTGCCTCATGGTGATGTTTTCAGCCTTTTGCAAAGATGCAATATTCCACAATTGACTTTTGCAGAAACCTAAAGAATTGGGACTTTGCATGAAATTTTCAGGAAAAAAAAAAGACAACACAGAACGAGAGAGAGAGAGAGAGAGAGAGAGAGAGAGAGAGAGAGAGAGAGAGAGAGAGAGAGAGACTTTTATCCTAAAGTCATTGTAAATCCAAAGCAGGCTTTTATTCTCCACAGTTAAATAAGAAGGAAAGAAAAAAAAATCTCGAATACCAACATTTGAGATACAAAGACTGTCATGGACCAGTGGAAGTTTGCAAAATTATATGTAAATGACCCTCTCTCTCCCTTTTTAAAACTGCGGTGGCCCTATGACACTCCCAAAGCTAATCCTAAAGAGAAAATCTACTTAGCAAAAGAAAGTTTTGTCTAATTTGGTTAACAGTTGAGAAGTGACAAAAATGTTGAATATATTAATAATTTATATTTCCAGGGTAACACTATATCTTTAATGCCTCACTGCCAAGGGAAGCTCAGAACGGCTTAATGCTGAGGGCGGGGGATGGGGGCATTTGAAAGGCCTTCTTCATATTCCGTATTCAGCACTGTTGAAAATGGGTGTAAGACATGCATCGCGATAATGGGCGCCATCCATTCTCGTATTTCTGCATAATTTGTTTTTATCCCATGTTGCCCTGTGTGCAGTTGCTGCCCAGGGAGGCCTGTTCCTTCCCTACAAGTGTGTATACTCCAGCGTTTACCAGCTCAAAAGGAGGAAGATGACTCGTATGTTGTAGATGAATCACTTAAAAAAAAAATCTCTTGTATGCAAGATCCTTACTAGAATGTCCAGATTCCCTCCACACCCCCCCCCGTTTTTGTTTTTTTGTTTTTTTGTTTTTGTTTTTTTGCGTCACAAGTTACGCAGCATGGGTCCTGTAATAAAAGGCTCTGCTTGTTTGTTTGCCTTTGTGTAATGAAGTTTGATGGTTTGCAAATTGCAGGTCATCCTATTCCTTGACCTTGGTAAATAGAGTAGGTCAGGGCACTCTTAAACCCTGTCTTCCAGAGGGAATAAGTCAATTTACTGTTCTCCAACTAGTCAGGGAAAAAAAGTCACCTTGTCCTTTAGTTAAATGACTTTTAGAAACAGAAAAACAATACTACATAATATCAAATTACTTGTTTAAAGGGCACCAATTTTAACTGGACCAACATTTAAAGGGGGGGAAGGAATTAATTGTGAAAAAAATCAGTTTCCACTATTTCACCTGGTTAGCTTTATTTTACCTGTTGATATTAACAGGGCATGGAAGGCCACTTTGCTGTTTGGATTTTAGGAAAACGGGAGTGTCGTCTACTATTTTAAATGTGTCATTATGTTGTGGGCAAAGCCCAGGTTCTCGGGAAGTGAAAACCACAATCCCGTGAAAGATCACAGTCTCCTGAAAAACTGTAAATGCGTGAAAAATCACCAGCTACGCTCTCCCTAGACACAGCCTTTCTCACTATGCTCTGCACAGAAAGGTGATTAAAAGCAAAATTTCTTCTTAGAGAGGCGCCGAATCTTTCTCTGCAGACCCAAGAACTCCAACAGAGGACCCAGCTTTTAGATCTAGTGTCAGTATCAGCGGGGAGTCCTTGGGGGAGGGGGTCACATATCCGAGCTGGCGTCTGTCAGGGTTTCCTAGAGCCCTGCAGCGAGGTTGATTTGTGCGTAAAAGAGACAGTCCGGGACCCCTCTGATGTCCAGTGACTGTCACCGGAAGAAAGAAAACAAACTATGTTTCTAAAACAACTTAGAGTGTTTTCGCTCCACGCACTTCTTTTATTGATTGATTGATTTTTTTAAATAAAGACGTATTGAAGCTGTGGCTTCAGCTATTCATTAGGCTGGCCCGAGCTTTGCGCTTTCCCAGACCAGTGAGAGGTTGCCTGGAAGCAGGAAAAGGCCTCCAGGTCCCAGCTCATAAAAGAGGGCTCAAAGCATTCTGGGGTTGTTTTCGATTTGCATTTTCTGAGAACCCAAGGCCGGCCAGGTTCCAGACTTCCGCACATCTCGGAGGGCCTGGATACAAGAGAGAAAGATGTGGGCTTTCGCACTCCAGGAGTCTAGTCGTCTACCCACAAGAGACACCTCTAAAAGCCGCTTAAAGTTCCCTTTCGTCTGCGCAAAGGCCCTCTCTCTCTCTCCTCAGCTACATTACCGAAGGTCCTCACCTGGGCTCCTAGCAGCTTTAGGAATCTTTGTAAGACACTTAGAGTGGATGGTTTGCGGCTGAGCAAAAGATCACAAAGAACTCAATTTCTTTAGCACAAAAATATTTATTGGCCTTTAGCAGAAAAAAAAAAAAATTATTGGTAGGGGAGGTCTTTCAGAAGGCGAATTCGCTCCTGACGCTCTCCAGTCCAGTTCTCGTTAGCACGCTATTTACACATGTACAGCATATACATGGTCTCAAGCCGCCACCAAATTGCAAAGTAATCTAGGCAGTGAGTGGGTGTCAGAGCACCGGAGGGTGCTGGGGAGTGTGCAGGTTGAGGGCGTTGGGGTGGCCATGGCTGATCAGATTGAGGTAATGCCGGTCCAGGCCCTGCATCTGCGCCAGGAAGGGGCTGTGCTGCTGGGCCGGGCTGGGGAGAGGTACGGTCGCGCTAGACAAGTAAGGCAGTGCTGGGCTGCGGGCCGCTCCAGGAGGCCAAGGGAATGACCCTGGGCTAGCCCCCTGCGGGAACACGGTGGCGTCGCCCGGGCTGTGGCCCGGGAACTCTGGGCCGGCTGGATGCAACTGATAGGAGAAATCTGGCTCGGGGAGGGAGAGCGGCGGGAAGGGGGGCTCGGCACCCAGGCAGGCTTTGGATTGCAAGAAGGCGAGGATGCGCGCGTACTTGGTATCTTTGGTCTCCATCCGCTCCACAGTGGTGAGGTAGTGCACCAGGTTCTTCATGCACTCGTGGTAACCGTAGTGGAAGTAGTTGGCAAACTCTGCTAAAAGCTCTGCTGGTGTGGAAAAAAAAAAGTAAGATAAAGTAAACGGTAGGGAGAAGAAAAGAAAAGAGGACAGGCGCACCTTCTCCTAGAATGGTGCAGAGAACATCTTTATAGGATTTGGGCTGGATTCTCTTTTGAAGATGGCACTCTGCTCCGCAGTCTGGAAATTGGAAAACCAGTAATCTTGTCTTTCCTAAGAGCCTGACTACATCCCATACCCCGCCACCCACCACCCGTGAGGAACAATAGATCTTCATCTTTAGATGTTGGTCCGTGGCTTTCAGGAGCCAAGCGCCGGTGGCTTCCAGCCTCAGGACTTTCTGCCACTCTCAGACCCCGGGTCCCCTCGCGGCACACGCTCCCTTGTCAGATTTCCTTTGCCTGAATGAATGCCCACCTTTTTCCCTTCCCCGGGGAAAATCCGCGGAATGCAGAGCTCTGAGGTACTGAACTGTCATCTCCAGGATCTCCGCCTTCTCCAGTTTCCCAGAACTCTGCAAAAGAAGACAGGAGCCTAGCGGCGGCCCACCCACAACAGACCCACGCACATGCTCTCTGTCTTCTGCAGATCACCAGCTGGGAAGATGCAGACGCTGGAGAAGCTACTACCGCCCAAGTCCCCGGAGTGGGGCGAGCTCTCTTAGGTCCGCAGAGACCTCGGCACTCCGCAGAGAGTGACAATAGGGACGGAGGGGGCGTACTGAGCACCGCAAAAGTTACCTGTTTCGCCAGGGCCATGGGGACTGTCTTGCCCAACTCGTTCAAGCAGCGGTTAATTCGGTCCCTCCTTCTCTTTTCTATCACTTTATGAGAAACCGGGGTTCTCTGAAAACAGAAAATTTGACATGGCTTTGTCCAAGGCAAAGTCTGTCTGCTACAAAGGTTCACCAACTTGCCAATCCCAAGAGACCCTTGCCCCGCCATACTAGACTCTATCTCCCCAGACTCAGAGCTCTGTGTCCATGCTGGCACTTGCCTTTCCGCTTCCCTGCCACCACCAAGTTAAGTGCCAGGGCTTTGGGAGGTAGCCACCAGCCTACCAGCGTGAGCGCTCCCCTATCAAGGACTCTCCTTTCTGTCTCTGTCCCCTTTCCGCTTTGGATTTCACCACACTTAAAGTCCTGGGTGGCACATCTTAGTCCTCTATCCAGCCAGATGTCAGGTTAGCTGTCAGGTTAGAGTCACACTCTTCCACCACCAGAGCGCAAGGAACTCACTTTGCGTTCCTTGAGCCTGTCAGACATTCTGGTGTGTGTGTGCGCGCGCGCGCGCTCGCGCGCCCTCGGCAGAGGCGGTGGCGTGAGGCACTCGTCCACGGTCCGCCTCGTGTGCCTCTTCAAGTGTTCCAGGTAGACTGAAGCCTCCCAGGTCCGAGGGGGCTCCCTTTATAAACCAGCCCTCTAGGATTGCAAGTGCATTCTCACGAGTTGAATTATTCTATAGGATTAGGGATTCTGCATTTGGAGCATGTATGCATTCAAGGTCAGTTTTAAAGAAGTTAAGAAAAAAATTTAGCAGCCGAGGGGGGGCGAGGTGGGGTAGATCAGCTTTGTTAATCCACGTGGCTCTTCAAAGGACACGTGATCCGTCCAGGAATAGCATTTGCATGGCAACAGGCACCTCGGGAAGAGAAGGCGAGACACTGGAGCCCGCGGGCCAGCGCGAGCCTGCACTCTTAGCCAGCGCAGAGCGCAGGGGCGCAGTGGCTGCGGGCACCGGGGGGCGAGGACCCTCACAAAACAGTGTCGCTTCCTTTAGTCCCACCGCTGAGTCTCACACGATCGCCTGTTTACAAATCCCAGCAAGCCCGCGGTCCCAGCGCCGAGTGCGTTTTAAAGCCTGTCCAGAGTCATTAAAGTAATTAAGTAAGCCTTTAATAGGCTGTTCCGCCGGGTTCAAGGGAGAGCTCCTGGAGACGGAGGCGCCCCGTTTGTTCCCAGGCTTTTCTCACACGACTTGGTGACACGTCTGTCTCCCCCCTTTTTGTTTACACCGCTTTATTTGTCCGGACATCCCGGCAGGTGTGGGGCTGCGGCTGGCACACGAGGCTCCCGCCTCGCGTCGCCCCTCCCGCGGGTCTTTGGCACGCGACTCTCCCCGCCTAGTCCCTGACCAAGTCGCCTGCTTTCTTTTCTCCCCACCCCCTCCGGCTCTCTCTTCGCGAGGGGGGGGGGCGGGCGGGGAAGAGGCTCAATTTGTAGCCTATTATCCTATAGGAAAATGTCCATTGAAAAGTATGAATAGTTTCATTGGGCTAAATTTTAATAATGCCAAGGGTGGGGTGGAGGAGAGACAGGCGTGTGGTGTGTGTGTGTGTGTGTGTGAGGGGGTGGGAGGATTGAGGGGCAACACAGAGGAGAGTGGGCCGAGAAGAAAAGAGGGAATGCAGCTGGCCCTGGCCCAGGCGGGCATTATGCGCCGTCACCTGCATGAGGGGGCGCCTACAGACCCCTATTCATTTGCCTAATTTTGGTCAATTTAACAAACTTCAGGAGAAATTATTGTGGCTTTGTTAGGGAGGGTGAAGCCTTCTGATCGAATTAACAGCATGTTTTGATCCGGTAAATGTCATTAGAAAGGGAGAAACAATCGCGCTTAGAGGGCTCTGGGTAACGCGCCCAAGTGGAGACGCCAAAGCGCACGGCTCACAAAGGGGGCCAGTAGCTGCCACGGGGAACTTTTGTACCCGCCCATCGCCCAAGTTTTGACACAAAAAGGCATTATTTCATACTTGAATACGTTTAATCCAACAATTGTCTATTTTTTGCAAACATATTTTCACCGTATTGTTAACTTTTTATGTTCCCCTCTCGCGGGCGCCTTTTCTTAACGTTTGGGGGCGGGAGAGCGCAGACACATCGGGCATCAATATTTGTCACTGAAAAGGGCCCCGTGAAGTTAGGGAATTTGATCTCTTTTTTATGGTTTTAGAAAGCGAAATATGGGGCGGGGGGTGGGGGGGGAGATGGACAGAAACCCAGAAGGAAATTTGCTGGACAGGCCCGGAGGGAATGGGGGGATGGTTCCTGGGAACTCTCTGCGCCGGCTGCGCCTTTGCCTTGAACCTGATCCACAACCCCAGGCCTCTACCCACCACCAGCCTCTCTTATGCCGCCGCTGGGTGTGGGTGGTGGGGGACTGGAGGGGGTGAGCTTTCCTGTATATAAAAACAATAAAAATGACCTTTGCTTTATGACTTATTCCAGAGTCACCAAGTTCTCATCTGTTCCCAATCTTTCTCATCTGGCAACAAGGGAACCCTCCCTTCAAATGTCTCCTTAGTCCTTTTGCCCCACGCCGCGTGGTCAATTCTTGTCTACTCTGCTAGACAACAGCAGGCCCGAGGCTTATCCCTTTGGGTAGTGCCAGTCCCTTGCCAGAGGTAGGTAGGGCGGGTCCCAGCTAGCTGGCAGCACCTGGGAAGCTCCAAAACGCAAAGCCAGACCTGAGACGCAGGACCTCTGGAAAACAGCCTCCACTTTTCTGGTGTCTCTGTCTCGTGGGTGTGGATCGGTCTGCGCTGAGCACACTAGGGTGCCCAAATCTCGCCTACCGGCTTTTGTTTGTTTGTTTGTTTGTCTTGTTTTTCTAAGTACGTCAGACCAGATTGGACAGGACCCGCACCTTGTTGCAGGTTGCTCTGTCAGCCGCGTGCTGTCTTAGAGCTTGTCCGCCTCTGTAAATTCACTCGCACACAAGGGGATTAAACAGGAACCCGAATCAGCTAACTTGAATAGGTAAAAGGGAGCTCAGACTTCGCCCCCCTCTTCCTCCTCCTTTTTTTTTTTTTTTTTTTTTAATTGCCAGCGGACTCGGAGTGGAGTTGATCCTCTTACCGTTGGTGTTAACTGCAGCTGCAGGCACGTTCCTCAAGCCAAATTTCATTCCACACAAACTGTTTAATTTTCCTGCTTTTATGGCAGCCAGGGACTGTTTGCCCAGAACTGAAAGTCCCTTCTTGGGCTGGTTAAGCTGGGGATGGTGCGGAGTGGGTGGATGCAGACTTGGAGCACGGGGCGCAGGTTTGCCCAGTCCTTCCAGGGTGCAGCAGTAATGCAGAGAGCTTAAGGTCTCTTCTTAGGACCGGGAACGGATACCTCCATTTTTGCTCTTCCTTGCCGTGTATCTCAAGCCCACTCCCAAGGAAAAAGGGTGCCTTACCAGATACTGCTTTTACTCTCTGCTTTTGGGGTGCTGACCAATGCTCCCTGCATCTCGGGGTGATTTCCACTCAACGTGAGAGGCAAGTGGCGAAGATGCAGCGCCTGTTCTTAACACCAGCGGCACGCCTGCCCTCAGAGCCAGACACTAAGCAGGGGAAAGAGCCTCGGCTGTGCCTCAGTTTTCCTCCTCTGTAAAATGGACGTAACATTGTGTCCATGATGCTACAAGGCTGTCACTGGGTTGAAATAAGGGGCTAGAGACAAGGCACTCAAGGAGGCCTAACTGTGCCATTTGTTTTGTAATTTTGCCAGCAGGGTGGTTCTTCTGCGACGACTTTTTTGTTTTAGCGGAACTGTGGGACTGTTAGGAGCTTCTGCTCACTTCATAGTGGCCTCCTCCTCCGTTTTCTCTCCCCCCCCCCCTTTTCAAAAGCATTGCTCTCCCTGAAAAAGTCTGTTAAATTTAACCCAAATTAGGCAGATGAATGTGGAGGAAGGGGCTTTGGGCTCCCCTCTCATTGAGGACTTCATGGCCAGCTCTTTCAGTGTGGTTGTGAGACTGGGTTAGGGGAGGAGCTCCAAGACTAGAAACGTTTCTTTTTTATATTTATTACTTTTTTATTGAATATCATGTTCATTTACATTGTCAATGGTAAAACCTTTCCCAATGTCCCCCTCCCCTAAGACTCCCACCCCCTCCCCCACCTCCTTCCCCCTGCCTCCAAGTATATGCCTCTCCACCCAACACACTCCCTCCTCCCCCCCCCCCCTCAGTTTCCCTTTGTTCGGGCCTCTGTTGAGCCTTTATCTGACCAAGGACCATTCCTCCCACTGATGCCCAACAATGATTTCGGCCACCCAGACGCCCCAAGACTCCCAGGGACTGACCCATCAACCAAGGGACTAGAAACCTTTCAACATAGTTGTCACTCAGGGGCCAGGAGCCAGGTATCCAGCCTAGAAGCATGGACACCTGCAGAAAACAAGAGAGCAGAGCAATTAGTCGGAGGGCACAGTGAGAGAGAAGAAGGAAGGTCAAGAGGTCCCTTAACGTACATAACAGTGACCGTGGTTCCTATTGATGCATTGTACATTTGAAAAAATTACAGCAGTAGTTCCCAAACTGCTAACCCCTTCCACAGACAGGGATTGCCTAAGAACAGCAGAAAAAACCCCAGATATTTACATTATGATCCATAGCAGTTGCAAGATAACAGTCATGAAGTAGCAATGAAAATAATTTTATGGTTGGGAGGCGTCACCATGACATGAGGGACTGTATTAAAGGGTCATGGCATGAGGAAGTCTGAGAACCTCTGTACTAGGGAAGTGCATATTAATTATAGCTACAGATGCAACATGTTGTTAATTACATAGACCAATACTGTGTATATATACATATGTATATGTATGTATATGTATGTACATTGTATATGTATATATATGTATGTACATGTGTGTGTATGTATATGTATGTACATATGTGTATATATATATATATATAGTCAGCCAGCTGTATCTGAGGATTCTATATTCAACTGTGTAGCGGGTTAAAGACAGTGGGCATGGAATGTGCCCACACTGGGCATTCTGGAGATTTATTTTGTTAGGTGGTTATTCCATAAGCAATCTAATGTGACATCCAGTGTACTGGCTAGTTTTGTGTGTCAACTTGACACAGGCTGGAGTTATCACAGAGAAAGGAGCTTCAGTTGGGGAAGTGCCTCCATGAGATCCAGCTGTGGGGCATTTTCTCAATTAGTGATCAAGTGGGGAGGGCCCCTTGTGGGTGGTACCACCTTTGGGCTGGTGCTCTTGGGTTCTGTAAGAGAGCAGGCTGAGCAAGCCAGGGGAAGCAAGCCAGTAAGGAACATCCCTCCATGGCCTCTGCATCAGCTCCTGCTTCCTGACCTGCTTGAGTTCCAGTCCTGACTTCCATTAGTGATGAACTGCAACATGGAAGTGTAAGCTCAATAAACCCTTTCTCCCCAACTTGCTTCTTGGTCATGATGTTTGTGCAGGAATAGAAACCCTGACTAAGACATCCAGTTATACAGCGTTATACTGTGTTGTGTAGTATACGTAATCTAGAGATGATTTACAGTATTCAGGAGGTGGGCAGAGGTCAGTAAGGGCAAGATGGGGGTGGGGAGGATGAGGGAAGGCCGGCAGGGAGTGGAGGGGCAGCAGGAATACAATATGACACCTATGCATGGAAATGTCATCGTGGAATCCAGCTCTCTACAGACTAACTCTTAACAGCAAACACACAAACAACAACTGCACTAAAACAGAGACTATAGCTCTGCTGACAGAGCGCTCGCCTAGTCTGCAGGGAGCCCTGGGTTTGATCCCACACAAATGGTGCAGCCTGCACAAGCTTAGCACTGGGCACTCAGAGGTGGAACATGAAGACTGGGAGTTCTAGCCCATCCCCAGCTACATAGGGGGCTTGAGGCCAGCCGAGGGTACTTAAGATCCTACTCCCCGAAATAATAAAACATGCACCGGATATACAAATACTATGTGATTCTATTTAAGAGCACTTGAACGTTTGTGGATTTTGGCTTCTAGGGTGTCCTGGAACCAAAGGCCCATGAATATTGAAAGGCTACTTGTCAGGGTTTATTTGTGACTTGTTTCCAAGAGTCCATAGGATCAGAGCACTGTGCCTCCCAGTGGGGATGTAGGAGAGAGTGGGACCTTTAAGAGGTGGAGCTCGGAGGAGGCCCTTTGGTCCTAACAAAGCAGGGCTTACCTTCACTCTGCTCCCTTCCCACATCCAGTGGCAACTGTTGCTCCTGTCCAGGTTCCCACTTTGTCATCGGCCATGATGTCACATTTCTGAGCGTACCCCCACTAAGTCTGAGGGTATGCTGGCACCATGTCCTTGAACTTTCAGAACTGTGAGTAAAATAAGCATTTTTTTCTTTATTAGGAAAACCCCGCAGGTACTTTATTACAGCAACGATGACTAATGTAATGTTGTGTTTTAAAAACATATACAATTTATTTTATTTTATTTTTTATTTTTTTTTATTTTTGGATTTGGTTTTGTTGTTATTGTTTTTCTGAGACAGGGTTTCTCTGTATAGCCATGGCTGTCCTGGAACTCACTCTGTAGACCAGGCTGGCCTCGAACTCAGAAATCCGCCTGCCTCTGCCTCCCAGAGTGCTGGGATTACAGGTGTACACCACCACCGCCTGGCTTAAAATATACACAATTTAATGTCATTTTGAAAATAAACAATTTTTTAAAAAAAGCAAGACCGGAAACAAGGCTATTTAGAAATTAGGGAATGCTAATTAAATATTGTCCTGTGCTTAGCTTCCTAGCATCTAAAGACCTCAGTTGAAAGATATAGAGCAAACACAAACAATATGCATTATTGTTATTTCACTATATACTCCTCTAGTTCCGTTGTTTCCAAATGCTGCGTGATGGATTCTTTCTTCTTTCTGTGTAACTTAGAAATGGTTTGGTAACAAAGTAGAAATGAACATAAAGAAAAAAACTGTAACTCATCAAAGGAAAAATCTAAAACAACCCTGAGATTCCACCCCACACCAGTCAGAATGGCTAAGATCAAAAACTCATGTGACAGCAGATGCTGGTAAGGATGTGGAGAAAGAGGAACACTCCTCCACTGCTGGTGGGGTTGCAAGGTGGCCCAACCACTCTGGAAATCAGTCTGGTGGCTCCTCAGAAAACTGGACATAGTACTACCTGAGGACTCAGCTATACCACTCCTAGGCACATACCCAGAAAATGTTCCAACATGTAATAAAGACACATGCTCCACTATGTTCATGCAGCCTTATCTATAATAGCCAGATGCTGGAAAGAACCCAGATGTCCCTGAACAGAGGAATGGATACAGAAAATGTGGTACATTTACACAATGGAATACCACTCAGCTATTAAAAACAGTGACTTCCGGCTGGAGAGATAGCTCAGTGGTTAAGAGCACTGACTGTTCTTCCAGAAGTCCTGAGTTCAATTCCCAGCAATCACATGGTGGCTCACAACCATCTGTAGTGGAATCTGATGTGTGTGTCTTCTGGTGTGTCAGACAGTGCACTCATATACATAAAATACATGTATATATACATCCTGTTGAGGAATGGGGCCACCCACCCATTTCCAAAAATTTAACCCAGAATTGCTCTTGTCTAAAGGAAATACAGGGACAAAGAGTGGACCAGAGACTGAAGGGATGGCTATCCAGAGACTGCCCCACCTAGGGATCCATCCCACATGCAGTCACCAAACAATGCAGTCATCACGCTTGCTGATGCCAAGAAGTGCTTGCTGACAGGAGCCTGATACATTTGTCTCCTGAGAGCCTGCCCAATACAGAGGTGGATGCTTGCAGCCAACCATTGGATTTAGCATGGGGTCCCCAAGGGAGGTGTTAGAGAAAGGACTGAAGGAGCTGAAGGGCTTTGCTAATTTCTGCCAAGTTTCTCTAAGACTGTGGGCATCCGGGGAATTTCAAATCCTTCCAGTCTTTACCAGTTCACACAGCAGTCTTTCTACACTTTCCTAGTGCTGCAGCTCCTGAACACAGTGCCTCTTGTTGTGGGGAACCCCCAAGCATAAAATTATTTCCGTTGCTTCTTCATAACTGTGGTTTTGCTACTGTGATGATTGTCGTGTATAACTGTGTTTTCTGATGGTCTTAGGTGACTCTGTGAAAGGGTCATTCCACCCCCCGGGTTGAGATCCACTGCTTTAGACTTACAGAGGAAGACAGAAAGTGTGAGAGCCTTGTCTGGGAGGAAGGAGGGACTTGTGTGATAGCTCTTCTGTGCAGCTGAGGAACAGAAGGCAAGGTAGCAAGGGAACCAAACCCTGGAGACCACGGAGCTTCCCTCAGAAAGGCCCCTGAGAGTGCTGAGACCCAACGCCCCAGGTCAGGGCAGAAGAATCTGTCACAGTGAGGAGACCAGACTGTCCCACAGCCCACGGAAAGCTGCTGTCACAAAGTGCTTCACCAAGGAATTGTTGATTTGATACATGATCTCCAAAGACAGCTGCCTCCATGACTGTAGAGGGGTCTAGTCAGCCCTCTGGGGTTTAGTCCTGGTGCGTATTCTGTGAGGTGTCTGTCTGCCTTCCAGATGTCTGACTAGCCACGTCCTTGAGCTCCTGTCCATGAGTTTAGTGATGATGATATCAGCCCCGTTGCTTCAGAGTAGCCAGCAGGGTGGGACCGGTCCCTGCCTTCCACAGGTTCGTGTACTAAGAAAAAAGTAATATGTGGTCGTCATTAAAATGGTGAGGCTACGGTGGGAGGTGTGACAGTCCCTCCATGTCCACCCTAGCTGCATGGCATCGGCAATCACATTGTGCTGGTGATCTCTCTGCAGACTTTTCTTACTCAGTATCAGAGTCCAAGCATAATCTCAACCCAACAATGGCATTCAGAGAAAGGAAGGGACAATAGTGTGGCTGCTATCAGGGACAGGCAACAGAGCCCTGGGGATCAGTTCAGTCTTGCCCACTGTCTTACTTAGGGCTTCTATTGCTGTGAGGAAACACCACCCCAAAAGAAACTTGGGGAGGAAAGGGTTTGTATAGGTTTGAATATGCTTGGCCTAGGGAGTGGCACTATTTGGAGGTGTGGCTTTGTTGGAGTGGGTGTGGCCTTGTTGGAGGAAGTGTGTCAAACCAGTATTTTCCCAGCAGCCTTCAGATGAAGATGTAGACCTCTCTGCTCCTCCTGCACCATGTCTGCCTGGATGCTGTCATGTTCCTGCCTTGATGATACTGGACTGAACCTCTGAACCTGTGAGCCAGCCCCAGTTAAATGTAGAACCCAGGATGACTAGCACAGAGGTGGCCCCACCCACAATGAGATAGACCCTCCCCATCAGTCACTAATTAGGAACATGGGCTAACCCACAGCTCAATCTCACGGAGGCATTTTCTCAATGGAGGCTTCCTCCCCTCTGATGATGATACCCTGTGCCAAGTTGACTTAAAACTAGCCAGTACCCCATGAGGACACATGGTGGACGTGTTTGTATCCTATGCCAGGCCTGCAAGGAATGCAGGAAATCTGAGCTTTCATAGAAACTCCATTTTTATCCCCATTATTTTGGCATCCTGAGCAGTTCCACAATTTGCTATACTCTCGCTGGACTGAAAACTGGAGCTTAGCCATCAAGGGCGGTTGCAGCAATGAAGCTAAGGTGGTGTGTCAGTATCACCAACTCTAGTGCTCCAAATGCTTCTCCCTTCTCTACCCTCATCAGATCTTGGTAATTTAAGACAATGGGAATCTATGCTTATAATACAAGGGCTACCAAGTCTAAAATCAAGATGTCAACAGAGCTGCTCTCCTCTTCAAGGCTTTCAGAAAAACTCCACACCTCCCTTTCCTTTTTTTTAAAAAAAAAAATGTTTCATTTATTTTTAATTTATTTACATTTCAAGTGTTATCCCTTTACCAGGAAACCCCTATCCCATCCCACCTCCCCCTGTTTCTATGAGGGTGTTCCTCTGCCCACCCACCCACTCCCACCTCCCCACTCTCAATTCCCCTACACTGGCACATCTATCTAACCTTCATAGGACCAAGAACCTCCTGTCCCATTGGTGTCTGACAAGGCCGTCCTCTGCTACATATGCAGTCAGAGTCATGTAGACTCCTTGGTTGGTGACTTAGCCCTTGTGAGCTCTGGGGGGGGGGGTCTGGTTGGTTGATATTGTTGTCCTTTCTCTGAGGTTTCAGACCCCTTTAGCTCCTTCAGCCCTTTCTCTAACTCCTCCATTGGGGAACCCAGTGCTCAGACCAATGGTTGCCTGTGAGCATCTGCCTCTGTATTTGTAAGGCTCTGTCAAGGCCTCTCAGGAGACAGCTATATCGGGCTCCTTTCAGCAAGTATTTCTTGGCATCCATAATAGTGTTGGAGTTTGGTGACTGTATATGGGATGAATCCCCAGGTGGGACAGTCTCTGGATGTCCTTTCCTTCAGTCTCCGCTCTGCACTTTGTCTCCATATTCACTCCGGTGAATATTTCGTTCCCCTTTCTAAGAAGGAAAGCACCCATACCTTTGGTCTTCCTTCTTCTTGAGCTTCATGTGGTCTGTGAATTGTATCTTGGGTATTTGGAGCTTTTGGGCTAAAATCCACTTATCAGTGAGTGCATACCATGTGTGGTCTTTTGTGATTGTGTTACCTCATCCCGTCTCCGTCTTTAAGCTTGGCTTTGCATGTGTAGATACCGTTCCACTGCTGAATGCACACTACAGGCTGGAAGAGACCATCTCTCTGCTCATCTCCCAGCTGCAGCTAGATCAAGTATTTCTCCAGGAGATACCTGAAAGTATGCATGACTCCAGACTGATAGAACCTTGTTGGGGACTGGTTCTAGTGCTGTGAATTAATCCGGCCCACCAAATGGGAATCTGCATGCCCAAACGCTGAAGGTCCTTATCCCCAGTTGGTTTTTGATCCATCAGTAATGAGCCAATGGGTAATGGCTGGGCAGGTAGACCAAGGCAGGACCTTTGTGTTTGCGAAGGCTAGGAACTGGAAGAGAGGAAGGGAGGAGAGAACACCATGACAGGGAAGAAGGAAGACCAGACCTAAAGGTCCGTCAACATGTGAGAATGGAGGAAAGTGGCCAAACGGGCCACTTCCCCAATTGTGCTTGGGGTAGCAGAGATGAAATAAAGATTTTAAAAGATGTTACCTTGAGAGTACCAGTAGGGAGTGTTTGCTAGCAGTGGAAAGTATTAGAAATGTCCAACCTTTGAGCTAGTCCAGGCACATTAAAATTAATTGTGTGTGTGTGTGTTTGTGTGTGTGTGTGTGTGTGTGTGTCTTTTATTCTCAAATCCAGAGGGCTCTAGCAGGTGACTGGGAGCAAGACTGGCCCACCAGGAGCACAACATGGTTTAGCTACCGCTACACAGCATTTCCCCCTCTCTGTACTGTGATGGTAAATACTGTTGACTTGAGGCATCTCAACCTCATGTCTCTGGGTGAGTCTAGGAGGGCATTTCTAGATTGAGTTGATGAGGTGGAAATACCCATGTTAAATATGTGCAGCATCACTTTATTAGCTGGGTTCCTGCACTAAGTAAAAAGGACAAAGTGAGGGAAGCATCACTGTTTGTCTCTGTTTCTCTGGCTGGAGACACAACGTGACCAGCCACTTCCACTCCTGCCACTATGTCCTCTCCTCCATGAAGCGCTGGATCTCCTCAGACTGTAATCCACAACCAAACCTCCCTCCCTTAAATTCCTTCTTGTGAGGTATTTGATTGTAGCAGTGAGAAAGTAACCAGGAGATTTTGGGGGGGGGGTCTCTGTGACCACCACGGCCAGCAGAATGATGATCCACAGGGGAGCGAGGCAAGAAGGTAGTTTGGTTCAACAAGACTCAATAGGTGGTGTTTGTACAAACATTGGAGTCTGACTCCAAGGAGTTTATTTTAGGCATATTTAAGCACAGAAAAAAATTGGTGAAATTTTTCCTGGTGATAATTAACTCAAGCTTGTGTGTACAATAAAGCTTAAGGTGTGACTACATTAAAACTTTGTACAAGTGACATCTTCTGTAAAGATGGGTCTAAAGATTGGCTACATGTGACACCTCCCATAGAAGTAGATTCTGTAGATTGAGATGCTCACAAGAGTCTGGGGGAGGATCCAGTATGGTCTCTCTTGGCTATGCAGATAGTACAAAGGTCACCAGGCTATTAACCATGTCTATTATCAGAATTCTGGTCAGAAGACAGGTTATACATGCCCCCCCCCTTTGAAGGGACAACCTTGTGTGTTTACCATTCCTGGTCCCCTTAGTGCTGCGGTTCTCAACCTTCATAATGTTGTGACCCTTTAATATAGTTCCTTATGTTGTGGTGACCCCCCATAAAATTATTGCTACTTCAAAACTGTAACTTTGCTACTATTATGAATCATGATGTAAGTATCTATGTTTTCTAACAGTCTTAGGTGACTCCTGTGAAAGGATCATTGAACCCCCTGACCCCACAGGTGGAGAACCACTGCTCCAGTGCTTTTCTGTGACTATGAAAATCTCCATTCTTACCACTGAGATTGGCCAAATGACTCAGCTGTAAAAGCGCCTTCCCTCAAGGCTGAGGAACGGAGTTCAACCCCTGAGACCAACAAGGTCGGATGAGAGAAACAACTCCTACAAGTTGTCCCCTGACCTCCAACATGTGCTGTGTGTGGCTTACACACACACACACACACACACACACACACACACACACACACACACACACGCACACACGCGCGCACACACACACACACACACACGCACAAAGGAAAAATGAAGCATATTTCTCATACTTCAATTATCTGTCCATGGTTTCTGAACTCTTTGGGAATCATAAAACTTCTGGAAGTATTAGTCCTGCATTCTACCCCAAACTCATGGTTAAAAAAGAACCTTTGATGGGTGTGTTGGTTCATACCTGTAACCACAGAACTCAGGGTATGGAAGGCGCAGGGTCTCAAGTTAAAGACCACCATGGAATTCAGAGCGAGACCTTGTATCAAAACAAAACAAACGAAAACAGAAATCTTTGGTGCCCTGGAATCTATATCTTTAAAGAAAAGCCCTCAGGCAATTTTGGTGTATAGGCCTGTGACTCTATTTATTTGATATCATTACCATACAGTGAGTTGTAGCTAATTAAAGATTATGTTGCAGTTATGAATTGACAGGATAATTAACAAAAGGTTTTGTTTTTGAGTCTTTTATGTCATTTGGTTCTAATGTCTATTACTATAGCCATTGTTGCTTCTTTTCTTTATGTTAGACTGACTGACTGACTCCCCATGACGCTTCTTCAATTCTTACTGAGTCAAGAGTAAAATCTGTGTGGCCAATTAAAGCTTACCTGAGCTGCAAGACTCGCTTTGAGATAAGATGAAAGTTATCAATACAGGCATGGATCTCCTAGCCTAGTGAATCAATGCAGCGACCTTTTCAATTTTTGGTCGATTTGAACCCATTGAGGGTTGGTTGTCGCCCTCTAGTGGTTGAAACTAAAAAAACTTCTAAGCAAAGAAAGCATTCCGTAAACCGTGCAAGAGACTGAATCTGTCTTTGTTCTGACAGGACACCTCATCTCCGCTGGGGAATTTTGTTTGTTTTTCATATTTGGAAGCATTAGGTGACGGTATTAGTGAATAGGAAGTCATCACTTTTCCGGGAGCTGAGTTATTCGAAAAGTCCTCTGCTTGCCGCCTGGCCATGCCACAGGCCACACAGGTTGTGCCTTCCCCTGGTATGGGAGCTCCTGGAGCCTGAGACTTTGGTTATCCATCTTTGTATTGTATAGATCTGGTGCAGTGTTTGGCGTCAGAAAATGTTCATGAATGTTTGTTGAAATAAGAGAGGCAAAGAGGGTGGAGTGGGCCGGGTTGACTCCAGTTGCTCAGAAGGATACAGGACGGGATAAAGTCTTCTGAATTAGAACTTAGCATTGCAACCCCTTGAATACAACTGGACATGGCGTCACACTGCCCCCGCCCCGCCCCCGTAAACCCCTGGATTCTGAAGTTAGGCATTTGATCCCTGTATTAGGCTTTCTGAGAGGAGTAAAACACATTCTGTGGGGATTTATTGTACTGTCCCACACATCACAGAGTGCATGGTCCAATGATGGAGAAATCGGGAACTCAGTGGCTCTTCAGTCCATGAGGAAAGAGACAGTCCCCCATATGGTCCTGAAGGCCTCCAGGGATTTCCTGGAGAAATCCTGCATCTCCAGTCTGCACTGGAAGGATGAAGAAGGTGAGCTCTGGTGTCAGCAAGTGGTAGCAGGGGTTGGACTTAGCAGCAAGAAGCAAATGAAGGCGGGGCGAGGGGGCGTGGCAGCGCGGACCTTTCTTACATCCGGGTCTCTGGTGGAAGGTACAGCCCGCTCTGGGGGAGAATCATTCCTCTGAAGTTATCCCTTCTAGGAGAACAGCCTCACACGCCAGCCCAAGCATGCGTCTCCTTGTTGGTTCTAGATTTGATCAAGTGTTAAGTTGATTGAATCCAAAGTTAAGTATGGAAATCCCGACCTGGATTCTTTGACTTCCAGGGCATTTTGTCTCTGCCTGCAGGAGGAGTGTGGAGATCAGGGCTCTGCAGGCAATCAGCATGGACTTTCTCACAAGGCCCTTTTGGGGTACTTCTTGAGTTTGTCTGCACAGTGAGTGGAAATAGAACTGATTGCCAAAGAGGCGTGGGCACTGGCTCGGGCTTCTCACAGATGTAGCTTAGGGACCGAACAAGTCCTTCCTCCCGATGATCTTCTTACCAACGAGTGTTCTCCAGGGGTCGGTCGATGTGCTCACATTCTCTCCTTGGTTGTCTCCTGGGGTGAGAACCCTTACAAGCTGGAAGAAACCACAGGAAGAGAGACACGCGTGTGGTCAAGGAAAGGAGAATTGAGAAGAGGGAAGTAGGAAGGCATTGAGGGAAGCAGTCTAAGGGACGTGGGGAGGAGGAGGATTGAGAGGTGTACGGTCTTCAGGTCTTACTGGTTTGCTCCACAGACATCTTCAAGCACCCGTTCTGAGTTAGAGGGAGGGTTAAACTTCTTGCATGTTCTCTTGACTAGGCCATGGTACCTGGATATCCAGTTTAATCCCAGTTTAGAGCAGAGAGGGTGTGAAAGGAGAGGAACATCTGTGACAGCAGCCTGGGGATGAAGCAGAGGAGTTTCCACGTATGTGCAGACCTCATCTAATCAGTTAAAAGACCAGAAAACAGTTCTTCTCTACCTCCAGGAGAAGAAATTCTGTCGCCAGACTGCCTTGGGACATGACTTGTCACAGCAGTTCCTCCTTGGGTCTCCATCCTGCCTGCCTACTGTCTAGTCTGTGGACTTTGGACATCAAAGTCTCCAAAACATCGTCAATTCCTCTTTCAGACTAATTCTCCCCCTTTCACATCCTCTATGCATCTGCTATCTATCAGCTATCAATCATCTGTCTGTCTATACCTACCTACCTACCTACTTTCTGTCTATCTATCATCTACCTTCCATATATCTGTCTGTGTGTCTATAATCTACCTACTCTCTACCTACCAACCTACCATCTGTCTATCTTCTATCAACCTATTATTTATCTACCTATTATTTATCCATTATCTATCCATCCATCTATCTATCATCTATCCACCTACTTACTATCTATCTCTAGCTATCTATCCATTTATCTGTAATTTATCTACCATCACTCATCAATCATCTATATACCATTTGTCAATCACCTGTTTATCATCTAACTAGCTACCATCTCTCTATCATTTGGTTTATCACTTCTGTCTTCTACACACCCATCCATTTATCCATCCATCCATCCATCTGTCCATCCGTCCATATGTACACATACATTTGTGTAGTGACTGCATCTTCTTGTTTCTGCTTCTTTGAAAGACCTACCTAACACACCTGGAATTGCATTAGCAGCTAGAGTGGTAAACAGACCCAACCACGAGGAACTCATCATTCAGCAGATGGTCACTGCTGACATTCAAAGGTTGGAGGCTAAGTATGATGTGGGTGGGTGGTGCAAACTCTAGGAGGGACAACTGGGGTGCCTCATGGAGTCAGGTGGACCCCTGAGAGGAGATAGATTGGATCCCTGGATGATCAGCAGTGGTGACCAAGGACCAAGTATTGGGATGTTTCATGCTGACACAGCTGTGCAAAGAAAAACATGGAGACATTGATTGGCATGGCTCCTCAGGCCTGTCACTTTGCCAGCACCTGATTGTCTGGGGTTATTTGAAGCAGTCACTCTGGCCTCTCCACCTGGTCAAAGCATCCTAATTCATGGTTCTATAACACCAGACATCTCTGTTATAATATAGAATCACATGGTTAACATTTACGTAAGTGATTCTCCCATAATCCATTGGTAACTTGATTGTTGAATGGATTGGAGCTACTTATGACTGGTGGCCTTGCTGATGGATGTCTGGATGCTGAGGAGGGAGCGGAATGGAGAGGCATCACACAGAGAGTCTGTCTCCACCAGGAATACAGACCATCCCTTTCAAGTCCATTATTGACTTCCTACAACCTAGTGTGTGTCCTGTGCACAGTAGGCACCAAGTGGTCTTTATAGACACAGTAGAAGAGAGCCTGATGATGAACCTTCCTGACATGCATAGTGGCTTCTGTTTTTCACTCATGACGTGAAGAGATGCATTTATTACATTCCTGTGAGAATCAAGGTGCCAGAACATTGCCTTCACAAGGTGAGGACATTGTGTCTCCTTCCATAGCTAGGACATCGAACAGAGTCCTCAAGACTCTGTATGAGTATCCAAGCCTTCTCCCTGAGGAATATATCTATGTTCCTCCCAGTGGTGAGGCCCCCTCTTCCCCTTCCAATGCACCAGGAAGCCTGCCTCTCAGTGCCCGTGGGCTGAGTCTGCCCCACAGAGCTACTACTCTGTCCTGCAGTGACTCTCCGTGCTGCCTGTCTGGTCTGTAGTGAGTACCAGGCATGGTGTTGGGCACATGACACTATTACCTTCTGCCATAGTCACGGTTTGAAGTGATGCAATGTTTTTAATAGAAGAGGGAAAAAATTAAAGACAGGATCACTGAAGACTTCCCACAGTCACCTGGCACTCTCTTATCCTTTATGAATAAACAAAAGTTTCTGCTTCCTGCAGCTCACAGCCACAGAACTTCCTCTCTTACCTCTGGCTTTAGTTTTCCTTGGGGTTTTCAGTCAGTCCATTACCTATCGAGTCTGGGCTCCATCATCCGTCCCACACTGGCTCCATTTATTTTTTTCTGTTTATAATTCCCACCCCAATCCACCGACTGTTTCCACCAACCAGGACGACTGTCTTACGCATCCTTGTGGTCAGTGGGCACTGGTCGTCTTTTGGCATTTGTCACGTGAAGGTCCTGACTTAGTTTCCATGACATGATAGAGAAGAGATCTTGGGGTTCTCAATCTCTCTTGAGGATTTCTCTCCTTTTCTCTGTTGGTCTTTTATGTGCCTGCAGAGTTCTGTCTCGAGCTACCTGGGTGCTTATTTCCTCTTGCATTCAATTTAAGAGAATTTTTTTTTTATTTTTAAAAAAAGATTTGTTGATTTTATATATGGGAGTATACTGTCACTCTCTTTAACTGGATCCCATTGCAGATGGTTGTGAGCCACCATGTGCCTGCTGGGAATTGAACTCGGGACTTCTGGAAGAGCAGTCAGTGCTCTTAATCACTGAGACATCTCTCCAGCCCCCAGTTTAAGAGCTTTTGTGTATAGCACATTTGCAGCTGTCACACCCCCTCCTCTGCTCCCAGGAGTCTCTCATTGACTAGCAGACAGTTACCTCCATCTCTCCACTCCGGTTTGCTTGAGGGAGATCAGCCGCACACACCAAGCCATTCAGGGCTGGTTCTAGCAGCCTCCTCCCTGTGTCTGGTGATAATTCAGTGCTGATTTCCTTCCATTCACATCTCAGTGAACTGACGTTCTACATGCAGATGTCCAGTGGGGGTACAGGCAGAAATGAGGGGCTCCCTTTTCTCAGTTTCCAAGCACTACTCACTCATACTATTAAAAAAATGTGGGGCCTGAGAGATGGTTAAGAGCACTGACTGCTTTTCCAGAGGTCCTGAGTTCAAATCCCAGCAACCACATGGTGGCTCACAACCATCTGTAATGAGATGTTGTGACGCCCTCTTCTGGTGTGTCTGAAGAGAGCTACAGTGTACTCACATACATGAAATAAATAAATCACCCAGGGCCTTGTACCCCCATTTTAAGGGCCTTGTACCCCCATTTTAAGGGCCTTGTACCCCCATTTTAAGCAGGTGCTCTCTGAGTGAATTATACTCCCAGCCTAGGGTTTTTGTTTGTTTGTTTGTTTGTTTGTTTGAGAAACAGCCTTGCTCTATAACTAATTCTGGCCTTGAAGTCAAAATTGCTTTGCCTTCCTAAGTATTAGGATTATGGGTATCTGTCACCTCCCCTGTCTATTTTCTTACCTATCTTCACCCTTCCCACCAATAAACTCTCCTGCCATGGTCTGAAAGGTCTCAATCTCCTTTCAGATGCAATGGAGCAGCGGGCTTGTCTGGGACTCTGACATCCTTTTTCTTCCCCTTCACGTCCTTTAGGGTCCAAACAGAGCTGAGAGCCTCATGAGTCAGATGATATCCCTTTCCTCCCTAGAGTTTGTTGATGGTTCCCCGTTGGTGTTCAAACAGAGGCGAATGTGCCAGAGGTCCTTTATGGAGATCCAGGCTGGGCAACCTGGACTTGTGAGGACCGTCCTCCTGTCTGTCTCTCCACCTTCCTTCCCCACCAAGGTTCTGCTCTGACGACTCCCGGAGACTGTGGATAGGCCCCCGCTCTCCAGCCATAACTCAAAGTATGCATGGCATAGCCCTGTCAGTTCTTACGATGCTGTGTGTCAGCATCATTTCACATGTTTTGCCCATGTTTCTAACGGCTCCAGGTACATTGATTCCTCCTCCTCCTCTTCCTCTTCCTCCGCTTCTTCTTCCTCCTTTTCCTCCTCCTCTTCTTCAACTCATTTTTATTTTATTTTTCATTTACTTATTCATCCATCCATCCATCCGTTCATTCACTCACCTTACATCCCAATGGCAGTCCCCTTCTCCCAGTCCCTCCTCACACCACCCCTCCCCCACCCTCCCCTTCACCTCTGAGAAGGGGGAGGTTCCCCCTTGGGTACCAGCCCAACCTATGACCTCAAATCACTGTACCACTAGGCGCATCCTCTCCCACTGAGGCCATACAAGACAGACCAGTTAGGGGCATGGGAGCCGCAGGTAAGCAATAGAGTCAGGGATAGCTTCTGCCCCAGTTGCTAGGAGACTGCATGAAGACCAAGCTGCACATCTGCTACATAGGGGGGCCCTAGGTCCAGCCCTTGTATGCTCTTTGGTTGTTGGTTCAGTCTCTGGGAAGCCCCTAGGGTACAGGTTGGTTGACCCTGATTGTTTTCTGTGGAGTCCCAATCCCCTCTGGTTCCTCCCTTGGGATTATCCCTGTTTGATGGTTACTGGGATTCTCTTGTTGTCCTACACTCATTGGTAGTGTTTCCTTTTTTTTTTTCCCTGTGGTGAACACAGCTTCCTGTTCAGGCTCCCTGCAGGGCTGTCCACCCCCCCCCCCCCCCAGTCTCCCACCTCCTCCTGCATACCTCAGACTCGTCTTCCTCGTAGGAGAAAAGTCTCTTCATGTCTTGAATATTTCTTAATTCTATATGCTCTTGGCAAAATGAACTCTAAAGCTCTGGACCCCTGTTCCCTGTTCTGGGGACAAGGCAAGAGAGACTCTGGTACCAGGAATCTACATTTCCCGGTCTGGCTCTTTCTCCTCGGCTTTGGGGATGTTAGCTGGCCAGTGCCAACTTTGGGCTGGTTCCTTTTCTGGCCTTGGTTTCAGACTTCCTGTGACATTGAATTACAAGGAAGGAAATAAGGAAGGACCGTTTTCTGTGAAGTTATCTCTGTCTTCAATCGTCAGCTTTCTATGAAAATGCTTTCATAAGAAATCTTCATGCCCTTCCTAGCCCTGATCTGGCAGTTCCAGGGAAATCTGCTGGGACTTCTTTCTACCTGGTTCTATATTTATCCTCGTCCTCAACACCAGCTTTCCACAAGAAGTCAGAGCCCTCTACAGACCTGTCCACCCAAGTTCACGACAGACTTCTCCTTTTTCGCTCTGCCAGTCAGTGAAAAAATTTCCCACCTCCAAATTGACACATTCAAGGAAAAGAAGATCTTCTCACCCAGGAGTTTATTTGTGCAATGAGCCCTGAAGAGCATTACAGAAATTACACGCATCTTCAGGATGCCACAGAATTTCATTGAAAAACAATAAAACTAGATTAGCCTGAGTCCCCCCCCCCTTCCTCTTAGAAAATAAGAACTATAGGATTAGACCACAAGAGGATTAGTAAAGGGGATGGGGCTGCGGTACACCTGATTTTAGCCAGATTTTCCCAAGCTGAATCCAGATAAAACTGCTTCTGTATTAGTAAATCGTGTATGTATAATCTACCATTAAAAAATGTTTTTAAAATCTTAATTGTTTGCGTGCTCACATGGGTGGGCCTGCCGTTGTTCGAGCAGTGTAGACACATGGGTGTGGTCAGAGGACAACCTTGGGTGTCCGTTCTTGCTTCTCACCTCGTTTGAAATGAAGTCTTCGCGCTTGCTCGCTGCTCTAAGCTAGGCCAAGTGGTCCATGAACTTCTAGAATCACGTCTTTGTCTCCCATCTCCCGGTAGGGGGCGCTAAGACCACAGACGTGGGCAGCTGCCTCCAGCTATGTGTGGGTTCTGAGATATTTGTTTATTTTTTTTGTTTTTGTTTTTGTTTTTTAATATTTTTATTTTCTATATTCTTTGTTTACATTCCAAATGATATCCCCTTTCCCGGATCCCCCCTCCCCATATGTCCCATAAACCTTCTCTCCATCCCTTCTCCAATCACCTCCCTCCTTTTTCTCTGTCCTTATATTCCCTTCCAATGCTAGATCAATCCTTTCCAGGATCAGGACCCTCTCCATACTTCTTCATGGGAGTCATTTGTTATGCAATTTGTGCCTTGGGTATTCAGGGCTTCAGGGCTAATTAATATCCACTTATCAGAGATTGCATTCCATGTGTATTCTTTTTTTTTATTTTTTTATTCGATATAATTTATTTACATTTCAAATGATTTCCCTTTTCTAGCCCCCCCACTCCCCGAAAGTCCCGTAAGCCCCCTTCTCTTCCCCTGTCCTCCCACCCACCCCTTCCCACTTCCCCGTTCTGGTTTTGCCGAATACTGTTTCACTGAGTCTTTCCAGAACCAGGGGCCACTCCTCCTTTTTTCTTGTACCTCATTTGATGTGTGGATTATGTTTTGGGTATTCCAGTTTTCTAGGTTAATATCCACTTATTAGTGAGTGCATACCATGATTCACCTTTTGAGTCTGGGTTACCTCACTTAGTATGATATTCTCTAGCTCCATCCATTTGCCTAAGAATTTCATGAATTCATTGTTTCTAATGGCTGAATAGTACTCCATTGTGTAGATATACCACATTTTTTGCATCCACTCTTCTGTTGAGGGATACCTGGGTTCTTTCCAGCATCTGGCAATTATAAATAGGGCTGCTATGAACATAGTAGAGCATGTATCCTTATTACATTTGTGCCCTGAGTACTTTTAAATCCATTGAACTGCCTCCTGGCCCCTAAATACAGTTTTAAAGTACATTCGAAAAGGAAAAACTAACAAGGTAGAAGAGAACTGACTGAAGTAACTTTTACTGACCAACCTGTCTGGGAAGTGTTACAGACTGCTTCGTGCCCCAAGCTTACTTTCCGAACAGAGCCTGCTACAGATGTAATTAAAATGACGTCCTATTGGAGTAGGGACAGGCCATTAGGCCAACGTGGCCGGTGCCCTTACAGGCAAGGGAGAGAAATGGAGAAGACAGCAGAAGCGGGATCTGGGCCTGGGCAAGGTCTGTCAGCCATGCAAACTCTAGAGAAAGTCAGGGTCCAGACACCATGGTGCGGCGCTCAGCTCCGTGTCTGTTTAGTCTCTGGAATGAGGAACAGTTGAACCTCTGTTGTTTTCCCTGGTGACATGTAGTGACACTCAGAAGCTACATACATCAGTGGCTTTCAGCCCTGCTACTGTGATAACCGTAATGTAAACATCTGTGTTTTCTGATGGTCTTAGGCGACCCCTGTGAAGAAATCCTTTGACTCCCCAGTGGGGGTGCGACCCACGGACACAGACGGCCAGCATGTGGAGCACAGGTTCATTCAGCTTTTTTTCTGTTAGCTGTCATGTATGTTAACTCCATTTTGGCTCTCTCCATATAAAGGAAATGCTAGTAATCGTTAGCACAGAAATTGTTGGGAAGTCATGACTGGCTCATGCCGGCAGGGCCTCTATATAATCAGGTCTCCTGTGTTTACAAGGATGTGGAAGGTTTTCAGGCAATTTAATGAAAACCATTTGGCCAGTGTTTCATTTGTAGAAGAGCAACTTGCCTAATGATTGATTCATTGAATTTAGCATGTTTTGTAGTTGGCTAAATTTACTACTCTTATTGAATAGGATGCCTTTTGTTGCAAGCAGAGGTTTATTTTTTGTTTGTTTGTTTGTTTGTTTTTGTTTTTGTTTTTTGGCAAGATTTCATTAACTGAAATTCAGTTTTGCCTCACAGTATTTACTATGTTAGCTTTAAGTTATTTCATTTATATTTTATTTTATTTACTGTTTTTTCCAGACCCAGGTTTTTCTGTACAACACAGCCCAGGCTGTCCTGGAACTAACAGAGATCTGCCTGCCTCTCCCTTCTAACTATTGGGATTAAAAGTGTACACCATCACTCCTGGCTTAGCTTCAATTTTGTTTAAAAGCTGTCAGGCTAGAAGTAATATAGTTCCCTTATGAATGAATATATTTAAGAACCAATAAGTCATGTTTATCATCAGGAACTCTGTCTTGCAATTTTAAATGAAAAAAAAAAGTCTGTTAGAATATCATTTTAGTTTGGATAACTTTTTGTGAAACTATCTTTCTTCTCAGTCCCTTTATGTAACCTTTAATGGCCATAATAAAATCTAAATGTTTGTGTAATATAAAGTTTCCCCATCATTTCTAGTTTAATTTTTATTTTATTCTTTATTTGATTTTTTTTGTTTGTTTGTTTTTGGATTTGGTTTGTTTTTGTTTTTTGTTTTTTTTCCCCGAGACAGGGTTTCTCTGTGTAGCCCTGGATATCCTGGAGCTCACTTTGTAGACCAGGCTGGCCTGGAACCCAGAAATCCGCCTGCCTCTGCCTTCCAGAGTGCTGGGATTACAGGTGTGCACCACCACCGCCCGGCTCTTATTTTATTCTTATTCTGCATTTTAACCTTTTAAAAACTATCTCTTTGATTTTAAAGTATGCCTATGTGTACGGGGGCGCTATGTGCACATGTGAATGCAGAATCCTGTAGAGTCCAGAAGAGGGGGAGCGTCATGTCCCCTGGAGCTGGAGTTACGGGTGATTGTCAGTCCCCAGACATGGATGCTGAGAAGTGCACTAGAGTCTTGTGAAAGCAGTACGTGGCCTTACCTTTTAAAATATTTCTCTGGCCCCCTTGTATGGATGTTTGTTTATATTTTGATTATTTTGACTCCATAGTCACAATTCATTTGTTATTATGATATGGTACATTGAATTTTAGACGGTATTCATATTGCCTTCTATAATAACATCACAAGGCCTTAACCCCTTGAAAGCACTTACCTGTTCACAGGTAAGTGAATATTTCTGAGAAATGAATATTTCTGCCAACCACCAGCACTCCTACACACTCCTATGGCCGTTTGTTAGACTCCAGATCGCTCCCTGACTGGAGTAGTTTATCAAATTACCCATGTAAGGATACCTTCAGCGGTCCTGTAGTTATAATCCAGTAATAGAGTCACACTTTTTTTTTGGTTTGTTTTTTGGATTTGGTTTTTTCGAGACAGGGTTTCTCTGTATAGCCCTGGCTGTCCTGGAACTCACTCTGTAGACCAGGCTGGCCTCAAACTCAGAAATCCTCCTGCCTCTGCCTCCCAGAATGCTAATAGAGTCATAATTTGAAAGTAGTTGTTCTTCCAAATGGATCAAGGACCTCCACTCTGTCAAAGCCAGACACTCTGAAGCTAATAGAAAAGAAACTGGGAAAGACCCTTGAGGACATCGGTACAGGGGGAAAGTTCCTGAACAGAACACCAATAGCGTATGCTCTAAGATCAAGAATTGACAAATGGGACCTCATAAAATTACAATATTTCTGTAAAGCAAAGGATACCATCAAAAGGACAAATCAGCAACAAACAAATTGGGAAAAGATCTTCACCAATCCTACATCAGATAGAGGGCTAATATCCAATATATACAAAGAATTCAAGAAGTTAGACCCCAGAAAACCAAATAACCCTATTAAAAAATGGGGTACAGAGTTAAAGAAAGAATTCTCACTTGAAGAACTTTGGATGGCGGAGAAAAATCTTAAAAAATGCTCAACTTCATTAGTCATCAGGGAAATGCAAATCAAAACAACCCTGAGATTTCACCTTACACCAGTCAGAATGGCTAAGATTAAAAACTCAGGAGACAGCAGGTGTTGGTGAGGATGTGGAGAAAGAGGAACACTCCTCCACTGCTGGTGGGGTTGCAAATTGGTACAACCACTCTGGAAATCAGTCTGGCGTTTCCTCAGAAAACTGGAAGGAACCTCACTTCCGAAAGATCCTGCTATACCACTCCTGGGCATATACCCAGAGGATTCCCCAGCATGTAATAAGGATATATGCTCCCTATGTTCATAGCAGCCCTATTTATAATAGCCAGAAGCTGGAAAGAACCCAGGTATCCCTCAACAGAAGAATGGATGCAAAAAATGTGGTATATATACACAATGGAGTACTATTCAGCCATTAGAAACAATGAATTCATGAAATTCGTAGGCAAATGGATGGAGCTGGAGAACATCATACTAAGTGAGGTAACCCAGTCTCAAAAGATCAATCATGGTATGCACTCACTAATAAGTGGATATTAGCCTGGAAAACTGGAATACCCAAAACATAATCCACACATCAAATGAGGTACAAGAAGAACGAAGGGATGGCCCCTGGTTCTGGAAAGACTCAGTGTAGCAATATAAGGCAAAACCAGAACAGGGAAGTGGGAAGGGGTGGGTGGGAGAACAGGGGGAGGGAAGGGGGCTTATGTGACTTTCGGGGAGTGGGGAGCCAGAAGTGGGGAAATCATTTGAAATGTAAATAAAAAATATATCGAATAAAAAAAATAAGAAAGTGGCTGTTCTGTGTCTCACCCATTTTGTTTCCTGTTGGTCAAATGTCAGTGTCTTCTGTCCACATGTGAGTTCCTGAGGGTCTTGCTCTTTTGCATAAAACACAGGCGAAATAGTCATTGGATGAACTATTTAGCAAATTGGCGAATTGTGGAAATCGACACGGCATGGGTTAAGTTGAAGACAAACGGAAGAGAGATGCAGGATCTGTGACTTTGGGAACAAATCCACATAGCCTGTCTCACCACATTGTCCTCTAACCCACAGCACCTAACTGTCAAATGGGTCACAGCACCTCACCATTAACACCTAGGACCAGGAAGTTATTTTACCCTGAAATCTCCACAATACTTCTTGCATCTGCATGGACTTCTTAGAGGCCAGGGCATCTTCTTAGAGGACAGTGTCTCTGACTTAGCTGCCCATTATTTGAAGTTAGAATATTTGGTAACATTTAACTAAGATACTTGGATAAAAATCCAAGCTGTCTGATACTATTGATGTATGCAACTGTTCTGTTGTGGTCCAAAGTGTATGCTAAAGAGGAGGGTCTGGCATCAGTAGTAGCCTTGATGGTCTAACCTGAGGTACAAGTTAAGTTTCCCAAGTACTAGATATGTCAAACATATTAATTAAATTTCATCAAGGGGTTCCAGCACGTATGAGAAAACACACCCTTGAGATGTTGCAATGCTTCATAAGAACAAGTGTATCAGGTTCCCAGGTAGCCCTCACTTGCTTGACTTGGTTAAGTTGCACTATTGCCAAAGGAGTCACTGGGAGCCAGGCAGGTAGGTGTGGCCTCACAGGTAGGTGTGGCTTCGCAGGTAGGTGTGGCCTCACAGGTAGGTGTGGCCTCACGCTCCCTTCCCACAATGGACACACTTTCTATGGACTGCGCAGGAGTAGCAAGTGTCCTTATTCCTAAGAACAGGACTTGGCTTCCCCAACTACTTCCAAATGAAGTGGTACCAGAAGACAGTGCTCCAAAGAAATGTCTGGGTGGTTCCCAACAGTACTGTATGACCAGGCTGCAGGGGAGCTGGTTTTGCCACCCAGTGCACTCACCTATCTTGGTGGCCCAGCCTTTTTGAAGTGAACAAGGATGATCTCCTCATATAAATATTCATTCTCCATTGTTTCTGTAAAAGATTACTGTAAATTTGAAGTCAGTAATAGCTTCAAATGACGCAGATTTAGAATTTTAGATCAATTTCACTGATGTCAAGGTGTCTGCAGAGCTGCTGTTCTATGAAGGCGTCAAAGGAGATTTTTCAGACATTTATATTCTTAGGGTAACACTTGCACCTTTCTCCAAAGCCTTTCTCTGTCGTCACCACCACCACCACCACCACTACCACCACCACCACCACCACCACCACCTCCATCACCACCATCACCACCACCAACTCCATCACCACCATCACCACCACCACCTCCATCCACCACCTCCATCACCACCATCACCACCACCACCTCCATCACCACCATCACCACCATTATCATCACTACTTGTGATCACACTGGATCCACTTAAATAATTAAGAACACACTCTTACCCATTGCAAACCCCTTAATCCCAGACACAAAGTCCATTTGACATAGAAACTAAAAGTCTAAACTTCTGGAGAGGAGGGCCATGCACACCTTTGGGGGCTAGTAAACCTGTCACATGGGCATGATATCTTGTGTGTCATTGTTCCCAGGATCACAGGAAGCCTGAAAAGACCTGGTGGGGATGGCTACTATTTTATCTGGGGGGATTTTAGGGACCATTCACCTGTGCTAGGTGAGAATTTTATCCTGCAGAGGTATTGCTACCAGGACACCCTGCAACACACACACACACAGTTTTGATGTTTACAGACTCACTGACTATAGTTCTTCCCAGTGTGTTACTAGTTTGTAGTAAGATTTCTCAAAAGGGCTGGTCCAATTTGAAAGCCATTACTGACCTGAATGCCATGTGTGTGTGTATGGGGGGGGGCATGTCAGAATGCTAGATCCCTGTTTCAATCTTCCCAGGCACAGCTCCATGCTTCTAATATTGGTGCACTTGTCTGAGCTCTGTCTCCCAATGATATAAGAATGACTTTGTAGAAAGGCATAATTATAAACCAAAGCCATATTACAATATGTGCACACTTCCATCCTTTCTGAAAAGCCTTGGTGCAGGAGAGCATGAGAAAGGCTCTGAAAAGTCCTGAACACACTCTCTTGGATAATTCTTTAATATAGCACTTGAGGGATTGTTTTAAAATCACAGAAGGGCTGAAGAGATGGCTCAGTGGTTCAGAGCATGTATTGCTCTTCTAGAGTTTGGTTCCCAGAACCCACACCAGGTGACTGTCAACTGCCTATACTTCCAGTTTGAGGAAATCTGCTGTCCCTGCCTTTTGAGGGCATTTGCACTCATGTACACACACATGCACATGCATGTGCGTGTGCCACATACAAGATTAAAAGTAAAATCTTTAAAAAGTCACAGAACAGTTCCATTTAAAGATTGAAAGAGTACTGATGATCAAACCAGGAAATGTTCGTCATGGTGATCACTCAGGAATGGTGTCAACTCCATCATCTGTAGGATCGTTTACTACCAAAGCAGCTGTGAGACGAACAAATTATGTCTCCCTCCACCACTGTCCTCTCCATCTTTCAGTCTCTGTTCATCCTGGTCAGTTTTAGATGGGATTCCAGGTCCAAAACTCCACGAGTTAAGTCTGGCAGCTGGATTCCCCCACACCATGCACCCCCCTTTAAAACTCAGGTTACCTCCATAAGCAGCTCTCCTGGGAGGGTAGGCCCTGGGGAGAATGAGGACAGCAGAACAGCTTGAGAAATGGCATGATTTAGTTGAGAAGAAGCCCTTCTTTTCACAAGCTGGAGAAAGGAAGAACATCTCTAGGGCACTGGGGTCACTAAGACAGGGCCAGGCTCCTCCACCCCTTTCCATCCATGTGAACGGTTATGGAGGTGCGTGTCATAATGAGAAAGTGGGAGGCAGAAGGCGTTGAGGATGTTATCCAAGACTCCACCTCTCAGCCTGGCACAGTGAGAAAGCAGCATGTTCAAGTGAGCTGTCCAAAGGCCTGCCAGGCCCAGGTGAGGCAGGGAGGTGTGGCCATCCTGGTGACCCTGTGGGACCTTTGGAAGAGTCACAGGCAGGATTCAATATAAGATCCACGTCCAATTTATGGGTCTTGGACCCTTCAGGTTAACTCACGTGAATGCACTAGAGACAATTCTTTCCTGGTGTCGATAGTATCTATTTCTCCATAGGGAGTTGGTCTAGAAGAGGCCTAGAAAAGAGTAGAGTTGAAGGCAAATGTTTTTTAAGTGTATCATAGCTTGTATGTACTCAAGCACATGCCAAATACTGTTATAAACCTAGAGCCACTTTAATGAATGAGACAGTCAGAATTCTCTGGCCTCACCCAGTTTGAGTATTAGAGAGGAGATGGATAACTTAGAATGTTGGTGGGTGATGCGTGTTAAGGACAAAAATAGCCAAGCAAATGGAACAAGGAGTGGGGTTGTATCCTGGATAGGATTGTAAGGTGGGTCTCGAAGAAAGCAGAAATGAGGTATGTTGTCTCTGGTGACAAGGATTCAAAACAGAGTAGCGACCTGGCATAGATACCAGGTAAGATATTGTCCACAACGACTAGAGAAGAACAAGCTGTCTAACGGCATGATGGGAAGGAGAAAGAAGGGAGTTAGAGAAATGAGGTTGCTAGTATGTAGAATCTTGTAAAAAAAATTCAATGGTGTACTCATTCTATATATTAACTTAAAAATATTGGAATGTTTTCAATGAAAAAAAAAGTTAGTTCAAACTGTTGAAGGATTGGTGCCTTTATTCTTGGTTAATCCACAAAACAAATATCATATTGAGAAGTGTCTTCACCTCTCCCTGGGGACGTAGGTCCAAACTCTCTTCTGTTCTGTAAGGATTACTGAAGGTCTGTTTATGAGTAATGCACATTATTCCAGTTGTAACACCTTTACGTTGCCTTCTGTGACTTGTAAACAAGTGAAAGCCAGCCCCGCCATTAAATGTGTTGGGTTATGAAACCACTGGAGTTTTACTCACTAACATAACTTCTCTCAGTAGACTCTTAGGACTCTGCAAATCTAACCATGAACTCCAGAGACAGAGAATGTTGGTTTCTTGTTCTGGAATATGGGTGAGTGTGGACTTGGAAACCTATAAAGACACTTTCCTTTTAAAAACCTTATCTTCTCTCCCCAAGGAATAACAACCTGCTTCCTAATGTTATCTGAGCAGAGGTCAAATGAGCAATTACCCATGCTTTCTGCCTTTGTGTAAGCCATGAATAATTCATGGGAGGTCTAGCAAAATGGGAACAGTATGTCCTTTGGCTTAGTCCCATAAACTCCAGATGACTAGTACACTTGTACCAGAGAGGTTTCCAAGGGCAGATTCTAGTTTTCTGCCCTCTCATTTCTACTAACCTCCAGAAACTCTGTCTAGCATTGAAGTGTATAGTGTACTGTGTGTTTACCATTCAGACGCATCAATGACTTTCCCAAAGTGATGTCAGACAGGAATATAACAACCCGGTCTCTAAATTCTGGGTGAGGCTTCCCTCTTCCTACTTCTTGTCTCTATTTTGGTAAATATTCTGTCTCATAAGGCAAGAGATGCTGAAAATATTTGGTAGGGAATGACAGAGTAAAAGTTTTTGTTGCTTCTCATATAATCATTTTTTTAAATTATAATTACAGTACTTTCCCACTTCTCTTTCCTCCCTCCAATCTCTCCTATATACCCACCCATCCTATTTTCTCCTTGAGTTCATGCATTCTTTTTCTTTCATTGTTGTTACATATGTATGTAGATGTAATGGCTATTCCTGGCTTTCAACTCGACTATATCTGCAATCCAGAATTGGAGGGCTCATCTTTGATCCAGATCTTGAGGCTGGATCTTGGCATGGAGCTCTTGAGGCATAGTGGCCATGAAAAGCTTAGGCCCAGGCAAGGTAGTACACACCTTTAATCCCAGGAGACTGAGGCTAGGAGATCTCTGAGTTCAAGGTCAGCCTGGGACTAAGCAAGTCCCAGATCCAGGCCTGGTGGTACACGCCTTTAATCTGGGCCACACCTTCTGCTGGAGACCTACCTAAGGATATTGGAAGAAGGAAGATTCACTCTTCAGGAGCTTGCACTTACTTGGAAGTACATCTGTTGGAACCTACTTCTTCAGAAGACCAGCTGAAACAACTAGCCTCGTGGGACTGAGCAACTACTAGATTCTTGACTCCTCATTCACAGCTGACCATTATTGGGGTAGTTGATCTACAGACTGTAAGTCATCACAATAAATTCCCTCAATATAGAGAGACACTCCACAAGTTCTGTGACTCTAGAGAACCCTAACTAATACAGTATATACTTCCAAATACATAGATACAACCTGCTCAGTTCATACGATGCTACCTATACGTATATGACCTCAGGTCTGACCACTTGGTATTAGGTAACCAGCTGGGGGCTCTTCCCTGAGATTGGCATTTCTCCCACTCTTAGTGTTCCCCAGCTGCCCGTGGTTCTTGGTCTAGGATTAAGGCTCTGAGATTGTTAACCAGCGATGTCAACGCGGTTCATGTCTTATTTAATCACACATGAGCCTTCACAGTGTAGCCTCTCTAGCATTCCTAGGAGACACAATCTTACACCAGACTTTCTGATCCTCTGGCTCTTAAACATTTCTGCCCCTTCATCCAAATGATCCCTGAGCCTCAGGTGCAGGAACTGTGCTGTTGCTGCATCAGCTGGGGCTGGGTACCCCAAGATCTCTTGTTCTCTGCATTTTGATCAGTTGTGATTTTCTGTAATGGTCTTCATCTGTTGCCAAGGGAACTCTCTTTGGTGAGGGATGAGAACTATCACATCCCTCCATGTCCATAAGGATAAATATTCAGAATGTAGTTAGGGATTGTGATAGTTTAGAGAAGGGGAGATTGTAAGTTCTCTAATATTTGTGACTTCGCTAGCCCTGGGTAGCTGTCCAAGTTTCCAGTACCAGGCATCAATTCCTCCCATGGGTTGGCTTTAAAACCAGTTAGAGAGGTCTTGGTGATGGCCAAGGCGTGTGTGTGTGTGTGTGTGTGTGTGTGTGTGTGTGTGTGTGTGTGTGTGTGTGCTGCTCCTCTGCTTTGTAGGCATTAAAGCCGTGAGACACTGGTTGCTTCCTGTGGTGGGAAGTATTAAAATAAATGCGCCAGTACGTTCCCACACTAGTGCTGGCAATCAACAGGCCACAGGCTCCTGCCAGGTGATCTCACTCGCAGGTCTCTCCCCCCTCCAACTCACCGGCCCCTGCGGGGCACAGGAGCTCTGCTGGGCCGTCTCACTGCTAGCCATCTCTCTGGTGGGGGGGGGCGGTCCCCAAGTTCATCTCGCTATCATGCAATGCCCCATATACCCCATGATGAGCCATCTCAACACCTAATTACCCAGTAGAATCAAGACTCTTAAAGCTTAATAGTTAATCAATTATACTTATGTATCAATAATTTACAAGATGCTAATAAATAATTTCAGAGCCAATTGATAATGATAAAGCTTTAGCCCAATTATTCTAACTTATTGATAATACCACATTGGCTTTCATTCTCCTTCCCTCTCCTCCTGAGACACCTCTCTCTCTCTCTATCTCTCTCTCTCTCCCTCCCTCCCTCCCTCCCTCCCTCCCTCCCTCCCTCCCTGCCTAACTCCTAGCTCTGCCTCCCTTTTCCTGAAGTAGATGGTGTCTTCAACAATAGAGACTTTGAGTATAGGAAGGCCACTGATTTGCTTGAGTTGATTTTATAACCAGCCACTTTGCTGAAGTTGTTTATCAGCTGTAGGAGTTCTCTGGTGGAGGTTTTTGGGTCACTTAAGTAGACTATCATGTCATCTGCAAATAGTGATAATTTGACTTCTTCCTTTCCAATTTGTATCCCCTTGACCTCCTTATGTCGTCTAATTGCTCTAGCTAGAACTTCAAGTACTATATTGAAAAGATATGGAGAGAGAGGGCAGCCTTGTCTAGTCCCTGATTTTAGTGGGATTGCTTCAAGTTTCTCTCCGTTTACTTTGAAGTTGGCTATACCAGTTTGCTGTATATTGCTTTAACAATGTTTAGGTATGGGTCTTGAATTCCTGTTCTTTCCAAGACTTTTAGCATGAAAGGATGCTGAATTTTGTCAAATGCCTTTTCTGCATCTAATGAGATGATCATGTGGTTTTTTTCTTTGAGTTTGTTTATGTAGTGGATAGCATTGATGAATTTTCTTATATTGAACCATCCCTGCATCCCTGGGATGAAGCCTACTTGATCATGGTGGATGATCATTTTGATGTGTTCTTGGATTCGGTTGGCAAGAATTTTATTAAGTATTTTTGCATCAATATTCATAAGGAAAATTGGCCTGAAGTTCTCTTTCTTTGTTGGATCTTTGTGTGGTTTTGGTATCAGCATAATTGTGGCTTCATAGAACGAGTGGTTTGATCTGGAAAATATCATCCTAAGTGAGGTAGCCCAATCACAAAAGAATACACATGGAATGCATTCTCTGATAAGTGGATATTAATTAGCCCAGAAGCTCTGAATACCTAAGGCACAAATTGCATAACAAATGACTCCCATGAAGAAGTATGGAGAGGTTCCTGATCCTGGAAAGGATTAATCTAGCATTGGAGAGGAATATAAGGACAGAGAAAAAGGAGGGAGGTGAATGGAGAATGGATGGAGAGAAGAAGGTTTATGGGACATATGGGGAGGGGGGATCTGGGAAAGGGGAAATCATTTGGAAAGTAAACAAAGAATATAGAAAATAAAAATATTAAAAAAAACAATAGAGACTTAACCTTCCACTTCTAGGAGACAGCCAAGGGCAGCAGCAATGACCTATAATGTTTTCGGAATGTTTTGGATAATCCTGACCAACAATTCAAAAGGATTTATCTTGAGGATGCAAAGCTAGCTCAACACACAAAAGCCAACTCGTGTGATAAACCACACCAACAGTCTGTGAAAAAACACTCACATGCTCATCTCAAAAGATGCAGAAATAACCTTTGACAATCTAATACCGTTCATGACAAAGGTTCTACAGAGTAGAACATATGTCAGCAAAATAAAGCTATACATGAGTAACCCACAGCCAACATCATCCTAAATGGAGGAAAACTTGAAGCAATCCCACTAAAATCAGTAATGAGATAGGGATGCCTGTTGTCTGTTATCCTGATTATTTTCCAATATTGTGCTTGAAGCAGTAGATGAGACAGGAAGACAGGAGAAAAAATTAAAGGGATACAGACAGTGAAAGGAGAACTGGAACTATCCCTATATGCAGATGATATGATGCTATACATTAGTGATCCCCCAAATTCTACCAAAACACTTATAAAAATGATCAACAATTTTAACAGTGGAACAGAATGCACATTGATATTCACAAATTAATAGCTTTTCCATAGCCCACCAACAAACATACAAAGAGTTCATAAATACACTCCCATCCACAATAGCCTCAAAGAATAGAAAATATCTTGTAATAACCTAACCAAGGTTATTGGATTGGTAGAATTAATGTTGTAAAATGAGTATTTTTCCCAAAAGTATTTACAGATTTTATGCTATCACAGTCAAAATCCCCATCTCTGTCTCTTCAGAAAAAAAATCCAACTATCTTAAAATTCATTTGGAACCATAAAAGACTCCAGATAGCCAAAATAATCCTGAGCAAAAAGAACACTGCTGAAGGAATTACCATTCCCAACCTCAAGATACATTAATAAAGACTATAGTAATAAAAACAATGTAGTACTGGCATAAAAACATGCATGTAGATTGATGGAACAAAATCAAAGACCCAAACATGAGTACATGTGTCTTAGGGTTCTATAGCTATGAACAGACACCATGAACAAAGCAACATTATAAGGACAATATTTAATTGGTGCTAGCTTACAGGTTCAGAGGTTCAGTCCATTATCATCAAGGCAGGAGCATGGCAGCATCCAGGAGGAGCTGAGATGAAGGGTTGAAAAGTCTAAGTCCACAGTGGCACACCTATTCCAACAAGGCCTTGCCTACTCCAACAAGGCCACACCTCAAAATAGTGCTACTCCCTAGACTAGGCATACTCAAACCACCACCACATGTAACCATAGCCATCAAATATCCAACAAAAATGCCAGAACCATACACTTGCGAAAAGACAGCGTTTTCAACAAATGATGTTGGTACAACTCGACATACACATGTAGAAGAATAAAATTGGACCCACACTTACTGCCTTGCACAACAACCAAGTAGCTCCTCGGGGACAGGAGACCTACATGTGAAATCTGCAGCACTTAAACTGGAGAGGAAAACATAGGCAATGCCTATGTAATATAGGCGTAGGAAAGGACTTTCTGGATACGACTCCATTTCCCCTGGGAATTGTGGCCAACGATTGACAAGTGAGACTTCACAAAACTAAAAGGCTTCTGCATAGTTAAAAAAAAAAAAAGTCACTCAAATGAGGAGGAAACTAACAAAATGGGAGAGAATCTTTCTGGGTAGATGAAGATCTAAATATGTAAAGAATTAAAAATGTGAAGAGTAATATAAAAATGACCCCTTTCAAAAGTGGGTTTGGGATTTGAATGGAGAATTGTCAAGAGAAGAAATAAAAATAGTGAATAAATATCTCAATAAATATCTTACTATCTGCAGCCTAGTAATATCTGAAAGTTGAAAAAGTTTAGTGCCCTGGACAAGCAATGTAATTCTTGTGTATAGATGTTTGAACAATGTTGTAAGATCAAGAATCCACGAGATGGCCAGGCAGTGCTGGGGTGTGCTTTCAATCCCAGCACATGGGAGGCAGACGCAGGTGGTTCTCTCTCTCTGTGAGTGTCCAGGCCAGCCTGGTCTATAGAGCTAGCCTGGCTCTGTAGCCAAAGCTACATAAATAACACAAAGAGTCGGGCGGTGGTGGCGCACGCCTTTAATCCCAGCACTTGGGAGGCAGAGGCAGGTGATTTCTGAGTTCGAGGCCAGCCTGGTCTACAGAGTGAGTTCCAGGACAGCCAGGGCTACACAGAGAAACCCTGTCTCGAAAAAAACCAAATCCAAAAAACCAATAGATAGATAGATAGATAGATAGATAGATAGATAGATAGATAGATAAATAAATAAATGACACAAAGAAACCCTGTCTTGAAAAAAAAAACAAAAGAAAACAAAAAGGAATCAGCATGCCAAAGTCACTATCAGGTTGTTCTAGAAAGTCTGTCAGAATGAATGCTGCCAGCCATGGTGAGATGGAAATCAGAATCATGGCCTCTGTGTGGTGGTTTGGATGGGGATGGCTCCCCAGGCTCGTGGATTCGAGTGGTTGGTCACCAGGGAGTGCCACTATCTGAAAGGATTAGAGGGCGTGGCCTTGTTGGAGGAGGTGTGTCCCTTTGAGGTTTCAAACTGCCCATTCCAAGCCCAGAGTCTCTCTCTTCCTGGGCCTGTGGATCCGGATGCAGAACTTGCTGCAGTTCCTCCAGCATCATGCCCGCCCGCCTGCCTGCCTGCCTGCCTGCTGCTGCCGTGCTTCCTGCAGTCGAGGCAATGGACTAAACCAGCCTCTGCATCTGCAAGCCAGCTCTAATTAAATGCTCTCGTTTATCAGAGATGCCGTGGTCGTGGTGTCTCTTCACCCCAGTAGAACAGTGACGAAGACCAAGAGGAAACTAACAGTGAGGATGTCTGAAATGTCATAGAGTCATGTGATAGATGTACCTGAAATTATATACAATACATAAACGTCTGTGTAGCCATAGTTAACACAGTGTTCCCTCCAATAGCCATAAACGAACCAAAAAATCCCAGTACCAGGCGCGAGAAGCCTGAAGAGGTTTCATGGGATGGCAGAGAGCTTTGAAAGTATGAGGCTTTGCTTGTTTGTTCGAGACTGAAGTCTCTATTGCCCTGGCTGCCCTCTGTCCCGGAACTCACAATGAAGACCAGGCTGGCCTTGAACTTACAGAGATCTGCCTGCAGAAATTAAGAGTTTGAATGGTCATTATTAGTTTGAGACGGGGGGGGGGGGGGGGGAGGATGGGGGGGGAAGGGGGGGTTCCTATGTCCCTCAAACTCTTGATCCTTTTGCTTCAACTTCCTGAGTGCTGGTGTTACTAGTGTGTACAGCCACCTTTGACTGATGATTGACTCTCTCTGTTTGTGTGTGGGGGAGGAGATGGGAGTTATTCTAGCTACGGCATGCTTGTGCAAATCAGAGGACAGCTCACAGGAGTCGGTTCCTTCCTTTGTGCAGACTAGGGGATTGAACCTGTGTCTTTAGGCTTGGCGGAAGTACCTTTACCTGCCTAGCTGTCATATTCACCCTTATTGCTCTTAATATAAACACCTCTAGATCCAGTGCATTAGAAATGGCAATAGAAGATTAATTCTCTAAGAATGGCAGGATAAAAATAAGAGGCATTCCATCTTATAGCCTGCCAAAAATAAAAAAGTCCCTGAAAAAGATCTTAGGTCATTTGCTCTGGTCATTTATCAATTTTTGTCACTAGGTGTCCCCTTGGTTAGTAAATCAGAGGCAACCAAGTCAAATAACTGCAAGGAAAGTAATCAGCAGTTAACAAGATGCCTTTCTGCCAGGTGTGTGTGTGGTGTGTGTGTGTGTGTGTGTGTATATTTATGTGTATGTGTATACCTGTATGTATATGTACCTGTGTGTGAGTGTGTGAATGTGGGTATACCTGTGTGTGTCTGTGTGGGCATATGTGTGTATGTGTGTAAGTGTGTATGTGTACCTGTGTGTGAATATGTATGTGTGAGTATTATCTCTGTGTGAATGTGTGTGTCTCTATGTGTATGTGTGTGTGTGTGAGTATGTGTACCTGTGTGTGTTTGTGTATGTGTGTTCGAGTATATGTACCTGTGTGTGTATGTATGAGTGCCTCTCTCTCTGTGTAGCTGTGTGTGTTTGTGCATGTGTGAGTATGTGCATGTGCACGCGCACCTGTGTGAGTGTGTATGTGTATGTGTGTCTCTGTGTGTATATGTATGCGTGTGTGAGCATGTGTGTGAGTGTGTGTGTATGTGTGTGAGTATATGTGTCTGTGTGTGTGTGCCTGTGTGTGTGCCTGTCTGTGTGTGTTGGTGGGGGGAGGGCGCTGGAGGAGGTACCCCGCCTTCTGGCAGACACTGCCTTTTAACCCAGGCCTTCTAGCTGAGAACTGGCTGTAATTAGAACGAAGAGATTACATGTAAAAGGCACATTGTCAAAATCCAATTTCCACTCCAAGAAATGAGTATGGCCCAGAATAGATCCAGAACATGATTAAACTGCAGGATGGGCCTCTGGAGGGAGGCTGGGCTGGCTCAGGTCCAGCAAGGAGCAGGCTAAGCCTCTCTCTGGGCCTACCCGTCCTCTGCAGGCCACCCTGAGAAGCTGGACTGCCTGTGTCATTTCAGGTGAGTTCTTAAGAAACAAAAGACAACTTTATGACAAAGTGCCAGGATTCGGGCAGCCAAAGGCACGCCTACTACGAGGACACATTATTCTCTATCCTATGGCTTGATCTCCGGGCCCTGGAGTGTTCGCTCTGTAGATTTTAAGGTGATTGGCATCAGAAGAACAAGTCCGAGATGGGAAGGCACTGCATCTGACCAATCAGAGTGCCTCTGGGCAAGTTCAAACAATGGCCTGAAGTTTCTTTCCTGAATGACTCCCCCCCATCCCACCCACCTTAGAATTATAGCAAATCTTCCAGGGATACCTGAGCAGAAACAGAGTCCTCAATCCCCAGAAGACAAATTCTGGAGTCCCAGAGAAATTGTGCTAACAGTGTACAAGGTAGAAAGTATCAGTGCTCCCGTGATCAAAACCTGCCTCAGCTCCTTGTAGCTACTGTTGGGAGCTGGCCAGCAGGTGGGAAACGGAAGGAGATATTGCTAGCTTTGTTTGTGCAGCTGGAAACTCTTGAATCTGATCTTGTAAAGCCTTTAAACACACTGGTCTTAAGGTGACCCTGGAGCAAGGTGGAGGTTGGGACCGATAGAGACTGGAGATGTGGAAGTGTGTTGGTAGGTGTTAGCAGTTAAGTTAGATGAGTGGACAGAAATTGCGCATAGCATCAGGTGTCCATATCTGAATGGTGTTTCTGATCCAGCCATTTGCACCTTTTCAGAGACAGTGGCTGGACATGAAATCAGGCAAGGAGAAAGGCTGGCTCCAAGTTCCCCCAGCACAGATACCTCTGAGAGAGCTTGCAGGCTAGTACTGAGGCAGGAGAACAGGAATCCAGGCAGGGCATCCAGATGGTGGTGGAAATGTGGAGATGCACTCAGCCGGAAACTGGGGCTGACGGGAGGCTAGGGAGTCACTGAAGATCTCCTGAGAGTTGGGTGCAGCCAGATCACCCCAGCTCTAGGAATTATTTAAAGTCTCACCTGCCCACCATGTCTTTCTGCCTCTGTGAAAAATGGAATGAAACCTAGCAAGTGTTCTGAGTGACTTGACCAACAGCTGCATGTGGTTGACCAGATAGACGTCCTTCAAGACTTCAGGTTTCCCTTCAACCAAAATACAAATTGTTTATCCTAACCATGTGTTTTCCACCTCTGTGGCACAGGACAAAATGTGACTAATTTCTAGTGTCCCTCTGTGCAGCATGAGTGCTGGCACCTTCTGAAGTCCTGAGGACTGGGGACCCTCAGGTGTGACTAAGGCAAGACCCCTACAAACCCTCTTAGTTAAAGATGAAGAACCAACAAATATTCATGAGCTCCTCCACTCTTTGGCTGGGAATGCAGCTCAGTTGGGTTCTTCTAGCAGACAGGAATCTCCAGGCTCCATCCCCAGCACCACATAAGACAGAGGTGGTGGAGCATCCCTGCAATCCCACGGCTCAGCAGAGAAAGGCAGCTTTCCTTCTATTCGTCTATACTCGAAGCTAATACCCACCACAGGTCTCCTACAACTGGCAAGTAAACATGGCCAAATCCTTCTATGCTCTAGTCAACTACTGTGTAACTAAAGCTGAAGATGATGCATTTTATTGGCAAAAATAAAAATTGAATGCAAAATGATTTTGAGTATGACAAGAATCATCATTTAAGTTGACACCTTTTTTGGGGGGGATTTGTTGTCCCCCCCCCCCCCCCAGGCAGGGTTTCTCTGTATAGCCCTGGCTGTCCTGGAACTCACTCTGTAGACCAGGCTGGCCTTGAACTCAGAAATCCACCTGCCTCTGCCTCCCAGAGTGCTGGGATTACAGGCACATGCCACCACCTCCCGGCTGTAAGTTGACATCTTAAAAGGTGACTTTGTGGGCTAATCTTTTTCTTGTTTCAGAGGTATGATGGACTACTACAGAAGAGGGACAAGCAAACAATAAACTGTCACAAAATAATAACTGTGGGGACAAGAATCCGAAACTCACACAAAGGGATCATCACGGTGTCTAAGCCATGGTCTCTGTTAGCTCTCACTTTTCTCCGACTCAGTGAGACAGAGGCGGGGCCTTTAGCTGCTGTCCTGCATGCAAAGACTACATGTTCAAAAAGTGATCTTTGTGGTGATATTCACTAGTTTCTGGACAATACCTCTTCCTGTTGCTTCCTCTGACATTCACCTAAAATGTGCCATCTTTAGGGTTGCTGACAATACCTGGCCATTTTTGGAGATTGTGGTGAAACTAAAGTTCTCTTCTATTTGTGTTTGTTCTCATCAGAGAAGATTCTCTTAATATGGAAAAGGCATACTGTCCACATTGCCCTTGGTCACATCTACTTACCTCCCTGTTACAGGTGTAACTCATTTTTTTTCCTGGGGATGTAGGATGGTTGTTCACTCTGATGCCTGTCTTTCTCAGGAGTATTAGGGAAGTTCACAATAGTGGGTAAAGAGCTGGTTTCTTCTGAGTATTTTTCAGTATTGTTATTTAGGGAAGATCCCAGTCTTCTTCCAGAAACCATGGAACAAGTCGTATGTAAACCACCAGTCAATTTCCTAGTTATATGTCACCTCAGTGTGCTGGTATGAATGAGAATGTCCCCCATAGGCTCATATATTTGACCTTGTTACCAGGGAGTGGCACCATTTGAAAGGATTAGAAGGATTAGGAGGTGTGGCCTTAATGGAGTAGATGCAGCCTTATTGGAGGAAGTGTGTCACTGGGGGTGTGGCTGTGAGGTTCTCTCTCTCTCTCTCTCTCTCTCTGCTTATGGGTCAGGATGAAGCTCTCAGCTAGTGTTCTAGCCCCACACATGCCACTGTGCTCCCTTCTACGATGATAATGGACTAAGCCTCTGAAACTGTAAGCAAGTCTCAATTAAATGCTTTCTTTTGTGAGAGTTGCTTGGTTATAGTGTCTCTTTACAGTAATAGAACTGTGATTAAGACACTCAGTAACTTGGTATAGTCTCAGACTATCCAAGGTATTCTAGCAATGTTAATCCTTAACGTGGAGTATCAGTAATCCCCACATAGATTTTACTCTTCTCCCACATCACACTCTGGGGCTCTATATACCCCAAACTCTTAGGTGGTCAGCTAGAGCTAGACAAGGGCATGCTCCTAACTCACGAGTTACTAGGGAAGATCTTTGGGGGAAGGGTTTCTGCCTCGATACAGAGATGGAAGGTGAAATCCTTTTTTTCTTTCCACTTTCTTATTCCTTACACATGGGTGTGAAATTTGGAACCATAACAATCATGTGACCACAAAGCACATGGAAATAGAAGGCTCTTTTCAGAGAATGGTTGAACCAGCATCAAAACCACCAGTAACTTTGCTGTATTTAAGTGGCTCCAAAGTGAGTTTTCTGTTCATTGTGGCTAAGTCTATCCTTAGCAAATAGTTTTCTTATTAGAAATATTATTTTTTAAATGTTTGCATATATTCTTAATTTATATTTTGTAAGATAAATTAGGGAATGTTCTAGGCTAAATTGTGGTCATACTTCATTCATATGCAGAGGTTTCCAACCCCCAGGATTTTAGAGCACAAACATATTTGGAGGTAAATTCTTTAAAGAAGTAATTAAATCCAAGTGAGATCTTTAGGGCAGTCCTACTATAATCTGGCTCCAGAAATTTAGGCATAAGTATGTACATACAAAGGAATGCCTTATGAAAATATAGCAAGAAGTGGCTACCCACAGCCAGGAAAATAGGCCTTAGAAGAAATCACCCCAGCCAGGCAGTGGTGAAGTACACCTTGAATTCTAACACTCAGGATGCAAGCAGATCTCTGTGAGTTCGAGGCCAGCCTGGTCTACAGAGTGAGTTCTAGGACAGCCAGAGTGTCTTACTTTGTGTTTTATTGCTGTGAAAATAGAACCATGACCACAGGAACTCCTATAAAGGAAAATATTTCATTGGGGGTGTCTTACAGTTTCAGAGGGTTAGTCCATTATCAACATGGGGTAAAGCATGGTGGCACACAGGCAGACATGGTGCTGGAGAAGGAGCTGAGAGTTCTAGGGCTTGATCCACAGGCAGTAGAAGGAGACTGTGTGCCACACTGGGCATAACTTGAGCATAGGAGATCTCAAAGCCCACCTCCACAGTGACACACTTCCTACAGCAAAGCCACACCTACTCCGACAAGGTCCTAAGAGTGCCACTCTCTATGGCCAAGCGTTCAAACACCTGAGTCTATGAGGGCCATAGGTATTTACCCCACCACACATGGCTACACAGAGAAACCCTGCCTGAAAGACAGACAGACAGAAAGGAAGGAAGAAAGAAAGAGGGAAGGAACAAAGGAAGGAAATCCCTCCTGCAGGTGACTTGATCTCAGACTTGTAGCCTACAGAGCATGAGAAAAGAAACACCTAATCTTCAAAACACGTAGTCTGTGGGACTTTTAAAATGACAGCTCTAGAAAGCTAATACAGGGCCCAGAATATTTTTCAAGCATAAAATAATAATTATAGAGTAGAAGTAGGTAGAATAAACGAAATAGGTAAAACATTCACATTGACAGCTCTATGGTTTGAATATGAAGCGTTCCCTGCAGGCAAATATGTTGAGCACTTAGTTCCCAACTAATGGCGGTGTTCTGGGAAGTGGTGGAAACTTTGAGAGCTAGAGCCTTGAGGGAGAAAGGAGGTCACTGGGGCATGCCTTGGGAGGGTATGTTGTCCCTGGCCCCAACTTTGTCTTCTCTTCTTGGGTGGCAGGAGGTGAGCAGTAGAGTTCTACTCTGCCATGCTCTCCTGCCACGATGCATTGCCTTAGTCCAGACACTAGGCAACAGATGTGGTGACCACGCACCGACTCCTTTGAAACTGTGAGCCAAAATCAAATCCTTCTTCTCATTAAATTGTTTGTGTATCTGTCACAGGAAACAAAAGGTGACTGACGCAATGTCTGGCGTGTTGTGACAGCTGAAGGAAGCCTGAGAACAAAACTGGAAGGACAGATCTCTCCTGTTAACTTTGGTGAGAGAGAGAGAGAGAGAGAGAGAGAGAGAGAGAGAGAGAGAGAGAAGGCTGACCTCAAACTTGGGAGCTCCCTGCCTCAGCCTCTCAAGTGCTGGGGTTATAAATATATACCACCAAGATGTAAGAGGATGACAGAACTCAAAGAATCTGTCTCTTAAGTAGAGATGGTATTGTGTCACCATCGAAGTGGCTTTATAACTTGTGTTTATAACTTGTGGTCAGGGAGGACCCCTCTCCTCTCTCCTCTACCTAATTCTCACCAGTGGTGTCTTTTCCTGCTGTTTAGACTCGGGATTTTGTGGCTGGTTTTCTGCTTCCTCTCCCGCTCATGAGACCGGAAGTAGAGAGCTTTAGCAAACAAGAGGAAAGAAAGTAGCCCTGCATTGCCTTTTGAAGAGTGTTATACAAGGGAGCAACTTCCCCTACAGAGGTGAGAAATAATCAATCCTCTGTTCAATTAAGCCGCCAGAGAGCTCTGGGTTCGCCCTCAGTGCAAGCAGCCCTGATGACCCTGACTAGTAGGAGAAAATGTTCTCCATTCACGCATGACAGAAGAAGCATCATTAGCACAGAGAGCACGGTGTTCCGAGTGTGTGATGGCCAGAACTCAGTTATCTTGAAATCGATATGATGTGGGATTAAATGAGAAACAAAAGACTGGTTCAGTCCTGTTTGCATTGTCATGAGGAAGATGTTTGAGTTCCTTAATTCTGTCGTGTTTGGAGCAAAGAGGGAGCTTAAAATTCACCCTCAGAACACGCCGGAAGTGGATTCTGAAGGCACCTTTCTGTGTTAAGGCCTCCGAAGGCCTAGCCAAGAGCTATTTTATCTGACGCAGATACTGGCATTGTTTCTCTCTGCCAAAAATTGATCTTGGAATAAAGCATTGAGGCATACAAGTGCTCGGCATTCCACCAAGAGAGCAAGGTATTGTCATCATAAAAAGAGAAAGCGGCCTCAGAATATGTTGCATGGGTGTGTGGGGGAAGGGGGCGTGCCAGCGGGCCCACACAGAGGCATCCCTTCCCCTGAGGGACCACACACACACACACACACACACACACACACACATACATGAAGGTATAGTATAGAATAGAGTTTATTTAGGGCATGGGGAGGGGAGTTAAGAGGGTAGTAGAAGCAGAGAAAGGCAGAGAGAAAGAGAGAGTAGAGAAGTAGAAGCCGGCCATGACCACGTGGGGGAGGGGAGGGGGAAGGGAAGAGCCCAAGAGGGCAAGAGAGGCAAGAGTAAGAGGCAAGAGAGAGAGAGAGAGGAGGGGCAAGCAGCCCCTTTTAGAGTGGGCCTGATCTACTTGGCTGTTGCCAGGTAACTGTGGGGTGGAGCTTAGACAAAATCCTAACCTGAGGCCTCAAAACTGACCTTTCTCACAAAGTAGGAAGAGGTTGATGAACCCAAGTATCGGGCATGACATAGTTGCCCTTGTGGCCTTCACTACAGCCGTTCTGTGGTAACTCTAAACAATTCTGTGAAACACAAAAACAAACATTTGGTGACTTTAGGCCCATAGTAGGACTATTCTTCAGCCTTTGAAAGAAAACTTTCAGAAATGGGAAGCCAAAATAAACCTTTTCTAGAAGGCACGATAGAGACCATGTGCTAAACAAAAGAAGGCAAACCGGGCACTTCACTTCTTCAAGGTTCTCAGAGGAACCCAGTCACTAAGATAGAAGGCCCAACGGTGGGTGGGGGTGGGGGAATGGGAACCTCCTCTACAGCAGGGTTTACTTAGGGGAGACAAAAGTGCTCTAGAGATGGACAGCGTACTACCGACTACCATACAATAATGCACTTCATGCCTCTGAGCTATAAACTCGAGATGGTTAAAATGATAAATTGTGCATTGTATTGCTTTTACCAGACTCCCACTTTTATGTATGTATGTATGTATGTATGTATGTATGTATGTATGTATTTATTCTCTCAGCTTTTCTTATATAAGGAAAGGGATATGGAAAATCAGAGGAAGTGTCTGACGTGTTTTAGGGACACGGAGGTAGAGAGTGTCGGGGGTGGGTGGTGGGTGGTTGCAGTTTCTTGATGCTGCTGTGTGCATTGTTCATGTTCTGCAAAGGTCATGGGTTGAAGGCTGGGTCCTTGGGCTATGGCAATATTGAGAGGTTTGTGACCTGGTCTACAGAGTGAGTTCCAGGACAGCCAGGACTATACAGAGAAACCCTGTCTCGAAAAACCAAAAAAAAAAAAAAAAAAAAAAAAAAAAAAAAAAAAAAGAAAGAAAAAAGAAAAAAGAAAGAAAGAAAGAAAGAAAGAAAGACACAGAGCCAGGCAGTAGTGGTGCATGCCTGTGATTCCAGCACTCTGGGAGGCAGAGGCAGGCAGATTTCTGAGTTTGAGGCCAGCCTGGTCTACAGAGTGAGTTCCAGGACAGCCAGGGCTATACAGAGAGACCCTGTCTTGAAGAAAACAAATCTAAAAACAAAACAAAAAAAAAAAAAAAAAAGAAGAAGAAGAAAGAAAGAAGGAAAAAAGAAAAAAAGAAAAAAAGAAAAAAGAAAAGAAAAAGGAGTCCCGTGACCTAAGGTGTACCCTGAAAGGACATAGCGCCTGCCTCTCTTTCTCCTCTCCGTAGTTCCTTCCTGTGTTGAGGTAAGCTGACTGGCTCCATCTTACGTCCTAGTATAGTATGATCCTCTTCCTCATTACACACAAACACACACACAAAGCCCACTGCTGCTGGTCTGAAGCCTCTGAGTCTGTGAGCCACGTTCAACCCTTGTTCCTTGAAAATTGATGGCTTTGGACATTTTTATCATAGTAATAGAAAGCTGATCAATGCAATTAAAAATAAATAACTTTGACAGCAATAACAATGCCCTCAGCTATGGCCACTCCCCCCCCCCCCCCACTCAATGGCAATAATGAGTAAAACGTAAAAGTGAGGCATTGTGGGAGAGAACTCCAAGAAGGATGTTGGGGGTCTGAGAGCACAGGACGATCTCAGGAGAAAAGACTGTCTAGATCTTAAGAGATTGGTGGTAACTTCAGCATAGAAAGTAGGTGGAGAGAGGCAGGGGATGCAGTCCAGTTAATAGAGCACTGGCTTAGCATGCACAGAGCCCCTGGTTCCATCTACAGTGCCACATAACTGGATATGTGGCACTTCTGTGACCCTAGCACTTGGTGGGCAGGAGAATCCAGAGCTAGGGAGATGAAGCAGTGGCTAAAGCACATTTGATTCGAGCCCGACAACTGGAGTCTGGACCTCCAGAACCCACGTAAAAAGCTGGGTAGCCGTGGCTGCTGCCCGTCATCTTGAGACCCAGACAAGAGATCTCCAAGGCTATCAAGCTAGCTGGAATTAGTAACTCTGGGCTCCGTGGGAGACCTTAAAATGGAGATTAAGAAGAGATCCTTTAACAAATTTGGGCCTCCATACACGTGTGTGCATATATATGCACACATAGTCACATGAATGCCCCCCCCCACATGAATAAACACAAACACAGAGACAACAGCCCTCACCCCCAGATATGGAAAAAAAAATTCAAGCTCATCCTTGATGACATAGATAGTTCAAAGGCCATCCACGGCGGCATAGATTCTGCTCCAAAGAAAGAAGAGAAAGAAAGAAAAGGAAAGAGAAAGAGAAGGGGACCAGGTGGGGAGGAAGGTAGTGTCCTGCATGGTCGGAGCTCAGAGGACATGGCTTGCTGGGCCTTGAATAGAGAGAGTTGAAAGACCAACCTAGGCAGAGGAGATGATTCCAGAGCAGGAGATAGGCTTGAGTCAGATAAATAAAGAGACTAAACAATTTCTTCTTCGTTTAACTATCATTTGAATTTTAGAATAGCTTCAGATCCCTTAGACATTGCAAAGGTGACACAATATACAGACAGCCCCCACCTAATTCCAGTTCTCAGCACTGATGAGCCAGTCCTGACAGGTGGTGATTAACTGGTCTGTAATTATCTAAATTTCACCCATCTTCCTCTAACTCTAATGTCTTTTTCTTTCAGGATTTCATCCGAGTTTGCATCCACCCAGTATTCTAGCGGGAGTGTAGAGTTCCCATGTACCCACCTGCCATTCCCATTGACAGCTTGGGTCGATACAGGTTGTTACATTGATCGGATTGATACATTGTTGCAGTAGATGAGCCAGTAATGATACACTGCTATTAGCTGAAGTCATACTGTGCTCAGCTTTTCTCATTTCCATTTCATAATTTCTACTGGAATTCCACATCACATTTTAAGACTTTAAATCTGATTGATTAATTAGTCCAGTGTGTGTGTGTGTGTGTGTGTGTGATCTTTGTGTTTATATGTTGGGTCCCAGGGATCAAACACAAGCTGTCAAGCTTTGCACAAGTGCCTTTACCTGCTGAGCCGTCTCACTGGCCTCGTGATCCTGTCTTACCTTTGCTTTTAAGTTACATTAGATTCTGTTCGGTGTGACAGTTTCACAGTTTGTTAAAGTCTTGATTTAATGACTCAGACAACTTTGAGACGTGTGGGTCAGGTATCTGGGCGAGCATCTTCCTTCTCCTTCCCCTTTTCCTCTTCCTCCTTTTCCTCTCCTAATTTCCTCACCCCTCACTATTACCACAAGCACACCTCAAATTCCTCCTCCATCAGTCTCCTGTACTATAGGGCTACATCATGATGCCTACTGTAAGAATCAGTGATGCTTTTTACTGGTTTTGCTTTCAGTGATGGGAATCAAATCCAGAATTATGCATGCCAGGCATCCTCGCCTCTGGCTTGTCTGGTATTCTTCTCAAAGTTAGACTTAGCTTCCAGGCTTTTGGAGGAAGCCCCTAGCAGTGAGACGCCTGTTCTCTCATACCATGAGTGTCTACTACCAACTTGCCTTATGACTACTGATATTACTTGTTGTCACTGGACCAAAGGATTGTGTACCTACTCTCTGGGATTGAGCATTGCAGTTTTGAGTAAGGACTGTGACTGGGCGAAGACTGTCGTTTAAGAAAGTGCTTGCCCCACAAACATGAGCTTGAGTAGAGTCACAGCACTCATGTGAAAAGCCAGCTGCAGCAGTTAAGCTAAGCAACTCTGGGCAAGTGGGGACAGGAGGACCCCTGCGACTTACCCCAACCAGTCTGCTTAGCAAATTAGTGAGCTCTAATTACATACACGTGCACAGAGGAGTATGCGCGTGCGCACGCGCATGTGCATGTAGAAAATGGTATTCTGAACTGAAAAATCCACTCATGTCTTATATACTGACCTGAAACCCCATGACCTTACCTTGTGCTCACCCTGGTCTAGATGATTCATAGAACTTTCCTCATGGATGCTTCTTGCACATCAATAACCCCAGAAGAAGCTAGAAAAGACTGTGTATCGGAAATGCATTGAGTAGGATACGCCTGCTGGTCATCAGAGCTGGGCGGCACAGTCCTCTGTAGTGTGGGTTGTCCCTCTGTGACCAGGAGTCATTGTCGCTGCCCAGCATCTTGGAAAATTGGACTACATCTTGCTGTCTCAGGGGAAGCTCCAATTTTAAAACCAATGTATATTTCCTACTGAATGTGCATCCTGTTTACACCGCTGTAAAGTCAGAAACCATGAGTCAAGTGTCTAAGCTGTGGACTGTGTCTATTTAATCTTCGCATTGACTTCCGTTTGACTGACACAGGAACGGGAGCTTTTAGAGGACATATTATCTGTTAAAATTACACAACCAAGAAGTGGTCAAACTTGTCTCTGAGGTAAAGAAGTGTGCCTCCAAATGTCTACTTTATCACTGTGTCATCTGGGTGTCACCCACTGTCACGGGTGGCCCTGTTAGAAAGTGCTTAGGTACCAGAGATCAAATTTGGAGTCAGATTCTCCAGACCCACCTCCAGAGATTCTGTCCCAGTGGTCTGATGGCAAGACCTAAGTTTCTCTGTTTCAGATTGATTTAAGTGTGAGTATTTGACCTGCATGTATGTTGGGCTACCATGGCAGGGCAGGGAACTGAACCCTGGTCCTCTGCAAGAACTACAGGTACTCTTCCCTTCTGAGTCATCTCTCTGGCCCCGGTTTCTCTATTTTAGTATTCTCCCAGGCCATGTGCCCATGAGGACCAAGAACAAAGGCCAAGTGCCATTTCGGATGTTCAGTGAACCTTGTAACCATCACACCCCTGCATGGTGGCCTGAAGCTTTATTTGGATCGAGTGAGCACGAAGAGGACACCCTTGAGGAGGACTATTGGCAGGACTCCATCCCCAGCTGGACGCAGAGGCAACAAGAGGCAGATGGCGCTTAGCCTAGCACCTGAGGAAATATCTATATCCGCAATAGGAACACTGTTAAAGGGGAGGAGAGATGATGAAGATTTGAACTTGATTTTGAGATGAGGTAGATTTGTCTGGGCATGGAATTCCCACAGGAGGCTCTCCTAGAGTTGACAAGCTAAAGACACCCCAGGTATATGGGTTTTCTGTGTAAAGCTACAAAGGAAGTGAGCTCCTTTTAGGCTTCAGGGGAGGGGTCAAGGGAACCCCGTCTCAGACCACTCTTCTGGTAGAATAGCAGACAGTGACTAGAACCAGATCACGCCATCTGGTTATCTCATCAGCAGGCTACTATTGTCAGTGGGAGTAACAGACCTAGGAGTATGTAGGGACACTGGGGGCATCTCCCTGTGTCTCCTAAATTGTGTCCTGTAGCTGGACTCATGTATCCTCAAAGGTCTTGAGCTGTGATGGTGGATCTGGAGTCATCCTATCTCAAGACAATGACATACAAAGTGACACGGGCAGCTAAGCCTCTGTTTTGGGAAGGTGCATCTCAGTAGTGTTTCTGCCCTGGATTTCAGGCCCTTGCAGCAGCACTGGAATAGAGAGTCGATGTCACACTTTTTTTTTTCCTGGCCAAACACACAATTCTTTTTGCTCCAGCGATCATTTTTTCAATTCTGATACTTGGCACCTGCTGGGACCAAGCTCACGCCAGACCCTGTTTCCACACCTGCTCTTTCCTGACCTGTAATAACCTTTTCCCTTGTTCCCAGGACCTGCCCTGCCCTGGGTAGCTGCCAGCTGTCACTCTCCAGGAGGCACCTCCTCCAGCCTGCGGTTAGAAAAGGCAACTGGGTGGGTCCACCTTGCTTTGCTCTAAGCCAATTCTGTCATTAAAGGAGAGAAAGAAAACCCAGCCCACACACTTTTGTCAACGCTTGCTGGAACCTACTTAGACTTCATGTTGAGCTTTTAACAGTTGACATTCTCGAAAGAGGCTTTCAGAAATGGTTGGCCGAGGTGGTCAGTTGAAATCTCCAATAGTTTTCGGGCTGTTGGAATCTGCACATTTGTGTGGTCGCCGTCAAAATTCTTTCCCTTTTCTTATCAAAGACTTCAAAGCCAAGAACATATCAGAGTACTAAGAAGAGCAGTGCTCTCACAATTAGCCACATTAGTCGGCTCGTCTCATGTGACTCATTTGATTCAGCTGTACAAGAAAACCATTTCCGGTTCCCCTCTGGAGACCCTCCCCTTTCTCCATCCTCTTCCTTCCTTCCCAAAGCTCCGAGCTGAGTGTTGTTGTATCATTTCTGGGATTATTTGTAAACTTAAAAAAATAATAACCTTGCTTTATGGGGCTTGGAACAGTGGTTCACCAGTCAAGAGCACTTGGCTGCTCTTCCACAGGACCCGCATTTGATCCCTGGCAGCTACACATACATGGCGGCTCACAACCGTCCATAAGTGCAGTCTCAGGGGATTGGACTCCCTCCTCCTTTTTGCTTCTGGTGACAGTGCATGCATGCGGTAGACAGACTTGCGGGTAAAACTCCGGCTACCTCAAAATAATAAGGCAAAAAAAAATTAATTGCTATTATCCTGTATTATGTGTGTTCCGTTGTAATGTTAATGTAGTTAGTAAAGCAAACTCAGTCTCTGTTTCTGTTTCTGTGTCTGTTGCTATAGCTATCACTCTCCCTCCGTCCCTCCCTCCCCCTTTCCCTCTATTCCCTTCAATTTTCATTTTGAAGCAATTTTAAACCCCGAGAAAAGCTGTACAAGGAACTCCTTAGGCTTTCTAATCATTCCATATTTTAATATTTTCCTCATTTGCCTTCCGATCTCTCTGAGGAGTTACCTCTATCCTGCCGACGTCCTGTGGGTATTTACTTGATTGCTTAGATACTGGAGACTGATGGGCAGCACATGCATTGACACCTAATTCTTCTGTGTATTTTCTAAGGCCATGGCCATCTTCCCCTTTAACATTTAAGAAGTTATCACATTTAGGGACTTTAACATTGACTTTGGCGCATTTATTTTGAGTTCATGTTCCAGCTTCATGCATTAGTCCAATAGTTAACCTTATAGCAATCTGTTTTTCTGGCAGAAGATTCAATTCACGATCCATATTGCATTTAGTTTTCCCATCGTTGCAATCTCCTTTAATTTGAAACACTCCCTAACCTTATTACGTCCTGGTAATACAATAATGGTCTTCAATTTAGGTTTGTCTGAGCTTCCTCATGACTAGATTGAATTTTGTTTGTTTGCCCAAATGCTACAGAGCATCACATTCAAAGGCCCAGTCTGCTCTTTTGTCCTTTTTAATCCTCATGTATTGTCTAGGAATATAGGTTCTCATGAAAGGAAAAAAACCAAAGCCTTTCCTTTCTTTAAAAATATAATTTTTCTTTTTCTAAAAAAAAAAAAAAAAGTAGAATAAATATTTTCTTTCCTAGCTTTATGCCCATGTAAAAATGCCAAATTGCTTCTATGTTATCTCTGAGAGCTTTGGGATATTCCTACTTGTAATGGTTTGAATGAGAAGGGCCCCCACAGGCTCAAGTGTTTGAATGTTTGGTCCCTAGTTGTCCCTAATTCCTGGTTTGGGAAGTATTAGGAGGTTTGGCCTTGTCACTGGGGTAGGCTTTGAGGTTTCAAAAGTCCATGCCAGGACCAATCTCTCTCTCTCTCTCTCTCTCTCTCTCTCTCTCTCTCTCTCTCCCCTCCCTCCCTCTCTTTCTCTCCCTCCCTTCTAGCCCACCACCTACCAGAGGTTGTGGAAAAGAAAGGTTAATAGAACAAAGGTGGATGTGGACTGTTTAGAAATAGTTCTTTAGAGCAAATCCAATCTGTGTTGTCAGGATATCAGGAGCCCAATTCATACAAATCAGCAGCAGCAGCTTGATCCACTCGCAAACACCATTCACATATCAGCAGTGGCAGTTCAATCCAGAAGAAACCTCAAGGCTGCCAATCAGTCCGAGTCCGCAGAAGCAGAAAGAAGCTAAGGGAACTTTGGTGTGTTTCTCTCTACAAACTAACAATAAACACTGACCAGCAAAGAGTGGCAAGGTGAACCAATACCACAAAGTGTCATCAGTGAAGACCAGCATCAACCAAGCCCAACTATGACCAAAACAGTGGCAAGGCACACCAATACCACACAGCATCATCTACTTTCTGTTGGGTTATATTTATACCCTTTCTAAACATCACATGTTCTCTCAAGTGTCTGCTCTAGCCAAACATCACATGCCTTTTTGGGGGGCTGTTTCCAGAAAGACATCACATGTCTTTTCTTAGCAAAAACATCCTCTCATAAGACAGTTTCCTGAAAAACATCGCATGACACAACTGAGTTGCCCAAGAAAGCAAACATTTCCATTTCAAGTTCCTCATTTAAATGCTTCTTTTTATAACTTGGTCAGGGTGTCACTCTGCAGCAAGAGAAAAGTACTAAGTCACTACTATAATTCAGAGTCATAGATGGATGTTTCAGTAACTCTCACTACAGCAGATGAAAGTAGGCCTTAAGTGGCGACACATGAGCTCATCAATCAATGACATCATGATATTTGTAAGACTTCAACCTAACAGCAACAGAATACACACAAGAAAACCACATGTACAGAATGAATATTTACCAGTGTAGACAGCATTCTATCTGCAATACATGTCTCATGCCTCAGTCAACTTTAAAAGACTTGAAACAAAGTGTGTGCTCTGGTCACAATAAAACTAAACAATAAATCAATTACAGAAAGACTTCTCAAAACATTTGAAAAGTATTTTGAAACTACTTGAAACCTTTCAAACATTTGAAAACTAAATAGCATGCTTCTAAATATCCCTTGACTCAAGGGAATCAGATAAACCAGAAAGTGATTTGAATGGAAGAAGACTGGAAAGATAACACGTCAGAATCTATGGGGTATGATAGCAAAGCTATGAACTAACAATGCAGGAAAGAAGTGTTTAAAATCAATAGTTTCTCACTTTTTACTAGACATTAGAGTAGAACAAAGTGAATGTGAGAGGGTGAAGGAAAGTCTATTAAGTAAGGTCCATGGATGAGCAGAGGAGAAAAAAATAATTGAAATAGAAAAAGATGAAATGAAAACCAGAATTGATGCTGAGGCTGATAAAACTTATGAATCAAAATCAAAACAGGAGTGGTGACATTGCTATGGACTAATGCAGGGTTTCTGAGTAGATCTCTCTCTCTCTCTCTCTCTCTCTCTCTCTCTCTCTCTCTCTCTCTCTCCAACACACACACACACACACACACACACACAGTGGGAATTTGCAATATCTAGGGACCCTGCAGACATGGCTGTAATGTCCATACAGCACAGGAAAAGAGGGTATTACTGAAAATCTCTCAAAGTATAAGACATGCCCTCCTAACCAGGACTGTCCAGACCCCTTGTCCACAACCCCTATTAAAAACTGCATTGAAAGGACAGTAGCTTTAAAACAATAAATAAAAAATGTAGTTGAAACTGATAGTTTTTTTTTTTTAATTAAGTGGGGTTTTTGTTTGTTTGTTTGTTTGTTTGGTTGGTTGGTTTGTCTCATTTTACAAGGTCTCACTATGTAGCTCTGGCTGCTCTGGAACTCATTATGTAGACCAAACTAGCCTCTGCCACTTAGGTGCTGGGGTTAAAGGCATGTGCTACCATGTCCAGCTGAAACAGACAAATCTTAAGAAAGATAGCAGCTAGCAGGGCAGTGGTGGCACTTGCCTTTAATCCCAGCACTCAGAAGATAGAGGCAGGAGACTTCTGTGAGTTTGAGGCCAGCCTTGTCTATAGAGTGATTCCCAGGCCAGTCACAGCTACACAGAGAAACCCTGCCTCAACAAAACAAAACACAAAACCACAAAAAGACACCAATTACAAAAATGTATGCAAAAGCTTCCTGCATAAAATATAGTTGAAAATTAAACAAAACAAAACCCAATACTGATAACTAATAAATCTTTTAAAAAAGAGATGTAAGGAGATTTTACTATGTGTGTTAGAGACTAGTTCTTGGGAATAGACATCCTGATCTACAAAGTTTTGGGGAATAGCCTGGTCTACAAAGAGAATCCCAAGACAGCCAGGGCTACACAGAGAAACCCTGTCTGGAAAAGACAAAACAACAGTTAAACAAAACGACAGTTAAATGAAGTCATTTCTCTTAAAACCAGTATTTACAATACTCCAGCGTCACAGTCTACAGTTTTAAACATGGAAATAAGAGACTGAAGGTCTGGTGGATTCCGAGTGCTCTCCGCATACGATGGCACAGGTTCCAGTCTTATCCTGTCACCAGTGTGCTCTAGTGAGGAAATATTTGGAAGGAACCTGCTAAAGAGCCTCTGAGCAGTGGGGTGTAGCTGGGTGGAGAACAAGCACACCACACCCCCAAACTCCACTAGTCCCGTGAGTCAGCGGTGTGTACACCTGAGCTACTGTGGGAACCCCTGAGCACATTCCCCGGAAACCAGCCAGGGTTGAGAACGCACAAGTCATTCCCAAGGCTCGCTGCCTCCTGTCTAAACAAACTTCTTTTGGATTTCAAGCTGGCTTTCCCATACTCTTCTCAGACTTCAATTGTGTGGTGTCCACATTCCATCTTTGGTAACCACCCAGCTGTAATTAGAAGAGCAGGCCAATAAACCAAACACCATTCGTGTTTCTCATGGTGGCTGAAGATACTGCTCAGTTGGTATCTTGGGAGAGTGTGTTGTTACCTCAACACCACAGCAACACCACAAGCTTTTCTCCTTTGCATCACCAAACCAAAAACACGAAGAGATTTAACTGTAAAAAAGTGACCAATTTCTTGGTCAGATAATTTCAGAGAATTTTTCCCATAGGACTATATGTGTGCATTGTGTTTACACATGTGCATGTTATATGTAGTGTGGAATATATATTATGTATATACAAACTTTCAAATAATTAGAGTCCCAGACTAATATGTTTCACAGCACTTGGCCATTCCTCTTAGGTGTTACTCAAGGGAAATGACAATTTATATCTACACGAAGACCATGTGTAACTATTAGACAGAAGCTAATTGTTCATCGTTGTCAAACACTGGAAACAATCCAAGAGGGCATGTCTTATACACTGAGGAACTTTCAGTAATGTCCTCTTTTCATGTTCTATATAGACATTGCAGCCATGTCCACATGCTCCAGTTCCAAGATATTGCAAATACCCACTGTGTGTGAGAGAGAGATACAGCTCTACTCAGAAACCCTACATCAGTCCATAGCAACCTCACAGCTCCTCTCAGTGTTGGTGGTCCACACCTCTTCTTTTTTTTGATTTTGATTCATAAGTTTTATCAACCTCAGCACCAGTTCTGGTTTTCATTTTATCCTTTTCTCTTTCAATGATCTTTCCCCCCTCTGCTCATCTGGGATGTCAGATAGCACTGTTGGTAAGACAGTACTAAGTGAGGGCTGAAGAGATGGCTCACCTGTAAACTGCATTTGATGCTCTTGCAGAGGACCTGAGTTCAGTTCCCAGCACATGCATGGCTACTTACAAACCTCTATAACTCCAAGTCTAGGGGATCCAAGAAACTCTTCTTGTTTCCTTGGTATGCATACATACAGGCAGGCAAAAACAGTTATGCATACAAAATAAGTAAATATGAGAAGAAGAAAAAAAAGACAGTACCAAGTGTCCCTGGACCCTTGAACCAGGTGCAATGGTTGAAGGTCCCATATAGCAGTTGAGTGATTTCTGAAATAGGAAACTGCTATTACTATCCTGTTTGTCATTTTATCACATGCAACTACCTCCCCGATGGTTCAATACAAAACCATTTCATCACCACAAGGACCTAGTTAGTGTACCCTCTTTTAGCCACCCCCTACTGTAGCTGGTGTTTGATGGTTTGTGGGGGTTTTCCCACCCTTTATCCCTCTGGTTCCACCCACTATCACTAGATAGGAGAGAGAGGGAGAGGGAGAGAGAGAGAGAGAGAGAGAGAGCGCTAATAAACCATAACCAACTACCCAGAATGACCACCAACCACCAACCCTTCTTCTTGGATGGGGAGGAGGCTCAAATTTATATACCCACTGAAAAGTTCTCAAAATTCCAAGCATCACACAATCACAGAAACTATCTGCAGCTGACAAAATCGTGCCTCTGTTAGAGCATGAGGCAAATCGCAATCAGCTGCTGCAAAGCAGCCCCACATCCCCACACCTGGGATTAAAACAAAACCACAATCCTATAAAGTTTCTGTTTTTTTTAAAAAAAAAAAAACCAAAATTCCAGAATTTTCACTATACCCCTATTCTTCCCCTCTCCATCTTTCCTGACTCTTGGTGACCTGACTCTGTTACCTGTCTCAATGATTTTGTTATTTCAAGAATGTTATATAAATGGTGCCATTTGGTAGAAGCACTGTAAGACTAGGTGTTTACTTTTCTCTTTAGTGTGAAGCCCTTGTGAAGCATCTGTGTCCTCATTGTTTCTTCCTCCTCATTACTGAGGTGTATTTTCTACCCCAGCATTCTCTAGCTTGCTGTTTGTTCACATACAACATGGTTGCTTGGATTGTTTCCAATGTTTGGCAACAATGAACAATTAGCTTCTATATAATAGTTACACGTGGGCCTCATGTGGATACAAGTTGCCATTTCTCCTAAGAGGAAAGGCCAAGTTTTGTGAAATGTGAATTTTAAGAGGTTTTACAATTGTACTAGTTTACTTATTTATCTAGTGTGAGGATATGTGTCTGTGCGAAGTGCGTGTGCCACAGCGCACAAGTGAAGGTTAGAGGGAAACTTGATGGGAGTCAGTTCTCTTCTTCCGTCCTGTGGGTCCTGGGGGTTGACCTCAGGCCATCACGCTTGGTTACAGGTGCCTTTTTCCCGATGAGCCATCTCACAATCCCCAAAACTTGAATTTTTATCCTTAATAGAAACTTATCAGGCTCAGGAGACAGCTCAGTGACTAAACCACTCACCAAGATGGACGTGAGGCCCGGAGTTCAAATTCTTGAAACCCACATGGGCCTGGCACAGTGCTGCACTTTTCAAAGTTTGTTGTTCCTGTTGTGAGAGAAGGAAGGCAGAGACAGAGAGAGGATCATGAGCTAGCTGGCCTGCCATATAGATCAGAGAACCCTGCCTCAGAGTGGCCATATTCTCTCTCTCTCTCTCTCTCTCTCTCTCTCTCTCTCTCTCTCTCTCTCTCTCTCCACCTTTACCTCTCCCTCTCCACATCCCTTTCCTTCTCTCTTCCCCATCCCCCCTCCTTTTCCATATCCCTCTCCCTCCACCCTCTCTCTTCACAAACCAAATAAGTATAAAATAAATAAAAAAATGAAAGAAAGAAATCTCCCAGTTGTTTGTCAGCGGCCACACCACGTTCATTCGCTTCAGAGCAAGTTGCTCCTTATCCTTGCCAGCTCTTGGCGATTTCAGGTTTGTTTTGTTGTTTTATTTTACTTTCAGATGGTCTAATAGGTGTGAAGGGACATTTCACTGCTTCTATTTAAGTATATCGTGACACGTTTGACAAGAAAAACCTCAGCTTGAAGAAAAAGTACTCAGGTGCCCTTATTTGTCTTTCCATTTCTTAGCTGATGTGAGAAAGAGCACACAGAGCTTCCAGGCCCAAACCCTTGCCACAGGAACCTGAAAGCTGGAAACCACCTGTTTGTCTGCTGCTTCAATGACTGACTGTTGCCATCTAGTCCCAACAAGGTGTCACACTCGTAACTTGCCAGTCTGGTTCCTCGGGGCTGTGTATTTAAAGTCGGGCTGCTATAAATTTGGGTAGGGCGTAGCCCAGGTGAAGACGCTTTGAAAGGCAGGGAAAGCGGTGATAGATGGAGAAACCAGGTGAGGGACACGCCCAGGGGAGCACCTAGAAGCTGGCGCTTCACCCATGAGTGCTCCAACTGAGCGCAGAGACACACGCTGAAGCCTGGAAAGGTCAGAAGGTCAAAGCTTGATCAGGAGTCCAGGAAACACTCATCAGAATTAACACAAGGGCGACCACCTGTCAGAGAAGGAACAAGGAACAATAACGACAAAAAAACACTAAATAGAAAGCACAAGCATTCCAGTTACTCCCCCCAACCCCCACCCCCAGACAGCCTTGAGATGGAGTCCTTAAAACTGAAGTAATCTACACAGCCTCGTGACCTTTTCTTCCTTCAGGGAAGGCACCCAGCCCCTGGGTGAGGCGCCCAGGTCTACAGGTTGGACTGGTAGCTACGTGTGGTAGCTTGGGAGAGGTGGTTAAGTACAGCTCCAGTTCCTGCCTTCCCCGAACCTCGGGAGGAAGGCTTTTATCTCTCCTGCAGTCCTAGCTTATTTACTGACCCAGTAAAGTTTAGAATGAAAACAAGCTGATTAGAAAAGTCGGGTTTGAAGCGGCTGTGCAGCGTCTGGATTAAATTCAAGTTCAAGGTTAAATTCGGCTCTTCCGCTTCAGCTGTTATTTTAGAATGTTTTAGAGATGGCTCTGCCGGAAAGGCGCTTGTCACCAAGCCTAATTGATCCCAGTTTGATCTCCAGTACCTACATGGTGGAAAGGAAAAAAAAAATCCAATTCCCAAAAGTTCTTCTTTGACCTCAACGTAAAAGCCATTTGACAAGAACACCCACACATATTCATACACGTAATGAGTAAATTAATGTAGGAAAAATATCTTAATCTCTTAAAAGTTTTATTACTTGACATAGAAAATTTGCATATTTGCAGAGTACAGTCTGATATTTCAACACACATATACAATATGGATGATTAAACCAGTCTAATTAGGGAATCTTTTCTTTACATTCTGCTCCCTCTATTTATACTTAAACTACTTTTTAAAAATCCCTTAAATGGGATCCTGGAATGGTAAAAGTTCTGTGACTGCATACATATCTGCCAGTGACTGAAACTCTAAAGATGCTTCCAATGAGCAGGTTCAGAGAGTTCTCCATTATTCTCTAGTCAGAGGTTTCTCCCAGCTCAGTGTACCAAGATTCTAATTTCCCTTTGAATCTGGGATGGGATAACTGCATTCCACCCTAGACGGGAGTTATGAGGAGGCCTCTTGGTTTCTCACCCGCCCTCATCCTTATCTGCGGACTGCACCCACTTAGCCCTGTGTGGAACTGACCGCACAGCCGGTCCTCCCTCGTGGGCATTTGAGCCGTTAGAACCAAGAGCAATCTGAAGTTAGGAAGCTGGAATCCCATTGGTAGGACTAATGAGTGGCAAACCCCGGAAGTCAAGCAAGGCCCCCGATTGCCCAGGAGACTCTAGACACAATGAAAAGCTCTTTGAGCTGGGGCAGGCACAGCCATTCTGTTCTGACCCTGTTAAAGGGGGGAAACCTGCTGACAAATTAGACTTAACAAGTTTGGGTGCCGAAGGAGAAGGAAGAGTGATTTGTGTCTGGTGGCTTGTCAGAATGAGAAGAGTTCACACATCTCCTGGGGCATCATGGGCGGACAGCACCCAGAGGCTGGAGACGGAAGTGTGCGCAGGGGAGCTGGCCTGGTGCCAGCTGGGCGGATGCCTCTTTGGAAAGTGGTCTGATCAGTTGGCAGTCTGTGGTTGGCTGGAGCTTGGCTGCTGCGATCGGTCCAGGTTCATCTTGTCTCTACAAACAGTCCTAAACTCATCGTTAAGTGTGTTTAGCTCTAAAGTTAAACCAAGGTTCCCAAGGAGAGATTCAGTGCCAGGAAGCATCCACCATCAGGCACAACCAGTTTGAGAACAGCCCTCGCCTCAAATAAAGGATTTGAGCAAGTGGGGGGAGGGGCGCCTTACCAGAGGGTCCAGATAGAGGTGTTGTTTGTAATGATTGGGAAAAAAAAATTACTTGTCAATTAGAAAGCAAACAGCATCCTAATTAGACTCAGGTGAGTCTGCAGATGCCATCTTCGGAAGAAAGCTTTCGATAAGTGCGTTCATTCCTTAATGAATTTTCGGCGGGCTCCATCAGCACTGGTTGAGGTGGAAATCTGGTTTGAGTGCTGTTCTCCTTAGGTTCCCCCTTCCCCCTCACCCCTTGCCCTCACTGTCTTCTCAGGAACCCGGAGCTGTTGTTCCCAGCCCCCTCTCCAAGGAGGAAGCCAGCAGAATCATACCCATGCCCTGAGGGGATCCGATGGGGGGGAAGGCAAAGCCCCACACTTCCTTGGATCGAACCTGGTAGACCCTGAAGACAGGGAAAGCGCTGGCTTGAGGGTTTCTGGTCTGGATTTTCCCAGAAAGCCTCTAGCAGGTTAGACTAAATGGCGCGCACCTGTGGGGGCCCAGGGAGGGCAGGTGTGCTTCCGGCCACAGTTTCTTTAGGCTGGGCTACACTCGCTTTAAAATGATGGTACCAGACTAGGCATTGGTGGTAGACTTAGGAGACTGAAGCAGGAGAATTGGAACTCAAGAACAGCCTGAGCTCCAAAGAGAGACTGGGCCAGCCTGAGACCCTGTCTCTAAACATCAAGGCTGATATTGGGCAGTGTGGTGGTTTTTCTCTGGAACGTGTCACTGTCCAGGAAGAAAGAAGTACCCTCCACAGGTAGTAGAGCCTGTAGTAACTCTCCCTCTAAGTGGCGTAAATGAAGAGGTTCACCCCAATAATCATGAGATGAACCCCAGTCTTCATGTATCAGTAACTTGTGTGTGTGTGTGTGTAAAGTGAAAGCAACTTAGATTTCAACACATTGACCAATCTGTGTCTCCTGACCACCCTACCCCACCCACCTCTTCTTACCCTACGGTGTTTGATACATATTTTTTTAAAGATATGTTTTTGTATTTGAGTATTTTATGTATGTGAGTACACTGCAGCTGCAGACGGTTGTGAGCCTTCATGTGATTGCTGAGAACTGGACTTAGGACCTCTGCTCACACTGGCCGGCCCTGCTAGCTTCTGTTCGCCCTACTCGCTCAGGTTAATCTTGTTCGCTCAGTCCCCACTCACTCCGGCCCAAAGATTTATTTTTATTTATTATATGTAAGCACACTGCAGCTGTCTTCAGACACACCAGAAGAGGGCGTCAGATCTCATTACAGATGGTTGTGAGCCACCATGTGGTTGGTAGGAATTGAACTCAGGACCTCTGGAAGAGCAGTCAGTGCTCTAAACCGCTGAGCCATCTCTCCGGCCCCACATTTTTTTTTTTTTTAAATAACATGAGTAGTGCTTGGAACTACTGAAAAGGGATCCCACTCAGCATTCATTTTCTTCTCTCATTAAAATAATAATAAATGAAAATTACATTTTCCTGGGGCATGCGAGAGGGCTCAGTGTGTGAAGGTGCCTGTTGCCGAGCCTGGTGACTGAGTTTGTGTGATAACTAAGGTTATGTTCTAAGTTTAAGTTATTGTGCTTTAGAGAGTATAAGACCAAAAAGTAATACCTCTAACCTATAAGTCCATTTGCCCAAGGACAGACAATGTCCTGGTTTGCTGGGGGCTGTTGTTCACGTAAGAAAACAAGCCGCGCTCTTTTCCCTTCTGTAAACACGGCTGCTTGCCCCAAGTACACAGCATGTACTAGCTCACGTGTAGGTGGGAGTGTGTAGGCGGGGCTACGTCAGGATGGATGCTCATCCTCAATTGGATGAAGGTGGGAAGTGCGGATCCTTGTGGGGTTTGCCTTCATAAGCCCCTGACTAATGTAATTCACGGCCATTCTCTGGGAGTCCTGGGAATGGACCTGGCCTGTGTCTATCATCCTGGCCAGTACTTTATAAGTCTTGCTTCAAATTTGGCTCAAAATTTGTGGCAGTGGTCTTACTCCTACCTGGTGGGGTCAACATTTGGCCACATGGTAAAAAGAGAAAACCAAGTGTTTCAAGTTGTCATCAACCCTCCACAGGTCCTGAGGGACTAGGAGCTAGATTTCTTGATAGGCAGCTAGGGAGAGGAGGGGGCGTGACAAGGTAATGAAGATGGTAAACTTCCAAAATGGCTGCTTCCTACTCTCCAAGATGGCAGATTTCTTCCTCACCCTGAGACGGTGCACCAGGATCACTGTCACCTGGGTTTAGAGAGAGTCTAGCCTTTGTGTGGAGAGAGACGGCTCTGTGGCGATTCTCCCTCTTGTGAATTTCCCCTGTCCTTTCTCTCCCTAAGCAGGGGCACACCTAATCAATTAAGGGGTTAGCTAATATGCAATCTTTCTTTAGATTTAAAAAAATCCAGATTAGTGGGTGACCTACAGATAACATTGGGATTCCTGCCACCTCTCTTATTTATACAAGTCCACTGCATCAACCAGCAGAGTATCAACCTCTGTGACATTTAACTTCACACAGAAAAAGTAGCCTGTTTCGTAAAGAGATTCTAGGAGACCAAAATCTGCTGCAGCTTTCCAGCCGGGAGAAAGGAGACACACCCCCTGGATGAGAAGCATCCTGCTTAGAGATAGCTTCCCTGACATCAGCATACAGCCTTCCCAACATTACCCCACTGCTCTCCCCTTCCCTCTATACAAGCCCAATCGTGTACCTCAGCTCCCCAAGAGAATCTTTTCTGGGGAGGAAATGATAGATTCCCCCATCTCCTCAATGTTCAGCTTTTGCATAAACCCAATTTCCTCTCTGCCATCCATGTTCCCCAAATCCTAGCTTTTGAGTGCTGAGCAGATGGACTCCGTTCTGCTAACCCTGGAATAGGTCAAGGACAACCTCCACCCCTGGGTCTTCAAGAGGTTTCCAGAGGAAGTCCAGAGCCCAGAGTCACCTTGAATACCAATGCTTCCTCCAGAGTGAGAGGTTCTCACCCCTCTGAAGTTAAATACTTCTAAAAGAACTATATTAAAACTGAACTCTTCAACTCTTCAACAAGTACCAGTCACATACAGTTCACTCCTTCCCAACGGGGACTAAATGCAGGTGCTCCTGCTTGTATGTTAAGTCACTGGGTGGCTCGGGATAAAGGGCATTCTTGGACCTTTAGAATGAAAGTCATCACTTCGGAAGTTTTTATCTTACCTAACACTCTCATGACAAGGTCACCTGACTTGACCGTTCTTACTCAACTATTAACCTTAACCACCACCTGTGTTATTGTTTTTACCAACACAGTTATCGACTGTGCTGGTCTGTGACTTCTTACTGTGGTTGTAAAAATTCACCTGATTTCCATGGCAGAATATGTCATTTGAGATGACTTGAATGTGTACCTCTGCACCGTGGCCACTCACACTTGGATTGTGATAGAACATCATGGTGCTCCACACCTTACACCTGTGCGTCTTGCTTAGCTGTGTGTTACCCTCTCAGACCTAGGTGGGTTGAGTGGCAGAGTGGCTGAACTCTTCATTCAGCAGGGTGGGTTAGGGGTGTAGCTCAGTGCACGTGTGACCTCCTAGCACTCTTGAAACACCTTGGAGATGCAACAGAGGCCAACATACGATGAAGATAGAAACAGGAGAAGCCAGGCAGTGGTGGCACGTGCCTTTAATCCCAGCACTTGGGAGGCAGAGGCAGGCGGATTTCTGAGTTTGGGGCCAGCCTGGTCTACAGAGTGAGTTCCAGGACAGCCAGGGCCACACAGAGAGACCCTGTCTCAAAAACCAAAAAGAAAAGAAGAAAAAAAAAAGAAAAAAAGAGAAAGGAATAGGAGAAAGAGCAAACTACAACTTCTAGAGTTAAAAAATAATGCACTATTTGGAATAAAAACTTCAGCACATGAGCTTAAGAGCAAATTAGACTGTAATGCATGTGTGTGTATGTGTGCCAATGGAGCCCTAACAGAAGCTTTACCTTTGTGCCCGGATTAAACAACCTAAGCCATTTCTAATTAAAGTCCAAGAAGGCAGGTGAAATAAATGTTTTAAGAAATAGTGGCTGAAATGTTTCCAAATTTAATAATGATATCAACCCGCAGACCCAAGGAGCTGAACTCATCCAAGCATCCAAGAAAATCGGCAAGGGGTGCATTATAATCAAATGCTAAAAGCAAGTCTATGGAGATGGCTCAGTGGGGAAAAGCGTTTGCTCTGCAAGCGTGGGGCCTGAGTTGGGATAACTCAGTGAGTGGGATAACACACTCATGTGTGACAGTGGATGCCTATAAACCCGGCGTGGAGTGGGGAGCAGAGGCAGGTGTGTCCCCAGAAGCTCACCAAAAGAGTGAGCTCTCCTCTCAGCAGAAGATCTCGTCTCAAAATGAGGTACAGGGCGCTAGAGCTAGAGGAGGGTATACCAGTATTAGCTTCTGTATACACACACACACACACACACACACACACACACACACACACACACGAAAGTTTTAAAATGCTGAAAGCATATTAATAAAAGCATAAAAGTAGCCAGAGGAAAGGACATTGCATGCAGAATATTTCTAAGAACTCAAAAAATGTCATTAAAAACAGTGCAAGTAAATCACAATGGAATGGCTTCTGTGGGTACTTGTGATAGTCTGAATGAAAATGGCCGGATAGGCTTATAGAGACTGGCACTAATGAGAGGTGTGGTGCCGGGTAGTGGTGGCACACGCCTTTAATCCCAGCGCTTGGGAGGCAGAGGCAGGCAGATTTTTGAGTTAGAGGCCAGCCTGGTCTACACAGAGAAACCCTGTCTCAGGGAAAAACCAAAACCATAAAAGAGAGAGAGAGAGAGAGAGAGAGAGAGAGAGAGAGAGAGAGAGAGAGAGAGAGAGAGAGAGAGAGAGAGAGAGAGAGAGAGAGGTGCAGCCTTGTCAGAAAGGGTGTGGCCTGGTCGGAGTGGGTGTGGCCTGGCTGGAGTAGGCGTGGCCTTGTTGGAGTGGGTGTGGCATAGCTGGAGGAAGCTTGTCACTCTGGGCAGGCTTTGAGATCTCAGCTGCTCAAGCTAAGCCTAGTGTCTCACTCTCTTCCTGCTAGCTGAGGTTCTAGATATAGAACTCTCAGTTCCTTCTCTCCAGCACCATGTCTGCCTGTGCACTGCCATGTTTTTTTTTTTTTACATTCTCTGTGTAATTTTATTGAAGATATATGTATGCGCATATATATATACACGCACATACATATACATATGATATTATTCATTGACTGGAATTTTTGTTTGTTTAATATCTTTCATTTTTTATAATAAAAATCATTTCATTTATATGACAACTTAAGTAAAATGATTATTACATACAAGCTAATTGGTACATGCAATTATTACATTAAAGGCCACTGTTAGAAAATATAGAGGGTCTACACACAATGATCTGATAAAATTGAAGAAATATATAGAAAACAGTGTTAAAATCGGAGACTTTTATGGAAAATAAGAATGATAAATTGGTAAACATAGAAAATATATCTATACTAATTGACCAAGCACATAGAAAAATTTTCTGATAAAATTGAAGATTTTTCAAGGAAAATAATTCTGATAAAATAGAAGAAATATATAGAGAACATTTCTAAACTATGTGAAGAGGTAAGTAGAAATATTTTCAGATAAAATTGAAGAGTTACATGGAAAATATTTCTGATAAAATTGAATAAATACATAGAAAAAAGTGTTGAAATTGAAATATTCAATGGAAATTACTACAGTTAAAAAGGGAGACATGGAAAACATTACTAAACTAATTGACAAAGCATGTTAAAATATTTTCTGATCAAATTGAACAATTTAATGAAAAATATTTCTAATAAGATTGAAGAAATACAGAGAAAAAATGTTAAAATTGAAGAATTTGTTGTAAAATAATAATAGTAAAAAGGTAAACATAGAAAATTTATCTTTATAAAATGACTAAGCACATAAAAATTTCCTAATAAATTTGAAGATTTTGATTAATATATTTTGATAAAATTGAAGAAATATATAAAAATATGTTAAAAATGAAGATTTTCATGGAAAATAATAGAGAGAAAATGGCAGACAGAAAAAAAGTCTAGACTAATTAAAGAGTTAAGTAGAAACATTTTTGGATAAAATTGAAGATTTTCATGGAAAATAATATAGATAAAATTGGAGAAACATAAATGAAAAAGTGTGAAAATTGAACATTTTCATGGAAAAATTAATGGTAAAATGGTAGACATAGAAAAACTACCTAAGCTTATTAAAGAGGTAAGTAGAAATATTTTCTGATGAAACTGAATAAATACACAAAAATATTTCTGAAAAAATTGAAGAAATACAAAGAAGTGTTAAAATTGATGATTTTCATACAACATTATAGCTAAAAAGGTAGTAATAGAGAACATTTCTCAACTAATTGAAGAGGGAAGTATAAATATTTTGTGAAAAAAACTAAAGAATTACATGGAAAATATTTCTGAAAAAATTGAAGAATTACAAAGAAGTGTTAAAATTTATGATTTTCATACAACATTATAGCTAAAAAGGTAGTAACAGAACATTTCTCAACTAATTGAAGAAGTATAAATATTTTGTGAAAAAACTAAAGAATTACATGGAAAGTATTTCTGATAAAAATGAGTGAATATATAGAAAAAGTGTTCAATTTGAAGATTTTTCATGGAAAATATTACAGAAAAAAATAGAAGACATAGAAAACATTACTAAAATAATTGAAAAAGGAAATGGAAATATTTTCTGATAATATTGCAGATTTTCACAAAAATATTTCTGACAAAACTGGAGGACTATATAGAAAAAAGTGTTAGAATTGAAGATTTTTATGGAATATTATAGATAAAACTATAGAAATAGAGAACATTTCTAAAGTAATTGATGAGGGAAGTGGAAACATTTTGTGAAAAAACTGAAGAATTACATGTAAAATATTTCTGATAAAATTGAAGCAATATATAGAAAAATGTATTAAACTTAAAAATTCAACAGAAATATAATACAAATAAAATTGTAAACATAGAAAAATTCTATTGATGAGTGTCCTTCTGTGTCTTTTTTTTTTTTTTTTGATGACTTTTGGTTGTAAGTCAATTTTATCCAATATTAGAATGGCTACTTCAGCTTTTGCTTGGACCATTTGCTTGGAAAATTGTTTTCTAGCCTTTTAGTTGGAGGTAGTGTTTGTCTTTGGCACAGGGTTGTCGTTTCCTGTATGCAGCAAAATGCTGGGCTTGTTTACATATTCAGTCTGTTAGTCTATGTCTTTTAATTGAGTAATTGAATCCATTGATGTTAAGAGATAATTAAGGAATAGTGATTGTTGCTTCCTGATATTTTTGATGTTATTTTATGTTTGTGTGGTTACCTTCTTTTGGGTTTGTTGGAAGAGGACTACTTTCTTGCTTTTTCTTTTTCTTTTTCTTTTTCTTTTTCTTTTTTTCTCTTCTCTTTTCTTTTGTTTTTGTTTTGTTTTTGTTTTTGTTTTTGTTTTTGTTTTTCAAGGCAGGGTTTCTCTGTGTAACCCTAGCTGTCCTGGAACTCACTCTGTAGACCAGGCTAGCCTTGATTATTATATGCTGGGAGGACTTTCTGGTCTAGTCCAGTCTGTTTGGAGTTCTGAAGGCTTCTTGTATGTTCATGGGCATCTCTCTCTTTAGGTTAGGGAAGTTTTCATCTATAATTTTGTTGAATATATTTACTGCCCCTTTAAGTCGTAAATCTTTGCTTTCTTCTATACCTATAATCCTTACATTTGGTCTTCTCATTGTATCCTGGATTTCCTGGATATTTTGGTTACAAGCTTTTTGCAGTTTGCACTTTTTTTGACTGTTGAGTCAATGTTTTCTACGGTATCTTCAGCACCTGAGATTCTTTCTTCTGTCTCTTATATTCTGTTGTTGATGCTTGCGTCTATGACTCCTGATTTCTTTCCAAGGTTTTCTATCTCCAGAGTTGTCTCCCTTTGTGATTTCTTCATTCTACTTCCATTTTTAGATCCTGGATGGTTTTGTTCAGTTTCTTGTTAGTTTGAGTTTTCCTGTAATTCTTTAAGGGATTTTTGTGTTTCCTCTTTAAGGGCTTCTACCTGTTGACCCATGATCTCCGTATTTCTTTAAGGGAGCTATTTATGTCCTTCTTGAAGTCCTCTATTAATATCATGAGATGCAATTTTAAATCCAACTCTTGCTTTTCCAGTGTGTTGGGATATCCAGGACTTGCTATGGTGGGAGAACTGGGTTCTGATGTTACCAAGTAGCCTTGGTTTCTGTTGGTAGGGTTCTTGTGCTTGCCTTTTGCCATCTGGTTATCTCTAGTGTTAGTTGGTCTTGCTGTATCTGGCTGGAGCTTGTCCCTCATGTGGGCCTGTAAGCCTGTGTCTGTACTCCTGGGAGACCAACTCTCTTCTGGCAGGGTGTGTACACAAAAGACTGTGGAGCTGCCTGGATCCCTGGTGTAAATAGCATCTGGAAGGTTCCCGTCCTAGCTGCTCCACTGATCTTATGTCCTGTGTGCTCATAGCTGTTCCCCCCAGAGAGAGATTGGAGAGAAAGTGGAGATCTCACCTCCACTGGGAGATCACTCTCTCCTGACAGGCTGTGCACAGAAGGCTGTGGAGCTGCCTGGTTCCCTGGTAAAATGGCGACCAGAAAACCTATGTTTCTTGCCATGAAAATATGGATAAAACCATCCCTAATTAAATATTTTCCTTTATAAGAGTTTACATAGTCATGATGTCTCTTCATAGCAATAAAACCCTAACTAAAAAGGTACTCGATGGTTGTAAAACAAAACAGAACAGAACGAAACAGAAGCTCTGTGAATTTGAAGTTCGTTTCCACATATTTACACAGAGTCCTGCTAAGAATGGTGGTGTATGTCTGTAAGTCTAGCTAAGAAAGAAGATTTTAAGTTTGCGGCCAGCCTGGGCTACATAATGAGAGCCTGTAGGAAGGGGATGACTTTAAAATGTTTTCAGACAAGCAAAAGCTGAGACCATATTAGCAGAAGACATGGATTGCAATAACTATTAAATGATGCTCTTTGGGACAAAGGAAGAGAATAAGAAATAGGGAGAGGGTTCCAGATATGAAAAACAGACAGGTAATTAATTCTACTTTTAAATTATACACAAGAACAGAATGTCTGAACACAAACAACAACCTATATATAGCATATATAGAAATAAAGTATGTGGCACCACCCAGGGATCAGATATCAAGCTTTAATGATGGTTTCCTGTACAAGATGTGGCACATCAGTGTAAACCCTAAGAAACAACCAACAACTAGCTGGTACAAGAGATAAAAATACTAAACTCATAAAATTAATAAGCAATGAAAAGCAAACAAAAACCACAAATATTGAGAGATAAGTGGAAATCAACCTTGTTCATAGCGACATTAAGTGCAAACAGCTGTAATACTCCATAAAAATGCCAGACCAAAAAGCAAGGCTCTGCCCCCATCAAGTCTGCTGCTAATAAGTTCGTCTTGAATGAAAACAGGTAGTTTAGACTTAAAGGTTGAAAAAGAATCGAGTAAGCAGATGCTAATCACCAAACACTGATGTTTATGTTAATGGTAGTGTAATTTAATCCCTGCACTGGGGAGGCAGAGGTAGGAAGATCTCGGAGTCTGTGGCCAGTCTGGTCTACAAAATGACAGCCAGGGGCTACACAGACCCTTTATCAGACCTGCTGATCTGGAAGCATACAGATTAGAGGCCCCCCTCCCCCTGTGCTCATTTCCACTGCCCTGGAGTCCTCTGGGGCACTTCAGTTGCCCTGAGCAGCCTGATGGCCCCTGGAACAACATTGTACTGACAGCTCTCTACTGACAGCTCTCTACCCGCCTTCTATCCTCCTCCAATCCCCCATCCCCTACCTGCCACATCCTCAGGGGCATACCCGACTTCTGAGAGCCTTGCACTGCCCCCTGAATTCCATTGTCTAGCCCAAGGATACTCACTAGAGGCCCGCCACATTAGGATTCTCAAGGTAAGGCCCCTTTCTAATACAGGCTACAACAGGAACATCCAGGGACAACCAGATGGCTAAAGACACTCAGGAACACAATTAACAAAAGCCAGTGGGATATGACACCTTCAGAGCCCAGCTATCCTTCTGCAGCAAGCCCTGGATATCCTGACACAACCAAGTGCAAGAAAAGAGCTTTAAAGAGGAAATGAACAAATCACTTAAAGAAATACAGTAAAATACAATCAAACAGGTAAATGCCTTTAAAGAGGAAGCAAATCAATCCCTTAAAGACATACAGGGAAATACAACTAAACAGGTAACAGAAATGAATGAAACTGTTCAAGATTCAAAAGTAGAAATAAAAGCAATAAAGAATACACAAAATGAGGGAACCCTGGAGACAGAAGTCCTGGGGAAAAGAACAGGAATAACAGATGCAAGCATCAACAGAATACAAGAGATGGAAGAGAGAATCTCAGGCACAGAAGATACAATAGAAGAAATTGATACATCAAAGAAAATGTTAAATCTAAAAAATTCCTGACGCAAAATATCCAGGAAATCTGGGATACCATGAAAAAGACCCAACCTAAAAATAATAGGGATAGAAGAAGGTGGGGAGTCCCAACTCTAAGGACCAGAAAGTATTCTCAACAAAATCATAGAAGAAAGTTTTCCCAGACTAAAGAAAGAGATGACTATAAACATGCAAGAAGCTTATAGAATACCAATTAGACTAAATTAGAAAAGAAAATCCTCCTGTTGCATAATAATCAAAACATTTAAGGTACAGAACAGAGAAGGGACACTAAAGGCTGCAAGGGGAAAATGTCAGGTAATGTACAAAGGCAGATCTACGAGAATTACACTCGACTTCTCAACAGAGACTCTAAAAGCTAGAAGGGCCAGGAAGGATATCTTGCACTAAGAAACCACAGATGCCAACCCAGATCTATACCTAGCAAAACTCCCAATTACCATAGATGGAGAAAGCAAATAATTTCAAGACAAAACCAAATTTAAACAATATCTATGTATAGACCCTGCCCTACACAAAATAGTAGAAGAAAAACTCCAACAAATGGAAGATAACTACTTCCAAGAAACACAGGAATACAGGAAATAAGTAATTCCAAACGAGCAAAAACAAGGGAAACACACACATGCACACACACACACACACACACACACACACACACACACTAATATCACCAACAACAAGATAACAGGAATTAACAATCACTGGTCATTAATATCTCTCAACATCAATGGACTCAATTCCCAATAAAAAGACGCAGGGTAACAGAATAGATGTGAAAACAAGAGCCATCATTCTGCTGCATACAATAAACACACCTCAGCATAAAGATACATATGACTTCAGAGTAGAGGGCTAGCAAATGATTTTCACTCAAACAACCCAAGAAGCCAGCTGGAGTAGCCGTTCTAATATCTAATAAAATAGACATTCAGCCAAATTAATCAAAAGAGATGGGGAAGTCTAGCTTTTAATCCATTGTGGTCTGTTAAGATAAAAGATGCTATTTCAATTTTCTTGTATCTGTTGAGGCTTGCTTTGTTACTGACTATATGGTCAATTTTGGAGAAGGTTCTGTGAGGTGCTGAGAATAAGGTATATTCTTTTGTGGTTGCGTGAAATGTTCTGTAGATATGTTTGGTCCATCTGATTCATAACATCGGCTAGTTTCATTATTTCTTGGTTTAGTTTTTTTGGGGGGGTTGTTTGTTTTTGTTTTTGTTTTTTGGTTTTTTGGATTTGTTTTTTTTTTCGAGACAGGGTTTCTCTGTATAGCCCTGGCTGTCCTGGAACTCACTCTGTAGACCAGGCTGGCCTCGAACTCAGAAATCCGCCTGCCTCTGCCTCCCAGAATGCTGGGATTACAGGCGTGCACCACCACCGCCCAACTCTCTGTTTAGTTTTTGACTGGATGATCTGTTGATTGGTGAGAGTTGGGTGTTGAGGTCTCCCGCTATTAATGTGTGGGATCTAAGCTTTAGTTAACATTCCTTTTACAAATATGTGTGCACTTGCATTTGGGGCATGGATGTTTAGAATTGAGATGTCACCCTGGTAGATTTCTCCTTTGACAAGCATGAATTGTCCTTCGCCATCTAAGATAGGGAGTCACTGGATAGTCCTGGCTGTCTAGAATGTGCTGTGTCCTCCAGGGTGGTCAGGAACTTGTGTTAATCCTCCGCCTCAGGCTTCTAAGTGTTCTGCTTACAGGCAGATGGCTGGAGAAGCTTGCTTTTGCATGTGCAATGGGAAATCTGTTAGTATCTTTTTTTTTCTTTGTGTCTCAATTGATTCTGACTAAATACTATTTTATAAATTTCATTTGGCAATAGAAAAAAAGCAGCTTGAAACATATGAGAGATTGCTAAATATTTGGAAATAAATGCACTCCTAAATCATACAATGGTCAAATAAATTTCTAAATATTTTGAGCTGAATTGTGATAAAATTACTGTTTATTAAAATGTATGAAACTCACCTAATGCAGCACAAAGGAACATTTATAGGATTAACACCTATGATAGAGAATAAGAAACATCTGGGTATCATCTAAGCTTCTACCTTAAGAAGCTAGATGAAGAGAAGAAAGTGAACCCAAATCACAAATTCAGGCAGAAATAATAAAAAAAAAATAAAAGAAAAGAAAAAAAAGGTAAGAGAAAAACTACCAAAATAAAACCCTGGTTCTGGATAAGAGTATCTGTGGTAAGAAAGTTCATGGATTCTGATGTTAGAAGGCTCGGTGGTAGGATGAAGTTCCAGAAATTGCTTTCTAACTTAATATTCCAAGTGCAAGGTCAGCAGCTTGGTGAGATAGGAGAGGTGGGTTACAGGCCGTGAAGTAAAGCAGCTATGAACTGGACCCCTAGGGTTATAGACAAGCGGATGGCCTCGTGTTGGGTAATGATGACAGCATCAAACTTCCCCTGTATGTAATAAGCCTTCCGCCTACTATTTAATTATATTTAATATCATCCTTGTAAAACATGGGTAGGCTGACTATTACCCCATTTTACAGTTTAAGAAACTGTTCAAAAGCCAGATGGCTGCCTCGGGGCTAATAAATTTGCTGGTGGGAAACCAAGGCCTGGGGTCTAGGCTGTAGGCTTAGTCTATGGCTGGTTTTTCATAGTTATTCCTGAAGTTAGATCATAGAATGAAGACAGGTCATCCATAGCCCATCTAAGACCCCCCCCCCTACCTCTCCAGGCTACAATGCAACCGAATGGCTTGGTCCTGCACAAGTTCTGTACTGGGATCCGTAGCTACTATGCATGCATGAGTACAGTGGTCCTGCCCTGTCCACGAAACAGTTTTACTATGATCCTCCCCAACTCCCGACTGCTGCAATCTTTCTGCCCCACTTTTCCACAGTGGTCCTTGAGTCTTTTGGGTGTGGTACAGATGGTGCATTTGTGCGACTGAGCACTCCACTGATATGTATTCTCTGGGCTTTAGACCATTTGTGAGTTTCTGCAACATCCTCCGTGCAAGGAACCGTCTCTGATGAGGTCAGATGTCGGCTATCCCATCCCTCACTTCAGTGGCTGGAAGCACAGAAATACTAAACCCATTTGTTTAGAAGCGATATTTGATCATCGCAGAAACCCAACTTATGGTGATTTGTAGGAGTGGATACCTTATAAGAAAATTAGTTCCAAACATGACAAGACGAGGAACAGATACTATTGATTAACTTAACAAGTATTTATTGAAGTCACCCTGTGTGCTCAGTATACTTGTAGATAGAGTAGGACTGTAGTCCTACTATAGTAAGAGACCAAACATTGAGGAAATCCTTGTCCTGCTGGTCTCTTCATGTGAATGGGCAGATTATAAATGGATAAATGAGACACAGTGGCAAGCGTCCAAAAAACTAAACCATGGAAAAGACATGGGAAATGCCTTTGGAGGGAGTCTGAAATCTAAGGCTTACTGTTATGCAGTTTCTGATATCTGAGGACATTCTAAGGGACCTTGAATGACTTAACTTCATGTTACCCTCCCTACATGTTCACATGGATAAGAGCTCCCCGTCGAATGGCCTTTCTATCCTGGGCTCAGGGCAGTTCCTGCTGATGCATACGTGGTGGGTTTTAGTTCCCTGACAGCCTCTGGAAGTTATTGAACAAGCCATTTTGAGAGCCTGGGGTTACCTTCTTCAGACTCCTCTAATGTTCCCATGCGTCTCTGTTCTGAGGATAGCCCTGTGTGGTAAATGTGGTATTCTTTCTCCAGGCTGCGGCTGATAAATCACCATACTCTTGGTCTCAGACTTCCAGGGTCACACGGCATGCATTTGGCCTTCCCCAAACTCTCAGAGCAGGGATTCCACACACCCACCTCCCAACAGCAAGATAAATAGGACTATTGGAACAGGGATGAAGTGCAAAGTCTCTGTTTATTCTGATGAAAGGTTCTGGAAATGGTAGGTGGAGGTAAGGCCTATACAACACCGTGAAAATACGACAGGCTACTGGTTTGTATGCTCCAAGTGACTGTGTTAGCTAAGTTTGCACTGTGTCTATTCTGACATAATAAAAATACATTGAAAAGGCAATGGTGAGGATGAAAGTAATAGCCTGAACAGGTTATTGAGGAAAGACCTTTCTGGGATAACACGTTGTAAAGAAAGATGGAGAAAGGGAGAGGGTTAGGGGAGGGGGAATGGAGGAGGAGAAGAGAGAGAGAGAGATTTGGAGGTCTATGTTAGAACTCAATGCTGTAGTGATGGCATCTACCATGCACAATGGCACATACCCAGTCCTAAGTGGTAGACGAAGGAGGATCAGAAGTTCAAGATCAGCCTCAATTTTATAGCAAGTTGGAGACCAGCTTGAACTATGTGAGACCTGTCCAAACAAGCAAAAAATCCTCCAAAGCATAGAAGAAAAGATAATGTAAAATGAGATGAAGATGAACAAAAATTATCTCCGATGAACTTGCTAAGGCCACTTGACTGACCACAGGTAGTGTGGGACCACAGGTGGTGTGGGACCACAGGTTGTGTGGACCCACAGGTGGTGTGGGACCACAGGTGGTGTGGGACCACAGGTGGTGTGGGACCACAGGTTGTGTGGGACCACAGGTCGTGTGGGACCACAGGTGGTGTGGGACCACAGGCGGTGTGGGAACACAGGCAGTGTGGGAACACAGGTGGTGTGGGTCCCCAGGCGGTGTGGGTCCACAGGTGGTGTGGGTCCACAGGTGGTGTGGGTCCACAGGTGGTGTGGGAACACAGGTGGTGTGGGCCACTGATCACCTGAGACAAGGTGAGCTCTTCACTGGGCACTGTTCTTCCCTCAGCATGCAGGATACACATGTAGGGGCATGCATGAAAGGAAGGTCTGTACAAATTAACCTGAAATGGTTAGGCACATTGACACACGTGTAATCCCTGCACTCAGGGGTCAGAGTCAGGAGAATAATAAATGTCAGGCTACCTGGCTCACATAGCCCGGCATGGCACATGAACAAAATTCATTTGTAATACATGTAACTGTAGCTTCTAGTTGTTATCTTCTTGTTATTCTCGGAATTATAAAAAAAGCAACCGAGAATTTTTAATATAAATGAAGTTGTATATACATGTATATTCATGTATATACACAAAGTTGTTGGAAATACAATAGGAAGGAAAATCACTATTTTTAAATGAGTTATACAATTTTTCATAATCTATACCACATGTTAAGCACATTCTATCCTCATTCTCCGCACACCCTTCTCTCTGTTCCTGTGAATCCCTTGCTCTTAGACAGTCTTATTTCTATTTTTGTGCTATGTATACATACGTGATTTTCAGGATGTCTCAGAGTCACAAAGGACAGAAAACACGTTTGTCTTCCTGGGGTTGGCTTGATTTGCTTAAGTAATCCAGTTACCTTCAGTGGTGTCCATTTTCTTACAGTCTGACTTCTTTCTCTTTTTTATGACTGAAAAAAAAGATTCCATTCTGTATACACCACATTTTCTTTCTTCTTCTTCTTCTTTTTTTTTTTTTTTTGTTGTTAGACACCTAGGTTTGTTCTGTAAGAGCTATTGTGAATGGAGCTACTAGGAGTAGCCCTGCGACATGTTAACTTGAAGTTGTTTGGGGAAAATACTAGGAAAACCAGCCTGTTCTTATGGAAGATCCATGTTTGGTACCGTGGGAACTCTCCATACCGACTTGCATGGTGGGAAGACTTTGCATGGCCACCAGCAGTGTGGGTATGGATTCCCCTCTGTCCACGTCCTTGCCAGCATTTGTTATCTATGTTTCTTAATGACTGCTGTCTGATTGGGTTCAATGGATCTCAACGTAGTCTCTTGATTTGTACTTCTCCGACTGCTGGTGAGGTTGAATTTTTCCATATGTTTATGGGCCATTTGTATTTCATCTTTTGAAGACTATCCACCCCATTAGCCTAGTTATTTGCTTTGTTTGAAGCATTCACCATTTTTAATTCAAGTAGCAGTGTGGTGACAGATGTATGCTGATTTCTGAATCTAGAGAGTGAAGTATCTCTAGTTGTGACTTTAACTATCGTGCTACCAGTATTGACTGAAGGATGGTTGGTTATCGGGTTAAACTTTGCTATGTGCCTGTCTTAGCTGTTTTTCTTTTGCTGTCAAGACACCATAAACAAGGCAAGTACAGAAGAAAGAGTTTGTTGGGGTTTGCAGTATCAGAGGGTGAATCCATGGCCATCCCGGTGACACTGTAGTAGTAGGAAGGTGGGTGTGGTCCTGGAACAGTAGCTGAGAGTTCACATCTTAAAACAACAATCACGGGGCACATCTTAAAACAACAATCACGGGGCAGAGAGAGCTAACTGGGAGTGGTATGGGTTTTTGAAACCCCTTACCCCTCACCCCTGCCCAAATCTTTCTTAAGCTGTTCCACCAACTGCGGACCAACAATTCAAATAAATGAGCCTTGGGTTCCATTCTCATTCACACTACCATAATATCTTAATCTATTTGGGCTGCTGTAAAATAAAAAAAATAAACAACAACCATCATAAACTAGATGACTTATAACCCATAGAAATGCATTTTTGCACAGTTCTGGAGACTGGGAAACTCACAATCAGGGATCCAGGAGCTCTGGAGCTATGGTGAGAGCCTGCTTTCTGTTTCATAGATTGGTATCTTCTAGACGTGTCCTCATGGTAGAAAGTGTTAGTCAGGGTACTACAGGTGTGATGGAAAACCATGACCAAAGTAAAGCAAGTTGGAGAGGAAAGGGTTTATTTGGCTTATTATGATGGTTTGTATATTCTCAGCCCAGGGAGTGGAGCTATTAGAAGTTGTGGCCCTATTGGAGTAGATGTAGCCTTGCTGTAGGTGTGTCATTGTGGATGTGGGGTTTCAGACCCTCACCCTAGCTGCCTAGAAGCCAGGCATGCATTAGCAGCCTTCAGATGAAGATGTAGAACTCTCAGCTCCTCCTGCACCATGCCTGCCGGGATGCTGCCATGTTCCTGCCTTGATGATGATGGACTGAATCTCTGAACCTGTAAGCCAGCTCCATTAAATATTGTCCTTTAAGACTTGCCTTGGTCATGGTGTCTGTTCACAGCAGTAAAACCCTCACTAAGACACTTACGTTTTTATACTGCTGTTCATCATTACAGGAAGTCTAGACAGGAGCTCACACAGGGCAGAAGCCTGGAGGCAGGAGCTGATGCAGAAGCCATGGAGGATGCTGCTTACTGGCTTATTCCTTGTGACTTGTACAACCTGGTGTATTATAGAACCCATGACCACTAATCCAAGGGTGGCCCTACCCACGATGGACTGGGAACTCCCACATCTGCCACCAATTAAGAAAATCCCCTACAGGCTTGTCTACAGCCCAATTTTATGGAAGTATTTTCTCAACTGAAGTTCTTTCTGCTCAGATGACTATATCTTGTGTCAAGCTGATACAAAACTAGCCAGCACAGAAGGGTCATAAGATTTCTTTAGGGCTCTTTCGTAAGTGCAGAACTTATCAGTCATGAAGCATCTGCCCTTGTGGTATAATCACGTCTTAAAGATAATGTCTGCACAATTCCATTGCATGGAATCTCGGTTTTGATCCAACATGCATACACAAGCATTCAGACTATGGCCTTGTTTCTCTGTTCCTTTCTGTTTAACTCCATTTAATTCTTTTATGTGTTTTGTAGATAAAACTGCTTTTATAATTTATCAAGATGTCACTGGATTACCTAATAATCATGTGTCTTCTGGATGAAAGAAACCAGAGTCTCCCCCAAGGTGAGAATGGCAGACTGTAACCGTGTATAAAGCACTGGCCAGGAAATCCACCAGCCCTGGCCCAGGTCTGGCTCTGCCAATAATTAATGAGAAGTGTCACTTCAACTAATTTAGTCAAATGCCAAGATCCACTCTCCCCTGTCCCATGCAAAACCACATTTTGTTTACTTATGAGCAGATTCATAACTCGGGTGTCCTTTCAATTTCCTGAGGTATTTATTCTTCACGGTTCAGAGTCCTACACACTCCTAGATACGGAGAAGCCTTGGCTGGGCCCTGAGTCAGCCCTCCTTCCTCACCTGGGGGCACTTCACCTCTGGCCCACGCTCACACAACTGAGACCTCAACTCCCACATCTCTCACAGAATGACATTTTGCAGAAGCCTTGGGCATCCCTTGTCCTCCTAAGAAAGTTGTGAAAGAAGTCTTGACAACCACAGACCACAGGAAGAGCTTGAGTACCACAGCTTCTCCCTGTCTTGTTGTGTTTTCATCACATTTAATGTCCAGGATGTTTCCAGAGGGAAAGGTGCTTATAAATCAGTTCCTTCCCCTTAACGTGATTCTCCTGTCACATTTCAGAGACATCAGATGATTTCACAATTACAGATGGTGTTCTCTGCCTGTTCCTCTGAGAATACTATAGTTGTCTATAGTTGTCAGGGAGGCAGTAACTTATGGAGAGACATTCAGAGTCCCTGGCCTCTCCCTGCACCCCAGATCCCTAGGGAATGGGATAACAACTCAGTTTCCTTGAGTTTACTTAACCTTCTCAAGGTTGCTGGTGGTAACTTTACTGGGACAAAACCCAACAAGACATGATCCCCTTGACCTTGAGATTCAAACATAGTTCTAAAACATTGCAGTGTGAAGGAAATCCAAACATTCATAATGCCCTTGACAAAGCAAACTGGTTTTGTTTTCAAATTCATTTATTTTTAAATTGGCACAAAAGTTGTACATTATCATCACATGCAGTGTGATGTTCTAAAGCACATGTGAGTGAAGAATGCCTGATGTTTTCACTCTTGATTTATGTCTGGGTTTTGAAATTGCTTTGAATGAACACTAGAAAGAGCATACCCAGATGTCAGCATCTTTACTGGTAATAAAGTGTTGATGACAAAGTTACTGATAATGTAAGGATTTAGCTCAGCAGTGCGAGGCCCCCTGGTTCAATGCCCGCCACAGCATCCAGGTATGGTGCCACATGCATATCTGTAATCCTGTAATTTGGGAAGTGAAGGAGGGAGAAAGGCAAGTTCAAAGTCATCCTCGGCTGTCACCAAGAGTCTCAAGATTGACAACAATTAAAAGATTACTGATAATCAGTAGAGAGACTGGGTGTGGTATGTGCCTTTAATTCCAGCACTTATGAAGCAGAGGCAGATGGATCTCTGTGAGACTTTATGATACTATACAGTGGCTACTGTCAGTGGATACTACAGCGGCTACATAGTTGAGGAAGCATCCTCTTTTCTCTCACCTGGTAACCATGGTAACAGGAGGACCTATGAAAATCAGCGTTTCTCATCTTACACCGAGAGAAGCTTTTAAACAATGTATTAGCAACATTTTCTCCTGTTGCAGGATGTTTGATCACACTGTGAACCCTGAGACTGTATTATTTACTAAAAAAAAATCCTGTTTCTAGTTGTGGTGTGGCTCAGCCCTTAGCACGTACCTTTAATCCCTCTGGTTGGAATACAGACACACCCTTAGTACACACCCAAACCTTGTAGGTAAAGTTTGTAGAAGCACCTATGTTTGAAAGCGATGTCTAATTGAGTGACAAAGTGACAAATCAGAGAAAGATTTGACAGAATAGGTATGCCCAACTGTCATGAAAAGAGAGGGGAAAGGGAAGCTACTTGAGGGAGCAGTACAGAGGGAGACAGAGAGAGAGGCAGTCTTACTGTAAGACCTGAAAAACAAGGGTGCCCTAGCACCCCATGCCTTGGAAGGTGATACCCATATCACTCGTGAGAAACGGTCTCGATGCAATAGCAAGAGGATTTTTTATTCCAGAGCTCTGGGGTCCACAGTTGTATTCCGTGCAGGGATAGAGGACTGTGGCACCCCGTGCAACTGAAGTCAGGGGTACTTAAAGGGGAAAAATCACAAAGCAAGGGGTGGAGGTCAAAAAAATCACAAGGCAAGGGGTGGAGGACAAATCATGCATGGAATGGGGAAGTACAGAATGAGGAAGTCAGGCAATAGTTTATGCCTTAAGGAAGGTTAGAGATTATCTGAAGCAAATGTCCTTGGGGCATTGTATAGTTAAACATTGGAACTAGAACAGGGTGGGCTATCTTTCTCAAGCTGAAAGCAGAAAAACAAGTAACTCTGTGCTGGGCTAGTTGTTTAGGGGTCTAAAAACATTGAGTTGGGGGTCTCTCATTACCAGGACATTTATATAGAGACAGGATACACAGAGAGAACAAGGTAGACACAGGTGAAGACAGAAAGAGTCAGAGAATGAGAAGGAGCCAGAAGGTTACAACATATGCCAAAGGTAGTATTGGGCCAAGCAGAGCAATTCAGACGGAGACCGAGAGAAAAGCTAGATTTCATCAGTCAGTTTGGAGAAGAGTTTGAGCCCCAGCAACTGAGCAGAACCAGCCAGCCCAGAAAGAGCTTGAAAAGTTGAGCTAATTCAGGTCCTAAGTCTCAGAGGCTGAAAACATTCTAGGCCTACATAAGATTGTATGGAAGCTACAAGTTTCCAGGACTGGGCCTAGGTTAGCAGGAGGCCTCTGAGCTAACAATTACATCAGGTGAATAAGAGATATTTTTATATTCTCCCACCACGAATTTTCTCTGCCATTGCCTTAGCAAAACAATGCATGCTGTGCAGGTCAGGTGAATTTTTCCTAGCCCTGAGGAGTTCATAACTTGCTATGGACACTTCAACATCATTTATACTACTTCCTGTCACTTTCACAAAATCCTTGTGACTGGAAAGCCCAAATTAACATTTTATTGACTGAGCCTTCAATTCTAGGAGCCTTTTTTAACAAAGATATTCACAGAGTTGGCTTCCTTGCCTCAGATGCACGCATGCCTGGCACTGAGAGAGGAATTCTCTGTCCTATCTCTGGTCTCCCATCTGCCTGGTCCTTGACTTGGCCTTGGCTTCTGGCTACCCTGCCTCTTCCTGGGGCTGTTCCTGGGTGCAGGCATAAGCAGTGCTCAGTGCTCCTGATGGGTTGAGGTTATCTTTAAGAGAGGCTCTGTGAGTTTGGCAGTCTCTGCATGTGAGATGAATCTATCCCCGCCTGAGGGAGCTTGTCACTGAACAACTGACAAAAAGATAGGTTCTAAACCATTGGTTCTCAACTTTCCTAATGCTGCAACTGTTTAATATAGTCCTTCATGTTGTGGTGATCCCCCCAACCATAAAATTGTTTTCATTGTAATTTTGCTCTCTTGCCTAGTCCCCCCCCATACATACCTTGCTTTCTCTCATGGTCTGGTCTATTCTGCTGGCCATGTTCAATCTGGACCCTTCTTAGATGCCTCTGGCTGTTCTCTCCCTCATAGCTATAATAAAGACCTCTCCTCAGCCTAGAAACTGGCGTGTCCTCATTTTCATTCACACTGAGAGACTCTTCTCAAAAGCTGAAGGTAGAGAGTGATTGAGGATAAACACCAGATATCAACCTCTGACTCTATGTGCATGCACACACACCTGCACTATTATGTACAACACACACAGTACAATATTTACATGCCATAGCACATACCATGCCACACAAAGAAAAAAGAGAGAAAGAAGACCTAGAGAAATCATAACCATGGTTATGATCATTACCTATAGTAATCATAATCATAAGCTTTTAAAAGATTTAGGTTCTGAAAATTAGATGAGTTTTTCTGGTTGGGTTTTAGAGAACTTGACCAATACCTTTCTTAAAGAGGATTGTTCTAGTCTCTTAGCTATTGCTCTAGCAAAACAACCATATGACAATTTATAAGAAAAGCAATGGTCCTGAAGGCTGGCATGCCCCAGGACATGGTTTCAGGTTCAGCTTCTAGTGAGTGCTTCATGTGTTTCAAGTCATAGCAGAAAGAAAACCTGCTTATGTCTATGCACACAAGAGAGAAGCCATATAGTAATAGCCTCCTTTTATAAGAACATGATCTAGAATAGAGGCATTAATCACCTTGTGAAGATACACATTCCTCATGACCAAATGCCTCCCCAGTCCCACCAACTCTACATGCTATAGACTGGAAATCAAGTCTCCACATGCGTTTGGGGTGGGTAAAAATAATGCTAACCATAACAAAAGGCTCAGAAACATTTTACAGTTCCCATAGGATGAGTCAGAGTTAGCAAAGGGATTTGAAGGCCAATTTGTCCTCATTGTTGTGATATCCATTGTAGTGTTGACCCTGAGGTTCTGATGAGAACATCATATAGAAAGGGAATATGAGGACTCCACTTATCCCTGGAACTACAGAGTGAGTTCCAGGAAAACCAGGACTACACAGAGAAACCCTTTCTCGAAAAACCAAAAAAAAAAAAAAAAAAAAAAAAAAAAAAAAAAAAAAAAAGTGTGTAGCCAACTATCCTGTGTGTTCTGCCTTTCAGCCAATGGGGGACCTGTGAGGCTATGGGGTGAAAATGCTGCTGTTGACGATAGTATCAAGACAGATCATAGAGCTCAAGCATAAACTGGGTTTCCATAGGAAAGGCCAGGACACTGCACAGAAGATTGTTCGTTGCCTGTGTAACCTGACAGCCATACAGGACAAGGCGGAAAAGAGTCAGGAGGTGAGAACATGAAGGCCAAGATCTGTAGGATACGCCAAGGCCTTACCTGACAACATCCAGACCTCAGATAGAAAACACCTGAGGCCATATTCTGGAATCTTGTTTAGGAGACCACACTAGAGAGTGAACAAAGCAAAAAACCACCAGTCTTTCTTCCTCATCGCACAACTCTACCACTTAGATGAATCCAGAAAAAAGCCACAGAATCATCTCATTGCTGTACAGGAGTTTCTATTTGTATGTCCAGTAATCTTTAGAGATACAAGAAATTTGGTTTGATTTGTTTTGCAGGTTCTCTCAAGTTTGTTTTGAAGCAAATGCTTGACTTAGTCACTGTTTTATTGCTATGAAGAGACATCATGACCAACACAACCCTTAAAAGAAAGTGTTAAATCGGGGCTCACGCTTTCAGAGGCTTAGTCCATTATCATTTTGGTGGAGAACATGGCACTGGAACAGTAGCTGAGAGCTACCTGATCCGTTGGCTGAGACACAGACACTGGGCTTGGTGTGGGCCTTTGAGACCTCCTCTGTAGGACCACCTCTGTAACATTTCCTTCAACAAAGCTACACCTACTCCAACAAGGCCACACCTCCCAATCCTAATCCTTCTCAAATAGTGCCACTCCCTGATGACTACGCAGTTACATATATGAACCTATTGAGTCCATTTTCCTTCAAACTACCGCATTACTGTTCTTTTTCTCTCTTAATATGGTCTCCTTTTATTGAAAATAGTTTTTTTTTCACATAATATATTCTCATTATGGTTTCTCTTCCCTCAACTCCTCCTAGTTCTTCCACACCTCCTAACTCCTCTGGATCCACACAGTTTGTCTCTCGTTAGAAAACAAACTACCACCTAAGGAATAATAATAAAATAAGAAAAATTAAAACAAACAAACAAACTGAAAGAACTAAACAAACAGAAGAAACAGAGCCAAAGTAAAAGCACAAGAAAAAGAAATACATTTAGACACAGAGTTCACACACACAGAGACACACACACACACACACACACACAATCCCATAAAAACACAAGACTATAAGCCATGATATATGCAAAGGACCTGTAAGGTAATATATACATACACACACACACACACACACACACATATATAAAAATTTTAAAATATGCCATGACAAAACATTATGAGACCTCCAAAGATGTCACTGAGTTTGCTTTGTGTTGGCCATCTAATGCTGGATATGGGGCCTGTCTTTGAGAGTAGTTTGTTTTCCCAGTGAGACTCCATGGAGAAAATTAAGTTTTCTTTTGTGAGATTATCAGCTGGAGACAGCTTCTGGGTGAGGGGTGGACCCACGTGTCCATTTCTCCTCTCAGTTCGAGAAGCCCATCTGGTGCAGGTTGTGTGCATGCTGCCTCAGTCTCTGAGCATTCATACATGTGGCAGTCATTACATGCTTAGAAGGCCTTGTTTCTTTGGTGTGACTACTGTTATTTATATGGTCTCTCCCTAGTTCCCTGTACATGTTAGTATCTCACTAAGTGCTTGAACACACACTGGTCCATCCTTCTTCATCACTGGAGTTCTCCAAGTCAAGTCTGCCTTCAGAAGTAAATACTCATTGCCGCTACTAAGTCAAAATGATGTTCAGAGTCTAGAGCAGCGCTTCTCAACCTGTGAGTCCTCCCTCATCTTTTGGAAGGACTCTATTACAGGGGTCACATATCAGATGTCCTGCATATCAGATATTTATGTTAAGAGTCATAATAGTAGCAAAATTATAGTTATAGAGAATCAACAAGAATAATTTTAGAGTGGGGGGGGGTCACCACAATGCGAGGAACTGTATTAAAGGGTCATAGCATTAGGAAGGCTGAGGGCCACTGCTCTAGATGGATTTCTAAAATATAATTCCAGAAAGCTGTGAAGAAGGTGCCAATGTTGGGATAGTTGTGTGGTATTCCAGAGAGGCCTCCAAGACAGGGACAATATTCACAAGCAGTCATGCTTCTAAGTCAGTGTCACACTCTTCGTTACTTTCCTAATGAGAAATGGGGCTTGGTCACTCTCTCTCTCTTGCAAGGGACTTGTGTCTCTTTGTCCAGTAGAAGAGTAACCATGATGTTATATGGCAGTGTACGATGGGAGATCAACACTAGTTCTGTCTGATGACTAGAATACATGTCTCCCAGAGACTGAACTGCCAAGTAAGGAGTGTGACTCCTTACTCTATCAACACTGTGAGGAAGCCCAGTGCACACACACCATTGGACAACCAAGGTGGCACCCTAGCTCAGGCATAAAACGTGAGTAAAAAGACGGAGCTTTCTGATCTGAGCTACAACTGATCCTGGAGCCACTGCTGATCCTGGAGCCACAGCTGATCCTGGAGCCACTGCTGATCCTGGAGCCACTGCTGATCCTGGAGCCACAGCTGATCCTGGAGTCACTGCTGATCCTGGAGCCACAGCTGATCCTGGAGCCACTGCTGATCCTGGAGCCACAGCTGATCCTGGAGCCACTGCTGATCCTGGAGCCACAGCTGATCCTGGAGCCACAGCTGATCCTGGAGCCACTGCTGATCCTGGAGCCACAGCTGATCCTGGAGCCACAGCTGATCCTGGAGCCACTGCTGATCCTGGAGCCACAGCTGATCCTGGAGCCACTGCTGATCCTGGAGCCACAGCTGATCCTGGAGCCACTGCTGATCCTGGAGCCACTGCTGATCCTGGAGCCACTGCTGATCCTGGAGCCACAGCTGATCCTGGAGCCACTGCTGATCCTGGAGCCACTGCTGATCCTGGAGCCACAGCTGATCCTGGAGCCACTGCTGATCTTGGAGCCACTGCTGATCCTGGAGCCACTGCTGATCCTGGAGCCACAGCTGATCCTGGAGCCACAGCTGATTCTGGAGCCACTGCTGATTCTGGAGCCACTGCTGATTCTGGAGCCACAGCTGATCCTGGAGCCACTGCTGATTCTGGAGCCACTGTTGATCCTGGAGCCACAGCTGATCCTGGAGCCACAGCTGATCCTAGTGCTACAGCTGAGTCTACTGCCAAGCCATTCAAGTTTCTCTCTGCTGTTTGATTCTCCTCGGCTGAGGCCTGGGGATTGTAGAAGAGAGACAAGCAATCTCCACAGTGTCCTAAAAAAGGAAATTATTTTCTTTTAAACTATGTGCATGCAAGTGAAGTGTCTGTTCAGCCCAGAGGTATCAGATGATCCCCAGCTTGGAGGTAAAGCTGTTGTGAGCTGCCTGATCTGGGTGCTGGGAACTCTGGGAGAGTAGCATACACTTAACTACTGGGCCATCTTTTAAATTCTCCTAATCTGAGTCCTTGGTGCTTGACAAAATAGTTCCTATTTCGTGCTGTGAAATTCAGATTCCTTTAACACAAAACAATGGGTAACTGGGCCACTTGGTTTGATAAACACTGGGTTTCTGATCATTGTAAATTGTAATATTTTAAAATCGTGTGGTCTGTGGTGATCCTCTGCAGACTTCTCAGCAGGCAGGGGAAAAAACAACAACAACAACAACAACAACAACAAAAACAATCTGTAAAGAGACAAGAATGAAACTGGGCTCAGCCTAATTTTATTGTAACTGCTGCTGAAACAGGACCTCTAGAGTTTGGTTCAGATCACCTTTCTTTACCCCTGTTTAAGCACAGCAGAATTTTAGAAAGAAAGACATTCAGGTAACTATGAACTCACCCCAAGGACGCAACGAGGAAAGCCATACTTACACTGAGAGTCCTTACAGACTGCATCTGGCTTCTTTCACAAGAAAGGATCCTCCTGACTCAGAGATAGTGCCCAGGATTTAGGGTCCAGGGATCTTGGCTGAGGTGAACATAACACCTATGGGTGTCCGGATTGTCCTTACTCTAAAGACAGTCTTCTTTCTTCTAACACAGAAGTCACTTCCATCGTAAAGCACAAGTGACATCACTCATGAGGGTGAGTTTTATGGCCCAAAAGCAATGTTCAAGATTTCAGGGAAACAGTCTGGGGTGAGAGAAGACATAAATTGTGGGAGACACAGGGAGAACCTGTCTCATCACGGCGAAGGACCAGGCTGTAAAACAACATCATTCCCGGCATTCCAGGAAGAGCATCTGCACACCTCAGTCCACTGAAGAAGTGAGCTGTGTGTTTAACTTTCCTGGATTCTCCTGTGTGCACAAGGCCTATGCTGCCCTCCACAGTGGACCATTTGCCAGATATAGGGTGAACACATTATCAAGAATAGCGCACAGGGCTGGGGCTACAGCTCAAGTGGTGGAACATTTCCCTGCATGTATGACACACTAGATTTAACTGCTGTCATTGTGGGAAGGAATGACTTACCTACTTTATCACAACCCAGCCAGTGACTCCAAGCCTCAGACCCCATACTGTATTGTTTACTTTTGGATTACTGTGACTAAAAACATCCTTGACAGAAACAACTTAAGGTAAGAAAGACATATTTTGGCTCCCAGTTTCAGATGTATTTCAGTATCTCATAGAGGGGAAGATTCAAAGGTGGAAATCGCTCGGTCTGTGGCAGCAGGAGCTTGCACTGGTGGCTGTTCCCATGACAACAGACGGGAAGCAGAGAGAGAGAACAAGATGGAAATGAGGCTGGCTGTACCGTTCATAGGCTCACACGCATGACTTAACTCCTGCCATCCAGGACCCATGTCCTAAAGGCTCCTCAGCCTTCAATCAGTGCCAGGCTACTCTTCATAGTGTGGCATGATGCTATGCTGGCAAACAGGGGAAGACACTGTGTTCTCACTCAGAGCTGGACTCTGTATGCGTCTACACTGACTGGCAGGTAAAATGTGCCCACTATTGCATTAGTGGCATGACTGTTTCAGGACTCACCAACCACATCCCGATTGGCTCTGAAGCCTGTTCCACAAAATGGGGCTCATGCCTGACCCTGTAAACATCTTCACGACCCGTTGTGGGTGGCAGTTAATGCAGAGACACATCACTTGTCACAGTGAACACTCAGCCCTAAGCAACCTTCCCTGTCAGTCATAAAGTTCAGGTAGCATCATGGAAAAGAAGGCATATGCTTCCATGGGTAGGTTGGTTGCCCATGCTGCAGTAGATGGCTGGAACACAAGTGGGCACATATGGGCAACACTAACTGGACTCACTGGGTTATAATAAGGACCTGAATTTGGGAAGTGGCCACGCTGGGAGAGGTCCAAAGGAGAATTGGGAGTAGGTGGATATGATCAAAACCTATCATATATGTCTTTGAAATTCTCAAAGAATAAGTAAAAGAAAGAATTACTACTAAAATAATAGTGCCACAAGGCAGAGGCTGAGCCTAAAAACATCACCCCGAGGGCCACATTTCAGATTCACACCATAGTCCACAGCTTTAACAGCATCTCTCAGTGCTACCACTAAATGGACGAGAGGCTTGGTGTTGTGTGGCCTTTGCTTCTTCATTTAGTTGTGAGAAACTGTGCTAGATGACCTTCACAGAAGTCACACTCTAATGTTTCAGACAGGAGCCGAATGAAAAACAAACAAAACCAAACAAACCTGTTATCCCACAGCAGAGTTTATAGCAGCAGCATTTACAATAGCTAGAAAACAGAGGCAGCCCAGGTACATTCCCAGACCTATGAAAATACGAAATGTGGTGGACCCCTCAGAAGGATGCTGTTCAGAATGATGAAGGTACTAAGTACCAGACCCTGTCTTGAAGTCTTCCCCCTTACCGAAAGAAGACAGACAGGCACAAAGGGACAGATGTTTTCTAAATGTTCTCCCATAGGTCATCCAAAATAGGAAAACTCAGAAACTAGAGTAGAGGTTACCCGAGAGGGACTGTGGAGTTATTGCTTAATGGGTTCAGAGTTCTGTTTGAGATGACAAAGGTTCTGGATGTGCACCCTGGTGGTGGCACATCTTTGGTTTACATGTTAAATGTAAAGTTTGTCACGGATGTTTTGCCATGACAAGAAATTAGTGTTAATCCATTAAGCTCCTTCTCTGGAGTCTGACCTCTCCTCACAAGAAAGAAGAAGAGGATCCTGTCATAGCCCAGGGTGCTCTGGAAATAGATTCTGTTTCATGATTGGTCCCCCAACGCAACCCAACCTGTTCATCTCATCTGTGGAGATTTCTGGATGCACTTGGGAAGAGCTGAGGGTCTTCTGTGATTATTAGATTCTTAACATCTTCACTTTGGGAAAAAACCCTACAAAACACAAAAGACCATATCTATGGGGTCATGGAGAGAGGCAATCTGATTAGATTTTAAGCTTCATTGAAACCCAGCCCGCTGTTTCTTCTCACAGGTAGCAGTCAGCTTACTTCCATAAATCTTAATTTCAATTTATCACTTTTATGTTCATCTGTGGAACAAGGAATTTCTAGAGGCAAAACCTGGGACTCTAATTAATTAGATGGTCCTAAGAAGCCTCTAACTTGAGTCGTCTTGATTCTCCTGAAGGTATCAGCCACTATCAGCGTATTAGAACTGGCATGAACTATGAAGACAGTTCAGTCGCAATGTGTTTTGATGTGACGCAGCCCAGTAGAGGTTTATGAAACATAAAGCCCAGTGGTCTGGATTTAACTGCCGTGAACTCCATTAAGTCATTAAATTTATCTCTGTTCTTTATTTGCTTCATCTAGATAAGGCAATTGGGGAAGATAAACTCTAAAGTGACTTCCCTGGGAGGGTGAGTCATCTACTCTCTGCTTGTATATTCTTTTTGTTCATTTAGGAATAAGGAAGTAACCATAGTACTGGAAAATTATTGCACATAGACTGTATCTGTTTTCTCTTTATGGGCCAATTCTGTCTTCTGTGGATAATGATGTATAAATGTTGGTGTGGAGATAACAAGTCTTTGCATTCAGCTCATGTGTGACATAAGAAGCTCACAAATTCCTTGATGGCTGATGTCTCTCATGACTACATGACAGACACTAAAGGCCACAAAATACCAAACACCACACTAGTGGTAGTACTGACAGACGGTACGAAGGCCATGTGCTATCTATAGCTTGAATCTGCTGTGGCAGGCCTATAATCCCACCTACTCGGGAAGCTGAGACAAGAGGGGTGCAAGTTCAAGACCCACCTGGGCAACTTAACAAGACCCTCTTGAAATAAAAATACAAAAAGGGCTGGGGATATTTTGGAAATTTTCTGCATTATTTATTATTCAATAAAACAAAAGTACCAATCAAGTAGAAAATAAGGTTTGTAAAGACAATATATAATATTATATATATATATTATATACATAGATAAGCATATATATATCACATAAAATAATACATTATATAATATGATATGATATATATTATAATATAATATATATTATTATATGTAATAATATATGCATATCTAATCTATTCTATTCTAATTTAATCTAATATATAAGCCTTAGCATGGATTAGTCTCATTGGAGTTGAAACTATGTCATTCTATTCTATGTCCAGTCCCCCCTCCCACCATCCCCACAGCTTCTGGACAAGTTTGCATCAGTCCTTAGGTGTCAGTCCCTCTCAGGGAACTACTCTTCACAAATCTGCTTTGCTTGGGCAATAGCGGAGGGGTTTAGTGAGAGCACACTGCACTCAAAGACAGTTCCACAGGAGAACAGAAATATCTGTGCTCCTTTATCCTGACTCACAACAACTCTAAAAGGCCACTAGCTTCTGAATTACAGGCTATGTGCAAACACCATGTCCATCAGCTGGAGAATTCATTGCTTCTCTCTGACACTGAGGCTGGACAGCACAGTGCCGGGAGTATCTTCCCCTGCGGGGACACAACGCACAGAGGTTAGTTTGATACTCATAGAAAAGCAATAGAGGAGATGCTTGTGGCATGGGGCCTTGGGGGAGACTGAGACTCAGCCTCATTCCTCCCTCTGCTCAGTTTGCCTTCTCTGCTTTCTCCCGTAGGAGCTGGTTCTAAGGGCAACCTGTAAGGAAAGCCTGCATGTTCGCTTATGCTTTGGTTCTGTTTCCTAGGCAACACAACTTGTATCACTCATGAGCTCTGCCGATGGCATGATGGAGCATATCAAGTTAGGAAGCTTTGGATAGGGATGTTTCTGTGGTCAACCACGCAGAAGACAGTAGCTCCAAGTTTGAAGGCCAGGTATTCTAGTTCTGGGTCCCTGTTCCAAGACACTCTACAATTTGAGTTCTTTGATTTCTGCATCCAACACATTTAAGAAGTATCATACATGTATATATACATATACATACACATACACATTCTGAATATTTTGCATGCCTCCATGCATACCTATAAATGTGAATGCAAGTGTAGACTCAATAAAATGACTTTCAAAATAAGTCAGTGACATTTGCAACCTAGGAAACAACTTAGCCATCCTAAGTACATCGCCTTCCAAATGCTTGTGGAGATAGCAATGAGGACACACGAGGAATGCCCCGTGACGTGCTGTGGGTATGAAGAACCGATGGCAGAGAATGTGCAGGGCAGCTCCACAGAGTCACACAGATAGGAGGAGCTGTTCTGCACATGCCTAACATGATTAGCAGTCCGCGGCTTGGTAGGAGTAATGACTACTCGTGGGCCCACAAGCACTCCAGGTCCACCCGCATATTTGTGCAGAAGTGCACTTGGAGGCCAGTGACTGTGGGAAAAAAAATGTCTGGACTGTGCTGAAACTAGTGGAACAGGCTTGTAATCTCAGCTCCTTGAGAAGCCGGGAAGTTCAAGACTACGCTGGGAAACTTGAGACTCCCCTCCCTCAAAAATAAAAAGTCCAGACAGGACTGGGGATATGGCTTTGTGGTTGTAATCATGTTCGGCTTGCTGGAGGCCCTGGTTTCAGTCCCGTGGGAGGGGGAGGGGGAGGAGGGAGGGAGGAGGGGAAGAGGAAGGGGGGAGAGGGAGGGAGAGGGAGAGGGAGAGGGAGAGGGAGAGGGAGAGGGAGAGGGAGAGGGAGAGGGAGAGGGAGAGGGAGAGGGAGAGGGAATGCCAAGGGTAGGGTGGGGAGAGACAGAAGGAGGGACAGGAAAGAAAAAAGGAAGGGAGGGAGGTGTTCTAGAATGCTTTATGTCAATTTGACACTAGAGAGAGCATCAGTTGAGAGAATACCTCCCTAAGATCCAGCAAGCCTGTAGGGCATTTTCTTAATTAGCAATCAATGGGGGGAGGGCCCAGCCCATTGTGGGTGGCCCTGGGTTCTAAAAAAAAAAAAAGAGAGTAAGCTGAGAAAGCCTTGGTAGCAAGCCAGTAAGCAGCATCCTCCATGGCTTCGGTATGAGTTCCTGTCCTACTTCCTTCGATGATGAACCGTAAGGTGGAAGTACAAGCCAAATAAAGCCTTTCCTCTCCACCTTGCTTTTTTGGGTCATGGTGTTTCATCACAGCACCAACAATTCCAACTAAGGCAGAGGTAAAGGATCTTTCTCCTGTTTCAGGGAGGTGTAGATCCAGTCCCAGTGAGGTGGCTGCGTAGACCCGTGCCTGGGATAGTGACAACAGAGAAGTTTCTAGACCCAGCTCAGCTACCACCACCCAATGGTTCTAGGAAAACTACAGATCCACCCTGGCCTGTTTTTCTCATGAGCATGTTCTACTTTCCTCTAAGACAACTGTGACAAACGTCGCCTGGAGATCACAGGTACATTGACCGAGGTGCACACTCACATCACCCAGCAAGCAGAGTGGGGATTATTGGTTTGTTTTATTATATTTTTTATAATGTTTATTTCTTGAATTTGAAGTGTTTCATAATCTTATCTTTCTCTCCACAGATACTGAAATCTCACCTGTATCATTAATGTCTGCATGCTTCCCCTTGCTGACGTATAGCTTCACAGGAGATGTGGACATGTAGCAGTCTAACGCAGTAGGCTGCAATGACTAAAACTTTCTCGGTGAAATCCCTGGTAAGGGTAATAGCGGCGGAAGTCCCGTGCAGAAAGCAATCCCCCTGCAGAACAGTCTCCTCACACTTGCATCAAGGCTCAGTTCACAAGGCCTTATTTCCCAGCTTGGGTCCTGGATCTACTGGGCTCAGCAGTGGGCACACACACACACACACACACACACACACACACACACACGACAGAAGGCGGTGACTGTGCAGCTCCTGATCTGTCATTGGGTAATTGCTCTGCAGGGAGTGGGAGGGGCTCCATGACTGACAGCTAAAGAGCTGGTCTTGTGATGGCATCTCCCGCTGCTGAGGTCGTGGTTGCAAAGACTGTGCCATGCTCAGAGGATGGCATTTCCAAGCCCTTCTCCCTGTCTCTCATTCTCTCTGCAGCCTCTTCTTGTACGGCCTTAAAGGGTTCCATCCTTTCTATAATGTAACACTGCTTCAGGAAGGGGGGTAACAAACTAATATATTTCTCTGTCTCTCTGTCTCTCTCTCTGTCTTCATCTCTGTCTCTCTCTGTCTCTGCCAAACCATAAATAAACCTATTTTTCAAAATCACACTTCTGTGTCCCAGTTCCGTTCTGTTTTGCTCTGCTGTTTTGTTTTGTCAAATAGAGGGCAAAGGGCCCCAGATGCAGGTTCTGGACTTAATGATTCTCTGATCTCTAGGTGAAAGGTCTCAGACAGAGTCAGTAGGACAAATTCAGCTTGCAAGAAAACAGATTTTAAAAAAAAAACTCAATTAGTGTTGTGCTCTAAACTTGAGTTAACTCACAGTAAACTTTCAGATCACTGAGGGAAAGGCCATCCAGTGACCGGCCCGACTTGGGACCCATCCCATGGGAGGGCACCAAACCCTGACACTATTACTGATGCCATGTTGGGCTTGCAGGCAGGAGCCTGGCATGGCTGTCTTCTGAGAGGCTCTACCAGCAGCTGACAGACAGATGCAGATACTCACAGCCAAGCATTGGGTTGAGGTTGGGTAAGAGTCAGGGAAAGGATTGAAGAAGCTGAAGGGGGATGATGGCCCCATAGGAAGACCAATAGCGTCAACCTACCTGGACCCCCGGGAGCTCCCAGAGGCTGAGCCACCAACCAAGGAGCATTCGTGGGCAGGTCCGTGCCTCCTGGCACATATGTAGCAGAGGACTGCCTTACTGGCCTCAGTGGCAGAGGATGTGCCTAATCCTGTAGAGACTTGATGCCTCAGGGAAGGGGATATATGGTGGGAGGTGAGGTGAGGTGAGGTGTGTGTGTCTCTGTGTGCTGGGGGGAGGGAAGCACCCTTCCTGTGACAAAGGGGAGAGGGGACTCTGTGAGGAACTCCTGGAGGGGGGAGGGGAAGAGGGCAACATTGGAATGTAAATAGATAAAACAATTTAAGGAAAAGCAAAAAAAAGTCCCAAAGATCCCACCTCATTTCCACGTTGCGTCAGTTGGCTGAGGCACAAGAGCGGATTCTCTTAGCCAAGCCCACAGGCCTGACTTTGCCTCAGTCCTGGCCATTCCCTATTGCAGTCTTGCTACTGGGAAGAAGCACGAAAGCACAGCATTGGGGTTAGCCCTGCAGCTCCTAATTGCCCTAGACTGTTCAGCCTCTGGGAGCTGCAGCCCAGAGCAGGGGACTGATGGACTATTTGCCCTGCCCAAGATGCCCCAGGTGTACCCTCAAGGCCCAGAACAACCTGCAAGCCCTGCTGCATTTCTTCATTCCTTCATTCATGACCACCACCTGAGTCTTTATTTCACCCTGTCAGCAAGGCCGACTTTGGGCTTTCTTTCTGCGGGGAACGTAGGCCTCAGGATGCACAGACCTTTGAGTATCAGTGATCAGCACTCAAAAACAAAAATGAGGGCTGGCGGGTGAGCTGGCTTAGCAGGAAGGAAAGGCCCTGGCTGCCAAGCCTATGGCCTGACTTCAGTTCTTGAAAACACAGTCCTTCCTCCAGTCATGGCGGAAGAAGAGAACTTGCTCCTAAATTTGTCCTCTGACCTCCACATGCCTCCATAAATAAATAAATACATGTAGTTAAAAATTAATGTGGGAAGTATAGACTCTATTGGGCAAAATATGACATACCATGTATGGTCTATCGTATATTCTGACCTTGATTTCACAAAAGAAAAAGTAAGCAGCAATGTTCCCAAAGCACAAAACACATCACCCCAACCCCAAAGTCCTTTAAGGTGCATAAACTTAGCTGCTTAAAGCTTTCGGTGGTGCTTTCTCCCCCGCCCCTCCCCCCTTCTCTCAGATCAGTGAACACATAATCACCTCATCTCTTCTGAGCTTACCCATTTACTCATCCATCTCTTATTTCCAGAAAGTTCTGACCACCCTCGAGGATCAAGCTTGAACTCTACATCTTGGGGAGTGTGACAGTCTTTAGGGATGAGGAAAGATGGACCCTGATGCATTTGTCAGATGAACTAAACGTTTGCATGATTGTGTCAGTTGCCCTTGCGACTCGCTCCATAGCCTCACTGGCAGTCAGTCCGGTTTGACAGGCCAGAGAGCGTGCGGTCATGTGGCTTCGGGCCACGGGTTGGTGTTGGTTGTAGAGCCTGACAATACAATAACTGTATTCTGGAGTTCCTAGAAGCTGCCTGCTGCCACTTACCCTGCCTGTGATTGTTGTGTCAGGTACACAGTGGGGAAGTGCCAGCCGGCTAGTGCAGGCTGCAGTTCTGGGAAGAAAACAGGCCTCTCTATGTTCCTCTGCCTGCTCCCCGTCGTGTGGTTTGAACAGCTGCCTGAGCCCTGCCTAAGTCACAGTGGTGTGAGGCTCCCATGGGGCTGAGCACACAGGCCAGATTTTAGGTCTCTGTCTCCTTGACTTCTCCTCGGGGTCTGACAGCTTACTGGGAATTTTATAGGTTGTTCATAGAAGCCAGTCTGCCTTCTAGGTGCTTATGCTAAGAAGCAGATGATTTCTTTGCATTCTATTTTTTTGAGGGGGGCAGTGGTTGTGGGGATGGGCAAGAAGTATATAACTGGAGATTAAACCCAAGCGAGAAATTGCCTCCGTCAGATTGGCCTTCGGGGATGTCTGTAGGGCATTTTCTTGGTTGCTATGATATGGATGGGCCCGGGTCACGTGGGCAGTGCCGTCCCCTGGGCAGGTGGCGAGCAAGTCAAGGGAGGACAAGCCAGTCAGCATTCCCCCAAGGCTTCCACTTCCGTTCCTGCTTTGACATCTTTGGATGATAGCCTGTAACCTGAAAGCCAAACAAACTCCTTGCTCTCCCAAACTGTCAGCATTTTATCAAAGCAGTGGAGAAGTCGACTAAGACAATGGGGGCTAGCCATGAGTTCAAAGTCAGCTTGCACTACATTATAAAGGAGACCCTGTTTCAAAAAGTTTTCTTTTCATTACTTACCCCTGAAGGTTGTATGTTCAAACCTGTCTAGGAGCAGGAACACCTTTTCCCATTCCCAAAGAAATGGCTTGATACACACACACACACACACATACACACACACACACACACACACAGAGTATCTTTGGTTGAGTTAATGAAAGCAACATGGCCAGCAATCTAGGACAATAGAAATGGGGGTAGGGGGAAGAGAGAGAGAGAGAGAGAAATAGAGAGAGAGAAAGAGAGAAATAGAGAGAGGGGGAGAAAGAGAGAAAAATAGAGAGAGAGGGAAAGAGAGAAATAGAGAGGGAGAAAGAGAGAGAGAGAAAGAGAGAGAGGGAGAAAGAGAAATAGAGAGGGAGAAAGAGAGAGAAAGATAGAGATAAATAGAGAGAGGGAGAAAGAGAAAAATAGAGAGAGAGGGAGAGAAAGAGAGAGAGAGAGAGAGAGAGAGAGAGAGAGAGAGAGAGAGAGAGAGAATCTATCTTTTTCTTTTTTTTAGGACAGGATTAGATTCCTCCTGTATCTTCCTGCAGCTAACATTTGGTTTGGGGTTTGGTTTAGTTTATTTGCATGGGTGAAGGGGGCAGATAGCATGAAGGACATTCTGTGTCAGTAGGGACCCTGGCAGGGTCGCTGTGGGCCAACCTCTCTGAGGCTGAGGCTGGGGGATGATGGAGAGAGCAGCCTAGCTGGGCCTTTCCCAGACAAGCTGGCAACAATCCTGATGCCCTGCGTCCCCAGAGGATCTCAAAGTCCCACGTGTCACGGCCCACAGGACCCACAGGACCCACCCACCCAGCAAGGGCCTTTAGGTGTCTGCAGTTCCTATGTCCCTCCATCACTTCTTTGGGGTCTTCTCAGCTTGTGCAGCAAACCCGACCCCCCACCACTTACAGGTTCCTTGCCCTAGTGACGTAAGCTCCAGAGCAGTTCATCTCGATTTTTGTTTTTATTTTTTAACTCTCTCTCTCTCTCTCTCTCTCTCTCTCTCTCTCTTTGGTTTTTCAAGACAGGGTTTCTAGCTGCCCTGAAACTCACTCTGTAGACCAGGCTGGCCTCGAACTCAGAAATCCACTCGCCTCTCTGCTTCCTAAGTGCTGGGCTTACAGACGTGCTCCACCACTGCCCAACTTATTTTTTTAACTTTAAGCATGTATTTCTTATTATTGGTTGTATGTCTGTACATGTACACATGTTTGCCATGTGTGGGCAGAGGTCACAGGACACAGGACAACCTCCAGGACTTAGTTGTCGCCTTACACTGTATAGCAGCAGGTCGAGAGCATTGGATTTCATCATCAGGTTTGGCAGAGAGGGAAAGTGCCTTTATGAACGAAGCCATCTCCCCGGCCCAGGGCAAAGCTTCTCATTTATTTCCAGGTACTCCCCACCTAGAAGTGACAAGTCTCATCAGAGACAGGCTCCACAGGCCAAGCCTGCCATGGGTATGGACCATTTAACCCTCTTCCTCCCTTGCCTGGGTCATGCCAGGCTGTGGGGGATCTTGAGCTGAATTCCTGCATCTGCAAACACTTTAAGCCCATCAACTACATCTTTTTGCATCAGAATTTAAGCTTTGGATTGGACTTAAGTTCCTTCCCTTGTCCTGTCTTGGAAGGGCAGGACTCTGGTCAGATAGCTGCTTAGGTGTCTTTAGTCCCAGACTTTGTATCCACATTGCATTATGTCTCAGGGTTAGCTTTGATCCTAACAAAACCTTTTTGTGATAAAGCTGGCTGTGCTGTGCTCACCTATAATCCCAATGCTCAAGAGGTGGACACAAAACTAGGAGTATGAGCTAATACACTCTACGCGATGAATTCCATGCCAGCCCAGGGTTATTTAGTAAGAACTTGTCTCAAAAACAGAGAAGAAAAGATTTTCTAAAACTTTTGTCAGAGGGCAGAATGGGAGGGGGATAGCGACTGAACTGTAAACAAAATGATTAAAGATAATGAAAAAAGTTTTATTATAAGCGATTCGATATAATGTGATAAGAAATAGTCTCTCCTTCCTTTACCTGATTTTTGTTTGTTTGCTTGTTTCAAGACAGTTTCTCTGTGTAAGTGCCCTGGCTGTCCTGGAACTGGCTTTGTAGACTACACTGAGATCACAGAAATCACAGAGACCTGACTGCCTCTGCCACCTGAATGCCGGGTCTAAAGGCATGGGCCCTCCTCACTCAGCCCTTCTTTTGAGAAGGAATCAGGAGCTGGAGGTGTCACTCAGTTGCTAGTGGGCTTGCCTAGCAATGTCCTTCAGACGATTCTGAACAGTGTTGTTATGAAGCTGATGGGCAGTTGATTGCTATTTTAATTTGTCTTCACCCAAACCCCTCCAGCCGAGTCACATCCCCTAACACTGTCACCTGGAGGAACTACGGTCCTAGCATCTAAGCTTTTGGGGGGAACACTCAAATCCTAGGAGGCAGCTATTAATAGCTACATCGGGAAAACTCTATATAGGACCGTGTAAGCAAATCAGGATATGTTCAGTATACAGCACGTGGGGTGATGAGGCAGTTATCCCTGATTAGAGAGTACATCTGTATGTAGGGCTCTGAAATACAGACCATATCAAACACACACCACTTCCGGCCTCCGGTGAGGGGTATTAGGAAGGGAGCCTGCCCCTCATCATTCCTTAATAGAGCAATTGGCACGACTCTCCTGACACCTTCCAAACTGGAAACAACTCAGAAGTTAATCCCCTGAGGTACTCGGTAAAAATCGCAGCCATTTATATATGCTTTTAACAATTATGTTCTTAAAGATCTCTCCGTGAGATGAACAAAACTCTTAAAATATATGCTGAACACAGAAAAGCAGACCATAAAACATCTGACGCATATAATTCATACACTGTGAATAACTTATATATACATATAACTCGCATGTAATATAATTTATATATATGAATATATATTCCTCTAAGAGATGAGATGGTGAATTATTTTATCCTCTTTTCTAAAATGTTCTTTGAGTCTAGTTATTTAATTCTTAATTTAAAAGTACTTTTCTTAAACCGAATTTTCTTTAGGAAGATTTATTTATTTTTATTTTATGCATATGAGTGTTAGGCCTGCACTCATACTTTTTGTGCTTGGTGCCGGTACTGGCTGGTTTTGTGTGTCAACTTGACACAGGCTGGAGTTATCACAGAGAAAGGAGCTTCAGATGAGGAAATGCCCCCATGAGATCCATCTGTGGGGCATTTTCTCAGTTAGTGTCAAGAGAGGAGGGCCCCTTGTGGGTGGTGCCATTCCTGGGCTGGTACTCTTAGGTTCTATAAGAGAGCAAGCTGAACAAGCCAGGGGAAGCAAGCCAGTAAGGAACATCCCTCCATGGCCTCTGCATCAGCTCCTGCTTCCTGACCTGCTTGAGTTCCAGTCCTGACTTCCTTTAGTGATGAACAGCAATGTGGAAGTGTAAGCTGAATAAACCCTTTCCTCCCCAACTCGCTTCTTGGTTATGATGTTTGTGCAGGAATAGAAACCTTGACTAAGACAGTGCCAGAAGAAGTCAAAAAGAGACATAGACTTCTCTGAAATTAGAGTTAAGGCTGACTGTGGGGCACCACGTGGGTTCTAGGAACCAAACCCAGATCCTTTGCATGAGCAACAAGTGCTCTTAACCACTGAGCCATCCCTCCATACCTGTAGAAAGATTTTGAAAGAAAAGAAGAAAAGCAGAGGTGGTGGCAGGAAAGGAAATTAGCATACAGGAAGCTGCAAGTTACCAAGGCTGTGGGAAACACAGTTAGCTGGGAGCTTCCTAGAATGAAGAGTCACTGCAGAGCTGACTTTGCAAGGAGTGGTTCTTTGAACTCTTGCTTGGGGCTCCTAATTGGTTGGAAGCACTGCCAGCAGGTTAATGAAAGTTCATCCATGAGTTGGATACCGGGGTGGGTGAGATGTCTCAGCTCATAAAAGCATCCACAATGTAAGCCCGATGCCCTGATTCTGATCCCTGGGATCCACAGTGGAAGGAGAGAACTAACTCTTGAAAGTTATCCTCTGAGTCCCACCACATGTGTGCCATTACACACACACACACACACACACACACACACAATACAACTATTTTTCAAAAAAGAGTCTACCAACTGCTACATGTAGACAATCTCCTGTGATGCCTGCTGTCTTCTGGAAATGTCTGGAGTGAACACTAGGAGTGGGTAGTAATTCTTTTCCTATTGTGGATAACTATTGTAGAAAAGAAAGATTCTGGCTCATAGTTGCAGTAGTTTCAAGTCAACAGCACTGGCCTGTATAAAATAAAACATCCTGGGAGGTGGGTTCAAAGTTGCTTACCTCATACAGATGGAAGTGGAGCAAGACAGGAAGGGGTCGGGGATCTGATGTACCCTTCTAAGGCGCTTCCCGGGGCCTACTTGCTCCAACCTGGCTTCACCTACCAACAGTCCACTCAGCTACGAATCCATCAAATGAGTCATCCATTAATGAAGTTAGGTCTTCGTGGTCCAATCGCCTCTCAATAGTGCCAACAGCTGGTGATGAAGCTTCAACCTTTGGAGGTGCTTTTGAAAAAGCCCAAAACATAACAAAATAGAATGATGTTCAGAGGAGAGAACAAATGTAAGCCTGCTATTGAAAAGATTTTGCTCAATTTTAACTCTAAATGGAGAGTCTTTGGTCTTGACCGAAAGTGATGGTAAGACTCTTTGGTACTCAATACTACCACAACCCAATGCTAATGACAATTCCAACCTTCACCTCACTTTTCTACACGAATTTCTTGATTCAGAAGCCACAGTGCACTCAGATGCCCTGTGCATGACAACTGGTACTTCCTTCTCTTAGCCTTTGCACAGATCTTTCCTTTCACTGAGAATGACCTTCAAGAGAGATCCCTAAGGCCAGGGCCACTAGAAAAGAATGTTAGAGCCTTCACAGTTTTCTCTTAAAACATTTCTTTTCATTGTCTGCGCATGGGTGTTCTTCCTGTGCATAGTCTGCGCACCACATGCATGCCTGTGGTGTTGGTCAGATGCCCTAGAACTGAAGTTACAGATTGTAGTGAGCAGCCATGTGGGTGCTGAGACTAAAACCCTGGTCTTCTGGAAGAGCAGACAGTGCTCTTAACAGCAGAGCCATCTCTCCAGTCTTTGCAGTTTTCAACTGAGGAGCACCAGATTGGTTTATTTTCAATATCCTGCCACTCTTTGATGTTTTGTTTGTTTCTCTGCTGCTAGGGATCAAACAGCATGCTCTTCCTACTGCTAAGCTGACATCCCTTTCTCCCTTGCACCCAGAGCACTGCCTCCTCCTTTGAAGGTAGGTATGGCCGATATGACTAAGTCCTAGCTAAGAGAACCCTGTGAAATTCTCCACTGTTGCAATGGAGGCAGCGGCTTCATCTGGGAAAATCACAGTAGCCTAGGAAACTGCCTGGTGAGGATGGAAGCTAAATGGTTGAAGACCTGGAACTTGACCTGCCTGGCAAGGAACTACCCACCTTTCCGGAGCTGACGTACACATTTTGGACTTTGTGTATTTTTGAGTCAACTCACTTAGGCTAATACACTTTAGGGTGAGCGTTTATTATAATACATATTGGTTACTATTGTTTTTATATTTTCGGCCGTTCGGGCCAAGACTTGTATGGTTTGGGTCTGGAAACCTGACCAAAGGAATAAGGGAATAAAGAAAGACACACAGACACACGGACAGAAAAGCTGTGGTCAGGTGGGCTGCGTTTAGTCTGATACAATGGCACCAACTATTTCAAAGACTCAGAACCCCAGGGGGTTCACTAAGTATAGCACAAGGGTGGGGGTGGGGACGGCAGGGCTCTTAACCATTCTCTGCAGGTCTCTGCAGGTCTCTGCAGGTCTCTGCAGGACAGCAGTCTGTAAACACCTGGGAAGAGGAAGCTGGAGTTTCTTTTTTTTTTTTTTCCACACTGGTCAATCATTTGTAAACACAGCAGAAGTGTCTTGCCTGTCCCATGGGTCTGAGGCATTGGGGTCCTTGACTTCTTTGTCCCCATGTCAACAATACACATTCACTCAGGACTTTATCCACTCTCCACACATTCACTCGAGGTTTCTTTGGCTCCCATAGTCTTTTCTCTTTGATTAGCCGCAACTTCCCCGTGGACATATCTATTTTAACAATCATATTCTCCAAGGCAGATCTCCAGCATAGAGACATGCATGCAGCAAGCCTTTGGTAAAGGAAGAGTCATGGAATAGTTCTTAAATAAGATGAGTCTGGGTCTGTTTTTATTATTACTGTTTTTGCTTTTGTGAAGGTTGTTTTCCAGGATTCCCTAAAATGTGTATTTTCTTCATATAAAATAGTGTAGTACCTATGTATGATCTGTGAACATCCTTCTGGACATGCCACATAATCTCAAGATTATGTATACTATCTAATATAATACATATACAATCAAATAGCGTAGAATGTGCTATTGTAAACAATCATTCTACACTGTTATTCAGAGAATAAGGACAAGAAAATACCTGTATATTTGGTAGATGTACAATTTTTCCAAAGATGTACTTGGTTGGATCTGGATAAGTGGAACTCCCATAATATGGGCATCATTAAAAAAATTATTTTTTGTAGTCCTAGGGAATCAAACTCAAGCTTTGGCCACAGTAGCAAGCACTCGTCCACTGGGCTGCATCTCTGGTTCTCAGCAGGTTTTTATTTATTTCATGTATGTGAGTACACTGTAGCTGTGTAGATGGTTGTGAGCCATCGTGTGGTTGCTGGGATTTGAGCTCAGGACCTCTGCTCGCTCCAGTCCCAAGATTTATTTAGTTTTATAAGCAGGTACACTGTAGCTGTCTTCAGACACACCAGAAGAGGGCGTCAGATCGCATTACAGATGGTTGTGAGCCTCCATGTGGTTGCTGGGATTTAAACTCAGGACATTTGGAAAAGCAGTCAGTACTCTTAACCACTGAGCCATCTCTCCAACCCTCATCAGATTTTAAAAATGAATGGTTTTAAGTCAGAATATAAAATAGCGGGTTCATTAAGGCATTTCATACATGTATATTGTTGTCCTTTGTTGATGTCCATCTCTTCTTATCTTCTCTTGTTCCCCACCCCACCCCAACTTGTCCCCATAATCTTTTTCACCCACTTTCATGTGTATAGTATAAACCTAGATTCTGTGTATAAGGGAAAGTGTGTGATATCTTTCTTCCTATTGGTAAGTCTTGGTAGTAAAGAAGTCGAGATTTCATATAGTCTTAGTGAGTAGCAATCTAAGGAAAAATGATAATGGGCGTGTCCAAAATCCACTTAGAATTTCACTAAGAGATATTTGCCACCACAATCCTGGAATGTCATGGAAGTAAATATTGGAAAGGGAAATAGTTTAGGAAGAGGATCAGGGTTTCCTGCTCCAGCTCTACCACCTCTGCTGTGTCCTTCAACTGCAGCTCCCCAAGGGCACACTGTGGACTAGTCATTCAGAAGTGTCCAATCACACATCTGTATGCCTGCCCCCACTCAAGGTCTAAGGTGATCCGTCAATCTACGTTTTTGTTTTGTTTTAACTGAACCTAGAACATAAAATGGATAGTGTACTTCCGTGGGAGGAAAGAGATCACAGGAAAACTCCTTTAGTAAGTATAAATATGAAATGGAAAAACAAACACATTTCTAACATGATTTGGTAGAGGAAATATTTTCTTTACCAGGCTATTAGAGAATCTGCCAAGAGTTATCAAACAAGGAAGTCCAAGGTTCCATTGTAGGATCTCAATAAATATTTGTTGATTTACTGGTTGGTGTGCTAATTCAAGCAGAGAAGGAATCCTGTCTCTGTTTTGAAGACAGATATTCTAAGTACTCATTCAGAACAAAAATACTCTTTGTTTTCCCCTAAGCAACCCTACTATCCCTTATTCAAACACACACCAGAAAAGATCTGATGTAGCCTTTGGCAAACAACTGTGGAACTTTCATACTAGGCGCCTTCCGTTTAGGCAAATATTGCCAGTTACTTTTAGCTATTGAGAACACCATCTAATCTATGCATCAAGGTCAACATAACAGGTTTAAATCCCAGATCCCTCAGGAATTTTAATCACACACAAAAAAATAATAATTTTTTTTTTAACCCTTGGAGAGTGAGTGTCTTTGTTCCCCACCCCTGGCTTCTTAGAATAAACCTTAAAGGATGACTGTAGCAGAACTTTCAAGGAAGAAAGGCTTTGGGATCCTTTCAAACGTGCAGCAATCAGAACTATTGATTCTGAAATTGAGCAATTTCCAGCGGTATCCTTGAATTGGCGCATTATAGTAATTAGAACGCATCTTCTATTCAACGCATCCCAGATTGCTCCCCATTCAAGCATATTCAAAATGTATTTTTATTCAACATATTCAACGTGAAATGTTCATCCTTCAAAAGCTATTCCTCACTTGGCAGCCTCAGCCTGTCAGTGCCTCCTACTTTTATTCTGAAGCCTTGGAGAACATTTGGATGAGAGATTGATATCTCACGCTCTTCTAAATTATGATCATTTTAAAGAATGCTCTTTAAAATAGTAAGGAGGTGTACCCGAAAGAACAGCATTTAAAATAGTGGAACTTATTCCAAATTGGCATGCTTCATCCAGAATGGGTGACACTTGCTCCACACTTAGTTCCTTGTCTTGTGGCTGTCCCCATCCTGTGGTAGCAAGCCACTCCAGGCTCCGGTGGAGAAAGCACATCATGAGGCAGGGGCAGAGACTTTCATAAGTGCTTTTCATATAGAGTTGTTTAAAAAATGATTGCTCTTAATCATTTAGCATCCTTCTAATCCTGTGACAGGATCAGCTAAGCTTTTATAAATTAGTAATTTTGGAGATGTCCTATGCATGGCTGAGAAGTGTCAGACAAGGAAGCCCAGCATGGCTCACCATCCGTCTACACTGCGGTTAACTTAGCAGAAAAACTGCAAGCTTATAAAAGGGCAGCCCAGGGGCTGGGAAGGTGCTCATGGGGTTAAGAGCACGGGCTGCTTTCGCTAAGGCTCTCAGGTGGGTTCCCAGCACCCACAGAGTGATTATGGGCCATCAGAAACTATACTTTCATCAGACGCAGTGTGGCCTTCTGACCTCCTTTGGCTACACACACCACACCATACCACACACACACACACAACACAACACACACACACACACACACATATGTATATGCAGACAAAACACCCACACACTTAAAACAAACAAACCTTAAAAATAAAATGACAGTTCAGAGTGGGCAAGATGGCTTGGTGGGTAACAGGCTGCCACAGAGCCTGATGACCTTGGGTTCAATCCTCAGAGCCCACATGGTGGAAGGAAAGAACCAACTCCCATTCCTCCAACACACCTAGATAGATAGATAGATAGATAGATAGATAGATAGATAGATAGACAGACAGACAGACAGACAGACAGACAACAGATAGGAAGAAAGAATATAGGTAGATAAATAATCAATATACATAAAAAAAAAGACAGTACAAAGGCATTTTAAAGCGCCATTAACAACAAGAAAACTACTTGGAAATGTATGCATGGTGTCAAGAGCCCATCTCCCTGTCTGGGGATGGGATGTATAGGAAGATTTAGGGTTAAGGGAATTTCGAAGGAGACAATTCTTCAAGAATGCAGCTACCTTTGAGACATTTTCACGTGGTGATAACACACATCCCTCCCAGATTGTGATCAGTTCATGGTGGTGGTGGTGGTGGGGAACATCTGTTATTTTTATATCCCATGCTTAGTGCCCTAAAAAAACTATCCATGAGTTTTGCTGGAAGTCTATTGTTGACAGCGTGTGCTGCTGGCAGTCGCCCTTATAATGATGCATGTGTGAATTTTCTTGTGTCCTCTTTATGTAGATAGGGAATAAGAAGGGTGGGGAGCCTCCCTGGTTTGTTCCTGCCCCTCAATAGCAGATTGTGTGTATATGGAAACTGCCTTATCCTGGAATGCAAGCAGGCAGGTGTCCAAGTGGATTTACAGTTCCACTTTAGAGCATCAGGTCTGATACCTTCTTCTCTGTATGACATGTTCTGGTCTGTGGAGGATGTGTGTGTCTTTCTCCCTTCTGTGCAGTCTGTAGCTGTGATCTTCCACCCATTTTCCTGGGAATCACGCAGTTGAGGCCACACTTAAGTTGGGATTGGTTGCTGGTCATATGCAGCAGTGTTTAACACCTGAAATATTTCCCCTGGAGATGGCGAGCAGAGTGGGGCACAGTCACGTCAAAGCAGAACCGCCAAAGGCACAGTTTCCATATGAGCTGGAGGACACACCAGAGACTGCATTCTGTTTCCATTGAAACAAATCCTAGGATCTAGGAGAAGTCCTTTAACTTTTTCAGACTGTCTGTAACTTTCTCATTTGAACAATAAGAATAATGAATACTCACCCCACATGCATCTTACAACTAGTGTGCCTGACAGGAATGTGTTCTTTTGGATGAATGTCTTACTACTGCAAGATATACACCAGGACCTACAAAGAGCCCTAGCTTGGAGGCCCACTATCCATTCCAGCCCCATTCCCATCTAGCAACGAAACCACCCTCCCTGGGAGGACATATGCAGGACGTTGAAATTGTTGATGTTTTTTAAACATAAACTTAGCTTTTCAAACCCAGCGAACAAAGAACGAATATGAAATGCCAGTCAAAGCACCTGAAATACACAGTTATGAGACAACCACTTACTTGGTTTTATATGTGTTGGTATGTGGTAAGGTAGGTGTACAAATTCATGTGTATGTGTGTATATGTGTGAGAGGCCAGAGACCAGTATTCGGTGTTGCATTCGTTACTTTTCTGTTGCTGGGATAAAACGCCATGGCCAAAAGATAGATCATGAAAGAAGTAGTTGATTTTGACTCACACTTGCAGAGGGATAAGAGTCCATCATGGTGGGTTGGCATGACAACAAGCTGAAGGCATGGTAGCAGGAGCAAGTAGCCACAGGATCACATCTCAGCCAAAGCATGAAGCGGAAGAGAACAGACCGGAAATAAGGTGTGGCTATATAGACTCAGTGATGCAGCAAGCTTCCTCGAGCATGGCTGTGCCTCCTGCCTGTCCCCAAATGGTGCCACCAAGAAGAAATGAAATATTCAAATACCTGAACCTAAATAAAAGAGTCTTCTTTACTATTTTTTGAGATAGGTTCGGCTAGACTCACTGGCCAGAGAGCTTCAGGTATCCTCCAGCCACTGCCTCCTCAGTGCTGGGATCACAGGCACATGACATCATGCTGGGCATTTTATGTGGGTGCCTGAGACCTGGATTCAAGTCCTCAGCCAAACACAGTAAGCCCTTTACCAAAGACACCATATCTCTAGCCCCTAATTTGTCAGTTTTCAGACAGAAAATCATACCCTCTAAAGTCTGTAAACTGAAATATAAAAAATCCATGCATAAGGAGGGAAGTCAGTTAAATAATTTATTCTGCATTCTGCCTTGATAGACCATAGCAGCAGAAGAAGCCAGCCAGGCCTGCACCCACCTGCTGCTCTGGGGGTAGGCGATGGGTACTCTGTTGATGTCTGTGGCCTGTGTTACCACCAAAGGCCATGTGAATGTTGTAGTCTGTGTTGCACCTGAAGCCCTATTGATATTCATGGGCCTTGCTGACACCAGGGGCTTACTGATCTGAGTGGACTGTACTGCCCTCTGAGGCCATGCTAATGCCTATGGTCCAGGATGCCTTTAAGGGCCTTGTCTGGATCTGTGGTTCTACCGTACCCAGAGGCCATGTTTGTGGTCTGTGCTATCGCCAGTGAGCCTGTGGGGGCCCATGACCCACACTCCTGCTGACTGAAGAGCAAGGAGGCTACTTTTGCTGTGACACCAGTGATTGAAGATGCACAATCAAGAGCAGGGGACATGGACAGTTTCTGTGACAAGTCCTTTCCTTCCCACCCTACCCACTCCTCAACAAAAGTAACAGCCTAGAAGGAAGTCACCAACGAATCTTAAAAATTGTGATATGGATGCTGAACTATAACTCTCCACAATTGATGGCTTCTGGCCGGGAGGTGGCAGGGAAAGTACTCAGTTTTATTTAAAGGATGGGGGTGGTGGGAAGGGGTGGCGAGCATAAGGGTGAAGTGGCAGATGTAGAAGGACTGGGAAGGGACTGTGATCAGGGTACATGATGTGAAATTCCCAGAGAATCAACGAAAATGTTGTGTTGAAGAAAAAGAATTTATTCTGAAACTTAGGTAGCAGTGGTACATGCCTTTAATTTCAGCACTCAGGAGGTAGAGATAGAGAGGCAGGCAGATCTCTGAGTTCAAGGCCAGCCTGGTCTATAGAGTGAGTGAGTTCCAGTGCAGTCAGGTCTACACAGAGAAACCCTGTCTGGAGAAACATTAAAAGAAGAAGAGGGAGGAGGAGGAAGAGAAGGAGGAAGTGGAGAAGGAGAGGAGGAATAGGAGGAGGAAAAGGAAGAGGAGGAAGAGGAGGAAGAGGAAGAGGAGGAAGAGGAGGAGAAAAGAGGAAGACAAGGAAGAAGAAGAGAAACAAGAGGAGGAAGAAGAGGAAGAAAAAGAAGAGGAGGAAGAGGAAGAGTGGTAACAAATGCTTGAAGTCACAGCACCTGGGAGACTGAGGCAGAAAAATTGTGAATCTGGCCAGCTGGCGTGCATGAGACCCAGAATAGACAATTTAGGTATATCCATAAAGAATCCCATTTTTTTTTAATACCAAAATATGCCTACAGCACAGTTTGCCAAACTGAAGGAGACTTTGCTTGGGGCTGGTCCTCACCACCCAGAACTCAGTGTGTGTATAAATAAGGAGTGTGTGGTAATCTGAATGAAAACGGCCCTGTAAACTCATAGGGACTCAAACTAGTGGGAGGTATGTCCTTGTTGGAGTAAGTGTGACATTGCTGGACATTGTTGGAGAAGGTGTTTGTCACTGAGGAGTGGGCTTTGAGGTCTCAGAAGCTCTAGACACTGTGTGTCTTCCCGCTGCTTGCAGATCCTGAGGTAGAACACTCAGCTCCTTCTGCACCATGTCTGCCTGTGTGCTGCCATGCATCCCGCCATGATGATATTGGACTAAACCTCTGAACTGTGAGTCAGCCCCAATTAAATGTTTTCCTTTATAAGAGTTGTCATGGTCATGGTGTCTCTTCACAGCAACAGAAACACTCTTCATGGTGGCATGCTCCTATGACGACTCACCCTGTGGAGCAGGGGTGAGTGAAAAGCAGCTCCCAGCAAACATCTTGACCTTTGATGGCAGCCTTGCCCCCTTCTAAGCTGTTCTTGGGATACCTCTGAGTTCATAAGAGTTACTAGTAGTATGTCTTTGGGCAATAGTTACACAGTGGGATTTGCTCTAGACAATGGACAGTTATAAGTTGTGTCTCATGACCCTTATGTGAGCTGCTCATTCCACAGTCCTTTCTCTTGGGTCCCTGGGGCCTTCTGGAATGAAAACCTGTGGCCATCCATTGTTTTTGTTTTGGGAACACTATAATTATGGGTGAGGCATAGGTACATGGTTTGTGTGTTGATAAAAAAGGGATTTCTATCTTGCTGTTGGTGGAAATGTGGTGTTTGCAGAATCCTCATATTGTGAGGTATAGATACATTCATCTTCAGCCTTCCCTCAACACTTTTAAAATGCACACCCCCCCCCCCCCGAGGTTAAGGTGCAGTGGTTCAGGGAGGTCATGGTAGAAGAGTCAGGACCAGAATCATTTCTCTCATTCTAGATATATAATTTTTTAACCACATGGGTTAGACCACAGGGACCAAGCAAACCTACCTGGATAGGGGCAAGTACTTAATGAAGACCCTAGAATGGCTTTACCAAGGGGAAGGCACCATCCAGGAATGAGGGTAAGGACTCTGTGACCGTGGCTGCAGAAAGAAGTGGTAGCATTGGATACAAGAGGAGAATCTGGGAGTGTGTGATGCTTAGGACTCATACTAGCAGTCAGTGTTGGGTACCTGGCTCCAGGTGGTGAGCCCCATCATCTGGAATGGATCTCTTGTCCCTGGGAGGGTGGCTCATAGTACAAGGTGAGAAACTCGGAGTCACCGGGACCTAGGTGGTTAGCAATGAGGGTTCAAAGCTTAAGAAAAGGAACTGGAATGCAATGGTCCTGTCTGAGGTGGGCTCACTGTGTATATGTGAGCGGTGTAGACTAGAGCAAAGGCCAGAAAAGATATCAGATTTTTCTGGTTAGATTTGCAAGGCTCCCAGAGGCCCGGACTGTGTTGAGCCTGCAGGTTTCGGGTGTGAAGGGGAGTGGAAGGGAGGCAAAGGTGAAGGCCGCTGGCCAGGCAGGGTTCTGCGCTGACCTTCTGCCCAGTGCTCTTTTCTATTAAATATTTATCTGGTGGGAACTCTGCAAAGCTGGAGGCTTTTCACCCTTGGACCTTGTATGGAAGGGAGGATCCAGTGGTGTAAGGGTCCCACTTGCTCTAGCTCTTTGGAAAGAGCAGTTGTATTTACCCACATTAGGCAATAGCGCATCAGGGAACTGAGGCAAAGGGAAGTTTTGGCTCATGGAGACGGTTCTTCAATGGCCGTGATTAAGGCTTTCATAAGTCACAGAAAGCGAATATCTTTTTAGAAAATGTACCAGAAGTCATCCCCTCAAAGAGTGTGGACTGAGGGAAATGCGCAATACAGTTAGTGAGACAGTTGCCACATAGCCTTAGTAGGTAGGAGGAGGAGGCGGCCCTGTGCCCAGTGTGAAGGGGGGCAGTGGAATGGCAGAGTCAGAATGCTGGACTCGATGGTTCCACCCCAACTGGACACACTGTCTCCTATACAACCTGCAATTACACACCCCTGTGAATCTTCATTGTCAGCCTGACAATGTTTGGATTGGATTGGATTGGATTTGGAATGACCCAGGACACACACTATGTCTGTGAAGGTATTTCCACAGAGGCCTAACTGAGCAGCTGCCTTCATTTCCCTCTCCCTTCTGACTGCAGATGCCCTCTTACCAGCTGCCCTACACTCCTGCAGCCATGATTTCCTTGCCACAGTTGACTCCTCTCTTGATGCAATCACAACACTAAGAAAAATAACTATAATTCCAGAGAAAGACAGGAATTCAGTGGAATCATGTCCTTGGCATGTTGTCTGAAGGAACTGTGGAGAACCATTCTCCTTCAGCCTGAGTCTATGGCTTCTTCGTTTTTGCTTTGGTATTGAGACTTTCTTGACTGAGGATGTCTGCCCTACTTGATTCTGCATGTCTCTCAAGAGTTTGGGGCGTGTCTCTTCTGTTAATAACTCATTTTCATTGTTTAGCATTGAATGCTTTTCAAAAGCTCATATATTAAAGGCTTATTATCCAGTTTGACACTGCTGTGATCTGGGGGAAATCTTTTAGAAATGGGACTTAGTGAGAGGCCTTTGAACTGTTAGAAGTGCCACATAGTAGACCCTGGTCCTTCTTCTTCCTGTTTTGTTTCCTAGCAGTGAGGTAAATGGTTTTTCTCCACTGTACCCTCCCCCCCCCCCCACAGTCATAGCTCAAGAGCAATAAGGCCAGTAGACCACTGACCTCCAATACTATCAACCGAAATGAACCTTTGCTCTTTAGAAGTTAGCTGCTTAGGTATTTTTTGTTACAGTAACTGAAAGTCAACTAACGCATTCTTCTTAACATCTTCTTCCACTGTTACTCACTCAGAGCAGAATAGGGAGGCTTGCTGTCCTCTCAGTAGCCAGACACAAAATTAACGGGACCAAGTCATGTCAAACAGCATCCTTTTCTCCATAGAATGGAACATATCTCAGAGCTGTTTGTGATCTCCTCCTGGAAAGAAAAGAAGATGCTAATTAAGAATGATGTTGAAAATGTGATTCATTTACACAATGGGGTATTGTTCGGCTGTTTTAAAAAAAAATCACATCATGAAATTTGCGGGCAAATGGATGGAACTACTTAAAAAAAATCATCCTGAGTGAGGAAGCCCAGACCCAGAAAGACAAACATGGTATGGGCTCACTTATATCAGCAAAGGATGATCATGCTATAATCAACAGACCAAGAGCAGCTAAGTAACAAGGAGGGCTTTAAAGGGGATGCATGGGTCTCCCTAGGAAGGGGAAATAGGCTCTGTTTTCAGATAGACTGGGGTAAGGGTTGGTGGGGATGGGAACAGGAGGGATGGATCAAGTATGAGGTGGGGAGAGAGATGACTGGAATTGGGGGATATTTGGGTTGTGATGTCCAAACCTAATGCACTGGAAACTCCCTGGGATCTGTGAGGGTCATGGTGGTGAGCGCTCCTAGTAATGGGGCGCACAGAGTCTGAACTGGCCATCTTCTGAAAGCAGAGTGGAAATGGGACCCCAACCCAGCCATAAAACCTTCCACCTACAATTTGTCCTGCCTGCAGAACGTGCTGGGGTAATGGTGGTGCAGAACTTGTGGTAGTGGCCAACCAATGCCTGGTCTAACTACTTGAGGCCTACACCATGCCTGACAAAACCTAGGATAGAACCAAATACAACTGGGAAAAACAAGTCAATGAACTGATTCCACTATACTCCTGGATCAGAGCGTAGCTCACTTGTCATCAGAGAGGCTTCCTCCTGCAGCTGACAGGAACAGATGCAGCCAGACATTAGGTGGAGCCCTGGGAACCCTGCAGAAAAAGGGAAGGAGGGATTGTAGGAACAGGAGGGGTGGAGGACATTAGGAGAACATGGCCTACATAATCAAGTAAATATGGGCTCATAGAGATTGATGTGACAATCAGGGAGCCTACATGAGTCTGTGCTAGGTCCTCTGTATATATGTTATGGTTGTGTAGCTTGGTGTTCTTGTGGGAGTCTTAACAGTGGGAGTTGGGGTGTCTGTGACTCTTTTGCCTGCTTTTGGGACCCTTTTCCTTCTAACGCGTTACCTCATCCAGTCTTGACATGAGGGTTTATGGCTAGTTGTATTATAACTTGATATTTTGTGTTCAGTTGATATCCCTGAGAGGCATGTTCCTTTCTGAAGGGAAACAGTGGAGGGTTGGAGCGATGATAATAAAATGTTTCAACATTTTTATCCTAGTTTTTCTGTAAATATAAAGTTTTGTTTCATTTGGCAAAACATTTATGGATAAAGTTCTAGATATAAGCTATGTGTATATTCTATTTCAGTGGTTCTCAAGACGTGGGTAATGACCTGTTTGTGGTGGGTACGGTTGTTAACCATCAGAAAACACAGATATTTACATTATGATTCATAACAGTAGCAAAATTACAGTTATGAAGTAGCAACAAAAACAATTTTATAGTCGGGGGTCACCACAACATGAGGAACTCTATTAAAGAGTCACAGCATTAGGATGGTTGAGAGCCTCTGGATTAGAAAGTCAGTATTACAATTTTTCTTTTGCTTTCTCAACAACATTTCACCAATCTTTTCTTTTTCTTCTTGAATAAAACAAACACACACAGATGCAATCAAAAAGATGTGTGCGCGCATGCACACACACACACACACACACACACACACACACGCACGCACGCACACACACACACACTCTCAGTTACTTGGAAATTCAAAAGCATATGCCAGTCAGGCAACAAGGATTTAAGTAAGTATTGATCCCATGGTTAATCAGGCCATTAGTGCAAGATCGAGTCTTAAATGAGATTCACATGGGATCCCCAGAGCTCCTTTGTGACTCTCCCATAGGAACTTTGGCCCTAATGGCCATTAGGACATACCAGTCATCCAACCCTGTACACTAGGTATCTCAAGATGAATTGACTTCTGAGCCCTTAGGATGAAGTCTTCAGGAATCAACCAAGGTCAATGGGCGAGGATCTGATATCATGTTGGTACTAGTACAGTGCAGCACAGAAATCCCAGAATTAACTGGGAAGACAGTGCTTATTCTCTGGTTATGATAATTCAAGCCAAAATGAACTTTAGAGCAAAGTGAGTGCTATTGTTAGGTGACTTAGCTTATACCAGCCCCTGCATTTAAACAATATATTGACCTTAAGGGAACCCCACAGCTAATGAACTACAATCTATATTGCTATACAAGCAGTCCAAGCAGGTCCAAAGAGTACACTATTATAGCTAAGTAAATAAGCCTCAGCCAGTCACAAGAGCTGAGCTCTCAGTTAATCCCAGGATGAAGGTTACCAAAATATGTTCAAATTAGATGAACACCAGACTGTACCTATCAGATAATGCTTGTTTGTCCTTTCTTGTCTCCCCAGTTATTATAATAGTTCATCACAACATGTGTGCATATGTCAAGGGAGCCTGGGGTAGGGCTAAAGGTTAGGTGAACCATACTTTTGGCTGAGTACTACCTGGTTCTAGAATATATTTCTTTCTCAAATAAGCTTGTTTAGTTGTACTGGGTTTATGGCACAATCCAGTCTTGTTCTCAGAAAGATACTAATAATTAACTGGACCCAGGAGAGTATGGCTGAGGGCCAGGTAAGAAAAAGGGCCAACCGTCCATTAGATCAAAGTCAAGAGCTCAGCACTGACAGTTCCCACCTGGTCTTTCCCCCTCCCCCACCCCTGTTCCTTTCCCAGTCTGGGAGAGGTGAGATCCCAGAGGGTTGGAGGAGACTTGAACTATGTCTGAAGACATCCAGAGAACACAGCTCTGTAAGTGAAAGACAGGAGCTGCTCATCCGCCTCTGGTGGGAGATTTTGAATGGGCAGCAGGTGCTCAGTACAGATAGCTTACATCTTCACCAAGGAAGGGAATCGCCCAATCTGTTCAATAATAGTCCCTGTTGCAGACGGGAGAGCAATAGCCAGGCAGTGGATGATGCCTGGACCGAGTCTCCAGCTGACCTCAGAGGAGGACTGCGTGCGTGAAGGAGGCTGAGAAAGGCAACCAAGAAGGCTCCCACCAAACCGCAGCTTCTGCCGTGTCTGGCTCAGAGTCTGTAGAATGAAAACGTGAAGCCAGTGGCTGACTTTGGCTTCAGATTGGAAGGGGCAAGTTGAGAGAACGTTTCAGGGAAGAGGGGCATGTGAGTGGAGAGGGAGAAGCAGGAGAGAGCGTGAAGAAGAAGAAGAGTGGGAAAACGCCGCGGTGCCTATTGGGAAAGAGGAGAATCCTCCTGAGTAGCTGGATAGGCCTGACAAATACAAGATTTTTGCAGACTTGATACATGCTACGTGATACTTGCGTGGTGTCGGGGGAGGCTCATGAGCCTCTCACCCTTGTTCCATACAGAACTCTGAATCCCAATATTCCATATCCAAGTTGATAACTATCTCTCCATTTGCTCAGACTCAAAAAAAAAATCTTAGAATTAATGTGGTTTTTCCCATAAACCACACCCAGTCTACTAGGAAGAGTTACCTATAGATAACTGACAGGTCTAGATTCTAGAATGAAAGCCCGCTCACCCACCCACTTGTCTCCCTGCTTCAGGCCCTCATCACATTCTACTTAGGTCACCATTATGGTCCCCGAATGGCTGCCCTGCTCCTATCCTATGGCCATGCATGTATTTGAGTCAGATTGAATCAGTCCTACTTTTAAGGCCTTCCCTGGGGGTTAGGTCTACCTAAGTGAAAGGCCAGCCTCCCTTCAGCATCCGTCAGTGCCAATGCTCTCAGGAGTCTTTCCTGCTGCCTGCTCTCAGCCTTATCTCCTCCAGACCTCTCCCTCTCTGCTCCTCCCAGTCTAGCATTATTCATCTCCTTGCTATTGTCAGCTGTTCTGGCTATGCTCTGGCCATGCTGTAATGTCACAGCCCTTGTAATTGCAGCTCCTTCTGCCTGGAATTTGTTTCCCCATTACTGTCTTCGTTTCCTTACACCTAAATCTTCAGTACCAGCTATACAACCTGAGTGTTGCTTTTCACCTAACCAAAAAATGCATCATTATTTCTCTTGGCATTTGCCTTTCCTTACTTATTGATTTTAATCTACCGTGATTGCATATTTAATTTATAATGTGCCTCCTGCAACTACAATATAAACTCCATGAGAACATCTGTCCAGTGTTGATGACTATCGTTAAATCACGGATACCGTGCCCTTTTAGTTCATAGGTGTGCACATGTAAGGACAAGGTGCTGGCATCATTTGGCTCTGCTATAGAGCCCATGAGTTAATAGCACAATGCTGGGAGCGTATGTGAGGAGCAACCACAGGATGAGACAGGAAACAGAGAGCATGCTGCTATAGCAACCATGGGATGCTTCAAGGTACTTAGCAGCTATCCACGCCCCACTCCTAAAGGTCTCACCACATCCTTACCAATACCCTCACATTAGGCACTACACTTCCAACACATAGGCCTTTCCATGATACACTTAAATCATATGCAAACCAGAGCAGCAAAGATCAGGATTTGTGTCTGTTTTATCAATTACCTTGAGAGCAGGAGCTAACTTATTTAACAACAAATTTATGACAAATGAATGAGTGACCAAATGAATGAATGAACAAATGAAGGAACAAATGAATGAATGAGTAAATGCCAAAAACCTCCTTGAGTAAGGAGAATGTTGTTGAGAGTTGTAATGAGAACAGTAATAACAATACTTTTAGTTTTTGAAAAAGGGCTTCACTTTGTTGCCCTAGCTGGCCTGGAATTCACAGGAACACGTGTCTGCCTCCTACCTGCTTGGACTAAAGGTATGGGCCACAGCATGTGGCTCAATAATAGCACTTTTAAGGTTTTTTTTTTTCTGTTTATTTGTTTAAATACCACGTAGGTGCAGAAAGACTTCCCTCAGCTGTCTATGTGCCTTTGTATAGATACACCTATTGTGGTTGTTTTGCAGTTTAACTGATAGGGAACACACTTTCGGCGGTGTCTTGGGTGGGTTGAACTGTGTACATCCCCCAAAGATAAGAAGTCCTAATCTCTAGTACCCCAGAATGTAGCCTTATTTGAAGACAGGTTCTTTCCAGAGATAATCAAGCTTAAGCTAGAACACTAGGATAGGCCTCCATTCCAAGGACTGATGGTCTTAGAGAAAGGGAAAATTTAAGGACAGAGAGACACAGAGGGAAGACAAGGCAAAGATTCACAAAGAAGCTGGGCATGCAAAGATGGAGACAGAGATTTGAGCGATAGCACCACAGCCAAGGAGTTCCAGGAAGTACTAGAAACCGGAAGAGGTGAAACCGGAAGAAGCAAAGAACACTTTCTCCCTCAGTTCTCAGAAGGAACCAGCCCTTCCAGCAGAAGTCCTATACGAGATAAGAAGCCTCCAGAACAGGAAGGCATTCTGTTGGTGGAGACCACAGTTCACAGCTCTGTTTCAGTAGTCCCAGGAGCCTGGCACAGATGGAAGATTCCTCCTTACTAGGTGGGCACCCGGTCTTGGGTAGAAAACAGAAAGCTCAGACTTCATGGGAAGCGGAGATGAGCTGGCTGAGCATGGTCGGCTTGGCAAGGAGGCACGGAAGAGCGATTGTGGTGCCGGAGTGGTCAAAGAGCAAAGTTTGGTCATGGCGGTAGCCTTGCCCTTGCCACAGGCAAGCCCTGCCTTACGATCCAGGTCCTTATGTCACCACCAACAAAAGCAATTTCTTCTTTTCTTCTTCCATTTAGAAAAGTTGTGTGTCTGCTGGGGCCAGAAGAGTGTGCCAGATGTCCCTGAGCTACAGTTACAAGCAGTTGTGATCTGCCTGACGTGAGTGCTGGGAACTCAGTCCCGGTCCTCTGCAGGAGCAACAGATGCTCTTAACCTCGGAACCATTTTCTCCAGCACCCCAAGTGAGTTTCTCTGCTCTGGATCTGCAGCTGACTCTCTGTGCTCCATGGTTTTTTGACATCTTCAGAGGCCTGTGCATGAGCCAAAGGCAGGAGGAGAATACTCTAAATACAGTGCTCATCAGGCAAACAGTTTTGAAATTGCTGTTGATCTGCTGAGCCCAATTCAACAATTTAAAAATGTAACATGCACCCCCCCCCCACACACACACCCCGCGCGCGCGCGCGCACACACACACACACACACACACACACACACACACTGGTTTTTCCTTGACACTTATTCCTATCTTGGGTGACACTGCTGGTAAAAATGAATAAAGGGATGTGCTAGAGTGTGTGGTAGATCCAGAGTGATTACTGCTAAATTCAGCCTTCTAAGATCTCTCAGGTTCAAATCACAAGCAGACGTGATGGGGGAGGGGTGGAATTCACAAAAAGGAGAGTCTAAATGAAGATAATTTTTGGTCTGCTAGAAAATAGGTTTGTACAGAAAGGCCCAAAATAATGCATGATTGGCGAGCTTATTGACAATCCTGCCACTTTATTCTCAGCAGAATTATATGTCAGTTAAAGTGCTATAAATAATTATCGGCTGTGCAAAAATTAGATGCAGACTGAGAAGCGAGTGTCCTATGGGATTTGAAACTCGGGAACATGCAGTCTTGGAAACCATTCATCGCCTCTAAGTCTGCCCTGCAGTGAACCCAAGAGGTGCAGCCTCCCTGCCCCACAAAGTGATTGTGTATAAGGGGCGGGTTGGGGGGGAGGCTAGGATTGTGCTAAAGACTAAAGAAATCCAACCCTAAAAACAGTGGTACCAAAGTTAGAAGTGGGCCTTTGAGGTTATGTGTGGAAAACCTGTTCCACTCAAGAAGTTAGAATATAAACAAATGAAAAAGGTTGTTTAAAAAATCCATTCAATACAGCCTGATGAGAACCAACGATTTCACAGGAGACACAGCACCCACGTGGTCACTGCTTTATTGAGCTTCTGCATTCAGCCCAAACCCTGAGAACTGTGAAGGAACCAGAAAAACCACAGGGACCGTTAACTCTGAGAGAGCAACCCGGACTCAAATGAAAGAACTCTCCAGGGTGGTGAGATGGAGACCCAGTGCATGAGGGTAGCAGGGCCAATCAAAGTGGCAGGCATAGTGTGCAGGAAAAGTCCTTAGATGGTGAAGATAAATGCCTGGAGGAAAACAGAGAAAAGGTTCCTTAAAAAGACAGAGCTGAGGATGAGAAGGACCGCAGACAACGACTGTGAAATGCTCTGGCTTTCCCTAAGGTCTCACAGGTCATAGACAGTCAATTCCAGTTCTCTCCCCGACCCGTGTGTGTGTGTGTGTGTGTGTGTGTGTGTGTGTGTGTGTACATGTGCACCTCTCTCACCCTTTAGTTTATTCTTATTCTTTATTAAGTTATTCTAACTGAAAATGTGTTTAATTCAGGCTTTCTCCTTCCTCCCCTCCCTCCCTTCCTCCGTTCTCCCCCCTCTCCCTCTCCCTCTCCCTCTCCCTCTCCTCGCCATCCCTCCTCCCTGCTCTCCTTTTTCTCTTTAAGCAAGGTCTCAGGCAGCCCACACTGGTCTTGGATTCACTCTGGAGCCTGAGGTGGCTCTGAACACCTGAGCCTCCTGTCTTTTTTTATTTTATATATATTTTTCTTTTCTTTTTTTTAAAATATTTTTATTTTCTGTATTCTTTCTTTACGTTCCAAATGATTTCCTCTTTCCCGGATCCCCCCTCGCGATATGTCCCATAAACCTTCTTATTTCCATCCCTTCTTCAATCACCTCCCTCCTTTTTCTCTGTCCTTATATTCCCTTCCCATGCTAGATCAATCCTTTCCAGAATCAGGACCCTCTCCATACTTCTTCATGGTAGTCATTTGTTATGCTATTTGTGCCTTGGGTATTCAGGGCTTCTGGGCTAATTAATATCCACTTATCAGAGATTGCATTCCATGTGTATTCTTTTGTGATTGGGTTACCTCACTTAGGATGATATTTTCCAGATCAAACCATTTGCATAAAATTTTGTGAATTCATTGTTTCTAATTGCTGAGTAGTATTTCATTGTATAAATATACCACATTTTCTGTATCCATTCCTCCTTTGAGGGACATCTGGGTTCTTTCCAGCTTCTGGCTATTATAAATAAGGCTGCTATGAACATAGTGGAGCATGTGTTTTTATTGCATGCCGGGGAGTCCTTTGGGTATATGCCCAGGAGAGGTATAGCAGGGTCCTCTGGAAGTGTCATGTCCAGTTTTCTGAGGAACCACCAGACTGATTTCCAAAGTGGTCTGAAGTTCTGGGGTCACAGATCTGAGCCACCATAGCAAGAATGTCTCTTTTTCTGAATAATATTTTTAAAAGAGCATGTCTTTAGTCCTAGCACTTGGGAGGCAGAGGCAGGTGGAGCACTGGAGTGCTATAAGATTGAGGGCAGCCTGGTCTACAGAGCAAGTTCCAGGATAGTCAAGGCCACACAAAGAAATCCTATCTTAAAAAAAACAAAACAAAGAGGTTGCATGTTAAAAAATACAGTTGGATTTTTTTTTAAAGGGGGGAACAAGAGAAGGCGATTTTAGTAGTTTACTTTTTGTCCTTGACAACATGTCGCGATGTTAATAGAGATGGTCCCTGTAATACCCACTATGCAAATGCCTTATGACCCAGTCTGTTGTAGATGGCGAAGCAATTCGACTATTCCTAGTGTGGCCAGGGGCACTGTGCCAATGCTGTTGCATGTGTGTAAGTATGTCTATGCGAAAATAGTGGACACTCAGAGGTAGGGATGCTGGGCCAAAAGACAGATGTTTCTGTGGTTGGGACAGACTTTGTCAAATTTCTTTCCATTGAGGTTTCGACATGTGTAATTCTGAAATGAGATTTGAGGGATCCTGTTTTCCTATAGCTGTGTTCTTGAATGTCCCACAGACTACATGACTTCATCCAAAATTAGAAACTGTGGCCCAGCAGGGAACATTCTTGACTTATCTGATTCCCAGAGCCAAACCTGTTTCCCTAGACTTACCAGAGTAGGCTAGCACATTACCATTAATTTAATAGCAACACAATCATACAATTAAAAAAAGCATACATAGGTGTTCATTAACCCTAAGAACTTCCTGTATTTTCTTATTGGGCTAATCTTATGTCAACTTGACACATAAGCTAGAGTTATTAGAAAGGAGGGAACGTTGAGACAATGTTTCCACAAGACCTGGCTATAAGGTGTTTTTCTTAATTAGTGATTGACGTGGGAGGGCATAGCCCACTGTGAGAGGTGCCATCCCCTGGGCTGAAGGTCTCAGAACTATAAGAAAGCAGACTGAGCAAGCCATGAGGAGCAAGTCAGTAAGCAGCACCCTTCCCTGACCTCTGCACCAGCTCCTGCCTCCAGGTTCCTTCCCTGCTTGAGTTCCTGTGTCCTGACTTCCTTTGGTGATGAACAGCAATGCGGAAGTATAAGCTGAATTAACCCTTTCTTCCCCTACTTGTTTTTCGGTCATGTTGCTTCTTTGCAGCAATAGAAACCCTGACTAAGATGCCCATCTTTCTTTCCTCTGTGCTGAATAGTTATTGATGGGATTTCCCAATGCTCTAGTTGTTACCCAGTAGGGATACTTTCCATTTTTGTTATTATACTGGAGACTGACCCTAGGGCCTTATGCTTGAGGGGCAGACATTCTAGAACAGAGCTGTTACCCCAGATAGTAAGGCTTCATTAGCCTGCAGTTTGCAGAAGGTTGTTCACATAGGAGACATCACTATCAAAATGCACACTGGGATTGCAGCAAGTAGAGAGGAGGGAAGACCACCAGGGAAGTACGGTCTTAGCCGTCATCACACTTTTTAAACCCTTCTGGCTAGTGAGGTAGAATGTGTTAGTTGATTGTCCACATCCTATCATTCAAGCAGTCCAGCTAGAATAAAAGAAATGAGCCCAAGAAGATGCTAAAAGTTTGGCAGTTCTGTTTAGTGAATGAGTGATTATCTCTAAACAGGGTGCTTGGCCAGCTTGCGTCTGAATCGTTGAAACAGGTGAATTCTTAGGATGCGCTTGATAACTGCTTGCTTCAGCTCTCCTCCAGTCTCTGTGTCACTGCTCTGGCTATCAACTTTGGATCTATGGAAAAACAAAAGTGCTTTGGCGGAAGGATAGCCCAGCTGCTGTATCGTCCTAGGTGGTGTCATTCCGGTGAAGGGCGGTACCTGTTAGCTTATTTGGTTTTACTATTTTATTGGGCTTTGTTACCTCTACCTCCATCCCAACCCTCATTCCACCCTAATCCCTTCCAAGCCGCCAACACTAGATAGGAGAGAAAGAAGGTTAGAGGGAAACAGAGACATAGACCTCTTAGGCTTATTCCTGCTGACTGGGGGCATTGGGTTCCTTGGGGAAAGTCCAGTCTTCATTGTCAGACTATCCAGCCATCCAGAAAACCAGCAATAGCAAAGGCAACAGCAATCCCAGCAGCTGGAACCAGCAGGGACAAGCGGCAGTCACTTTCTTCGTCAGAGCATCTACTACCCCTCTGTGGGCTCTGGCCTTTATTCCCTCTCTGAAGTCCCCAGAACTAACTATCTGCAGCTGGTAAAACTCACCCCCTCCCAGAGCAAGAGGCAATCACAGATGATGGCTGTGGATAAACAGAAGCAGTCCATTGTTCCACACCTGGAATTAAAACAAAAGCATATCCACATAATGTAACTGGATTTATTATTATTATTAATTCATTCATTCATTTTGCATCCCACACATGCTGGTGATGGTGTAGAGCAAGGGGAACACTCCTCCATTGCTGGTGGGACTGCAAACTTGCACAGCCACTCTAGAAATCAATTTGGCAGTTTCTCAGAAAACTGGAAATAGTCTTACCTCCAGACCCAGCTAGACCACTCCTGGGCATATACCAAAAAAGATACTCCACTATGCCACAAAGACATTTGCTCCACTATATTCATTGCAGCTTTAATTTGTAATATCCAGAAATCGGAAACAACCTAGATGGCCCTCAACTGAAAAATGGATAAAGAAAATGTGGTGCATCTACACAAGGAATTACTATTATTCAGCTATGAAAAACAAAGACATTGTGAATTTTGCCAGCAGATGGATGGATCTTGAGAATATTATCCTGACTGAGGTAACCCAGTTCCAAAAGACATAACTGAAGTTTTATTTAATTAATTAATTAATTTATTTAGTTAGTTAGTTTTTTTGGATTTGGTTTTTTCGAGACAGGGTTTCTCTGTATAGCCCTGGCTGTCCTAGAACTCACTCTGTAGACCAGGCTGGCCTCGAACTCAGAAATCTACCTGCCTCTGCCTCCCAGAGTGCTGGGATTACAGGCGTGTGCCACCACCACCCGGCAATAACTGGAGTTTTAAAGGATACAAAACTCTCACTACAGGTACCTTCTAAGGTCTTTGTGTGCTGAACTATAGAATCTGTCCTGTCTGTCTAAGGGATGTTCCTATTGAGCTATGCAAAGGTCACACAGGAAGGTTTTTCACTGGGACCATGTACCGACTTTGGAAGAAGATATCTTTACCATGGACCCCTTTGAACAGATTTTTTAATACAAATGGATACTTTGTTGCCCCTTGGATATTGTGCTGGATTTTTTCTAGTTTTTCACAGTTTAGCTTCTTAATGTCACTGACCTTTTGTCCTGATTCCTCTACTCCATAGAACGCTTAAATTCCAAGGAGCCCCATCCCTTGACAATCCTCAATAGCCGCCCTGAATTGGAAGACTGTTTCTTACCTCTTTATCAATTCACGTTTGTACACTTTTAAACACACTTTTGTGACCTGTGTAGGAGGTGTGGGTGTGATGATGTGTGTGGGTGTATGTGTTTGGGAGTGTGGGAGTGTGGGTATTCGTGTGTGTACAGAGGAAGGAGTATGTGAGTACCTGTTGATCTGTGTGTACCATGCAAGCTGCCAGTTGGGGGAAGCAACCATAGTTCTACTCAGCTGTAAAGCCTCTGAAACACAGGGTGGCCAGCATCCCAAGGGTGCAATAGTGTTGCTTCTGTCTTGAGGGTAACCAACAACTCTCTCAATGGACTTAAGACCAACTCCATAGGAGGGAATCCATATCTGGTACTGTAAACCTAGCTGACTACACTTGCCTCATGAAATCATGGACCCTAAAGCAGACCCTATTACTGTTACTTTCCTAAGACCAGTGTGATTTCTAACTATATTCTAGATGCTTATGCCCACAGGTAAGTGGAGTTCTCACTTTCTCTGGTTAAAGAAAACATTTTTCTTTTTTGCAGCAGAAAAGAATCATTATAGAAAGTCACACTGATCAAAATGCAGGGGGAAATGCAGGTTGGGGTATGGAATGCCCAGCCTTGATTGGTGTACTGACAGCATATCCCCTGCACCTGAGATGCAGGAAACATCATGGAGTAGGAGGCATAAAGACTGTAAGAGCCTGAATATCCAGATATCTGCTGTGGAAAATGTCTTCTGTATATGACAAGAAATATGCATCCATGAAATCTCAAAACAATGGTCACCTAAACTGGACCCACACAGTTACAATCCAAGCTAACATTCCAATGAGATACTGGAAATCTCCTAGGTCCCACCTCTGGATGAAGAGCTTCAGACAATTAATAACTGCTAAAAGATAGAATCAGTCGTCTCCAGGCAAGAACGCCATCCCAATGGTCAGCTCTAAAAACATCTATATACCAAAAAAAAAAAAAAAAAAAAAAGCCCTCCAAGTGGACTCAGGAGGCTGTGTTTATCAGTGTGTGTGTGTGTGTGTGTCTAAAACGTCAAAGAATAGGTCATGAATTTGAGAGGGAATAGGAGGACATGGGTTGGGGAAGAGAAGGAGGGGTGGAAATGATGTAAATATAGTACTTAGGTTATAAAATTATCAAAAATTTTAAATAAAGATAAAGAACTCTGTCCAAGTCATTTATGACACCGTCTCGCTCTGAATCCAGAGCTCAGCGATTCATCTCCACCTCCTGGATTACAAGTCCACACCGCCATTCCCAGCACTGCTACATGGTCCTGATGTCAAACTCAGGTCCTCGTGCTTGTGAAAGAAGCACTCTAGGAGCAGGGCGACCTCCCTTTCTCTTACCTATTAAAGACACAAATGGCCACATGCAGTGTAACCATGTTTTATGGAAAGAACAGCAGCACTTGATTGTTATAAAACACTACATCACCATTTTTAAAGCCACATTAAGTCGATATTTGGAATCTTCTAACATCTGGATACCCTACAACCTGACTGCTACTGACCTAGCCAAGCATTGGGGCAAACTTGACAATACTGAAAACAAGGCAGTTTGCCTGAGTAAGTGGGCTCATTACACACATGTCACAAAGAGACCAAGCAGAAAGCTCCAGCCATGGAAGAAAGCTATTCTGCATCACAGAGCTACAGTCTGTTGTTCCAGATTAAAGATTAAGCTCTTGAGTGATCTTTGGCCCCGAAATAGAGGGCCTCTTGGTGTTGGAACTGCTTTTCATGAAATTGGCAATTGTGTAGTCTGATTTCTCCAGACTTGGTCTTCTTTCCAATATGTTCCATTAGCAAAGCCTTTCATCATCAAATGAACTCTGCCTATAGGAGATTGATTTCCTCAGGCTTAAGACACAGTGCTGTCTTGTGAAAGATGGTAGTTTCAAAGCAAGAAGGAAATTCTTGGGCCACGGAGCTCCCATTTCTCAGCCTGGCTAGTGTCTTGCTTTCTATGCACTTGGGTCTCTGACACCCCTGATGTGCTGGTGAGGTTTTTGTCAAGATGACACATGCTAGAGTTATTTGGGAAGAGTGGCTCTCAGTTGAGGAAAATCCTCCATGATGTTTGCCTGCAGGGAAAGCCATAAATGCATTTTCTTGATTGGTGATTCATATGGATAGGTTCAGTTTATTGGGGGTAGTAAGCCTCATTCTTCCTTGACTTCTAACTCAGCTCCTGCATCCTGCCTTGAGCCCTTGCCCTGACTTCTCCCAGTGAAGGAGTATTACCTAAAAGTTTTACAATGAGATAAATACTTTCCTTTGCAAGCTGCTTTTGGTCATGGTGTTTTATCACAGCAATAGAAATGCTAAGATACCTGCTGAAACAAATCAGGCATGGTAGAGAGGTACGAAGTACCAAGGAAAAAACAGACAATGGATTTATTTTCTCTCATTATGTTTTTCTTTGTTCATTTGCTTTCTATCTTTTGATTTTGAGACAGGATGGTCCTACACACCCAAGATTGACCCCAAACTTGAGAAGCTCCCATCTTAGCCTTCCAATGGTCAGGATGACAGTTGTGTCTCACCCTTCCTGGCTACCTGAGAGCTGCATCTTTAAAGTTGGAGCTCAATACATATGAGAAAAAAAATGTTAGCAAAGAAATGTAAATTAAAATAGTAGCAAATTGCTTTGCCGCTCATATAGCTAAAGAATCTTTCCTTTGGGAGGGTATAGTGTTTTTCTTATTATTGTCACACACACACACACACACACACACACACAAATGGATGGCAAAGACATGTTAAAGGAGGAAGGGTTTATTTCCTTCACAACTGGAGAACTTGGCCCATGAAGGTGGAGGGAAGGACATCATAGCTGCAAGAGCTTCCAGCAACAGGTCACACTGCAACCACAGTCAGGATGCAAAGAGGGGTGAATGCTGGTCATTCACTGGTATTGACCTCTTACTCATTTCAGGGTCCCAACAGGTGTGTTTCCATTGTGGTTTAGTTAGGCGAGATCCAGTCTCATGACTTCCAGTCACTCACTCAACTCATTCTTTTTCTCAATAAATTGATTAAAGTGATTCAATTAATTGGTTGATTCGGTATCTCAAAGATAGAATGTGGCCTCTAAATGTGGCACATTGAGATCAGAGTCATGGCAGCTGTGGTGGTTTGAATGGGAATGGCCACCGTAGGCACATAGATCTATATGCTTAGTCCCCAGTAGAAGAGTTTGGGAAGGACTGGGAGGTGTGGCCTTGTTAGAGGAGATGTGTCACTGGGAATGGGCTTTGAGGTTTTAAAAGCTTACACCAGGCTTTCATAATGACCTTTCCTGCTCCATGTCTACCTGTGTGCCGCCATGTTTTCCACCATGATGATAATGGACTTAACCTCTGAAACCTTATATAAGCCCGAATTTAAATGCTTTCCTTTGTAAGAGTTTCCTTGCTCATGGTATCTCTTCACAGTAATAGGACAGTGACTAAGACAGCTTCCAAACTACGGTTGTTATTTTAACAGAAAGAATCTGATGTGGACTACTAACCATGTAAATGATGTAGTCTTTTACTGCTGCTGCAAAAAATTATCACAGACTAGTGACTTACACAACACAGACTTATTGAGTTCATTTTTAATCATGTCTATATATGTAGTGGAGGGTGAGGAGGCAGGGAGGGGGGTCTATGTGCCGGCTCCTGTTGAAACCAGAAGGTAGCAGATCCTCGACTTAGGTATTGGGCCCTCTGAAAGATCAGTACATGCATTGAACTGCTGAGCCATCTCTCCAGCTCCCAGCACTAATTTGTTACCTTTCAGCTCTGAAGTCAGAAGTCCAAAATAGCTTCACTGGGTTAAATCAGTCCTGACAGAACTATGTTCCTTTTGAAGCTGATCCCTAGGGACAAGCTGTTTCCTTGCCTTTCCCAGCTCCTAGAAGCCATCTGCATGCCTTGTGTCAGCACCCCACCCCTCCCCATTGCTCCAACCCATACTCTGTTCTGGCTTTTCTTTCTCGGACTCTGCCCCGCTTCCTTCCCCTCATGAGGAGCCTGTGATTATTTGGGACAAGGCAGGTGAACTAGGAATCTTCCCATCTCAATCATGTCTGCAAAGCACCTTTTTCCATGTCAGTTAACATAGTCACAGGTTTGGAGGATCAGGGTGTGGCTCCCTTTGGGAAAAGGTTATCCAAGGCAAAGATAAAACATTAATGTCTTACACTTTAGAGAGTGAATAAGCAACTTTGGGGAGCACCAAGCCCCCCTAGGACTAGACTAATAGGTATTCTTAGTTGGATAGAACCCACAGAACAAAAAGTCCAGCTCTCTGAGAATGGGGTAGCAGTGACTGAAGGGAGACAGGTGCTACAAAGGACAAAGGAGCTGCAGCCTTCTGTACAGGAATAACACCAGCTACAGAGGGACAAAGGGAAATTTCTGATGCTGACCAAAACAGACAGGAAGCCCCAGGGAAGTCACGCCAAAGGATAGTTCTCTCTCTCCTTCTCATCCACTAGATCTCCTGCAGTGATCCTCACTGCACAGCCTAAGAGGGAACCAGCTAACAACAACAACAAAAAGGATATGCAGGAGGATCCCATGTCCTGCATCACCAGGCAGTCAACAGAAGACACGTTTTTTTTTTTTTTTTTTTTTTTTTTTTTTTTTTGCATTTTTTTTATTATTCGATATAATTTATTTACATTTCAAATGATTTCCCCTTTTCAAGCCCCCCCACTCCCCGAAAGTCCCGCAAGCCCCCTTCTCTTCCCCTGTCCTCCCACCCACCCCTTCCCACTTCCCCGTTCTGGTTTTGCTGAATACTGTTTCACTGAGTCTTTCCAGAACCAGGGGCCACTCCTCCTTTCTTCTTGTACCTCATTTGATGTGTGGATTATGTTTTGGGTATTCCAGTTTTCTAGGTTAATATCCACTTATTAGTGAGTGCACACCATGATTCACCTTTTGAGTCTGGGTTACCTCACTTAGTATGATATTCTCTAGCTCCATCCATTTGCCTAAGAATTTCATGAATTCATTGTTTCTAATGGCTGAATAGTACTCCATTGTGTAGATATACCACATTTTTTGCATCCACTCTTCTGTTGAGGGATACCTGAGTTCTTTCCAGCATCTGGCAATTACAAATAGGGCTGCTATGAACATAGTAGAACATGTATCCTTATTACATGGTGGGGAGTCTTCTGGGTATATGCCCAGGAGTGGTATAGCAGGATCTTCTGGAAGTAAGGTGCCCAGTTTTCGGAGGAACCGCCAGACTGATTTCCAGAGTGGTTGTACCAATTTGCAACCCCACCAGCAGTGGAGGAGTGTTCCTCTTTCTCCACACCCTCTCCAACACCTGCTGTCTCCTGAATTTTTAATCTTAGCCATTCTGACTGGTGTAAGATGAAATCTTAGGGTTGTTTTGATTTGCATTTCCCTAATGACTAATGAAGTTGAGCATTTTTTAAGATGCTTCTCCGCCATCCGAAGTTCTTCAGGTGAGAATTCTTTGTTTAACTCTGTACCCCATTTTTTAATAGGGTTGTTTGGTTTTCTGGAGTCTAACTTCTTGAGTTCTTTATATATATTGGATATTAGCCCTCTATCTGATGTAGGATTGGTGAAGATCATTTCCCAATTTGTTGGTTGCCGATTTGTCCTCTTGATGGTGTCCTTTGCCTTACAGAAACTTTGTAATTTTATGAGGTCCCATTTGTCAATTCTTGCTCTTAGAGCATACGCTATTGGTGTTCTGTTCAGAAACTTTCTCCCTGTACCGATGTCCTCAAGGGTCTTCCCCAGTTTTTTTTCTATTAGCTTCAGAGTGTCTGGCTTTATGTGGAGGTCCTTGATCCATTTGGATTTGAGCTTAGTACAAGGAGACAAGGATGGATCAATTCGCATTCTTCTGCATGCTGACCTCCAGTTGAACCAGCACCATTTGTTGAAAAGGCTATCTTTTTTCCATTGGATGTTTTCAGCCTCTTTGTCGAGGATCAAGTGGCCATAGGTGTGTGGGTTCATTTCTGGATCTTCAATCCTGTTCCATTGATCCTCCTGTCTGTCACTGTACCAATACCATGCAGTTTTTAACACTATTGCTCTGTAGTATTGCTTGAGGTCAGGGATACTGATTCCCCCAGATTTCCTTTTGTTGCTGAGAATAGTTTTAGCTATCCTGGGTTTTTTGTTGTTCCAGATGAATTTGATAATTGCTCTTTCTAGCTCTGTGAAGAATTGAGTTGGGATTTTGATGGGTATTGCATTGAATCTGTATAGTGCTTTAGGCAAAATGGCCATTTTAACTATATTGATTCTGCCGATCCATGAGCATGGGAGGTTTTCCCATTTTTTGAGGTCTTCTTCCATTTCCTTCTTCAGAGTCTTGAAGTTCTTGTCATACAGATCTTTCACATGTTTGGTAAGAGTCACCCCAAGATACTTTATACTGTTTGTGGCTATTGTGAAGGGGGTCATTTCCCTAATTTCTTTCTCAGCCTGCTTATCCTTTGAGTATAGGAAGGCCACTGATTTGCTTGAGTTGACTTTATAACCTGCCACTTTGCTGAAGTTGTTTATCAGCTGTAGGAGCTCTCTAGTGGAGTTCTTTGGGTCACTTAGGTAGACGATCATGTCGTCTGCAAATAATGATAGTTTGACTTCTTCCTTTCCAATTTGTATCCCTTTGACCTCCTTATGTTGTCGAATTGCCCGAGCTAGTACCTCAAGTACAATATTGAAAAGATAAGGAGAAAGGGGGCAGCCTTGTCTGGTCCCTGATTTCAGTGGGATTGCTTCAAGTTTCTCTCCATTTAGTTTGATGCTGGCTACCGGTTTGCTGTATATTGCTTTTACTATGTTTAGGTATGGGCCTTGAATTCCTGTTCTCTCCAAGACTTTAAGCATGAAGGGATGCTGAATTTTGTCAAATGCTTTTTCAGCATCCAATGAAATGACCATGTGGTTTTGTTCTTTGAGTTTGTTTATGTAGTGGATTGTATTGATGGATTTCCGTATATTGAACCAACCCTGCATTCCTGGGATAAAGCCTACTTGATCATGGTGGATGATCGTTTTGATGTGTTCTTGGATTCGGTTGGCAAGAATTTTATTGAGTATTTTTGCATCGATGTTCATAAGGGAAATTGGTCTGAAGTTCTCTTTCTTTGTTGGATCTTTGTGTGGCTTTGGTATCAGCGTAATTGTGGCTTCGTAGAAGGAATTGGGTAGTGTTCCTTCTGTTTCTATTTTGTGGAATAGTTTGAAGAGTATTGGTGTTAACTCTTCTTTGAAGGTCTGGTAGAATTCTGCACTGAAGCCATCTGGTCCTGTGCTTTTTTTGGTTGGAAGACTTTCTATGACTCCTTCTATTTCTTTAGGCATTATGGGACTGTTTAGATGGTCTAGTTGGTCCTGATTTAATTTTGGTATTTGGTATCTGTCAAGGAAATTGTCCATTTCCTCCAGATTCTCCAGTTGTGTTGAGTATAGGCTCTTGTAGTAGGATCTGATGATTTTTTGGATTTCCTCAGTTTCCGTTGTTATATCTCCCTTTTCATTTCTAAGTTTGTTAATTTGGATACTTTCTCTGTGTCCTTTGGTCATTCTGGCTAAGGGTTTATCTATCTTGTTGATTTTCTCAAAGAACCAGCTCCTGGTATTGTTGATTTTTTGTATGGTTCTCTTTGTTTCTACTTGATTGATTTCGGCCCTGAGTTTGATGATTTCCTGCCTTCTACTCCTCCTGGGCGAAATAGCTTCTTTTTGTTCCAGGGCTTTCAGGTGTGTCATTAAGCTGGTAATGTATGCTCTCTCCATTTTCTTTTTGGAGGCACTCAGGGCTATGAGTTTTCCTCTTAGCACTGCTTTCATTGTGTCCCATAGATTTGGGTATGTTGTGTTTTCATTTTCATTGTGTTCTAAAAAGTCTTTAATTTCTTTCTTTATTTCTTCCTTGACCAAGGTATCATTGAGTAGAGTATTGTTCAGTTTCCACGTGTATGTGGGCTTTCTGTTGTTTCTGTTGCTATTGAAGACCACTTTTACTCCATAGTGATCAGATAGGAGGCATGGGATTAGTTCGATCTTCTTATATTTGTTGAGGTCTGTCTTGTGACCAATTATATGGTCGATTTTGGAGAAGGTACCATGAGGTGCTGAGAAAAAGGTATATTCTTTTGTTTTAGGATAGAATGTTCTATATATATCTGTTAAATCTAATTGGTCCAAAGCTTCAATTAGTTTCATTGTGTCCCTGTTTAGTTTCTGTTTTCCTGATCGGTCCATTGAGGAAAGTGCAGTGTTGAAGTCACCCACAATTATTGTGTTAGGTGCAATGTGTGCTTTTAGTTTTAATAAAGTTTCTTTTACAAAAGAGGGTGCCCTTACATTTGGGGCATAGATGTTCAGGATTGTCAGTTCTTCTTTTTGTATTTTTCCTTTGACCAGCAAGAAGTGTCCCTCAGGGTCTCTTTTGATGACTTTGGGTTGAAAGTCAATTTTATCTGATATTAAAATGGCTACTCCAGCTTGTTTCCTGAGACCATTTGCTTGTAAAATTGTCTTCCAGCCTTTTACTCTAAGGTAGTGTTTGTCTTTGACCCTGAGGTGTGTTTCCTGTAAGCAGCAAAATGTAGGGTCCTGTTTACGTATCCATTCAGTTAGTCTGTGTCTTTTTATTGGGGCATTAAGTCCATTGATGTTAAGAGATATTAAGGAATAGTGATTGTTACTTCCTATCATTTTTGACGTTATTTTTTAAATTTGAATGCTTAACTTCTTTTGGGTTTGATGAAAGGTTACTATCTTGCTTTTTCCAGGGTGAAGTTTCCCTCCTTGTATTGGTGTTGTCCTCCTATTATCCTTTTTAGGGCCGGGTTTGTGGATAGATATTGGGTAAACTTGGTTTTGTCATGAAATATCTTAGTTTCTCCATCTATGGTGATTGAGAGTTTTGCTGGATATAGTAGTTTTGGTTGGCATTTGTGTTCTCTTAGAGTCTGCATGAGATCTGCCCAGGACCTTCTAGCCTTCATAGTCTCAGGTGAAAAGTCTGCTGTGATTCTGATAGGTCTTCCTTTATATGTTACTTGGCCTTTTTCTCTTACTGCCTTTAGTATTCTTTCTTTGTTTAGAACATTTGGTGTTTTGATTATTATGTGACGGGAAGTATTTCTGTTCTGGTCCAGTCTGTTTGGAGTTCTGTAGGCTTCTTGTATATTCATGGGCATCTCTCTCTTTAGGTTAGGGAAGTTTTCTTCCATAATTTTATTGAAGATATTTGCTGGCCCTTTAAGTTGTAAATCTTCACTCTCCTCTATGCCTATAATCCTTAGGTTTGGTCTTCTCATTGTGTCCTGGATTTCCTGGATATTTTGGGTTACAAGCTTTTTGCATTTTGCATTTTCTTTAACTGTTGAGTCCATGGTTTCTATGGAATCTTCAGCATCTGAGATTCTTTCTTCTATCTCTTGTATTCTGTTGTTGATATTTGTATCTCTGTCCCCTGATTTCTTCCCAAGGCTTTCTATCTCCAAAGTTGTCTCCCTTTGAGTTTTCTTAGTTGTTTCTACTTCTGATTTTAGATCCTGGATGGTTTTGCTTAGCTCCTTCACTTGCATGTTTGTGTTTTCCTGTAATTCTTTAAGAGATTTTTGTGTTTTCTCATTCATGAGCTCAGCCTGTTGACCAAAGTTCTCCTGTATTTCTTTAAGAGATTTTTGTGTTTCGTCTTTCATGACCTCAGCCTGTTGAGCAAAGTTCTCCTGTATTTCTTTAAGTGTTTTTTGCATTTCCTCCTTGTTGGCTTTTGTATTCTCCTGGATTTCTTTCAATGATTTTTGTGTTTCCCTTGCAAGGGCTTCTACCTTTTGATCCATTGTCTCCTGAATTTCTTTACGTATGACCTTCATGTGTTCCTGTACCAGCATCATGACCAGTGATTTTAAATCCAAATCTTGTTTTACTGGTGTGATGGGGTATCCAGGACATGTTGGTAGAGGAGAATTGGGTTCAGATGTTGCCATATTGCCTTGATTTCTGTTAGTGACGTTCCTGCGTTTGCCTTTTGCCATCTAGATCTCACTGGTGTTAGTTTATCTTGTCAGTGCTGGACTCACCAGTGCAAGCTGCCCCTTCCCAGTTGGCCTTTGGTGCACAGCTTACCTCCTGCACTGCTTGTAGACAGTGTGCTGCTACCCAGGCTGTTCAGATCCCAAAGCAGGCACCCGAAGGCTCCCGCTGGGGCCCGCTGGGTTCACTGGAGCACACTGACTTCTCCCAGCTGGCCGCCCGGAAGCCCAGCTAGCCACTTGCAGGACTTGGAGATGTAATGCTGCCGCCCAGACTGATCTGGATCCGGAAGCGGAGAGAGTAGAGCTAAGGCCTTCTGCCTGAGGCCTTGCCCCAGATTGTGTCTGTGGAGCAGATGGAGCCCGTGTGCACTCCCAGGGAGTGCCGACGGTGTATGCTACTGTGACCTCCCCTGAGTTCCGCTCACTCCGCTGGGCAGCCGATCTGCCAACCGGGCTATCGCACACAAGGTTAGCCTGGCCGCCCAGTCCCTGAGTCCAGGCAAAAGCCTGGGAGGCCAAGGTCCGAGCAAAGTTCCCCTATGGCTTTGACTGTTAATTGGGTTTGCCAGGTGACTAGGATGGCGGGCGTGTGCGCCCGCGCTCCCTGAAAGCGCCAGGAGAGTCTGCTTTGCTAACAATCACCTGGGCGGGTTGACTCACAGATGGCCCACCAAGCCGCCCAGTTCTTGGGGTCAGTCCTGTGCCTTTTGGGGCCTGGACCCCCGCTTTGTTAGCCTTAGGCTATGCCTGTTACAGGTCTGCCCGCCTGAGCTCTCTGTCGTCCTGCAGGCAAAATGGCGGCGGCGCGCTCGCAGGCCTGGGCAAAAAACCTCCTGGTTGGGTTGGCACCCCGATGGCCCCCCGACCCGCCCAGGGCCTGGGTGCAGGCCAACGCCCGTCGGGCTCAGACCACCGCGGTGTTGGCCTCGGATTATGTTTGTGTACCTCAGTCTGTCCGATTCCTGGAGTACGGAACCAAGATGGATCCTCCTCTCCTGACTGGTGGGAGGCCGAGTTCTGAAGTGGCCTCCGTGCAGGAAAGGCGCCGCACAACTGCAGCTGCTTGCTGTCCGGCTGGTCAGCGAAGGTCAGTGGTCGTGGGCGCAGGGCCTAACTGGTCCCTGTGACGCCTTGGTTCCACTGCTGATGGCCCTTCAGCTGGAGCAGCCACTGCTGCCGCTGCTGCCGCCGCCCGAAGAGCAGAAGACACGTTTTAACTGCATGGAATACGTAATTTCAAACTTTCTGTAAGGAAAATTCCAGATTCAGATAAATTTGCTGATAAATTTCACCAGATGTTCAAGAATGAAATAATGTTACTTATACCTAAACTTTCCCAGAGAATAGAAAAGGTGGGGTCATCTCTCATCTCTTTTCTGAGGCCTCAGTTTACCTTAGTAGCAAAAGCTAACAAGACCATTATAAAAGAGGTAAGTTACGAGCCAGTATAGAATACTGTTGTATTAGTTGCTTTTATTATTGTGATGAAATTTCTGGCAGAAACGATCGAAGGGGATAAAGGGTTATTTTGGCTCACGGTTTGAAAGAGCATCCTGTTAGTAAGGCATGGCAGTAGGTGGCTGGGCCGTGGTCACAGTTGTATCTGATGGAGGCCTGTTCTCCAGCTAGGGACCAAGCATCCGAATACATGAGCCTATGTGGGCCTTTCACAAAGTATGACATCATATACATTGATGTAACAACAAAAAGAACCTTAAATCCATTTTACTGCCAATGTCACTTATGAAACAAATAGAGCAATAACTGCAGAAAGAGACTATGCTGTGTCGAAATGGACCCACTTCAATATGCAAGAGTGGTTTAAGATTTGCACAATCATAAAGCTCTTCTTTGTAATTATTATATAGGGTAAGACATGGCACAACCAGGTAAGTGTTTAATAAGTAATCTGGTGGTGTTCAACACATTCATGACCAGAATTTCTACAAATAACTAGAACTATTTGAATTTTACAAATGTACCTGCAAGGTGCATACACCTTATGACAAAAGTTGTCCCTCTAGGGAGAAGGGACAAAGAAGAGCAATGAGGGAGTAAGGAAGACAAAGCTGGACACGCGTGGGCTAGAGAGACGTCTCAGCTTGTCGCTCCTGCACAGGACCCAGCTTCAGTTTCCAGCACCCAAATGGCGGCTCAAAACTATCCTTAAGTCCAGTTCCAGGAGCTCCAAGGCTCTCCTCTGACCTCTGAGGACACGAGGTATTCACATGGTGAGCATACATACATGCAGGCAAATCACTCATACCCATAAAATAAGATAAATAAATCTAAAAAATAAATAAAAGACAAGTGTTGCATATTCTGTGACATATATGTTGCATCTCTGGATAGATGGATAGATGGATAGATGATAGATGATAGATAGATAGATATGCATGAAAGATAGATAAATGATAGAGATGATACATAGAAAGATAGATGATAGATACATGATAGATAAATAGATGATAGATAGATATATATGATAGATATATAGAAAGATAAATGTTAGAAATGATAGAAATATAGATGGTAGATATATACATGATGGGTAAATAGATGATAGATACATAGAAAGAAAGAAAGAAAGAAAGAAAGAAAGAAAGAAAGAAAGAAAGAAAGAAAGAAAGAAAGGTAGGTAGATAGACAGATAGATAGATAGACAGATAGATAGATAGGTAGGTAGACAGACAGACAGATAGACAAATAGAGGATTTATATGATCAGAAGTTCAAGGTCATCCTTACCTAGTGAGTTTGAGGGCAGCCTGGGCTACCAGAGTCCTGTCTTTAAAAAGAACAGCAACAAAAACAGAACAACAGACCAACAAAAAAATCACCAGAGGCTGGAGAGATGGCTTGGTGGGTAGGAATTCCTGCTGTACAAGCAAGAGGTTATGAGCTTAGACCCCCAAAACTATGCAAAAAAGCTAGGAGTTGGTGCATGTGCCTGTAATCCTAGTGTTTGCAGGGCAGAGACATGAGGATTGCTGGTAGATCCAATACGTCTACTCCCTTCATCATGCTTTTAACATGAATTCTAAGAGTTTTACATTCTAACACTGGACAGCTCATTTAGGTCTGCTGACCTATTAAAACACAATATGAAAATGAAGGCAAGAGAGACATCATAGCAGTTAAGAGAAGTTGCTGCTTTTGCAGAAGACCCAAGTTCAGTTCTGTTCCCAGCATCCACATGGCAACCCACAACCATCTGCAGCTGCAGTCTCAGGGAATCCAACACCTGGTCCTCACAGGCATCAGACACGCATGTGGAACACATACATATGTTCAGGCACAACACTCATACTATAAAAACTTTTAAACTAGTATAAAAAGGATGTGCCCCATGAAATAGCAGAAATCAATTTTCATCTCTGGGTACCTGACACACATTAACAGCAGTTTTTTGTTTTGTTTATCCCGAGACAGGGCTTCTCTGTGTAGCCTTGGCTGTCCTGGAATTATGTAGACCAGGCTGTCCTGGAACTCTCACTGTGTAGACCAGGCTGTCCTGGAACTCAGAAATCCGCCTGCCTCTGCCTCTCAGAGTGCTGGGATTAAAGGTGTGTGCCACCACCACCCAGCTAACAGCAGTTTTCAAGTGTGGATTCAGGGGCAAAAGTTATGTAGCCAAATGGCTTTAACTCATAGCTTAGTCTCTTGTCTATCTGAACTTTGATCCTCTTTATGAAAAAGCAAATAATCCCAATGGTTGTTGAGCCAAAGGAATTATATAGACCTATTAGAATTATATAGCCATTATATATATATATATATATATATATATATATATATATATATATATATATATATACACACACACACATATTTATTATAATATACAGCTATATAGAATTATACAGCCATTCGCAATTCCAGGTGAGTTACAGCAAGCCTGTAGATCCTAAAGACAAAGAGCAAGATTCTATAGTGACATGGCAGCGAGGGAGGGGCTTGAGTGCTTTTCACATGTAGACGGGCTGCAGTTGCTAGACCCCAGCCTAATGCGATCACACACACAATGTGATGCTCCCCATTTCCCATTGCGTCCTCTCCTTCCCTCCTCCCAATTGCCTGTCAGCCTGCCTTCCGCACTGTAAATTCCTCTTCTGTTACAATCAAACCTGCTGTGAAGACTCGTGTAGATACCAGAGCATATGTTTAAGGGAAATTGAGTAACTGATCTAATGCAAGTCAAACCAATCAGACAGCATTTTGTTCATCAATGGAGCGAGCAAGCGTTTCACCTGGCTTGCTCTGGCCCATGCTGATGGTAGCCTATGCAGATGGTCAAATGATTAGGAACCCTCCCTTTGCAATGCCGGCACTGTGTTCCTTAATCTTGCCTTGCAGTAAGTCATGACTTCCGTAAGTCTCTGTGTGTCTCTGTGTATATTGTCTGTAATGCGTATATAATGTGTCTATGTGTAGTATATGTATGTGATGTGTATATATGTGTTTATGTCTCTGTATATCTTGCATGTGATGTGTGTAATGTGTCTCTGTGTGCATAATGTGTGTGTATGTGTTTATGTGTCTGTGTTTATGTCATATGTGTGTAATAACATGTCTGTGTGTAGTATGCATATGTATGTGTATGTGTGTTCATGTGTCTGTTTATGTTGTATGTGTGTAATAACATGTTCGTGTGTAGGGTGTATATGTATGTGATGTGTATGTGTTCATGTGTCTGTTTATGTTGTATGTGTATAATAACATGTTTGTATGAGTATGTGTATGCATGTGATGTGTATGCATGTGTTGCACATGTGTTTATGTTGTATGTGTGGAATAACATATCTGTGTATAGTGTGTATATGTGTGTGATATATATGTGTTTACATGTCTGTTTTTGTTGTATTGTGTGATTACATGTTTGTGTGTAGTATATGAATGTACGTATGTGATGTGTGTATGTGTTGTGTCTGTGTATATGTTGTATGTGTGTAATAACATGTCTGTGTGCAGTGTATATAATTGTGGATATGTGTGTGTCTGTGTATATATGTTTTATGTATGTAATAACATGTCTGTGTGCAGTGTGTGTGTATGTATGTGATTGTGGATGTGTATGTGTCTGTGTATATGTTGTATGTGTGTAATAACATGTCTATGTGCAGTGTGTGTATGTATGTGATTGTGGGTGTGTGTGTCTGTGTATATGTTGTATGTATTGTAATAGTATGTCTGTGTGCAGTGTATGTATGTGATTATGGATATGTGTGTGTCTGTGTATGTGAGAGTGTAGGTGCATGCATGCTGTGTAGCACATGCTGAGATCAGAGGACAACCTAATATGTTGGTCCTTGCTATTTACCTTCTCGCTTGCTGCTGTGTATACCAAGCTCTCTGGGCCAGAAACGTCTTGTCTTTGCCTTCTGTCTCTCCGTGGAGAGCGGGGAATATAGACACATCCTGCTGCACCCAGCTGCTGTTGGCTTCTAGGGACTTCAATCCCTAGGGTCTTCATCTTTGCACAGCAAGTTGTTTTACCCACTGGACCATCCTTCTAGTCACCCAGCACATTTTTGAAGACTCCAAAAATTTAACTAAAAATACCAGGCACCCAATTCTGCACCTTCCCTCTAAGAAAATGCCAGTGTTGGGCTCCTCTTACAACATAGGAAAACCGAAAATAATTGTAGAATTTTGTAATGTAAGAAGTCCCCAGTGGCTTAATTTCTACATACCCTCTCTAGCCCCAGATATTTGACACTAAGGGTTTGTTCACTTTTGTCTGATCTTGCCTAAGATTGTGAGTGGTGGGTAGTCTGAGCTACTTGAACTAACTCTGCTTTCTCTGTCTCTGTCTCTCTCTGTCTCTGTCTCTCTGTCTCTCTGTCTCTCTCTGTCTCTGTCTCTATCTCTCTGTCTTTCTGTCTCTCTCTCTCATTTATAATTTATCTGTCTGGGTTTTTTTTTGTTTTGTTTTGTTTTGTTTTTTTGCTTTTTTTTTTTTTTTTTTATTTTAACAGATGGCTTCTCTGTCTATCCCTGGATGTCCTGGAAATCACTCTGTAGACTACTAGCTTGACCTCAAATTCACAGAGATCTGTTTATCTCTGCTTCCCAAGTGCTAAGATTAAAGGCGTGTACCACAACACTCAACTAACTCTGCTTTCTTGATAATGGTGTTAAAGAGATCTCACAATGTTAAAGAGAGCTCACAACTTCTCTGTGTCAAGACAAAAAACAAAAACAAACAAACAAACAAAAATGATTAAACACTGAAGTCCTGTCTGGTCTCTGTTAGTCTTGAACTTCCTGCTGTACAGCTTTATGCATTGTGATCCCAGCATCTGGGGCTGAACAGCTCCTATGATTCCCCAGCCCATGGCTTGGGGTCTGCTTGAGGCTTCACTGTGAGATGTCTCATTCATTATTGAACCAGATTCTGGAGGTGTAAGAACATCTGAAGTTTAGCCTGAGCTAAAATTAAACTAAACAGGATAGCATGTTTAATTCAAACTATCCAATGAATTTTTCATTGACTAGAATATGATGAATGAGTAAAACCAGTTTGGATGCCTTCTTTTTAATCACAGTCTCAAGACAAGTTTTCCTCTTTAAATTTCACCATAAAAATGGATGCCTTTTTGTGGGGGGGCACATTCATTTCCGTTCTTTTTATCTTATCCTCTTCCCCAGATCTCCACCTGTCAGCTCTTCCCTTAGAAGTTTCTGTGCCTCTCTTCCTTCTTTGTTCATGGCTGAGTGTCTTCCCCTAAGGGACATCTGTGCACTTGGTGCTTTAAAAATGTCAGCTGCAGAGCTTAGATTCCAGTTCCAGGTCTTGATGGTTGAGACTTCTCTATGCCTCAGTGACACCATCTGTTAATGGGGTTCATAATTATTGGGGGAAGAGGAACACACTCATGGAGGGTCAATACCCATGCTTAACAGTTCCTCCTATTCTGTTTCCTGTCTGTCTGTCTATCTATCATCTATCTATCAATATCTATCTATCTATCTATCTATCTATCTATCTATCTATCTATCAATTTATCATCTATAATCTATCAATTTATCACCTATATATCATCTATATATCAATCTATCACCTATATATCATCTATATATCAATTTATCACCTATATATCATCTATATATCAATTTATCATCTATATATCATCTATCTACTTACCTACCTACATCTATCATCTATTATCTCTCTTTCCATTTATCATCTATCAATCTATCATTTATCTATCTATCTATCTATCTATCTATCTATCTATCTATCTATCTTCTATCTATCATCTATTTTAGTAACACTGAGGATAGAGCCTAGGCTGTTGCATATTCTATCCGGGCACTGTACCACTGAGCTACACATTCAGCCTCCATTTTAAAGAGGCAGTAACTCCTTTGTCCCTTCTTATGCATTGAAGGTATAGACACATTGTTATGTTCAAACAGCCACTGACAAAGTTGTGTTAGGATTCTAGATGTTTAGAGGATAGTCTGGCATGTGTGGTGGCCACAGTGGTTTTATTTCTTCCAGATAATCCACTTCTCAGGGTCTTGTCTGATCAATACCTAACCATCACATACCTGGTAGCATTGGAGAATGAGCCATCAGCCCAGCCCAGCCCAAGGGCCCAGGGTCTAATCATGACAGCTTGGCTGGGGTCTTTCCATCTGGGGATTTGGCAACCAAGGTGTCCCCACCCTGGGAATATGAACCAACCTACAATATCAACCCCTGGAATGGAAAGACCATCCTCTTGGGCCCTGCTCCTAAACCTCTGAAGGCTGCCTAAACTCCATGCTCTCAGATCTTGCCAATTGGCTACCTGGATCCTTTAATTATCTCATGAATCTCTAGATCTTTATAGTGGTCCCACAAAGACCCCCTTCCTTCTTACCCCATCACCTCCCTTGTCAAAGTTCATATTTTGTAGCTAAGTAGCTTTAGGACTGCAGTCTCTTTGTGCAGTGTTTCAGCTGTGACATTAGGTAAATCATTTCAGCAATCTGAGTTAACGTGGGCATTAAATTACATAATGTTGTCATGCGAAGTGGGGTTAAGGTGTCCTTTCTGAGACATGAGCATCCTGAGGAGTAAAACAGGGTTATTTGGCCATCATCATTCAGTGTTTAGGCTAAGTCTGTCTGTCCTCAAGGTAGAGATTCTGGAAATTTTCTTACCCACAAGTTAATGCTCCAGTCCTTATTTCTAATTCACATCCCTTGTGCTACTGAGCATCGATCACCCTTCTTCTCCTTACATAAACTGTAGGATACTGGTCATTTTCTCCTTTTACTTTAAGAAACACCTTTGCAGGAGAGATGGCTCAGTAGGGAAAGTGCTTGCCATACTAGCATGAAGACCATGATTTGAGTCCCCAGCACCCATTTAAATGCCTCCCAGGCAGGCTTGGTGACTCTCCTGTAATCCAGTACTTGAAAAGCAGGACAGGAGATCCCTGGGACAAGCTGGCCAGATGGGCCAACTGAGTCAGCAAGCTATGGGTTCCAGAGAGAGAGAGAGAAGGTGAAGGGGGAAGACCACACCCAAGGTCAACCTCTGGCCTTCATCTGCACACGCACACACATGCATGCACCACCTGGAAACATTCGAGAAGGCATTCACACCACATAGACACGTGCAAAAATAAACACGAAAACACAATCAGCCAGGCATGGTAGTGCACACCTTTAGCCCCAGTAGGGTAATCTATGAATTTGAGGCCAGCCTGTTTCATGTCATTAGTTTAAAGTCAGTTGGAATTATGAAATGAGAGCCTGTCTCTGACTAACTGAATAATAAGTTAATTCCACCCCTGTAAAGTTCCCCCCCCCCCCTTTGCCTTTGTATATTATGCCACTATCTTGAAAGGCTGGATGATTTTCTTCAGTATAAAATGACTTGGAGACTAGAAAATGATGAAAATATTTTTAAAAGGGAAATGTCACCCTGCTGTTGTTATGGAACTTTGAAGTCATTGAATTTCAACCGTGTCAAGGTTCTCCCTCTTTGTCCTTTCCTGGGGCTGTGCTTGTCTCAATGATTGGTTTCACAGCCCTTTCTCAGGCTTGCCTCTTGCATTTTAGGGAAAAAAAATAGTTTCTTTGATGGCAGAATTTGTTGCCACCTCTGACTATGAGCTCTGATTCTGGTCACTAAGAAAAACCTCATAACCTCAGGGATACAGTCATCTCATCCAGCAATGACATCCTCTGTGCCTCATCTATTCATATGCTTTTATGAGGAGAGGAGAGGGAGGGAGAGAAGGAGAGAGGGAAAGAAGGAGAGGGAGGGAGGGAGATTATATTTGGAGGGTCTTTACAATATAAAACATCTATATGAAAACGAAGGGATTTCACATAGGTGGGCAAATCGGTTGGTAGAAAAATATGAATCATGCCTGGGACGTTTTTATCCAGCTGACTCATCATGCACGCCCCTTTCCTGGAAACAGTCAAGTGAATTTCTCAGTCATTGCTGCCTCTGGCTGGGGCCATGTGACTCATTCTCGGCAGTACAGTGCAGAGAAAATGATACCTCCACTTGGGGGCTAAGGATGCCCTAGTTCGTCCCTCTGCCTCCTGCTCTCTGGATGGCAATGCAAGCCACACATTAGTGTCAGAGGTGCATTAAAGTGAGCTCCACCCTGGGTCTCATGCCGAAGCCAATGCTCATACCTGTTCCAAGCATCTAAGCAGAATTCTTGCATTGATTGATGGAGCTCTTAACAAGCCTTGGTGCTTTTTTTCTTTTTAACTGAGCAAATGCAAGACTATTGTACCTACAGGATCTGTACTTGGTTAGACTTTAACCAAGTCTTGCTGTGTGTCTTGGTTAATGCTTTAGAGGTGACTCACTCAGCTCTTACTTGGTAATCTTCCCTTACAAGTAAGTGACACAATACAACTGATATCTTCTCAGCTGGGTAAGAAAGGCGACAATACTGTCCTCCTTTCAACTAATTCTTGCACTTTGTCCGTGGTCATCAGAGTCTCTCTCTCTCTCTCTCTCTCTCTCTCTCTCTCTCTCTGTGTGTGTGTCTCTCTCTGTCTCTCTGTCTCTGTCTCTGTCTGTCTTTGTCTGTCTCTGTCTGTCTCTCTCTGTCTCTGTCTCTGTGTCTATCTGTGTCTGTCTGTCTCTGTTTGTCTCTGTCTCTCTCTCTGTCTCTGTCTCTCTTGGTCTCTCTGTCTCTGTCTGTCTCTGTCTGTCTCTGTCTCTGTCTCTCTCTCTCTCTCTGCATTAAATGAATATATTTTTTATTTAAAGTAGGCACTCTCTTACGATTCAGTCTCAGAAACCCAAACAAAACACTCCTACCTAGCTTTCAGTTCTTTCTATTCACTTAGCAATCAGGTTTCTTTCTAAACAACACGATTATCTAATTTCCTTTATTTGCATTAAGCAATGCTTTATGTAACCTAACCCACCGGGCTCCTGAACTCCAGGCCCCCCCTTCTTCCGCTTAGAGCACCCACAATCGCACCTTTTTTTCTTGTAACCTGTGCCTCCTCTATTTCAACATGCTCCCTAGTTTCTTTTGTGTGGCTTTGTTTGTTTTAGATTTCCTTTCCTTTATGTGTATGCGTGTTTTTGCCTGTTTCTGTATCTGTGCACCACATACATGCCTGATGCCTACAGGTAGGAAAAGGGGTGTCAGACCCCCTGGAGTTATGGAAGATTCTATGGGTCCTGGGAACCAGACCCAGGTCCTCTGATTTAAGACTCTGAGTCCACCGCTTCATTTTCACCAACCCATAGTATCTTCATATCAATTTGTATTTCCTTACTCTGAGCTGTCTCTTACCCTGATGCTCCCAGAAAGTTTCTTTCCAGCCTTTACCTCCTGGAAGTATCCCTTCCTTAAGAGAAAGAATTGAAAGGTATTATCTCAATAATACAAGATAATAACATCTCAGTAATACCAAGGTCTTGTTTTCCTTTCCCATAAGAAACTGATACCATCTCTTTTCCTGGTTTCCCCTCTTGATTCGGTTCTCTCCCTAGATAATTCTAATGCACGCCATCATTTGTCAGCTAAAGTAAAACAAATTAATTTTCAATTTGCTCTTTTTCTCTATCTCTCTAACTTGGCCAAATATTCAAATAGTCCCATCAGTGGCTAAGTGGATCACTCTTGGACCCTTTGTCAGGAGCTGCAAGGTTCAAAACAGAAAGATATAATATCAAGGGAAATGTAAGTGAACTTGTCTGTCACCCAGGAGACCTTCTACCTGGAACCACTAAGAACAAAATAATATAAAATATGAGTTGTCTATTGTTTGTAAACTTTGACTCAGAATTGCAGAGGGGAATGACCCAATATTCGTTGTAATATGGAAAGGGTTTTGATAAAGGGAGAGTTTTGTACTTAAGAGCAGTTATACTGGAGAATTAAGGAATTCCAACATATCCTATGTGGGAAATAGCATAAGCAAAAGCACAGAAGTAAGGATGTTAGAGTACTCACAGTGGCTCCTGTTTGTCGCGCATGCTTTATGAGCCTGACTATGCCAGTCAAGTGATCCCCCAAGCCTATGCTTCTCCAGTTCACGGAATGTTGAGGGGCACTTGAGAAGGTACCACTCTGGAAAGCCAAGATGCTAGATAATAGACATGTGAGTCTGGAGGATGTTGACCTAGGCCATCATAGTTTGTCATAAGCAGTGTGACAAACTACTTGGCAGTTGGGCAAGATCTATCTTTGTGGCCTTGCTTCATGGTATCTATGTGAGTCTAGAAACTATACTTAAACTTGCTGAGATTTGGTTTTCTTCTTGGTAATAAGTGCTTAGCACTGGCACCAACTTGCAAGGCTGAAAGGTTTAAATGAGATAAAGTCTCTAAGTCTTTTACTTAAGTGTGTGAGATACTACTGCAACAGTGCCAGCCTGAAGAAAATCTATTTCTTGAAGGAAGTTAATGAGATGTCTTAAGGCTCTCGGGCTAAGGAGAGAGAAATGAGGACGGATCTATAGATGGGTAAAAAAGGAAGCTCTAAGGCATGGTGACTGATTCAAGAGCCAAAATAGGGAAAGGCTAAAGATTACACATTTAGGGGAATTTGAGAATAATAACATAACAGAAATCAAGAATGAGGAAGAAAGCTAGTTTGGGGTGATGATGGAGTGAGTTTGGATATTTGGAGTTTTGATCGATAGCTATATAAAGAAGTACATACTAGAAGCCTTTGGCAAAAATTTCCAGAGTGAGTGGAAGAGAGGATTGGAACCAAAGGTCAATACTTACTGACAGAGATGAAGTAGAGTCTTGTGTCAAAAGATGAGGCGAGAGGGAGGACTGTCATGTAGGGGTGCGCGTGGCTGGAGAACATGATTTGGAAAACAAGCCATTGAGGGAAAAGCGAGTAAGTAGTAAATGAAGACCACAGAATTCAGAACAGATAAGAGATGCTCGAAGGAGACAAGGGCTACCATGCCCAGGGTGTAAGGGCCAGGAGAAGACGGAGGACCCAGGAACGACTTCTCCAGTCCATTAAGTGGCATTGTAGAGAAAGACCAGGAGGAGCCAGGTGGGAATAAATGACGAGAGGCTCCCCCTTTTTTGTGGGAAATAAAGTTACACAATGACTCTTTGTCACTCTGACAACATATTTTTATCAGGTAGGACTCTCTAGAGGAACGAAACTGATAAAATCAATATCATAAAAGGAACACGTATTAGATTAGTTGGCACAAGAAAGGCTGGGTAGTTTAATAATGACTGCCTGAATCTTAGAAATATAGAGAGCTTGATAGCTGCTCTTTCCACAAAGCTGGGTACTTCGGAAATCTCAATCCAACAACGAAGACCTGGAGTTTCTGAGAGAGTCTCTGGTATTTGTTCTATGCTGGGAGGCTGAAGAAGCTGAAGTCTGATGGGTTTAGCAGCAGCAACAGACACAGTTACTTAGCTATTAGAAACAAGGACATCATGAAATCTGAAGGCAAATGGATGGAACTAGAAAATATCACCCTGAGTGAGGTAACTCCAACCCAGAAAGACAAATATGGTACTCACTTATAAGTAGGTATTAGCTATAAAGTACAGCTAAATAACATGTAGGGTCTAAGGGAGGATACTTGAATCTCACTAAGAAGGGGAAATAAAATAGATATCTAGGGAGGAGGGAGGGAGGACACTGGATGAGAAAGGGTTTGGAGAGGGAACAGGGGGGGATCAAGTGTGGGGAGGATGGTGGGACTGAGAACTGGAATCAGTCAGGGGGCACTTCTGGGACAAGCTAGGAATCTAGGATAATGGAAACTCCCAGGAATCTATGATTGTGACCCTAGCTAAGGTCCCTAGCAATAGGAGACACTGACCATGAAGTGGTTACCTCCTGTAGCCAGGCAAGACTTCCACAATTACGCTGATACCAAAACCACACAAAGATCCAACAAAGAGAACTTCAGACCAATTTCCCTTATGAACATCGATGCAAAAATACTCAATAAAATTCTTGCCAACCGAATCCAAGAACACATTAAAATGATAATCCACCATGATCAAGTAGGCTTTATCCCAGGAATGCAGGGTTGGTTCAATATACGGAAATCCACCAATGCAATCCACTACATAAACAAACTCAAAGAAAAAAACCACATGGTCATTTCATTGGATGCTGAAAAAGCATTTGACAAAATTCAGCATCCTTTCATGCTTAAAGTCTTGGAAAACACAGGAATTCAAGGCCCATACCTAAACATAGTAAAAGCAATATACAGCAAACCGGTAGCCAGCATCAAACTAAATGGAGAGAAACTTGAAGCAATCCCACTGAAATCAGGGACCAGACAAGGCTGCCCCCTTTCTCCTTATCTTTTCAATATTGTACTTGAGGTACTAGCTCCGGCAATTCGACAACATAAGGAGGTCAAAGGGATACAAATTGGAAAGGAAGAAGTCAAACTATCATTATTTTCAGATGACATGATCGTCTACCTAAGTGACCCAAAAAACTCCACTAGAGAACTCCTACAGCTGATAAACAACTTCAGCAAAGTGGCAAGTTATAAAATCAAGACTTCCAATAGAATGATGGGGATACCAACCTATCCACAAAAACTTTAACCAATTTTTCCTGCCTATAATAAGAGGCACAGGGACAAAGAGGGAGCAGGAAGTGAGGGAGCGGCCAACCAATGACCGGCTCAACTTGAGTCCCACGCCATGAGAGAGAGCCTAGCCCTGACACTATTAATGATAGTCTGCTATACTTGCAGACAGGAGTCTAGCATAACAGTTATCTGAGTGGCTTCACCCAGCAGCTAATGACAAGAGAGACAGAGACCCACAGACAAACATTAGGCAGAGTTCGGGGAATCTTGTGGACGATGGGGAGGGAGAATTGAAAGAACCACAGAGGTCAAGGACACCACAATAAAACCTACAGAATCAGCTAGCCTGGGCACATAGAGGTTCACAGAGATTGAGGTACCCAGAGAGCATGTACGGGACAGACGTAGTCCCCCTACACGTATGTCACAGATGTACAGCTTGGTCCTTATATGAGACCTCTGACAGCAGGAGCAAGGGCTGTCTGTGACTCCGTTGCCTCCCTTGGGACCTGTTTCCCCTGATGGACAGCCTTGTTGAGCCTCAGTAGAAGCTGATGAGCCCAGTCCTACTACAGCTTGCTATGCCAAGGTAGATTGATATCCATGGGAGATCGTCTCTTCTCTTAGGGCATAAAAGGGGGGGAGGGGAGGTGAAGGAAGAGGGAGGGACTGGGACAAGAGGAGGAAGGCAAAACTCCAATTGGGATGCTAATTAATTAATTAGTGAATTAATTAATTTGTTCCTCTAAAGAAGGAGGAGGAGGAGGAGGAGGAGACAGGTGCCTTTAAATCTGGCCCACCTGTGCAACAGTGCCATTCATTCTAAGAGTGAGTGTGTATGCCACCCACCACCTCCCTCCGTTAATCCATTCTGGAAATGCCAGACATACCAAAAAGCAAGGCTCATCAAAGGTTCCAGATCCTATCAGGTTGACAATGAAGATTCATCATCACAATATCCAACTGAGTCAGAGGAAGAGATTCGTTTTGGCTCATGGCTTCTGAGATTTCAGTTCATGGCCAGCTGGCTGCGTTGTTTCTGAGCCAGGCTGAGACAGGAAGTTATGGTGGGAGGCCAGGGCCAGGAAAAGTTGCTCACCTCACAGTGGTCAGGTTAGAGACAGAGACCAAAGGAAGGAAGGGGAGAGAAGAGGCCAGGAGTAAGATATACCTTTCAAAGGTGCCTACTCCCCCCCAAGTGTGCCTCTTTATAGTCTATTCAGTTAGTAATTGATCAGTGGGGTTAACCTAACTGTATCATATGACCACTCATAGCTGCATAAAGAGTCAACATACAGGCTTTGTTCTGCCCTCATTGGACACTGCTGAAAACGGGGTTGAGTTTAGTGTCAGAGGATTTTCCTCATCACTGAGCCCCACAGAAACCCTGAAGGGTAGGAGTCTCTTATACATACGGCTGTCAGAGTGTATAACAAAGAGTCTTTAGAGGTTAAGTATATTTGAGAATAGCATTGTAATAAGAATGTGTGTGACATAATAAGTTGTGTGTATGTCTAAGAGGCTGAGGCAAACATTTTCTTAAAGGCGAAATGAGAAAGATTACATAAGTTGTTTTGAACCTTCTTTGATACAAGGATCAATTAATAAGGGCTACATCAGACCAAGGTTGGTTAGCAGCTGTTGAACAGGTGTTTTATAGAAGTATCTTCTATATTAGGTCTCAATGATCATTGTGTGATATTACAGTACTGACAAGCCTTTTAGGATAGTTTTGGATATAAGGCATATCTGCATGAACTCACCATTCTTATTCATTATTTCTTGTTAGGAATAGACACAAATGACTCCATATTCACTCTGACTATTTCTATAGTTCCAGCACTTGATTTTTTTGATCTATATTCCCTACAATAACCTGGCACTATAGCCTCAAATAACATAGTCCAGTTTTGCCTATTTTCATAAAACTTCATATTAATGAATTGTGTGAGTTATACAGGACACAGTCCATTCGTTTGGCTTTTCATAGGATCCAGATGGAAAGTGTAGCTTAAGAATGGGATAGAGATTTCATTTAAGAACTGAGTTAAAGACCTAATCCCCACTGGGCAGTGCTGGTGCATGCCTTTAATCCCAGCACTTGGGAGGCAGAGGCAGATGGATTTCTGAGTTCGAGGCCAGTCTGGTCTACAGAGTGAGTTCCAGGACAGCTAGGCTACACAGAGAAACCCTGTCTCAAAAAAAAAAAAAAAAAAAAAAGAAAGAAAGAAAAGAAAAAAAAAGAAAAAAGAAAAAGAAAAAGAAAAAAGAAAAGAAAAAGACCGAATCCAGGTCAAAATGAGATTGGGAGGTGACTTGCTGTTAAGACTTGAAATTATAACTTAACATTCCAAGTCTCTTCCCTCTGGCTAAGATCATCTTGGACTGTGAACAGTGGCTCATTTTTAAAACCTGTAGGATTGTCTTTCTATAGAAAAGCACGTAGGCACACGGTGACAAAAGCTTGCTTGTCCATCAGGGAACTCACAAACTCCCTGAGGTGAATCTTAGCATCCCATAGGGACTTCCGGACATCCAAGTACAAGACTCTGTCTTATAAACCTGGACAGAGAGAAGTCACACTGTCCCAGTCCTGGAAAGAGAAGCATAAACTATGTTAGCCATCTCTTTTTATTCCTCTTAGAATTAGTTTAGAAGGGGGAGGAGGAAGTGGAGAAGAAACATATTCAAAATAGTAACCAATAATGTGAGCTATATTCCTATTATGGTTGAAATCTAAAAATGTCCCTTGAAGGCTCATGTATGAAAGGCTGGGGCTTTGACCCATCTGTTGATGACTTCATAACTGAATAGACTGTTGGAACTGGAGTCTGATCAAAGGGATTAAGTAGCTCCGTTTGGGTGCACCATGTCCATAGACCCTTCCTCTGTGTCCCTCTGCTCCATTGCTTCTGGGAAGCAAGCAGCTTCCTGGCTCTATGCCCTTTCCTATGGTGCTCTAACTCACCACAGTTCTGGATGCAGAGACAGGTGACCATAAACTGAAATAGTGCACTAAAATAAATCCTGCTGCTCTTAGGTTGCCATTCCCAGGTGTTTTGATGCAGTCATGGGAAAGTAAGTAAACTAATCCCTTTTGAGGTCCTGTCTCCTTAGTAACGTTACCAGGTCCACACTCACTCTTGACAAAAGCCAGTTACTCTTTCCTTAATCGTCCACCCAGAGGTGTTTTGAGACATAGAGTTGACCTAGTTATTTTATTGGTTTCTATTTCCACCAAGTCATGCCAGAGTTGTTTTCCTGAAATATCCAGATTATATCACTGGTCTGCTTATAAACATCTGATGGTTCCGTGTTACCAACATTATGAAGTAGGAACAGACTCCATAATTTGGCAATGTTCTCCTGTGATCCCAAAGGACTCTGGAATTTCCTGTCTGTTCTCCCATTGAGATGGCCCTTTCTTTCACATCTTACTGGTCTCCCTCCCCACCCTCCAGCCTCCAACTCGAACCTACTCACTTCAGTGCAGTGCAAGGCACTCCACACTCACATAATCACGGTTCATGTAATCTTCTGGAGCCACTCAAGGTCATTGTCTTTGCCTCACAAGCACCTCCAGTAAATCTCATTCAAACTCTGTTCTCTAAATAGTTGTGGCAGAGGACCAAGAGGCCAGACTAGAAATCAAAGGATGGCAGACAAAGTACTCTCTACCAAGGACAGAACCGTATTGTGGAGTGAACTTTATAATTGGAAGACTTTCATTAAGAAAAAAAAAAATAAGAGTGGATTGGAGCTGGAGAGATGGCTCAGCAGTATTGACTGCTCTTCCAGGGGACACGGGTTCAATTCCCGGCACCCACATGGCAGATCACAACTTTCTGTAACTCCAGTTCTAGGGCATCCGACATCCTCACACATGCAGGCAAAATACCAATACATATGAAATAAAATGACGAATAATTTTTTAAAAAAGAAAAAAAAGGGAGTTGATTGGAGAACAGGCAGAGGGAAGAAGGCTTATGGGATTTATGGGGAGGGAGGAACTGGGAAAAGGAAAATCATTTGGAATGTAATCGAAGAATATAGAAAAATAAGTAATAAAAGGAAGGATAAATAGAGAGGGAAAAAAGAAAAAAAGAGAGTATACACCTACAAATACAGCATTAAATAGGTAATTGACAGTTATTTACAAATGAATTAAAAGCTAGCCGATATGACAAACATAATGCAGAAAAAGTAACATCGTGTTTGGAAATAAGCATCCATCTAAGGCTCCTTAATTTTATTTGACTATATGACAATTATTTTATAGCATGTCAGGGAGTGTGTAGAAGGATGGTTCAGCCTCATTTCTAGCAAGATTGACTAGTCTTATTGATACCAACTTATTGATTATTAATACTTGCCTCTTTCAGCTTTATGATATCTTGTGGCTGTTTCTAGGGTATTGTGAGACTCCATTAAGTATCTCGTAAGTCTCCGTAGGATTGAGGGCTCCCTTTTGTAGTGTTAATATTAAATATTCAGAGCTGAGTTCTCTCATGAGCCAGCTTGGCATCAGTTCCCCTCATTGTGCTTGGTTTTCTGTTAAATTGGTTGGAGCCACTGTTCATGACAAATCAAGAAAGCTGAGATTATTTTTCTCAATATATTCTTAAGAATTTTTTTTCTCCTTCACTCAAGGGATCATGGCCTAAGCCAAAGACATTTTAGTTATTTTTACTTAATGTATAATGTGAAATGAATTTCCGATTTTTGTATAATCTCACTGTGTGTGTCTAGTGTATATTTGAGGAGTATATGTATGTACATGTATGTATGTGTATTTGCATGTGTACAGACACACATTCAAGTGTAATGTGTGCACATACACATGGATACAAGAGGTCAGCAACAGCATCTTTCTCAATCATTTTCCATGGGATTTTTTGGGACATGGTCATTCACTGAGCCTGGACTTCACCAATCCAACCAGACTGGCTCACGAACAAGCCTGCAGGATTCTCCTATCTCTGCCTTCTGAGTGCTGGGATTATAGGCACGCGATGTCATATCAGGATTTCCATCTGTGAATACTAAGGATCAAACACGTACATGAGAAACAAGTTTTGGTTTTTTTTTTTCACTGAGCTCTCTTTGACAATTCTTTTCTTGTAATATTTACTATCTGGAAACAATGGAAAGTATTTGTGTTGTAGGCTTCCCTTATAATTACTGTGTACTGGGATTAACTATAATCCCAGCAAGAGAAAATTTCTCCCTTGGTTAGGCACTTTCCTCTGCTCACAAAATCATCACTTGGAAGTAGTTTTGAACACACAGAAAAATTATAAGCAAGGTACTGCATGTGCATGTGTACCCTTTGCCTCAAATTGACAATTTGAGAAAATTTACTTAGTTTAATTTTGTCATGGTTTGTGTGTGGTGTGTGCACACTTGTATATTTTGCTCTATCATTTGAGAATACATTGTATGTGCCACTTTATCTAAATCAAAGGAGTCATAACACAGCATGGCCATTAAATTCAGAAAAATGATATACTGATATAATATTATCTAGAGTCTATAGTCCCATTCACCAACTGTACCAGTAATGTCTTCCATAGCAATTTTTCTTATTTACTCTGTTTTACTTGTGCATCTGCGATCACTCTGCCTAATAGAAATAAGTTAAGTGGGGAAATGTTTACTTTGGTTCATGGTTGCATGGGTTTCCAGTTCATTGTGGGAAGGAAGACATGGCAGGTCAGCTCAGTTATAGGTGGCAGATGCACATGATAAAAGCATTTCCAGCACAATGGGTGTCTTAGTTTGGGTTTTATTGCTATGATGAGACACCATGACCAAGGCAAGTCTTCTAAAAGACAACATGTAATTGGGGCTGGCTTACAGGTTCAGAGGTTTAGTCCACTATCATTGTCATGGTTGGAATATGCTTGGCCCAAGGAGTGGCACTATAAGTAGGTGTGACCCTGTTGGAGTAGGTGTGTCACTGTGGGTGTGGGCTTTAAGACCCTCATCATAGCTGCCTAGAAGCCAGTATTCTGCTAGCAGCCTTCATATGAAGATGTAGAACTCTCAGTTCCTTCTGTATCATGCCTGCCTGGATGCTGCCATTTTCCCACCTTGATGATACTGGACTGAACCTCTGAACCTTGTAAGCCAGCTCCAATTAAATGCTGTCCTTTTAAGAGTTGCCTTGGTCATGGTGTCTGTTCACAGCAGTAAAACCCTAACTAAGACAATCATTATGGAAGGTAGCATGGTAATGTCAAACCAGATATGGTACTGGAAGAGCCAAAAGTTTTACATCTTGATCCAAAGGCAGCAGAAGGAGACTGCATATCATACTGTGTGCAGTTTAAGCATATATGTGCTCTCAAAGCCCACCTACTCAATGACATACTTCCTTCATCAAGGCCACACTCCTAATAATGCCACTTCCCATAACCAAGCATTCAAAAACATGAGTCTATGGGAGCCATTCCTATTTAAACCATCAAAGTGGGCCAGGAATCAGAGAGGCCAAAGCCAAGAATAACCTTCAAAGGCCTGCCCCTAAAGTCTACTTCATCCAGCCAGGTCCAATCTGCTAATGATTCTACAGACTCCTAAAATCACACCATCAGATGGAAAACAAGAATTCAGAACTTGAGCCTGTGGGGAACATTACAGATTCAAACCAGAACAGTGCTAATTGCAGAATCACGGGCAGTATTTCATGTTTCTTCAGTTTCCTATAATCCAGAGAGATCCCTTGGCTGTGTGTTTTCTCTTATGAGGCTAGTTTTGTAGTATACTGGCTAGTTACCTTCCAGGATGGCCTTCGGTCTTCATGTGACATTTCCTTATAAATATTTGGGTAATGAATTTGGGCAGGAATGCTATAGAAGTTACGCAGTGTCACGAGCTCAGAATAATAGCTTGTGGCTTCTGAGGAGCCTTATTTAAGAATGTGTTTCAGATAGCAAACAATCAGAAAGAGAAAGTATCTGTGGATGCCTGGAAGATCTGTGGACATCTGGGTAAGAACCTTTATCCGACATTAGAACAAGAGGAAACACAAAATGTTGTCGTGTCTACTCTTGATGCCACCTTTGACCTTCCAGTGAATGTGATCTTGGAGGTTCACAAACCTTTGCTTCTAACCCACATCTTAGCTACATTCTAATATGAGAAAGGGTTTCTTCCCTTCTGCCCTTCTGGTTTCATGTGCATATTTAACATGGTTGTTACACGTGGAAATGAGTTCACATTGTTTCCCGTGAGTTACAATCCATTTCTGTGGATAATCTACATGTCTCAGACTCATTCAGTGGGGTCCATTTCACTTGGCCCTATGTCCCTTCGGCATGTCTTCATTTCTTTTTTTGATTCTTAATCTCTTTCTTAACCAATATGATCACCTAGAAGTTTAAAGATCTTTTTTTAAAATCTATTTTTTTAATTTATTTATTTTATCTATATGAGTATACCATGGCTCTCTTCAGACACACCAGAAGAAGGCATCAGATCCCATCATAGATGGTTGTGAGCCACCATGTGGTTGCTGGGAGTTGAACTTAGGACCTCTGGAAGAACAGACAGTGCTCTTAACCACTGAGCCATCTCTCCAGCCCCCTCAAAGGCCTTCTTGTGCGTCCCCTTTTCTACTGTCTCAGTGCCATCTAGTTCTCTAAGATACATGCATTCTCCTAGTGGGAAAAAGAAACTTAGAGACTAAGACTGAGATGTTGTGTGTGTCTCCTGTTGCAGGAGTAGCATCATTCCTGGACCCTGCAGCAACCAGCGCTGGGTTACAGGAGCCTCCTGAAACAGGTGGATCCACCATGTTCTCTCACACTCTTGAGTTTGGACCCCCTTTTCCTCTATTGCTTCAAATACCTTTACATTCAGTTGTTTGCTGTCTGATAACACATAGCACAGCTGGAGAATGTTTATTCTTCCATAGCACTGAAATATAACTGCTAGATGCAGTTCAGATTTTATGTTTAGTATCTTTGTCATTTTTAGACTAGCAACTCGTTTTAAAAACAAAACTGCTTTTCTTAATGGGGGACGCATCTTCCGCCATCATTTTGATTCTTTCCAGAAAAAAAAAATGTAGGGATTTCCACACTTATTTTTTGAGCAAGTTTATTAGCATATGTCTCATGCATCACAGCACATAACTCACCTATTTAAAGTGCAAAATGCAATATCTATTAACATAGTCAAAGAATCTTCATCTGTCCCTACTCTCAACTTACTTGTAAAAGTTTGCTTATATCTATTTATTTGTTTGTGTGTATATGTGTGTGGGTACATGAATGTGTGCCTGTGTGTCTACATGGTTATATGTGTGTATGACTGTGTGCGTGCATGAGTGTGTGTGTGTGTGTGTGTGTGTGTGTGTGTGTGCATGCACACATGTGAAGGTCAGATGCTGACTCTCAGGAGTTTTTTCCTTCAGCCACTGGGCCCCAGAGTCAAACCCACATTATCGGGTTTGGCGTCAAGTACATTTACCTGCTCAATCATCTTACCACCTCTACCACAATTAATTTTTAATTTTTATTTACTCCAAAGTGAACTGTGCACTCCTTAGCCATCATTCTTCAATTCCCCATCTTCCCAGGCCTAGGCAACCCTCATGTCCTTTCTGTCTCTAGATTTGCCATTTCATACAGATCACCTTATTAAATACTCTCTTGTGCCTGGCCTTTCTTTCTTTTTCTTTTCTTCCTTCCTTCCTATTTTTTTTTTTTTTTTTGCACGTCTTCAAGTTCATAGATATGGATGTGTGAATAATGCTACTTTCTTTTCAATCATGAATAATATTCCGTTGTATGGTTATGCCACATTTTCTCAGTCCATCACTATTTTGATATTTGGATTTCCCCTTATATTTTAGCTTAATGGCCAATGCGCTTCAAACATTTAGGGACAGATTTGGTGTGAGCATGTGTTCTCATTTCCCTGGTATAGACTAGCTATGGACTTGTTGAATTGAATGGTGCTGTGTGTAAACTCAAGAACCACCAGGCTGTTTTCTAGAACAGCTGGCCATCTTCATCAGCAGTGTGATGAAGAGAAACAGTTCGTTTCTCTACACTATCCCAACACTGTCATCTGTGTCTTTAATTATAGCCATCTAGAGGCATTTCATTGTGTCCTTAATTTGCATTTCTCTAAAGGCTAATGATTAAAGCATCTCTTCATATGCCAGCTGGTCATTTGTATATATCGCTTTGTAGAATTACCTATTCATTGCTTCTCGGCGCTTTTGGCTAAGATTAAGTGTAGAATTACCTATTCATGTCTGTCTATTTTTATTTTTAACTTAGAACAGTTTTGGCCATGTCTTAATTACTTTTGGATAGCTGTGATTAAACACCATGACTAAAGTGATTGATAGAAGGAAGAGTTTTGAGGGTCTCACAGAGCTGAAGGAATAAGAGTTCATCACCATCACTGTCGGGAAGGCTGGTAGTAGATTAGGCATGGTACCTGGGGCAGCACCTCACACCTCACAACTCAGACCACAAACGGAAAGCAAAGAGCACAAACTTGAAATGCCACAAGTCTTTAAGTCTTGAAAGTGGTCCCTAGTGAACATACTTCCTCCATAACCCCTAAGCCTCCCAACAGGACCATCAACTGGCACCAAGCATTTAAATGTCTGAAAATGTGAAGGGCATCTTATTCAAACCACTGTAGGCCATCCTAGGTCCATTGAATTTACATATGAATTTTAGGATCAGTTTGTTAATTCTGGCTGAGATTTTGGTACCAAGTGGGTGGAATCTTATACATCCATCTGGAGAATAACTGTCCTCTTATCTAGTTCTTCTGGTCCATGAACATAGGATACCCTTCATGTTAAGTTTGCTTTCATCTCTTCCCCAAATGGCCCATAGTCTTTGGGGTGTAACTTTTATATTCTGCCAATCTATTCCCAAGTATTTGGACATTTTTAAAAATTATTTTAAATGAAATGGAATTCTTTAATTCTTGGCTAGTACACTTATATTGTATAGACATACAGCTGACTTTTTTTAAATTCAATATATTTTTTTATTTACATTTCAAATGATTTCCCCTTTTCTGGCCTCCCACTCCCCGAAAGTCCTATAAGCCCCCTTCCATCCCCCTGTTCTCCCACCCAACAGCTGACTTTTTTAAAAAAAATATTGTTCTTCTATCTGAAATTTTACTAAACCTCTTCCGTTTTAACTTGTTTGTGAGTTGATTATGTGGCATACTCATTTTTTTTTTTTGGAAAAGCCAGCTGGATGGTGGTGGCATACACCTTTAATCATACCACCCAGGAAACAGAAGCAGGTGAATCTCTGAGTTCAAGGCTAACCTGGTCTACAGAGTGAGTTTCAGGACAGCCAGGGCTACACAGAAAGACTCTGTCTTGAAAAGCCATAAAAATTTCAAAAATAAAAATTATACTTAAAGGTATTATTCTTATTATTTTATTTCTACTGAGTAAAAAAAGTTCTCTGCAAACTAGCTTCTAGATATGCATTTATTTTATTTTTCTACCTATCTTAATCAGGGTGTCTATCGCTGTGATGAAACACCTTGACTGAGAGCAAGCTGGGAAGGAAAGGATTTTACTTCCATATCAGTCCATCACTGAAGAAAGTCAGGACAGGAACGTAAGGCAGGAACTGATATAGAGGCCATGGAGGAGTGCTGCTTACTGGCATACTCACCAGGACTTGCTCAGCCTGCTTTCTTATAGACCTCCTTATATATCACCAGCCTAGGGATAGCACCACCCAGGATGGGCTGGCCCTCCCCATTGATCACTAATTAAGAAAATGCCCTACAGGTTTGGGTATAGCCCCATCTTATGGAGGCATTTTTTTTAATTGAGATTCCCTTCTCTCAGATGACTCTAGCTTGTGTCAAGTTGGCATAAAACTTTCAAGCACACTATCACTATCCACGCTTTTAATTCTAGCTCTGGATATCCCTGGGACGACATTGTGTATCACAGTAAAGTGTCATGTGCTGGACTTTGCGATCATGATACTGAGTCAGGCAATAAGCTTAGGAGGATTCGGGGAAATCACTTCTATTCTAAAAACTGTATATCAAAGTTCTTGAAAGCCATATCAACATATGCCACCAAAGCCAAATGTATCCATAACTCAGTTTTCCCTTAAGTGGACCTCCAGAGTTCCCACAACCACCCCAGTAACTCCTGGGAAGGAGACGGGTGATGGATAAGGAGCTTTGAAGTGAATGGGTACATCAGGTTTAACCAGTTGTCATTAAAAATAGCTCATCCTGAAAATTTTACTAAGCATATGACCATGTGACAACTGTTATAGGAAGAAGGTGTCAGTACTAGTACAAAAATTTAAGGTTGAAACTTCACTAAAGCCATTGAAAATCCACCCTAAAATGAGTCAGGACATGCTCCAGTGCATGATCCCACACCCAGAAGTTTATGGGCAGCACAGACTGGATTTGGTGGGTTATTTTAAAAAACCAACCAACTAGCTAACTAACTAACTAATTAACTAACTAACTAACCAAGAAAATAAAATCTTAAGTCCTGGTCAACAGGAGAGAAATCCTAGTACTGAAAACTTACCCAGGATTAGTGAAGTCATGGATCTTGGAAGAGAACCTACAGCTGGCTCTCACTTTACTAAGCCAGCACAACCCCTAAGTACACTCTAAATATTTGTTCTCACACCCATGGATAAATGTAGTCATCACCAGGGAACACTGTGGAAGAGTAGGCAGAAAGATTCTAAGAGCCAGGGGAACATGGAGTTTGCTGCGAGATTGTGTGTTCCAGGAATGTGAGACCTTCAACTCTACACAAAGAACACTAGCAACTAAAAGGTGTTGAGATCAGGACAGAGAGTCTCTGCCTGGGAAGAGATCACCATTGGTTAGTCACTACCACATACATGGTCAGCCCTGAGAGCATATACACACAAGGAACATTGTACAGACTGACCAGGTTGTATTCATTATTAAGGTACACTCATACGCATGTACACACCTTTGCATAAGCACACACACACACACACACACACACGTCTATGTAACAATACTTAATGAAATGGTGTCCATGATTTTCAAGAGTGCAAAGTGAGACAAATGGGATATTGGAGAGAAAAAAGGAAAGGAAAAGTGATTTATTTTGTTTTGCTTTGTTTTTCAAGACAGAGTTTCTCTATGTAGCCCTGGCCTTAGACTCCCTTTCTGGATTAGGCTGGCCTCAAACTCACAGAAACCCACCTGCCTCTGCCTCCCAAGTGCCAGTATTAAAAAGCAAGTGCCATCACACCTGGCTCGATTTAAGTATTTTATAATCTCAAAAAATAGAAGAAATAGTATTTTTTAATTATTAAAGCAAAATAGGTGGTGATGTGGGGCGGATCTAGGAAGAGTCAGGGTGCAGACTGTGGTGAATGGGACAAAAATACATTGCATGAATGTATGGAATTCTTGCAGAATTCATAAAAAAAACTATACTTTACATTTTTCTTAAAGAGATAGATGGGTCAGCAGTTAAGAGCACTTACTGCTCTGGCAGAGAACACCCAGTTTCAGTTCCCAGCATTCACTTGACCACCCACAACCATCCAAAATTCCAGTTCCAGGGATCCAGCCCCCTCTTCTGATCTCTGAAGGCACCCGCCAGCACCCATGTGCTATGCAGATAGACATAAAGGCAAAACACTCCTATACATAAAACAGGAAAATATAAATTAAACTTTTTATGGGTAGCACAGACTAGATTTGGTGGGTTAGTCAATAAAAACCCTTTTACTTTACATCTTGAGTTTGTTTCCTTATTTGTAAAATAGGAATGCTATTTGGCATTTGCTTTGTCAAGTCCAACAACATTTTGACAGATAATGAAGTTTTGTGAGGATCTTCAATTGTTCATTGATTTTGTAATACTAAGGATTGAACCCAGGACTTTTCATATGCTTAGCAAGCTCTCCTCCACTGAGATATCCTCCCCAATCCAAAGGCTATATGTGTTTTTAAAATGTTATTATTTAATGAACCATTCCAGTTTATTCTCATTTACATTTGGGAGATGGGTGTTTGTTTTACTTTCCTGTGTTTTGATAAGTTTTACTGTGTAGCCCAAACTAACCTTGATATTGTAATCCTCCCAAGTGCTAGCACTACAGGTGTGTACCACCACACCTGGCTCCAGGTATCCTTTCAAGAGTTCCCACAAGAGAGTCTCCCTTTACAATCCTCCTTACAGTTAAGGTTTCAACATTCAACCTCTGAGAGTTAGACCTCTCTTTAAACTCAAGTAGACTCATGATCACAGTGACTCCCAAAACCATGTCACAACTACTGATATGTCTCTAACATGGGTCTCTTGAAACACATTGCTCTGAGGAAGTACAGACTGTTGACAAAAGAACAAATGGCTGTGTCTTAGTCAGGGTTTCTATTCCTGCACAAACATCATGACCAAGAAGCAAGTTGGGGAGGAAAGGGTTTATTGAGCTTACACTTCCATGTTGCAGTTTATCACTAAAGGAAGTCAGGACTGGAACTCAAGCAGGTCAGGAAGCAGGAGCTGATGCAGAGGCCATGGAGGGATGCTTCTTACTGGCTTGCTTCCCCTGGCTTGCTCAGCCTGCTCTCTTATAAAACCCAAGAGCACCAGCCCAGGGATGGCACCACCCACAAGGGGCCCTCCCCTCTTGATCACTAATTGAGAAAATGCCTCACAGTTGGATCTCATGGAGGCACTTCCCCAGCTGAAACTCCTTTCTCTGTGATAACTCCAGCCTGTGTCAAGTTGACACACAAAACCAGCCAGTACAGGCGGCTTCCGACTTCCAGCCATGGAAGGAAGCTACCTTGTGTGTGGGTTCACACTGAGGGAAAACCAAGATAAGCTATGGATCCAGAAGCAAGTTAAAGAGTGGTTGTTAAAAGCCTTGTGACTTTAGTTTGTCACACAGTAGAAGATAACAGATACTCCATCCCTCTTTCCAACTGAGCCTCTCTCTGCTCAATCCAAACTGAACTTCTCCTTGTTCATGAACACACTTGGCAAAAATTCTACACAGCTGCATTTTTTTTTGTGTGTGTTATTTCTTCCATCAGAATGTCCTCTAATATTGACATTTTATTGGTCCTGAAGGGGTTCACTCTCTGAGATGCTCTCCTAATTGTCTTAATTAATTAGTTTTGGTATCTTTTTCCTCTAAAATGTTAGAGACTTTGTTGTTAGCTCTTACAGAACTTCTGCCAAGGCTGACATTCAATCTATTTATCAACTGGCAACAGCCAAACACTGACTGCTCAAAAGAGAAATCTCCTGGATGATCAGACCCACTCTCTAACCCCAAAGCAGAACTGATCTCAGACATTCTCAGCCACTCTGCTAACTCAGAAGCACCTTTGGGCCAGGACACCTCCAATATTGTAGTGTTCATTTCTTTGGTGGAATCCACCTTGTTGTTGTTGCTGTTGCTGTTGTTGTTGTTGTTGTTGTTGTTTTTCTAAACATAAACTTAATACGTTATCTTATGAATAGTTTGTTGGGAGGCTAAGATAGGAAGATCATGAGTTCAACACTAGCCTGGTTTACATGGTAAATTTGAAGCCAATATGAACTACACAGTAAAACCCTGTCTTGAAGAAATGGGCAGCAAAGGAAGATTACTCAAGAAATAAAGACAAGGAAGGAGCTGTAACTTTCAAAAGTGCAGTACCTGAGAAGGATTTCCCACAGTAGGATCCCTGAGTCACAAGACTTTATCTGACAGCTCTTGGGTTATCCAGTTGTTTCTTACTGTTGTCTGCAAAAGAGTCAGAGAAGACTAGAAAGGAATACAGACTGGATCCCACCCGTGTACATTCTGAGTGAGTGGGTCTGGATGGGATAATGAAATCTTGAGAGAGAGAGAGAGAGAGAGAGAGAGAGAGAGAGAGAGAGAGAGAGAGAGAGAGAGAGAGAAGAAGAAGAAGAAGGAGGAGGAGGAGGAGGAAGAGGAGGAGGAGAAGGAAGAGGAGGAGGAGGAGGAGGAGAAGGAAGGAAGGAAGGAAGGAAGGAAGGAAGGAAGGAAGGAAGGAAGGAAGGAAGGAAGGAAAGACAAAAACAATCCACATAAAAATTTCTTGAGGTTTTGTTTTGTGTTTCAGCCTCTCATTGTAGGCCTGAGACTCATGGTGATCCTCCTGTCTCTACCTCCCAAGGGCTGGGATTGCACCTGGGATTCTACACTGAGGATACTTTTTGCATTTTTAATTGACAATATTTGCACATACTTAGGTACCACATGATCTTTCAGTGCATGGATATTTTATATAAAGATCAAATAGGTTAGACAGTTCTCTCTCTAAACATTTATCATTTCTTTGTGGTGAAAATATTTAAAACCACCTTTCTTTTGGTTGTTTAAAAAACAATAAAAAACAAAACAAAACAAAAACCAAAAACCATGTTCCACTGTGACCTCCAGGCCACCCAAGTGTATTGTAGAAAAAAATACATCTCCTTCCATACTGCTTGGTTTTGCAGTAGCTGGGGGTCCTGCTCAGGGTGTCTTGTATACCAGGTGAGCCCTTTACCACTGGGCCATACCCATAACCCAGGGCACTTCCTTCTTACAAGGCTCTCACAGTAACACTACACTTTCAGAACCCGTGGGGCGCTGGCCAAGGTTCAATTAGAGTCTCCTTTGTTCCTTCAGGCTGTAGACACGTGCCCTTTGAACTGCTTTACAGACTGCTGTGGGGTGGTCAAAATAACATTGCCAGAAGTAAAGAACAAAGGGGGAAACCCACAAATCTGAGGCTGGTAGTGAAGGAGAAATCCCTGCCATTTCAAACCATGGGTGGTGTCAAAAAAAAAAAAAAACACTTCATAAGATCAGCAAGGGGGTGGTGTATCCCTGCTGGGCAGGCTTCTGTCTGGGGGTGTGTACTTTCAGATCGGGTGATGTATTTCCTCACCATTGAGTTGTTAATGGTGTGACTCACTCTTCTCTTGGGAGCCTCCGCCCTTATCTCCCTGGTTTCTTCTACCAGTGTGACATCTAATTTCTGAGTGCATCCTCAAAGCCATGCTGAGTTTCTAGCAAGCTCGGCTACTTGCCCATCCTTTTTTCTCAATGTTGAATCAAGCCAGTTCTAGCCCCCTCGGCCATTTAGAAATAACCTACAGAGCCCTAGGTGCTTTGCTCTCCTAATCTTCTGGAATCCATCCAGAGTGCGTGAGTCTGCCTGAGAGATGGGTCTCGGAGAGGCAGCTCAGCCTACTCTTATCCCCTCTGATGTGCTGCAGCCTCTCAACCTTCTGTAATTCCTTGAATAAACACCAATGAATGTCTCTGAGCTGAAGCAACCAGTGGCCCCCTTATCTTAGACGCAGAAAGCAAAGAAACGGGGGAAACTGCTGACTGGCCACACCGATCACCAGCTGGGACTTATGCGCTATCTGCAGAATATGCCTCTTGTAAGAATTTTAAGCCTTTCCGGAATAATCTTCATCTTCCCCGATCTTTGTGAATTTTAAAAGTTTTATAAATATCTGCCAAGAATGTCGTGGATACAGCAGGCAGTAGCTGGGTCACTGAGACCACTCTACAGTTAGAATACTGAACTAGCATGCTGGATTGATTGATGATTGATTGATCGATGGGTTGGTTGATTGATTGAAACAGGGTCTTGCTATGTAGCCCTGACTGTCCTAGAACCTGCTATATAAACCAGGCTGTCCTCAAATTCACTGAGATCTACCTGTTTCTGCCTTCCAAGTACAGTGGGATTAAATGTGTGTGTCACCATCCCTTGCAGCATCCAGAACTGTATAAAAATATAAGGACACATCTCTGTCATTGTCATGGAGGTTCTGTCCTAGTTTGGTTTCAGTTGTTACGATAAACACCATGATCAAAACCAACTTGGGTAGGAAGGGGTTTATTTGGCTTACAGATTATAATCTATCACCAAGGGAAACTGAGGTAGGAACTCAACGCAGGAGCTTCCTCGGGAACCACAGAGGAGTGCTGCTTACTAGCTTGCTCCCCCTGGCTTGCTCAGCTTGCTTTCTTAAATGAACCAGTACCACCCACCCAGGGACAGTTCTGCCCACAGTGGACTGTGGACCATCCCCCGTCAATCATTAATCAAGGAAATGTGTCACAAACAGGTCAGTCTGACAGAAGCAGTTCCTCCACTGAGGTTTTCTCGTTCCAGGTGACTCTATCTTGTAATAAGTTGACAAATTTGTAACCAGTGTATTCTCCTTACAGCATAACACCAGAATTGCTGTTGTTTAATATTTTAACTCTGTCTCTAGTAATTGTACTTTGTGGTGCTGGGATGTAGCTCGCTCACAGAGTGCTTGCCTAACATGTTCAAGGTCCTGGGGTTGAAGAAGAGCATTGTGGGTAGGGGAAGTTTACATTGTATAATACATTATTCTATGAGGTCATTTTACAGTACACAACACTGTAATACAATTACTATTTTAAAATAAAGAGATGTAGGTTCAGAGATTTGGTACTATGCGTTGAATATGCCCACCAAAACACATGCTGAAATCCAATCCCCATCATAAGCTACTAAGAGATGATGCCAGTGGAGAGTTTGTAGACTGACCCATCAGCGGGTTACCTCAAGAACAGGTCTATCAGAAATGCCAGGTGTTGACCTCATGCAGGCCAGGGCCAATGGGGTATACCTGCTAGCCCTGCCCTAGAAGCCTGTGACCCCTGTGTGCCCTCATACTTACTGCTGAGTTCACACTGGACTGCAGACCACAGGAACAGCTCCTTGACATACAGGTGACATCTTGTGCTTCTCTGCAAAGCTCCCAGAAGCAAAGAGGTCCTTACCGGAACCAGCTTTCCTATCCTCCACCCTCCAGAGGCATTGGCAGAATATATATATATATATATAAATTGCCTAGTCTGTGACATGCAGTTATAGCAATAGAAACAGACATTCATTGATTCATGTAAGATCATGTGACTATAAATCATTATAGGTCAAGACTGGCAGCCAATTCCAGGGCATCTTCCCTCATGGTGGGGAATGCTTGCCCTATGCATGTGTGAAGGAAGGAAGAGCCATGCCCCTTATCTATAAGACAACCTGAGCATGGGGAAATGGTCATCATTAAGTTGCTCTTTGACAGAACCCCAGCCCTTCCTGACAAGCGATTGCCACCTCCTATACCAGATCCTTCCTGAGGCAATCCCAACTTTCTCTAGCTCCCTAACAAAACTCTCAGAGACACCAGAGACACCAGATGGATGCGTTCTGTCTCAGCCTGAGCTACAGAGGTCCCTAAAGAGCATTATGGGCAGCCTTGGGAACAAGAGTGTTCAGACGTCCCAGTGAAGCAGCAAGCAGATGAAGAAAACAGAGCACAGAAAGGCCCGGCAGACTCCCACAAAGCGTGCCAGGGCTGCCCTGAATCTAGCTTTGAACTTGGAAGACTCTGCTAGGCAGGGGGAGCAAGGCAGAGGAAATGACTGTGCTATAGACACATGTGTGTGAACAGTCTCTCGGAAGGGACAAAGAAAGAGGTGGCCTGTTTCTAATGGTGGTTCTCCCGGACTCCACAAAGCATAACTCACGGTGGAAAACACCACATCCTTGCCTAGCCTTCTGGATCCATTTTAGGCTCCAAATGCTACAGTTTTCCAGGTTCAGTTTTGTAATTGTTTGTTGTGAGTATATGTGTATGGTGTGTGTGTGTGTGTGTATGTATGTGTGTGTGTGTGTGTGTGCACATATATGTACTGGTGCATATAATCATGTGCAGCCCAGTGGTCTTCTAGTACCTTTTCCCTTCTTTGCTGAGACAGAGTATTTTATTGAACCTGGAGTTTGTTGATTGGCCAGTCCAGCTGCCAGCAAATCCCTAGGATCTGGCTGTCTCTGCCTATCCCAGCACTGTGGTTAGGGATGAGTTCCTTTGCACGAGGCTTCTGTGTGAGTGCTGGGGATGACAAACTCAGATCCTTGTGCCAGTGTGGCAAGCCCACTCACTGATCCACCTCCCCGGCCCTGTTATGGCCTGTTTTTGTTGACCTTTGAACTGTACCTTATGAGGAAGAAACAGCCTCCCATGTGACATTTATTAAACACACACACACACAAAAGCCATGCTTGCAGATTCCTCCTGACAGGAAGACATCAGAAGGAAGCATTAGTCTGGTTATGCGTCACTGGAGAAGAAGACAATGCCAGAAGCACCCACCTACCTTTTCCTCTCCTGAGTCCTGGTTCAAACCTACCGTCTCTGTATTTGTTCACCCACCAAACACAGTCTGAGCCATACTATACCCAGACTCTGAGAAATGCTGTCTAGTGGAGTCAACACCAAGTATCAAGGAAACACGACCAAAAGCGCTGTGCAGGACTGAAACAGCTTTTATCAAAACTCAATTTGTCTTCCCAATGCCAACAAATATGTTTAGTTAAGTGGCGCAGTCCCAGGGTATCCCCTGGTGGGTCACTAATTGGTTCAAGTGTGGCCAGGAACAGCAGATAACAGCCTGTGTAATAGTGCCTCGGGTACACCCAGATTGCCGCTGTCTCCTCGGGGAGTGAGAACTCATGACTTTGATCTGGGCTCTTATCCTTGGGGTTCTACCTAGGTGTTTGACAGCGTTCTGTGCATGGTGGATAATGAGAGTGTTCTGTAGCTCAGCCTCCCAGGGCCAGAAGAAGAAAGCAACTTAGGCATGATAAAGCAAAGCTGAGATGTCTTCCTGGTCTGTGCTCTGTCAGGATTACATGCAGCCCTGAGCGTTGACACGTGGCTAATTCAAATGGAGATATGCTACCTGGTATGTGTATCACATCCACAAAGAATTCTGAAAGCTGGGCGAGCCAAAAGAATGCAAAGTATCCCGGCGATAGTATTTACGCTGATTAAATGATGAAATAATAATAAAAATTGACGGATATGTTAAGTGAACAAAACACATGATTAAGCTTCCCTCCTTGTATCCTTTGAACAGTGCGATGCCATTATGAGAAGATTGCAATTTGCAGAGACTTGGAGATAGTTCTGTTAGCCATGTGCTTGCTAGGCAAGCATGAGGACCTGGGGTTGATCCCAGAATACATGTGAAGACGGCCAGGCATGGTAGCACATGATCATGATCCTGTGTTGAAGAGGTACCAACAGGCAGATGCCTAGTGCTTGCAGAGCAGTCAGCCCAGAGGACTTGGCAAATTCCAGGTGCATTTCAGGCCAGCGAGGGACTCCGTCTAAAAAAAAGAGTGGAAGATGCCTTAGAAATAATGACAAAGGCTTTCTCTGACTTACACACACACACACACACACACACACACACACACACACACACGGGGAGAGAGAGAGAGAGAGAGAGAGAGAGAGAGAGAGAGAGAGACAGACACAGAGAGGCACAAAGAGACATATAATTTACCTGCAAACATACTAAGATAAATAAAAATTATATCAAGTATTGCAGCTTACAAATACTATTCCATTGTACTGGTGTCTAGATGTCAAGCTCAATGAGACAGTGACTCCATTTGGTTTTGCTGATTTAGTTTGTCCCTGGAATCTGGTATGGTCCCCAGGCCTGAGAAACACTCCATCATCGGTCTCTGATGGATGAAGGAAACATGGGTGCATCGATGAAGAGGAGTTGTTTCTCTTGAGCATCAGTTTTACTCCATCCTATTGCCCTGAGGTCTGAGAGGGAAGTGGGAGGTGTGAAACAGCCTACTCACCTGAGAGTCTCCACCCCTGCTCTTCCTGGCCACATCTGTCCGTTTTCCTCGCCCACCTCAGCATGCAGAAGGAACCTTGCAGTCTCTAACCCAGAATCCCTTTTCTTCCCCCATAAGATGGCAACTGCCCACGTTTTTGCCATCTCACCTCTGCAGACAAAACACCTGCAAATTATTTTTTCAAGCCTTTTGTTTTTTATTCCATATATTCTTTATTTACATTTCAAGTGATTTTCCCTTTCCTGGATCCCCCTCCCTGAAAGTCCCATAAGCCCTCTTCCCTCCCCCTGCTCCCCAATCCACCCCTTCCCACTTCTCTGTCCTGGTATTCCCCCTACACTGCTGCACTGAGCCTTTCCAGGACCAGGAGCCCCTCCTTCCTTCTTCTTGGGCATCATTTGATATGTGAATTGTGTCTCGGGTATTCCAAGCTTCTAGACTAATATCCACTTATCTGTGAGTGCATACCTTGAGTGTTCTTTTGAGACTGGGTTACTTCACTTAGGATGATATTCTCCGGTTCCCTCCATTTGTCTAAGAATTTCATGAATTCATTGTTTCTAATCAAGTCTTTATTTTTATAATCCCTCTCCCACTATCACCCCAAACCATCCAACCAAGAAGCAATTCTATTAACTCTATATTGCAAAAGAGATCCTGAATGTCTGTCTATTCTGCCACTGTCTCTGATCCCACCACCATATAAGCTACACAGGCATTTCACCTGACCCTCCTTGCTCCTACTGGTCCGGCTACTGCTGACGTCAGCATCAGATGTTGTGTGAGCTGTTGTCATCCTAATGAAGAAAAACCGGATGCCTGCTGCAGTTTACTGTGAGAGGATATGGTGATTTTTATCTGTGTTTCACAAATGCCTTAATGCAGAGCACATGGCTGGAGAGATGGCTCAGCAGGTGAAAAGCACTGGCTGCCCTTCCAAAGGACTCGGGTTCAATTCCCAGCACCCACATGGTGTCCAGTTCCAAGGAATTCAACGCTTTCTTCTGGCTCCCATGAACAGCATACATGCAGGCAAACCGCCCCCACACAAGAAATAATAATAGTAAAATAAAAATTTAAAAAGCCATGAAATGGATAACAGCTGGAGTATACCTCTAAACAGGCTGCTAAATCAATGGTTCTCAACCTGTGGATCGGGACCCCTTCAGCAAACCTCTGTCTTCAAAAATAGTTACGTTATGACTTGTAACAGTAGCCAAACTATAGTTATGAAATAGTAACCAATATAATTTTATGGCTAGGAGCTTCCACAACATGAGGAACTGTATTAAAGGGTCCTAGCATTAGGAAGGTTGAGAACCGCTGCTCTAAATACGTACCAGCCTCCAAGAAGATTTTCAATAGGTGGTCAAGACATCAATCCCGAAGGGCAAGACCAGACTTTGCTTCCTTCACCCCAGGGTAAGTGGGGATGCTCCTCGTAGCAGGCATTGCCTCATTCCACCTAGAGCTCTTTCAGCTGGGTATATTTTGGGATTTCATCTAGGGTGTTCCCTATTTCAGAAGTAAGCCACAGCCCTCTTACTTGAAACCTGTAGAACATGAAAACCAGCCTTCGTCTGCAGGATCACAGGGGGAAAAAAAAAACACACTCCAGATCACTTATGGAACTAGACCGCATGCATACTTCGCTAGTTTGGGTGCATAGTAAGCTTAGAGTGCTGTAGAGTTGCAGGCAACAGGCTTATTAGAAATGCAGGGGGGGCATTCAAAGCCTGAGTCTTTCCCTAGGCACCTAGGCTAGCTTCTGTGCAGAGTGCAGGCACTTCCTGCAATGTCCACCTCGCAGTTAGGTGTGTAAGCCTACTTCATACCTCCCCCTTTCTGCACCTAAATCTTACCTTCTCCTAAAAGATTCTCCTCTTTCTCCTAAGTCCTTGATGCCATCCTTGACTCCATCTGGTCTCCAGCTCTTGTACATATTGTTCTTCAATTGTTTCATAGACCAATAATAGGTCTTGTGGGAGCAGACTCATGTCTCATGTGACTGTAACTTTCCAGATCACTGTCCTCTCTTCACGCCTTTCCCTTTCCTGTGTCTTTTAATTCCTGCCCCCAAACAAATAGCCAAGGTTGTTTCCTAAGGGCTCACCCATGCAGTGACTTAAACTCCAGTTGTCCAGCACTATTGAGTTAGTCTGTAAAGTGGTGCTGAGGATGATGTGTGGACACTGTGCTCTTGTATCTGATTTGTAGTGTCACTGGCTTCCCAAAAAACCCAAAACAAAACCAAACAAAAACAAAAAGACAAAAAAACCTAAAACAACAACAACAACAAAAAAAAACAAAAGCAAAAAGAAAAACACAACAACAGAAAACCAACACCCTTTGTTCTGATACCCCCTCAGCTTGGGGGTTTGTTCTCTTATTTGCTTCTGAACTTTGCTCACCACAAAACAATCAGTTCAAGACCTCCTGAATCAGAGTGTAACAATGGGACCTCCCAGGAGAAAAGCTCAATCATCCTGGGAAAGAGCTGAAAAGGAAGTTGTTCAAGTACCACACAGTATTAAGCAGTAATTGGCGACAGAAAGCACCAGGTAGTCAGGGCTGCGATAGGCGAAGGGCTGACTACTAGGCACCACCTCATCCAGCGGGGCAGTGGTGGCACATGCCTTTAATCCCAGCACTTGGGAGGCAGAGGCAGGCGGATTTCTGAGTTTGAGGCCAGTCTGGTCTACAGAGTGAATTACAGGACAGCCAGGGATAGACAGAGAAACTTGTCTCAAAAAACCAAAAAGAAGAAGACGAAGAAGAAGAAGAAGAAGAAGAAGAAGAAGAAGAAGAAGAAGAAGGAGAAGGAGAAGGAGAAGGAGAAGGAGAAGGAGAAGGAGAAGGAGAAGGAGAAGGAGAAGGAGAAGGAGAAGGAGAAGGAGAAGGAGAAGGAGAAGGAGAAGGAGAAGGAGGAGAAGAAGAAGAAGAAGAAGAAGAAGAAGAAGAAGAAGAAGAAGAAGAAGAAGAAGAAGAAGAAAAAGACATCCAGTGCTCTTGCCAACATCACCAACATCACTCTAGGAAGAAGCCCAGGAAAGTCTTGCAGCAGATCCGAATTGCCCAGAAAGAAAAAAACCACGAAAGTGGAAGTCCCCTCCAAATCAACCAGGACTAGTCAACCATAGCCCAAAGGACAAAAGAAGATAAAGGCTCCCCAGGATGTAGATATGGAGTCTCTTGGAGATGAGAACTAAGGTCCCTACCTCTTCTACCAGAAGATTCTCAACAGCACCTAGAAGGGAACTTTGGAAAAATATTACCATATTTCATTCTCCCAGACACCTCTTCTATAATGGACCCTTGACCTCCCCTGGAGGTATATATTGTGAAGGAAGAGGACACAGAGAAAGACTGGAGAGGGCTCTCTCTAGCAGTTAACTCCTTTTGTAATAAAGCTTTAGTGCTTAAAAAAGAAGACTCTCAAATCAATATTCTTCCAAATACATTGTTCTGATATCCTACACACCATTTTTTAAATAGAGTTGTACTCTTGCTTGGAGAAATCTTACCTTCAGGATTAAATACAAGCATAAAGAAAAAACCTTGATGGGTAGTCTTCCTCAGTATCTAGTTGATGGGATTATAATTTTTGATCAATTGATAAACCAATATAGAAGCCTGATTTTGACAAGGGCTATAGTCCCATTAATAGAGCATTTTCTTAGCATGCAGGAAGCCTCAGGTTCAGTCTTCATCCACCAGTGTGATGGGACATACCTGTAATCCTAGCATGTGGGAGGTGGAATCATAGAATCAGAAATTCAAGGTCATTCTCAACTATATGGCATATGCAAGGGCAGCCTGACCTACAAAAGGTATGGCCTTGAAAGAAAGAAAAAAATCATGTTTAAACAATTCGTTCTGTTGGTGAAAATCATATATGAGGAAACTAGTCTGTTGTTTTACCAAATCACCCAACTGAATTCTCATATTTGATCTTTTAAGCCTTTATTGAAAAGGTATGTCCCTCCCCCATAGACTTCAAACACACACCACAACTTTATACATGTCAGTAACATTAATACTCTCAGATAGCATGAGAATCAGGACAGTGGTAAGAGTGTCTAGAAGATGTGGATCATGTCCAGTTCTAGCACATATACCCCAGAATTCATGTTGGCATGATGACACTGGTATTTCTTCTCTGTGCGTGCAATAAAGCCATCCATGAGATCCATCACTGTCACAGCCCAATAAATACTACTAATTTTTCTAATACTCAGACATATGGAACTCATAATCACCTTTTGAACTGTCGGAGGCAAATCAATAGACATGTGCCCATGTCAGACAGCCAAAAGCCTACATAAAACCAAAAAACGCCATATTGAATTTGAACAAGACAAGCCTACAGAAAAATAAGAAACCTGAGAGAAGGTACAGAATCAGAGACCCACTCATTTACATATTCAGAAATCCCATAAAAGCATGAAACTAAAAGCTATACCATATATGCAGAGGACCCACTTTAACGCATGCTGCTTTAGTCTAATGGAAAGATATTTAATATCTATTCCTCACACTGAGATAATTGCAAACTCTTACAGACCCATGCTTAATGTCAGGATAATTTGTTTTTAGTTAGCGTGTGCCAAGTACACACATTCCTGAAGTTGGGATTTGATATTTTACCTTTTGTTATTATGCTTTGTGCTGATTATGGCATTGACTCAATAGCAAGTGTCTATATATTTTTTTTAATGATTGAAGTATTTTTCTAATACTTTTGTAGTTGATTTTCTTGCCTAACTTCACTATTTCATACTCAAAAGTGGAATACTTTGCTTTGAATGCTGCATTAGCAGTGTCCAGACATGCTTGCTGCCTGGAGGGTAGGGCAGGATCAATGAATGTGATAGATAAATAGAAGGGCTAGCTAGGGAGGGAGGGACGGACAAACAGATGGATGAGTGACAGAGTGGCAGAGACTTCTATTGGCCGGAAGTATTAGAGATTCCCCGCTGAGTGTTGTGTTTGATCGGAATCAGTGTCTCCCAAACACATCTAAATTCTCTTCAGCTTCCCATAGTAAATATTATAGCCAATTTTATTCATTGAAAGCATCAGTGTAAAGTGGAAATTTCTGGCTTCTTTGGAGACTCAGTTGTATCATGAGATAGCCGTCTGGAAATTGACTTATGAGAGGATATGTTGCTGAGGCAGACACATGGGAGGATGTTTTGCTGAGAACAGATGTGTTTTTCTAGAAGCTACCAGGAAAAAGAGCATGTGATGTTTTGCTAGAGCAGATACTTGAGAGAACATGATGTCTGGAAAGGGAATAAGTATAACCTAACAGACAGTGGATGACAGTGTGGCATTGGTTCGCCTTGTCACTCTTTGCTGGTCTTTGCTGATGATGCTGTGTAGCATTGGTTCACCTTGCCTGCTTCACTGATCATTGTTGTCACTTCATAAAGGGAAATGCACCAAAGAAATCCTCATGATTTCTAGCAGCTTCTTGCCACTTCCTCAGACTTTGGCTGATTGGCAGAGCCTTCTCATATCTTCCAGATCAAACATCTGTTGCTGATTTGTGTGAACTAAACTGCTGATGTCCTGACAGAGAAGATTGGAATCACCCAAAAGAACTATTTCTAAACAGATCTGCACCCTCCTTTTCCCTATTAACCTTACTTTTATATTACCTCTGGCAGGTGATAGGCTAGAAAGGAGGTTAAAGCGTTTATGAACTCTTATTAAAGAAGGTTGTAAAAAATCTAAACCCACATCAATGTTTATCCCATTGAACTAATTTTAAAATCAATATAAAAGTTAAATATATTAAGATTAAATACATTGTGTTTAATTTTGATTACCTTGATTATCCTCTATGAGGATACCTTGATTTTAATAGTCAAGGAAGGGAATGTTTGCTCAGGGATATGTGAGAAACAGACAAGGGCCAGACTTTGATCACATGGACAGAGTGATGTATCAACAATGCCATGTCTTGTTAGTGAGCTAATTAGAAAAAAATGTTTTGTGTTAAAAAACTTGCCGGGTGGTGGTGGCGCACGCCTGTAATCCCAGCACTCTGGGAGGCAGAGGCAGGTGGATTTCTGAGTTCGAGGCTAGCCTGGTCTACAGAGAGTTCCAGGACAGCCAGGGCTATACAGAGAAACCCTTTCTTGAAAACACCAAATCCCCCCAAAAAAAAACTTTTAGGAGAGATTGCACTGTAATGATAAGTGGGCACTAGGCTATCAAACTGTGAACTTCTGAATTCTTCTATTGTTTTCAGGATACCTTTCATGACAAGGACCAGGTGCTTAGAAATATAAGCATATACCTTTATATGACAGCATCTACCACTGTGGCTACCACATAGTAAATGGTTGATAAATATTTTTAAGTCAAGATATGACATTCAAAATTTGCAATGTAGCTTTTAACCCATTACTGATTCCAAGAAATTATGGGTGATTATAGCATATCTTGGTGCCTGGGATGGAGAGGATCTAACTAAGCATCTTATGTGACAGGTACTTGACAACCACAGCCCCAGTTGTCATTATATATCATTTCCAGATGTAAAAACCAAGGCTTAGAAAGATTAGTCAGAGGATTCAGAAGAGGAATGTGGCCTTGAACTTTGATCTTTATCAATGCAACAGCTCCTCGGCCTATTCTAATTCACCAAGGGCCTTAACTAGGAACTCAAGAACCCTAAAGATTTCATATTGTAAATGTTTATGAGGAGAGGTTCTGTGTTGAGGTTTGGTCTTTTACTATGTATTGTAATGCTTAAATCCTGGTGCCCAAGGCCTGGTTGCCCTCAGGGGTGAGAGATTATACACGTACACACATGATTCTATGTGACCTTGCCCTCTAAGTTATCCATGATTGGTGAATAAAGATGCCTACAGCCCGTAGCTGACCAGAGGAGAGATAGAAAGAATTTGGGTTCCCAGGCTTGGGCTCTGAGGAGAGACCATGAGAAGGAAGGAAGGAAAGGAAGGAGAAAGGAAGACACGTGGGGTAAGGGTTTGTAAGAACTGGCCATGTGAGCTGGCCAATTAGAGTAAGAGTGGCCCACGCAAAGCATGACAAGTCATAAATTGGGTTTTTGATTGATAGAGAGGTGAAAACTAATAGCATACAGGGTAGGCATCTGCCTAGCTCTAGTGTTATTTAAGGCTTACTATAAATATTAAAGTTGTGTGTCTTTTATCTAGGAACTGAATGACCAAAGGTTGGGTAGAAACCCCCTACTGAGATTAAATACTGTGTACAACAGTTCTGAGTTGTTCTTCAGATTCTCAGGGAGGCTCACAACTTTCAGAAGGTAAAGAAGACATGGGCTGTGCCTAGTCCTAGTGCATTGTGTCCTAGTGCGCTGAGAAGGAGAAAAGAAGGAAGAGGAGGAGAAAGGAAGAAAAAGGAGAAAGAAGAGGAAAAAATAGGAAGAGGAAGGAAAGAAAGAAGAAAAGAAGGAAGAAAGAAGAAAGAGGAGGAAGAGGAGAAGGAAAAGGAGAAGAGAAGAAAAGAAAGAAGAAAAGAAGAAAGAAGGAGAAGGAGAAGAGGAAGAAGAAGGAGAAGGGGAAGGGGAAGGGGAAAGGGAAAGGGAAGGGGAAGAGGAAGGAGAAGGAGGAGGAGAAGAAGAAGAAAAGAAGAAGAAGAAGAAAAGAAGAAGAAGAGAAGAAGAAGAAGAAGAAGAAGAAGAAGAAGAAGAAGAAGAAGAAGAAGAAGAAGAAGAAGAAGAAGAAGAAGAAGAAGAAGAAGGCGGTGATGCATGTGGTGGTGAAAGAAGACACCATTTGGCTCTGCTTGCACACAATTAATTCAGCATTCCTCGGCCAACTCCAGGGTGCTCTAATAGCCTACCCTCGGGGATTTAAAAAACAAAAAAGTCATGTCCCAAGTCCTACTCACTCTTCATTGTATTTAGAGCCATATTCAACTTTGAGAAGCTTGAAATAGTAGTGTGTGCATCTGTATCTATGTTTTGGGGTGTGTGGTGTTAGATAGGCCACAGGGACAGAACTGGGTCTGATTGCAATCTCTGTAGCTTGGCAGTGAGCTGTGTTGTAATATGGGGAGTGAAACCCATAGATCTGAGACTCCAGAAGCAGTGTCAGAAACATCACTGATGAATTAAGGACTATATCCAACTTTGATCTAGATTTCTAGGTCACCAGCCTTCCTGCATAGACAATAGCGATCTAGAACTCTGGTTTTATTCATTTACACCTTCACAGTATTTCTAGAATGTTCGCTGCTGCCAACTAGGCATGGCGTGAGGTAGCTCTGTGTAACAGGAAATCAGGTTATACACACACATGATCACAACTCAACATAAGTTCTGCACTAACCCCATAATAAAGTGCTGCAGGCACACCTACAGGCAAGAGAGCTTATATTGGGGGGATGGGGTGAGAAGCAGTTTAATTGGAGGTGACTTGGCAGTTTGATTACATAAATACGAGATGAAGCATCAGGCCCTGCATGGGCTTGGGGGCAGAAGGTATCTAGACTCAGACTGCCATCAAAATATAGTGTGAACAAGCCCCAAACTGAGTCTATAGGCTAGAAGTAGCAAGATGATATGCCTTAGGCAACTAAACCAATGTGTCCCGAGTACTGAGCAGCACAGCCCTGGAAATAAGCATGTTGTGAGGAAAGTGTCACATGATTTAGGGATAGGAGAGGAAGAAAGGAAGATGCACAGAGTCAAAGCCCTCCCCAAAAGGAGCAAGAGAGTATATTTATAGAGCATCCTCTAGGAAGCAAGCACAGTGCCAGGTGCTTTGGAAACACTGTCTCATTGAGCAAGCCCTTGAGGGAAGAACTATTACTATAGGCTGTACACTTTTGGATATGGATTTTTCCGAGTTTAATACCCATGAGATCCGGATGTGTGGTTTGCAAAATGCCACTCCGATGCCTCTTCCTGGTAGCTATGTTTGCTTAGTCCTTTGCTATACAGATTTTCAATTGATTGTGTCATTTGGTTTCACCAGCAGGGACATAGCAACCGTTTGAAGGATTGTATAATGTCATCCGTGTTTAGAGCTCTGAGACCACCATTTGAGCATGCTCCAACCAGACTGTTGGAAAGGCCATGTGGAGAATGGAAGGACTTCAGTAAATAATCTGCTAACCATCAAACAGGTAGAGACCATTCCAGAACATCTACACCAGATAAGCCTATCTCTGGTAGGATCTGCTCGAGTTAGCCCAGGAGAGACCAATAAGGAACCACTTGACCTGAGCATAGCCTAAGAACTCTCAGAATGACGAAGTAATAAATGACAGTTGCTTCAAATTACGTTTTGGTGTGATTTGTTACACAGCAACGGCTAACTGATACAGTGTGTGTCTTCTGGCTAATAATGTCTGGTAATTAAAATGAAACACCACCTATTTTCTTGTCAGAGTTGCATAAAATAATAGTGTCTCTAATAATTCTGATTTAGATTTGATGCAATGCAGTTTTAGATTCACTTAGCTGATTAAAAAAGCCCAGGGATTTGAATTTCTTAAGCCTATAAATAAGCTGTAGATCACACACACACACACACACACACACACACACACACACACACACACACAGTCTGACACTAAACTCTAGGCTCCTACGCCCACATCTAATTACATCTCTAGCTCAGGAGGGGAACAGCAAACAAAGGGGTTGCCAAGAAATTAAGGATAGATAAGAATGTATCCTTTAAATGACCTTGCAAAGGCTTGGAAAGATCAAGGATTCACAAGCTCTTTTTTCACATTGACTAATTAAAATCTTCATGTCACTTCCAGATAAGGAAGTGGAGTGCTGTGGGGTACAGGGCCAGAGGAGGGAAGCCAGGCCTCTGGACAGCTTTGTGTTGGGGCAGAAATGCAGTTCCTGAACAGTGAGGGAGGCTGGGAGAGTTGGTGGACTCTGACCAAGGTGGAGAAGAGAGATATCTAGGGAGGTTATTGCCTGAGCAGCTGCAGTCTAGCTCTCCCAGAGAAAGCAAACGGAGAGACGGTTGGCCAAATGCATTTAAAGAACAAAAGACTTGTGGAGGGAGGCTGGATGATGTCTTGATTAGAGCCTGAGGGGCCCGCCTGACAGCTATCAGTAGCCATAAAACAAGTGCAAGAGACTTCTGTCAGCATATCCAAACAGTGGTACAAAAATGCTACCAGAGGATTTGCCAACTGGAGGGGCCATCGCTCAGTGGGTAAAGTAAAGGCATTGGCTGCTAAGCCTCACAGTCTGAGTTCAATCCCTGGAACCCATTCATTAGAGGGAGAGAACCCAATTTCCTCAGTTGTCTGCTGCCCTCCATACACATGCTGTGGCGCGCACACACACACACACACACACACACACACACACACACACACACACACCAAGATCAGTTTTGGAACCCAGCTAAGGAGAACTGCATTGCACACACACTTTAGATTTGAGGAGCTAGGATTGGCGCTAACAGGAATGACTTCAAGACTACTCCACCCACTCTGTCAACTCATCTAATATCCTGGCAGGAGGTTAAAGGTCAAAGCGCCATCCCTCCAAATTAGCCTGTCATGTGGAAGGCATCTGGAAGTGTGTGGTAAAAGAGAAACGGAATGAAACATACAGAGCCAGAAAGTATAGCAGGAGTAGGTCTCCCAATAGGCACCCATTTAAGACAGAAAATAAAGGATTTGGTTCTTACCCAAATCTAATCAAAATCTCAATGGAAAAATTCCAACCCAGTACAAATGACTTATCTAATAAGGACATGCACCTCCATGACTGGCAACCTGAGTTTACTTCTGAAACCCACGTGGTAGAAGTAGAGTAGGAAGTTAGAGCTTGTCCCCTGACTTCCAAACATGTGCCATGTCATTCTCCCCTCTCTGACACAATACTAAAAGCAAACAAAGCAAAACAAAACAACAAAACAGGGCTGGATGGCCCAGTGGTTAAGAGCACTGACTGCTCTTCCAGAGGTCCTGAGTTGAGTTCCCAGCAACCTCATGGTGATTCACAGCCATGTGCAATGGGGTCTGATGCCTTCTTCTGGTGTGTCTGAAGAGAGCAATGTTGAATACATAAAACAAATCTAAAAAACCCACACAAACAAAATAACAAAACCTCCCATCAAGGAAGGGGTAAGAGCACATAAAGTCATGAGTTTGTTTGAGTCAGTATGAGTTTGATTCCCAGACATACACACAGACACGCATGCATGCATACAGGCATGCTGAATGTAGGGAGGCAGGGGAGGAAATTATTGGCTTTCCTCTCAACACGTTAACATCTGCCATCCCAATCAAATCACAAGCAAAGCATTAGACAAATGTCCACAGAAAGTTCTCTAGAATACCTGACAAGCGTCCTTCAAAGTTGAAGATTCTAAACAAGAAAATGTCAACATGCATGGTGGTACATGCTTTTTCTAGTCCCAGCACTTGGGAGACAGAGGCAGGTGGATTTCTGAGTTTGAAGCCAGCCTGGTCTACAGAGTGAGTTCCAGGACAACCAGGGCTAGACAAAGAAACCCTGTCTCAAAAAGAAAAAAAAAAAGCAAATTAAAATTAAACAAAATCCAAGAGTCTGCCACAGCCTGAAAGAGGCTAAAGGGTTAAACTAGATATGACATGGTGCCATGGTTGGCATCCTACAACTCAAGAAGGATGTAAGTAAAGACAGGACATCTGAACACTGGATAACATTACATATAATGGTATTTTGAAGCAAGTTTCCTAATAGCGATAAATATGTTGCACTAGTATACAGTCCCAGTCAGAGTGGAGACTGGGTAAAGGCATTGACATCAGGCAAATGTCAACAGAATGTTCTAGAAAACACCTGACTCTGCATTTTTTTCTATTTTTTCATTTCTAAGAAAAACTCACTAAAAACCTCCTAAAGGAGAAATTCATGAACATGCAAAGGGGAAACAATATTTAGGTAGAGAAAAAATGTTTTTAATTTAGTTCTTTTTCTTAGTGAAATTTTTGGCACACTTGTGTGAAAATTTTTTCTTTGCCTCCCTCCCTACTGCTGTGGCCTAAAAGGACACAGATGTTCTAAATTTGTATCATACCATGATTTATTCTCTCATTCAAAAGTATTCACTTTTTTTAAAAATTTTGTTTGGTCCTGAGACAGGGTCACACTATGTAGCTTTGGCTGACCTAGAACTCGTCTGAGGCCCAACTACTATTCATTTGCTATGCCTCTTTAAAGGCAAGACTCCCCATAAATATTCACTTTTATATCCAATTTTATATTTGCAACTTTCTTAAAGGGACTTTCAGAACTGTATAAGCTTCTGACACTCAAACCCCCCACGCACCATTGATTGGCATTGATCCCATATGAATCATTAGAAAATGTCCAGTTATGCAACTCACTACCACCAAGCACAAATACTATGCCATGTCTTATAGAGGCATGAGAAGAGTTGGGGCACCTTCTGAGGATTTATGGGGTGTGCTGAATAGTTTTATGTCAACTTGACACAAGCTAGAGTTAGACAAGAGAAGGGAACATCAGTTGAGAAAAATTCTGTAAGATCCAGCTGTTTTTTAATTAGTGATTGATGGGCGAGGGCCCAGCCCATTGTGGGTGGTGCCCTGCCTGAGCTGTTGATCCATATATGGCACAACATGAGGCCACTGTCACTCTGCCAATCAGCCCTTTTCCCCAAAGCACTTCATCTCTTAGTTTTTGTAGAAGACTGATTAGTTGATTTTAGTCAGATATAGATTTGAATATAGCTGGAATTAGCCACATTAAAAAAAAATCAGATGTAACACAGGCTAAGCAACAGAAAAGAGACTCCAGCTTCCATAGAGAAATCTTCCAATTGACTTCTCCATGTGGTCTGAATAGAAATGCCCCCACGGGCTCATAGTTTTTAGATGGGTGGTCATTAGGGAGTGGAGCTATTTGTCCAGGATTAGGGGGCGTGGCCTTGTTAGAGTAGGTATAGCCAATTGATCTGGTCTTCCCTGGGGAAGACTGTTTCTCTCATTTTCAATATTCCTTAGTTGCCTGTAGTTCTTGGTCTAGGAATGAGGCTTTGTGGGCCTTTCCCTGTCTACTTTGTCATGTATATTATTGTTCTTGTTCAGGTTATATTTCAACAGCCATGTTGATGAGACTTTGTGGGTATAGCTTTTGACATTCCTAAGAGACACCATCGCATAGCAAACTCCCCGTTCCCCTAGCCCTTAAAGTCTTCCTGCTCCACTTCTGCAATGATCCCTGAGCCTTAGGTTCAGTTACTGTATTGTAGATATATCCATCACACCGGCACTAACTGTGCATTCTGATAGGTGTGGTTTTCAAGCACCATTCTTACTATCTCTGTGGCTTTGGCTATTCAGTGTATCAGAGGCAAAAGAATGTGGCATGCAGCCTTTCAGACTGGCTGTTTTTGAGCAGCATTCATCTTGGGTTTCTTCTGTCATTCTGTGGCTTACTGGCTTATTTCCTTTCAAACAATGAATTATATTGCAAGGCAAAATATTATATTGCCTTGCTAGAGGAAGTGTGTCACTGGGGTTGAGCTTTAGGGTTTTAAATGTTCAAGCCAGACCCAGTGTTTCTCTCTTCCTGCTGTCTACTGATCTGATGTAGAACCCTCAGCTCCCTCTCCAGTACCATGTCTGCCTGCATGCCTCTATGTTTCCTGCCATGACAATGATGGACTAAACCTTTGAACCCATTAAGCCAGCACCAGTTAAATGATTTCCTTTATAAAGGTTGCCATGGTGATGGTGTCTTGTCACAACAACAGAACACTAAGATACAGGGCTTAGATCCAAAATGAGATATCCAACTTGGGGATAAATGTCTTACTGTGGGACATGACAAGGCAAGAGATTACCCTGTCAACTGCCAACGTGTAACCCTATGTGCCCCCTTCTTGTGTTGGAGAATCTCAGAACGTGGCCTTATTTTTTAAAAATGGCATCTTCATGGAGACTATCAAGTGAAAAATTAGGGCCTTAGGTTGGGCACTAATGTGTATGACTGGTGCCCCTTAGAGATTTAGACCGTGCACTGGAAAGAACAGTTGGAGGAAACACTGGGAGTATGGCGTAGAAAGGCGAGGGGCCAAGACAGATGTTTGCAAGCCCAAGAGAGACCTGGAGGAGGCCTTTTCTTTGCAGACTTCAGGAGCAAATCTTAACACCTTACTCCTTTAAGTCACCATGACCGTGGGACTACATTTTTCTGTTCTTGAAATCACCTAATTTCTGGTACGTGGTTGCATAATTCTGGAAAAGGACTGTACTACAGAACCTAGAAAATGAATGCCTAAGGCAGCCCTGGGCTGAAGATTAGATAAGGAACGGACTTAGCTTCCAGTGACATTGCTAAATGCACGGAGATACACGGAGATACACGGGATCCACTATGGCGCCTCCCTCCAGAAAACGCTGAAGCATGCCAAACACACTTGCTCCTCCTGTGGCAAGACCATTGAAGATGAGATAAGCCATTGACATCTGGCACCGTGGTTCCTGCATGTAAACGGTGGCTGGCAGGGGGCCTGACTTACAATATCACTTCTGTCCCAGTCAGGTGTGCCATCTGAACACTGAAGGGACTCACTCAAAGACCAGTAGAAGCCTTACTGTTTGAGATTTGCCTAGCCTGCAATAAATGAATTTATGCTAACAAAAAATAAGGAGAGGAGAAAAATGGGTGAAATTTCAGGTGAAGAGACTCAAAGAAGCCAAGTTGTAGTCAACTGAAAATGGAGTCTATTTCTTTCTCCTTATAGATAGGAAAGTGTAGAACCTGAAAGATACAAATCCCAAGAACCTAGAAGGTCCAGTTGCTATAGAGCAGTCACTCTCACCCTTCCTAACCCTGTGACCCTTTAATACAGTTCCTCATGCTGTGGTGACCCTCAACCATAAAATTCTTTTCGTTGCTGGGCCATAACTGCAATTTTGCTACTGCTATGAATCTTAAATATCTGTTTTCTGATGGTCTTAAGCAACCCTGTGAAAGGATCGCTCAATCTCCCTCCAAAGAGGTCATGACCCACAGGTTAAGAAGCGCTATTATGGAGGAAGATGGTGTGAGGGTTGCCTCACCAGTACGCAGTCTCAGACTCCACAGGAGGAAGGTCAGAGACACGCAGGAAAAGTATTTACTACTTGCTGAGTCAGCTTGTGTGTCTAGAGGGAATGAATCATCTCCCAAGAGTGTAGGCCTCTGTGGTTGTAAAGTCCATGGCCTAGAAGCACATGATCTTGAATTCCAAGAACGACCTTGCCCTTTCTTACGCCTCATTCTGTCCTTCAGTTATCTGTTCTACAAGAGAGGACCAGTGGTGGTACCACTCCACAGGGCTAGGAGCATTATAGCTTAATAGCGTCACCTGGTAAATGATATGTTGTTAGAGGTGTTCTGGCAATAACTGTCCCTCAAATTTAAGGCAATATTAAAAACACCTTCCACCTGATGCTGGAAGCAAATCCTACTGTACCTGGATTAGAAGAGCAAGGTAACATGCATTTGGTGATCCAGGGAACAATTATGCTGACCCTGTTTTTCATTCAAAATGTTAGCATGATCTATGTCACAACTTAGCCACACTGACCAGTTCTGGATACTAAGCTACAGTGACCATTCTAGTGTTTGATCTTTTAAAAGATTATCTTAAAGCTTTGGAGTATATTTAAGATGTTTTTATGACATTTGGAGCAGGGTGCATGTGCACATGGTGCCTGTGTAGAAATGGCACTCCCAATCCTGAGGACTGAGGATTGCATATCAGGCTTTTGTGACATACACGCGCCTTTTACCCAATGAGCCATCTCACTAGCCTTGCATTGGCCTTTGGAAGCCCCTAAAAGGTCATCTCAAGGGATCAGTCACGTCTGCAGAGCCAAGGCTGAGCAGGGCAGACAAGCCTTTAAAACTTGGCAGGTGGACACCGTCCTTGAGTAACGTCTAGTCTGCTTTTCACTCTAAGCACATAGGGGCCTGGGTTGTACAGAGATGTCTCATGGCCAGGACATTGCGGAAGTCCAGTATTCCTAGCCAATGACTGTGGCGAAACTTGGTGTGGGGACCATGGTGAAACTGGATTAAAGGGGTTCGTGTATATCTGTGCTAAAGAAAGATGGGAAATTCTTCAGCTACCATGGTCCCTCCTAGCAGAGAAGCAAGCAGAGAGGCCAGGCCAAATAGTCAGCTGGGAAGAATGTTAAGGATGGAAGAGCTAAAGGGCACCTGCAACATTCCAAAGCATCACATTATCAGGGTTCAGGAGACTTTCAGATTTACCCTTTGCCCTACCTCAGACTCATTGTGAAACTAGAGGGCAGTATGGGTGACCTTAGCGGCTTTTGCTTGCTGACAGCCATCCTCTTGGACCTGAGGGAGGCCACGCCTACCTTGCGGCTTTAGGGGGAGAGGCGGAGTCAACAGGACTGGGCGGGACCTGAAGAAGGACAGGCCCTTTAGGGGCGGGGCGAACGACCAGGGAGGCGTGACCGAAGGGGATGGACTGGAGCTGATGGGCGTGGCCTGAGAGAAGCGGCGGGTCTGAGGGGCTGGATCAGCCCAGATAGGGCAGGGCTTGAGAGGCGGGAAGGGTGCCGATGGGGCGGGACCTGAGAGGAGCGGTGGGTGTAATGGGGCGGTACAGTCTCGACCTGTGCGACAGTCGGGGCGGAGCTGGCGAGGGGGAGTGGGCGCGCTGAGAGATGGAGCGGGGAGGAGCCTGCGGACGGGGCGGGGCGGCGCGGCACGGCACGCGCACTACCAGCCGCCCGGCCCTGCTGCTGCAACGCCGGTGGCGCAGCCAAGAGAGCAGCTGCGGCCGCGACTCCTTAAATAGCATCGCAACCCGGCGCCGGGCAGTTCGTGAATTGCAGTGACAGCCGCCTGTGGAGCAGCCCGGGCAGCAGAGGAGGTGAGTGCGCCAGCCGCCAAGGGCCGCGTGTCGGCCAAGGCGACCCTAGCCGGGCCGAGACTGGAGAGCCGCCTCGCCACTCTGCGGGACGTTCTGCTCTTTCCGGCCTGGGCTCCACCGCCTCGTTTCCCTCGGCTTCGGGAGGCTCCGGGGCAGCTCCGGCGGCCGCCGCTTCCGGTGCCGGAGCCGGGGTTCCCCCGCGGGCCGTGCGCGCGCGGGGCTGGTGCACCGCGGAGTCAGACGAGGTTCCTCGCTGTACCGGTCCCTGGCTGGTGTGGCTGCTGGGACCTTCCTTGCCCGGCTCAGGTGCCGAGAGGTGGTCCAGCTTTCAGGGAACCCTGGCGTCTCTGCCACCGCATCCCTCCTCGTGCCCCCGAGGCGGGGATTGTGAGGCGCGCACTCACCGCGCGTGGACACGGACTGTCCCGGTGCCGCTCTGTGACGTGCCCCTGCGCCGAGCGTTCGAGGAGGGTCAGAGGCAGCGCTCAGAGCCCGATGTCATAAGTAGAAATTCTCGCGGTGTCTCCAAGAGGAGCTCCCAGAGCCACTACACACAGTGGTGATGGAGTCATTGATTTAAGGCAACCTGGCTTTTAATTTTTGTTGTTGTTGTTAAATTAGGGAGCAAAAATGGTATTTATCACCTTGAAATGTAGACCTCGAGTGTTGATACAGGACTTAAAGGAACACATGGATTAGAATCTAGAGAAAGAAGCTCCCTCTAATCAGTGCATTATGCCAGAGCTTACAAACCATCTTTCCACACCAATCAGGCTCATGGTCATGGAGCCTAGTTAAGAATGGCCGTTATGAAAATGCTTCATCTTGGAACTGTGAGTATCCATCTTTAAGGACTTGACATTTGATTATGTTTCTGGTATACACGTTTCAAAAATGTAATCTGTGGTCTCCCCAATGAAAATTATTAGCATAGCTCAGAAAGCATTCAAACCCTTCTAGTTCACCAGAGTTAAGAACTGAAGGTCTGCAGTCAGCAAGGTTAAGAATGTGGAGTAGCTAAAAGGAACCGGCGGTTTGAAGCAACACAGTGAGGTGTGACAAGGACAGAAAACAGACAGGGCCAGATCCTGGGAAATGTTCTTTCTTGGAGTTCAACTGAAGGGAATCCCTTTCTGGTGGGAGACTGGTTCTTTGTGAAGGGTCTGCATTGAGATCTAAAAATCATATGACTGGAGAAGGGAAAACCAGCAACTCACCTTATTCACTTACCTCTTCTAAATTTACCATAAACAGATAAAACGTAAAGCAAAAACAACAAAACCCCTCCCCATCCGTGATTCTAAGCATTTTGACATATTTCCTTCCTGTCTCTGTTATTTATATTTTATCAGTGTTTTATTATTACAGCCTGACTGAAATCACTAGGCCTTGGAAGTTTCGACATTTAACACGTGGCATCTGATGTAGTAGGAGGGACAGGTTATCTATTTATACCATTCAGGTACTTTTCAGCTCCTCAGTTCCTAAGTGACGTGTGGAGTCACCAAATGCAAGCCAACATGTCACAGTGTTGTGAATTGATATCTGTAGCACATCTTCAGTTTGGATGTGACTCTCTAGAGCTGTGGGGTTCTATGTTTGGAGTAAGGGCCCGGGGGAGATCAGGTGGTTTAGTCATTTACCCGTTAGTTAGTCATTTATTTACCCGTAGCAATTTTGTCTTTCTCCCTGTGACTTTGCTGATGTTGTTCTTAGACTGTGGCATTGCCTACCGTAACTTCGAGACCTTTATCCTCAGGCTTTTTAGAGTCATTTCGTTTGTAAGCTGGGTTTCATTTGATGGGTAAGCTTACCATTTGTTGCTCTTTTGCCTGCACTGTCTCTAATGACTAAATCCAATTTGAGTCACACCGTTAGAAATGCTTTATGGCCAGCCTTGTTTACATGATTGCAGCAGGCACAGCTTTCCTGCTGCAAAATGGGAAGAACTGACTTTAAGGCAGCTCTCGAACCCTCTTTAAGCCTGACTGTTCCGCCCAGATAGCTGAAGGTGCCTGAGTCCGTTCGTGAAGGTCTTCAGTCCAAATTAGTGGTTAGACAGGCACTTGAGGGTCAGGATGTGCCTTTGGCATCGGCGCCTGGAGGGTGGTTCTCAGGGCACAGAGGTGTTCTGAAGCTGATGTGCTCCAGGTTAGGTTTCAACATCCCGGTATTTTGAGGGGCTTCTGAGAGCTTGAGAGAAATGCAAGGCCTAAAATAGTAGCTGAACTGGAGGAAGGAGGAAGTCGAGGCGGTTTGACCAGTGCTTGCGATGGTACACTGAGATGCTTCTCTTCACAAACGCTGAACGCCCTGAGGAATTTTAGTTTATGAAATCCCAGGGTAATTGGTAATACATCCAAGGGAAAGAAAATGACCACATAAGTTAATTTTTCTACTTTGTCCATCTTGATGTTTATAATTAACCTTCAGGAGCAATCCTATTTGTCAGTTGTAGACTTTGAGGAGTCAAAGTGAGGAGAGCTGTAGATTGCAGTGGAGTGGTCCTTTTCTTGTTTCTTGGCTGTCTAGGAAGGGTGCCACTAGGACTTGGAGGTGTGCGAGGGCTGTACTCCCTTAGGATTGGAGCCTCCCGGAGAACAGCATATGGCCTGTATATCTTAAGTCTGAAATTTCAGAACCAGTGCTTAACTGCACATAGGAGCCTGTGATAGTTCAATCTTTATGAGTTACTTGCTAGTCTTCAAGTTTTAAGTAAAAAATATGGGAGCTGTCTTTACTTTTTCATATTATAAAAAGTAATATATACTTGTTATAAAAATCCAGGGCATATAAAAATGAAAAGTCTTCAAGAAATTGCATTGGGATTTATTTTCTTCCAGTTTTATAAGCAAATTGAAAAATAATTTTAAGGCATACATTGTCTTTTGAGGTTGAACATTTTGACAATTCATTGTTTTAAATTAACCTTTATTTTTGTTTTATGTGTATACCACATGCATGCACTGCCTGCAGAGTCTAGAAGGGGACTTTGGATTATTTGGGACTGGATTTACTGGTGGTTGGGGGCTGCCTTGTGGATGCTGGGAATTGAACTCAGGTCCTCTGGAAGATACCTGCTGAGCCATCTCTCCAGGCTGATGATTCATTTTTAATCACCTCAGTTATATAGGTGATCTCCTCAGATTTGTTAGCATATTTTGAAGATGACTATTTTTTATTCATTACCCTTTTTTTTTGTTGTTTATGTCAGAACAGTTTTCAAAACTCTTTTCTCTAATTAAAACAAACATGTTTAAAATTAAGCATGGCCTTTAAAAAAAACTTTCATGATTTTTGTAAGTTAATTGAAAATTACTGAGTTGGTTTTAATGGACTTTTGGGTTTGTGTATTTTAGTGAAGAGCTGTTGAAATACGGATTTCATGGTTCGGAAAGATAAATGGAAAGAAGTTAGGGCATTTGAAAAGTGTGGTCTGCCTTCTAGAACAGTTCCACATTTTGGGTGCAACCTCTGATAAATGTATTATCTACCCATTTGCAGGGTTTTGGCTGCTGTAGAATTTGGCACTCTCCACGCAGGCTTGTTGGAGGCGAGATGTCTGTAGGCATGAGGTTGGAACCCCATGGATTAAGCAGAATTATGAGGAAGCGTAGCAGGATTACTTTGTTAACTGTCCCTCATTTCGGGGATGCAGTAGACGTCATGTTCTGGGTGCCTCACAGGGTCCCTCAGGAGCCCTGTGAGGCAGGTACTACTTTTAGACTATCTCAACCTTCCTGGTGCTGTGACCCTTTAATACAGTTCCTCCTGTCATGGTGACCCCCCCCCCCCCAACCATTAAAGTATTTTCATTGCTACTTCATAACTGTAATTTTGCTACTGTTATGAATTACAATGTAAACATCTGTGCTTTCTGTGGTCTTAGGTGACCCCTGTGAAAGGGTCATTTGACCCTAAAGTGGGGGGGAATCCTGACCCACAGGTTGAGATCTACTTCTCTGTGAGATTTGGAGATTAAGTCGCCCAAGGCAGGATTTGAGTCTCGGCTGCCTGGCATTGGGGCCTGTGCTTTTTCAAGTGCTTCCTCTTAATGTCTCTCTGGAGCTAGATTTCTCAGGCCTGCCTGGAAAGTTCCTTGACTTTTCTTCGTCTCATTTATACCCAGCCTTGATTTTTCTCTTCATAACACCTGAGTTTCGAGAGTTAAGAGTTTGATTGATTCAGCATAGTTAAGTGTGAGGATTAAAAAGGCCTCATCTGCCTTTGAACTAGGTCTTGGAGGCCTGGAGCACAGTTGGGGTAAATGGTCAGTGCATCAAGTGTTGAGGAGACCCCGGGTGGGAAGAGGGCCCTAACTTAGTACAGACTGTGGAGCCAAAGCACATTAGTAGGAGATTCACCTCACTGTGACACATGGCTTTGCTCTCTGCTATGGACTTGGGAAGCACTTTTATCTCCTCCCTGGCGTGGTCTAGCGATACCGTCGAGAACATTCAGTAGACCACAGGACGGACTCCTCTGTCTTCAGTTAGCAAGCACTGTGGTATTGCCCAGTGATTCTGACTGAGTTATTTTCCTGGTAAAAGTGCAAAACTAGAAGCCAAGGGCTAAATGCAACAGGGCGGCTGTGGGTGAAGTAAGGTAGATTGAGTTTGGGTGAGATCCACAGTCTCTTCTATGTCTTAGCACCTCTGGGTCCTGTCAGACATAGCCTAGCTCCCTCTTCTCACTGATGTAGCTGTAGTAGAGGGAGAGAGTATAGCTAGTCAAGCTTACACAACCTTCCTTCCCCTCTGGCCATCTTACACACACACACACACACACACACACACACACACACAGACACACACTGAGTTGATTCCTGGGCCCTGGGCCTGTTCAAGGAATGGCCAGCCTCAAGTGTTGTTCTTGACTTAATGTCCTAAGTCTCAGGTAGTCATCAGGTTTCTGCTTACTGTAATCTACTCTCTGTCCAACATTTCCCAGCATGCACTTGTTTCTTCCTTGCATTCTTAGTATTTAAGTTCATCGTCTGTTATCTCCACTTTAGACAGCAGAAGACCTTGTTAAAAAAACGAAACAAATCCAGCCATGGTAGCATCTATAATCCCAGCACTTGGAAGGCTGAGGGAAGAGAGTCACTTTGAGTTTGGGGTTAGGCTGGGCTACATACTGTTTCAGGCTAGCATGTGCTGGATACAAGACTACCCTCTTTAAAAAATGAAGAAACAAAAAAAAAAAGTGGAGGAGGGCAGGGGAGTGGTGATGTTGGGCTAAGAAAGAAGAGGATAACTTTTTTCTGAAGCAGAACTTCAAGGCAAAACCCATCAGAGTCCCATGTCTTGCTTTAGTTAGCTTTTCAAGGGCTTCTGCAGCCTGACTGCAGTTGCTCTGCCCATCTCAAAGCCCCGTGAGGGGACATCAGGGCATGTGGCCTTGGGGCGAAGGATCTATGCACTCTACTACTCTGAGCCGGCAGCCAGGGACCCAAGTTGCTGCCATGTATCCTGGAGGGGAACTAGGCCTCCATGGGTCTTGTTCTAATGCTCATTGTTTCCTCAGCCTCTTTCCTCAGTGTTGTCACTCAGAGTGTGATTCTCTCCCTTTTCAGTCTCTCTCATACCCTGGAACCTTGGGTTCTCTGACACTCTGCTAGGATGCATCAGCAACCAAACTAGTGACTAAAATTTTGAAGTGCATCTATACCGGTTAAAAAAATGGTTGTGGTCCAAAATGCCCTAACCTCTAATTCTGATTCTAGAATCTTTTTCACTGGTCACTTGATATTTTGGCTAGCATCCCTGCCTCTGACTTATGTGTGCCTTGGTATGTGTGTATATACATTTTTTTCTCATAGGAGCACTTCAACCATACTGTAAGCTCCAGGTAAGGGGGAAACTTGGTCATTGTCATTTCCATATTTTCAGAAATGCTCCTGGGCCCAGGACTGGTCCAGAGATGGCTAAAATTAGGTATTGTCCTTGGCTTGTGTCCCCAGACCCAGTCAGTGAGCAGAGTCTGTTTATTCTCATGTACTTGCTAAACAGTATCACCAGTGGGCACCTGCTCCTTACTTTGATTCTTAGTACCACCAACCAAGTCTAGAGTCTGCCACCTCCCTGCATAGACAGCGGTGACTCGTAGTTAAGATGCAAAGATGTAGTTGCTGAGAGGAAAGGATAATGGATTTTCTGGAAATGATGCTCTGATCAGATCCTTCCTGAACAGAAATAGTCAAGGGATCTTCCACTGCCAGGCCCCAGGTTCAAGTTTGTCTCTTGGGAGCTTCCTTTGTATAGCATGACCTCACCCCACTGTCCCAGCATTTCAGACAATGCCTTACCCCTAGGTGGCCCTTCATGGTGTCTGGATGACTGGTTAAAGCTGGGAGACATTAAGGTCATGTCTCCTGACAATAATGCATAGTGTCTACTCTGCTAGGCTAGATCTTAGCAGTTAGGATCAAGGGGTTGGAAATCTTCAGACCGACACATGCGCCTCCTGGAGGAGAACTTTGGGTTTAAGAGTATGGCTCAGGGTTCTTTTCCCTGTAGTTCAGTGTGGATGAGGCACAGCTGGTGCTGGGTTTCTCAGGATGTGGGAGGAGATTAGAGTCAAATTCTAGATAATCTTATATAACTGTACTAGTGTCGACTTACCTGGTATTCCTACTTTAAAGGTGTGCCTTGTTTCTGTGCCAGGAGTACACCGGTCAAATAGGTCTCTGTTCCTTCCGTAACACAGTTACCCACTTTGTACCGCAGACAAGCCGTGAGGCATCCTAGCATGTAGAGCCAACAGGGACCTTATGTGTCACCAGCCCAGCGAGGCACCCTTGAGTGGACAGATCCAAAATCCAGAGCCCTCCAGAGCCCTGGCTTGGCCTCTGAGGACAGTGACAGTCTGTTGTTGTTTCCTCACATGACTTGGAGATGAATTTGGGGTTACAGAGAATAAGTAAGGTAAGGATACTTGCCCGTTGGAGGTCGGGGCTAAAGCTATAGGATTCCGGGACCAGGACAGATTTCCCCATACATGGCCAGCCTCTGGGGCAACTCTGGCAGAAACAGATGAGCCTCACCAGGCAGGTGCCAGAGAGGCTGCTGAAGGCTCTCTAGAGACTGAGGGTGGTTTGCGATAGTGGTTACCTCCATCCTTGGTTGGTTGTTGGGGGGTACAGCACAGCTAGATCACAAATTAGGATTCACAATGTAAATATTAGAACAATTAGAGATATCTTCTTGTCTTTCTTTAAATCTGTATTTGCTTCATTGGCCACAGAACATGTTGGCGCATGCAGGTATTGTTTATGAATGAGAACATGCACATATTACATGTGTGTTTACTCGTCACCAGTTGGAATGTGTTAGAGATAGAGTGCATCGCTTCTCGGCCTTTTGGCTAAGATCAAGTGTAGAGATAGAGTGAACAGGTATGCTGTCCCCTTCTGTGCCGTCAGCATGGCATGAGAGACCTCAGTAGGTCCCTGAGGTGAGCCATTTCAGTTCTGAGCCACATCAGCTAATGTGTCTGACCTCAGGCGAGTTAGTAAAAGCCAGAGTGTGTTTTGGTTTTGTTCTGCAGATCTTTTTCAATGCGGAAGCCCTAATTAGATGGGTCCTTTATTTTCTCTCTGGTTCACAGCCACATCTCCCGAGGCGTGGGCTGGCTTGGGACATAGTGGGTACGCAGTGAATATTTGCCAACCGAGTCCATGGACTTGTGTCTTGCATGGAAATTAAATGTTGTGCTGGACCGGCTGCCCCGAGTCAACATTTAACTTGGCTCCCTTTGTTTGGATCTTTGGGCTGTTGGCAGGATACACTCTGTGCGCCGGTGAGGCTCACCGCCGCCACCGCCGCCGCTACCACCTCACAAACGGTTTCCTAAAGTATAGTTAGAAAACTGTTGGCACCCCCGAGTGTCTCCTGGATAACGGGATGTGTGGGATTCGCTTTAAAATCTGTTAAAAAAAAAGGGTGGGGAGGGGGAGAGAGAACATGATAAAACCAATATTAGTGAAATGTTAGCTGCAACTGAAGCCGACAGAAGGGTCACGTTGTGGTAACTTTATTGTATGTGCTTCATGGACTATTGAATAGATCTGGGGACCTTTGTAGCAAGAATTTAAACTAAATATAATAGGGGTGTAAAGATCTCCAAACTAACGTAACTTGGTTATTTCAAGCAGAGAACAACCCAACTTGGCACTTATTTTTGTTGTTGTTGTTGTTTTTCCTGTCCTTTATAAAGTAGGTCATTGTTCTGTAACCTTCGGTAACTAAGATTTGTTTTGTTTTTAGCTTCCCTGAGCGAGTCACCTCTTCTTATGGTTACCTGACCTTGGCGTAATTTTAGCTAGTGTCCCATGGTGTCACAGACACCTCTCCTTGCCTCCACAGACAATGAGCAGACTCTTGCTCAAGCTGCCCTCCAGTTCACCTGTTGATTTCTCTAACTTCACCTGGCCTTCCACAAAGGTACAGGGGCCCATGCTCTTTAAAGGTTCCTTTCCATTCCCAAGAGCCCTACAACTTAACAATATTTTAAAGAGTCCTTTGCTTCTGCTTTTTAAGTTACCTGTTGAGGTCTGGCAAAACAAAGGGCTGACTTCTCTAACCTTGCGCGTGTATGTGTTTTCTCTTCAGTCTGAGACTCACACTTTGTAGGGCTAAGCCATTTCTCTAGTTGACAGTTACTCTGAAGCCTTATTCTATTTTAAGAGGTGTAAGTAACCCTACCCAACCTGTGCCCTCTTGAGCCTTCTTATCCAGGTTACTGCTATTTGATAGCTGCGACCTCTGAGTCACTGGCCCTGTGGGCTCCTTGAGGACAAGGCCAGAGTTTGTTCTCTCTTCCATACTGACCTAGGCTCCCTGCAAGGACATGGCTGACTCTTTAAGTATTCTGGATTGAAGATGAGCCTTCAGCAGCTCTCCCATAACCTGCTGACAGGATTAATGTCCCAGGAGAGAGACCCTGCAAGGCTCCTGTCCCCTTCCCTTGCTCTCCAAATGATCTGGTTTTCACGGGGGGGGGGGGGGGGGGGGGGGGGGGGAGCTCCCCTGCCCCGGGTATTTGACTGCTTAGATTTGGCCCAGTTCCTCTTTGGCCTCTGCACAGCCCTCTGGGGGCCTCCAGCTCCTACACAGAATTTCTCTCCCTCCAGAGGCTTGCAGCAACTTGGCTGTGTCACTGTCCAGCCAGAGGCCATCAGCCCTGTCAGCCCCCCGGGGTATCTTGCGATGCTGGGTTAGCTCCTCCAGGTATGTTTGCCTTCATTGTTCTCCTGAACTTGTGGAAGGTGGAGAGAGCATTGCTAGGGCTTCGTCCTCCTGGCAATGACCTTCTGTTTGCAGAGGCCCAATGAAAAGTTTTATTTCCCTCCAGTGTGCAGAGTACTGTTTGGTTTGCAGCGAGGCCCTCTGTGAAAGAGCACGCATTTGGAAGTTGCTCCCAGGGCTGCGGAGGCCTGCACCAGGGCCCAGCTCAGGGCAGGCTGGGAAGGCTTAACTGGTTTCTGGGAGAGGTTTACAGCCCATCTGTCATTCCTTAATAAGGGCAGGTTACCCCCTAAATCCTCTGCATAGCAGGTGGAAAATGCATAAATACAAAAGAACATTAACCAACTTGAATCCGGTTATATCTTGTTTATTGAAAATATAGTTAGTGGCTGGCATGGCAGGTTTTGTTGTGCATTTACTACAACTACAAAGCTGAGGGGAGGGGAGGTCATTGTAAACATAATAAAATAACAGTAAACACAAGCCTACTGCCATAGAACTAACTGCTGGGTTTATGATTGATTTTTATTCTTTTGTTTTTAATTTATTGATTTATTTACTTTGTGTATGTGAGTACACTGTAGCTGTACTGATGGTTGTGAGCTATCACGTGGTTGCTGGGAATTTGAATTTAGGACCCCTGCTCATTCCAGTCAGCCCCGCTCTCTCCCATCTAAAGATTTATGTATTATTATTTCTAAGTTCACTGTAGCTGTCTTCAGACACACCAGAAGAGGGCATCAGATCTCCTTACGGATGGTTGTGAGCCACCATGTGGTTGCTGGGATTTGAACTCAGGACCTCCAGAAGAGCAGTCAGTGCTCTTAACCGCTGAGCCATCTCTCCAGCCCTGATTTATTTTTATTCTTAAGTTGTGTGGTATGTATGTGTCTGTGTGTCTGTCTGTCTCTGTCTGTAGCTCTGTGTGAGTATGTGCAGGTGACTGCCAATGTCCACAGAGGGCACAGGTGTGTGTCCGTGTGTGTATCTGTCTGTCTGTCTGTGTGTCTGTGTATGTGTAGGTGACTGTTGATGTCTGCAGAGGTCAGAAGCCTTGGCTCTTCCTGGTGCTGGAGTTATAGGCATTTGTGAGCTGCCCAACTTAGGTACTGTGAACAGAACTCAGGTTTTCTGTAGGAAAACTGTATGTTCTTAGCCATAGAGCCATCTCTCCAGCTCAGAATGGGTGGTTTTCAATGGTTTCCTCCTGTGCCTTTCCTGGGGTTTCGAGGTGTAGGTGGAATCATGTTGATTTGGTTTGATGATGAGCTGACCCCACCATCATCTTGATTTGGAGGGGCCAGCATGGCTTTCTTGACACAAAGGAAGCGGTTTTCCACTGGTCTCACTCCCTTTGTACCTCTGAGGCCCACACAGGCAGAAGCCTGGCTTGTGATTGTGTACCTCATCCGAACACAGCCAGTTTCGGGAATGGAACCTTTTGCATTTGAGTCAGGATTCTTTCTCTGCTTCTGTTCTGTGCAGTTGCCATTGTCGCTCCTCTGAGATAGGGCTTTAGATAACACAGCTAAGGAGACCTCAAGGCTGGGGCCCCCTCTCAAACACAGAAACCCTGCTTCCTCCTCCCTGCAGGTCCTCAGGAAAGGCCTTACTGCCTAGCTGGGTTCCAGCCCTGGCTGTGGTAACTAGGAGTCCATTTATTTATTTGTTTGTTTGTTTATTTATTTGTTTATTTATTAAGTTCTTCCTTGTTGTGGTGTGCTGTCTCACCTCTGGCTTCCTTTGTAAGATGGAGGGTCTATTCTTATGGGTTATTTTAGTGGCAATGGGAATTTTATTTCCTCATCTGCTACAGTAACAGGCTCTACTTGTGTTGCCCAACACCCTGAGACCGGGTGTCATCCTCTCATCTTGGGTCAGGTATCATCTGACGCAACCTGCCCTATCAGACAGATGCTTCCTTACGAAGAGTTGGGTCAGCCTACCCATTCCGTGCACTGAAGCTGACTGACTGTAGCATCCTCTTCCATCCAAGTCCACTTCCTTCTGTAGCCTTTCTCAGTAAGGGCCCTGGCGTTGTTATGAAATCTGTTCAGAAATGGAGCGGTGTTAAATCAACTAATAGTTTAATATCTTATTAGCCCATGTTAATTATATATAAGTGTTCCATTGGAAATGGAAATGTCAGTTCAGTGTTTTAATGTCTTATTAGCCTGTGTATATAGTTATATATAATGGGCTTTATTATGATATTCGTATGTCTATGATAACTCCTTATCACTCCCGTTAATCCCCTTCCTCTCCGCACCTAGCACCCGCTCCACTAGCCTGCCTGCCCCTGACCCAGTGAGTTCCGTTAGTATTTGCACGAATGCGAGAATGTGTGTTTACAGGAGTATGAGCACCTTATCAGCAGTCACGCCACTGAAGAAACTTCTCTCCCCACCATGTCCGATGATATTCATCTATACAGTAAATAAATATTTGAGGACAAATGGAGTAATCTTGCTTCCCCCCCCCCTCCCCTGTTCTCCAAATAGGAAGTTTCTTAAATACATTGACTCAAGTTTAACCTTGGTGTCCTATGTAAAGGCCTTCGTATGGCCTTAGTAATCTCCAAACACACAGATCCTCTTTGTGGCTCTGTGGAAAGGGGGCGGGGCGGGGCGGGGCGGGGCGGAGAGCTCTGTGCTGTGTTGACTTTATGACTGTCACATGCTCTGGGGAATGCTCAGCAGGTCCTATAGGCAGCGTCCTTTACTTCTCAGCTCTCTGTCTGGGGAACGCTGTCTTCACCAGAGTCCTCTGCTTCTCTAGGCCTAGGAACCCACTGTGTTTCTCTGGTTTGCGGGATTCAATCTTGAAATAGAAAACTCTCCTAGTGTGTTAAAATGGGACCCTCCCTATATCTGTCATTTGCTCCTGGAATCTGGGCCCCTGTGCACAGCCTTAAACAGGCGAGGCATGATCCTATCCCTAAATACCCAAGGACTGTTTCTGCTAGTGTTGACCAACTGCTCAGGAAGTAAAAGCCTTGGAGAAATATGAGGCATCGTAGGGACTGGGCAAGAGGACAGCTTTATATACAAAGTCACGGTCCTCTAGCCTGCTCCAGCCGGTCCAGATCACCTGGCCATGGAGTTTACTCTCTGCTCCAGGGCCTTGAGACTCTGCGGGTGAAATGTGAGGACACCCTGGAGATCTTTTTCCTCTTTGGATTCACCCTGTGTAAATGTCTCTTCCAGTGGATCGCAGTAAAACAATAGTGGGAATCCCAGAGGGCCCCTCCCCCCTTAGTCAACACTGAGTACCTGTTTTGGTCTGGGCACTATATTGAGCACCAGAGTAGGAGTCAGAGGAGTTACATATAGAGGTGCAGTACTTCCAGAGCGCCACAGACCTAGTGTCGAGCAGGAAGCTCGAGGAACCTCACAAAGGCCACTAAGTAAGTATCCTTACTTAGCTGTGGGGTGAGCTGCTTGTCAGAGGAGATCCTGTGAGAATCTGTTAGAGAGTGGCCTCTGGCCCGTTGGGTGGATTTGTACATCATAAAATAGGCCTCAAGAAATCCAGTGAGAGAGGGAGGTGCAGAGCAGCCACAGACTGGAGGGGAGATTTTCTTCAGGAAAGGTTGGCAGGGTGGGAGTGTAAAGGCAGATGCATATGCTTTGGTGGGGGAACTGAGGCAGCACTAGACTGTCAAACCTGTTCCTGGAGCTGTTCTGGGTCAGAGATGCAACAGGGGACCCTCTCCCTGGAAGTGTGGCTACCTCAAAAACCTTTGATCTTGCCCATGGCAGAAGGCATTAGGGACCTGGAAAGTTGGGACATCACAGTTTACCTTCATGTTCAAACTCCGCATTTATTATCGCTGTTCCTGACATTCATTCTCCCAGGCCCCAGAACTCAGCTCTCCAATGCCTTGTCTGTTATTGCCTGTTAGTTACCAAATCTCTGCCTTTGGGAGATTGTTTGGAATTTTCTTATTGCGGTAAGGCTCATCTAAACGTGAAGGTTACCGTTTGAACTGTTTTGAAGCGCACGCTTGCCCAGTAGTGCAGAGTGAATTGTGTAATCATCGCCACTGTCCAGCCCCTCAGTTTTCATCACCCCAAACAAAACCTTTGCAGCTGTTGGGCAATGTCTCCCGTGTCTCCCTCCTCTGCCCCCAGCCCCTGGTAACCTCTGCTCTAATTTCTGTCTGGGAATTTGCTGATTCTGCAAGCCTCATGCAGATAAGATCTTGTCCTTCCCTTATTCACTTAGCTTAGTGTTTTCTGTGTTCATCCATATTACCTCTGTTGTGGTGTTTTCCTGATTTCCTTTGAAAGGCTGAATGTTGATCTGGGGGGTCTGCATACACACACACACATATATATATGTATACATACATACATACATACATACCATAGCCTGCTTATTCATTTATTTGATGATGGGAACTCGGGGTTTTAAAGCATGTGCATCGAGGCTTTTTGCATTAGCAGCATGGCCTCTAACCCCTACCTAGACTCAAGTCCTCTTCTCTGGGTGACATCACTGACCACTCAAGGTCTGTGAGCTTTGACTTCAGACTGACTTTGGACCACTTGTCCTTTCTTGAGTGAAACAGGAACAGAATATGTCCTGCTCTTTGGATTGATGACAATAACCACTTCATGCAGTAAAGAACGGCCATGATGATGGTCACACTTAGCCACGTGTGTAACTGTACAGCCTAGGGCCTGGTACAGTACTCACCCGAAGCCAACCCTTAAGAGCACTGGAACTAAGGCCTGGGGAGATGGCTCCATGCTGAAGAGCACTGGCTGCTCTTCCAGAGGACCCAGTTTGATTGCCAGCGCCCACATGATGGCTTGCAACTGTCTGCAACTTTAGTTCTAGGAAATCTAACATCCTCTTATGCCCTTCAAGCTCCAGGTGTGTACATGATACACACATATATATGCATGCAGACAAAACACTCATACATGTAAACTAAAACTAAGCAATTAAAAAAAATCATGTTTCAGCAGGTGGTGGTGGTGCACGCCATTAATCCCAGCCCTCAGGAGGCAAAGGCAGGCAAACCTCTAAGTTCAAGGCTGACTTGGTCTCTAGGACTAGTTCCAGGACAGCTAGAGCTACCTAGAGAAATCCTGTCTTGAAAAGCTAAAACAAACAAAAATTTATGACTTGGAGCTGGAGAGATGGCTTAGTGGGTGAGAGCACTGACTGCTCTTCCAGAGGTCCTGAGTTCAATCCCCTGCAACCACATGGTGGCTCACAACCATCTGTAATGGGATCTGATGCCCTCTACTGGGGTGTCTGAAGAGAGCCACAGTGTACTCAAATAAAATAAATAAATCTTAAAAAAAAAAAATCATGACTCAACTGGTTTCCCTATATCTTATCCTTTTCCTCTTATCAACTTTAACTTTGTTAGTTTGTTCCTGGCTTCTTTATTGGTAGTGTTAGACCTAAGTAAGGAGTGACTTCTTATCTTGTCCCTGTCCCCCCCCCCCCTTTTGAGGGCCAGCTTAGATTTTTACAATGCAGCTCCCCTTAAGGTCCTTGTTACTCAATTAATTTGGGAGGTGGCTTGTAAGAGAACAACAGAGAGTGAGACTGAATGTTTTGCTTGATGTTTAAAATTATTGTATCAGTTTTGAAGAAGATGACCTTATAAGTTACTCTTTTTCTGAGGTGAATGTTTTTCAAAATCATCACAGCCAATGAACCAGAATCCTACCCTCACCTAATGTCTGTGCCACCCTCCAAACAGAACCATTGTTCATTGAAACAGTTGGTGAATGACTTTATGGATAGACCATCTTAATGCACACACCATTTCTTACATGAATGTAACCTGTTCCCTGTGGGCTGAGAATGATGACAATCACTCAAGTCAAATAGCTTTGACCATAGCAGGAAATCTGTATCCAAATAATTGTGCCTATAATTCATTCCTTGGCACAATAGAATTGTCAGCTCTTAGCTTAGTTACTGTGGAGGTAAAATCCTTTGGTGATGGGTGGGACATTGAAGTACAGCCTTATTACGATGAACTCCACTGTCTAAAAATTGTTATTTTGGGTTTGTACCACAGTAAGAGCCAAGATTTTAAGCTTCTCTAAAAATAAACAAACAAACAAGGTCCTTGTCACTGTCTGTTGTCCCACTTCCTTGCTATGCCCTCTTTCTTGTGTTTCTGTTTCAAGGCTCAAGACCAGGGCTAGGTTTTTCTTAGTTGGCCTTCCTCACGGTAGGAAAGAATTCTTGTCTGTCACTACCAGGACAGGCTTTCTCCAGTTCCTCATCAGTCTCCATATTACAAGTCTCACCAGTGCTCTGTTGTGTACTCTCAGCCACTTTGAACATCATAGGGAGGGCAAGCGCCTGGTCCTACACCATCTCCCCTGAACCCACCCTCGGGTCCCCGTCAGAACTGAGAGACTTCTTATAATGCAGAGAGAAATAGGTGGGTAATTACTTCTTGGTGTTGGACATTCCAAAGGCAAATTGTCGAATATTGTTCTAAGACAATCACTTTAAAAAGAAATCAAGGATATAAATATGGGTCCATACTTAAATGTGTCCCTTTAATGGGGGGGGGGTGTTGCCTTTAGAGAGAGATGCATACATATATTCAAAAATGATCCAACTTAAATAAGTTAAATGAAAGAGAAAAAGGTCAAGATACTTCACAGAAAACTGTAGAACTTGAAAGGGTGGTCTAGAGGATGCTCCCAATGGTGGTATATTGCTTAAGTCCCAGAACTCTACTAGGAAGAGTAGGCAGGAGGATTGAGGCCAGCCTGGGCTGTGTGGCAAGATCCTCTTTGATAGATTGGTTGGTGGGTGGATAGATAGATAGCTAGGCAAGCCTAAGCAATATTCCTTAATTAACTTAGTTTGTCATTTGTCTTATCTGTATATGGATTTAATGAATATGGAGATTATTATGAACAGATATTTGAACCAATGCCACACGTGTCCCTAAATTTCAAGTTGACGTACGGTGTTTGGGATATTCTGAGGTGGGTGTGGCATGTGTGATAGCTGTGACCTGTAACCACTGTTATGGCCTTACTCTTCCTGGATAAAAATAGCAGCACGTTATAGGTTTGATTTTTAAATGTGTCATGCGTTCAGTTCTTCCTTTGAGAACTGTAGGAGGGATTAGGCAGAGAGCCTAAGTACAGGAGTACTCAACTCCAGTATTTCACAGAAATAAGTCAAGTTTTTAAAAAAGACATCGCCACTTTGTGTAATAGTTACACCCTGGTTCTTCCTCCCAGCCCCGTGTTCCCAGAAATAAGACTCAGACTCAAAATATATTTACAAATATCTTAGCAGTATAGCTAGGCTCTATCCTGACCTAGATCATAACTAAAATGACCCAATTATCTTAACCTGCATTTTGCCCTGTGTCTGGTTGGTTATCAGTGCTCAAGTATCATGCATCCTCTTTTCTTTCCGGGCGGAACTCCCACCACCTCTGGCTCTGTCCCCAATTGTTTTCTCCTCCCGATGTCCCACCTCGATTTCTTGCCTAAGTCACAGGCCATGGGCTTTTTAGTTGATGGGTGATGCATCCATACAATATTCAAGATCCTCGAGGAAATTAACCTGGGGACCCACAGGATCAGGCACTTGAATGAAAATGAAAATGAAAACCCCATTGGTCTAAGGTATTGTTAGAATTGGTTGACCAGAAAAGCCCCAAAGTGATGGGTGACAGTAATGGATTCTCTGAGGAGACACTTGTGTCTTTGTGCAGAGGATCCCAGAAACACCGAAGTTAATCACCTGGTTAATGAGATGGACCACAGGTGTGGGAGCGTTGGGGTTTGGTCAGCAGCCCCTGCCTCTGCTTACCCTGGCAATTTCCCATCCCTTCCTTCTCTCTAGGGGACAGCTCCAGGGTTCTTTGGTTCCTAGGCTCTGGCTTAAACAAATCTAGCTTTAGGTGGCTTGCCAGCCCGGGTTAAGGAGCAAGGCTCCAGTGACTCTGGAGTGGCAGCCCGAAAGAGCAGCAAATGGCCTAGCTGCTCCACTCTTGTTCTTCCTGGGGCCTGAGCTCTGCCCAGCTAGCACAGGACAAAAGGGGCACTTTCAGCCTTGTAAATAGCTTCTTGTGTCAGGGGAGGAGGTGGGGCAGGGAATGGCAGCACTGTGCCAGCTTGGCTTGCTGCATTAAGGAAAGATGTCAGGACTTCTCAGTTTGCTTCTGTCGGGCAGGCGTGCAATTTGTGTGGGTTTGTTTGAGGTCTGCATTCCTAGTGGAACATTCCAGCAAACTGCTGTTACTCGGCTTAATGGAAGCGCGAGGAACGTCAGAAGGAGAGAAACATCCAGATCACAAGGAGAGGATAAAATGCGACTGTGAGTAAAAGAATATTACTTTGCAGAACTTGAGTCACGTGTGAGTGTGTGCGTGCATGTGTCCGTGCGTCCATCTTCCTGTGTCCTCAGGGAAAACAGTGCCCTTGTGGATCACCTCTGGCTTTGAGCTGCTTTTTTGTTTTATAATGCAAACACAGCGGTTAAGAGGTGAACCTTTGTGTACAGTAGGCACTGAATCCATGTGTGCAGAGGCCAGGGAGACAGGATCAGTGGTAGCATTTATGTAAGACATCGGGAGTTCAAAGGGATTTCAGGTTTGCGTCTCCATCACCAAGCAGTATTACTGGTGGAAGGAAGGGGACTTGTGGCTCATGTGCCGCTATCTGCATGTATGTTCTCAGCGAGCAGGTCAGGATAGCCAAGAGGAAGAGTAGTTCGTGGAAACTGGGTGTCGGGTCAGATAGTGTCTTGCTCTGACAGGCATCTCTGGGCTCTTCTGTCTCGGGCTCTGATGTTCCCTCTGGTCATTTTACTATCGTGATTTTCTTATGAGATGCAGGATGTGAACACTCCCCGAAGCACTAAGGCAGCCAAGCTTGGGCAGAGGGTCCCAGCATTCCTGGGTTTTGACAGTCAAGCTATCGAGTTTGCATTGGTCCCCTCGTTCCATTTGCGCGCACGCATGCGTGCCCAGAGGCGCCCTCTGTTCTTGTTCTTTGCTGAGCTTGGGGCACTCTCCTTCACTGCTGTCACTTTCCCATCGTACTGTGGTTTCTGACTCTAGTGTTACAGGATTTCAGACAGGCTAGCTGAGAAAACACCAACAGGCCAGAGGAAGGTGACATCCCCGGGATCTGGAGATACGGATAGTCCTGCGCTGCCCAGCGTGGGTGCTGGGAACCGAACTTCGGTCCTCTAGAAGAACAGCAAGTGCTCAGCCCCCAGACACATTCTGTAATCAGGGGAGGAGGGGAGCCCAGGAGTGGTTGTAGCAGAAGGAGCAGCTAGCTGCCAGCAAGCCCGGGTGTTGCACATGGAGACGCATGTCTTCCTAAGACTTTAAGCCAACTGAATCACGTTATTAGCAGATAACAGCATGGTGCATGCGCCTGAGTTACAAGCTCTGCTAGATGTAGATATGGAAATTTGCTTTTGAAAAATAAAATCCCAGAAAATTCCCAACAGAACACCATTGACTGAAGAACACGTGTGTCTCTTTCATTTTAGCAATTTATTAGCAAGGGCTCAAAGACCTCTCAGGACTTGATCTTAAGTATGGTATCTATCTTCACACGGAGCACAAATGGCTGTTCACAGGGTCTCATTTTGTTTGACTGTAAGCCCATCTTTATTTTTTAAATATTCAATTGCCTTTTTCTTGACAGCATTCAAGTAGAAGATTAAAAGGGTTATGAGATCACTGCTAAATAATTGTTCTTGACTAAATGATGTATTCTCTTCTTCATGCATATGTTCCAGTGTAGGCCTTACCGATTCATACAGTAGAGTTGCTCTGCAGATTGGTACCTGGCTCCTAGCATGGATTAAATGGTTATTGCTTGTCCTTATCACCCACTAAATGTAAGGATTTCACTGGATTTAAATGCTTAGCATTACAGATTAGCATCTAATAACATGTTCTTACACGCACACTATAAATATATTGTTCTCAGACAGTTTTAAAAACATTTTTCTTCCTAGCCTTATTAAACTTTCTTTGCATAATGCACTCTATATCTTAGCTGCCACTGCTTAAAATAGATAAGTTAATCCCCTGTGTGTGACTGTTTGTTTAGGTGGTTTGATAGTCTCACCCAAGGATGTAATCCTGCTATAGTCAATTCCTATAAATTCACACAATCTAGATGCTATGGAAATGACTCCCTGGACACTGAGTTAAAGAAACGGTCATGGTGTGTGTGCGAGGGTGGATAATGCCTCTTCAGACTCGGGTTGATGAAGGAAGCAAAGACAGAGAGTAGAACAGAAGGATTGGAGGCCAAGGAAGATTTGCATGTTAGACCTGGAGGATGGTGTGCATGCCAAGTTGGAATACTACTTGCGAAGTCTCAGTGGCCGGTGCCAATAGGACCTGGGCCTGATTTTATTTGCTTACCCTTGAAAGTCTCAGTGTGGGCTTCTGTTTCTCAGAAGGGCTGTTCCTGATGCTAGTGGGCTTGCTCATTGCATTTCATTCCTCTTTAGGTGGTTAACCCATTGGAAAGATAGCTTGATCATTAGCACAGTGCTTGTCACGCCCTCGGCACTCAGATCTGCAGAATGATAGGAAGAGCTCAGAGCCACGCATACACCTACAACAAATACGCTCTGAGTGTATTTTGGTTTCTTTCTCTCCAAGTTGTCTCATCGTGGTTAGATATCCCACCTGATATATCCTATCCTTCATTTCAATGGTTGAAAAAAAAAATATGTCCATTGTTTCTTCTTATTGGGAGGCTGAGCAAAATGAAAACAGTGTCTGTTTGAAGAACTGCCCCTGGCAGCAACACTCACTGATGCTGGTCCCTGCCCATGGGTGGAGCGGTGGGGTGACTCTACTCCCAGCTGCTCATTGGCCCATCCTCCACCCTCTGTTCCCCTAAGAAGTCAAGTATGGATTTTGTCTGCTAGTTACCTTTAGCCCAGTGGGCAGCAGTGTAGGACTCGGCATGTGACGAATGCCCTGAAAGACCTTGGCAGGCCTGGTAAGCACCCGCTGAGCTGCCCCGGCCCCCACCCCACCCCCACCTTCACTGCCCTTTTCTGATTCTGCTGTGGTGTGTCACCTAGCAGTCAGCTGTCGGTGGCACAGATGGTGAGTGCTTTTGTAGGCACGAGCACTTTCTTTCTAGAATTAAAATCCAAAGAGACTTGCTTATCTGTTCTTTATCTGTTAGCATCGTTAACTTGGTAATTGTGTGTGTGTGTGTGTGTGTGTGTGTGTGTGTGTGTGCGCTTACTCTTAATTTGAACCATAGCACAAGCTTGAACAAGTTGAGTGAATCTATCATTATGTTGGGTCCTGTCCTTGTTGGTTAGGACAAGCAGTTTGTTACGCTGGTACTCTTGGAGGGAAAATTGTATAATAGTGTGAATTTGATCTAAACGGATGACTTCTATATTTCAAAAAAAAATACTTTCAGCCTTGTGACCAACTTTCATATGCCGTCTTGGCTCAGCGTAGCAGAGTAAGCACTTACTGCATTGCTGTGGAGTTTAGCAGCCGGCTTGTTTCTGTCTCTCCTTTTGGTATGAGCCAGCCTTGAGGGCAGTTATCCATCAGTAAGCTTGTAAGTTAGAACTGAGCTTTCTCTCTAGTGCACGCTTAATTATTTTAGACTAGTCTCTGTATAAATTGCTTATAAGATGCAATTTAAGGCTTTGATATATATTAATATTTACCTAGTTTTCTTCTGTGTATCTTGCTTTCTCATTTTGGATCTGTAAAGTATAGGTAAGCATTTTTATTATCATGGTAACCTGGTATTCTGAGCTCAGGACTAATCCATGTCAGGAGCTGTGGTAGGGGAAGTGATCACAATGTGTAGCATTGATTGAACAGTTTCGTGTGTGTGTGTGTGTGTGTGTGTGTGTGTGTGTGTGTGTGTGTGTGTGTCACCATCCCCGGCTGTTGATGGGAATCCTTTAGTAGTCCTGAAAGCTTGCTGGAATGGGTACTGTCTTCATTTCCAATATTCAGCAAGACAGAGTGAGCCGGTCACAGTCAGTAAGGCATCAAGGCAGACCCTTGTTCCAGAGTGAGCTCTCCGATACTGCCTTCTTTACAAGGCGACTCCATAACCCCTCTCAACACCTCTGGCATGTTTTAAATTCTCACCGAATGCACACCAATTTTTTTTTCATTTTAGTTATAATATCTTTGGGAATATAAAATAAAGTAGTCTAATTAGAACAGCCAACCGTGGGATCTACTGGCATGTATGGCCACTCCTGTTGGAGAACTGAGAGGCGTGTTGAAATTTAAGCTGGTAACCAGTTGGGAAACTTGTTCTTGAGCCTGGCAGATGCAGCACCTGATGGCCCTTAGGTGGTTTGGGCTTGTTCACCATTCTGCACTCATATTACTCCTGTTAGCCTTGGTAATGAGGGTTGAGTGTGTTTGATTAGGAGGAAGAAGACGAGGGTGTAATTTCTTTTTCTGAACAAATGAAAGAATGCTCAGATGGCAAGAATTCTTTGAGTAAAACCTTTTTAATGTGGTTAATAATTTTATTATTTTTTTTTACACAATATAATGGAGAAATGGCACAAAATGAAACAATTAAAATGTTACCAGAAACATGAAAGTTTTCTGAGGGGGTAAAGACCTGGCATTTGATTGGGGGTTAATGTCTTGACTGGCCTGCAAGCTGTAGTCCTAGTGGGTGGCCTGGGTGAAATCTAGAGACGTGTTCTGCCCCCTCAGTGAACGAGGCACCTTTCTCTTCTAACAGAGTTCTGCTTAGAGAACCACCAACACAGAACCATGGAAGTCCATGAATTGTTCCGGTATTTTCGAATGCCAGAGCTGATTGACATTCGGCAGTACGTTCGGACCTTGCCAACCAACACCCTCATGGGGTTCGGAGCCTTTGCAGCACTCACCACCTTCTGGTATGCCACCAGGCCCAAGGCCCTGAAGCCACCGTGCGACCTCTCCATGCAGTCAGTGGAAGTAGCGGTAAGTGCCCCTCAACGCCTGCCTTGTGGGCTTTCTCTTCATGTTCCCTGATTAGTTTAACCTCATTGATTGGTTTGTGAGGACAGTTTATAAAGAGAAGTTGTCGGTGGTAGATAGTAAACACATGTCGAAACCAAATTACAGGGCACAGGGACAGATAAGGTGAGGCAGGTTAGGTGTTTCCACGGTCACACTGAAGACAGCTCCTGAAATCCCACTGAGCGTCCCCTGTGGGAATAAAAACATCCCACCAGGAGAAAAAGGATACAGAGCCTGGTCCAGCAGGGAAGACTCTACAGATGTTGCAGGGAATATTTTTTGTGGCATGTGTGATCTGTAGAACTCTTTCTCACCCTGTTAAAAGAGACTCTGGTTTCCCACAGGGTAAGGCTATAACAGATCATCATGGCCTCAGCGTCTGGGATAGGGCAGGGGGGAAACACCCGTCAAGGCGGCTGTGCTTAGCCGCAAGTGGCCTGTTGTCTGTGGCCTGGACAAACTGAAGGCCAGGAAATAGCTGTGCCCCTGAAAGCCTGCCCTCTGTGATTAGGGACAGTGGGCGGGATGGCATGAGAAGCCTCCAGACCCTCCACAAGTGTTCTCCTCAGCACTCCAGTCTCCTCTTCCTCTCCTTCTAGTCTCTTTCCAACGTTCACAGACAAACCCACAAACAGGCGGCTGGAGAGACGGCTCAGCAGTTAAGAGGACTGGATGCTCTTCCCAAGGTCCCTGAGTTCAGTTCCCAGCAACCACACGGGCAGCTTACAACAATCTATAATAGTGTCTAATGCCCTCTTAGACTCATATACACACAATAATAAATAAATAAATAAATAAATAAATAAATAAATAAATAAATAAATCTTTCAAAAGCAAGAACAAACCCAGAAGCACTGAAAACCCTCACCTGCCCCTGTTCCATACTTGCTCTCCTGCCTCTGCTCTGGTCAGAATTCACCTTTGGTATGACTTCCCACCCAGAAGAAGGTTGTGAACTGCAGACCTGCTTTATTTGCTACTTTACAATGGCGAGGCTACAGGTCCCCCAGCCTCTCCCCAGATCGGCTGCCGTAGTAGGTCAGTAGCCGTCCACAGAAAGCCCTGGCTACAGTCATAGCTTTGAGCTGCCACTGGGGTTTCAGTTCTTTGCTTTGTTTTTTTTTTTTTTTTTTTTTTTAAAAAAAAAAAAAAACAAGTTCTTGGATTTGCTAATATAAAATTCTTAAAATATACCCAGTGTGTGAGTGACTTGTGGCAGATTGAGGCAGAGGCTGTCTGTGGCAGGGACTATCTGCTTCCAAACCACTAGGGAAGTAGTGGCCTCCCGCCTAGCTTACCCCACACCACAAAGGAGGATTTCATTTTTTCTTGAGTTGGCATGACTTTGTGGAATTCCCTTCCTTCAGCATAACACCTCGTGTCCCAAGCAGCACCATTGTCACTATTAAAGGGCAGGTGACAAGCCCAGAATGTAGACACTAATAATTCAGCCGTAATTGTGGGAAATGCCTGGTTCTCACTAGATGAGATATTGTGGGAACGTGTGCAAAAAAGATTCATTTATGCTTCTGTTATGTGTATGAGTGTCTGTATGTATATACATGTACAGTGTTGCATGCAGATGTTCTCAAAGGCCAAAAGATGATGTCATCATACCTGGGACTCAAGTTGCAGATGATTGTGAGCTGCCATTCGGGTATGGGAACCGAACTTGAGGCTTCTACAAGAACAGGAAATGTTCTTAACCACCGATCCACCTCTCCAGCACCCAGTATGTGTGTTTTTTGAGTTCCATCTTAGCATGAAGTGGTTGCTTCTTATTAAAATAACTACGTAAGTTCCCTGAAAAATAGTTTAAAATTACAGATAAACAGAACACTGAAATAGTTTTACTCTTCAGTATATAGGAGTCCTGATTTTTCTCTTTGTTTATAATAGATTTACATCTTAGTTTCAGAACTCAGAGGTCTTATGAAGATCTATGAAAGAATTTGCTTTGCTTTTTAAAAAAAAACTGAAATATGAAATTTTAAGTTTAAATATACTCTGATTCTGGGAACCTAGTAGTTACAGACACATTGTTTCACTAAGCATTGTTCTGTGGGCCTCTGTTGGCCAGAAAGACAAGTCCCACTCGTCCCTGGCCCTTCCTAAGATGTGCTGCCACCTGGCAACAGTTTGGGGGCTGACTGTCAGGGGTGAGAGCTGCTGTGCTGACCCCACTGTGACAGCAAGGGAGTACCACTTGCTGGTGTCCTGTCACTTGCCGGTGTCCTGCTGCCCGGTCCTGCCCCTCCCAGCATACTTGCTCCATCCTGTCAGCTCTACAGAGATGCTGAGATGGAGGAGTCCACGCTGTCTCCTAGCTCTGATTGTGCAGCACCAGCACAGGGCTTCAGTATAAGTTACATCTTCAAGTTGTCCTATGACCACTCAGAGTGTTGGAGAGAATGTGCATAGACCTGTTGTGGACCCGCCAGGAAAGGCGGTACGGCTCGGGCAAGTGGTTGTACCAAGCATGGCTTAGCAGGCTCTCTATCAAGCCCTGTCCCCAGATGTGCGGTTGCAGCTCGCCCGTGAGCCTTGGTGATCTAGAGGCCAACCTCTCTCCCTTGGGGCCAGGAGGAACACCCACCTACCTGTCGAAGATCGATCACTGCCTCTGCTGCTCAGTTACTGTGAACAGACATTAACAAAGGTTTTGTGAGGGTGAGCTGTTTGTTTTAGACTACTTTCCTACTTGATAGACAAGCTCTCTTATTTTCTTCACCTGGCCTTTCTAAGTGCTGCCAGTGATACAGGACATGGCTCTTTAGAGGGAACCAGCCTCATAAGCCCCTGAGGAATCCTGGCTTTTGTCTGACCATCAGTTTGAAGAAATGGAGTTTCCTCTGAACCTGACAGAAGGACCTGGAAGATGGAGGCATGACAGGCCTGATATCTCTCCTAGCCTCCACACTTTATATCTGAAAAACAGAAATGGCATCCCTGCCAAGCACTGCTTAGAAGCCACTTGTCTGCCTGGCCTGTGGTGTGGTCAGAGTTGCTTAGCTGTGTTAAACCAAGGGCCCTGGGGAGCAGAGGGGGTTACTGTGTAAAGGAAGGTTGGGCGGCTCCAGGAAAATCTGAGCATCAGTACCCAGAGCCTTGGGACTCAGGCGGAGGCTCTTCTGAAAACGAATATGTTAGGCCTGTGCAGTTAGCGCTCAAGAGGCTGAGATAGGAGAATCACAAGTCTGTGGGCAGCCTGGGCTACAAAGCGAGATCCTTTCAAAACAAAGCAAGAAGAAAAAAAAGAAAAAAAAAAACTAAATGGTACCTAGATTCTGAGGATGCAGATCGAGAAACTTAAAGACTCTGGAGGCTGGGTGTGTGGGAGAGCAGAGAACTGCACAGAGTTGAGAAACGCCAGTAATTCTGTCTGTCTGTCTGTCTGTCTGGCCTGAACCTACCCTTGGCTCAGATTGGATGCAGATGTGCCTAGAGGGAAAGGTGGCCCACCTGTGAGACTCAGAGGATTTGGGATGTAACCTGCTGCAAAGTGTGGAGGAGAGAGGCGAGGCGCTAGGACTGAGGGTGCTGCCTGTCAGGTTAGGTTAGCGAGCCTCTGACTACCACTAGGCGGAAAGCACTTCAGGGGAAACTCAGCTCTGCTTTTTTCTCCAGTTATTGAAATGAATAAATTGGAACAAATACAGTTTTATGCTTATAGGTCTTTAGCCTTTCTAAAGCAGTTTTTAGACCATCAGATCTTACAGTGGGACTTGCTTCTGGTGACTAAACCACAGGCCATAGCAGATTCACCGTCAAGCTTGCTGCTAGGTGTGGGCTCATGTTTGGATTCGAGGCTGTTAATACCAGAGCCAGCTCCTTGGGTACAACTCAAGTTGGATGACTTAGCTCCACAGGAAATATGAAACTTGGGGTGCATGCTAGCTGATCACCCTCATACATGAGGGGTCAAAACGTATACATTCATATGCCCAGCTGTGTGTGGCTAGTGACTCTTCTTAGCATGTTAATTGTATGTTCCAGAAAGTCTCATGCAGAGGTTGTCTCTTTTCCTGCAGTCCCCGCTCCACCCACTTAATCCAGTTGTTAGACTTGCATTCATTCAGCAAGGACTTAAGCTTCTGACACATGATGTACATAATACCAGGGCAGGACAGGCTTCTATCTGTGTGAAGCCTCTGTCCCGTGAGAGGAAATGCTCAGGGTCCTTCTGTCTATGGCAGAGGTCAAGTGCCATTGTTAAAGAACTCCTGTGCACACCGCAGCAAGAGACAGCTGACCTGGTCCATATTTAGACATATCCGTAGAACATGTTACTCAGTGAGATTTCTCCATGTGGTTGGTGGGGGTGTTCTTCCACATATGTGTAAAGGCCCACTTACAAACTGGCCCAAGAGAGCAGCAGGTCGTGGCCTTGTACATTTTTAAGGAAACATACTTGTAGCAATAAAGCAAGTCCAGACCTGTGAAGGTAAGGATGTCAGAATTCCAAAGCCTGGCCACGCCCGTTTGAACTGGAAAGCCTGTGTCAAGCTCTGAGCCAGGGAGCTCTGGCTGAGGTGGACAGATACCGCTGGGAAGTAGCCAGCCAGGACCAAACAGGAGCAAAAGCTGCTGTGGAATGAGGTGGAGGCTGGATTGTGGTGTCTCTGGCCATCCCCAACGCAAGCCTGAAGGTCTGCAGAAATGTCAGAGCCACTTAGCTGTAAGATTGAAGAGGAAGTGGCAGTTGTGCACTGAGTATTCGGGACCATGGTAGCATGTGGTTATTTCTGCATCTATTTATAAATATGACATGATAAATTCTGCTCTACAGTCGTTTGTAGTCATAAACTAATTCTTGCCTCTGTGGAGTGTTGGGACAGAAAGCAGTTAGTGAATGTGTGCAGGACTGGAGGCTTAGGTGGACACGCGGCTTCAGAAGAACCCCTTGGCTTTCTCTCTGTCATTGACTGTGAGCCCTGTTCTCAGGTGGCCACCTTAATTGACTTACCATTTGTCACTGCAGGGTCCTGTCACAGCTTCCCACGACCTTTTCTTTCTTGGTCTTGATTGCAAAATAATTGTATAAGTGGTCAAATAAAGATGAGCCAAGGTTTGCCCTCACACCAGCCCAGAGAATTTCCGAACACATTTTCCTGAGGGCGCTTCAGCATCTGGTAGTGTCTTCAGCAGGCAGCCTTCACAAGACAGTAGGGATAAGAGGGGAAGGAAGCATACTTAGGGTGCTTCTGATCACAGAGAGGCTTCTGGAAGTATGCAGACATCAGTATTTTCATGCCTTTAGGTAACTTTAGCACCTTTCTCAAAACTTAACAGGCTTCTTAATAAATTATGAAAAGCTTTCTGAATACTGTTTTCTCCTGCCCATCCTACTGGAACCCGAGGTTAAGGTGTTTGTATGAGCAGTCTGCCGACTTCAGGATACACGAAGCAGACACCTGGGGCTTTGAATTAGGAGGGAGGAGGAAGAGTCACACTGGTGATGAGCAGTGGCTGGGGCTGGGGGCTCTGTGGGTGAAGGTGGGATGCCTTGGGGCATCTTGGGGAACTTGGGGCAGATCTCCTGATATGCACACCAACACTAGGCCGCAGAGGGATTAGGCAGATGTCTTAGCAAAGAAAGCAGTTAATTATTAATGTTAAAAAGCAACTACATGTTGGGGCTGGAAAGATGATGGCCCAGTGGTTAAGAGTCCTTGCTGTTCTTATAGAGGACTGGGTTTCAGTTCCCAGCATCCGGTTGGTGGCTCACATTCATACACATAAAAAATAAGTAAATAAACCCAAAATAACAATGCATATAAAATATATGTAAATTTATATATGTATATATTATATGTAGGTGTGCATGTTGTATGTATGTATATGTACATGTATATATTATATGTATGTGTATATATTGTATGTATGTGTATATGCATGTATCTATTATATGTATGTGTGTATGTATGTATCCCTGCATGTGGCAATGTTGCTGAGTTCTCCATAACCAAGAAAAGTGAGTTATTCCATAGGAATATGATAAGCCATGCCTGAAACCATGTGATTTTGTACAAATGATGCCACCTGCTATAGGTTTCATTAGACAAGAGACATACACTGAAGTGACAGAAATAATTTCTATAATATATAAGTTTTAAAATCGACCGTGCACACACACCCCACTAACGAGGCTAACAGGTGCCAGATGAAAAGGTGACAGTTGTCACTGTTCTGTGCTTCCGGACAAAAATTCCTAGTGTACCCTAACATCTGAACAGTGGAGTCACATGGGTTAGGACTCGGCGCCGTGGTCCCGTGTGGCCAGGCAGAGGTGGAGCGGGGTGTTCTGCATGGCTAGGCAGAGTTGTTCGGCCAGAGCAGTGTGTGCTGAGTTCTCTTCTGATGATAGTTGATGTGCTACCTCCACCCCCAGTTTCTCCTGAACGGATCCTCTGACTGGGATAGTGGGCCGCACAGGAAATTAGCAAGTGGAGAATTAACTAGGTCTAAAACCACCAAGGGCTTCGAGGGTTAGAGGGTGGTGTTTGTCTGGACCCAGTGTGCTCAAGCATGAAGGGAACGGTGTGGCCATGTCTGGAGGAGCCTGCTTGCCGAACGCTACATGGGGCTAGCGGATCTGGTGCTCCGCCTCAGTGCCTGGTGAACAGCCGGCCCTTGCTGAGAGGTGGCAGCCCAGGAGAGGATCCACCCCTACTTCCTCAGCTAGTGGAAAGCCTGCACTGACTGTGGGGGACACTTCTGACCTCCAGTTGCCTCTGGGGTAAAGATTAAGGGTTGTTTTGTAGTTAAACAGTAAGTGTGACCCTGGCCTGGCAGCCGCCACCCCTCACCTGGCCAGACAGTTTTGGGATGTTGTTGAAATGCTTTGTCCGTTATCGGTCAGAGGTCACTGGAATATGGGGTTCCTCCCACAGGCTGGCCTGAAGAGAGTTCACGAGTGTCAAGACCGAGTGTCGCTGAAAAGCAGTTTTAATCTAAAAAGAAATACGTGTTGGTGGGCTGGGCAGGGAAGCCACAGGCCAAGTGGCAAATGTCAGGTGTAATGCTGGGAGGAGAGGACCCCAGGGAAGGGAGCAGAGGTGCAGCCCTACAGTCAGGACTGTGCTCCCGTTCACTGCTATTCTCGTGGGGTGGATGGGGTGGATTGAACATTAAAATCCAAGCCTTTGGTAGTCTTCTGGGAAGTTACTTGGTCCCCACCCCCATCCTTCCTTCTTTTCTCTATTCCCTCTGGTTTCCCTCTCCCTAGGTTGCTCTTTATTTATGGTCCTGTAGATACATACCCATTTTATAGTTTGAGATAAGTGAGGCCACAAGGCAGAGTTGGAGCATTTCTACTAATAAGTCCTCTGAGACGTAATGTGCTATACTTTACATATCAGATTAGGTTAGAATAACTCATTACCTTGGGGTGAGTTTGTCAACCTTGTCAAACACTGGTAAGAGCTCTAGTCTCCAGAACCTCCAAGACATAGATGTGTCCTGCTTTCCTGACCCTGCCTTCCCTCATTCCTGCCCTCATGGGTAATTTGAGCTTTTACTTTCTAATTTAGCCTGATTCAGCCACAACTGTATTTACTAATTCGGTGTATGGGAAGATTGATCTCAAAGGGACCTTATCCCCCTCTAGATGCTGGAGAATTTCCTGGTAACAAAGGCAGTGGCTGTACTGCTTTAGATTTAGCCCCCCCCCCTCTTTTTTTGAGACAGGGTTTCTCTGTGTAGCCCTGGCTGTCCTGGAACTCACTCTGTAGACCAGGCTGGCCTCAAACTCAGAAATCCTTCTGCCTCTGCCTCCCAAGTGCTGGGATTAAAGGCATGCACCACCACCGCCCGGCTCTCTTTTGTTTTTAAACTTGGAAAGGGATATCCATGTTGAAGCAGACCCATAATCCCCCCACTTTCCAGTCTTGATTGATTAGGTTGCATAATGTTCTTGTTTTTGAATGCAGCCCAGTTCCTGCCTTCTAACAGACTAACAGAAAGCAGGTTCTGTTAGAAGGGCCACACTTAAGACAGTTCCCATTTCAGTAGTAGCTCTTCCTAGAAATATCTACGTCGACTTGGATAATCCTGTCATTAAAGGCTGTGTTCTAGCACATATGTTAGCCTCCGAGTGCTGTCCTTCTTGCTGTAGGTTTGTATAACTGAGGTGAGGTGTGCCCAGTGCTTACATGTAGCATTTTTATTCAATAAGAACGGAACACTTCCACCTATCCAAGATGACGATCTTTTGGGGGAAATCTGTGATCATCCATAGAATGATGGAAACTCAGTGCTTCCTGTTGTCTAGCCCCCTTCCCCACACAGACACATTTCACTGTCCTTTTCCAGATCATAGCCCTTCCTTTACAACTGGGGGCAGTGGGGCCTTCCGCCCAGCCTCACCTGCACCTCATACTCCTCTCTCTTCTTTGGCATCTCCTTACTACTTCATTATCAAGCCTTTGCTAATTAGTTTAATTGCTAATAATTAGAATAATATAAACACTGTTCATATCCTTGAGTGATGTTGTCAAGATGATGGCTTTATTAGGAACTCAATCAACTTCTTCCAATTTGCTTTGGTGGTTTTATCTTCATCTTTCCCCAAGTCCTGAAGATTAAGTAACACTGAAAGCTTAAACTGTGTTAGAGTTAATTTAGCTAAAGGTTTGTTATTTGGTGACCCTCAAAAACAACCTTCCTAATGCTGTGACCCACTAACACAGTTCCTTATGTTGTGGTGACCCCCAAACATAAAATTATTCCATTGCTACATCCTAACTCTAATTTTGCTACTGTTCTGAATTGTATGTAAATATCCGATATGCAGGATGTCTGACTGGCCACCCCTGTGAACCGGTCGTTTGACCCCCAAAGGAGTCACAACCACAGATTGAGACCCTCTGCTCTCGCGCTCGCGCAGATTTTGGAGAGTTGGGAAGAAAATAGAGTTCTCCTGACCTGATGGGCTTGCTCCTCAGTGTCTAGCTGAACGTCCTCTGATTCTCAGGCCTGTGGTGCTTCCTGCTTTACATCTTCCTGTTCTTGTTAGATGGCAGATCGCGTGTTGCTCATGGCTCCTGTCCCCTCCCCGCAGAAACCCTTTCTCTCTGGTCCCGTCCTACAGCGTTTCCTGCACCCGTTGATGCTTGTGGAGGGTTTCTTTCTGTAGTGCCCCCTGGTCTCTCCACTCCCCTGCTTAGGACTTGTCTTTGGCATCCTTCTCCTCACACTACATGTAGGGCGGGGCTTGCATCCCCTGAGCAGCAGCTTGTTGAAACCCTGATGGCCAGTCACACCCTCCAAGGTTTGGGTTCATTATCCCTTTCCCAGCAAATGTCAGTTGCTCTCCTAGTCTACATTTTGTAGACCTGGGCTCTAAGATGTAAGAAATAGTAAATGATCCTTTTCAATGAAATCCTGTAAAACTTTTTCTCTTCTCCACCTTTTAAGGCTTTTATGCAAATTTATTAATCACTTCTCCACCTGATAAAACCTTTGTTTATACAAAGGCTTCCTGCAGCACTCCAGGAATTTTATGACCGAAATACAGACCAGCTAATCAAATAAGGCTATGAGGTTGTCTCCCATCAATGGGGTAAGGACAAGTCACCACTACCAAGTGCCTTTCCTGTCTCTGTGGTCCCCCTTAGGTCTGTGACCACTTGGCCAGGAGTGAAGTTAATCTGTCTAGATACTTCAGTTGGAATGGCGGTCTCTTTCTCTGAGACCCAGAACTTGTTTCTAACAAAGACAAACCTGTTAAACCTGCCCCTCAGGGTCCACACCTACTCTTGTGTGTCCTTGTCTTTCCTTGTGCTGTTTTGATTTGATAGGATTCTTTGGAGGCTCTCTGTGGTCACTCAAGGACAAGAAGTATTAGTTACTTCTGCCCTGCAGTAGCTGCAACATCTGGCACAGCTGCTGAAGGGAAGAAATACAAATGGCTTCACGGTCTCAAAAGCTTCCCTTCACCACAGGAGGGAAGGCAGAGAGGGCCATTCAGTTCACTGTGGCTGCAGAAGCTGTGTGTGTTCCTACAGACAGGAAGCAGAGAGAGAGCCAGCCGGAAACCGGGAGCCAGATGCACCTTAAAACACTTACACCTGGTCCTCCACATCTGTTCTGGGCCCCACCCTTTGAAGGTTCCATGCCTCTCTTAGAGTAACTAACTGGAGAACCCCTCGTTAAAGTATGAGTCTGTGGGGTAACAGTCCAGATTCAAACCATTGCATTCTGCGTCTGGACCTCTGAAGGCTAAGGACCATCTCATAACAAAGAACAACTTAGAGAGTCCCACAGCCTGCAGTTTGGTCACAGTCCAGAAGTCCACACCCAGAGTCGTCACTGAGACTCATGCAGTCTTTTAGGTATGAGCTTCTAGAAAATACAGAAAGTGTACGGTGACACAGAGTCAACACCCCAACTCTGAAAGGGAGGGGTCGTGGCATGGGGTGGGGGCAGGCAGGCCCAAAGCCGGCAGGGCAAACATCAAATCCTGTAGCTCCGTGTCCAGCATGAGAGGCGTGTGTCGCCGTGCTGCGTGCTGCAGTGGGTGTGGGAAGCCCTTCTTGTCCACACGTGGCACACGCCGCCCCTGGGATGGCTGTCTTCTTTGCTTAAAGCTTTCCTTGGCAAACAGCCTATGTCACCTCCAACATCTTGCAACTTTGTGGGAACTTAGTCGTTACCCTCAGAGCTTCATCTACAGACCTCGGGGCTCCTTGCAGCCAATCTGACCCCTGTGACCCTTGGCCGCGGTGGCCTCCTGGTTCCAAGGTGAGGGAACCTGGAAAAGCAGTTTCGTGTGCTGCTCCGTGCAGGTGAAGCGCCTAGGGAAACTCTGCTATTGCTCCCAACAGCCTTCCAAGATGGCAGCCCTGGCTAGGGAACGGGCCTTGAAAACAGAGGCTCCGGAACACTTCCGACTCGAGCCACAGCACAAGCCTCAGGCTCCCGTGCCTGGGCTCTGTCCTCCACTGCTCCCCTGACAGCTGAGAGCCACTCTGTGGGACGCAGATGGCATCGCGGATTTTAAAGAGATAATACTGTATGGAGAGATGCCGTGAAGGGTTCCATGTCACCATGATGCCCTCGAGCAGAGGATTGTGAGGACCTCCCTGTGGGCAGCATGGACAGACAGACAGACTGCCTGCCATTCGCTTGGTGGGGAAAGTGGGCTGGGCCCAGGGCCAAGAGGCAGTACTTCATGACCCCTCTGCTCCCCCATCCCCTACAGCCTCGCCTCCTCTCCTTCCTAGTTCCCTATTTCTCTGCCCTCTGCCCTCTTCTGAATTGTCCTTGGTCCATTGCTTTTGTTTTTGTCTTTTGCTTGTTTGTTTGTTTGTTTGTTTGTTTGTTTGTTTTGGTCCTGCCTTCTGTAGACTTCCCACTAAGAAGCCTCAGTATTGTCTCTCCCCTGAACCTCAGCCCCCCCCCACCTCTGACTGCTCTTTGACCCCGCTTGATGGGGGCGTTTCCCTGTTTTCTTTCATCAAACCTCAAGCCACAGTGAGCCCTTCCACTTTTTTGGACAATCCTTTCCTGTGGTGCTGGAAGTTCTCATGGTCTAATTTCCCTCAAGGGTTCCCCAGTGAAGGATTTCTTTGAACCGTGGAGTAAGAAGCTCTAACCTAGTGTTTGAGCCCTTACCTACCAGTGTGAAAAGAAGGTTCGAGGGGTTCCTGCAGCCCTCTGGGCTTCCCGTATGTCTGTATGGTCTTAGAGAGCTCAGCTCCTTCTGCTGTTTCGGTAGACCAAGAACTGACTTCCTGCCCGTGCCCAGAACTCTGTCCGTCGCAGTAGTACTTAGGCCCCGGAAGGTGTTCAGCAGCAGAGATGCACACCTGCCCGCTGCAAATGAACATCCGGAAGGACCTGCATCTGTCTGCTCAGACTTAATTCAGTAGCCGAAGGCTTTAACCCTGAGATGCAGCTCAAGGAGCCCAAGGTCCTGATGGATTGTAGTCGGTTGGTGATGAGATCGAGCTGTGGCAGGAACCTCACGTGTAGATGACTCGTGGAAGTAGAATTGAGAGTCTCTTGTTTCCTCCCGAGCTGAGTAGGGCCGTCCTGTGTTCTGCTGGTTGATGCAGTTTGGGGACTATGAAGTCTGTGTGGTGGGGACGTTTTTTTTGAGGTCCTCACTCTCTTCTTTGGCTTTGTCTGGCAGGACAGGTACTTAGAAATTTGAGAGCAGCAGCAGTGGGCTCCTCCTACCTTTCCTCTTCTTCCTCCCCCTCCTCCTCCTCCTCACTCTCCTCTCCCCTCCTTCTTTTCTTTCCTCTCAGTTTTCTTTCCCTAAGATTCCGTTCATAGCCATGTTGTCTTAGCCTCGCTTCTCCAGAGTCACCATGGTTCTTCATGGGAACAGCTGCCTGCATTATGAGCGCGTCAGCACTCCTTCACTCAGCTGCTAGTCAGTGCACAGCAGTCTGTATTGATTCTACATCTAACCGACAAGTAGAGATGGCGGGTATTGACAGTGTTACAGTCAGTGGATCAGTGTTGCAGTATCACGACCATCATTCATTACGGGGTATTTATTTACCCGAGAATTGCTAGGATGGAAGATTTTAGGGGCATGCATGATGAATAGGTGACAAGCCTCGAGAAATAATGGTGTGTCAATTAGCACGACACACACACCTCTCTAAAGGCACCATGCTGTGGGCTTCTTGTTAACATCCCCCTCACCCTGTCCTTCCCAACAGGGTACTACTGATGGCGTTCGGAGGTCAGCTGTCCTCGAGGACGACAAGCTCTTGGTGTACTACTATGACGATGTCAGGACGATGTACGATGGCTTCCAGAGGGGGATTCAGGTGTCAAGTAAGCGCATGGCTGCACCACTGTGGCCGACACTTCACTGTTGCCGCTCGTGACGGCTGAACAGCCGTCCTTTCAGAAAGGCCCATCTGCCTTTCTGAGTGTTTCACATACCCGGCACTGTTTGTGCTGTCTCCTGTAACGTGTCCGGAAACAATCGCAAAGTTTATAGAACTCTCCAGATGTTCTCTGTTGCCTGTAACGTAGGGGCACTACATCCTATATTTACTGGAGAGTCACATGTACTGGGCTACCGTGTTTCCCATAGTTGAAAGTAAAATGTTTAATTGGCCCTGGCCGGTCGTTTACTTACTGGGCCATCAGCATCGGTATTTTGAGAGAAATACTGACTTTCCAGGGAAGCTGTAGCCATCAGAAACACCCTAGGGAACCCTTGCTATCCATCACCTGCCTCTGTTCCGGCCTCTCTCCAGCCTCCCCCCTCCACCACCCCCTCCCCCCAAATCAGCCCTCTAGTAAGAGCAGTGCTGGGCCCCCTGCACATCTTCATATACTTACCACATCATAATCCTGCCCTGGCCAACCCACTCAGTGGCCTCTTAACCCTGTTGGTTTCGTACGTCTTCCTAGTCTGTCATTTCACTTCTGTCTCCAGTGGGGCATCGTCCCCTTTCCTCTCAGCATCGAACCTCTGCCTCTGCAATGGACCCTTCACATCCAGAGGTATTGGCCTGGCATGGCCTACTGTTGCCCTCTAGAACATGACCTGCCACGTGCCCTCCCTGCAGCCCTGGCATAGGACCAGTCCACACTGGGTACTCAATATATTGTCCATGAAGGAAGGTGCATTCTTTTTAAGAATGATTTTTGCTTTTCCTAGGTTCATCTATAGAAATAGATTTGGGGGGGAGGGGGGGCGGCGTTAGCCCTGGATGTCCTGGAACTCATTCACAGTAGACCAGGCTGACCTCTGCCTTGCCTCCCAGATGCTGGGATTAGAGGCATTCACCACCACTGCCTAGCTTAGAGATAGATCTTACAATCCATACTTCAGCTTCTGTTTGTGCCACTGATAGTGCGATTGTGCTCTTACAGTCAAGATCCAGGGAGATTGCGTTCTCTGCCCCACAATGCACGGCAAGCAGTATGCACTCAGAGTATCTGCTGAGTAGTGTGTGACAGCGGTATAGTCCGATTACTCAGCCCTCTGTGTTCTGACAAATATTCCTATAAAAGGCTCATTAGCCACTGTGAAGAGAAAGCAACTTCCTTGTCTATCCATTCATACATGAACTTTGTGAAGTTGGTGTCAAGGTCTGAGTTGACCTATGACAGTAAGTCTCGCTGACCAGAGCAAGTGATCCAGCATCAGGCTACGTGAAAGTGTGTGTTGTAATTTATACACGGCCTCTCCTCTGGAATGGGCCTAGCCAGGAGTATGTGGCTCACACCGCACTTGTGACAGTTAGACAACTTCCTGTTCTCTGTCTGATTGGAAACGAGTGATTGTCAGTAAATCACAGAAGTTAGCTTTAGCTTTCTTACCATGCATCGAGTAAAGGTGTCTGCTTTTAAGTCAGTGTTCCTTTTTTATTTTTTATTTTTTATTTTTATTTTTTGGCCTTCCAGAAGCTTTTAATCCTAAACTTTATTGGTCATAAGATATCTCAGCATTGAAATATTATAGAGAACAAAGCCCAGCATTTTGAGTGGATGGTCAGAAGCTTGTTCAGTAGCAGAAGTTAGCCAAGAGCTCTTTAAATCTAATTTAAAAATTTTAAAATTAATTTTATGAGCATGTTTTGCCCCACAGAAGCCAGAAGAGGGGGTGCGTCAGACCCACTTGAACTGGAGATACGTACGAGTCACCGTGTGGATGCTGGGAATTGAACCCAGGTCTTCTGGAAGAACAGCCAGTGCTTTTAACCACTGAGCCACTTCTCTCGCTCCCTTAAACCTAGTATTTTTTTTTGAAAAGCATGTTTTTTTAATTGAAAAATGAAGTAAAAACATTTTATAATAAAATTGAACATTTACATGGAAAATATTTCTGATGAAATAGAAGAGATATATAGAAAAACCCGTTAAAATTGACAATTTTCATGGAAAATTAAAGAGTAAAATGATAGACATAAAAACATTGCTAAATTAATCAAAAAAGGAAGTAGAAACATTTTATGATAGAATTCAAGATTTACGTGGAAAATATTTCTGATAAAATTGTAGAAAAATATAGAAAAACATGTTAAAATTGAAGATTATCATGGAAAATTTTATATAGATATAGTAATAGTAGGCATAAAAGTAGTTCTAAGTTGATTGAAAGTGGAATTATAAACATTTTGTGATAAAGTTGAAGATTTACATGGAAAATTCTGATAAAATTGTAGAAATGTATAGAAACACATGTTAAAATTGAAGATTATCATGGAAAATTATACAGATAAAATGGTAGGCATAAAAATAATTCTAAGTTGATTGGAAGTGGATGTACCTAGCTGAACATTAGTGACACCTGGGAGCACTTTTTAAAAAATACTGAAACTCTTGTTCACACTCATCCAGTTATATCCCAGGATTTAGCAGTAGGGCTGGCTATGGCTGATTTTCAAGTTCTCAGGTGAGCTGGCGCGCAAGCGTGACAGTTGTAGAGCTGAGATCAGTGTGCGCGTCTGCAAAGAGCCAACAGGAACTGCGTTAGGCTTTAGGCTTGCTGGGCCACAGTCTGTGCATCTGCTTACAGAGGGAGGGGAGTTAGTGAGGCTGTGCTCTGCTAACACTGCTGATGTAAACAGCTATTGGCTCAGTGTGGCTTTGGCTACAGTTTGCCAGTCCTAGATCTTGAGGAATAAGATGGCATTGGTTCCTAAGGCTGAGGGGTCTCCCATCTGAGAAGTAGTGCTGATGATCCTGCGTACCCTCCCAGCCTTGGTTACAGTGCTTTAAGCTGAAGCAGGTCTTGGAAGAAAGGCTGTTTGGGTTAGGTCTGTTGTTAGGGATAACAGAAGCCCGTGAGCCCGGCTCGTATCCTCCTGCCGACTGCTGATACTCGAATCCACTTGACAGCCACACTTGTCTAGGCATAAACCTTGGTAGTAGGACCAGGCCTGTCCAGGCTCTGGTGAAGCCACTCTCTCTCCATATCAAATCAGAACACCTTTACCAATTCAGAAGTGGACTGGCAAAGCTAGATGTTGTGACCTCTTCCCATTCCTTCCCTTCCTCACTTCGGGGCGGGGGATAGCAAGTCATCGGGGCTGGGTGGGATGTAGCCAGGGCAAGACATTGTCCTCGAGGGCATTTCCCAGTGTGGCCATTGCATTATAAGCGCATTAAGGGATTAACCCAGTGATGAGCACAGACCACAGGACTCAGTGCCATCACTTCTCAGAAGCCGTCTGCTGGCACCCACTCCCACACACGTGACCCGTAGGTGAATAGTTCATGAGTTGGAATGCTTGAAGCTTCCTTAGAAATTCTGCTGGCTGCCTCCTCTAAAATCCCACAGTAGTATCTCTGCACTCAGCCACTGGCATAAAAAAGAAAAGTCACAGGTTAAACATTCTTAAAAACCATATTTTCTGGGTATGGTGGTGCACACCTTTAGTCCCAAGCACTTGGGAGGCAGAGGCAGATAGGTCTCCTTGAGTTCGAGGCCAGCCAGGTCTACAGTGAGTTCTAGGACAGCCAGAGCCTCATAATAGAGGGACCTTATCTCAAACCAAAAACCACCGACAGGAAAGTGAGTCATTAGTATTTGCCTTTCTCCTGTATTTATCACACTCCCTTGTGTTTAAGAAGAACAAGGGGCTGGAGAGATGCCTCAGAGGTTAAGAGCACTGACTCTTCCAGGCGTTCGGAGTTCAAATCCCAGCAACCACATGGTGGCTCACAACCATGGAATCCAGTGCCCTCTTCAGATGTGTCTGAAGGCAGCTACAGTGTACTCATATAAATACAATCAATCAATCAATCAATCAATCTGTAAATAAAAATATTTTTAAAAAAGAAAAGAAAGAAAAATAGAACAAATTAACAAACAAACATAAAAATCACTTCAAACTCCAGGGGAGAAAAACATTTTAAATCTAAACTCAGCATTTCTAGTCTGAAGAGTAGACTCTTCCTGATACTGTGAGGAATAGGAGAGGGTCAAATAAGGAGGGGGGGGGATGTTAAAGGTCAAGGCCATCTTTTGCTTCATCTCTGTTTCCTTCTTTTTTGTAGACAATGGCCCTTGCTTAGGTTCTAGAAAGCCAAACCAGCCCTATGAGTGGATTTCCTACAAAGAGGTGAGTTCCCTGGCCTGAAGGCTTTCCTCTCGTCTGTGACCAAAATCTCAGTGTGAGCCGCTCATTGGAGGGGAGATTGGTTTGGACTCCGGCTTATGTTCCGCTTGGGTTTATGGGTGTTTAGTCCTGAAAGCCAAGCTGGGTCAGAAGCAGGGCGAGTCTAAACCCTGGGACCCCATGACTGCCAGCGTGGCCCCTCGTCCGAAAGCTTCTACCTTCTCCCCAAGTTCTCCCACCAGCTAGGGCCGAGGGTTTAAACACACGCGCCCCCAGGAACCATTTCAGACTCAGACCGCAAGACTGGCTCTGAAGATCGGTGCAGCACCCTGGTGTATGATTGCTGCCTGGAGTGGGGAATATGCTAGGTTTTGGGGACTCCACTGAGCATCTGAGGAAAAACAGCCCCATAGAAACTCTAGGGAAACTCTAGCCTACTTACAGATTAAAGCACTGTGCTGGCAACCTGTATGGACTTAGGGTGAAGTATGGTATTGTAGACAATTTCAGAAATTTTAGAAATCTCCAGAAGCAGATGCTCCCCTCTCCATCATAAGATGACTCGTCTTTGCCTGAGGGCTGCTAAGAAACTTAGACACCCCAATGTGGAGTACCCCGATTTTATAGATGAGGAAATCGCATATCCCGGAGAAGGTGTAACCTGTCCATGCCCACAAGTGTCAGAAGAGGACCAGAGCCTCTTCTGTGGGCGTATCCAAGCCTCTTCAGTGGGCGTGTCCAAGCCTCTTCTGTGGGTGTGTCCAAGCCTCTTCAGTGGGCGTGTCTAAGCCTCTTCAGTGGGCGTGTCCAAGCCTCTTCTGTGGGCGTGTCCAAGCCTCTTCTGTGGGCGTGTCCACATCTGCTCATTGAGCCTCAAAACTGTCCTTCGCTCACTCTCCATGATGTGGCAGTTAAAGGGAAGAGCGCAGGCGTTGAGAAGCAGAGGGGACTCCTGTCTGTCTGCATAGAGCTGAAGCTGGGCTCTGGATAGTCTCACACATGGCACTCCCTTTGCCGCTCGTCGGCGCCTGTGACTTGAAGTCACAGTTTGTGAGTAGCAGGTCGCAGAGCAGAGAAGTGTCGCCTTTTCATTATGATCACACAGGATCAAAGCTGGCGTGGCTTTTCCGGTCTGGCCTCAGGATGGGCAGGCACAGCTGCAAGTGCAGTTTAACTGACTTCCTTTTCCTACACAGCTGACCAGGAAACGGTTTTCTGTCCCTAGGCTCCCCTGAACACTTGTTCTGGGGCCAGGTAATCCTGTGACACCCATGAACACAAACTGACTTTCTCTCTGTGTCCTCAGCTTGTCTGTGGGATATGGAGGGAGATGTCCTTTGGAGCCACAAACTCAGCCTGGGAGTAGCACCTGTCAGAGCTCCTTGCGCTGAGGCCCTGTATTTTCCTTTCTCCCACCTCAGAGAGTACACAGGAATGCCCAGTGCTCTGCTTGGCTAGTAGTCTGTCTCTCAAGAGAGATGAGGGAGATGGGCTTGTAATACCTCGCTGTGGAAGGAGCCAGGAGCTCACGTGGCCAGAGAGGGATTTCCCTTTCTGTTTGGCTTTACCACAGCCCAAACCAGTTTCTATCCGTTTTTTTCCGTCAGTCAGTCAGTGCTAGTTCACACCTGAGCTCTCAGCACTGTGGAAACTGGGCCGGGAAGGATCCTCTGAGCCCCTGGCTGATTAGAAACTCTCTGAAGCAGAGTCCAGTTCCGGCCTACAGAGCGAGACCACCTCCACACACCAAGGCAGTTGCTCCTGGAGTCTCTATAGCAAGACTGTGTTGGACACAGGGCAGTGTGTGACGCACCATAGAGCTCTCTGCCGCATTTTTAATAGACTCGTAGGCCAGAAACAACATATCTGTTGCGTATTGGTGTTCGAGACACACTGAGAATCCCTGAGGATTTCTAAAGGGGTTGCGAGCTTTGCATGGCTCAGCTGAACCAAGCCTTCTTGGAGGCTTGGCAGAGGACACAGAGCTAGATTAACTGAAGCCAGCTTTGGCTGTGTAGAGATCTTTATCTGGTTTTACTTTTTACTTACCTAACAAGACTGACTTTTAGGAAAGTAAGACTGACTCTGCCATTTTTCTTAAAGAGCAAAATGGACCATCTTTCTAGAAACATAAATATATGTGCATTGCCCCAGAAGGCCCAGCAAACAATTTCAGACATTTTTCAATTTCCAGACTTGTGAATTAGTCAGGAATAGAAGGTGCTTGGCCACTCTGTGGTTGGTCACCTGGCCTGTGGTGACAATGCTGCTTGCTTTAGGTAGGGCTGGGATGGCATTGTGTACCAGAACTAACGGGAGTCTGTTGTGTGACTCTTTTTCCCTGAGTGTTATAATGTTGGCTTTCATCTACTGCTTACCTTGATTACCAATAGGCTTGGACTGGTTCTCATGGTTGGAATATTTGCCAGCTCCCTAGCTATCCTTTTTGGGTATTTTTGTAATTTTCTTTTTTTTTATTTGAAATTTTTATCTTTGCACATAAGGCCTTTCCTTTAAAAATCTCCTCCTAAGATCATATTATTTACCAAAAAGAAATTCTCAAGAATGGAATTGTAGAGTCCAGTAAGAATAGCTTAGTCTTAGCTGGACCTGGTGACACACACCTTTAGTCCCAGCACTTGGGAAGCAGAGGCAGGTGGATCTCTGTGTTTGAGGCTAGCCTGGCCTATTGAGAGAGTTCCAGGACAGCCAGGGCTACACAGAGAAACCCTATCTCAGAAAGAAGCAAACAAATAAACAGGAAAAAAACCTTAGTCTTGTTTTGTTCTTTTAAAAAAACTGTTTCTGTATTTATACAAATGACAGTTTTGGGGTGTTTGGTCACTTTTCTAGTCTTTTATAAATGATGAAAGAAAAATATAGCCAGGCCTGGTGATAGCTGTGATCCCAGCAGCTGGAGTGGTAGCATTGTGAATTTGCAGCTGGTCTGCCCCAATTGAAGAAGTCAGGAAGTGGAGATAAGGTCTGTGTTAGAATGCTTGTCTAGGAAGCATAAAGCCCTGGATTCTTCCCCAGCACTGCAAACAAGCAGTAATCCCCACCCGCAAAGAAACAGTATCTCTATCATCTCTGTCATTTTGTAACACTAAAATAGAAACAGACATATATAGGAAGCCCTGTGTACTCATCGGTCACCTGCAAACCCAGAATAATTTGCTTTGCAGAAGGAATCCTAAAGCCAGGTCCTTAACACTGAGTCGTGGTGAGTAAAACCTTGCGTTGTGCAAGCCTTTTTTAAGGCTGCGCAGCTCTCCCTCTCTGTTTAGCTCTGCTGCTGGCAGCGGAGAAGACAACAGAATGGCACCTGGAGGGCTTTTAAGGTTCTTGCAGTCAGATGTTGCGTTTTCCTAATCTAGGTTGCAGAACTGGCAGAGTGCATAGGATCGGCGCTGATCCAGAAGGGTTTCAAGGCCAGCTCAGAGCAGTTCATCGGCATCTTTTCTCAAAACAGACCTGAGGTATTAACCTGGCGCGCGCTCACTGTCTGGGTTTCCAGGGTCCTCCGTGTTTCCCACCTGCAGCTGATGGGGACCAACTAGGCATTGATCTCTGATTTCTGCTGGGAATATGCCTTTGTGGTTTGTCTTAGAAAAGCTCTAGGTTTGAAAACATGAACTGGGAATTTCTCTTAAACTTCCAAGAGGAGAAAAAAAAAATCTCCCCTTAATTTTTTGTTTGTTTGTTTGTTTTATGTTGAGTTTTCCTAATTCAGGTCATGAAACAAAATTCTTAGGAAAAAAGTGTCAAATCAGAAGTTTCTTCCCTTCCAGGGCTACCTCTGAGACTGGATAAACAGTGTTAATAAATTATTAATAATAAATTACAACAAAGAAGCTTGGATACATTCTTGTTAGTAGCAAACTCTTCTTCCTGAGAGGTCTGAGCCTTCCTTCTGATCATATTTCCAAACCTAAAATACTGTGAAATATGCACTATGAGCTGTTCTACTTATAGATGTACAGCTGCTGTTTGGCTGTGGAGGCTCACACCTAGCACTTAAGAAAAGAGACTTTGAGGAGCTCAGTAGTTAAGAGCATACACACACTGCTCTTCCAGAGACCAGAGTTTCAGTCCCAGCATCCATGTCAGGGGGCTCACAACTACTCGTAGCTTCAACTCCACTGGTCTTACAGGTACCTACACACACACTCATAATAATAATAATAATTAATAATAATAATAATAATAGAGTTGAAATGGGGCGCTCCTCTTAAAGTATTGCTAATTAGTTATATCAGCAGTAGCTGCCTTAGAAACATTTAAGCATCACATTTTTTCATATGTGCTTTGTCCAGAACGGCGTCTCGGTTCTCCTATCCCCGTGTTGTGTCTGGTTTTACGAGTCCTTCTGTCCCGGGTCTCGTGTTCTGAGGAGAAGCATCACTGTCCATAGCTGTCCCGTGCTTAGTCTCCTGGGGTGGCTTGGTTTTCTTTTATATCTCAGTAACAGATCCAAACTTTTTTTCGTCAGTAGGATTTTTATCATCTTCATAAACCACAAAACAAATCCTTTCCTTCAAGGAATAGATTACCGATGCTCTCTCTGAAATGTGTTACGTGTGGATACAGGGAAAGGATGGTGAGAGCCCAGCCAAGCAGAGCTCCTGAGTACCGTCTCGGAGGAAATCTTCAAAACAAAACAAAACAAAAACAAAACCCCATAGGCACAGCCAGCCTGGGGCCACGCCACGTGCATGTGACTGCTGGCTCCTTTCCCACAGCCGCTGTACCCTTTTCTGTGCTATGATCAGCATCCTGTGGTGTCATTTGAAAAGTACAGCTGAGATAAGGGTGTGTCTTGAAGTTGAAGAGGGACAGTGCCACAGGTGCCTGGGAGATCAGTCAGGTGCTAGGCAGCTGAGGTTAGTGGCGGGTGACCAGTTACTGTCTCACTGCTGTCCCTGGTCACTCTTTTTCAAGACAACTTTCTCATCAAGATGATAGGTGTTCTTCTCTTGTTCCCAGCCCATCCTACACATGGCCATGGGGCTGTCCTTCCTCACAGCCTTGTGCCTTCCCGAATACAGACCCCATGGCACGGACTCACTCCAGTCCACCCCACAGCCAGGCTTCTGTCCAGCATGCCTGCTGGCTGGCCTCCCAGCCCTGGATATCACAGTCCCTTGCTGTTCTCTCCCCGTCACCCCCACGCTCCAAATTTTGCCGTCTTCCATAGGATAAACGTGGGTTTCTCCCCACCAAGGCATCTATAGCCATTTAGAAGCCACGCCCAGCCCCCACTCACCAAGCCAGCCACTGTCTTTCGTGCGTCGTTTCCTTGAGCATTTTCATCAGTACAGCGTTCTTTTAAGGAAGGGCAGATCATTGTTTGCAAACTTAGAGTAATTCTTAAAGGGATAGAAGAAGATTTCAAGAATAGGAAAAAGTTTAAAAAGAAGAGCAAGTCTTTTTGTTTGCTTTGAACTCTCCTGGAACCTAGTGCAGTGGGAGAAAGATGTTAATCTTGCTTCTAATTTGACTCTCTAAGCCCTGCCCTCTGCAGTGATTCAGGGAGACATCTCATTCTCTCTGTGACTCTTACCATTCAGTGGGTGATCATCGAGCAGGGATGCTTCTCCTACTCGATGGTGGTTGTTCCGCTCTATGACACCCTTGGAACCGACGCCATCACCTACATAGTGAACAAAGGTACGTCTTTGGTCTTTGTGCGACCATAGCCCTAGGTACAGGTTTAGATTCAGTGACATTACACTTCTATAGCTGCTTGGAAGGGGGGGGGGTATTATGTTTAAATACGCATTGCCCTGGCATGCTAGTATCTGTGGGTCTTATAGTCCAGTCAAGCTTTTAGTATCGTAGGGCTTATTCCTTTTCACCTCTTCATTTACAGCTGAACTCTCTGTGATTTTTGCTGACAAGCCAGAAAAAGCCAAACTCTTGTTAGAAGGTGTAGAAAATAAGTTAACACCATGCCTTAAAATCATAGTCATCATGGACTCCTTCGGCAGTGATCTGGTAGAGCGAGGCAAGAAGTGTGGGGTGGAAATCATCAGCCTAAAATCTCTGGAGGTGAGTCCTTCCACACAGCCCGCTTCTCTGAAGGGCTGGATGTGGTACCCAATGAAACTGTCATCCCAGGGCTACTCAGCCACTTAAAGATACAGGACAAAATTCCCATCTTCCTACTGGACCAGGTTTAGGCTTGCATGCCACAAGTTGCTGGTAGGTTTTGTTTCGCTTGCCTCTGTAGTCGAGGCTGGTCCAAAACCCACTGTGGAGCTCAGAGTAGCCGTGAACTTGTAGCAGTCTTTTCTTACCTTGGTCTCTGGGATCCAAATGCTGGGATCACAGGAATGAGTCACTTGTCCTAGTTAAGTTTCTGTTACTATGTTAAAACTCATGGCCAAAACCAACTGGGGGAGGAAAGGGTTTATGTGGCCTACATGTCCCCATCGCAGTTCATCATGAAAGGACATCAGGGCAGGAAGGTCTGGAGGAATTGCCAACCAGCTTGCTCTCCATAACTTATTCAGTTTGTTCATTATACAGCCTGCCCCGGGTGCTACCACCACTGTGAACCAGCCCTCTCCTCAGTCAGTAATCAAGAGAATGCCCCACAGACTTGCCTGTAGACAGTCTAATAGAGGCATTTTCTCAACTGAAGTTCCCTCTTCCCAGATGACCCCAGCTTATGTCAAGTTGGCTTGTATTAAGCTCACCACCATACCATATCCAGTTCCCAATAGTAGTTTAATATATCACCTGCAGAAGCCTCATGAAAGGAACTGTAGTACTCTTGTTTTTCCTTGGTACCAGTGAACCATACCTTCAGCATCACACAGGTGGATGTTTCCAGTTCGTTTGCTCTGTTTAGTCTTGACTGCCTTTGTCTCTGAAACCAAGCCAGACACAGAAGTCTGTCTCATTCACCTGTCCCTCTGTTGACTCTCCGTCTGTCTGTCTGTCTGTCTGTCTGTCTGTCTGTCTGTCTGTGTGTGTGTGTGTGTGAGTGTGTGTATCAGAGGACAGGTTGGTGGAGTTAAGTCTCTCCTTCTGCCACTTGGGTACTGGGTCAGCCTTGAACGGTGAGCACCTCCACTGAGCCATCACGTCCACCCTGGTCATTTCTTTCCCCAGGTTTTTCTATAGATGTTAGTGAGTTTCACTCATGGACTCTTGATTAATTTCATCCCAGTCAGGGTTATTAGTGCTGTGATGAAACACTGTAACCAAAAAGAGTTGGGGAAGGAAGAGTTTATTTGGCTAATACTTCCACATCACTGCTCCTCATTGAAGGAATTCAGGGCAGGAACCTGGAGGCAGGAGCTGACGTAGAGGCCAGAGATGGGTGCAGCTTACTGGCTTTCTCCTCATGTCTTTCTCAGTCTATTTTCTTATAAAACCCAGGACCACCAGCCCAGGGATGGCATCCCCACCATGGGCTGGCTATTTTGAGATTAGCATGGACTGGAGACATGGCTCAGTGAATAAGAGCACTGACTGCTCTTCCAAAGGTCCTGAGTTCAAATCCCAGCAACTGCATGGTGGCTCACAACCATCCATAATGAGATCTGACACCCTCTTCTGGTGTGTCTGAAGACAGCTATAGTGTACTTACATATAATAATAAATAAATCTTTGGGCCGAAACAAGGGGGGCCAGAGCAAGCAGAGGTTCTGCATTCAATTCCCAGCAACCAGATGGCTCACCACCATCTACACAGTTACAGTGTACTCATATACATAAAATAAATAAATCTTTAAAAAAAGAGATTAGCATGACCTACGTGAATGAACTCCTACCTCAACAACAACAAAATGGAGAAAATTTTGAACAGATAAGTAGAAATTTGAAGTCAGTAAAGAGTATATGGAAAATACTTTGCAGAAGTCCCTTGCTTTAGTTCCTTGTTGACTGTGCAGTGGCTTTGGTGTTTTGTTTTGAGCTGGTGGCTTTGAATGTTGCCCAGGCTGATCTGGAACTCCTGGACTGCCCTCTTGTCACATGTTATAGGTGTGTGCATGAGTGCCCAACCCTAGTTGACTTGTAATTACACATCAGTGTCCTTGTTTTTAATCTGTGGTCTGTAATGTAAGTAATTTAAATTGATTGAAAGTATGCTAGGTGGAGCCCAGTGAGCCGTGAACAGGCCTGTCTAGTTTGCATTCTGTGGTAGGTTCCAGTGTAGTCTCAAGCTGTTCAAATTTACTAGGAAAAGAATATAAGGGGTTTTTTTGTTGTTGTTGTTGAAGGCTGATTAATGTGGTCAACTGAAGCACATACCTGATGCAGAAGGCTGCATAGGAACAGCTGTTTCCAGAGACAGATGTCCACTCCAGAGTGCCCTCCTAGCATCCTTGCAAGGAGGGCCTAGCAGGCCTTGCTGTCTTTGGAATCCATCTGTTTTCAAGGCCATTTATGTGGTTTTATGTAAGAGATGAACAACTGGAAAAAGGCTTCCCAGAACAATAGACCCTATCCATGGCTTCTGCTACTAAACATTGCTCAAGTTCATTTAACTTGAAAATGGGGTTTTAGTCAGCTGTGAGTAAAGTCTGCAGTTGAGGCAGTACCTTGGGGGGGGCGGGGACTTCCTTTTAATGTTTATGTGTATGGGCATTTTGCCAGCATGTACGTGAAACACAACATCTACTGAGTTTGGAGAAGGGCAGTCGGATCCCCGAGAACTAGAATCACTGATGGTTTTGGCCATGTGGGTGCTAAGAATGGAACCTGGGTCCCCTGGAAGAGCAGCCTCCTAACTGCCAAGCCATCTCCACAGCCCTGACTTTATACTCTTTGTAGTTAGAAAATATTAATCCTAAGGTTTTTCTCTCTGTCTTCTAATTAAGGACCTTGGAAGAGTTAACAGAACGAAGCCCAAGGTAAGCACTGTTTTACAACCTTCTAGAGCTCTGGTCTTTGCAACGCCCAGTTATACTGGAGACTGTTGGAAATGCAGATGATACCTTGTGGATTGATATACTGTATTCGGATTCAAACCCTCTCTTTTAAAAATTTTTTCCAGCCTCCAGAACCTGAAGATCTTGCGATAATTTGTTTCACAAGTGGAACCACAGGTACTCGCTTCAAAGCAGTATTTGGAAGTCTATGATCTCTGCCCCCCTTTTAGAAAATGTATTAACTAATTATAGGTGGGAGCAAGAAAACAAGAGATAGATGTGGACTCAGAAAGGTCATCCTGTTGCTCTGTGGAACAGTCTCGGAATCTGGGGGTGCCATCTAGTTAACTCAGATTACTTAAAGTGACCTCAGATGTACTCTATCAGTGCCTCTGCAGAATAAGATTCCCAGTTTTCTTCCCCTGTTGATGCCATGAAGATTTTAATGAATGTTTAAGGTAATTTCAAGAAAGTGGGTTTCCTTTAAAGGGTCTCAGGGTGCTCAGAAATGTAGCATTCCTCAGTTTGGCTGCCCAGAGGGTATCCGACTGTAGAGCTAGCCGAGGCCCTGGTGATAGGAGGTCTCTGCCGACCTTGGCTGGAATATCTAACTATGTTCTCTTTCCCGTGTGCTCTGCAGGCAACCCCAAAGGAGCAATGATCACTCACCAAAACATTATGAACGATTGCTCAGGTTTTATGAAATCGACAGAGGTAATTCTTGAGAAGTTATCATGGCTCTTCACGGTCATCGATGGGCTTTAGGAGAGAGAGAGAGAGAGAGAGAGAGAGAGAGAGAGAGAGAGAGAGAGAGAGAGAGAGAGAGAGACAGTCATAAATCTCTCCTCTTCCTCCAGCAGGTCCACATAGTATGCAAGAGCACTGAGGTGTGCATGAGACCTGGACCTGTGTAGTAAGGCCAGAAGCCCCCTTCTCTCAGAAGCTTTACCTGTGGACTTAAGCCCATAAGGCTTACTGTGACATTAGGATGAATCACCAGCTGGACCTCTTAGTGGCTTTCATGTGGGGGAATATTTTAATGTCACCCTGTACTTTTAGGAACAAAGAAGAAACCTCTCGGTGCCTTTACTAAAGTCTTAGGAACCTAATTTCTTTACGTTACCAAGGAGTGTTAGAGATAGCTAGCGGAAGGTTTCAAATCGCTGTGCTGCCCTACGGTCCGTTTGACTCCCCTTGTATGAGAAAGATTAAAGTCTGAAACTCTAGTTGATTGCCTGTCCTCTTAAGGTTTTCTGTCCACAGGTTGTAGTCTACACAGGTTGCCATTTACAAAGCACTGTAGCCCAAGTGGCTTAAACAAGAGATGTTCATTTCCCTCAGTTTAGGAGGCTGGAGGTCCAGGACCAGTTGCCAGCAAGTTGGTCTCTGGTGAGGGCGCTCTTTAGGGCTTGCAGGCGGCTGCCTCTTTCTGTGCCCCGGTGTCCCTTTCTCTTCTAGAGAGAAACCAGGCTGCTGGGTCAGAAGCTACTTACTCCCAAATCTAGTCCTATCAGGGCCCTATTCCCGATACATAGGACTTAGGACTGTCCTGTGTGAATTTGGGAAGGGGCAGAGTTCAGTCCCTAACTCCAAAGATAGCTTTGCATGCCTGTCTTTGCAAAGGCACCCTCTTTTAAAAGCATACATTTAACGGTATGCTTTTGCAGGCTCTTGGGGATATCCTGTAGCCCAGCTTGTGGCAGGGGACCGTCTGTCTGCACCTCGTGGTTTATTGAAGTGGAAGTCTGTCTTCCTGTGGTGGATGCTGGGCTGAGTTTTGAGGATGCGTCCACTTGATGTCACTCCACTGTCACGTTTCTTATTCGCATCCCCTTACTGTTGGGGTGGGGCGTGTATGCTGTATTGAGAAAGCCCAACACTTAAAGTGCAATTCAGAACACCCAGTAGACCTTCAGGGTCTTCAAGGTGACAGAACTTCACTGAAAAATAGTTACACTATCAAGAAGCACTGCCAACCTCTAAAACTTCTAACCACAATGCCAGCGTGATTTTTGTGGTTTATCAGAAAATTTAAAAATATGGGTGCTGGGAAGGTACCTCAGCAGGAGAAAGCATGCTTTCTGGGTTTGAGGCCCTGGCTTCAGTCCACATTAACACACACACACACACACACACACACACACACACACACACCCCAATGTATACTCATGCTTTCCTCACATCCGATTGGTGTGACAGCGAGTGTGTGAGCAAGCCTTCTTTGTGTTAATACCATGCACTTACATGTAAGCCCTGTCTGCGCACACCCATCCCTGAGAATGCCCACTCAGGACAACCAGGTGCCCACACTTCACCTGCCTGTGGGCTCATCTGGGTCGGGATCTTATAGGAGAACAAATCTTTTCGAGCCAGATTTGAGGTTGCATCAAACACTTTCGATAAACACAACAATAAAAATGTTGCTCCTGCTCATCCACTAGAACCACTTATCCCATCGATCCAAGGTCCCGGGAAACCTTCTTCCTGCTTCCCTTTGCATTACGACAGTGCTGTCCTGTCAGGGAGTGGACCGAGTGTTGCTTCAGGGGCAGTGGAGCCTGCCTGGGACTGGGGGTTGTAACAGAAAGAGGAAGCACGTGGAGCTCACGGTCTCTCAACACTCCAGTTTGGGCAGGATTTTCTTTACAGGGAGGTGGGTAGCAGTTCCAGAGTGGCCGTGCTTGGTTATTGGGAATGAATTCCACTCTGTTTGACTGAGTGTTGCTTTGGGACAGGGGATGCAGCCCTGTGGTAGAGCACTTGCTAACATGTGCACTGCCCTAGTGCCATCCCCAATAATACTAAAAAAAAAAAAAAGTCACTTTTTATTCTTTGGTGCAAAACAATGGAGACAGAAGAGGCTGCGCTGAGTGTTGAGGGGCCGTGCACACTGCTCTGAGGGAAACTGGGGCGTCCTGGAATCTTAACTTTTCTCTTCTTGCTGGTGTCCTTGCTTTCAGAGTGCATTCATCGCTTCCCCAGATGATGTGCTGATATCTTTCTTGCCTCTCGCCCATATGTTTGAGACCGTTGTAGAGGTAGGCATCTGCTGTGTCTCCCTTCTTGTCTGCGTGCGCCCCGCTAAGTTTTTTTGTCTTCCAGAGTGCACTGACCTTGAATGCCAGTGACACACAGATATCGTACTTACCACTGGCACACATGTATGAACAGCAGCTACAGGTAAGTGTGGTGCACATGCGCGTGCACAAGCACACATATACACATACACATGCACACACGCACACATACACATGCACATGTGCACACATGCACACATAACACACAAACACACATACACACATGCACACATATATACACATGCACACACGCACACATACACATACATGCACATGTGCACACATGCACACATAACACACAAACACACACATATACACATGCACACATATATACACATGCACACACGCACACATAACACACATGCATGCACACATGTACACATACACAAACACACACATGCACACACACATGTACACATACACATACACAAACACACACATGCACACACATATGCACATGCATGCACACACAGGGTTCTTCACTCTGCCCCATTACAGCAGCAGCACAGGTTATTGAAAAGAATAAGAATTCGTGTTCTAGGTCCATACTGGGTATTTGGACTTTAATCCTGCAGTTTAAAATCAAGAGTATGAACATTCAAAGAATGCCTATAAGGACACAGTTTCAGGTAAACAATTAGAGGAAGATTTTTTCCTTTTTAAATTGAAAATAATTTTTCATACAGTATATTCCAAACTCTTTCCCCTCCCTCATCTCCCATATACTCCCTCCCTCCCCAACCATCTAACTCCTTGCCTTCTTTCTCTCTCTCTTTAGAAAACAAACAGGCCAGTAAAAAACCAAAACAAAACATATCCAAACAAACCAAAATAAAACAAGGCAAACAGACATACACACGGGGTGGAGGGGGGGCACAAAAAACATATACAGGCACAGAAAACCTATAGAAACACAAAATCAGAAATCATAATAGAGAAACAAAAGGCCGGTAAAGGTTGTTTTTTTTTTTTTTTTAAAGCATTATGAGACAAAACATCTCCAAAAATACTTTTGGTTTTATTGCGTGTTGGTCACCTACTGGGTAACGAGCGTCCCTTCTATGTGATTTGTATATCTGGTTAAACTTCTTTGGAGAAAACTAATTTTTTCCTGGGAATGGTTGTCAACCGAAGATAGCATCTAAGTTAGGGATGGGGGCTTGTGTTCAGTTCCTTCAGTGCCGGGCCTTCGTCTGGCTCAGACGCTGCAGGCCCTGTGCACGTTGGCCGTCTGCGCGCTCTTCTGTGTGTCAGTCCATTGCGTCTAGAAGGCCTCATTCTGTCCCCATTGGCTCATACAATTTTCCATCTCTTCGTCCGTAGAGTCCCTGAGCTGAGGGGAGGGTTTGAAGGAGGCGTCCCATAGGGCACTGCGGGTTCCAAGGTCCCTCACTCTGGGCACATTGTCTAGCTGCAGGTCCCTGTATTAGTCCCTGTCTCTAAAGGAAATGCTTTTTATTTGTTGACTTTGTTAAGTCTGGGAGGCACCTGTTGTGGAAGAAGCCTCTCTTTTGTGTTTGTGCTTCTCGCTGACACACAGATTGACTGAATCTTTGCACTAATGTTCCGTGTGCCCTGGGGAAAAGGGTGGTGTTTAGCTGACCTTTGCCTGCATTCCCTGTACATGTCTGTACACCTAGTTTAAAACCTGACCAAGGGCAGGGAGGTAACTGAGTTGGTAAGTGACTGTCCCATAAGTGAGAAGACCTGAGATCTGTCCCCAGAACCCATGTGAAAGGCCCATTGTGTGGCATCTTGTAAGCCTGGCACGGTGAGGTGGAAGACCTCTAGGGATCGCTACTCGGCCAGCTTAGCCTCATCAGTGAGTCCCAGGTCTCAGAGAGAGGCCTTGCCTCAGAACAAGGAAACTGTCTCCTGAGGAACACCACTGATGGGGTCCTCTGACCAGCATATGCTCTTGAGGGCACACACACACATACACACACACACACACCTGTACATACTCCTGTACACACATACATACACACACCTATACATAACTCTGCACACACACACACACCTGTACATACCCCTGCATACACACACACACATACACACACACCTGTACATATCCCTGCACACACACACACACACACACACCTGTACATAACCCTGCACACACACACACACATATACACACACACATATACACACACCTGTATATACCCCTGCACACACACAAATACACACACACACACCTGTACATACCCCTGCACACACACACATACACACACCTATACATACCTCTGCACACACTCATATACACACACACCTGTACATACCCTTGCACACACACACACACACACACACACACACACACAGGGTTCTTTTTCTTTTCTTAGACAATCTTAGTTTTTTTTACTAGAGGAAAAACAGTGGGCAACATATATTCCTTCTTGAACATTTACTGAGAACCAGCTGTGTGCCAGGACTCTGGTAGATATGGGACACAGTTGCCCATCTTTTACTCCTTACACATCACAGGATCTTATGAACTGCACACACAATTCCCATATGGTCCAGCCCCTTCTGGGTATACACAGAAGTGTTGAAAGCAGGGACTCAAACGTGGACACCAGGGCTCACTCAGAGCTATTCACAGCAGGTAGGAGGCAGGTAGGAGCATCTCAAGTGACTGTAGTCAAAGGGGCCAAATAGTCCACAAACAGGGAATACTGGAAGAAGCTGGGGCTGGTGGCACAGACTTTTAATCCTAGCACCTAGTAGGCAGAGGCGGGCAGATGTCTCTGAATGCAAGGCCACACTAATCTGCATATTCCAGTCAGGGTAACATAGTGAGACCCTGTCTCAAAAAGGAAAAAAAAAATTGTATGCCGTGATCTCGTGAGTCATTAGTGAGCTGCAGGTTCTGCTTGTGGCTTTAGAGGTGCAGCTGGGAGCAGAGCCGGTGGCCTTCGGGGCTCAACAGGGAACCACTGTATGTTTCTTTTGTTTGTTCTCCTTCCAATGGGGAGGCAGAGACAGAGAGGGAGAAGAGGGGGTGGGGCAAGAGAGAGAGAGAGAGGAGGGAGTGGGGCAGACACACACACACACACACACACACTCGCACACAGAGTGAGAGGAGGGAGGGAGGAGGGTGTTGTGTGTAGCGGTGAGGCACAGACTTGCACATTCCATTGTAAGCATGTGGCGGTCAGAGGGCAGCCTTTAGATGGTGGTCCCTGCCTTTCCCCCTTGTTTTAGAGCAGGGTCTCTCTGCCACTTTGCGACCTTGACTAACTGGTCCCTGAGCCTCTAGAGTCTCCTGTCTCCTCTGCACTTCGGTGTACACTGTACAAGCTGCATGTGGCTCCTTCCTATTTGTTTGTTTATTCATTTATTTTGTGTGTACATACATGGGTAAATGTGGAGGTCAAAGAACAACTTGACCCAGGCCCCATATGGTGGGTTCTGTTCTCCTACCATGTGGGGCCTGGGGACCGAACTCAGGTCCCCGGGCATGTCTAGCCAGTACCTTTACCCACTGAGCCTTGTTGTATACTTTTTAGTTTCTGTCTTAAAATTGGTGCCTTTCTGTCATCTTTTGAAAGTTTTTTTAATTTTTAGCTTAATTTAGGCTGGTGATTTGTCTAGTCTGTTTAGGGGGTCATTGCAGTTTGTGGGGGACAGGGAGAGGCTCATGGGGTATAACCTGGTACCCACTTGGGAGTCCTGACTCCAGCCACTTCAGTGTGTTTTCAGAAAGTTTTACGTTTTCAAAAAAGGAAATGAGATTTTAATAAGTCCGGTTTGGAGATGATGGGTTTTTATTTTGAGAATAAATAAGTTCTCAAGTTCCTGGAAGGCTGAAAATATTTGGGATATATAACGCATAACCCATCCAACAGCTGTTGCTTGTTAGCCCCAGATAGCCCTTCTCATTACTATTAGGAAGAGCCTTTCCTGGTTTTACCCTAACTCCTGTATCATTGGGATGGTGGAAATGCTAAATTCCCATGTTTGTACAGAGGCAAGTAAATGCAAACGTATTTAAAAAAAAAAGAAAGAAAATGAAACCACCCGTATTTAGGAAGTCTTAAGACTTGTGGAAGCCGGTCTGCAATCCCGCAGGCTCCCCGACCGTGTGTCGGAGTGCAGTGGAGCGCGCTCTCAGGCTAACGGTGTGCTGTCTGTGTTCACTCTAGTGTGTAATGCTGTGTCATGGCGCTAAGATAGGATTTTTCCAAGGAGATATCAGGATGCTTATGGATGACCTCAAGGTGCTGCAGCCCACCATCTTCCCTGTGGTTCCCAGGCTGCTGAACCGGATGTTTGACAGAGTGAGTCCCACGCGATAAAGGGTGGGGGACAGAAAGAAGGTGGGGCTGGTGCCCATCTGACTAGGGGTCAGCCACGTACCCTCCCTGGCCAGCAACGGTCTGCTCATTCCCACAGAATATCCACGTCCACCTCCACAGACGTTGAGCCGAGTAGAAAGAGACACAGCACACTGTAGGTTCCTAGCTGTGAGGTGCGAGGTCAGCCTGTCAATCACCTCTCATCTGTCAGCAGTCACCTCCAGACTGCTGGGCCTCCTCCCTGGTTCATCCAGGTACTAGTTGGAGCACTCAGATAATTCTGAGGTGGTTTTATTAATTGTCCCCCCCTCCTAACCCTCACATGCCTGAATGTCGGTTGACCGCAGTGTGTACCAGGGCCACAGCAGGAACTGAGAAGACGTGGCTTCTGCCACCTCAGACTAGACTGCTCAGCTGGGCAAGACCAGCCCATGGCATGGTCAGTCCTCAGTCGGGCACTGCTAGTACTTTCCTCCTCCTGGCGCTTTTGTCATCTCTAGGAACCTTGGTAGTTTTTAAGTCCGTTCTTTCAAAAAGTCTTTGAAACAGTTCCACTGAGGTGTCATTTCAAGTAGCGTACAGTTGGCCCTCTTGCGGTGTGTGGTGAGGCCCTGGGGTGGAGCTCTCTCCACAGTGAAGTACAGGCCTGTGGCCCCAGGAGGCATCCGAGCAGCCAGAGCGTGGGCCGTTAGTGCAGCCATCTTTACGGATGTCCTTGCCGGCGCTACAGTTTTAAAACACCCTTTACCTACTCTTTATCAGACACACCCCCCGCCCTCCTGCCTGCTAGACTCCTAAACAACCAATATCATACCTTCAAAATATACATTTCAGTATTTTATAACTTTGTTACTATTCCAGAGTATGGTTAATCTAATTAACTATTCCAGGGTGTGGTCAGAACACCTGGCATCTAGCCACTCCTTCGTTAATGGTCATTTGATGGCTTCAGCTTTTGTAAATAGCCCCGTTTGTAGACACTTGCACACACGTTTCTGTGGTCACGTTTTCACTGTAGAGTTGGACCACAGGGCAGATTTATACTTAATAGCTAGAGGGCCGGGTTGGAGGCTTTCCAGAGCAGTGTCCACCACTCCGGCAGCCACAAGGCCCCTGGGTGCTGTGTCCAGCCTGTTGGTCTCTGCCCCCTTGGTTTTGGCTGTCTCAGAAGATGTGCAAACCTTACTTCTTGCCTCATTAGATTTTTGGACAAGCAAACACTTCCGTGAAGCGATGGCTGTTGGACTTTGCCTCCAAAAGGAAAGAGGCGGAGCTTCGCAGTGGCATCGTCAGAAACAACAGCCTGTGGGATAAACTCATCTTTCACAAGATACAGGTAGCAGATACACTCCCCTCTCATACCTCCCATGGAAAGTGTGTGTACGTGTGGGGGGGGGGGGAAGGGAAGGAGGGAGGGAAATGATGCGGGTCTATAACCCCAATTAGATGGCTTAGGTAGGAAGATGGCAAGTTCAAGGCAATTTAGTGAAACCCTCTTACAAAACTTAGTGAAACTTACTTGCAAAGTAAAAAGAGGGGTCGAGACACAGCTAGCTCATTGGGAGGTAGAATGCCTACCTAGCATGCCCACAGCCTTGAGGGATCAGTCACTCAGGCACACACACACACACACACAAATACCCATTCTCACACACACACACACACACACACACATGCACGCACGCGCACACACACACACAAATACCCATTCTCACACACTCACACATTCTCACACACACACACTCTCTCACACAGACACACACAAACACCCACTCTCACACACTCACACATTCTCCCACACACAAACACACTCACACACACACACACACACACACACACTCACAAACTCAGGCACACATGGGCACACAAGCCAAGAGAAAATAACTCATTTCTCTACTTTGGCACCTGTCTCAGTTAGGGATAGGGCTGCCAGGTGAACCCTGGTCTCCAACTGTGGCTGATCAACGCTATAGCTGATCTAGGTGGAAGGATTTGGGGTATTCTAGCCTTTCTTCAGCTTTTCTGGAACAGCGTAATGTTTTAAGCCTGAGATTAAGAATGTGTAATGCAGGTGCTATCCCAAATGCCACAATGTAGGAGTTGCCACAACTATGGTCCCTACGACTCTAGCAGCGGAGTTGCTGGCTTAGCTTAGCGCCAAGTCTGCTAGGAGGAAATGCTCAGCTCTGGGAGGGTCGAGCTTGGTCCTGGGTCCTGATGTGAACTCTGCCCCAAGCCACCTGTGCCAGCTGCAAGGAGGCTGGTTGCCTGTGACACTGGGTCCCAAGCAGGGGTCTGAGAGAGGAGCTCTGTCTCTGCATATGTAACCCCAACTTGTCTCTGTCTTCCAAGTCGAGCCTGGGTGGGAAAGTCCGGCTGATGATCACAGGAGCAGCTCCGGTGTCTGCCACAGTGCTGACGTTTCTGAGGACAGCTCTCGGCTGCCAGGTGAGGCTGGTCAACCAACCCGAGTGTCCCAGGCTTCCTAATGCTATGAGCTGCTTCACTGGTTGACGAAAATGTATATGTGTTTTCGTTTTATAACACGGTTCACGAATCCATCGTAATGACAAAATTACCTCACACACTTGTCAATTTTGTGTGTGGTGAGAACACTTAGAAACAACACAGCCATTTGCAAGTAGAAGGTACGGGTACAGTGTATTTTACTCTGGTCCACAAGAGGCCCCCGAGCCCGCTCGAGTCTGTAGAGGAGATCACTTGAGGTCAGTCGTCCTCCGCCAAAGCATGTTCACCCAGCTTCTCCCGAGGCCTCCCAACCCCCATCTGAACATGGCTTGGTTTGCTTGGAAAGTAGGTTAGCTCCAGAGGAATAAATCCACGTATGTGTTTGACTCTGCATAAAATAATTGTATCTAGCATAAGGCTTGAGCCATGGCTCTAGAGCTTGGCCTAGGGTGGGATGGGTCATCAGGGATAAGCCTACCACACACTGGGCTGAGAGGAGAGGAGAGGCGGGGCTTGTGGTGGCCCTCAGGGCAGGTGTGAGATAGCCTGGCTTAGCAGAGCAGGGCTACTAAATGGAGACTTCCCCTTCCTGGCCCAGGAAGTCAAGTAGGAAGGTAAACATGGAAGATGTTCAGGTGCATGTTATACTATTGAGTGTACTTACTAAACTGAAAGTTAAAAGATTTCAGGATTTCTCAGGAGTTAGTAAAACTTGACTTGTGCACTTCCTGCAAAGACATGGTTGCCCTGCATTAATAATGTCTTGTTTCTTGCTAAGTTCTATGAAGGCTACGGACAGACTGAGTGCACCGCGGGTTGCTGCCTGAGTTTGCCTGGAGACTGGACGGCAGGTACGGTTGTTGGGAGGGCCATTTCCAGGCTCTCTTCATTGGAGTTGGAGGTTGGGATGACTGGAAATGGATTCCTTGCTCATTGGGTCATTAACCTTGCAATGCAATGTGTCTTGAGGAATTCGGCCTCAGGCAAATCATCCTGAGCTGGGTAGAAAATGGTTGCAGTGCCCAGAGTGTTTAGGCTGGGGTACACCCTAGCAGAGGCATCTGAAGAGAAGGGTCCTCCTCCAGCAGATTTTCTAGTGATTGAGCAGGGTCTCGTCATTTGCTGGTGGCTTTAACCCAAAAGTAGCTATTAACAGTTGTCTGTGTGTCAAGCCAGTTGTTGAATCTGCTGGTAGAAATGAGCACAAGCCCTGTGTCTCAAAGACAACATGGTAGAGGATGCCTGCCTGCGGGGGCTGTTGGGCCCCTGCGGTGGATAAGGTCTGTAGGAAGGGTGTGTGATAGGCACCGTGTGAGTGTTAGAAGTTATAGATGTTGCTTATTGTGCCGTGGGGTCATAAAGCACACTGCAAAGCTTTGTACTTCTCTCTGAAGCCCTTGCATAGACTCTTCTGCACAGCAGTTAATAAGCCTCCCTGACCATTTGGTACATTATAAATCTAGTAACTATCTGGTAACATAGACCCTAGCATCCATGCCTCATACTGTCATTCTACAGGAACCAATGCAGACACTCTGGAAACATCTCTATACCTTCAACAGGATCCTTAATCCTTAATCTATCAATAAGTGGAGTCAGGGCAGGAGCCCAAGGCAGGAACAGAAGCAGAGGCCGCAGAGGAGTCTGCTGGCTTGCTGCCATGGCCTATTCAGCTGCCCCCCCCCCCCCACATACACCACTCATTAAGATGTCCCACAGAGTTGCCTACAAGGTCCCCATTCCAGGTCACCTAGTTGGTGTCTAGTTGTCAGAAACTAGCCAGCACAGACCAGATCCCTCCTCCTCTGAGACAACAGAGTTCAGTTGACTGTGGTAATAGACGGCAGTGTAAAACCATGCTCATCTGAAAACAATGGCTGTGCCAGCCAGAGTCAAGGGATGTGTCAGAGACAAACCAGGTTGCACAGCGCTACCTGTAATTTTCTTAGAGAGCGGGAACATTAAGGAGTTTGACACTGGGTGTGGTAGCCCAAGCCTGTTCCAGCACTGGCAGGGTAGAGGCTGGAGAATCAGAACACCAAGGCCATCCTGAGCCATATAAGGAGTTGCAAATAAATAAATAAATAAATAAATAAATAAATACGTAAATAAATAAAAACCCAAAATGTATGGGAGGAGGGTGGAGCTAATCCAGTCGTGGAACTGAGCCAACAGTTTTATTCAGAGGGCGTGGCTCAGGTGTCTAACCAACCTCCAGATCAGTGGCCACAGTTTAAATGTTGAAAAATGTAATCCAAGTCTCAGAAATGGGAAAGGGCCTGAGTAGACTTTTGGGTGTTCTTCCCTCTCTTTGTGAAAGGACTCTCTTAAATTATTTTACTAGAGGAGCGGGGAGCTGTAATTACAGAAGCAGGCATCTGTGACAGCTGGGACTCTGAGGAAGCATGTCCACTGTGAATGTTCTCTGGCTTCAGACCATCGCAGTGTGCTTTAAATGATTCTCCTGTTTGCTCTGCAGGCCATGTTGGTGCCCCCATGCCTTGCAATTATATAAAGCTTGTAGATGTGGAAGACATGAATTACCTGGCTGCCAAGGGCGAGGGCGAGGTGAGTGGAGGCCTGTCTGTGCCTGCTGAGTAGCATCTCCTGCATTAGCTGCTGTTAGGAGCACGGTTCCGGTAGCACTCGATACAGCTCTTCAGCCCCATTCTGTTGGAGAGCTTGGAGTCAGGCAGGTCAGTTCAGAGGTACATGTGTGTCCGACTCCCTAGGGGTTGGAGACAGGATACTTTAGTCCTTCCTTGGGACCAAGAACATGACACACAAACCCCGGCTCCAGGCCGCTAATGGCCTTGCCTGTGCTGGTTAGAAAGCCTAATTATGCAAGTCGTGTTATCCCGTCTGAGGCTTGCATTATCCCTACCCCTGAGGTCAGTAGGAAAGGAAGTGGGGGCACTAGAAATGTCTCCAAAGACCCTAATGGGACTTTGGCAATTCCCAGTAGAGCAGAGGACCAAAGGCTTCATGATAAAGCATGTGTAGTTTTCTTGGGAATCCCTGGTAAATGGTGTGAACAGACCATCTCTTCTTAGGTGTGTGTGAAAGGGGCGAATGTATTCAAAGGCTACTTGAAAGACCCAGCAAGAACAGCCGAAGCCCTGGATAAAGACGGCTGGTTACACACGGGGGACATTGGGAAATGGCTGCCAGTAAGTTGCCACGTATCCTCTTTGCAGATGGTTTTGTCTGGGTGCAGAGAGGAACATGTCCCTCCTGCTGCACGCACAGCCTGTGACCCCTCTCCTTTGTGTCCTGCAGGACACAGGCTTAGATTCTCTGTACACTTGGCTAAAATGTTGACTTTTACTGTAGCACAATGCTTTTGTTTTGCTGCCTAAAATTAGATGATTGCTTCCTCTTTAACATCCATAACATCCAAACAACAACAACAAAAATACAAAGCAAAAAACCTGTGGACGTTTATGTCAAGTAGTCAAGTGTAGTACCTTGATTTGGGTGCTTGTAAGTATTCCCACAGTTTTATATGTGTTGGGACTGACTCTTCCCAAAGTCCTGAAGCACCTGCCTTCCTCTAAATAATGGTAAAGGCAGAGGAGATTTGGTCTTTGTCTGTGGATTGCTATGAAAAGGTAAAACTGGGTCCTGGCTGTCAGGGGACACACCTCATTCGCTGAGCAGATATGTGTGTCCCCACGTCAAACAGGGGGCTAAATGATAAATAAGTCAGATGCTAAGTGGGGAAGTGGGCATCACATGGGCTCTGGAATGTTCCTCTGCATGGCCAAGTGACCCTAGGCAACTTCTGATACCTGGCACTGGGACCAGTGTTGGGAAACCAGCCCAGAGCTCACCCGCTGCCACCCCTCTCTGGAACACAGAATGGCACCTTGAAGATTATCGACAGGAAAAAGCACATATTTAAACTAGCCCAAGGAGAGTACATAGCACCAGAGAAGATTGAAAATATCTACCTGCGGAGCGAGGCCCTGGCACAGGTGTTTGTCCATGGAGAGAGCTTGCAGGTATGTTCTTCCGAGGTCAGAGCTGTTGCTGGCCACTGCACGGCGCCATGAATCACAGGGACTTTCAAGGTGATGGGCAGCTAGGCATGGTGGAACACGCCCACATCCCAGCCCTTGGGAGGGTGAGGGGTCAGGATTTTGAGGTCAGCCTGGTTACTTAGGGAGACCTTGTCTTAAGAGTTAAAGCAAAAAGGTGGTTGACAGCCTGAGTCAGTGCCATTGGCCTTCGTCTGTGATAGGCTGGCCTAGCACCGACCACTAGTGGGTCTCACTGCAGTGGCCTTTCCCATCCTCCAAAGCTATTCTCTCTTCAGTTTCTGGATTTTTGATTCTAGTTAATTGATCTGGAGTACCAGTAGTAATGGGATAAAGATACTAGGGGTTTGATAGTATATTTCTAATTTAACTATGAGTAAAGATATTAATATTTATGGAATATAACAGTTTTACATTTTTAAAGATTATTTCATTTTATATGTGTGAGTGCGTGTATGTCTGCACCACATGGTACCTGTGGAGGGCAGAGGAAATCATTGGCTTCCCTGGCGCTGGAGTTTAGATGGTCTCGAGCCCGTGTGGGAGCTGAGGACCAAACCTGGGCCCTCTGGAGGAGCTCAAGTGTCCTTAACTAACTCTCTCCACCCCCACGTTTTACATTTTTGTTTTGAGACAGGATTTCTCTTTGTCATCCTGGCTCTCCTGGAACTTAGTCTGTAGACTAGACTCCAGCTCCCTGAGCTCCTCCTGCCTCAGCCTCCCACATGCTGGGATGTTCATCCTAAATCATTCTTTTGAGAAAATGTTGTTGTAAGTCAAGCATATTCAATGTTGAAAACCAAAATTAATATTCTAACTAAATATAAAATTTCCAGAAGTATGCACAGCCTCACATGGTGTGGTGCACACTTGTAATCCTACTACTTGGGAGGAAGAAATGATAGGACCAGGAGTGTACGGCCAGTCTCAGCCATGTCAAGCCTGAGCTACATGAGACTTTGGTCTCAAAGCAAAAATCAAAACCAAGCAAAAGGGTATCTGTTGAAGTAAGTGGAAATTAGATTTCTTGTTAGATTTTGTTGTCCAGTGACTGGTTGTGTCTGAACTTCAGGGCTGATAGCTCGTCATCTGGGCTCAGGCAACCATAGCATTCTGAGAGACAACCTATAATATTACCAGATAATCCCGAACAGATAGTCCTGTGGGGCACGAAAAGCAGTGAGTCGCTTGTCTGTGTTGCAGGCCTTTCTCATAGCAGTCGTGGTGCCCGATGTTGAGAGCCTTCCTTCCTGGGCACAGAAGAGAGGCTTTCAAGGGTCCTTTGAAGAACTGTGCAGAAACAAGGTGAGGCCCAGAAGCATCCCCGCCATCTTCCGGCTCTCCAGCCAGACCTCGGTATCTACAGATAGAGAGAAAGTAATTTGATTTTTCCTACATTATTAGGATATCAATAAAGCTATCCTGGAAGACATGGTGAAACTTGGGAAGGAGGCTGGTCTGAAGCCATTTGAACAGGTATGGCTTTGGTCATGGGCACGGATTCAGTCTTAACCAGAGTCTGACTTTTATTTATTTATGTATTTGATGCATTTACATGTGTGCATGCATGACAGAAGAGGGCATCAGGTTCCATTACACGTGGTTGTGAGCCACCATGTGGTTCAGAACTCAGGAAGACCAGCCAGTGTTCTTAACCCCTGAGCTATCTCTATAGCCCTGACTTGAAGATTTTTAACAAGTAGATCTTCAAGGTTGAAGAGTGGGCCTAAAGAAATACTAGGAATACTTCGATGTAAAGGGATTTTTTTTCAAAGATTTATTTGTAAGTCTGTGTGGTTGTGTGTGTGTGTGTACATGTTTTTGTATACACATGAATACAGGTACTGAAGAGTGCAAAGATATCAGATCTGGAGATGGGTTACTGACAGTTATGAGCTGCGTACTTTGTGTTCTGGGAGTTGAGCCTCAAACTTCTGGAAGAGCACGCAGTGCTCTTAACCGCTGAGCCGTCTCTCTAGTGCTGGGGTGATGACTCAATTAGCCATTTCTCTCTTTCCTGAGGTTGCCACACAGTCCCGAACTCTGTCCCAGTGGGACCCACATCCACTGCTTGAGAAAGCTCGGTGAAGTGTGAGGGTGTGTTGGTGCCTTAATGGTCTTCATCTCCTTTGAGGACTCCCTTTTTGTTTAGACGCCTTAGACAACGTCTGTGTGTCTGTCCTCTAGTCCCGTCCATTTTAACAGCCGTGTTTCTTCGCAGGTCAAAGGCATTGCTGTGCACCCTGAATTATTTTCTATTGACAACGGCCTTCTGACTCCAACACTGAAGGCGAAGAGGCCAGAGCTCCGGAACTATTTCAGGTCACAGATAGATGAACTGTACTCCACCATCAAGATCTAACGTGAGGAAGAATACTTAGAAGAATGGCGCACCTCCACAATCCTCCTCGTACCAATGGCCTTCGCGTTGGTAACTTTGCCTGCCGCAAGTGTGGGAAAGGAAATGCCATGCCGGACTTGTCCACGGGGTCTTACCATAGGGATAGTCGAGGGCACGGAACACTGCCTTACTTACAGTCACCTGTGTTGCAGCCCACGATCCTGGGGACACACAATTTCCAAAACGAGCCTTAAACATTGTAAAGGGGAACCCATAAAAGTGCTAAGTTATTTAAGACTTCTTCAACCAACAAGGTGGGTGTTACAACTTCTGTCTCCTGTTTTCTAACCGAGGGGTTAGGACTTACTCTTTCCGACATGTCTGCTGCTTGCTGCACATCCTGCAGCTGTCTGCTGCTCTGAAGAGTGCAGAACACTGGAGGGAAGCTGTCCCTTTAAGAACCTTTAAGAACAACTGTCCAGGCTGAAGAAAGTCACAGTGGACCAGAGATGTTTCTCTTTAGCCCCTCTTCTCCCTTTTCCTCACCACCTCACATGCAGTACTCTCACATGACCTTTCTGGTTTGTTCCAAACGGTCCCTGTTGTGTCTGCTGGAACACGAGGTCTTCAGTAAACTCAAGAACAGATAGATCCTCCTCAGAACATGTGGGTGCCCGGTCTCAGAAAAAAAAAAAAATGGTGGCTCACACAGATGTTCTCAGATGCCCTCAGGCTCCTCTCCAAATCTGGCCCCGGCCTCCCTCTCCTCCGTCCCAGGGGTTATAAGAAATCCTGCCTTAGTCTCTGCAATGAAGATGGTATTTCAGAGAGCGACCTGGATCGGCCGTGCTCACCTGGGATGTCTCCGCCGCCGCTGTCCACTTGTTCCTCTTGGAACCGGCTGTGTCTGTAACGGCCACTGGGCTCCAAGTGTGGTTTTCCTAGCAAATGATAACGTGGTGATCAACTTGCTTTTTTTTTTCCTCCCAATTAAACTCAGGCAAAGCATGTCTTCAAAACTATTTAGGGAGTTGATATACATGGGTACTTATTAAAATGGACAGTAATAAGTAAATATCCTTATTATAAAACTACCTGATTTATATGAAATGCATTTGACAAGCCAAAAATCTGGGGTGAAGAAATCTGGAAAAAAAAATCATATCCTGGGATTAACTTCCCAAGGTATATATATATATATATATATATGTATTTTAAGTTAATTTGGGAAATTAACAGCATTTCACTTTCCCACGAGTCTTTGCCACTCTGACCCATCCATGCTGTTGTTTATACATTTGAAGCCACTGTTGTTGGCTGTGTGACAGTGCGTGTGTTATTGAAGCACAACTGGGTTTGCACTAAAGAATCGTCATTGTAATAACACTATTTGGTAGCCTAACTTCATATTCGTATTCTTAATTGCACAGGAAGTCGATAATTTGTCACAACGGGGTTTTGAATGTTTGCTTTCAGTGTTGGCTATTTCTATGTTTTATAAACCAAAACAGAATTTCCAAAAACAATGAAGGAAACCAAAATAAATATTTCTGCATTTGGAGTGAGTGGAGAATGTCTTTGAGTGCATTGTGACGTTTGGGACAGCCAATGTGTACACCTTGAGGAAGGGCGGCTCCTGGGCGCTCTCCTGGGCCTCTTTGCCATCCCTGGCCTCTCTCCAGTCCAGTCTTTCTATGACACGTCAGACACTGTACCTCACGTCTCTACCAGTTTGTCTGGCCACACCCTCCCAGGCCTCCAGGAAGAGCATCATGGTATAGACTATAGTGGAGATGAAAAGGGTCTTCTTCTCTCTCCCTTATTGCAGAGCTGGTGTGGAAGGAGAGTCAGGAGACATTGGCGGCTGTTGGTCCGCAGTGATGGCGGGTTAAGTACACTGGTTGTAGCCATTCTCTTGTTTACGTCAGCCTTGGTCTTCCCCTTACCTGGCCTGCTCCTTGTTACCAAGTGTTTGTTAGTTCCCAATTTCTTTCAAACCTGTTGTGTTTAATTCCACCACTTGGGAATGTTACCACACCAACCTCTTCACATTTGTGTTTGTGAGGGTTGGGGGATGTGATTTTGATTTTAGGATGGGGTGGGGGAGAGAGAAAGAGAGATGGGAGAGAGAGAAAGAGAGAGAGAGAGAGAGAGAGAGAGAGACGCTGAAACTTTACAGTTCACACTAACCCAGGCTGGTCTTGAACTCACTCTGTAGCCAAAGGATAGCTTGACTCTCCTGCCTCACCCTCCCGAAGAGCTGGAAGTGTAGGCCTGTCTTCCACAATTTTCCAGATGTGTGGTTAGTTTATGTTTGGGTTTCGTCCTCTCGCCCAGGTTTATCTATCTGACACAGCGTGTTCTGCTTTCCGTTGCTGTAACATGGTGTCAGAGACAGGGTGGTTTGTAAAGAGTTAAGGTTACTTAGCTCACAGTTCTAGAGCCTGGGAAGCCTGAGGACAGGCAACCACCATCTTAACTTAGTCAGGTGTGCAGCTGTGGTTTTAAAGACATTCTCATGTGCGAGCATCCGATTAGACGACATCTGGCTGATAGGCACACGCTGCAGAGTCCCAAGGTGGGTACAGGTTGTTACAAGGCTAAGGGGCCTGTGAGGGAGGACGGGCTTGCTCTTTTCTAAACTTCTTGTTCGTTTGTTTATAAATTTCACATCATGCACCCCTAATCCCACTCATCTCCCCATCCCCCCCTCCTTACAACTCCTGGCAAAAGAAAACAGTAAACAAATAAACAAATAAAAGCATATAAAATATCTTGCCAAGGGAAGCTGTGGTGTATCACACAGTACAGTCTTTTGTTCAGAAGTCTTCTCTTGTAAATGTTGCAATGAGTCATTGGTCTGGGTCGAAGCCTGTTGGCTTCTGCTGTGCCATCAGTACTAGCTGTTCACCAGATATCTTCTCGGACATCCTGTTGTTGCCCTGTGGCATGGAGATCCTGCAGCTTTGTATCCGCAGGACAGGCTCCAGCAGTTCACAGATCGGGGAGATGGTGGAGCAGGGCAACTCAAAGCCCCAGGCCTGGACCTCGCTGGAGGCTGAGTTGACCAGCTGTACAGCTCTCCTGCACCTGTGCCACCAGGGTCAGCTTTCCGACTTTGCCTAGGTGAAGGAGCAGGGCACAGCTGGCAAGTCTTGGGAAGGGCGCTCCCTGCACTCCTGCCATCAGGGGACACTCTAGGGTGCAGCCTGGGTGTGGTGCAGGACCACTCTCCATAGAGGGAAAGGCTAAGATTGCTTTTATTATTATGTAGATGGATATTTTTGCCTCCATGTAGCACCACATGCGTGCAGTGCCCAAGGAGGCAAGAAGGGGGCGCTAGATCCCCTGAAGCTGAAGTTAAAGACTGTGTTAGCCACCATGTAGGTGCTAGGAATTGAACACTAGTCCTCTTAACCACTGAGTCGTCTCTCCAGCTCCCGAGTTTGCTTTTCTATCAGACCTACCTGTAAAAACAAATTATTCCTTTGATAACCCATCACTATACAAGTGGATAACCCATTCGTGACAACAGAGCCAATCACCTTTCCAAATACATGGGGAATTCCAAATATTGGGAATTACATTTCTAATGCATTCGTGGCTTCTAGTCCAGACTACCTTTGTTTTTAGAATCCCCTTTCGCCTTGCTTCTCCTCTCTTCCCCTGACTGAAGCATAAAGTCTCGAGAACACTTTACTTTTAGCCCCAAACCAGGGACTTAGACACGAGCGAATAGTCAATAAATCTTGGAGTTCAGAGCAAAGTTTTAGCAGTGGTGTAACAAAGAGGTGGTTTGGTCTGTCCTGGTGACATGCTCATGCGGGTATCTTAACCTTTTTTAAGCCTCTGGCTCCAAAAGGCGCTCTGTTCACATCCACTAACCTCTTACAAGCAGAACTTCATCCTGCAAAGCACAAACTTTGTGTCTGTTAGTAAACAGTAAATTTGAATGTATCTCTGGTACATTGTTCCTTTCATGGCTGGCTATTCTTCTTAGCATGTTCCAAGGTTTAACTGCAATTTTGCATGAGTCACAAGCCCACACACATACTTTCTCTTTCTTATTTTTAGATTTGGGGACTTTTTTTTTTTTTGCTGTGTAGACTCTGCCTCCCGAGTGCTGGGATTAAAGGTCTGTGCGTCCTCCCCCACCCCCTGCTTCCCCACACAGCTTCTGCCTTTTTAGGTTGAATGGTATCCCATTGTTTGTAGACTATTTGGCTCATTTGATTATTGGCAGTCACTTGAGATGCTCCTACTGCATCTGCTGTGACTAACTCTGTGTGAGCCCTGGTATACAACTTGGTTCGAGTCCCTGCTTTCAACGCTTCTGTGTGTGCCCGGAAGTGGACCATATGATAATTTTGTGTGTATACATTTTTTGAAGTGCAATAATGTTTTCTGCACTGACTGTATCATTGTCTTTCTCGACAGCAGTGCCCTTTGTTTTTACGACAGTGACTGGGTGGCTATGGTGTCCACTTGTATTCCCAAGATGACCACTGCTACCCTGGCATCTCTGCTCCAAGGCCGTTTATACATCTGCAGAGAGGATGTCTGAAAATCTTATGACCCTTTTAAAAACTGAGTTTCTGTCTGGGCAGTGGTAGTGCATGCCTTTAATCCCAGCACTTGGGAGGCAGAGGCAGGCAGGATTAGGAGTTCGAGGCCAGCCTGGTCTACAGAGTGAGTTCCAGGACAGCCAGGGATACACAGAGGAAAAAAAAAAACAAAAACAAAAAAACCTGAGTTCCTGAAGCTAGAGAGAGAGCTACAGTTAGAAGCACTTGCTGCTTTTACAAAGGATCCAAGCCCAGCCCCCAGCACTCCTGTAGTAAGCTCACAACTTACTACATTGTTACAGTCTGTAACTCCACATGGAGGGATCCCATCCTGACTTCTGTCCTCTGGGGGTCCCAGGCAAACGTCGTACTCATACATTCAATGCAGGCAAACTCTCCTGTACATAGAATAAAAAAAGAAAAAAATCGTGACCAGTTGGGTTCTTTGGGTTTTGTGTCATTGCACTGTGGGCACTCTTTAGTCAGGCCATCGGTCCCTGAGCACTGCTTTTGATTCTTTTGAGGCAATCTGCTGAAGCAGCACCAGCCCGAGAAGTCTTTCTTCCCACAAACCATGGCTGCCTCTCAGAAGCCCATTGGACTCTTGTCTCTCGCCTCTCCTGAAAGACAAGTGACTTCGGGTTGTCTCTGCCTAACCATAAGGCACTTCCTTCTTCCCTCAGGCTCCTTGCATATTAAGCATCTTAGCAACTGCAGGAACAGCTGGTCTTCTAATAGACACTGAGCCAGGGGCCAGGAGCCAGGAACTGAAGAGCAGTTCACTGCGGGGAAGGCAAGTCCGGCAGTGTGCGCCCCTGCTGCCCCTGGAAACGGAAACTCGTCAGCCCCTCCCTCCAGGCCAGCCAGGACACACCCTCCCTTAATATCTAACCCCCAGAAGGCAGGCAGTCTGTAAGGATAACTAGAATTTAGTAAATATTTTGGCTTGCCCTCCCTTTTGATCTGTATAAACTACTAGAACCTATGGAGTTCTGCCACAAGCCAGATTAACTCAACTTTTTAGCTATTTCTGCTTTTACAGATCTGACTAAAGCGAGCATGATTTAGAAGTGTCCCGTGCCGGACAGAGCTGCCAGTTTGGCCCCCATAGGCCAAATGTAACAGAAGAGATTGCTGGTTTTCTGTGTGCTTCAGCAATAAGGTTCAGGAGGAGGAGTAGATGGTAGAATTGTTTTGGTACCAGGGGCCTTGGGTTCTAGAGGGTAGTTTTTTCCACGCCGTGCACAAGCCAATACCACTTGAGTCTTATTGTTTTGTTTTGTTTTGTTTGACACAAAAAGTTATGCATGACTTGGCAACCCCAAATCCACTGGGAGCCTCCAGCTGCACGGAAGCTGGCACTGCATGTGAAGCGAAGATCATGCTTTAAGCTGGGCAACAGAAATGCTGTGACTCACGGCATGTCTCAGCGAGACTCGCCAACCATGAGGATGGCAATGACCACACCTGTCGGGAGCCCACTGTGGGCGGAGTCCGCACAATGACGTCACCTCCTTAAAGTGCTGTTTGGTGCGCGATAGCCTGTAACTGCATGTTTGTCATCTCTCCACGCCAGACTTGCTCGGTTCTGAAGGGCCAGAGCAGCCCTCCCTGCCCACACGATCCTGGCCACGAGGTGCCTCAGAGAGGCAGGCAATAGGCAAGCAAGCAGAGGCATAATCCACATTGCGATAGGCTTGAAGCAAAAGCAGTTGCATTGATCTGACCTTTTAAGTATTACTATGACAGCGCCTTTCAACCTTCCTAATGCTGTGACCCTTTAATGCAGTGCCTCATGTGGTGACCCCACCAACAATAAAATTCTTTTTGTTGCTACTCCATAACTATAAGTTTGCAACTGTTATGGACTGAAATGTTAATATCTGACCCCCCATGTAAGGGTCTTTGGCCTGGAGGGAGAACCACTGATCTTGTGGGCGGTAACTTTGGGCTTTGATTTGAAGGCCTCTCACTTGGAGAGTTGGCTATTAAAGAACTGAGGATACAAATGAGCTGTAGCCAGCCGTGGAACTGGTAGTGACAGCTAGAGCTCTGAGGAATCCCAGAGGACCTGGGGATGATGGGTAGAGACGATCTGGGGAGCTCCTGATATTTCAAAGGGAACTAAGGGAGGAAACAGGAAGGGAGAGAAGGTAGAAGCCGGATGTGTGTCCTGGAAGTCAAGAAAGAAAACCAGGGAGATGAAGGATCAGTTCTTCCTACATTGTTGAAAGGCCGAAGAAGGTAAGGCTACAGGAAAGATAGCAAGGAATAGAGAGGCAGAGGCGGGTGGCATTAAGGTACAATGTCTGGTTTTTTGTTTCAGTGAAGGACATCAGATAAACAGACAGTGGCTGAACAGAGCAATGGAGGAGGGGGAGAGGTCTGATGTCACAAGTAGAAGCTGCTGGATCAGTGTTTCTCAACCTGTGGGTCTTTGACCTCTGGGGATTGAATGACCCTTTCACAGGGGGTTGCAGATCAGATATCCTGTGTATCAGCTATTTATAGTCTACAACTAGCAAAATTACAGTTATGAAGTAGCAACACAATAACTTTATGGTTGAGGGTCCCTTCATGAGGAACTGGATTAAAGGTCTCAGCACGAGGAAGGGTGAGAACACTGTACTAGAAGATTACAGTGAGCCGGGCGGTGGTGGTACACACCTGTAATCCCAGCACTTGGGAGGCAGAGGCAGGCGGATTTCTGAGTTCGAGGCCAGCCTGGTCTACAGAGTGAGTTCCAGGACAACCAGGGCTACACAGAGAAACCCTGTCTCGAAAGTACCAAAGAAGAGAGGAGGAGGAGGAGGAGGAGGAGGAGGAGGAGGAGGAGGAGGAGGAGGAGGAGGAGGAGGAGGGTTGGCTGCCTGGGCAGAATGGTCCAGAACCCTACCTAGTTGAGGAGACGGCGAAGAGTACTACTCACACGCTACATACAGCAACTTCGTGGTAGGAAGAGTTATTTCCTTATCAGTTAAGGATAAATTCCAATTCTGCATGAGAACCTAAGGCTAGGAGAGATTGGCTCATTAGTCCAGAGGAGAGATGCCTGGCCAGAGGGCCTCTCTGGGTCCATCTCACCTGCCTGCTGTCCCTCTCTAGGGTGTGTCCTGGTCACAGCTCAGCGCTCTTCTGAATTAGTGGATCTTTGGAACCAGTGAACTCATGTCAGTATACCTGTTTTCAATTTTTATCAGCGACAACTGCCACCTGAAGGCACATAAATGTCATTGATTCTGGTTCCTTTCACAGCGGAATGAGTTAGTGAGCCCACCAGCCTGCCCCCTGGCAGAGCAGAGAGTGGAAGAAAGACAATCTCTTAGCCACTTGGCTGGTGGCTGCTACAGGTCTAAACTGTCCAGACCTGGGCATTCCTCCCGTTCTTCAGTCAGCAGCCCCTTCCTCATCTGCTATGGAAATTGCCCACAGCTCCGAGTCTGACTACAGGGGAGTGTCTCTAGGTTCAGAGTTCTTCCAATGTGGGCTCCAGGTTGTCATGGGCTAGAAACTTGGACTTCAGGTTAGCCTGGACTACACAGAATGTGAGACCCTAGAGTCATCTTCCCTCACCGGCTGGGCTGTCAGCACTGTTTCCTAGACTAATGCTAAAATACTTACCAGTTCCCATTATACTTCTCTTTAGCAGGGATACTTGGGAAATTGGTCTGCCATATTAATTATGCATGTATTTGGTCTAAATAAGTAATCTAGATTTGGTTTCTTTTGAATTAACCCTTTTACACCTTCAAAAGAATGTGTGTGTGTGTGTGTGTGTGTGTGTGTGTGTGTGTATATGTGTGTACATGTGTGTCACTTGTATGCCCATGCAAGTGGAGGTCAGAGATCAAACTCAGGGTCTCTGTCACTGGGACTTGGGGTTCACTGGGTAGATTAGAATGGCTAGCCAGCAAGTCGGGGAGATGTACTAGTCTCTACCAGCCCAGATCTGTAGGATTACAAACAGAGATTGCAAGCCTCGCATTATAGCACACGCCACATGCTTTCGATGTGGGTGCTGGCAATTGAACTCATGCTTGCGTGGAGATCGTCGTACCAGCTGAGCCGGCTCTCCCCCAGTCCCTCTGAGAAGCCCTGGCAGATGGATTCTGTTTCTGTATCATGTTCTTGAGTTGTGAAATGTTCTGGTTTTGGCTTAAAGTGGAGCCCCTCCCCCCAAGTATATTTTGCGTAGGAGTTTCTTAGCAGCTCTTTTGTGTTGATATTTTTAACAGGAGAAGGGAAATACTTCTGAATGCCAAATTTCACACATCAGAATCATCCTTGCTCGATACCCAGGCTGCAGGGGTTCCAGATGACTCTGGCAGGCTCCCTGCCTTACATGTTGGCTATGCAAAGGGTTGGGGGGGGGGGGCGTTGGGGGGTGTGTGTGATGGGAGTAACCCTGGCAACCGTGCCCTGCCACAGGGGTGGGTGGGCACCATGCACACATGACAGGTGTGAAGCGTAGCTAGAAACCAGTTTGCGCACATTCTGCCGTAGACAACGTATGCTAACCAGGAGGGCTCTCGCTTCTGATCCTCCTGGCTTCCCAGAGCCACTGATACTGCTCCCTGACAGCTCTTTGGCCCTAGAAAGTCTCCCTAATAAAGAAACCATGCCTTTTTGGCGAAAAATTAAGGCCCTGCCCAGGGCAGGCCCACCTACCAGGTGGTATTGATACATTCTCCAGTATCTATCAAATCTGGCTGTTTTTCTCTGTCATGCCCACTGCCCGAGGAAAGCAGAAGCCGTTTTGCCAAGACAATGACACCAGCCCTAGCTACCCACCTTGTCCCCTCTGTGGGTCTTTGCTGACCCACTCTGTAGCAAGAATGGTGAGTTTTCTGTGATTTCCCTGTTTAATTTTTCACTCTTCACTCTGAACTGGCTAATGTCCTCCAATGAGGGCATCTCAGACGATACAGGAGATTGCATCACTGATGACCTTGAAGTCTGGAATGAGAACTACTTCTTCACGGGTGAAATAAGTCAACTCAAGCCAAGTTAGAGTATACAAAGGCAGGTTTATTGGGAAGTAGCTCTCGGGTAGGCTCACTGGTCCCAAGGGACAAGGCCTGGGAAGTTACCATGGGGAGGGGGACAGAGAGGAGGGGGAAGAAAAGAGGGCTCACAAAGAGAAGAGAGGAGAAAGGAGAGAGACCCAAATGTCTGAGTTTTATAGGAAAGAGCTTCTCAAGGAGGGAAGCCCCGCCCCTTGGCTGCAAAGTTCAGGTGTTCCCTGTAACTCTTAGGGACTGAGGGATGCTGGGAGAACCTGGAGGTCAGGTCCACACTGGTAGTTAAAATATATGTCTCAGCCATTTGTCCCAGGTCGGAATCCCAGCAAGGAGCTGAGCTGACAGTCCTGCGCTTCTGTGGAGCTCGGGTGGTAAGGCTGCTAGTCTCTGCCCTGTACTGTGGGAGTAAAGAAATCCCGCTCCAGCCTCACCTTTCGCCACCTAGTCAGCTCTGCTTTGGCCATGCTGAACTTCAGTTCCCAAAATGCAATCGCACGGTTGCTTCCAGTACAGCCTTTGTATATTCCTTGCCTAGCAGACACCTACATCATTAGTTACATTGTATTAAGTTTCAAAGGGGGGGGGGCAGGCAGGGGCCTATTTAACACATCAAAGGCGACTTGGCCTACAAGTTCTCCCAGCATCCCTCACCACTTGTTACTGTTGAGTTATGGCTAGCATACCTCGCCTCTTACCCTGAATTCTCCAGCCCTTTCTTTCCCAGAGACTTTTCCCTATAAAATCCAGACATGTTAGTTGCCTGACCTTTTTGTACCTTTGCCTCTTGGGGGCTGTACCAGGTTCCCCTCCCTCTCCTTTCCCTTCTCCTCCTCTTCTCCCCACATGGCCCAGTCAGTCTGGTCACCACCATCACTCTGGGTTCTTCCACATGTGTCCTGGGATGCTCTCCCTTTTATCTACAGCGTCTCCTCCACCATACCTAGAAACAGTCATTTCCTAGGTATTTGTTGAATCATTCAGAGCCTGGGTGTCACTTCCTCCAGGAAAGCTGCAGTTTTGCAAGCCCAGAGAAGGGACTGCTGGTATCCCCACCACGCAGTGGAGAGAGTGGGAGGGGCATTGTGGTCTTCTTTTAGACTAAGTTACAAGGTTAAAGGGTTGTGAGGTGCTAGCCATGAGGGGTATAACAGCAAGGGAGGAAGCCACATCCTCCCGCTGAAAAAGAGGATGTCATGTGTCAACCAGGAAGCCAGCCGTTTGCTGGATGCTTTGCTGATGGTCCCTCTGGCCATTGTTTATGTTTGAGACAGGGTCTCACAGTGTACAATCTCTAGATGACCTAGAACTCACTGTTAGAATAGGCTAGCCTGGAACTCACTGAGATCTACCTCCCTCTGCCTCTCCAGTGGTGGTTTTATCGATGGGCCCCAGCAGGTCTGGCTGCAAAAAGAATTACTGAGGGAAACAGCCAGGAACCATTTGATCAGGGCCAGCTTTTCGGCACAGTCTCAGGCTAATCAAAAGTCATGTCACAATGAGCAAGGCTATTGAAAATGTTAAATATTTGGTTTCCTACTAAGTTGAAGTGCTGGGGATTGCAGGGCCTCGCACATGCTAGGCAAGTGCTTTCTTGGTAAGTTACATCTCCAGACCCGGAAGGTCCTGACCACAGCTAGCAGGAACACTGTGGAGACCCCTTTACTGTAGAGAATTTTCTTTTCATCCTTATTTTTCTTTGCTTTTCTCTCCTTATTTCCCAGGGAGTCTTACCCTTTCCTTTCTCTCTCCTGTCTTTTGTACTCCCTTGATTCTTTTATATCAGTTTGGATTATAATACAGAGAGTGGGCTACTCAGAGGCTAGAGAAACCCTGGAGTTGGGTAGAGTTTCTCCCACCAGGGTTCCTTCCGCTGTCCCTCCCAACCCTCCCGGGTGCTGGGAATGGAATCTAAAACACGTGAGATCGTGAGATTGCAAACTGCTGGTCTGATTAATTTAGCCATGTGGGCTGGCCTGGTGCCAGTTAGGTCTGGAAAAAGTAGGCCAGTATTAGTTACACAGCAAGTGAGCTTAATACTTGTGTGTGTGTGTGTGTGAGTGTGTGTGTGTGTGTGTGTGTAGGTGGGTGGGTGTGGGTGTAGGTGTGGGTGGGTGGGTGTGGGTGTGAGTGTGTTGGTAAGCATGTGACAGGTGGATTCCGCTAGGGGTCCCGGCTGTTGGGCATAATGGAAACATCTTCCTGCTCTCTAGTTTTAAGACACAGAATGTCACCTCTTCCTTGCCTCTTAAAGGGACCGGCCATGGCCAAATGCCCCTCCCTCCCTGGCTCTCCTGAGGACTGCAACTTGTTTTGCAAAGTCACAGCTGTAGGCGGTTGGTCTGTTTGAAACAGATAAGTGTGGTGCCTACTCAGTGTTGAGGAAGTGCTGTAGGAAGGGAAATAGCAGACCAGGAAATTTGGCAGTCTTCCCCTCCCTTCCAGGATATAAACCAGACTCTGCACCTTGGCATGGTAGAGGTAAAGGCCAGCATGGGCTATATTACACCTTATGAATAAAGTTACATATATATGTATGTATGCATATATATATGTATACACACACACACACATGAGAGATGAAAGTGTGTGTGTGTGTGTGTGTGTGTGTGTGTGATGAAAGGAGATCAGACTTTTAAAGGGATAGTAACAGGAAGGCCTTTCCTAAGCTATAGAAGAATAGAATTCATGAAAAGGAAGAGTTGAGCAACATCAGCCCTTTTACTCTTAACTGATATTTATGGTGGAAGCAGTTCAGGTCTCTCTCTCCAGTCCCTTTCTTTTTCTGCCCTCTAGTGGACACTGCTGAGCAGAAAAATCCAACAGTTTTCAGCCCTTCAGTGTCCCCTTAGCCGTCCTTGGAGTCCTTAAGGGGAAGTAACAACCCCCCATTTAAACATTCGCTACACATTCAGGCTATGGACCAATGTATACATCAAACTACTCTACGGGGGATGCCGAAATTTCATGGGGAAGTACCCCCCCCCATACTCAGTTTATCCCAAGCTTTAAGGGGCTTTACGGTGTTTGACTTTTGTTTCTTCTTACTGATAGGGTCTTAATATATAGCTCCTTGGTGACCTGGAACTTACTGTATGGATCAGGTTGGCCTTGAAATCGAATCCATCTGCCTCTGCCTCCCAAGTGCAGGGATTAAAGGTGCCCCCCACCTTGCCTACAATAACCTGTTCTCAGGTGTCATTAAAGCCTGCTCACTTCAGGTGCCCCTGGGCTGAGGCGACACCAGTGCCCCCACCTCTGGGTCCTCCGCCCCCTTCCACTCTTACCCCCTCCCACCAGGGAACATGCGCTTTCATTCAGTACCTGTGAGCTACTGTGCATCAAGGCTGGTGAAGTCAGCCAACATTTACCAAGGGCAGACTGTGGTGGGAAAGGCTCAGCCCAACACAGCCGCCATCTTGAACTAGAAATCACTGGCCATGACCTCCCTACGACTCAGCCCACTATTCCCTTCATGGGATGTTCCTCGCGGGTGGAATTCTCTCTCACAGTTGGACCCTCCTTGGCTGCTCCTCACCTGACCCTAGTCAGCCATCTTGTAATACCACATTTCTGCTAATGCCTAAGGACAACGAGTGAGCTTTTCTGTCCTCCTTTTCCTACCCTAAGCTGGGCTGTAGCCTGGCTTTACCTCTTGGGAAGCTCAGGCACTCTGGTTTCCATCATCAACACAGCCAGCCAACGGAAGCTTTAAAACTGTGTGTCTGGGTTGACTTGCTATGCCTGCTCTCCCATACAGTCAGCCAGAGCTAAGCCGTGTGATACCCCGGCCTGCTTTAACCGTGCCAAGACCATCCTATGACCACCCTAGACATCACCTAAGAGCTCCTGCTCTCCGTTCTCCTCTCCCTCAACCCGAGATGCACTGCGCTCTGTGGATGTTGAAGGAAATTAGCATCACACAGTGGAGCAGATCCGAGCCGGGTGTTCGACTGTGTAGATGGGCATTTCAGTTTTCCCGTGACCAGCCTGAATTGTGTCTCAGCTTTGGAAGCAACAGGCTTGAATTGTCTGTCTCAGAACATCCATTTCCCCTGTTTCATACATAGCACCCGGTTCCTGTGGGAACCTATGTGATTCCAGGAAGTTAAGGAGCAGATTGTCTATCTCCAGCCACAGGAATTGGCTTCGAGTAGCATGGTTGTTAGTGCTGTCGTGTCTATGCGCCCATAAACACTGTTTGTTTTTGAGTAACAGAGTAACAACATTTCAGTTAGTACTTTGACTTGCCCTGGTGGCTCAGGCTTGTAATCTCAGCTAGTCAGGAGGCAGAAGCAGGAGGACCACAAGTTCAAAGGCGGCCTGAGTAACTTAAGTGAGACTACATTTCGAATTCAAAGGAAAAAGAGGGCCTGGGTGGTAACAGCATTGTGGAGTGCTTGCCTTGCTTGCAGGCAGGGCCCTATGAAAAACCTCGAGCAGCACACACAGGCAGGCACAGGTACATCGGGCCTTTTCCTGAAGATTCTGGGCTTTCACACCAAATGGGTGAGTGGTGGAATTCAGACCTGAGACCCAGCGCAGCTGCCAGGTACAGACCTGATCCAGGCCGCTGGCTCAAGCAAAGACAGGCAGATCCGTTAGCTATTGATGGGGGCTCTTCCTTAGTGTTGACAGATGTAAAATGGGCTTAATGGGGCCCACCACAGGGGGTTATTTAGAGCATTTAGTGAGCTGATAGAAATGAAATGAAACACTTAGAACAGTGTCTGGGCCATAGTAAACCCAGGTGGTGGTGCTGGTGGAGGTGGTGGTGCTGGTGGAGGTGGTGGTGCTGGTGGAGGTGGTGGTGCTGGTGGAGGTGGTGGTGCTGGTGGAGGTGGTGGTGCTGGTGGTACTGGTGGAGGTTGTGGTGGGTGCGGGGGTGATGGTGGAGGTTGTGGTGGTGGTTAGTGTTATAGAATCCAGCCTTAGCTTAAGATTGACAAGAAGTCAAGAAAATATCCTCAGAGCTCCAGTGCCTCTCAAACCTTGGGATCAAATTGAGAGAGCAGTGTGACATGCACCCCATCCTTGGACTTCTCAGTGACACAAACTCAGAACTTTAGTGATTTAAACCTATTTGGATGAGTTTTGCTTGTTTCACTGAGGGAGAGGGAGGAGTCCCCTTCCTTTTTTTTTTTTCTCTCTCTTTTTTTTTTTTTTTTAAGCACCTGAGTGGTTTCTTTCTTCCATAACTACAAAGCATAAAAGGTTCATCCACACCCCCTTCCCAGGAGATGGAGCTGCCTCCGCTCTGCAAAGCATGCCAGTTCTCTGTGCTTCCAGGAACACGGCTTCGAGTCTACGGCCGTGAGGAACTTCCTGCAATACCCTCAAGGTGATTTGCCCTTCTCTGGCAGTCACCCAGATGATTTCTGGGTAATTGAGGACACACACATTTCATTGAAGAGGAAACACAAATAACCTAGAGGGAAGCACAGGTCACAAATACACGCATTTCATCTCAGTGGATAGGTGACGAAAAACTCTTTAAAACTTACTCAATTATGCAGAGTCAAGGGGAGGGTGAATTAAAACAGTGTACAGTTCACAAAACCATATACAAAAACTGGCATCGTGTGAAGCTGACCATGTGACCAAGCCAACCAAGTCAGTCAACAGGTTCTCCAGCGCAGGAGGAAGGACTGAAAAAAAAGACAGACAAAACTGCAGCATGGCCTCAGTCAATTCGGAGACTGAAGGCAGGTTTAATTTTTTTTCTAATGCGCTTTTATACCATTTCAATTACATGCAAATATTAAGAGCAGGTAGGACAATGAGGAACAAACTAGACAATAAACACAGAGTCCCTGATCACTCTAAGGATGATCAAGATATCTAAGCCTACTTTTTTTTTGTTTTGTTTTGTTTTTTTTTTTGGTTTTTTCTGTTTGTTTGTTTTTTGAGACAGGGTTTTTCTGTGTAGCCTTAGTTGTTCTAGAACTCACTCTGTAGACCAGGCTGGCCTTGAACGCAGAAATCTGCCTGCCTCTGCCTCCCAAGTGCTGGAATTAAATGCGTGTGCCGCCACTGCCGGGCACCTGAGCCTACTTCTTTGCTCTATGCTAAAATTAGATTACTTCCTTGTCCTTGGCCAATGTCGGGTCCCTGCCTGGACTTACTTCTTTGTAACGGCCTAGTGTCACACTCCTGCCAAGTGGCCCATTTCCTTGTCCTTGGCCAAAGTCAGACTCCTGCCAAGGGCACCCCAAAAAGCTCTCCACAACCATGCCTATATCTTACACAGCAGTATCTCTTCTGTGCCTAGTCACTCACAGACATGTGCCCTGAAGCTGTGCACAGGAGTGTGTAGTGATGTGCTGTTGGGAATTATGAAAATGAAAACAACTGGTATAAAAAAAAAAACGATACCAAGAGTTACTTAACGAATCCCAATGGCAACGTGGTGAGTGAACTACAGCTACAGGCAGATGTGGACACTTTAAAATAATGGCTTTGGTTAGGGTACTTGCAGAAAACCTACCAAATGTTACTTATATAGAGAGAAATATATAGTGATTCTACACAAGGACATATTAAGGTTGAGAAGCATAAAAATGCTAAAAACAAAAATATAGTTAAGGTTGGGAAAAGGACCATTCATGGAAGAGTCTGAGAACTATAACATTGTATGTCCTAATTCAGTAATATAGCTGTTTGTGTTTTATTTCTACAGTGTTAAATATCCTATGTTCGAGACAGGGTTTGTTTGTAGAGCCCTGGTGGTCCTGGAACTCACTTTGCAGACCAGGCTGCCTGCTTCTGCCTCTGCTGGGGCTAAAGGCATGCGCCACCACTGCCTAGCTTATATGCAAACTTTTATTGTGAATAAAATTGGACATTTCAGTTTCATTCTAATTGTTTTCAAGTGTTTAAATACATTCACCTTTTTGTGCAACCATCTATCTCTCCCGTCGTCCCCATCTCTAGCATTTCTCATCACCACTGTGCTTTAGGTTAATCAAGAAATCATTGTTGGGGCTGGAGAAATGACTCAGCCATTTGGAACCCCTTGCCAAAGACTCCAGAGTTCGATTCCCAGGCTTACACCATCTGTAACTCTAGTTTCAGGGTATCCCGTGCTGCCTTCTGACCTCTAGAGGGACCGAGCACACATGTGACGTGTGTGTGTGTGTGTGTGTGTGTGTGTATGCACGTGTTTATAACAATTTTGCATATATAAGCAAAACATTCATACACATATTTTTTCTTTTTCTTTCTTCCTTTTTTTTTTTTTTTTGTTTTTTTTTTTTTTTTTGTTTTCCTGGAACTCACTCTGTAGACCAGGCTGGCCTTGAACTCAGAAATATGCCTGCCTCTGCCTCTGCCTCCCAAGTGCTGGGATTAAAGGCATGCGCCACCACCGCCCGGCTCACATAAATCTTAAAAAAGAATTATTGCCAAATCCAACGTTTTGACTCAGTTTTCTTCTGAGTGTCGCCATTTTACCTCTTACATCCTGTATCCCTTTAAATGAATTTCATTATTTTGTGCCACAAGAAAAGTTTTTAAAAAACTAAAAAAAAAAAAAAATCATGAGTATGGATCCAGAAGGGACCTTCCCAGATTACAAAGAACCTGGAAGGGAAGACATGTCACGTTCAACAGTTAGCTGCTACAGGGATCTGAAAGAAGCATCGGCTTTAAGCAATGCGAAGGATTTGACAGTTGCTCATCTACTAACAAGCGGTGCAGAAGCCCAGGAGCTCGGATCCGCCCGCTGCTGGCTCGGGTCCACCCACACCCACACCAGCTCCGGATCATTTCCCCGCCCACGAGGCCGGGAAGTTAAAATTTAAAGTTAAAACAGCGACAAGGAGCTCGGGCGGAAAGGACAGCCCGGAGCAGCTAAGCCGGTTGCTTCGGACTCCGCTCCGCTGCAGGGTGTGATCCAGGCCTAGATTTGTTCTCACCCAGGAGCCTCCCTGGGCCCGCCCCGGAAGAGGCGGGGGCAGAGAGACGCCTAGGCTCTGATTGGCCGTTCCGAGCAAGGCGGGTTAGGCGCGAGTTTTGGTGTCCCTGGTTTTGGGAGCTGTAGGATGGCGGCGCAGAGAAGTTTGAGGTATTCTAGGGACCTGGGGTAAGTGCCGCCCCGAAATCCGCCCGGGATGGGCTCAACCTGTCCCAGAGACTCGCTGCCCTGGCCTCGATTCCCGCAGCCGCGGGTCCTAGAGCCGTGGGGGGAGATAGAGTTCCAGGAGTCAAACTGTGTGATAGAGGACGCAGACACCAGCGTGCTTCCTGTGACAAGCAGATATTTAGTATTAATCATTTCTGGCCTGTCGTCATTGCTTTTTTATTTCCAAGACCCAGCTATTTTCGTAATAAGAAAACACGGAAGCCAAACCAAATCTCTAGCGAGGGACCAAGCAGCCGCTTGTTTAGGGCTTGGGCTGGCCTTGCTTAAAGGACATTTAGGGTGCGCCTTAAATCTTTTTATTTTAAAGAGAAGTGCGTCCGAAAAGAGGTTACTAAGCAGCTTTGAAGGTTAGTTCGACCAACTCCTGGCGAAGGATATTCTGGGCATGTCTGGCGTGCATCCAAAGCCTGGTAGAGATCTGGATAGAAAGGTTTTCCGTGGGAAATGCTGGTTTGTGCTTTTAATTTTTTTGGTTTTTTCGAGACAAAATTTCTCTGTGTAGCCCTGGTTGTCCTGGAGCACACTCTGTACAAGGCTGGCCATAAACACAGAGATCACCTGCCTCTGCTTCCCAAGTGCTGAGATTAAAGGCATCTTTAATCTTGGGCAAGGGAAAGGGGCTTAAAACTCGACCTGTTAAACCAGTGGTTTTTGTTGTGTCAACATCTTGAGGTTTGAAATTTTTTGAAATCTATCCATCATCACTCCTAAAACAGACAGATGCATACAGCAGAGATTATATAAATGGTTAATGTAGAGATTTCCTTCGTTTGGAAACTGCTCCAGAACTCCAGCCCACAGCCAGAAGGAAATTTTGGAGCACACACAAGAAATGGGTGGAAAGAGTTCAGGTTTTCCCACCTACCTCTGTTTGGAAGGGCCATTCAGAAGCCACGTACGCTTTCTGAACCCAGAATCACAATCTGTTGTTATCACAAAGCAATCTCTGTGCAGGTCTGAGAATCAACTAAAGCTGGAGTTGGCTAGAAATAGGAAATCCCGGTCCTGGCCAAAGTTACTGGAGTATTATATGCTGGGAGTGTAGTGATGATATAAATCTTTTATGTTGTAACCTAATACAACTGGGATGGTTTACTAAGTGATAGGTCCCCGCCCCCTTCCATTGCCAGGGCTTCAGCTCTGCTGGTGAGCACTGATGAAGATGCTTTGGAGAGGCATGCCTGGGAGGCATCCTAGCTTACAGTGCTTTCCCAGTTGCTTAAACTGTCTGCTAAATTCCCTTTAAAAATTTTGTCATCTGTATTTTAATAGTGCAAAACATCCAGGGAGCACTTTGGGAAACACATATTCCAGGAAACAGGTAAGCAGTCTTGGTTAATGTGATTTTTTTTTTCTTAAGCCATTGAAAACAAAGCTATCATTTTGTGGGAATCACATTTTTTGTAGTCTTCTCTTAACAAATGTTTTTCTTTTTTTCCTTTTTTCTTTTATTTCTTTTTTCTTTATTTCTTTTTTCTCTTTCTTTTCTTCTTTTTTTCTTTTTTCTTTTTCTTTTTCTTTTTCTTTCTTTCTTTTTTTTTTTTTTTTTTTTTTGAGACAAGGTTTCTCTCTAGCCTTGGCTGTTCTGGAACTCACTCTGTAGACCAGTCTAGGCCTTGAGCAGGCTCCCTGCCCTGCTGAGCTGCCTCTAGCCTTGGATAATGCTTCTGCATTGTGGAGGATCCCTGGCATCCCCTGGGGACCTTGGTCCCTTTTCCTGCCCACCACTGCTCAGAGTGGCTAGAATCCACTGTTCCCCCGAGGATTTCTCCATGCCAGGGTCTGGGTATTCTCAGCCTTCAGGTCCTCCCTCTGGGAGGCAGTTGCCCAGCATGTGATGGATGCTTCTTTGGCTTGAAAGCAAACCTTGCTGATTCTTAGCATCTTTCCATATAGCACTTGGTGAATGAGGCCTTCCCTGAGGCTCGGAGTTTTGACTGCCAGCCATATTTGCATATCTATCCTTTATATCTTCCAGACTTTTCTTATCTGTTAGTAATAATATCCTCTTATTGTTTGTAAGCTACCATAGACCATTTTCTCGTTTTGGTCTTTCATTAGGATTTAGGGTTTAATCTGTGTATTGAACTAGATTGAACTGTAAGCCCTAGTCTCTGTCCCATAGGAAGGAGGCTTCACCCCGCTGTGCATTCAAAACTGCTTATGAGCTTTGGGGCACGTGTCCATTTTCTGGGGGGGGGGGGAGGGTCATAGCTTCCCCTATATCGAGGATTTAGGTAAATGATACCCTATGAGCCAATTGTAGCGTGCCATTTTTGTCTTTGTACAGCCTGTGAGTTAAAAATGTTGGGGGTTTTGTTTGTTGGTTTGTTTGCATTCTAAAATGATTTAAGTAAGGTGAACATGATGACTCCCGCTTATTTATAATCTTAACACTTGGGAGGACTTCTGTGAGTTGAGTTTGAGCCTCTATATGCAGTGAAACCCTGCCTCAAACAAACAAACAAACAAAAAACAAAAAACAAAACCAGAAAGCAAAGCAACAAAAAACGCTGACTTAGAGTGACGTATGAAAGTGTGATAAGTGCTCTGTCAGGTTCTGTTTAAACACAGTCCTGTTCATTCCTTCCTGTTTTGTCAGTATCTGCCTCTGTATGTAATATGGAAGGCTAGTGGTCCACAGGGCCTAGGTATCTACTCTCGGTTTCCAACCCAGCCCTGGATCATCAGAGTAGTTCATGGATCAAGAAGCACCAGGTGTTTCCACAGACTGCAGGACGAGCTAGACGGACCCCAGGAGGGATGTTTCCACGGACTGCAGGGCGAGCTAGACGGTCCCTAGGAGGAGTTTAAACTGTACAGCAGCTGCCGTTTCAGTGATTGCTTTTATTCACTTTTAGAAAGCTGGTCAAAAGGCCAAGGACGTGTTTGACTTCTCTAATAATTCTGATGTCTCAAGCATGCTGGGAGAACTCGAGGAAGAAGGGGACCCTTCCGAAACCTTCGGTCAGTGTTCTCTGTCCCTGTTCATAACTGGAAACAGCATTGCTTAGTTAAAGACAGGCCTGTGGCCATCTCCACTGATTCCAGACCATTTTCAGCCTAGAAGATACCCCCTGGCCCTGATCGGGCCCCCACTCTCTTCTTTTGATCCCGGGACACCATACATTTCCTTGCAGTTTGTACGGATTCTCCTCGATACTATCAGCAGCTGTCCTATCCTGGTGGGGCTCTGGGGCTTAGCAAGCAAGCAGGCTGAGTGAGCTGTGAGGAGAAAGCCCCTCCACGGCCTCTGCGTCAGCTCCTGCCTCCAGGTTTCGGCCCTGTTTGAGTCCCTGTCCTGACTTCCTAGGATGAGGATCAGTGATAAGGAAGTGTAGGCCCAATAAACCCTTCCCTCCCCTCGTACCTTTGGGTATCTTTGGCCAGGGTGTTTCATCACAGCCATAGGACCCTGAGACAATAAGTATCTTCCTCTAACATGAATTCTCGGAGCTGTGTGATTCACAGAGCAGTTGCCAGGGGACAGGATGTGACAACAGGGAGCTGTTCAAAGGCTATAGTGCGAGTTAAGAAAACAAAGTCTGCAGATGAATGGTGAGAGGTGGCTCGCCATCACATTCAGCAGCGTGAAGGGACCTAGCTGCCACAGAACTGACGACGTAACACTGGTCTGGTCTACAGAGAGAGTTCCAGGACAGCCAGGGCTACACAGAGAAACCCTGCCTTAAAAACGCCTAAAGAAGTGAATAAATAAATCTAGATACATAGATAGATAGATGATAGGTAGATAGATGATAGATAGATGATAGATATATAAATGAGTAGATGATAGATGAATGATAGATGATAGAAAGAAAGATAGATGATAAATAAATGATAGATGGATGATAGATGATAAATAGATGATAGATAGGTAAATGATAGATAAATAGATAAGTAGGTAGATAATAGATAAATGATAGATGATAGATAGGTAGATAATAGATACATAGATACATAGATAAGTAGGTAGGTAATAGATGATAGACAGATAATAAATTTTATGTCCTACATCTACTCTATACACATAAAACACTACAATGAGACATTATTTTATACTTACTAGGCCAGCTAGAATAAAAAGACAGATCAACTTTTAATACCAGAGTTGCTATTGACTCAACACTTCTCCTAGGGTGTGTCTCAGAGAACTGAACAGATGTCCACACACCATCCACACCCACATGATGTATATGAGTACACCATTGCTCTCTTCAGAGACACCAGAAGAGGGCATCAGACCCCATTGCAGATGGTTGTGAGCCACCTTGTGGTTGCTGGGAATTGAACTCAGGACCTCTGGAAGAGCTGAGCCATCTCTCCAGCCCAGCCTGCTTTTTTTTCCCTCTTTTTTTGGATTTGTGTCTCCCCCCCCCCCCACGCAAGACAGAGTTTTTCTGTATAGCCCTGGCTGTCCTGGAACTCACTCTGTAGTAGACCAGGCTGGCCTCGAACTCAGAAATCCGCCTGCCTCTGCCTCCCAGAGTGCTGGGATTACAGGCGTGCGCCACCACCCGTGGCCTACTTTCTTATAGAACCCAGGACCACCAGCCCAAGGGCACCATCACCCACAATGGGTGAAGCCCTCCCCCATCAAGTAATAATTAAGAAAATGCCCTACAGGCTTGATACAGCTGGAACTTATGGAGACTTTTTCTTAGTTGAAGCTCCCCCCCTCTCCTGACTTATGCTTGTGTCCAGTTGTCATAAAACCACCCAGCACACATATCCTCTTGTGACTGCCTAATTTCATTTGGCTTATAACCTTTTGGTTTCTCTCTCTCATCGTGTTTCAGAACTGCCTCTTGTCTTGATTTGTGTGTTGTCTGTGGTGGATTGAACCTAGGGTCTGGCATAGGATATAGGACCGTCTTTGTAAACCTGAGTTCAGCTGAATGTGGTGGTGCACTGTAATGGTAGTACTTGGGAGGTGGAGGTAGTAAATTCAGAGGCCAAAAGTCATTCTTGAGTACACAGCCTGGGCTACATGAGTACACAGCCTGGGCTACATGAAACCCGGTCTCAAAACAACAAAACCAGAAAGCTGAATTCATTGTGTCAGTGGAGGTTTGGTGTGCAGGTGTCCCAGGATCCCTGCCCTGGCTGTGTGCAGGTGCCACGGATAGGATCCCAGGGCTATGTGAGGGTCGTACTATGGTCGGCTTACATTTCTGAGGAATCCTTGGTGCTGTTTACCACAGTGACTGCCGCATTTTATATGTGACCATTGGTGTGCATGGGTCAGTTGCCCTGAGCTTATCTAGACTTGTTAGTTTTAACTTTCTTTATTCCTGTTTCTTCATTTCTCTCTCTCCTCTCTTTTTTTTGGATTTGTTTTTTTCGGAGACAGGGTTTCTCTGTATAGCCCTGGCTGTCCTGGAACTCACTCTGTAGACCAGGCTGGCCTTGAACTCAGAAATCCGCCTGCCTCTGCCTCCCAGAGTGCTGGGATTACAGGCGTGCGCCACCACCGCCCGGCTTCTCTCTCTCCTCTCTTTTCCTGGTTATAGTTATCTAAGGGGCATGAAATGTATCTCATGGTTGCATGTATATTTCTGTAATGATGTCAAGGGTCTTTTTTTTTTATTTTAAAAGATTTATTTATTTATTTTATGTATATGAGTACATTGTAGCTGTACAGATGGTGGTAAGCCATCGTGTGGTTGCTGGGAATTGAACTCAGAATTTCTGCTTGCTCCAGCCTCACTTGCTCCAGCCCAAAGATTTATTTACTATTGTATGGAAGTACACTGTAGCTGTCTTCAGACACACCAGAAGAGGGCATCAGATCTCATTAGGGATGGTTGTGAGCCATGTGGTTGCTGGGATTTGAACTCGGGACCTTCGGAAGAGCAGTCAGTGCTCTTAACCCCTGAGCCATCTCGCCAGCCGGTCCAACGTCTTCTTGATGTGCTCTTAATCTCACAGCTGATTAACTGTAAATCTTTCCTGAAGGAGTAACACTCATGTTTAGACTCTTTTGTCTTTTGTCGCTGCTATAAGTTGCTAAAGCTGACGACTTGTGGGAATTCAAGCTTGGTTTCTTTGCTTTGTGCATCTGTTGATGACCATCCCTGCTTCCAGCCGTGGAATAAATAAATACCATAGAGAGCGGCATGGAGCATTATCAGTCTTAAAATCAGACGACTGACATGTTCAGTATTCAAGCTGCTATTTCTTTGGGGAAGAAGGTTATTAAGTTTGTACATCATGCTAACGTGAGAACTGTGGTTGCTTGAGTCTTCACATCTCTCCTTGCAGCAATTCAAGTGTGTCAGGACTCGACACCTTTTGCCCCTTCAGCTTCCCTTCCCTGCTATTTCTCCCTCCCCACTGTGCGGTCCTCTTGGTGTCTTTCTCGAGCAGCTAGAAGTAGCCTGGGCATCTCCTTTTCCTGCCGTCCTACTTTCTGCTCTAGGGTGTGGTTCTTGCAGTCCAGGTGAGCCCGACAGGAGGGGAGGGGAGGGGAGGGAGAGGAAGGCGCCTTCTCTGTAGGGCAGCATTCATGCTCACAGCCATTGCCTGCTATACGAAGCCAGGGAGGTGCAGACTGTGAGCCTGAGCAGTTAATAGCTAGTGCAGCGCCTCCCAGGTGTGCTAGCATGCCTGAGGAAAGGCCATGTTAGGCCCTGCTCGTGGTCGTTCGTGATCTGAAAACATTTCTACTAATAGACACGGGAATACAGATCAATGATTTGAAAACATTTCTTTAATAAGTTTTGTTTAGCTCTATTGTGTTATGTGGGTGTGAGTGTTTTGCTTGCATGTATGTCTGTACCATGTGCATGGTGCCCACGGAGGCCAGGAGAGGGCGTTGGATGTCCTAGAATTGGAGTTAGAGACCTTTGTAAGCTGCCATGTGGGTTCTGGAAGGTCCTTGGCCATAGCAAGTGCTCTCCACCCACCAAGCCACCTCCTGGGCCCCTGACAGCAGGCAGCAGGTTTTTGTTGGCGATAAGGTTTTCTGTTATGAAAGTATAAGATAAAAAGCATTTGGAAGTAGCCTATGAAACCGACTTAGATTTTTCAGCCATTTAGAGAAACTGTGCTGTTCTTGTCGTTGCAGACCCCCCTCTGCACAGCACTGCTATCTACACAGAAGACGAGCTGTCCAAACACTGTGTGTCCTCCACGCCCCCAGCCACCCACGGAGGAAGGAAGACCAGCAAGTGCGGCCCGTGCCAAGCAGCTGGCTTTTCTGTTTGCTTGCTTGTTTGAGAGGGTGATGTGTGCGTGTGTGAGAGCACGGGTGCCTGAGGGACCCAGAGACTGGAACCCCTGAGCCAGAGGCGCAGATGGTTCTAAGTCTCCTGACACGAGAGCTTGGAAGTGAACTCAGGTCCTCAGGAAGAGCCAGAGCTCGCAGCACTGAGCCAGCTCCAGCCCTTAAGCAGTTGGATTTTTATAGGAGCTAAGAAGATGTCGTTTCAGGATCTTTTGAGTCAGATTCTTATGATTGTCCTCAAAAGACCTAACTGGTACACAGCAACATAATTTTCTGTAATTGCTATTACTTATCATAATTATGACTGACTCGTTAGCATGCTTTGTCTTTAGTTGGGTTACAGTTTTTAAGTGACTCCAGAGGGTCTAGTGTCTGTAGTAATGAGCCAGTATCTGTTCATGGGCACAAGGGCTCTGTGTCCTTTAGTGATGTCCTAAGTTACTAAATTATTTAGATTTTAAATCTTTCTTGGGTTTATTCTAAGGTTATTTATCAATATTTTTGTTTGTTTGGTAATTACTATAAACAGGGCCTTTCATTTTATCTGTTATAGTAAATTATGCGAAAGTATAAGTTTCTTACATTAAGCTGCGCGCATGTGTGTGTGTGTGTGTGTGTGTGTGCACACGTGTGTGCGTGTGAGAGTGACGGGGACTGGGGGTGGGGGTGGAGGCCAGAGGATGACCCTGGGTGTCCTTCTCTATTGCTTTCTCCCTTGTTTTTGTGAGCCATAGTCTCTAACTGAACCTGGACCTCATGAGTTCAGCCAGACTGGCTGGCCAGGAGCCCCTGGGGCCTCCCCCCTCCACCCCAGCCTCCCTCCACCCCAGCCTCCCTCCACCCCAGCCTCCGTCCACCCCAGCCTCCGTCCACCCCAGCCTCCCTCCACCCCAGCCTCCGTCCACCCCAGCCTCCCTCCACCCCAGCCTCTGTCCACCCCAGCCAGCACTGGGATTACAGCCATCTTCTTATGTGGATGGGAGGGGTGTTTGAGAGACCAGCAGCAGCTTTCATGGTTGGGGTGGGGAGGACAGCCAGTTAGCTCAGGGACAAGGGGAGTGAATGGGCAGTGGGGGTGGTTAGTGGCACTGCCACCAGAGGAAGGCCTTAGCGAAGTAAGACAGGGTTTGCATATAAGTGTAAAAGTCAGGGCTGGGGGAGGCGTGGGGAGAGCTTAGCATGTCCCAGGACCCCAAGAGGCCTCAGTGACAGCTGGCACCTTTGCTCCAGAGTATTCAACTGTTTGTTCTTGGATCTCTGCCTCTTTCTCTCCTTCCCTCTCTATCGCTCTCTCTTCCCCTCCCTGGTTAGCTGGTCTGTCATGGGAAGGCCGTGCATCTGAGGCTGTCTGTGCTGGACCCAGAGCATCTGGGTTTGGTTGTCGCTCTTAATTCTTCCTTTCCTGTCTGCCTGTGCCCACCTACCCATCCCTGCAGCCTGTGCCCACCTACCCATCCCTGCAGCCTGTGCCCACCTACCCATCCCTGCTGCCTGTGCCCACCTACCCATCCCGGCTGCCTGTGCCCACCTACCCATCCCAGCTGCCTGTGCCCACCTACCATCCCTGCTGCCTGTGCCCACCTACCATCCTGGCTGCCTGTGCCCACCTACCCATCCCTGCTGCCTGTGCCCACCTACCCATCCCTGCTACCTGTGCCCACCTACCCATCCCGGCTGCCTGTGCCCACCTACCCATCCCAGCTGCCTGTGCCCACCTACCCATCCCTGCTGCCTGTGCCCACCTACCCATCCCGGCTGCCTGTGCCCACCTACCCATCCCGGCTGCCTGTGCCCACCTACCCATCCCGGCTGCCTGTGCCCACCTACCCATCCCGGCTGCCTGTGCCCACCTACCCATCCCTGCTGCCTGTGCCCACCTACCCATCCCGGCTGCCTGTGCCCACCTACCCATCCCGGCTGCCTGTGCCCACCTACCCATCCCTGCTGCCTGTGCCCACCTACCCATCCCGGCTGCCTGTGCCCACCTACCCATCCCGGCTGCCTGTGCCCACCTACCCATCCCGGCTGCCTGTGCCCACCTACCCATCCCTGCTGCCTGTGCCCACCTACCCATCCCTGCTGCCTGTGCCCACCTACCATCCCGGCTGCCTGTGCCCACCTACCCATCCCTGCTGCCTGTGCCCACCTACCCATCCCGGCTGCCTGTGCCCACCTACCCATCCCGGCTGCCTGTGCCCACCTACCCATCCCGGCTGCCTGTGCCCACCTACCCATCCCGGCTGCCTGTGCCCACCTACCATCCCGGCTGCCTGTGCCCACCTACCATCCCGGCTGCCTGTGCCCACCTACCATCCCGGCTGCCTGTGCCCACCTACCATCCCGGCTGCCTGTGCCCACCTACCCATCCCGGCTGCCTGTGCCCACCTACCCATCCCTGCTGCCTGTGCCCACCTACCCATCCCGGCTGCCTGTGCCCACCTACCCATGGCTCTAAATTAGCACAGGGTCTCCAGTGTTCTACATGCAGCAGGCATTGTCCCAGCGCCACACACAGCGTTGTGAAGCACACTTCTCAGACTGGCCCAGTTGGACCACGATTATTCACTTGCCTGGGGAAACCGGATGTGAGCACATGTGGGAAACGGGCAGTCTATCAAAGGCGACAGACCCACCCACGAGGCAGAAAACTCAGGACCTCAGTTTGTTTTCATGCAGAAGCAGCGGGTAGAAAGCATTAGGTCTGAGATACTGACGCCCGTTGTTTGGCACAGCTCGAACCCTTCTGAAAATGAAGCAAGTGGAGCTGAGTCTATCAAGCTCAGCGCAAAAAAGGTACGGGGAGCGCTCCGCCTCTGTCTTTTCATTGTAATGTATGTGGGTGCACTGTCGCTGTCTTCAGACACAGCAGAAGAGGGCATCGGATCCCGTTACAGATGGTTGTGAGCCACCACGTGGGGGCTGGGAACTGAACTCGAGACCTCTGGAAGAGCAGCCAGTGCTCTTAACCACTGAGCCATCTCTCCAGCCCTTACCTTCTATCTTAATTGTAAGATACTTTGTATTTTATTGGAGTAGATGCAAATGGAGAAAGGTGTCTGTAGCATCCTTAGAAATAAAGGAAAATTAAAAAATAAGTTATATTCTTTTATGTTGTGTATGTATGTGCATACATTCATATGTGGACACGGATATGGAACTGAATGTGGAAGTCATTTTTCACTTCTGGCCCACAGGTCTCAGGACAGCTCAGACCATCAGTCTTGGTGGCAAGTGCCTTTCCCTGCTGCCCATCAGACCAGCCCAGGAAAGATAGTTCTCGATCTGAAGTGTTAGAGAATCCACAGCTCTCTCTTTCCCCAGCCAGTTTCTGTAGCGTCTGATAATGCGCTCAGTTTGGGGTTCACAAAGGCAGAGAGAGTTAGACGGCCCCGGCCACGGGTCCTCTCCATGTCATGGTCAGCAATGGTTACAAATGAGAAGCAGGAGGTGAGAAGAATCGGGGTTCTGAGTTTCTAAACTAGCATGCTGTTTCCTTCATAGCCAAGAAGGCTGGAGTCCAACAGCGGTGAGCTGGACAGCTCTGAGGCCAATGTCAGGAGCGAGGCGTCTACAGTAGGCCGAAGGTCACGGCGGCCCCAGGCTGCTCCTGCAGCATTGTCGCCCCCTGAGAGGCCAGCGGAGCCGGTCACTCCCAGGAGGACAAGGCTCCACAGCGCGCAGCCCTCTGCTGTACAGGAGACTCCAGCAACCCAAAGTCAACTGGTGAGCAGTGTTTGCCTCGGCCCTCGGGGAGAGAAGAGTTCATCAGAAAGATTAGGGAGGAAATGAAGAGTTCTTCTTATTTTAAAAATGGGTTTAGAGGTTTATCACAGAAAGCAATGTTTCCTTCAGAAAAACTGGAAGCTCTAGAAAGGAAGATAAATTGGTCTTCAGTCCCATAACCCAGAGCAGCGTCTATCCTGGGGCTCGCTCCACCGTCTTCCCGGTGCTTCTCTCACAGCCGCCTGTTACTAAGAATCCCACAGCATCCTTTGAGTTAACTAGGGCTTGTGATAGCTTGAGCTGGCCATTTGCTCCCGGATGCCGGTTGTATCTGTTGGTGAAAGTTACAATGTCAGTGCATTGATGAGGTTCTTTTTAAAACTTTTTCTTTTTCTGTTCTTTCTTTCTTTCTTTTTTTTTTTTTTTTTTGGTTTTTTGGATTTGTTTTTTTCGAGACAGGGTTTCTCTGTATAGTCCTGGCTGTCCTGGAACTCACTCTGTAGACCAGGCTGGCCTCGAACTCAGAAATCTGCCTACCTCTACCTCTCAGAGTGCTGGGATTACAGGTGTGTGCCACTACTAAAAATTATTTCTTTTATTTTTGAGATTATAATATAATCACACCATGTCTCCCTTTCTTCCCTCCAAACCTTCCCATATACCCCTGTGCTCTTTTTCAAGGTCTTGTTCTCTTTTTTCTTTTTTTTCTTTTTTGGTTTTTTGGATTTGTTTTTTTTGAGACAGGGTTTCTCTCTGTATAGCCCTGACTGTCCTGGAACTCACTCTGTAGACCAGGCTGGCCTTGAACCCAGAAATCCACCTGCCTCTGCCTCCCAGAGTGCTGGGATTACAGGCGAGTGCCACCACCACCCGGCTGGTCTCTTTTTTCATTGTTAGGTTTTGTGTGTGTGTGTATGCGTTTGTGTGTGTGTGTGTTCCTAAACCTGCTCAGTGATGGATTTTTCTGTAGCGAAATCTTTGTGTATACCTTGATTCCTTTCCTTTGAAAAAACTGCTATTGGTCATATTTGTTCTCAAGGTAACTGAAGTATAGTATCTTGGTTCATGTTCTTATATATTGGTTTGTTAATTCACTTGGCTGAATATTTTAGATCACAAAATCATTCTTGTCTCTGAAAACATTTTCAGTACTGTAAAGTGCTTGCTCTTCCTGCCTCACCTCTCCTCACAGCCGCAAGACAGATGGAGGACTTTAGGGATTCTTTCTTATACAGTCTCCCAAGGTTCCTGTCACGTGTTCTGTAGTGGCTCTGTCCCTTAGGGCAGCTTGTGGGGATGGAGCGGTCAGAGGTTCTGTTCTCTTCATGGCCATCATGTTGCCAGTGCTGTGGTGCTCTGTCCCCCTCAGGGCTGACATGGCTGGCTGTAACTGAGGCCTGCTCTTCTAAATGCTCATTCTGAAGGGGAACTTTCTGTCAGCTCTTCCTATAAACCTGTTTCTCTTCTTACCACAGACTGTGTCTGTTATTCTCTCTCGGGGTCTTTCCCAGTAAGTGCTCCCTGTGTGACTGTAGTTGCTGTTGGCTGTAGTGTTTCTACTTGTCGGGACATGTGAGTGACAGTACAGTTGAGATATGTCTTCCCACTGTGATTGCTGCTATTTTGATGAAGGGGATGGTGGTCTATTTAACCTATCAGCTATGTAAAGGAGATTGGTTGGCCTCTTTTCTTTTTTAATTTTCTTTCTCTTTTCCTTTCCTTTCTTTTCTTTGCTTGCATCACAAGATTTTATTTACTTCTTTGAATTTCTTTTTTGGTGTTTTTGAGGTCAGGTTTATTATGATACTTGGGCTGTCCTCAACTTGTGGCTTTAGTGACCTTGTGCTGCCTGGCCTCCTGAGTAGCCAGGGCTACAGGCTTCACACTGCCTCCTTGAGGATTTAGGTTGTCTGTTTCCTAAAGACTTTTCGATACTGTTACCATTTTAAAGCAACAAATCACCACTGGGTGTCTCCGTGGGATGGAATGGGGTAGTTTATGTAGAATGATGACATCAAGCTAATAGATCCATTACTTCCCTTTGTTTTGTGGTGTGGTGGTTTAAACGAGGCACCCACAACACTCTCTGGCATCTGAGTACTTGGTCCTCCATTAGTAACACTGTTTGGATCTTAAAAACGTATTTTTCCTAAATGAAACTTGGTGGCGCTTTAACATTAAACACTATCTTTGCTCTACCCCCAGGGTCCATCTCATAGACACCACTTCCTTGTCTACTCTGACAGCCTCAACCTCGTAACTGGATTCTTTGGTTAAATTACTTTTTATATAAGTGTTGATATAATGAAGTGTAAGTCTACAGTCTTGCTATTTATTTTCCTCTATCCTTTCTGGATTTTGTTCTTGTGTTGTCTAATGGAGACCTCTAAAGGTGCCTCTATTTCGTGAATATTTGTAAGTATGTTTAGACTCAAGTAGACTATCTTACTACCCTGGGAGTGTGTGTGTGTGTGTGTGTGTGTGTGTGTGTGTGTGTGTGTAGAGAGAGGGGGGTGTGAGTGTGAGTTGGAGAGAGTTAAAGAGTTCCTCTGTTGGTAATTCTGAAGTAACTGAATATTTTGGGTATTCAGCTCTCTTTCTGTGACTTAGCTGCACTGCTATTTATTTTTTGTGGTTGCCCTGGATTAAAAATGATACATCTTTAAATGGGCAAAGCCTATTTAGACTTGTGTTAGGGATACGCATGTCTGTCTGTCTTTCCCCTCCTACTTTCCAGCTAAAATGCTTCTTCTCAGAGACATATAACTAAGTAACAGTAGTTAGCCCCCTTTCTCCATCCCCTGTGTTCTGTGACCTTGATTCTGTTGTTGTACCTGTGTTGTGACTTTGCCCTTACTGGGTTGCCATTTTCCTTGAAGCTGGAGAAGGATCTCCTGGTGTTTTGTTCTCCCACATTTCCTTTCCACTGTTTTTGTCCACTCCCTGCCTGACTCCTCCCCCTTGGCCTACAGAGCACCCCCTTCTTTCCTGCAGTTTCTGGTGACAGTCTTCCAGACTTTGCAGTCAAGCATGTAGGTAGAGGATTCTGGGCTGACAAGCCCCTCAGCTCTTGAAGGATGCCACCGTAGCTCCCCCGCTCCCGGCTTCCCATGGTCCTGCTGAAGGTTTGCCCAGCAACGCTAGTGCCCCTTGTCCCCACCAGCATCGGGCTTTCCCTTGCCCTTAGCTTCACATGTGAGCCGTGTGACATGGGCTCTGGCGAATCATACTGGATTTAGCTTGAATATGGCCTGGTGGGCTTCTCACACCTCCACGGCATGAACACTGTAGTCACTTTGCAAAAACAGACTTTCTGTGCAGTTCTCCCTCTGCTTTGTCAACTGTTTAATCTGTCTGGGTATTTTGCCTGCATGCGTGTCTATATACCATGTGAGTGTCTGGTACCCACAGAGGCCGGGATGGGGTGTCAGATCCCCTGGAACCAGGGTTACAGACAGTTGCGAGCCCAGTGCTGGGAATTGATCCTGGCTTCTCTGGAGATCAGCCAGTGCTCTTCATCACTGAGCCGTCTCTCCAGGCCTTCTTTTTGAACTTTTATTAAACATATTTTAGATCATAAAACACTGCACTTTGGATCCCGAGACTGACGCTGTCTGACACTTCCCATAGTTCTGACTTGTGTACTTGGTATGATTTTATTGCTATTTTAAAACTCACTGGACATTTTTTAATGTGTTGTTTTATTGTTTGTGTTTTGGGGCTTGTGTGTTTATTTAAAAATGGTCTCAGAGAGCCCAGGGCAGCACTGAACTCACTTGTTAGCCAAGGATTACCCTGAAGGGCTGATCTTTGTGCCTTTACTTCCTGAGTGTGAGTCCTGGATTACAGGCTTTTGTCCTCACGGTAAGTGTGATGGGGAGTGAACCCAGGCATTATACATGCTAGGCACATACCACTGACTAATGAACCCAGGCATTGTACATGCTAGGCACATACCACTGACTAATGAACCCAGGCATTGTACATGCTAGGCACATACCACTGACTAATGAACCCAGGCATTGTACATGCTAGGCACATACCACTGACTAATGAACCCAGGCATTGTACATGCTAGGCACATACCACCGACTAATGAACCCAGGTATTGTACATGCTAGGCACATACTACCGACTAATGAACCCAGGCATTGTACATGCTAGGCACATACTACCGACTAATGAACCCAGGCATTGTACATGCTAGGCACATACTACCGACTAATGAACCCAGGCATTGTACATGCTAGGCACATACTACCGACTAATGAACCCAGGCATTGTACATGCTAGGCACATACTACCGACTAATGAACCCAGGCATTGTACATGCTAGGCACATACTCCTGACTAAGCAATGGCTGCAGCCTCTTTGCTTTGCTTTGTTTTTGAGACGGTCTCATGTAGTCGAGGCTGTTCTTAAACTTGGTGTGTTACCAGAGATGACCTCAAACTTAAAGTCTTCCTGCCTCCTTCTCCTGAGGGCTGATGTGATGGGTGCTTCCTATGAGAATGGCCCCATAGGGTCAGGAGGTGTGGCCTTGGAGGAGGTAGGGGAAGGGTTGGGGGGGATGGCCTTGTTGGAGGAGGTGTGCCTTGAAGATGGGCTTACACCAGACCCAGTCTCTCTGTCTTTCTGCCAAGTACTTGTGAATCAAGTTCGTCGTCAGTTCTGCTCCAGCACTGCTTGTCTGCTGGCCTCACCCTCCCAGATGGTCACGTCAGCCTCTGACACCGTAAGCAGGTCCTCAGTCAAATGCTTTCTTTTATAAGTTGCCTAGGTCTTGATGTCTTTCACAGCAATAGAAAAGGCCTAGTGACATACCCCTCCAGGGCCACACCCTCTCCAACAGGGCCACACCCCCTCCAACAGGACCACACCTCCTGATCCTTCCTAAAGAGTTCCCTGAGAACCAAACATTCAAACATATAACCTATGGGGCCATTGTCATTTGGACCTCTGCATTGGGATGACAGGTGCGCATCGCTGTGCTAGGTTTATGTGGTGCTGGGGGTGGAGCTCAGCTGTGCTCTGTACAGACTGAGCCGCATCCCCAGCCCTCAGCATTGATTTCCATATATAATCTAAATTTAAGCCTATGTGGAGTGGTTTAATTACACCCCAGAGATCTGTCCACATTACTCTCATGTGAGTAACCAAAGATATGCCCATGTGAATTATATGGGTAGCCACAAATGTCACCATAGGTATTCTTGTGTGTGTGTGTGTATGAGAGAGAGAGAGAGAGAGAGAGAGAGAGAGAGGTATTCTTGTGTGTGTGTGTGTGTATGAGAGAGAGAGAGAGAGAGAGAGAGAGAGGTTAGACACTGGGTGATGTCAAGATAGATGAAATATGACCCCAGTCACAGCCAGCAGCCGCTGGAATTGACCGAGAACCACTTCACCTCAGACCTTGCTGGGGAAGGGCCGTGCTGCCTGTGCCTTCTGTTCCACAGGGAAGGTCTCTATTAAGACTGGCCCTCCCCTTCCTAGAAACGATGACAGCTGTTTCAGCCTTTGGATCCAGCCATTGTTTGAATCATCTTTGGGCCAATTTCTCTTTGGTCTGTTTTTGTCTTGACTCTGAGTCACACATTTTCTTGTGACCCACATTTTCTTGTGTGTCAGTTTTAATCTAGATTTTTAAACTGTAGACCACGGTGTTAAGAGATGTTGAGTTCTGTGTCCCTCCTTGTATGAGTAACGTTGACTGCTCTCCCCGCAGACAGCCTGACTTTTGGCTGGGTATTTTGATGTCACAGGCTTGCTTCCTCTGCTAGGGTGAGTGTAGAAAGCCTAAGATATTTTCCCACTATCTGACTTAGTGGGACTGCCTGTTTATAATTACTTTATGACTAATTACCACAAAGTTAGTTACTTAAACAAACACACTTAGCATCCCCCGTTTCTGAAGGCCAAGCGTCCAGCTTCAGTTTAGCAGGATTCTCTGCTCGGGGCTGAAATCAAGAGCTATCCAGGTGTGAAATCGCATGTGAGGCTTGAATTTATCCTCCAAGAGTTTTCAAGTTGTTGACAGAATTCAACTCATTGAGGCTTTAAAACTAAGGTGTCCGTTTTCTCTCCTCTTGGAGGTCAGGGTTGCTCTCAGTCCCTGCAGGCGCTGATCACGAGACTCCTGAAGTGTGGTGTCTGCAAAGCCAGTGAGACGCTCCAGGCTGCAGAAGTGTTCCTACTCACAGAAGAGCCCACGGAGCAGGCCCTGCCCTGTTCCCAAGCACCATGTACCCAAGAGGAGGGCAGGCAGCTTGCCAGTCATCTTGGAATTCTTCTTAGCACAACCCCATGGTCTTCTGGTGGATCCTGTCAGAACTTGGTTTTAGACTTCATTAGGCACAGGGTCCCAAGCAGGCCTCCCGCCAACCAGGAGTGTTTCTCGGTGTGTTCGTGTTGCCGTCCTCTCTTAGGCAATCCCACGGACACAGCTAAACTCCACCCCCCAGTGTGCTGGGTGCTGTTGTGTCATGTCCTGGGACCTGCTTGGCCTGAGATTGTTTATTAATTTTCTCTAAGTCCTAAATAAGAACTGCAGCTAAAATCAGTTGATGGCTTGATAAGGTTGTCATCCTAATCCTTAAACTTCAAGGAAAAGAGTTTTTCCTAAATTAAAAAGTTATATTGTTTGTTTTGTTTTTTGGTAGAAAACTCAGAAGAAAGTGAGGCTGTCTCCAGGCAGAAGGAAGACACCGAGGAGCGGAGCCACAGACTCGGGTACAGAGGCGCTTTACGACTTGTCACTTGTATAGGACGTCTCAGGAAGAAGGCTGTTTTTAAGTTGTCTTAGTTGTTGAAATAGCAAACAGGTTTTTTCGGGGCTGGAGGGAAGGCCGGCGTTGAGATAGGGTCTCTCTGCATAGCTCTGGCTGTCCTGGAACTCACTGTGTAGACTGCCTGGCCTTGAACTCCCAGAGATCTATCTGCCTCTTCTTCCAGAGTGCTGGGACTAAAGGCGTACACCACCACTCTGCCACTTGATTAACAAACCATGGCTTTGGAAGAACATTTGTTTTAATCGTTTTGTCATGAAAAATTTTAAAATGAATATATTTATCCATGCATACAATGTGCTTTGGTAAAATCTAACCCCCATTCTCCCCTCTACTCCTCACTTGTCCAAAGTTTGGTTCCCAGAACCCACAGCAGGCAGATTGCCACAGTTCCAGCATCAGGGCCGCTCCTGGCCTCCATGGTGTGCATCCACATAGACTCGGACATCAGAAACGTAAAGAACTTAAAAAAGAGATGGGCTTCCATGCTGCAGTCTGTGCTCTCTGTGGGGACTCTGCTGTGGGGACCGAGGGCTCAGGTTCAGGCTTTGTAAATAAGCCTGTTCGACCGCCCAGCCCGATCCCCTTCTCTTCCTTCTCTCTCTCTCTTTCATTCATTCATTCATTCATTCATTCATTTTCTCTCCCTTGCAGTGCTAGGGACCTAGCTCCTGGCAGTGCCCATCCTAGGAAGCATTGACTACATCTCCAGCCTCTCTATGAACTGCCCCCACCCCATGAACATTTTTATGTACAATTTTATCAAGATGTTTTTATTTTTCTTGAAGAAATAGAGTCAAGTTGTTGAGTCATCAAATACATCTCTTCCAGTTTCCCAAGTCATTGTAAATCCCTACTGTATGCTGCCCAGTTTAAAAATGGTACTGAAAACAGAAGTAGCAATGTCATGGGAACACGTGTAATAAAGTTTAATATGGCTGTAAAGAGGCCCGACTGCAGCACATGACAGGTGCACCCTGTCCCAGGAAGCAAGGGGGTGACAGCAGGCGGCCTGCCAGACTCTGCCCTGGCGCAGGGAGAGATGACTGTGACTCTAGCTGTGTTTACACTCCTGTGGGACTACTTTGGTTCAGGCTTTCGGAGCCTGAGCCAGTTTACAGATATGTAAAGAGTGTGTAAAAACAGACCTGTGCTTTTTATTCTAGATGCTTCTGAAAGTATACACATGTGGTGTCTGGAAGGAAAGAGACAGAGTGACATCATGGAGTTGGATGTTGTTCTGTCTGTGTTTGAGAAAGCCTTCCTGGAGTATAAGTAAGTCCTTTGATGTTGGCATGGGGTGGGGGGCGCCTGGTGAGCTGCGCTCGGGGTGGCCCTGTGTCCGTCTCGGTTCCTGGTGTTGTAGCGCTTCAGATGACTGGACATTTTCATGAGAGTCCATTTGCATACAGTTGCTGTGCTAGGCCAAGCTGTTGGCTCATCCGGCCTCGATGTTCCTCATAGACTTGGATCTAGAGGCGTTTCTCAGGGCGTTTGTTGTTCTCAGGCAGGGTATGGGAGGTGTGGCCGGCTCCCGGCCCTGCCAGCTCCCTAGGGAAGAGCCCACAGCCGCACAGCCTGTGTCGCTCGTGGCGAGAGCAGCCGCCACGTCAGGCCTTCACTCTTGTGCTGGGTACACACACACCTTCAGTGGCCTGGTCCAGCCTCGGGTGGGGAAAGTCAGTCAGGTTTCACCATCTTCCACCAGCTCAAGTCCAGCTTCGTTCTCTCTTGAAGAGAGCAGACGAATGCTTTCTCACCCCTGGGATAGGACTTTGTTAGCCATCCTGTTGTGAAGTACACAAGTAAGGTTGTTTTTTTTTTTTTATTGTAAAAACATGTAACAGTGTACCGGGGGGCATTTTTAAACTGGCTGTCTGCAGCATCCGTCTAGAACTTACTCATTTTGCAAAACTGACAATCTGCAGCCATTCAGACAGCTGAGCACTTTCTCCTCCCCACAGCAGATACTTTTATGAGTGTTGTGTCTTTAGCTCTCTCCTCCCTGGTCTTCTGCGTTATAGCCAGAAGTTGAATTGCTGAGTCACAAGATATTTGCTTTAATTTGTTTTTTAACCATCTCTAATGGTTTTCTGAGAACTTCACACCGTTTTATAGCCCTTCCCTCAGTAACTGGGCAAGTGGCTCAGGAGGTAAGAGGGCTTGCTGTGCAAACACGAGGCCCCACGTGTGGATGGAGTCCACATGAGAAGCGAGGCGTGGCTGTGCACAGCGGTGACTCAGTGCTGTGCAGGGAGAGCAGGAGAGCCGCGAGCTCGTGCCTCCGGCCTAGGTCCTGGTTTCGAGGGAAACCCAGCGTCAAGGGATTAAGGTGCAGTGTGAGGGAGCAGCTCTCCGGCCGTCTCCCCTGGCCTCTGAAAGCATGGACACAGGTGCATCCACTGCCCACCCCACCACACTGCAGCCTCTCCACCTTGTGCATAGCAGTGCACACGTGTGTGGATGTGCATATAGGCTTGCTCTACAGTTTTCGTTATTTCCCTCATCAGTGTGGCTAAATATCTGTACATGCTAGTCATATCTGTCTCTCTCTCTCTCTCTCTCTCTCTCTCTCTCTTTCTCTCTCGCTCAACAATTTACAGGCAAAGAGTAGAATCTGAAAGTTGTAATCAAGCCATCAACAAATTTTATTTTAAAATTAAAGGAGAACTCATCAGAATGGTAAGTTTTTTGTCGTTATTATTCATTTATGTACGTATGTATGTATGTATGTATGTATGTATGTATATATTTGAGACAGGATCTTTGTATGTAGCCCCGGCTGTCCTGGAACTCATTATGTAAACCAGGCTGGTCTCAAACTCACAGAGATCTATCTGCCTGCCTCTGCTTCCCAAGTGCTGGCATTAAAGGCAAATACCAATATGCCTGACTACTCTAGAATTTTTTAAAACTAAAGTTTGGACATTATCCTGTGGCTGTAGAAAAGTTTGCATTTGCTGGCTGTGACAAGAAACACGTGAGAACTTCTCTTATTTCCTTCTGTGGGTGTGTGGATGTGGAACCATGTGTGTGCGTGGATGTGGATGCCAGAGGCCCACGATGAGTCACCTTATCAATCGCTCTACCACTAACTGTTTGAGACAAGGTCTCACTGAACTTGAAGATCCCTGACTTCTCCAGGCTGGCCAACCAGTGAGCTGCAAGGACCTGCTCTCTCTCCTCCACCAGCACCTTGGAAAAGCCAAATGTGCCAGTGCTGGGGATCCAAACTGGGTCCTCTGGCTTTCATGTCTCCCGGTGTCTGCTGGGGCCTTCTCAGGCGGAACTTTACACAGTTCATTTTGGAAAATCAGATATGCTTTATTCTATTGTCGTTGTAGCTTAAAGAAGTTCAGATGTTAAAAGCCCTGAAAAGGAAGAACACCAAGGTAATCACTAAGTCTCTGTGAGTCGTGGGTTAGTGGGGGTGGGGGTGTTAAGGAAACACTTGCTTTTAGATTTGTGACCTGCAGTTTTATAAGGGCTTTTGCGGCTTGGTCAGGTTTTTATTTGCTTTTGTAATGTTAACGGACACTGAGGAATGGGGATCTCTTAGCTTTTTGTCATTCCATGGTAGCCCCCCAGACAGCTTGTAGACAGAAAAGGTTACCCCTGGGTGAATGAAACTACTAAACAAGTCAAACCACGAGGCGAGAGAAGGAGGGTCCATGGGCCCAAAGTCTTCAGAGACCCCGCTAAGCTGCACCACATCTGCCTGTTTCTCTGCTTTCAGTGCCTAGTGCAGTGAGCTGAAGTGCTGAAACTTCTCTCATGTTAACCTAAGTACTTTATTGTATCGCTCAGATAATTTCTGACATGGAAAAGAAAAGGCAGCGTTTAATTGAAGTCCAGGATGAACTGATTCGGTAAGGTACTATCCTGCTCGTTCTGAGAACTTACCTAAAGGGCAGTAGTGTTTGTCACCTAGGGGAGTGCTTGTCACCTAGGGGAGTGCTGTAAGGACAATCAACTCCCATCTGCCTCTCAGCACCTGGTCTGGCCTCAGGCAGCCTGATTACAGCTTTAACAGTAGACTATAGGATTAGACTGTCCAGAACTTGAATTGCCTGCAAACTTGGGTGAGTTACTGACTGTTCAGGGCCTCAGCCCCCTCTTGTGTCTATGGGCTAACTGTACCTGTTCCTTAGAGGGTGTCAGTGAGTAAGCCTAGGGCTGGCGGCTGCTCGCAGGCAAGTCTGCTTAAATTGCTTATTTTACTCTGTGATAGATGGTCTTGCTATGTAAGTCAGTCTGGTCACTGGCTCTTCAGTGACATTGAAATACACACTCTACATTGACAGTCCACATTCTGAGGTCTAGGGTGGGGGGCAGTCCCCATGCCCTGGGGCTAGTGCGCACAGTGTGGTAGACAGTCTGTACATTTTGGCCTTCTGAGGTACGGAGTGTGAGCCAGAGAGAGAGAGAATGAGTAGAATTTGCCATGCTCTCTTCTCTGAAGATGTTTTAAAAGATCTTGGACAGGCGAGGCCGTGGCTCGGTGGCAGAGCACCTGCCTGGCATGCACAGCAGTGGGCTTCATTTCTAGGACCACATGAGTGTGGCAGCAGGAGGCGTGAGCAGATCGCAGATTTGTCAGCAGACACCTGAAATACTCTTGAAGTACTAGGTTTTTGTTTTGCTTTGAGAGACTGGATTTCTCTGTATAGGTCTGGCTGACCTGGAACTTAATTTGTAGACCAGGCTGGCCTTGAATTCTTGTAGATCCACCAGCTTCTGCTTCCTGAGTTCTGGGGCTAAAGGTGGTGCTACCTTGCTGGGCTAAGAACTAGGTTTTAAGTGACTGCCACAGGATTTTGAGAGAGACAAATTAGTTGTCTATTCCATTATTTACAAATTTAGTCTGTGGGTCAACACTAGAAAATGTATTCACTGGCTCAGGCCAAAACAGGAAAATCGGGATAATAAAGTAATAATGTCGGTAGCAGTTCACAGTTTCCTTTATGGGAGGGCACTTTGCTAAATGCTTCATTCAATCCCATGCTTAGTCAATATTTGTATAGCCCTATAACTAACCTATAATACGGCTGTTCTGTTAAGCGTGTCATCAGCGTGAGACCATTGGGACATGTTGAGACTGGCCTCTTTAGTTCCTTTTCTAGATGAATTGTAGTCAGACAAACACATTTTGAGAAAGCATAGTAAGATAACGTGAATTACAGCTTTAACTTTGCATCTGAGACTCCTAAGGCACTAGGCGTCACTTAGCTACAGCTGGTCCCATCCTAGGAAAGATGGGGACTGTGACCCTAGCCTGGCCATGGCTATCAGTTCAGTACAGTTTGCCGAGAAATGTTCAGTTGTTTAGTGTGAAGAGCTCTTTTTTAAAAGTTGAAAATGAATGTTTTCATAGTTTATTCTGATCTTGGTTTCCCCTCTCTGCCTCCTCCCAGATCCTCCATACTTTCTCACTCTCCAACTCCATGTCTTCTTTCTCTTTAGGAAAACAGACAAAAACCAACCAACCAGAATAAAACAAAGCAAATGGAGAGGGGGGAAAATGATGAGAAACACACACTATTCTTACATCAAGCTTAGTTTTCTTTATATTTTTATTTGCAGCCTCACTTCCTCCCCTGCCATGAATCGCAGGAAACTAAGCCCCAGAGAGAAACTAAGGAAACTTAGGAAACTAAGCCCCAGGGTCGCACGTCTTTCTCTCCAGGCGCTGGGACAGTTGTTCTGCTGATTTTATTTGGCCTCAGAAAGTGGAGATTTTCCAAGGGGGACTTCCTGCAGGACTTCCTGGTTAAGCCGTCGGGCTGCTACTCCTGCTTTTGCTCAGAAAATGTTAGGCAGTTTGGTATTGACTGCAGTAGTTCCTGGGCCTTGAATGACTTGGTGGATTTTGGCATCTGTGAGGCATGGTTTCAGGGCCGCACTGCTCATTGTGCATCACAGTTGACTGAACCTAGAATCCTTTACACGGTCATAAGTTGAGAGGCCAATCAGACCACCTAGCCCACTTCTGTTCTTTCTTTCCTTACCCAGGGTGTTCATGCTTGTACACTGTAGACTGCTGAACTACATGACGTGTCATTTATATGGGAGAAATGTTTTGTTATTTTTAGTTTGTGATTTTGTTCTTTATAATATGGGCACCTTAATATTTTCAGTCCACAAACAATACATATATTTCTATTAATTTGTATTTGGTACAATTTGTTTTAAGATTTTTTTTAAATTGTTATCTAGATTAGAACCACAACTGAAACCACTACAAACAAAATATGCTGAACTTAAGGAGAGAAAGTCATCACTTAAGAATTCCAAGCATTTCTTATCTAATTTAAAACAGCTGTACCAAGACTATTCGAATGTCCGAGAGGAAGGACCAAGGGAAAAGGACAAGGTGAGTTCTGATTACTATGCATCAGAGGAGACACAGGCCGTGCCTTGTAGAGTACCAAGGGTTTGAAGAAAGGTAACAAACAGCATTATTGTAAGTCAGCGAGGCTACAACATCACTGATCTTCTAGCTTCTTAGTGAGAAGAGTCTGTTCTCCTAGGGCCCCAGGCGGTGTGTGCTGTGTACCACTCTGAGTTGAACAGCTCCGCTCCGCTTTATCACAGTTCCCATCAGTCCTCAGCTCACCCGGACGCATTGTAAATGCCAATCACCTTTGTCTAGCCGTGTTCCTGTGTTAGAAGCTGTTTCACTGAAATGGCAGGAGTGTCTTGAGAGGTTGAGAAACAGACAGTTGGGGAAATGTAGTTTAACTTTTATTTTAATACTTTGCTGTTGCCATAACAGAAATGTTAGCTAAAAAATTATAAATTTGTACATCTAATAGAACTAGAGGAAATAGTAATAGAATTGTGTGCAGAATGTAATATATAATTACACACCATGTCTTCATATATCTCATGATCAGGCTTGTCTACTTAACCTCTATATTCAGTTGTAAGATCTGCCATTGATCTAAGTTTTCTTGAACTGAAGATCTGCTCATATACTAGAGCTACTAAAATATGTTTAAAATGTGCCCCAAGTTTATTTTAGGGATTTAACTATTAAATCTTTGAGTAGCATTGAACATAGTCCTTGATTAAGCCAAGACCTTGTTCCTCCTCCTTGCACACACTAGGCACATGTGCTCCCTGATACCCCAGGCCCGAAACCCAAGCTGTGGAAATTACTTTGGAATACACGGCCCACCCAAGCGAGGCTGTGCACTTCCAGAGCCTGAAACACTGTACTGCTATAGCACCGACCCTGCTTCTCCCGTGGGAGGCATCCAGATATACCACACCTCTTCCTCAGGAAACCTGCAGCTAGCTCCCAGGGAATTCTTCCACTTCTTAGACCTAGAACGAGTGCTTGGGGATCTTGTCAGTAGGCTGTCCTACAAGTGTTGGGTTCACTTCTCTGAAAACAAATGCCACCGCCAGACAGCTTTTCTGCTCAGTTCTCATCACTGAGAAAAATACCTTGGAAGCACATTTATCAGCAAGCTGTCAAAAGTGTGGTAAATTAAGAGGAATTTAATTTTCTTCCGATAGTTTGCAACAGGAAGTTTGGTTTTGTTAATTATTTCTAAGTCATGAGTTGGCTTCTGTGCTGTAATTTAGGTTGGCTTCATGTTTTATTTTCGTCCGTAGACCTTTGGATTGGCAAGCTTTAAGGCGTAACTGGCCCCATAGGTAACTTCCTAAATGATACCTTTGAGATGGTTTTGTTATAGACTTCAACAGGCCAGCTGTTCTCATTCCATTAGTTCTTGAAGTAAAAGGAAACTTGCTTTAGAAATTTCTGTTTAAAATAGATGAGATCAAATTAACAAGTACTCTACCAACACACTGTCTAGTTTGAGGCATGACTTGCTATTTTTAGTCATGTAGATGCCACAGTTCTTTGAGGCAGTTGGTCTTGCCTGGGGTACAGAGATCTGTGAGAGCTTTGTTGAGTTCTATATTATATTGTATTAGCAATTACGTTCTGAGGAGAGGAGATGGGCTACAACCTGTTTAATAATGATCCTAGTGGAAAACTATCAAAATCGGCCTTGGCCGTTAGGGTTAGGAACTAAAAAGATACTAAAGCATCACTATTGTGAGTCTAAATAGTTTTCCTTTTATCAACAGTATGATTCATCTAGCCTTCCAGCTTTGTTATTTAAAGCAAGAAGCATTCTTGGAGCTGAAAACCACCTGAGAACCATCAACTGTCAGCTGGGGAAGCTCCTTGAGCAGGACTGAGAACCCAGCCTCCTGCTCCTCCTCCTCCTGCTGCTGCTGCTGCTGCTGCTGCTGCTGCGCCTCTCTCTGCTGACAGCCTGCTTCTTAGGGTGCACTAGTATTGTGTCATTCAAACTAAATCACATCCTTTCAGTTGTCTAATAGTTCAGAAAGCACAGCCATATTTCAGGCACATAGCAGTATTGTGTTAATACATTTCAGTCTCTTGGCATGTTAGTTATCACCAGGCATAAGAGTTTTAACCTATAATAAACTCTTTAATGATGTCAGTGCAAATGCAAGCATAGAATAATTTTGGTTAACTAGGAGCATCTCCTGAAGTATGTCAAAGGTAATCTTCAATAAATCTGGCTTTGGTAAACCAATTAATAAAGCAGTTGCTATAAACAGGTTTAACAGTGAGTTAATATCTTTGATTTTTGTATGATATTAAATGTACAGGGTTAAATACAGGGCCTTATATACTGTAGGTAAGTATTCTAACATTGGGCTACAGTCCAGCAATCATTTATCATTTATGTTATAAAATCTCAGGCTTCGGGCACATTGTAGCTGCGTTATGTCAGCTATTCTGTAAAGCTTCTAGAATTAGCTCATCAGGAATATCCATTGAACCACAAAGACTTTTATCTGCAGCGTCAGCAAACTCCGCATCTTCTGTAGCTTCTAAGAGAAAGGCATCGTCTTCATCGTCCCAGTCGGCAGCAGACAGCCTGCCTGCGGTCAAGTTGCAGGATGGTGGGTTGCTGGTTTCATCTGTTTCTCCAGAAGTGAAATCTTCCTTTATTTTGGAGGGAAGGAGGACAGAGGAATAAAAATGAGTCAGAATGTGGACTTCACCACACTCCAAATATGCTGAGTAAAGGTACGAAATAGTAAGCCGGTTTTCAGCAGTCAGCACGCTAGCTGCCTGTAGTCAGGAACAGTCACCATGGGCAGGGCGAGTTAGCTCAGAGATGGCTGCTTTTGCAGTGCCCCGAGGCTGAAATCGGCTGTAGTCACAGCAGGTACATTTCAGTTCCTCAGAAGGGCACAGCAAAGGTCAGTCCTAGTAGGAGGATAGGCTGGCTGGAGACAAGCTGCAAGATACATCCCTAAATTAACCTGCGTTAAAAAGCCCAGTGCTAGGGAGGTAGCACATGGGTCCCTGGAGCTCGGCAGCCCTCCAGCCAAGCCTCCCAAGTGATTACCAGCCCAGTAAGAAGCTGCAGCTCAAAAAAGGAAAAACCGTCCTGAGGAATGACCCCCACACTGTCCCTCTGTCCTGTATGTGTGTGTACATGCACACACAAGTGCACACATAAAAGGAAGATCAAGGAGAAATGGCCGTGCTAGCAGTTTACTTGGGAGGGATTATTTCTATACTGTTGTTTCTAAAAGGAAAATAAAATTATGTTCAAATAATAGCAATATTGTATATCAAGAATACTTTCACTTGGCATTTTTGAGGTATTAGAAAAGAAAAAATTTCTACCCAAGATGTCACCAAAATAAATGAATGGCTAGGAATGTAGCTGGAGAGAGAGCCCCACTCCCATGTCTGAGGCCCTAGGTTCAGTTCCTGGCACTGCAAAAAATCAAACCACCCAAAACCAAACAGGGAGGATGCACTGCTCTTATAAGAGATAATTAAGAATTTTAATCTGTTCCTAGATACTATTTTTAAATCTAGTAGTCTGCCGGAGAGTCTGCTCATCAGTTCTTTATGTCCCGTTCCAACATGCCAAGCATGTGATTTTCACTTTGAACTTGGATATTGGGTCAGGAAAGCTGGCTGGGTGGTTAAGAGCATTGCTGCTTTCCAGAGAACCCCTCCAGAGCGTCAGGCCCCAGGACCCACATGGTGGCTCACAACCACCTCTAACTAGAGTTCAGGGAACCCAATGGTTCTGCTTCCTTGGGTACCAAACATATCTGGCACACAGAGGTACATGCAATAAAATCACCCATCATATTAAATAGAATTAAAAAAACTGAATATAATGTTTTCAGAAGAGATTTTAAATACAGATTTCAAAGGATTCCAGACAATTTTCTAGAATACAAATGTAAGAAGTACTTGTTTAGTTTTTAGCAGGTCATCTATCCAAATCATGGCAATCTGAAAGAATGTGCTGATACTTTTTAAGGTAAAATAAAAAATTAAATAACACATGACAAAAAGTATTAAATTATCAGAAAAATGGATCCAGAAATTCATAAGATAACTTAAAAAGAGCACAACTTCATTAATAAATGCAAATAGATGGAGGATCCCCACTTGTCTACAGGCTGGCTGTGGTGAGAAGGCAGCTGGCGGCTACACTGCAAACCTAGTGGCAGGCGCTCATCGACAGCTGTACAATGTCTATTCTAAGACTTTGTGAAACAATTCGGTAATAGCTAGTAATGAAAATGTTACTGATACTTCGTGGGGAAAAACTACTTCCATACATTATGACTTTGAAAACAAAATGAACACAATGAAGTATGATAATGGAAGATTTGTGCTAAAACCTTTGCATGGGTTTGCCTGCCCAAGTTATGTGTGACTTTTTTTTTTACCTTTTTGCTTTTTTTTAAAAGACTATCTCTCATTATGTATGTGTACAGCACATGCACGTAGGAGCTTGTGGAAGTCAGAGGAGAGCATTAGACCCCTAGACTGCAGTGGGAGCCCCGCTGTTGTACACGAGCACCGGCCGGCCGCCCTTCAGTCTCCCTCCAGGCAGCCTGCTTTCGCTGTTTATGTATTTTCTTTTTAACACTAAATGTGAGTCTTTTGGACTAAATGTTGGTTTGGCAAGCTATAATATCCAAAACTAAAATTGTGTATGTCCTCTGACACTATTTTACAGTACTACAACAAGTACCTTAGTTTACTCTTAAATTGTAAGAAACGTCTTTATGCCGAGAACTAAATTTACTCCCTAGTGGCTCGTGTTATCAGAGGCACTGAGGTGGGAAGATGACTGACATATTCCAAAGTGACAGCGAGTGCCTCGCCTTGTGTTAGAGGCTATCTGGACACAGGAGACTGCTCATGGTTCATTTATGCTATGTACCAAACCCGAGGCCAAGAGCTATACTCACATCTTTCAGAAGAAATAGGAGGCTTACTTCAGGGGGTAATGGGAGACCTGAATCAAAAAGATAAGTAAACATATTCTTAGGTGGATAGCTAATTTCACTTTGTGGTAAATATAAAAATTAATAACTCACAGGTGGATTTGAAGTTTTGTGCTTTGCACACAGGGTCATGGCATTTCTGATACCAAACTTCATTTTTCAGATCAACCAGAATCCTCAATGTATAAAGAAAAGAAAGCATTAATACTCATACTGGATAGAAAGTAAAGTTTAAATATATACCATTTGCTAGAGATGTGCCTAAAACTTAAAAGATGGAGAAAATTCAAAAGCTAAAGAAAGAAAATAAACATGAATACTCAAAAGAAAACTGGTTGCTAAAAATAACACTCATGGGGGCTGAGGAGAGGGACCTTAGGACAAAGCATTTGTGTGTGCAAATGCTTCCAGTCCAACCCTCAGAGCCCTCATGAAAACAAACCGAGAGGTGGCCAGGCAGCCAGCCCAGTGGGGCGTGCTCGTTGCCCAAGCATGAGGCCTGGGGTTCAGATCCCAAGAACCCACATAAACACTGGGCACAGCCGCAAGCCCAGTGTGGAGAGGGAGACACAGGAATGTCCTAGGAGCTTGCCAGTCTGGAGGGCTATGGAGGGAGACCCTCTCTGTCAGTCTTAGTCTGCACATACAAATGCATGGATGAGGGCTCCTGTGCACACGTGCACGCGCGCACACACACACACACACACACACACAGAAAATACAATATATACAATATACAGGCATACAGGTTTAGAAAGGCCACAGCTGGTGGCACACTACTGGAATCCCAGTGCAGGATGTATGGAGAGGTTGACCTTTGGGACTCGGTGACCAGCCAGCTCTCTAGTTTGGTGAGCTCTAGGCCTATGAGAAACCCTCTGATAAATCCTTGTCCTCTGACCTCCCCACATGTGCACCTGCCTGCATGTGATACATGAATACATGCGCTATACAGATGGACTTCTGAGCAGGAAAACAACAAAGCAAGACGGTGACAGGCGTTTCTCTAGGAAGATCCAGAAGTAAAAAAGTAATATTTGCTAACATAACATAGGTTCCAAGTGTGCAAGCAAGAGCGGGCAGCACTGTAGGGACCAGGATCCACCCACAGAGGATACAGAGCACAGTGCAGTGCTGGCCACAGTCGGGTGTCTGGGCCTCATTTCCCACCAAGGCGGTGATGGGAAGACTGTAAGAGTCAGGTCAGGGAAGACTGCTCCAAGTATTGTCTGCTGGACACGCAGGGCCATCAGACTCAGGAACTGAGCAGTTGTGGTTGCTGGCACGAATCTGTACAAGAGCAAGCCATTCAGTGTTCAGGGTGGAGTGGGAGGAGGTCACGAGCCCCCGTGCCCATATGGAAGCATGGCCAGGCTGCAGCTTCTGGGGGAAACAAGAGCCTTGTCTTTACCTCTTAGTAGGTCAGCTACAGTCCAGCAGATGACCCAACACCCAGAAATAAGTGTGAAGGGAGGAAGTGGAGATGGATCTGGTAGGACTGGGGTCAGGAAGGGGCATGGGTATGATCGATTAAGATACACCGTATGAGGATTAACAGAGATATGAACTCTCAGACAGAGGGAGCATGCGCACGGCCTGCAGGACTGCACTAGGTGCTGTCCTGGAGCTGAAAGAATGGACACAGCCCCCAGCCCCAACCCCAGCCCAGTCTCCAGCTGACAACCACTTGCTAGTGAACATTTAGTTCTCTTGGTTTCCCTGAGAGACAAAGTCTCCTAAGGGCAGGCTGCGTGCCCAGCAGGAGATGGCCAGAGGAAACAAACCAAGGCATTCATTGCTGGAGGGTTTTGTTATGACTTTTCCTTTTTTTTTTTTTTTTTAATTTTTTTAAATTTTGTTCCTTTTTTGTCCATATATTTCTCTTTTCACCCTACACACATTTATTTCCATATGAATCATGGCTTCTGGTTTGTTGTGTTTATGGGATTCCTGAATGTGTGAGCAAGTGGGTCTGCATCAGTCTCTCTTGGGCTCCTTTCCTTCTGTTAGTTGGGTTTGTCCTATTCTGATGTGTTAGTTTCTGTTTACCATTACATTGTAGTAGTTATAGTATAATCTCTTAGAAACCTGTTTGTTTTCTTTGGTTTTTTGTTTTTGTTTTTTTGTTTTGTTTTGTTTTTGTTTTTTCGAGACAGGGTTTCCTCTGTGTAGCCCTGGCTGTCCTGGAACTCACTCTGTAGACCAGGCTGGCCTCAAACTCAGAAATCCACCTGCCTCTGCCTCCCACGTGCTGGGATTAAAGGAGTGCGCCTTTTTATTTGCTGAGAGACAGAAAGGAGGGAAGGTGGGGAAAACTGGGAGGAGTAGAGGGAAGGGAATTGTAATCAGGATATATTTTGGGAGAAAAAAATATTTCAATAAAGGGAATCTATTTCTTTATACATAAAGAAAAATACATTTATTTATAAAAAGAATTATATATTATGCAAACTTCTTAAAGAATAAAAATTTTGTAAAGAAATTCTTTTATAAGACTTTGCTAAAATAATGTATTCTCTTAGCAATCTACAGATCATGTCAAGAGGTGGTGGTGATCAAGTAACCACCAAAAAAAAAATCAGTAAAGATGCAGAAAATATGAATAAAACAATGTAGATGCAGTTAACAGACTTGACCTAATAGGCACATAGGAAGCAGCTCTTTGTAATCACGAGCAGGTCATTAACAAAGACAGACTCCATGCTAGCTATGCTCTGAGCACCCTTACATTTACCAGGATTAGTGTGGGGCTGGAGAGATGACTTAGTATTAAAGGACTTACTGCTCGTGCAGAGGACCCAGGTCAGTTTGAGGCACCCACGTCAGTGGGCTCACAACTGCCTGTAACTCCACTTCCAGGAGATCCTGTCTCTGAGGGCACTTGCATACACAGGGTGCACATAAACTCACACAAGCACACACGTATATAAATAAAAATAAATCTTAAAAAAAAAAGGAAATGACTTAGTTTGGGCAGAGGGACAGCTCAGCAGTTAAGAGCACTTATACCTCTTACAGAGGACCCAGGTTTATCGCCAATACCACATGACAGCTCACAACTGCCTGTAACTCCAGCTCCAGTATGTGGTCCACATACACTTACACAGGCAAGCACTCAGACATAAAATAAAAATTAATAAATCTTAAAAGACTTAGTTTACGGAGAACACATTTTCTAACTATAAGGCAAATTTTATAAATAAAAAGGTAGCTAGCTAATATAAACCCATAATTTAGAAATAAAAATATTTTTAAATAACCCATAGCTTAAAGTAAATATAATGGAAATTTAAAGTGTGTAGGCCTGAGTGCAACTGAAAATATTACATTATTATGTGAAAGGCAGCAAAAGAAATCTTTACAGGGAAATTTAATAGTTTTTACAAAAGAAGAATGGCTAATGATACCTTAGAAATTAAACAATAAGATAAAAGATTGGTGAAAAAGCAAACCCTAAAAAAAAAATCACAAGGCTAAAATTCAAAGATTAATTAGTCATAACTAGTAAAGATAAAATGAATTTGTTTTTTGCATAGTTTTACATCTCTCCACAGGGAACTGATCCTGAATCTTCTGCAAGAGCCTTAACTACTGAAACAGTTTTAATTGCTTTTGTAAACTGAATTAATCTAGTATATCTAGTATAACACAGAATCAGGGTACTCAACATGTTTTTCAGCAAAATCTTCAAGATCCTTCCCACATGTCTAGCACATACAAATTCCCTAAGAGTCTCAGCGTTGACACTAACTATAAAACAGGAAAAATTCTCATAACTGACCACTTCAGTTTATCCCTGTTCTAGCAAAATCCTCATAGAACCGAAATGCTATCTCTGGGTTTTCTTCATATTTTACTTCACTCTTTGTTAGGGAAAATGCCCGACACAGGGCCTGGTATACAGAGCCAGCATTCCGTGAGTTCAGGTTCCCCCAGCACCATGCTTTGTCTAGAACAAGGAAACATCATATTAACCAAGATTTCCTTCACACTAAGGAGTGTCCTTTTCAAATCTGCCCAGTTTTACTTCTACCAGGAGTCAAGGACTAACACAGAGAGGAACAGAGAGGCCAACGTGTCCATCAGCGCTGCCTGTCCTGTCTCCTGCCATGTTCTCTCCCACCCCATCAATTCAATCATCTTTTTAAGCTGATACTATAAGGGTTATTATCAAACAAAAAGCTGGTGTGTGCTAGAAGTAATCTAACAACTAATAATTTAATATAAAACATCAACTAAATACAGGGTATTATAAGTTAATATATCATAAAAATAATTTTATACTGTCAACATTATTTTTAAAGTTGTAAATATTTTAAATATATTGGTTAAAGGCATACAAGTCACGAATAGCCAATATTACTTACATGATATTATTACTCTTGTGGGCTCTTCCAATGTTTTCACACCAGCGATATTTACATATATCATAAACCAGTAATTCTTCTGGGAAAAAGTAGTTCCAACGCCGAATTCCTAAAATGCAAGGATGTTGCTCAGGGGCCTGTGCTCTGCCCATGTTAATAAAGACTAACCCTACAGAGTGAGTCCAGGACAGCTGAGGCTGCACAGAGGAACTGCCTCACAGAGAAGCCAAACACAAGCCTTACCTCCTTTAATGTCATGCTTGTTCACCAAAGAAAGAACAAATTGGTCAACCTCAGGGTATGGTGAGCCCTGGAAGCCTTCAATGGATTCCACTGCAACAGAGAAGTATTTATAAATGAGGACAGTTAAATGTTGAAAAGTTAAACGTTGATCAAATTCTTATGTTGTGAAACAGAAGACTCGTCGCCCTCTCTGCATCTGCAGCTCGCCTTGCTGCTGCTTCTGGGGCTCCGGCCTGCTCCAAGGAGGCAGTTATGATTCAGGCTTCCATTGGTGCTGCGCAGGGCTCCTGGCTAGGCCTGGGGCGGGGATGGGGGGGGGCAGGGAGGGGGGCCTGGACCCGCTCGTTCCTGTCCCAGTCTTGATTTCTGCTACTAAACACACATGAGGCCACAGACTTCAGTGGGTAGATACTGAGGCCACCCTGAGGTCACAAGGATTCTAGACTAAACCAGACCTCTCTGCAGTCATGTTCAAGCAGGGAGAAAATAACAACAACCAAACTTCAGAAATGGCCAAAAACTTCTGGTTAACACAGCAACTGTTACTGCTTTAGCAATTATGGTGTCAACCTCAGGCAGATGCTTCCTCCTAGATAAGATTTAATAAGATAAACAACAGAAATTATTCTCCCTCTAGTAAAAATGCACCCATGCTTCCTCATAGACACTCTCAAGTCACACAGGCCAGCTCAAAGCCTGAAGCCTTTCCAACACCTTCTTAGTGAGGTACCCAAGGGCTCCTAGCACCCGGGGAATAATAAACTCAGTCTGTGTTTCCTGACGCCCGCTGGAGGGCACGAAGACTTTTATATCTAAGAACCTACTGCCATAACAGAAGAGTGACCAGGTCACAAACTCACTTAGTTTCAATGTCAGGAAAATCTAGTTTTCTTAAAAACAGTATTTCTCTTAAAATTGTTAAATATATAACTGGAAGACAGTTTGTAAGGTATTTCAGTATAGAAATGAGAAACATTCTCAGACAATGTCTAGAAATACATCTTAAGCAATCAGAGGAATAAACAAAGGAGAATATTGCCCACATTTTTAATCAGCTTACAACCATGTAATTTGTATGTCTGTGTCGTTGTTATAGCAGCAGGGAATCTATTAGGTCCAGGGCAAGTGCTCAATCACTAAACTACACCCCCAGCCCCACACTTGTGATTCTAGAATCTACCTTTTCTCATCATCCATGGCTGTCTTCCACATTGTCTAGACCTTACAAGTCTAAATTTGTAGTGTGGAGTAGGTCATCCTGTTTATCTTGTATATTCAGATTGTTTGGAGCTTTTCACTATTATATTTATATTCCAACATATGTGAATAAAAGTATTTATCAGAGAATTTATATAAGAAACTTGAGGGGAAAATCCTCTATGTTCTTCAGTTCAGGAATGGGCAAAGTATGATAGACATATGTAAATCACTTCTGCAGTACAAGGTTAAATGGGAATTTTCTAGTGTAGTTACTGTAATTTTTAAAAATACACTGTGTGTGTGTGTGTGTGTGTGTGTGGCACAGAGTGAGTGTGGAGGTCAGAGCACACTTGTGGAAGTTGGGTCTTGACTTTCCTGTGGGTCCTGGAGACTGAGTTTGGGTTGTCAGGTTTGGTGGCAAATGTTTTTACCTGCTTGGCCAGCTCACCAAGCCACCTGCCTCTGCTTATGAACAAAGGGTGAGTGAGGGGCTGGAAAGATGGTGTAGCAGCTACTTCTGGCCTCCACAGGCCTCAGGTATGCACATGGTGCACAGACAAACATGCAGTCATAACATCCATCACAAAAAAATACTCTTTAAAAAAATAGGGTGAAAGATTAGTCATATTTTGATGTGCTTGTTTTAAGTAAGATAAATTATTTGTATATTCTTTAAATAATATGGAATATATATTCCTTAAGGAATTTATTCCTAGCACAAAATGAAAATCAGGTATTTAATTAAGCACCTATAAATTTTTATAGTATGTCCAACCTGGTTAGAAACCTTGAAGAATTAGTTTTTATATGACCAGCAGATATGGGCACTTCAGAGTTAAGACTTTAAAGGTAAAGTAGATTTTAGAACCCTCAATTTTAAGCTGAAGTTGTTTGTTTAAAGTTACCTGGCGTGCCAGTACTGTTAAGACACTCAGCCCGCTTTCGTTTAGTCTGAGGTGGATCGCATGTGAGAATCCGCAAAGTGTCTGAGAATCTAAAGAAAGCATATAAAGAAATAAAGTGCACTGTGTCCGAGTTTGAATAGCATGACGAGAGAGGAGCCAGCACCATGTGCCCCACTGTTACAGCCCAAGCTGCCAGCCCTACCACAGGACACAGAACGATAAGATCATAACCTCCCAGTCAATAAAACAGTTTCCTTTAAACAGCCATCTGGGGATTGTTTAAGATACTGCACAGAGTAATCCAAGGACTCTGCGGTACCTGAAATGATTGAAAGTGTAGCTCTACTTCCAACACACAGACCTTTGGCCTTCCTGCTAGGATTTAAAACTATGAATAAGAAGAGATGGAAGATAATAGAAGCACTGGGGAATTCACACTAATAACCAGGGAGAGTGGGGTCCTCTGCACTAGAAGAGTAATGGCTGGCATTCACAAGGCTACAGGCAAAGCAAAACGTGGGGGAGCAAGCCTTCCTTAAGATGAGACCCGCCCACTTCTGTGAGGCCGTACTGACTCAAGTGGTTCTCAACGTGGGAGTCGTGACCCCTCTGGGGACATATGACTCTTTCATAGGAGTCACACGTTAGATATCCTGCATATCAGATATTTACATGATTCATGACAGTATCACATTCTAGTTATGAAGTAGCAACAAATATTTTGAAAGTTATGGTGACCACAACACGAGGAAGTGTGTTAAAAGGTTGCTGTGGTCGGAAGGTGGAGACCCTCTGAGCATTACTGCACGTCCACAGGCGCAGACCCTGCACCGCCAATGCATGCGGCCACTGCTGTGGATGTGTTATGTGAATGTTCTACACTTAATTCAACAACCCCGGAAGGTCAGTATTTCCACTTTAAAAGTCTTTCATCTCACTTCTGAGGAATAGAGATGTATTGGGGGGGGGGCTCTATCTATCTTCCCATTACACACAGCTTTCTCTATAGAAACATACCCTAAACATTAATTAATTAATAAACTATGTTGAACCATGGTTTCTCTGTTAGCCCTGGCTGTTGTGGAATTCCCACTACATACAACCTTTCCTATAGAAATATAGTTTTAACATTTAATTACCTATGTTGAGCCAGAGTTTCTCTGATAGCCCTGGGTGTGATGGCCTCAAATTCAGAGACCTACCTGCCTCTGTCTCCAGTGTGCTGGGACTAAAGGCCTGTACCACCACACACACTTAATAATTATTCTTTAATTTTTTATTTTTTCAGTTTTCAAGACAGGGTTTCTCTGTGTAGCCCTGGCTGTCCTGGAAATCACTCTGTAGACCAGGCTGGCCTCGAACTCAGAAATCCACCTGCCTCTGCCTGAGTGCTGGGATTACAGGCGTGCACCACCACCGCCCAGCTGGAAACTTCTTAAAAACTTCTGGGAAGATGCAGAAACAGGTGGATTTCTGTAAATTTGAGGCCAGCTTGGTTTATACAGTGAATTCCAGGCCCACTGAGGCTACACAGTGTCAAAAACAAACAAACAAACAAACAAACAAACCCAAAAAACAAAACAAAACAAAAATCCCAAACCAAACCAAAACCCCAAAACAAAAATTTTTGAGGGAGGTAAACAGAAAACACAACATAGCAAGATAATGTGGTTTAGTCCAGTTTTTAACTATTTTTGTTTGTTTCAGGGTTTTGCTTGTGTTTGTTGGTTTGGGGGACAGAATGATGAAGGCTTACCACATGGTCTCATGGAACCCTGCTGGCCTTGAACTTACGGAGTGACCAATGATCTCAGACTCCTTGTCTTTGCACGGCCACCTCTCAAGTGCTAGCCTTACAGATAGAGCGATGGACCTAACCACGGTTTGATGTAACTGCCAGTCTGTAAAGGTGGGATTAGTTACCAAAACATAGACACCTAACCTGCGACAACAGAGCTGATGATACAGCGCGCCATCGCAGTACAAAGCTTATGGCACTAAATGCTTTATTTGTAACTGCTGGCAAACCATCAGCTTGGCAAACATGTGTGATAGATGTTAAACACACAAGTCAGGTGGCAAAACCATGTGAGTAATGATACTAATTAAAACTTGTTTTCTGGGGCTTAGTGCAGAGGATCAGACCCTGGGCCTTGAGTATTCCCAGCAAGAGATCTGCCACTCTCGGCAAGAAAGAATGACCAGATGGTGGGTGACGAGTGGTCTAAATGTGTGTGGAAAGAAAAGGAGACAGTAATAATTATACTTTTAAATACAACATCAATAGCACTTTTCTTCTTTATAAAGTAGCGATTTTAGAATAACTGGAAAATGCATTCATTACACGTAAGAAGTTAAATGGTTAGAAACATTTCTTGCTATTATTTTTCAGATATAGAGAAAAGAGACTTTTAAAAACAAACTTTCTTAAGGTAGAATCAATTTATACGTTTACAGTTAGCAATATACAATGCGAGCTGCATTATTTATGATGGGCTGATTCTGGTGCTACAGACCTCACGTTGCTCACCAGGGAAGACAGGAAATTCTGGTTTTCCTCAGAAAGATCTTTTGACTGTTTTGGAATAAATCTGTTATCTTCAGCAACCTCCAAAGACACACACTTTCCTACTTTTGATGACTGATACAGTCGAAAGTTTCTGTTTTTTGTATACACTCCTATAACAAAAATTAATTTTAAAAATTAATGCATTTTTCCATGACTTGTTTTATAATCAGCAGATATTATTTTTCTGCAAAATTGCTAGAAAAGATGAATATTTCCCACATTGAAAATTAAAGCAATGTATAAATTAAGATAACCTGACATTAGGATGAAAAAAGGCCGCATGCAGAAGCTAACAATGATTCTGGAGCAGCTATGCAAAGGAAAGCAAACAGAAGAGTGGGACAAAGTGCCAGAATAAAAGTTTTGACTGAGAGCTCCCAAAGAACTGTGACACGAGACCCCAGAAGAAGGGAGGCACCAAGAAAAAACAGACTGTCTATAACAAGTTTAATGAACTACATGTAAGACTGCTGTCCAGAAACTTGTAAAACATGGCAAGATATGAGAGAACACTACATAAATGGGGAACCAATCATGCACCAGCACCAGCCCAGGAAATGTCAGCCAGAGAGGATAACAGAACAGACCAGAGTCTGAACTCGCACAGACTCTGGAGATGGCCAAGTGCATTGCTGAGTGGTGGGGAATGACAGTCACTTCCAACAAATGTGCTGGGGCGACTGGATAACCAAAGTAAAGGATGAACTTGACGTCGCCATTCAATAAGCAATAATCTATTCCAAGTGGATGACAGAACCTAGGCACAGCCCAAGCAGGTACAGACCTGCCTTCACAAAGGCAGCAGGGCAGTCAACAGGGCCCATGTTACTTACCTAGATCCACAAAAAGACATTTTTCTCCTATGTGGTTTTTCACAACTAAAAATGAAAGATCAGGGTCATACTGCTTAGGCGACTCCAGGTCTTTCCAGGCTTCTGAGATCTCTTGTTTTAAGGGTATAACAGAAAAACAGGAGGCTGCATGGCCTGCTGCCTCTGGGATCTTATCTCCATCATCCTTGGCAATTAAGTGAAGAGCAGGTTGCAAAATTTTTCTCACAAAATTACCTAAGGAGAAAAAGTATTAAGATTACAGTCTAACTCATTTTCTGTAGGCTATAACTTAGTGTCTAGTTATGAAATAAAGCCTTTCTGCAGAGGCCAAAGACTGCCCCACCTGGGGATTCATCCCATACACAGTTACCAAACCTGGACACTATTGCGGATACCAGGAAGTGCTTGCTGACAGGAGCCTGATATGGCTGTCTCCTGAGAGGTTCTGCCAGAGCCTGACAAATAAGGATACTCGAAGCCAACCATTGGACTGAGCACAGGGTCTCCGATGGAGGAGTTGGAGAAGAGACTGAAAGAGCTGAGGGGGTTTGCAGCCCCATGCAACAGTGTCAACCGACCAGAGCCCTCCAGAGCTCCCCAGGACTGGACCACCAACCATGAGTGCACATGGAGAGTCCCATGGCTCCGGCCACATATGTGGCAGAGGATGACCTTGTTGGACATCAGTGGGAAGAGTGGCCCTTGGGCCTGTGGGGGTTCTATGCCCCAGTGTAGGGGAATGCCAGGGTGGGAAGAGGGGAGTGGGTAGGTGGGTGGGGGGACACCCTCATAGAGGCAGGGGGAAGAGGGATGGGATGGGGGTTTTGAAGGGGAGACCTGGAAAGGGGAAAACGTTTGAAATGTAAATAAGAAAAATATCCAATAAAAAGAAAAAAAGAAATACAAGAGAAAACTGGAAGCAGGAACTTGAACTCTGTAGGACTTTCTCCAGCTCTCTAATGTGCCAGCTCTTTGTGTCTTACGTCTCTACAGCTGCAAACCTAGACAATAACAAAACATGGGCTTAGTTTCTTATGTTCACTCTCTCTCAAATATCAGAAGGGAGTGATGCCATGCTGTCTCTGACAGCCAAAAAAATAAAAAAGACAAAAACAAGGGACAACCATGATTAGCCAGTACAGACTAGGAACCAGGAATTTATCTACAAATTATTCACTACAGAAAGGGAGTAACAGTAAAAGAAAAAGCCTTCCTCAGCTCTCGCTACGCACTGCAGTAAACTGTAGTGTCTCTCTTCTACCACATCCCTTCACGTGTGTGATCTTTTCTTTTCTCAGCTCCTATTGGCATGAGAGGTGTCAGTTGTAAACACACCATGTTGCAGTCTGAACTTGAGCCCAACATGCTGTCAGCAGAAATGTCCACTTTCAGTACTACAAACGGAGCTTTAGAAGGGTTTCTAGTCAGTGACTGACGGATGAGGCAGTCACCAAATGCAGAGACAGGGAAGCACAGCAAGCGTCTGCCACCTTCCCTCCAAAGAGTCAGAAGGCTGGTAGTCTGATGGGCATGGTCTCTCCTTCGGCCCAGGAGAGACCCTCATTTCGGGAGTCTCAAGGCTGTTGCCAAGCATGTATCACTCTCAATCAGGTTACAAGATGAACTATTGTTTTAGAGCTAATATCTGGAATTTGCAACTCATATATTTTGTATTTCAACACATGCCCTGAGACTCTGTTTACATGTACTGTGAAAAATCGGTGAGATAACTGAGCTTCTTTATATTCACATGCACTATTTATATCACAAAAGCAAGCATAATTCAGCTATTAAGTTGTTTTATATATAATACTGCATACGCAAAACAATATAAGAAAAACTTCTCTAAAATTATAAATTTGGGCTTATTTATCACTTTTATATATCAGAAAGGCTTTATATATGTATACCTATAGATATATAAAGATTTTTTATATATTTAAGTTGTAATATGCTTTATAATCAAAATCTTCTTTCTCTAAATAAGATTTTTCTATGCAAAGAAACAAATACAATTTCATTTTGCTTTTTTGAAGCAGGGTTGTGCTATTCATCCCAGGATGTCCTTGAACTTGTGATCATCCTGCGTATGCCCCGTAATTCTAGGCCTACAGGCTGCACTACCATGATCATACATGTTTAGCAATTTTAAAAGAAATTGGAACAGAATATGGTGGCACGTGCATGTTATTCCAGCTCTCAGGAAACAGAATCAGGAGACAGTTTCAGGTCAGCCCTGTTACACAGCAAGACTGTCTCAGAACAAATAAAAGACAGGCCAGAGACATGGCTCGGCAGCTGAGAGTGCTTCCTGATCTTCCAGAGGACCAGAATTCAGTTCTCAATACCCATGTCAGGTAGCTTACAACTGCTGTACCTCCTGCTTCTAGGGACCGGACACTTTCTTATGGCCTCAAGGCCCTCATGTGGCATAGATTCACACACACACACACACACACACACACACACACACACAGAGTAATAAGTATATAAATAAATAAACATTAGAACATTAAAATGAAAGCAAAAGCATTTGATCCTTGAAGGAACATTTAAACTTGATTATTTTTGGAATGAAGAAGAGAAGGTAACCCTGGTTAACAAGACATCAGAGACTATGAAACAATATAAACAGAAATCGATAAAGCTGACTTTCCTGGAAATGTCTAATTCCATCTAACTGGCCTAAATAACAGGAAGAGTGGGAACTGGACTGCAGAAGCGGCTGTGTGGGCAGGACTAGGGCGCTAGGCCGTCCACCCCTGGCAGGGAGCTAGCATGGCGGCGAGGTGGGTGCCTGTGTCCTTCTCTTCTCTGATCTGTGGCAGGAGAGCACAGTACAGAGAACGCTCTCGGATCTCCTCCAGGAGACTCAGTTCCTCTTTCTGCAAGGCTAATAACAGGAACTTGAAGTGTTATCAGGAGGAACACCAAGAAAGGGGAAATGAGGTGGCAGTGTAGACTGGTCTGTAGGCCCTGAATCTGCATTCTGACTGTAGAGACAGTCTTGGATGACAGCCTATTTGTCCAGTGTGACTGAGTTCTTACTGTGGCTATGCTTGGTGACAGTAAAGGCTTTCTTACTCTCGTCTGAATGCTGAAATTCTACCCAATTTCAGACCAATGTGAGCTGCTTTCTGAAGATATCTGTAGCAGAGACTGCTAGTTACTAGCAACAATCTATTCTCCTCTAGCTAGACTCGCAGCATTCAGCCTTACAGTGAGCAACCAGAGAGCAAAGTGTAAGGAGTAAACAGGAATCACAGGAAGGTCTTCCTCAAGACTCTGTTTTTTGTTTTTTGTTTTGGTTTTTCAAGATAGGGTTTCTCTGTGTAGCCCTGGCTGTCTTGGAACTCACTCTGTAGACCAGGCTGGCCTCGAACTCAGAAATCCACCTGCCTCTGTTTCCTGGAGTGCTGGGATTACAGGCATGTGCCACAATGCTAAGACTCTGTTTTCATACTCTGCTTACCATTGGTGTATTCATTCAGCAAATAGTTACTAAATGCCTACTTCTATTTATTATTGTTAATATTCTAAAGATTATTAATAACAGTATTAATATATGCTAAACCCTGAAAACAGAAAATAAACAACAGTCTCTGTAATTAAATATTAAGTAGCCAGGGGTTGGTGATATACCCCTTTAATCCCAGCACAGGTAGAAACCGCCTGGTCTACAGAGTTCCAGGACAGCTAAGGCTATACAGGGGAAAAAGCCAAAAACCAAAGAAAGCAAGCAAGAAGGCAGGCAGGCAAGCAAGCAAGCTTAAGTAGAACTGGGCAGATGTCTCCATATATAAGAAAGCATCTGCAACATCAGCCTGAGGCCCTGAGATCAGATTCCAAGAAACCATATTAAAAAGGCCAAGCATGGCTATGCCAACTTTAACTTTGGTATTAGAGAGAAGAATCAGGCTGCTGAGTCACAGTGTGACACAGGTCCCAAGAACAGAGCTAGCAAGGTGTGGCCTCCACGAGTGTCAGTGGTTCCTAAGTGAGAAGCTTATGTACATAATAACGTACCTAATTTCCTCTTCAGGAGATGACCAGTGAGATCCCACCCAGCTAGCTTATCGTCTGCAGACAGATCTCTGAGTTCATTTGCTACATTAAAAAATGTACTTGCTGTCTTTTATTAGAATCAATAAGTGAAGGTCATAAAATGTCAATTCATGGGATAATCAAAAGGGAACCTGGCGTGGATGAGTGAATTAGGTCTGCAACAGCTGAGCTGTCTATGCAGCTGTCTGGAGAGCCAGATCGAGCAGAGCACAGAGCTGTCAGTTTGTACCCAAGCTTGACCTCGAGTCATTTCTTTCTCCACTCCCAAACACCCCTTCCTTAGGATCCCAACCAAGCCAAGGCTGGTGCTTGGCATCTGGCAGATACCAGGGCCTTGCCTGCCAGCCAGCCCAGCTGAAACTGCAATGTTCAGGTTAAGAAGAGAGTCTGTCTTCAAACAATAAGGTGGGGAAGTAATTGAGGAAGACATCCTCATGCCACCTCTGGCCTGTGCACATATGTGAACACATGTTAACACCACACATACACACACAGATGCATACACACATGTGCATATGCATGCATGCACAAGCACACTATATAGAATAGCAATAAAAACCAGGAAATTACCCTAGAAAGTAGTAAGTGCTTTCATATAATAGCACTGGCCACTGCAGCTCAGAAGAATGCCAACCTTTTAAACCTCAGGATTGGAGAGAGAGAACAGCCTCTCGCTGACCTGAGGTCAGTCTCCACAGACCGTCTGAACCGGAGTGCAGATAGCAGCGACAAAGAGTAAAAAGGCATTAGGGAAACAAGCAGTGGTGGGACTAAGTAAAGGACAGAGTGGGGAGAGAGGTTAGGAGCCAGTGAGCCTCACTGTGCAGGTTCAAGTGCACTTGTCCCTGAAGGCAAGGAATGGCTCCTGAAGTTCGCAGCACAGTGTTATAATCACATCGCTCTTGCTAGCTGGCTAAGCAGGAGAAGAGATACACAGTGGCTGACGATCACAACATGTAAACTGGACATGACTGATACCACACACATGCATAAACATCACTCATGCACACACCAGAAAGCTTGGACTGTCTCATGTACTTGTGCCTATCATAGACACATCCACCCTCCTGACCTTTGTGTGTGTGTGTTGAGGGAGACGCGTGTGCACCAGGGACTGACACTCACTAACAGACAGGAGAAGGAACAAGTTCTTAGGGAAAGATAAGGAGCTTGGGAAGGACATGGTGAGTCTGAAATGTCTGAGTGGAAATATTGGTGGGAAGTTGCAGGAGTCTGGCGTCTGGAACAATTTAGGCTAAGTATAACATCAATAATGATAATAATCGAAACCTTGGATGACCACAAAAGTTGATGGCGATAGAGTGCATACAGGCTCAGGCATCGAGCCTGCAGTGGCTAACAGGAGGATGAGAGCAAGTGACAGAGGGCCAGGCCAGCTAACAGTGAGGAGACACCAGCAGCACCAGCTCCCTGTGACGCAGCACTTCCCTACTCCACACTTGGCTTCAGAGCTCCAGGACAGGCCCTCAGTGACTACGGTCACACCTTTATGCTAGGTGGCTGTGAAGTTACGAGATGCTTAAGATCTGAACCAGACTGCCTGCCACAAGAACGTGAGCCAACACTCGGAAGGCTCTGACGAACACTTGGGGCTCTGGCCTTTCTTTAGACCTGAGAGTTAGGTGTTCCCAGTTGGCCTGTTTTCATCTTCTCTGGACTGACTTCCTTTTATATCCAGGCCTTCATTTGTCCTACAGCAACCACTCTGCTTACATTTTCAGGTTTGTGCACTAAGATGACCCTGCAGTTCTAAAGTTCTTCCTGGGATGAAAGCCCTTCATGGTATGACCAGGGCCCAAGCCCACAATTAAGGCTTCTTTAGACTGAAGCAAAGGTCAGAAGTACGGATATTAGGCACCACAGATAAGGCCTCTTATGACTTCTCCAGAAAACTGAAATGAATCCTGCTGGAACAGAGAGCAGGGTCAGGACATTCACAGTCATCCCCGTGTGTATGGTAGAGGCCCTGAGACCACTAACATCTCAGGAGGTGAGACTACCTGAGACCACTGACATCCCAGGAGGTGAGACTACCTGAGACCACTGACATCCTAGGAGGTGAGACTACCTGAGACCACCGACATCCTAGGAGGTGAGACTACCTGAGACCACTGACATCCTAGGAGGTGAGACTACCTGAGACCACTGACATCCTAGGAGGTGAGACTACCTGAGACCACTGACATCCTAGGAGGTGAGACTACCTGAGACCACCGATATCCTAGGAGGTGAGACTACCTGAGACCACCGACATCCTAGGAGGTGAGACTACCTGAGACCACTGACATCCTAGGAGGTGAGACTACCTGAGACCACTGACATCCTAGGAGGTGAGACTACCTGAGACCACTGACATCTCAGGAGGTGAGACTACCTGAGACCACTGACATCCTAGGAGGTGAGACTACCTGAGACTACTGACATCCTAGGAGGTGAAACTACCTGAGACCACTGACATCTAGGAGGTGAGACTACCTGAGACCACTGACATCTAGGAGGTGAGACTACCTGAGACCACTGACATCCTAGGAGGTGAGACTACCTGAGACCACTGACATCCTAGGAGGTGAGACTACCTGAGACCACTGACATCTAGGAGGTGAGACTACCTGAGACCACTGACATCTAGGAGGTGAGACTACCTGAGACCACTGACATCCTAGGAGGTGAGACTACCTGAGACCACTGACATCTAGGAGGTGAGACTACCTGATACCACTGACATCCTAGGAGGTGAGATGCAGACCTGATGCAGACAGACAGGGGCTTAGGGCACTCATGAAACTCACGTCGTCTTTTTAGAATAGGCAAGCAGCCATAAGGGCTAGAAATACCTGGAAAAATTCAGGAGAAGCGGGAAAATACAAGTTTTTAATATAAGCAGAGTCGTTTAAAGGTGCTCACCAACATGGCTGTTATCTTTAAATGCCACATCGTGGAGCTGAAATATTAGGTGTCGGCTGAATTTTTCCTCAGTGCTGGAATCCAGGTTGAAAACATCTTCAGCTGAGCAGTGAACATTGTAAGACTCCAAAAGTGCTTTACAAACATGCTAAAAACAAGCATACGTAAATAATGTGTGGTTTATAAGTTAGATTTCTCTGTCGCCATTACAAATATACAAATGCCTCACCACAAAATAGATGAGTCATCGCCAAAACATTTACAATATAGCAGCATTTCCAATTTACTCATACATTTAAACACATCACTTAAATTATTAAATGAATCTATATAAAAATTGTCAGTATGGCTGGAAAGATGGCTCGGGGGTTAAGAGCACTGCCTGTTCTCCCAGAAGTCCTGGTTTGAGTTCAAGCACCACATGGCAGCTCACAATAATGTGTGACTCCATTCTAGGAATTCCAACAGCCTCTTCTGTCTTCTGGGCACCAGACATGCCTTTGATATACAAACATGCGTGCAGGCAAAACTTCCATACACATAAAATTCTGAAAATAATAATTAAAAATAACATTTCTCTTAGGGCTGTAAAGATAGCTCAGTAGTTAAAAGCACCTGCTACTCTTTCAGAGAACCAAGGTTTGAGTCTCAGCTCCTATAAGGTAGTTCACCAACCATATGTAACTCCAGTTCCAAAGAATCCGATTCCGTCTTCTGGCCTTTGTAGGCACCAGGCTAACATATGGTGCACAGACATACATGCAGGCAAAACTCCCAAACACATTTTAAAAAAATCATAGGCTCTCAGGACTGAAGAAGACTCCTAAAAGTCAAAAGTCAAGCACTTTATATACTAACCTTCTCTAAAACCACAATAAAAAGCAGATTTTTAATTTCCTCCTACAAACTAGCTTCTCTTAGGGCTTCTATTGTGGTAAAACATCATGACCAAACACAACTCAGGGAGGAAGGGGCTTATTCAGCATATGGCTTGTACTACGTCAGTCATGCGAGGAAGTCAGGGCGGGAACTGAAGGTAGGACTCTGGAGGCAGGAAGTGCAGCACACAGAAATGCCGCCACTGGCTCACCCCCAGGGCTTGCCCTTACCATCCAGGACGGGCTGCCCACGGGGGCGTGCATGCCCCACAGAGCGGGCATGGAAGTGGCCCACAGGTTCTCTCAAATCTCAAATTAGATTCTTTCCCCAAATAACTCTGGTGTGTGTACAGCTGACAAAACACTAGTGAGCATAGTGGATAAAAGTTACAGTTCTAGTTCTAGTTCTTTTCTAACTTTCATTCTTAGAAAGTCTCTTCTTCCTTTTGATCTAAATCTATGTCTACGAATACAGCCTGAAAGCTCACGGCTCAGGAGCCCAAGATTTGGTTTGAGAGAACTCTAAGTTTGAGTTTTGGCTCTGCCACTCACTGGCCCCGTGGCTCAGATCTATTTCTGGCACTGCTCAGCTGTGAGGCAGGGATAGGAAGTATCACCCGACTTTTAATGAGAAAATGAGACTGAGGGCTTAGCACGGTGCCTCACATGGGTCACCACTTAAACTATTTCCTAGGGAGCAGCGAGACAAATCGCCTCTCCGGTTGCTATCAATCTTCTCCTCTGCAAAATGAAGAACTGGCTACCATGTGAGGCTACCAATCACATAAATATCTAATCGTTTTACAATAAATTCCACCTGCTACCAATGTTTTCATATTACTAGATTTCTACCATCTGACCTTACCTCTCTTTGGTAAATTCTCACGTTCTTAGCAGGCTCCCTCAATGTCACATTACTCCTCGATAGCTCTGTGACGTCCTTACACAGCTGCAGTTTGACCCTGACTGATATCATTATTTTGATATGTTTCCTTTGTAGTACAGAGAGGGAGCGTGTCTCAGCCTGCCCCGCTTTCTAATGTAGACGAAGCTGTGCAAGTGAAGGAGGACAATATAAATAAGGCAATGATTTGGGAAAATCAAAGCACTCAGTGTTTAATACAATAGAATCACACTGAATATCATGTGAGCAATAGGTAAGTTTCCATTTGGTTTTTGTTTATTTTTATGCTCTTGTTTTGTTTTTGTTTTTTAAGATGTGTAGCTATGGCTGTCTTAGGACTTGCTCTGTAGACCAGGCTAACCTTGAACTCAGAGATCCACTTGCCTCTGCCTCCCAAGTGCTGGGATTAAAATTGTTGTCATGGCCTGGTCTTAGTTAAGCTATTTAAATGTAGGATTCCCCCCCCCCATGGCAGCAAAGTCAACCCTAATTTATTATTCTTCGTTAGATTAAGAAGTCTATTAAGGGTTCAGTCGGATCCCGGCAGCAGCTGCAGTGGCTCACGTCTTCAGTAGCTCTTTCTGTCTCCCTTCGTTTCTGGAAACATGGCCTCTGGTGTGGCTCGTCACTGTCTGGTGACGGTGCCATCAAGATGTTCAATGACATGAAAGTTCGTAAGTCTTCAACACCAGAAGAAGTGAGGAAACACAAGAAGGCAGTGCTCTTCTGCCTGAATGAGGACAAGAAGACCATCATCCCGGGGGAGGGCAAGGAGATCCTGGTAGGAGATGTGGGGCAGACAGGGCACGACCCCTACACCACCTTTGTCAAGATGCAGCCAGACAAGGACTGCCGCTATGCTCTCTATGATACAGCCTACGAGACCAAGGAGAGCGAGAAGGAGGACCTGGTGTTCATCTTCTGGGCCCCGGAGAATGCACCCCTTAAGAGCAAAAGGATCTGTGCCAGCTACAAGGATGCCGTTAAGAAGACGCTGACAGGAATCAAGCATGAACTACAAGCTAACGGCTACGAGGAGGTCAAGGACCGCTGCACCCTGGCAGAGAAACTAGGTGGCAGTGCTGTCATTTCCCTGGAGGGCAAGCCTTTGTGAGCCACCTCCAGCCCCCCCTGCCTGAAGCATCTAGCAGCCCCAGACCTGCTCTTGGGTGTTGCCCCTTTCCTGACAGACCAGAGGGGCTGGGGGGATCCCAGCGGGGGGAGGGCTTCAGCCCAGTTGCCAAACGTCCCTCCCACCCCCTGGACCGTCCTTCTCCCTCCATCCCTGACAGTTCTGGCCTTCCCAAACTGCTTTTGATCTTCTGATTCCTCTTGGGTTGAAGCAGACCAAGTCCTGTCCAGGTGCCCAGTTTGGGGGGAGCCTGTATTTTTTTTTAACGACACCCCTACTCCTCATCCCTCCCCATCCCATGCTGCCAACTTCTAACCACAATAGTGACCCTGTGCTTGTCTGTTTAGTTCTGTGTGTAAATGAAATGTGGAAATGGCCCTCTCTGTACCGGCTGGTTGCCCTGCCCTTTCCCTTGATCTGGGCCACTCATGGAAGCAGGACCAGTAAGGGACCTTCAATTAAAAAAAACAAAAAACAATAAAAAGGCTAATTAAAAAAAAAAGAATTCTATGAAGTCAGAATGGTGCACCATTTCATTCCAGTAGCCCATGTAAAGAGCCTGACACTCACTAGATGCTGAAGGGCTTTTGGTATTTGAATAGAATTCTGTGCTTTGAAGTTACAGAGAATACATTTAGTGGCTCTTTAATTTTAGTAATCAACCATTCCTAAATTATATTTCCCAAGTTAAACTGTAAACAGAATTATAGTTATTTATGCAACTACACTATAGAACTTGGAGGTTAAAAACAAATGATTACTTAAGCAAAATGCATTAGTACTAGAATCCATCCTAATTGGTAGAAGTGACTTTACTGAAAGGTATCAGTATCTGAAGGTATCAACAGTTAAAATGTTATCATTAAGCATTTAAATGATACATTTAAATGTATCATTAAAATGTTATTTATTAACTGTCTGTTAATTTAAAGATAAGAAATAATCGAATTTGTTGGGTGTGGTGGTACACACCTATAATCTAAGCACTTAATTGGGAGATAGAGGCAGAAGGATCAGAGGTTCAGGGGTTTCCAGGGCTACATAGTGAGTTGGAAGCCCTTTGGGGTTACATGTAACTTTGCTTTGGCCAGCAAAATGGCTCAGTGAATAGAGGCACCTGGTGGAACATGTTTGACATCCCAGACCTACATGGTGGAAGGAGTGAAGTCCAGTAAGTTCTCCTCTCTCATCCACATGTGAGCACATGCATGCCTAACCCCAAAAAACAAATTACACTAAAATGTAAAAAGAAAACAACAAACAGCTAACCTAAGTAAAGCTTTATCAGACTCCAAGCACTATTTACTAGACTATTACATGGTTACCTACAAAGAAACTAAGATTCAATATAATTATGGAGTTATATTAAAACAATACTAATATGAACTGCACTATCAAACAGTAAACACGTTAAATAAAACTGTTATGCAATTTTGAAGTTAGATTTCTACAATGTTCTCCACATTTTCCTGATATAAATTGGTTCTTCCGTGTTTATATAGATAAGATATAATGAATTAAGAGGGAAAAATTTAAACACTTAGACAACCTTTCCACATATTTTTTAAATCTGTTACAGTAGTGTTGTATCCTGGTGTTTGTTACACTAGGGATATTTCTATGCTGTAATACATTGTAGCCCTTTAATAGTAATAGTATGTTTAAGCGGCCTCTGAATCTTACTTAGTTCTTTGTAACCCATCTGTGTAAGAAATCCTATCTTAGACTGTTAAACTACATCACATACCAGAAAAAGTCAATTCTGATGAGTTACAACAAACATAAAGTCAAAAACTAAGCCAGTGGCTTATGCCTGTAATTACAGCACCGCAGAGTCTTGAGTGTAGAGAGGTCAGCCTCATATGTCAGGACAGCAGATGCACACAAAAGCCCACAGCCAATGCTAACACAAAACCAACACAATTTACCAACTGCAGTAAAACAAGGCATCGAGCTTTCTTTTGACTGTTGAGTGGCTATTTTAAAAAGAGTACAACTTTTTTAGTTTGGAGAATTAAGGAGGACTCAGTGAAGCAGTATAGGGCAAAGCCAGAACAGGGAAGTGGGAAGGGTTGGGTGGGAAAACAGGCAGAGGGAAGGGGGCTGATGGGACTTTCGGGGAGTGGGGGTCTAGAAAAGGGGAAATCATTTGAAATGTAAATAAAAAATATATCGAATAAAAAAAAAGAAAACAATAAAAAAGGAGGATTTTATATATATTTACTTCACTTAAAAGCCAAGAGAAAGTATTTACAAATATCGTTCCATTAAACTTAAAGTCAAATATGCAAAGATCTAACAAAATAAGCAGACATTTGAATTTACATGTATTTTCAAGTTACAAAACATATATGCTAGCATATGGTTAACATTCAAATGAAAAAATGTTAAGACCTACTCTGAGGCAAGATGATCTCTACAACTTTCATACAATTCATGCAAAACAATCTTGTTTTTAAAAAACAGAGAGCAATGTATAAGTCCATATAATTATTTTTTTTATTGACACGGCTAAATAAAAAGGTAAATATTAGCACTATACTCTTTTCTCTTAGATGAACACAGGTGTAACTATTTGTATTCTAAGTTTGGTCGGTTTCTGTCTGTAGGACCCAAGTAGGTGCTGGTCTCTTCTAGACTTTTCATCCATGAAAACACAGCTATGATTTCCAAAATTCATATCAGCTCAAACATTATGATACTTATTTTTGTCAAAATTTCCCTGAATTTCATCTCATTGTCCACTTTTAAGAGTGAAATTTGCTTTACCTCACTTTTGCCACAGGTAAATATTTATACCGTAAGTCAGAGAATTAAAACATAGTTCGAAAATAGAAAACTCTCACTTATCTAGTTTAAACTAGATATAGTAATATTTTAATTGAATTGAATTTTCGCTTGATTTCATTATTTACTCACAGAAACAATGTTGTCAAAAAAGAAGATGGCAAGAAAAAGTAGAAGTCTGGAAGCTGTGGACAGGAGAGCCAGTCATTAATGGAAGGATGTAAAAGAACTTACCTGTATGAGCAACGCAACCATCTTCTTCCCATCAGCTCCTGGATTGGCCAATTTGTTAAATTCCAAATCAAAATAAAGCTTGCACACAGCGTTCTCAGGAATAACTTCATAGCAGTGTAAGAGGGTTTTCCTAGATTGAATAATACAAGTGTTAGATTTGTACCTTCCACTGCACTGGGGTGTGAGGGTCAGAGGCAGCTTGCGGGAGCCTCTTCCTCCACCATGGGTGCCAAGCACTGAACCTACTAGATTGTCAGACTAGCATAGTGAACTAACTCCTCTACCAACTGAACCACTTCACTAGATCATATATCTCAAAACCTTTAAAACATGGAGTTAGTCCTATACTCAAGAACAATGACCACTGTGCCCTATTCAGCCATAACTATAAATTAATAAACAATGTGTTATAAGTTAAGTCTGTGGCTCATAGTATTAAGAGTTTCTGACAAAATGATGCTAACAATTGCATGCAGAAAATTATTTAGCTGGAAAATAAGGTGTTACAGTGCTATTTAGTGACAAATGTCTTGATATTGTATAACAGCTCCATTTTTGTTTTTGCTGTCACTGCAAAAACAATTATGAAAGAATGTTCTTTCTCAGACTGTTATCCTAGGATCACACACAAACACACTTAGGAGTCCATGAATCTTCTGTGGGAATTTTTAAAGTCTGTATTTTCACTATGAAGATACATTTAAATGTTTTAAAAAAGAAGTTATCTCTTGAGAAATCTTCAGCCATCTCCTTTGGGTGTGTGAATTGTCCTTTTCCTAACTTAAGTCTCTCTAATAATTGTCCACGTATGCAGGCATAAGAGGAATGACTTTGTCAGAGGTACAGAAGAGCAGGAGCTGATTCCAAATGCAAATGCATAAAGCTCAGGTGGCTTTCTAGAGAAAGAAAAGGTCTGTAGTAAGTTTAAAAAGGAAGAGGAGAGATGGAAGATTAAAGAATGCATTGCTCTTCAGAAGTCCTGAGTTCAGTTCTTAGCACCTGTGTCGGGTGCCTGTAACTCCAGCTCCAGGAGATCTGACATCCTCTCTGGCCTCCTCAACACCTGCATGCATGCACACATGTGGCACTCACACATACACATAAATGAAAACAAAATAAAACAAATCAGAGGTATTAAAAAGGGAAAGGGATGGAGTATCTTGGGGCAGGCAGTACCTGTAGGTACCACCATGTGCATTCTGACAGGACTACATTTACAGTTCAAGATGAGATTTAGTCTCAATAAAACACCACCTGTCACATTATATTAAGAAGCTCCATGGGCCAAATGCTGTGGTGCATGCCTTTAATTCCAGCACTCAGAGGCAGAGGCAGAGACAGGTGGATATCTCTGATTTCAAGGCTAGCCTAGTCTACAGAACGAATCCCAGGATAGCCAGGGCTACAGAGAGAAACTATGTCTCAGGGGAAAAACAAAAACAAAAACAAAAAACCTCTGCCTGGCACCCAGGTCTATCCTGGCATCCAGGTCTAGACGCATGACTAAATTTAGATTTGTAACTAAAGCTAAATACCATTATAATGAAAGTACTTTAAGAAATATTGATTTATTCCCCTTTCTATGGATCCATGACTCAAGTCTTAGAAATAGGTAAATATAAGAGGTTTATTAAATATATGTATTACCTTGAAACATATATCTACTTTCTAATATCACTATTTTAGACCTGAAGAAAATATAGCCCAATTGAGAAAATATGGCACTCCAATCTTTGGTTACAGTATCAAAGTTCTGGGTTTCAGTCCCACATGCTTCCTTGTACTGATTTAAAAGAAGACATTCCTTTATTATATAATTAATAAGGTAAGTGTTCATGAATAATTGACAGTAAAGTTTAATATTTTCTTACAAGACCCCAAATTCACAAAATGTTCTATAATACACAAATACGTGTGTGATTCCCACTCCCGACATAACTTATTGAGGGCTGCAGGTGGCAAGGCAGCTCCGTGGGTAAAGGCACTCACCATCAAACACGATGCCCTGAGTCTGAACGCTGGGACCCATTCGGTGGAAGATGAGAAGTCAACTCCCCAATACTGTCTTCTAACCTCTACCTGTATGCTAATAGTACATGTATGTCCATATGCACACATATACACACGCACATATACACAAGCAAACTAAATAAATAAATAAATAAATAAACTGCAAAACAAACCCTTTAAAAAAGTATGTGTGCAGGGCATGGTGCTGTACCCTTTACTGTCAGCATCAGGAGAGGGTGATGAGCTCTGTGAAGAACTCCCTCTGTGAGTTCAAACCTGGTCAACACACTGAGTTCCAGGCCAGCCAGAGCTGCATAGTGAGATCTTATAAAAATGGAACTTCTGTCAATGATTACCAGCAAGATAAAGTTGCCTATCATTAGCTTTGTAACTACTGTCACCATCTCTTTCACAAAGGAACTTTAGAATTCAATTCTAATAGTGAAAGAGAAATGTGTTGGCTAATTTTATGTCAAGTTGATACAGCTATAGTCATCTGAAAGGAGGGAACCTCAACTGAGAAAATTCCTCCATAAGATCGGGCTGTAAGCAGGCAAGCCTTTAGGGCATTGTATTAATTAGTGATCAATGGGGGAGGCCCACCCCTGCGATGGTGGTCCTAAGTTCTATAAGAAAGCAGGCTGAACAAGCTATAAGGACTAAGCCAGAAAGCAGCACCCTCCATGGCCTCTGCATCAGCTCCTGTTGCCAGGTTCCTGCCCTGTTTAACTTCCTCCAATGCTGAACAGTAATGTAAAAGTGTAAGCTGAATAAACCCTCTCTTCCTCAACTTGCTTTTGGTCATGGTATTTCATTATAATAGTAACCCTAAGGCAAATAACTAACCCTGTGGCCACGAACTGTGGATATTCGTTTAGCATGAATTAATTTCAACAAAAAAGGAAACACAACTTTAGCTTAATGAGCTACTCTGCTACTTACCGGGTCTTATAGTAAAACCAAAGTTGAGCGTAGGATGTTACAAGGTAAACACGTTGTCCATTTCCCACTTTGCATTCCAAAGCAAATATGTGAACATTCTATAAAATTTAAAATAATTTTTGAAAGGTTTACAACATGAAAATCTAAGTTCCACTGTAACTAAAAAATATTCATGAAGACCTTTGTCACTCAAATAGCAAAACTTAGAATACAATTACATTATTAAAAACAAGACAGTCACCAGACCCATGCCATCTCAAATCTATCTATATATATATTGAAAATTTTCTTTTAGATTTATTTTTTTATTTCATGTATATGAATATTTGTCTGTCTGTCTGTCTGTATGCCACATGTGTGCCTGGTACCCAGAGAGGTCAGAAGAGAGCACTGGATTCCCTGGAACTGGAGTTACGGATGATTGCAAGCCATCATTTTGGAACAAAACTTAGGTCCTCTGCAAGAGAAACGTGCTATTAACCCTGAGCCATCTCTCCAGCCCCTAAAATCTATATTTTTAAAATAATTACGTATATTTTTTTTAGCTGGCTATATGGCTCAGTGCTTACGAGCACTGGCTGCTCTTTCCAGAGGATTCAGGTTCAATTCCTGGCACCCACAGGCAGCTTATGAGCTTATCACTGTCTGCACCTCCAGTCGATGGAGGTCTAACATTCTCTCCTATATTCCTCCAGCGTGCATGTGGTACACAGACATACTTCTATGCAAATGCTCTTACAATAAAAGGTTTTAACTATTTTTATTTTATGTGTATTGTGAGTACCTGCATGTATGTCTATCTACTGCATATTGCATACATGCAAAGAGCCCTTGAGGGTCCAAAGAGGGCAGTGGATATCATGAAACTGTAGTTGCAGATCATTGTGAGTGGCCCAGGTGGGTACCAGGAACTGAACCTGGATCCCTGCAAGAGAAGCCACTACTCTTAACCACTGAGCCATCTCTCCAGTCCCCATGTTAAATCAGCAACATAATATAGATGTAGGAGAGAAACTTTTCAGATTAAAAATAACATTTTTCCCTTACTCTCCTTTAATCTAAGACAGTTCTTATTTTATGAAATTAGACCCATTTCACAAAAGTAACTCTAGATTACTATTAACTATTTGAACTAAAATATATTAATAAGCTCTCTTTTCCTATAAAAATATCTACAGGAATAAAATTTTTAAAAGAAGTTTCCATAGTCCTGAATGACACAGGACCTCTCATGGCTGCTGTAAAAGGAGCTTCTGTTAACACTAGCATAGACACAACATTTTTATGTCCACCTAGCTAGAAGTAGCTGGTGAGCCATTTCCATTTTCATAAATGAGAAATCACAGGAAGACTCTTGTTCGACTCTATTGAAAGTTCTTTTGGGGGCTGAGAATGTGGCTCATTGGTGGAGCATTTGCCTAGCATATGTCAGGACCTGGGTTCAGGTCCCAGAATAGAAAGAAAAAAACTTTCTGAAATAAATTTTACACTGATGATTGGTTTTGAAAAGACCAAATTCAAATGACTACCAGTATTTTGATTTTTGATTCCTTAAAATCAATTCCTGTGGTTAAGAACACTTGCTGCTTTTGCAGAGGGCCCAGGTTCAGTTCCTAGCACCCACATGGTACCTCACAACCATTTGTAACTCCAGTTCCAGGGGATCTGACACCCTCTTCTAAACTCCCTGGGCACTCCATACATATGGTGCATATACATACATGTAGATAAGACACTTGTCTTAGTCAGGGTTTCTATTCCTGCACAAACATCATGACCAAGAAGCACGTTGGGGAGGAAAGGGTTTATAGAGCTTACACTTCCACACAGCTGTTCATTGCTAAAGGACATCAGGACTGGAACTCTAGCAGGTCAAGAAGCAGGAGCTGATGCAGAGGCCATGGAGGGATGTTTCTTACTGGTTTGCTTCCCCTGGCTTGCTCAGCCTGCTCTCTTACAGAACCCAAGAGCACCAGCCCAGGGATGGCACCACCCACAAGGGGCCCTCCCCACTTGATTACTAATTGAGAAAATGCCCCACAGCTGGATCTCATGGAGGCACTTCCCCATCTGAAGCTCCTTTCTCTATAACTCCAGCCTGTGTCAAGTTGGCACACAAAACCAGCCAGTACAACACTTATACACATAAAATAAAACTAAAAAAGAAATGCCATTATTTTCACTACTAAAATATATGTAGTGGTTAATGAATTCAAAGGGAGATTTTTCTAAGTCATATGCTATCAATATTACTATAGCATTTTCTTTGTCAAGCAAATGTCTGAAATGAGAGCAAATACACTTTTTTTTAACCTCCAGTGTTACTTAAAATTAAAAAATAAAGACAAAGCAATTACCTCTTTACAGCTTTTAACAAAATTAAAAGCTTGACTCTGACGATGAAATAGCTTCCAGATGGAGGACGGTTCTTCTGGCCTGGCCAGTCTCGGTCTGTACACGGAGGACAGTGGCTTCTTTTCATAGTGAGATGCCCGCTCTTCAATCTGCTTCCGCAATGACTCCCATTTCCTCATCATTGCTTCACAAGAATGGAGAGGATAAATGCAACCTCAGAAACCTTTCTAGCAATCACTACTAAGCAAACGAAAATGTAAATTTACCTGCTCAGAATACATTCTGCCTGGTATAACTTCAAAATGTCTGGTCTCCTGACATTTTTTGCCTTACAATTTTTTTTATACAAAGTTTTGCTACGGAACAGGAGTACGGCTGGTCGGCAGAGATCCTTAAAGCTTAGCTCTTCCCTCTAATAATCTTATGACCTTGGAGAGATTAATGAAACTTCGTGAAATCTTGGTTCAATCAATTTCAAAATGGGAATCAACAGAACCTTCAATGTTCTATGTAGAGGCAGAAAAGCTTTGTGCACACAGATCAGCACAGGAGAATCCAGGAATGTTAAACACACAGCTCACTTCTTCAATGGAATGAACTGCTCTTCCTGAAATGCCAGGAATGATGTAGTTTTACAACCTGATGATGCTTTGCTGTCTGAAGAGACAGGTTTAGTCCATATCTTCCAGACTTTTTGTGTTTATGTATACTGGACCCTTAAAACTTTGCCCTTAAAACTTTTGAGTGTTGATTTTAGGCCATAAGACTCATTCTTATAAGGGATGTCATTTGTGCTTTTCAATAGCCTAAGAGACTTCTATGTTAAAGCCAAGATAATCCTGACACCCACAGGCATTATGCTTACCTCAGTCAAGCTTACTAAACCCTAAATCTTCGGTACTATCTCTAAGTCAACAGTGTCCATTTTGTTCAAGAAGCCAGACGATTTGCAAAGTCTCAATGTAGACCTGTCTTTAATGGCTGTATACTGGGTTAATTCTTATCACTTTTTCCCGAAACTGTGCTGTGCCAAAGAAAACTGATCTGGGCCAGACTCTAGAAGTCCTGCTCCATGATCGGTTTTTCCCTGCTTGTTGTAAAGCTTGCAGGGGAATCACCAGTTTACACAGGGCCTGAGATTAAACACATGAAAATGTCTTATGAATTATAAAGCCCTATGGAAATGCTTTCAGTATCGTTATGTCTGTCAACACAGCCAGCCTATCGCTCAGCTGATGCTTACTATCTTGGACCCTGCTCCCGTGTTGTCATTTCTTAGTGGACACTTCAGGTCTAGGCAGCATGGAAGCTTGGCTCCCTTTCTGTTTCTGTTCTCCTGCTCTAAGCATAGCTTTGTTCATATGTCATTATGAACTTTATATTTTGCTCCTTTTCCTAGCTCAACTACACACTGATTCTGGGCCTGACCACGAGACTTGCTTAGGTCACACTGACAAAGGTTAAGATCAGGTGCTTCTGACTTACTTACTTCTGATCAGACTTAGCTATATTGGAGTCCTGTCCCGAGATTGCTGTGCCATAAATCTGGGAAGGGGAAAGAGAACCACTGTACTTACATATCTGAGGCTGAAAGGCCACATGAAGAAGGCATCCCAGTCAAAGCCAGTCTGACACGCAAGTTAGGACATTTCAGATCACACATCATTAAAATGGAATGAATTCAGGACAGACTACAGAACTGCCTAGCTTAACTAAAGAACCACTTACAAATAATTTTTTTAAATTAGTAATTTTTTTTGTACTGGTATGTATACAAAATTGGGTCAATTGTGGTTCTTTGTCAGTATCATCTACACTATAATCTACTCACTTAGAAAACACATACATTAATTTTTAAGTGAAATAAGAAAAATACAAAAGCATTTAGGAGCAAATTATTATTTACCTATATTAATGTCTTTGTCTTCAATTTTAGCAGAAATCTTTGAACCGACACAATCTCATTAGCAAATAACATATCCCCTGAAAAGGAAAACAAAATTGCCTAAAAAAAAGTTGATATAGAGCCCTCAATATTAGGTTTACTTTAATTCACATGAAGATAAAAATCTGCTATATTTCAAGAACACTAATTGATTTTATTCTATGTGATTTATTACATTACTAATACTAAAACAACAAACAGAATGCAATTATATCTGAATCATAGACTCAAAACAATAATTAAGGATGGTGTGTACATGTTCACATTTAGTGAAACTAAAATCTCTCTCTCTCTCTCTCTCACACACACACACACACACACACACACACACACGTGCACGTTATAAAAATCTGGTATGACTGTGGGAATATGTAATACATGAAAGTCTTGGAGTCATAATGCAAAACTGGTTGAGGCTGCACTGCAGAGGAAACCAGAGGGAAAGCAATGTTTAGCATCCCTGAATTATTTTCAGTTAGAAATGGGTGACAGCTGGAGAGTCAGACAAAATAACAGAAGCAAAGAAAATGGAGAAGAAAGCATCTGTCCTGCTGGTTTGGGACTATCATGTTCCCCATCTGAGTCTCTGGGAGAATATGATACCATGTTAGAAATACTTTTAATTCCTGGTGTGGAAAGAGTACAGTTGTTCTTTTAAATAATTTTATGGCAAAGCTGCTTTTTCACCCCGTCTATTTTTGGTGATGATTTACAAGTTCCAAAGGAAAACACTTGCACTAGTTTCAAGCAAAGGCTTAAGGAACTCTACCACGGATTTCTGTACCAAAAAACATTTGCTAGGATCCTCCAGTTGGAAGTGTGGGAGTTACAAAAGAGGATTAGTCATCTTAGGGTAATCAGTGGGAGAAGGGAAATGGGGATGGAAGTGGAGAGCTGACCAAGTTCCCTGAGCTTATGTCTAGACTTGTCTATTAAAGGCTGTGAATGGCCTGGTCCTAAGAGCAACTTGCCTGGGGAGGGGGTGGGAGGGGGATGACCTTACACAGGTGCTTTGCAGTCGCCATTCACTCACACTGTGATAGTCCATACTGTCCACCTGACCGGATGTCAGTATGCCCACACTGGTAAAGCACACCTTCCGGGAGAGGGGTGTTGGCCAGCTGTAACATTACCTTCAAAGGCAATTTGATCATGTGGACTCTCATGTGGATTCATGAATCCCTTGATGGATTTATCTTATGGTGGTATTACTGAGAGATGGGGAAAGGTAGTGGACCCTAGTTTGAGGAAGTTCTGATTTCTGACTGCCATGGTGTAAACTGCTGGTCCATCCTGCCCTCCCAGGCAAGAGGAACCGGCAACTTTAAAGCCCAAATAGATACTTCATCCATTAAGTTATTCTGTCGGGCACTCACTCTGTTGCAATGAGAAATCTGACTAATACGGAGGCTGAAGCTTCCTTTAGCCAGGCTCTTCGTTTCTTTCCTCCTTTTAATTTAATTTAATTTAATTTAATTTAATTTAATTTAATTTAATTTTGAGATAAGATGTTTGTGTGCTTGCCCAGGCTGGCCTCAAACTGAAGATCCTCCTGCTTCAGCCTCTCAAGTGCTGGTATTATAGGCATGGGCTGCTACACATACTCTAGTTTCTTGTCTAACTAGCAATTAGCTCCTACTCCAACTTCTCCCTCAACCCTGAGATTAAATTCATCAGTATTCTGTTTACTGGAAATACCATAGCTCCACTATTTGTGATGTTCTTCTATTTTAAAATACTTAACAATATTTTGTGTGCGTATACATGCTTATGTGTGCATGAACATGTTATATGTGCACATACACATGTTGTATGTGCACTTTTGTGTATGAGTGCACATGCAGGCCAAAAACATGATAGGTATCTTCCTCAATCACTCTGTTTCTGTTTGTTGTCATTGTTGTTTGTTTGAAACAGGGTTTCTGTGTCTGTGTAGTCCTAGAAGTCCTGGAACTTGCTCTGTAGACCAGACTGGCCTCAAACTCACAAAGATCTGCCTGCCACTGCCTCTGAGTGCTGGGATTAAAGGCACCCCGGCTTCTACCCTAAATCTTTCATTAAGCCTGGAGCTATCAACTGGGCTAGGCTAGCTGACAAGCAAGCTCCAGGGATCCCACTGTCTCTACCTTCCCAACACACCTGGTGCTTTACATGGGTACTGGGGATATGAGTTCAGGTATTCATGTTTATTCAGCTAGTACTTTACCAATTGAGCCATCTCCCAAGCTCCTTAACATCTTCTGAATATTATATTCATTTATGAACTCTTTTTACATCTTATTTACCTGTGTGTATTTGTGTGAATGTGGGTGTGTGTTCTTGAAAGCCAGAAGAGGGTGTTGGAGCATCTGGAGCTAGAGTTACAAGTGGCATGAGCCACCTGACTTGGAAGAGCAAGGGCTCTTAACTATCCAACCACTTCTTCATCACCTTTTAAAATGTACTCTCTAATCCCTCTATATATCAATGACTTAAGCATTCATCTTTAAATCGTCATCTTAAAGTATGCTATTAAAGTCCACTTACAAATATATTACTATGTAAACTTATTACTATGTAAGCTTTCTTTCTTTCTTTTTTTTCTTTTTCTTTTTTTTTTGGTTTTTTGGGTTTTTTTCAAGACAGGGTTTCTCTGTGTAGCCCTGGCTGTCCTGGAACTCACTGTGTAGACCAGACTGGCTTCGAACTCAGAGATCCGCCTGCCTCCACCTCCCAAGTGCTGGGATTAAAGGCATGCACCACCACCGCCCGTCTCTGTAAGCTTTCTAGAATGTGTAACAACTTAAATATAAAAGACTGAATTTCTTCTGACGCCACTTAAGTTACTGCCTATGAACAGAAGTCATATTTTAAAATGTCCCTAAAACTTACTAGAAGGGTTAAGAAAGCCTATAACAATATATTGTTCCAGTTGTTTGGTTCTTTTCCTCCTCAAAAGGATCTCCCACCCCAAACAGCACAACTCTACCAGACCCTTAACATGGCTCTTAACACCATTTTCACTTGCAAGAATACCGGTTAATGCTTTAGTTATCATGTAATTGATATGTAGTTTATCTTAAGAAGGCTAAATCTTCCCGTAGATCTAGGCCCCAAAACGTTTATCTGTTATACTTCTAGTTCAGTTTTCTCACCAAATGGATGACAGTGACCATGCCCTGATCCTACACCACTTCAGAAGCCCTCTTACTCCAGCTGCCCCAACCTGGAAAGCATCACATTGCTTTCCATGAATTCTCTCTCTTGAGGCCCAGAACAACTTCGACTCCCTCTGGATCCTGGCTGTGAAGAGAAATTACATGGTTCAGATGAAAAATATCACCTCCAGCTGTTATGCTCTTAATAAGCTTCTCGGGATGAAGTCAACATAACGGCAGAGAACTGCTGAGGATACTTTACCTAAGGTATCATTTTGTTAAGAACGTTTAGCACTGGGAGGGGTCATGACACAACAAGGAGATCTAGGATTTCTCAATTAGACCCTTCCTTGTGAACTACAGCCTGCAGGAAGCATCGCTAGTGTTGAATGTGTCTACTGCTAAAGTTTACCCCAACAGAAAATGGCCGGATCTTCACTCCCTTCAGGAGAGATAATGATAGATCTATCTGCTTCTGGAATCTACATTTAACCACTAAGGCTCTTCACAAGAGCAAACCACTTATCCTTTGAAAGCCTCTGTTGGAACTGGAAAAAAAATAAGAAATGCAAGAGCTCGAATTCCACACGCAACGAATAGTAGACATGTGTGTACTACATATACCATAGTCCCTTACATCCAACCAGGCAAAGGCGTTGGAGGCAAGCCGCTGCTCTAAGGAGTAAATTTGTCCTTCGAATATTCTGGGCCCCTGACATTCGATGCTGAGTGCTCATGTTTTCGTATATTATGAAAAACAAAAAACAAACAAAAAAACCCACTTCCCTGAGTCCGAGTCTGAAATAGGACCTAAAACAGTCCGAGATTTCAGTATGGTAGTCAGGACTTCTGACTGAGGGAGCAAGAGTTGGACGGAAGTGAAGACGGGCCTCGGTTCATTTGAGAGGAAGTAGAGATACCAAGTGCGGGGGGGGGGGGGGGGGGGGGGGGGGGGGGGGAGGGGTTCAGCCCTATTTTCCCCTGTCAGAGCTCTGACTGGCAGAGGCGTCTCCCTGAACGCCCATCTTTGCGACCCCGGCATCGGGCGTGGCCCAAAGACCTCTCTAAATTTACCTCAGTGGCGCAAGTCGGCGGGAGGCGGCGGAGCCGGAGATGGCGGGAAACAGAACTTGAAACCCCCGCGAGGGGGCGGAGCCGGAGGGGGCGTGGCTCTGGTGTGGGCCCTAGGTGAGCGGGGCCTGAGCTGCAGCGGCGAGGCTGCAGCTGAGGCTGAGACGACCAATCGCGAGCGGCGCGTGCCTGGTGAGGGTTTTGGGGGAGGGGGAGGGGAGGGAGGCCGAGAGGGGCGGGACGTGGGCGGGGCGTGGGCGGGGCCGGCGGTAGGCTGCTGTTGCAGTGTTGGTGTTGGTGGGGATCAAAGCCGAGTGTCCTGCGGGCGTGCGCGGTTCCCAGAGCTGTACGGTGAGTGTCTGCTCTCTTTGCGCCTTCAAAGGCCTGCATTGCCACCCGGAGCCCGCGCTCTCTTGCGGGGTCTGCAGCTCCTTGGTGGAGGCGGGGGAGACGGGCGATCTGGGCGGAGGATCCTTTGTGTTGCCTTCAGGCTTGCTCAGGCAAGCACTGAAGGCAGAGAAGCTGGAATCAGCGCCGGGAGCGCGATTGCGCGATCCCGAGCAGGGAGCCCAGTCCCGGGAGGCCGAACCGGTGTCCCTAAACCCGAGTGACCCGAGGCGGAACTCAGACCCTCGAGCCTGGCGCACGGGCCTCGCTGAGGCGCAAAAGGCGGAGTCCGGGGATCGGGAGATAGTCCCGGGCACAGAGCTTCAGGGGCGGGAGGGGGTGAATCCGTAGTGGGGATGAGCCTGGAAGCCCAGTGGCAAGAGGTGGCGTGGCAAGAGGTGGCGGGATCTTGGAGCTGCAGGCGGAGGTGTGGACTCGGCAGCATAGGATGGGTAGGGGAAGTTCTGATTGGGGCCTGGAGGCTATGCTGATGCTGACCTTGAGGCGGCTCTGAGGGACCCAAGCCTCCCTCAGTTAGAAGAGTATTTGGTCTCTACCTTTGGTTTCTCCAGTGCACTGTGATTTTCTTGGGGAGAGCTGATTTTAAGCATTCTCTTACTCTCCTTCTCACCTGAAGCCTGTCGTTGAATACTCCAACTCATTCCTTTGTTGGTCAGAGTCACTGTAGGAGCTCGCATTGACATCTTTTGGGCCATGTTCAGTTACTGTTTCTTCTTCATATTTATTAATTAGTTATTCTCCTCTGAAGCCCTACTGAGCAGCAGGGTTTTACCTCAGTCCCGTTGAGTCACCCAGGAAACGTTCTTCTCAGGCACCTCTCGTGGACCCAACTTCTTCCGCCGTTAGTCACCAAGCCTTGTAGACCTAGAGTCTGCCAGATTTGTGCCCACCTCAGGGAAGTGAAGTGGCTTCCTTGCAGGTCTCTGCCCCACCTGCCCCACCCCGCCCAAGGCCCCTCTCCAGTGCACTCTTTACAACGTGAACAAAAACAGTTGTCTAGAGATGTTCATGTTTACCCTTAAGTTTAAGGGTAAAACCTTCCCCTCTAACCCGGTTAACAAAGCCAAACCCTGGGTCTTGACTTTCCTCCCGCTTTATCTTTTATCCACGTGTCCTTTTCGGGTTTTCTTTGCAGCCCTCAGTCAACCTTCTCACACCCCCCCTTCCCCCCCCCCCCGTACATTTGCTTATGAATAGGAGTTGCTACAGAAATTTCACTTCTTAGTTAACAAATTCAAGGAGGTTAAATCTTCCCAGTCTTTTTTTGCGGCTGGCATTTCCTGAAAGCAGCTGTGTCATATCCTCGACTTTTGCTTGTTTATTGTTTGCCTCCAGAACTGTGAGCAAACACCACTTAGGCGCAAACTTTAGCCTGCCGTCCTTCCTCACTGTTTTTTTTTCTTTTGCCCACGTGACTGCTCAATCATTTGTTTTATTACAGCAAAATGATTGGCTAGAATGTGGATTAGGAGATATTGGTGGGTGGAAAATGTGGCGCCATTGTTACAGTATGAGTATACAAAATAGCAGAGATGCTAAGCTGGGGCCAGCCATTGGGAAGCCACTTTGGATGGCCGCGGCAGAAGCTGTAAATATGGAATGTAGAACCCTGTCCCAACCCAGTGTTGAAGCTTTGATTTGCTGTCCAGCAGAATAAGGCTTTTGGAAAGGGAGACTGTGTTTTAATGAGTGGAAGTATATTGAAATGCAGCAATCGAAATGATAACAAAGTAACAAGTGAAATTCTGCACCTAATTAAATCAAGTTGCTTTTGTGGTCCTGCAGAAAGGTTTTGCCTCCTGCCGTTTTTTTTTTTTAAGAAAGAACCCTGTATCTTTATCTGATAGAAGCAGTCCCAGGGCCACTCTACAGTTTCAGACCTAGCAACACATTCACTTCATCTCCTTTCTAAAGTTACAACAGTCTTTTCTTCAGACACATTGCATTAGTTCTGGTCTTCGTGTTAGATAATACTTAAAAGTTCTACCCCAGAGATAGAGGTAGAAAATGATGTGGAAATTCTTACATTCTTAAGTACTGTTTTATATAGTCATTCAACAGATTTTTAAAAAAAAAAAAATGGAAAGGAAAGGGTACTCAGTCTTCTGACTGTCTAAGGCCAGGGCCCCTGTGCTTACCTGTTCCTTCATAAATAAGTCATAATCTTTATTGCTCACAGGGTTTTGTAAAGATAAGATGAAACAGTATGTGTGATATTTTGTTAAGGGTGACATTCTACATAATAGTTCTTGTTTTGGCCTCATTGTTTTGCATATTGCCTGGAGAGCTTCTTTATTCTGCTAAAGTACAATGAAATTATCTAATAAAGACTGAACTTGGGCTTGTTAACGACTTCTTTACTGATGTTTTTAAATGCCAGCAAATGAGCTGGGTGGGGGTGGTGGTGGGGGTGGCGGGTGGTGGCTGCAGTGGTGGCTGCGGCAGCGCACGCCTGTAATCCCAGCACTTGGAAGGCAGAGGCAAGCAGATTTCAACAAAACAAACAAACAAACAAAAAACCTAAATGCCAGCGAACATGGATATAAGCTCTGTATAGGGGTAAGGTCTGTCTCTTCCACTACTTCATACACTCAGGGTCCAATGAAACATCTTCATACAGTTGATATTCAGTAGATTACATAGTTATCAGTAATTTTTATAAAAGACATCAACGATCTAACCCACTATACTTTTATTTCAACAACAAGTTGTTTTCAAACAGGTCAGTAATTCTTACACATCCCTAAGAGCTTATAGGTTTATCCTCTAAGGGGTTTGCCTGGGAGAGGATAAGACAGACCCTTTGCAGATAGTACAGACCACATTCTTTCCAGCTTGTGGCACAAGGACAGAGAGCTTCATCAGGCTGCTCTGCCTCCCTGGTTGTGTGGCCCATTCCAGAAACAAGAAAACAAGATGACTTATTTGTTCCTATGATACAATTATGTTCTCCATATTTTCTTCTCCTTCCCAGCTTTCTTCTCACTCTCACTATATTCTAAACATTAGAAAGTTGGCTTTATCAGACTCAATGACAGCAGCCAGTTCAATGAATCCCCCCAAAGGAACTGAGACCAGATGGGACAGATTTGAGAACAAAACCAACCACTGGTCATATACACTAAGAAATCTTTTCTTAGCCAGATGATTGTGAAACAGGTGCTCTTTCTGTTTCATTTACTTACTAAGAAAGTGCTTGCAAGTTCTCGATGATAGGTAGTAATTAGAATTCCGGTGTTTCTCAAATCATTACGCACAGATAGAGGTAGGCTTTCGGGAAGCCATTCTGCAGTGGCTTCATGTTCCTATCGATAGGAAGGTAGGTAGACATATAGGAAATATTTTAACAAATGCTTAACCAGATATGCATTTATAAGTAAATTACCTGGTGGGATGAGAAACATCATAATCATTATTACTGTTTTCTTTTTTGCAATAAATGTAGTAAGTGTTGACTTGTATTTGTGGTCAACTGTAGGTAGAATTATGAGAGAATAGAAATTGAATTGGTATTGAAATGTATAGATGTTTCATCATCCCCTGAATAGCACTGCATAAAATAACATAAAAATGTTATGTTGTACTAAGTATCATTAGTAATAAGTAGTAGGGATGCTTAGTTTATATGTAAATAATCCTCCCCCCACCCTTTTTTTTTTGGTTTATTTGAGACAGGATTTCTGTATTGCCCTGCCTGGCCTGGAACTCACTCTGTAGACCAGGCTGGCCTTGAACTCAGAAATCCACCTGCCTCTGCCTCTGCCTCCCAAGTGCTGGGATTAAAGTCATGCGCCACCACTGCCCGGCTAATACTACACTATTTTATACAAAGTACTTCAACTTGAATTTGCTATCTGAGGCAGGCTTTGGAGCCAGCCATCCACGAATACTGAAGAACAACTGTATGTTTGATTTCAGTTTTGAATGATCGGTTTCTACCATACCATATGTGTTTTTAAATCTCATCTTAGTGAGAGAACCTGGGCTTAGAGGTTTTTGTCCTATTGGGGTTAACTGTAGTGTTGTCACACCTACCCGATGCTGAGCAGTGTGCAGTCTATAGAATGGAGTTTGCTACATGGAGCAGGAGTCATGGCTCTGTTACTTAAAAGTGATGAACTCTCTGAGCTCCATTTAACTACGATCTAAAGTGTGAACCATTATGGGGGGGGGGGAGGGTGTTATTGCGAAGCCCAACTGAAAATACCCGTGTGCCGCTCATACACTGAAAGTAAGAGAAATAGTTACCTTGGCTACTACTTTGTTAAGTCTTTACTCCTAATCTTTGAATATTTATATCTAGGGGGATGATTCAGAAATGAAAAATGTTGAGCCTTCTGTGTCATGAATTTAGAAAACAGGCTGATGTCTGGCCTCATGAGGTCTCTGTAGGTCCGCCACCAGGTCAGCCCGATGATAGGGGACAAATTCGCCAATTAAGATTTTCCAAAACTTACTCTGGGGAGATGGCTCAGAAGGTAAAAAGTGTTTGCTCTGCAAGCATGGGGACCCAAGTTCAGATCCCTAGCACCCATAAAAACCAGATGTGAATTGTGGCTGTAACCCACCAGATACAAAGATCCCAGGACTCACTGCCTTAGTGTAGCCAAAAGAGAGAGCTCTGGGTAGGTTCAGTGAGAGACTTTTGTCTCAAAAAATAATGTAGTACGCAATAGAGGAAGATTCCAGAAAGCTACCTCTGGCCTCTCTGTGCACAGGTTAGGCAAGCACACACATCTCTAAAACTGGTTTGTCCTAATGTAACATCTCATTTTGAATCCCTATGATAGGCAAGTCTTCATCTATTTTATAATGGGTATTTGTCCTGTTCCAATCCATTATTGATGCATTATACCTCACTGTCTAATTTTGTATTTTAGAAATAACTTCCCTGTTCCTCTGCTTTTATTCTGAAAAGTACTCGTTCTGTCTTACTCTACAGTTTTGAGGAAAAATTGGCAAACAATTGTACAAATAGAAACCAAGTTCCAGGGGGCTGGAGAGATGGCTCAGTGTGGTTAAGAGCTCTGACTGCCCTTCTGGAAGTCCTGAGTTCAAATACCAGCAACCACATGGTGGCTCACAACCATCCATAATGAGATCTGATGCCCTCTTCTGGAGTGTCTGAAGACAGCTACAGTGTACTTACATATAATAATAAATAATTCTTTAAAAAAAAAAAGAAACCAAGTTCCATCCTCTCTCTTCTTTAAGGAGAATACAGCTTGAAGCATTTAAATGACAGTAGGTGTATGATGAAAGCATTTCTAAACTTCTGGTTGCTGTTGTTCCAGCCCAGTGATCAGGGAACTAGAGAAAGAAATGAGTGTAAAGTCTAAATTCTGACTTGTCCTGGAAGGTGAGGTGCGTTACTACAGCTTCCTAGTGACCGTTTTAAATGGATTTCATAACATCCGCCCGTTGGAATCCTAAACTGATGTAGGGATCTCCAGAAACATGCTGAGTCGGTTGCTGAGCCTCACTATATTGTTAAACCCTTCTTCTTTACTTTCTCTGTGTTAATATCTTCGGCTCCTGCTGTCATCTGGGATGGTCTATACATCCCTGAACAGATTTTTTTTTTTTTAATCCTTCGAAGATGAGATCAGCATCCCTAGAATAATTTGTATCCAGCAGGGTATTAGCTAATGGAGATGAGGTAATGCTAAGAGTCTTTCCCAAGAGTATGGATCTGGTGCCTCATGTGGGAAAAGCAGATGATGACAAATAGAGTCACTGCCCATGTGTCTCATGCTAGGAAGATTTTGATTTAGTATAAAAAATTAGTAGTGTATTAAAATGAGCTGATGATGGAGGCAGTTTACAATGTTCAAGTACTAAGAATGAAAAATGTTATATAATATGGTTTTTGTTCCTGAGACATCCTTATTAAACAGGGAAATAATATTTCAACCCTTGTCCTAATATATATATTATACATAATATATATTATATTTATACACAATATATACTTATATATAATGCATTATATATTTTATATTTATATATAATATTTTTTTTCTTTCATCTGCCAGTTTCTTTAGTAAAAGAAATTCAGCTGTTTTATGGCTAATGTCAAGGTGATTGTAGTTACTTTCATTAAGACTCATCTGTCTATGTTCCCAGTTTTAACTTTCCATAATGATTATAGAAAATTGGTTGGATATATGAAAAGGAAATGACCACTTAAAAGCCACCTAATATTTAGTTAAAATCCCTCATCGGTGGGGGCCAGCAAGATGACTCATCAAGTAAAGGTACTTTCTGCCAAGTCTGACAATCTAAGTTTGTTCCCCGAGATCCACATGGTGGACAGAGAGAACCAGAAACAGCTCCCAAGGTTTGTCCCCTGACCTCCCCACCCACATGCCCACAAATATACACTAAATTATTTTTTAAATGCAGTTTAGGTCTGAGCCAGGAAGAAAATGTAAAGTTCTGCAAGCTGGTTGCTAGGATGCGTACCTGGGTGTGCCAGTCAGGAGGGAATAGCTTTATCCTGTAACTTTAGTGCTGCCATGACACAAAAGGTTATTAAGAGTCCATTTTCCAGGGCCAGGCATAATGGCACAGACCTTTAGTCCCAGCACTCAGGAGGCAGAGGCAAGTAGATCTTTATGAGTTTGAGGCTAGCCTGATCTACAAAGCAAGTTCTAGGAGAGCCAGGACTGTTACCCGAGAAACCCTATATCAAAAGACTAAAACAAAAAGTCAGTTTTCCAGTCTGAGTGGCTATACTCGTTGTGGTTTTAGAAAGAGACTTTTAGGACCTTGCTGGCTGGTGAGAACCAGTGGCTACTTAGGATTCCCAAGAATACATTTTGAATTCTGGATGGGATAAACTCACAGAGAGGGACAATTTGAGGCAGACCATGGGGACACTGGCAGAAATTCTAGATTCAAATTAAGAAGTTATCTAATCTTGGTTTCTTTTTTTGTTTTTTTTTTTTCTTCTAATCTTGGTTTCTAATAACAAAAAGGCATTAATTTTTAGAGCAGTTTAGAGGAACCCTATATCTGTCTGGTCCTAAACAGACTCCCTCATTATTAACATTTACCAACTAGAGTAGTATATTGGTTAGAACTAATGAGCCTATGTTGACATCGTTAACACTAAGATGGCTAATCTCCGGTGTCAGCCTCACTATATCTAGAATGAACTACAATCCAGAAACATCTTGAGGCAGGAATTGAACCCGCCTGTACTCGATCTTGAGGTGGGATGACATGTTCTTTTAATCTGGATCAACAGGAGCCTTTAATCCAGAACTTGAGGTATAGTGGCCAGGCTTACAAAGATCTATAATGAAAAGGAATTAAAGAAAAGCCTAGGTGCAGGCGTACAGGCCTTTAGTTCTTCTTTGCTGCCTTCTGATTAAGATGTAGAACTCTCAGCTCCTTCTCCAGCACCATGTCTGCCTGCACACTGCCATGCTTCCCACCATGATGATAGTGGACTAAAGCTCTGAAACTGTAAGCCAGCCCCCAATGAAATTGTGTTCCTTTATAGGAGTTGTCTTGGTCATGGTGTTTCTTTACCCAAAGTCCTTTCGGTTGGTGGGGTTTGGTTGGTTTTGTTTTTCCAAGACAGAATTTCCTGAGTAGCTCTGGCTCTGGACTTAGTCTGTAAACCAAGCTGGCCCCAAACTCTATGAGTGCTGGGATTAAAGATGCACACACCATCATCACCTGACCATCCAAAGTCTTACAGTTTACAATCAAGTTGGTCCTGTCTGTTTTAAACTGGAGCAAATGTAAGATGGCTCTTATCCACTCCTGCAGGGTCTCACTGTTTTCAAACAACCTCCATGCTAAGTCCATCCCCCCTAGCCCTTGGCAATCACCGATCTGCTTAGGCTGCTGTGTTTTCATCTTTCCTGGAATGTTATAAAATAAGAATAGCGCTGTTAGCTGTTAGCCCTTTCAAAGCTGCTTCTTGGGCTGGAGAGATGGCCCAGCAGTTAAGAGCACTGACTGCTCTTCCAGAGGTCCTGAGTTCAAATCCCAGCAACCGCATGATGGCTCACAACCATCTGTACAGCTACAGTGTACTCATATACATAAAATAAATAAATCTGGTTTTGTTTTTTTTTTAAAGCTGCTTCTTTGACTTATTGAGAATGTGTTACAGTCTGCCTTGACTTCATGATAGATTATGTGAGCATCTCTTCTCATGCTTCTTTGATATCTGTTGAAGCCCACTGTGTTCTTTTCTTTGTTTGTTTGTTTGTTCGTTTGTTTGTTTGTTTCTTTCTTTCTTTCTTTCTTTCTTTCCTTCCTTTTTTTTCCTTTCTTCTTTTTAAGTACACATTTAACCATTGGAAGTATTCTTTTTTCACAGACCCAAATGTTTACTAAGCCCTTTGTGTTATATCTGCCTTTTGTCTGGACTTCTTGGTGATTGGTAGTATTCTCCAGTTACTCCAAATAACTCCACCTTGTTCCTCAAGCACAGACAGCTAAGTATTTTAGCTTGTGGTCTGGACACTTGGAAGAGGCATAGCTAGAGACAAACTGATCTTTCTTTGTGATATTTCTACTTCATAGGAAATTGAGACTTCTTAGTACCTAACATTTATTATCCCTAAGAAAGAAAAAGGCAGAGAAACCTAAACCTGGTTAAGGCAAAGAGGAGGCGCTGCTTTCTCAATGGAAGAGTGCCCTTTCACTCTTTGGTTTTATGAGACTGTGGAGCCGGCCTGGAACTTGCTAGGTAAATCAGACTAACCTCAAACTGACAGCAATCCTCTAGTCTTGTCTCCAGAGTGCTTCCATGTCTGTCTGTCTGCCTGTCTGTCTGTCTCCCTCCTCCCTCCCCTCTACTCTCTCTTCCCTCTCTCTCCCTCCCTCCTCTCTCTCTCTCTCTCTCTCCCTCTCCCTCTCCCTCTTCTCTCTCTCTCTCTCTCTCTCTCTCTCTCTCTCTCTCTCTCTCTCTCTCTCTCGGCCTAGGGATTTGTCCAGCACAGTCCTGGTGGCATGGCCTGCTATGGCTGACAGTAATTTTATAAAATAACATTTGATACTATTTTCTAACATTGAAACAATATAGAAAAACTGGAAGATATAGAAGAATGCTACAAAGTAAATTATTACCAGTGGCCTCTCAGACAGCCACTGGTAATAAATATAGTAATATGTAAAAAGAGAGCATGCGCATTAGCATTTATGTCGCTGACAAGGGATTCAAGGAAACCTTAAAAGAAAATAGCTGCAATAGCCAGGCAGTGGTGGCGCACATCTTTAATCCCAGCACTTCGGAGGCAGAGGGAGGTGGATTTCTGAGTTTGAGGCCAGCCTGGTCTACAGAGTGAGCTCCAGGACAGCCAGGGCTACACAGAGAAACCTTGTCTCAAAAAAATATATTTCTCTGTACTCAAACTCATTTTTTATGAATAATGCATATTCTTCCACTTCCTTACTTCCTCCCCCCCAGTGTGTTTATAGATGCTCTTAACTAGTCAGTTTACCACATCAAACTTGACGGTTTTTATGTGCAGATGAGGGGATTCTCCCAGAATATGCTCAGGAGGTCTCAGCAGTGTATGTCTATGTTAGTGGTATGAAACTGCCTCTCCTGCAGGCTCGCCAGCTTTGTGGTCGATGTTGTGTTGGTGTTGCTTGGTAGAATTTAGAGGTATGTCCACAGGAAACTAAAGGAGACATTTACAGTTTCTTGGCTCACAATGTAGCTTCTAACTATAAAGGAAATGGGGGCTATCCTGTGAGAAGCACCAAGTCCTCCTCATTTCACCTTCCCGGCCTCTCTGCTACCTCCCTCCGCCTACTGTGTACTGGAGCTGTGACCTAGTGGTGGTGGGGCACTTTCTTATGCCTGAGTCCCTGGATTAAATCCCCAGCACCTGTGTTGACCCTATTCTTACCTGAGGTAAATTCCCTATGTAGGCTGAACATCTCTTTGCATCACTTCAGAAACCCCAGGCTTCTTTGGCTCCTGCATTATTAATTTCCCATTCCTCCTGTGCCTTTCTCACCAACCTAAGAAAGGTGGCTTAACAAGGAGGACCCAGAGGCATGCTCTGCCCCTCACTCCCAACCAACTACTGTTCCATCCCCTTCACAGCCAAGCAAGAAAGAATGTTTCCTACTGATGGGAAGAGTTGTTTATATTGTAATTTTTCTCAGCCTTGGACAACCATTCTTTTAAAGTACAGTTTTCAAAAAAAATTAAAAACGTGACTGCTTGAATAGAAAATACAGCGGTGTCAAGACTTATTCAACTGCTAGTTGATTAATGGCACCGTAAGATCTTAAGTCCAGTTCAGAGGAGAACTGGAAGACCAAACAAATGGAAAGAGCTGAGCATATGCCGAGCAGTTCACTGGCAGTTATGAGATACCAGTGAATTTTGCTATCAGGTCTTCTGCTGGCTTCACTTCCTGTAATGGACTTGTAAACAGCAGGATGCCCAGACTGGCAAGTGTTCAGCTACAGCTCAGACCTCCATCATCTTCTCCCTGGGCTATTCCAGAAGTTCTCCCTGGCCGAGTGGTCTGGCCTTTCCTGAGTATCGCCCTGGCCCAGCACTAGTCAAACTGGTCTTTCTGTACTTTTAGCAGAACAGATTGTTTCCAGGCTTTTGATCTAGTTGATATCCAGCTGATACTTACCACCACTGTTGGTAGGTGGGGGTGGGGTTCTGTGTCATTCAGTTCTCTATAAATGTCACCTCTGAGATGACTCCCTGACCTCCTAGCTAAAGTAGCCCACACTACCAGTTTCTTTCCCCTTTTTTTTTGTCTTCCGCATGGCTCTGACAGTGTCTGAAACCCTGTTTTTCCTAACAGTCCCTACTATAGGCCAACGGTCCCCACTGTAACTGTGACTTTTTTTTTTTTTTATAAAGCCAGCGGCCTTCTTGCCTCATTTAAATTGGCCTTCTGACAAGATTGTGAACAGTGAGTGTTCCTTCAGGCTTCCTTGAGTCTTGGCACATCACCTCCACCCAGTTCTTTTTTCTTTCTAGACTTCAAGTTTCCTGAAGGTAGGAGTCGGGCACAAAGACTGCTCTCTAAATATTTGCTTGCTGACTTGAAACCATGGGGCATCCCATTAGTGCCCACATCCTGTGGTTTTCTAGACAGCAAAGAGCCTTCATAGGAATGTAAACCACTGACTGGCTTTTGAACATCCATGAAGCACTGTCCTCTTCTGTGGTCAGGCTGTAGTGCCGTCACTTCCTCTTCCCAGGAGCCTTTCTGTTCCCAACAGTATACTAAACAAGGAGGGAAGAAAGTAGGAAGTTAGCTTTGGAGCCTTCAGTTAGTCGGGTTGTAGTATTTCTGACCTCATCATAGAGCTGAGGTTAAAAGTTGTGTTGATTGAAATGTTTGACATAGCCAGGGGTTCTAGAGTCTGGAGATTCATTCGAGATTTTTAGTCCTTGTATTTCTGTTTGTCTGTCTCTTCTTTATTTGGGGAAGTATACTACCATGCCTTTTGGAGAACTCTAGAAGACAAGTAAGGAGCTGGCTTGCTTCAGGTAGCAGATGAGGAGAGGTGCCCAAGTCTTAGGACAGAGTCACTTAGTATCAAAAGTCAAGTGTCTGAGCATCTGGAGTTCTGTAAGTCCTTGGGGCTCTCACCATTGTGGTATAGTGTTGTGTGCACTTGACTGCTGAGGCTAGTTTGTTGACTGTTTTGTTTTAGTTGTCTTGAGCTGGGAGCCAGGTTCCAGTACATAGCTTGAGTGGTTGTGTGACCGGAGGAAGAAGGTATTATCTGTTTTGATTGCCAGGGACACACAAATGGAAAACCCTAACAAACAAAAAACCAATTGAGCTGCACACTCTGTTTTCTTGCTGTAATTCATAGTTAAGGAAGAATAAGAAAGGGGGCAGGGCCTCCACTGTGGTGCCACTGCAAAGGACCATTCTCCATATATCTGACTTATGGGGCCAATAACATTCAATATAAAACAGAACTTCAGGAGAAATCAGTGTGGCATTGCTAATACACAGCAGTGTCTCTGTAAAGATTTGTTATGAGTAACTTCTCTTTTTCCCTCTATTCTAGCTAAGAAAAGTGACCATGGAGAACAACAAAACCTCAGTGGATTCAAAATCCATTAATAATTTTGAAGTGTGAGTATTCATTTATTTGTATTTGTCGTTGTTGTTTAAGGCAGGTTCTCTACCTACCCCAGGCTAACCTGGAGCTCTGTAGTCCAGGTTGGCTTCAAACTTGTGATGGCCCCCTGATGCCTGTTTTCTAAATGCTAGAAAAATAGTCGAGTTGCTGTGCCTGGTGAAATCGGTATAAATATAATTCTGTATAGTCAAAGAAAGATGGGTTTGCGTAATACAGCTCACTCTGAGGATGGAGAAGCAGAGGGAATAAGGGCTTTTACACCCGAGAAACCAGGCTACCTCCTGCCCTAGCAACTGTGCAGCTTTATGTAAACTCACATCTCCAGTTTTCATCTTGAAGGCAAGGAGGTTGGTTAGGTCCTCCTGTGTTAAGTGCAAGTGGTTAACTAGAAGTTTTTATCCCTTATCCAGAACCTACGATATTTTAGACTTTGGACTTTCAGATTGGAACATATACACATATATACAACAAAAATGCCTTAGAACTGGGACTCTAGCCCTGTGTGTGTGTGTGTGTGTGTGTGTGTGTGTGTGTGTGTGTGTGTGTTTTCAGGTGTGTATGTATTACAGTGCACGTATGGAGGTTATAGGCCAACTTTTCCTTGGTTCTGCTGCAGACTAATTCCGCTTAGTCAAGCTCTGGCCTATTCTCCTGTCTACACCTCCCATCTTGTAGCAGGGGTGCTGTGAATGCAGATGTGAGCCACCTCTTAGAGCAGTAGCTCTCAACCTTCCTAATGCTACAACCCTTTAATACAGATCCTCAGGTTGTGGTGAACCCCACCCACAACCATAAGATTATCTTCACTGCTACTATATAACTGTAATTTTACTGCTGTTATGAATTGTAAATATCTGATGTACAGGAGGGATATCTACTGATCTGCGACCCTTATGAAAGGGACATTTGACTTCCCAAGGGGATCGCAACCTACAAGTTAAGAACCCCTCTGACACAATTAGCATAACAAATGACTCCCATGAAGAAGTAAGGAGAGGGTCCTGATCCTGGAAAGACTTGATCTAGCATTGGAGGAGAGTATTATGAGAGTATCAGGACAGAGAAAAAGGAGAGGTGATTGGAGAATGAGTGGAGAGAAGAAGAAGGTTTATGGGACATATGGGGAGGGGGGAACTGGGAAAGGGGAAATCATTTGGAATGTAAACAAAGAATATATAAAATAAAAATATATAATTTAAAAAAATATTTATTTATATAAAAAAAAGAACCCCTCTGACTTAGAGCTTTCTATATAGTTTCCAGGGATTGAACCCCAGAGCTGTTTGGACTGCTTAAAAAGCGCTATTACCTTCTGAGTTGTCTCCCTGGCCTATAAATTCTAAATACTATGAATTCGTTGCTGTTTCATAGAAATTCTAGACATGCAGCCAAAGCTAATTTTGTGTAATATGTTTACTGTGCCTGCGTTTTGCAAGTGGCCCATTAAATGGGACTTGGTGTGGAATTTTCCACTTGTGGCATTATGATGATTTTCAAAAACTTGCCAGTCTTGGAGCATTTCCAATTGTAGATCTCTGTGTGAACTAATTTTCTCTATAAAGGGTGGGGCCTCTACCTCCAACAAATATAATGGCTCTTTTTTGTCTGCCTTTGACCCCTTCATTTACTGCTTCTACCCTGTCTACCATTGTCTTTAGCAATGAGTATGTGTCCTTCACAGTGTTGATGTTTGGCTGTCCTAGAGTCCTCCTAGATCCTGGGTCAGGCTTGTGCTCAGTCTGTCACAGTTGTTGGAATGCAGCCACACCTTTATAAGCATATTGCCCTGGGCTAGTTTCACCCAGCCACATTGAGGCTGTACTAGAGTATAGCCTATGAGCCTCCCTATCTGGACGTTTAAGAAAATGATTACTGACCTCTGATCTACCTGGCTAACATTTTTGTATACGTGACTTTTACCCAAGTGGTTTCAATGATTTATGATAATTCAACTGTGTTTTAATAAGTTATTCATTGGTTCAGCTTATAAAGTTTAATGACTGATTTAGTGACTGAGTCTTAGATAAGTAGACTTCCCAGGGCCAGTGTAGGCTACCTATAGCAAAACTCTTCCTCAAAAAACAAAATCGTAAAAAAAAAAAATAAATAAAAAAAAAAATTTAAAAAAAGAAAAAAGAAAAAAAGAATTGTACTTTTATTGTGAAGAAGCGATTATTTCATACAATTTTTTTTAAAGATGTAGTTGGTAAAACTGTATTGGACTTTACAGGAAACCTTGTGTCCATCATAAAATCTGAACCCCCTTCAGCATTTACTCAGCCTTGGTAGGTTATTTCCTCATCAGTTGAATGGGTTGTCCTGAGTGTATTTATCCTTTTTTCCCTCCTTGGTGATTGGGATCAACCCCACATGCTGTGAAATTTGAATGAAGGAAAGATGTAATACGAAGTTGATGCATTGATAGTCTTAAACAAATGTTAACTGTTCTGACAAGTCATAAAAGTTGTATTAATATAAATCCTCACTTCTACCTTTGTAACCGTCATTTGATTTCCATGCAGAAAGACCATCCATGGAAGCAGGTCAATGGACTCTGGAATCTATCTGGACAGTAGTTACAAAATGGATTATCCTGAAATGGGCTTGTGTATAATCATTAATAATAAGAACTTCTATAAAAGCACTGGTATGTATCTAATGTAATGTTTTAAACATTTCAAATATTGATGCCGTTTACACTGGGCCGTAGTTGACAAGCAAGAGCTGTGGTGACTAATTATGAGTCAGTAAACTGATACGGAAAAGTCATAAGGTAGAGATGCTCTGGAAACTTACAGGTCCCATATTCAGTGAACCCTTCTTCCGTGTTGGACATCAGTTAACTCATCTTCCATGTTGGACATCTGCCTCTCCTGTGACTGCAGAAGCTTGGGTTCTGCTGCTGCCCAACAGAACCAATGCCTTGAGGCCGAGTGATGGGAGAAAGAAAGGTTCATGAGCAACAAGCTGGCAGGGATGAAGATGACTGACTGGCATCTGAGGCTCTCTGCCCTAGGGCAGCTTACAAAGTCAGGCCTTTAACTCACAGCCTCAGGCAAGTGGGCCCCAAGGTCATTCCTGAGCCAGTTCTAGAATACAAATTAAGGCCTCTTTTCTCAGGATACCAAGCTGTCCCCACCCTGTGTCGTGTTTCCCATTTTCAGTGCTACGTGTCCAGCTACAGGGAAAGTGTGCTTCTGTGTTTACAACTACTGTTTAATTGAGGCCTTCACCCCAGCCTGAGAATGAGCGCACAGTGGAAGCAGTAGTGTTTAAGATAACTCTACTAGTAGTGTTAGGATATGACTCAGGACTTGTACTGTAGCTCTACCACGCTCCCAATGGAAGGCTACACATCCGGAAGTATGTGGGCAGCAGGAAGTGGACTTACTAGGTTTTGTTGTTGTTTTGATGTTTTGTTTTGGTATTGTGTTTTTTCGAGACAGAGTTTCTCTTATGTAGTCCTGGATGACCTGGGATTCACTCTAAAGACCAGGCTGGCCTCGAACTCAGATCTGTTTGCCTCGGCCTCCTGAGTGCTGGGATTAAAGGTCTATGCCACCATTCCTGGCTTTCCTTCCTTCTTTTAAATCCAAGTTTCTCCCATGCTGAGCACGCAGTACACCCAGAGCAGGATTCTAGGTTTGTTTATGCTCAGCATCCCTTGTGTACAAATAAAGCCAGTAAGCACCTTGTGATGGTTGGAAAAACTGAATGTTACCCATATAGCAGAATACCTGATAGGCAATACTAATCTGATTTGTACAATGTACAAGCAGTACTATGTCTTACAACTGATTCAACATTGAACAACTAGAGTATCTGTGTAAGCTACATAAACCAAACTTAGATCACATACTTTTTTTTCTATCTTCTAAAATTATTTAGTAATTATGAATGAATGAATGAATGAATGAGAAAGCAACATAGTGTTCCATCACATAAATGAATTACAGTTTATGAAACAAACCTCTGTTGCCAGGCAGCTGAAAGCCCCTCTTATTTATGTTCAATGTTCAAGCTGCTGTGGAAAATATCCCTGTCATGGCAGCTCACAGCAGCCAATACAATGAGGTGTCTTGTGTGCCAACAATATAGACTATCACCATGATGAAAAGAAGGAGGTCAGCATTTAACAGGAAGAGTTTATTGGTTGTGTGAATGGCCGCATAGTTCATTTATTCTCAAAGCAGTTATTCATATAAAATGCAATTAAGAGCTCTTTCTGTCCCAAGGAATGACATCTCGCTCTGGTACTGATGTGGATGCAGCCAATCTCAGAGAGACATTCATGGGCCTGAAATACGAAGTCAGGAATAAAAATGATCTTACTTGTGAAGAGATTATGGAATTGATGGATAATGGTAAGACTTAATCAATTATAAGCAATTGAAAGCTTCTGTGAGCAGTGGATGGCAACTCACAGCTGGTCAAAGAACAGAGATTAAGTGTCTGCAGAGCTCAGTCAGAACGGGACTCCTAGACCCCAACCCACACACACCCAAGGCTCAGGCACCATTGCAGAAGACGGGCAGAGAGAGTGTAAGCAGGGACTCCCAGCAGTCTGCATTCTTACACGGAAGGGAGCCTGGGGAGCTATGACTGCTGGAGAAGGGAGAGCCCACTTTATTTAGGGGCGTGGTCCCTGATTGGTTGGCCGTGCTCCAGTGGATGGGCCCACTCTTGACTGTCTGTGGCCAGCACAAATTGGACCCTATGTTATTTTTTTTATTTAAAAAGGGGAAGGGTGCATAAAGTTGGGTGGAATGGGGGATGTGCATGTGTGAATATGATCAAAATTGTATGTATGGAGTTCTCTAAGAATGACCTTCTTTGGGTAATTTTACTTTATGGTCTAGTTATAATTTTAGAGATAGTGAAGTATGAAAATTATAGAATTATACTGTACATTATTCTGATTGGTTTTCTTTGTTGGTTTGTGTTTTGTTTTGTTTTTGAGATACAGTCTCACTATGTAGACAGGCTAGCCTCCAGCTTACAAAGAGCCACCTGTCTCTGCTCTGTGGCAGGAGTAAAGGCGTGCACTACCACCCAGCTGCTTATATTTTTTTTAGAAAACAGTAAAAAGAAAAAATTGTTAATTATGTCATTCCCTAAAAGTGGTTCCAAATGTGTTAGTCTTGGATGCTCTTGAAATTCTATTCTTAGCTTCTTCATCTCGTGGTCATTGTGTAACAGTAACCTAGGATCTCAGAAAGCTAAGACCCTGAAGTCAAAGCCATCTTAGTCCAGTGAGAAAGCTAGATACAAATCAGACCACCACGGGTTCTCTGCTGTTTTCTCATACAGTGCAAAGCGGCCAAGTGCCTTCCTGTCTCTGCTCTGGTTTGTCTTACTTCTGAATGTCTTTCCAGTTTCCAAGGAAGATCATAGCAGGAGGAGCAGCTTTGTTTGTGTGATTCTAAGCCATGGCGATGAGGGAGTAATTTTTGGGACAAATGGGCCTATTGACCTGAAAAAACTGACTAGTTTCTTCAGGGGCGACTACTGCCGGAGTCTGACTGGAAAGCCGAAACTCTTCTTCATTCAGGTATCGCTGCTGACAGCTTGGTGCTCAGTTAAAGAGATTAACTTATTTAAATATCGGCATTTACCTTACCGTTGGTTCTGGGCTTATAGAACTGTTAGGTTTTTATTTATTTAAACGGCCATTTAGGGGATCTGGAATACACCTCAGTGTTTCTCTCAGTCAGGGTTTCTATTCCTGCATAAAACATCATGACCAAGAAGCAAGTTGGGGAGGAAAGGGTTTATTCAGCTTACACTTCCACATTGCTGTTCATCACCAAAGGAAGTCAGGACAGGAACTCACGCAGGGCAGGAGCTTGGAGGCAGGAGCTGATGCAGAGGCCATGGTGGGTGATGCTTACTGACTTGCTTCCTCTGGCCTGCTCAGTTTGCTTTATAGAACCCATGACCACCAGCCCAGGGATGGCACCACCCACAGTGGGCTGGGCCCTCTCCTCCTTCCTCCCACCATCACTAATTGAGAAAATGCCTTACAGCTGGATCTCATGGAGACATTTCCTCAAGGGAGGCCCCTTTCTCTGTGATAACTCCAGCTTGTGTCAAGTTGACACACAAAACCAGCCAGTACAGTGTTGCTCTTATATCAGAGAAAACCCCTAGTTCTCAGACCACACTTACAGTTTTCAGATGTAAATTATGTGTGTCCACATATATGCTTTATAAGAGGTGTATGTCTTCCGACACCCAGGCCTGCCGGGGTACAGAGCTGGACTGTGGCATTGAGACAGACAGCGGAACTGACGAGGATATGACATGCCAGAAGATACCAGTGGAGGCCGACTTCCTGTATGCTTACTCCACAGCACCTGGTGAGAATATGTCAAGGGTTGGTAACGTATGTGTGACTTTGTGACACATTATAAAGCTGAGCAGTGAGGATTGTTCTAAAGGGTGGTAAGATGTCTATATACCCTTCACAAAGGTGCCCTTAACACCCCTAAAATAACTAACCGGCCATCTTGATTATTCTTCTATTGCCGTGATAGCACACCATGACCAAGGCAACGTACAAAAGAAAATGTTTAATTTGGAACCGGTGATGGCAGGGGGTTAGAGTTCATGGGCCATTGTGGCAGGAACAGGGGTGGGGTGGAGTGGCCTGGGCCTGGCAGTAGACAGGTAGGCTCTGTGTGCATACCGTAGTCAGAGAAAACCTAACTCTCACAATTGTCTTTTGAATTACACACACTCAAGAAGTATACAGATAGATAGATAGATAGATAGATAGATAGATGCATGCATACACACACACACACATATGCATAGATCTATACACGCAAGATACATAGATCTATTAAAAATAAATAAAATATACTCACCTCGTTTATTTTATCCAGTAGGTATCTTTCCAAGCAGTGTACTTTTTTTTTTAAAGATTTATTTATTTATTATATGTAATTACACTGAAGTGGTCTTCAGACACCCTAGAAGAGGGAGTCAGATCTCATTACGGATGGTTGTGAGCCACCATGTGGTTGCTGGGAATTGAACTCAGACCCTTCGGAAGAGCACTCAGTGCTCTTAACCACTGAGCCATCTCCCCAGCCCCAACAGTGTACTTCTCAGCTAAACACAATGAATCCAATAATTAATCTGAAAATAAATTAAAAGACACTTATTTTTTTTTCTTTTGGGGCTTTTTGAATACCTTTTTTTTATATTCTTCCAGATGCCCCATTGGCAAACTCATGTCATTTTTGAAGTGTGTGTCTATAAGGGGCTGAGTAGACACTTAGTAGTTACGGCACTTGTCACTTGCGCCGAGGACCTGACTTCGGGTGCTCACATCCACATGGACGCTCACAGCCACCGGTAGGTAGCTCTGATTGCAGGGGTTCTGACTCCCTCTTCCAAGCCACGTGGGCATAGGATACTTTTGTACTACACTTACATGCAGGCAAAGAAATCAGACACATCACATGAATACGTAAAGGAACATTTTTTTTAAAGTGTGTGTATGTAAGCAGTTTATTTCCTGCCAGAGCCAGTATTAACCTCAGGTGAGCTCTGATTGAAACACCGTGACACCTACACAGTCCCATTTAGATAGCTTTGCTTTTATATTGTCGTATCTTCCTCCTCACCTGACCTGTAGGAAAGAGAGCAGAGAGTAGAACTGAGGAAATCAAAGGCTGTCAGTCCTGGACCCTGGATTGCCTTTCTTTTCCAGCTGAGGGCGGTGAGGTCTGGAAACCAGAGGTGTTCATCCTTTTTCCTTTGTGTGGTTTCTAAGACTGAGGAAGCTTAGGTTTATGTTGATCGTTATGGTCATATCAGCATGCGTAGACTCCTCCAAGGCGATGCTGGGCGTAATTTCAGATACAGTCCTTCGTCTTTTGCCCCATAGGTTACTATTCCTGGAGAAATTCAAAGGATGGCTCGTGGTTCGTCCAGTCACTTTGCGCCATGTTGAAACTGTACGCCCACAAGCTGGAACTGATGCACATCCTCACTCGAGTTAACCGGAAGGTGGCCACGGAATTTGAGTCCTTCTCCCTGGACTCCACTTTTCACGCCAAGAAACAGATCCCATGTATTGTGTCTATGCTCACAAAAGAACTGTACTTTTATCACTAAAAGAATGATTGGGGGTGCCGTGGGGGCATTTTTCTGTTTTGTTTTGTTTTTTATTGTTGTTTTGAATGCCAAATAAGAAAACTGTCAGGGAGACTTTCTTTCCCTCTCATTTAAATCAAATCTGTTGTTCCACATGGTCTATGAACAATACAGCTACCTCAGCTTCGACATCAGGTAGTTGAAATGAAATTTAATTAGGAACAGATAAATGTCAATAATGGTACTATCATCATAGAAGAAATTACAAAGTTACCCTTTTATAATTAGCAAAATTTGGCAATACTATGAATTTTGAAGTAATAATGAAGCAGAAAGCTTTCCAGTAATGATTTTATACTCCCTACTTCTATTAAGAATGTTGTTCTAGCCGGGCGGTGGTGGCACACACCTGTAATCCCAGCACTCTGGGAGGCAGAGGCAGGCAGATTTCTGAGTTCGAGGCCAGCCTGGTCTACAGAGTAAGTTCCAGGACAGCCAGGGCTACACAGAGAAGCCCTGTCTCGAAAAAACCAAATCCAAAAAAAAAAAAAAAATGTTGTTCTAGTTTTGAACATAGAAACAATAATGTCAAATGATACGTCTTAGAACTTGAATCCATGAGCAGAGTCAAAGGCTTGAACCCTTGTCTTAGAACTGATACATAGGAATAAAGAGTTGGCCCACCATAGCCTACATTATTGCTACTGGTTTTATGACAGTTGTCCAGGGCACGTATTTGTTATTTAAAAAAATAATCATGTTTTATTATTGGAACAAAATAACTTGAGTATTTATGTGAGAGGAAAATGATGTGCGAACTTGGTTGGCTCGCTGAAGGCTACCATCCATCCGTCAGAAGCAAACATGACGGCAAGGTGCTAAGACCCACCAGCATTGGTTTCTTACTCATTCTTATACAAATGAGCTTAGTGTTCCAGACCAGCAAAATATCTAAAGAGCGGCTATATAACAGCCTCAAATTGTTTATTATTAGAATGAAATAGAGGAATTCTACAGGGATATATCCTAATACCAGTTGTCAAACAGACATAAAAGAGAGATGAAATCGACTGTAATTGGAGAGAAGATGTTTTGAGCCAGAGCAGAGACTTGGCAAAGCCATGGCAGAGCTGGACTCACCCTGTGAGTGGGTGCTGGTTTGTGTGGATGAAGTTACCACCGAAGAAAGTGAACCAGATCAGAACCATCTGCACAAAGGCTTTCACGGGAGCGTCTCAAAGTTCACTGAACTCCTCGTAGAGAGTCTGTAGCATGCTGACTTTTTTGTTGAAGTTTACAATGAAAGGAAAATAATGGTGATACTTGTATCGGCATTAGAAATGGAAGGGCTGTGCACACAGGACTTGGAGAGCATCCAGGGGGCCCTGCAGCCCAGGTGGAGAAGCTAAAGACTGGCACCATCCCCATCAGGGAGACTGTGCCCCAGGCTCCCCTATCCTGGAGGTGCTGAGTCATTGCACACTCTCCCAGCATTCCACACCAGCCTCCCTTCTGCACAAAGAACGGAAGCAATTCACATGATAACTGATAGATTCTTGTTTAGACTGAATTTATTGTTAACTCTTTCTAAGTAAATACAGCATGCAATGGTATTTTAAAGTGTATTACCATGTGACGATTTTATAAAAGTTTGTTATCTTGCATTTTTATTTCAAAACATAAATTCAGATTTAAAATTATCACTGTATTTGAGGGGTTTATTGTTGTTGTCGTCGATAATCTTGATGTTGTAATAATGAAGTGAAAGTTAGATAATTTTGACCCAGAGTTTAATTTGGGAGCGTGAAAGAGGATGCAGCAGACCTTAACCTAGTATTTTAAGGTGTTGGCAAGTGGAAAGCCTAAGGAGATGGATATGATTTAAACCCAGAAGAAGAATATGGGGGGGTGGGGACTTATCTTTCAATATTATATATAATCATAACCACAGCTTCTATAAACTCAAGGTCAAAAGTGAATCAAGGAACTCCTGTACCCAAGGAGGAGTGTGGCATGAATGTTTTTGTCCAGCTTCTTTTTAACCTGGGGGGAGGGGTGGCGGAGAGATGGCTCAGCGGTTAAGAGCATTGGCTGTTCTTCCAGCAGACCTAGATTCGAATCCAAGCACCCACCCACACGGCAGCTCACAATTTTCTGTAACTAGCTCCAGGCGATCCAACTGCCTCTTTTTGCCTCCTTGGGAATTTTATGCACATGGTGCACAGACTAAACACCCAGACATGTGAAATTAAGCCTTTAAAAACTGTTGGTTCTTTAGAGAAAAGGCTAGCCCATTTTAATTTCTGTACTATTTATATAAAGAGGTCTGTGATATTACAAAGAAAACGATTGGCGCTATGGGACTGGGAGTAGCTGGCTGGGTGAAACAATTTCTTTGCAAGCACAAGAACCTGAACTTGATCCCCAGAATCCATGTGAAAGGAAGAAAGAAAAGTAAAAGAACCAAGTGTGATGCTCACTTATAATTCCAGCAGTGACGGAGATAAGTGAGTTCCTGAGGCTCACTGGCCGGCCAGCCTAGCCTCCATGACAAACGCATGACCAATGTGCTCGGCTGATGAGGAATGGCACCCAAGGTTATCCCCTGGCCTACACATAGACAAGATAAAATCCATTGACCCAATAGAAAAGAGCAACTAAAAACAAAGCATATATCCCTTACCTTCAGATAACCCAATCTCCCATGATGATAAGGGGAATATAAAATATATCACCTGCAAGACTGGCCAGTATCGCCCAAGTGCTGGAGTTATAGGCATGCATCACCATGCCAAGCTTGTTGCATGATTATTCGAGAGATGGATGGCATATTCATAAGGGTAAGGTGACCATTTTCCCCCTCCAAACCGTGGTGAGCCAGATCTCTTTTCTTGGCTAATCCTTCCCACGATCCTCTTTAAAAAGAGAATGACAGTATAAGAAAATGGAGATTTCCCGGGGTTGTCTATCCTTTGTCATAATATGTGTGGCATATTAGGTTCCCTGGTACTTAGTTTCTGCTTTGTGGGGAAGAACCCAAATGCAGCTTAAAGGATCATTTCGAACACCAGGAGACACAGCTACCAAGAAACAGGTATAGTGTTCCGTGGTTACCTCTTATCTAACTCCTCGCCCTCTGATCCTCAGTGGGAGTTGTGGAACAGTAAGACCTAACTGTGAGAGTCTGTGGTCAGAAATGGCTTGTCTGAGTCAGAGGTAGAACAGGTTTTCATTGAAGAAGCACCTAGCGAAGAAGAGGTGGGTAGATAGGGTATTTTCCTTCCATTCAAATCATGATACCCACTTCCTTCCTGGAGTCAATAATCTGTTAGGGTCCCTCCTAGATCTCCGGAGCATTCCTTAGTCATGTCTCCCAATTTGTTAGCTAATACAACTGAAGAATGTAGAAACACAGGGCAAGCTGTGATGGTGAGGGCTACAGAGTCTCCTTGTTTTCTTGGAGTGCCCCAACCCCTGATCTATTCAACCACTTAGCAACTGAGTCTCACCAGGACTTCTAGAACTCAGGCCCCACCAACTCTGCTTCCTCAGGAGTAAGAGCTAGGATGGACCGACCAGTCCCAGCAGTCTGCACCGAGATTATCTAAGGCTCTGCCTATCGTTAGCATAAACTTAGGTGTCAGCTACAGGGGCTTGCTATTGATTTCAAAAGTCACTCTTATATCTCTGGAGATTCTAAGCAGTTTAATACTTCTATATGCAGGAAATAGGGGGAAATAATGTTTCTCATACTAGACTTGAGGGAACTTGTGATTATAGATTTACTTGGGAAGAAGAGTTGAAAATGGTACATGGTGTATTTCAGGACACACAGGCTGCCTGCTGACAGGAAAGAGCAGGTGTTTTATTGGGGGTTCTTGGTGGAATCTTGAGTATTAATCATGAGGATGGCATTTTCCTCTTTTGGCTTCAGGGAATTTTCCCATTTAAGAGAATAGAGCAATGACCAGTTTGTCTGTGGAGACCTTTTGGCACATTACCTTGTACCCAATGGGTTTTGTGATAAGATAAAGGAAGACCAGGACAAGCCATACATTGTATAAATAGGTTCCATACATTGTATAGACAGGTTCCATACATTGTGTAAATAGGCTCCATACATTGTATAGATAAGTACCATACATTGTATAGAGAGGTTCCATACATTGTATAGGTAGCTTCCATACATTGTATAGCTAGATCCCATACATTGTGTAGAAGGTTCCATACATTATATAGATAGGTTCCATACATTGTATTTCTATACCTTGTATATACAGGTTCCACATTGTAGATAGGTTCCATACATTGCATTAAGGAAGTTAAGAATGAGAAAACCCATGCCTGCTGTCCCCATGAGTTAAATATACCAGACATATATGTCAAGTCTTGTGACTAAGACTTAGGCTGTGTAGATGGTACTTATTTTAGTAGGGGAAACCTCGTTAGAGGAGAAACAACTCAGCAGAGGAGGAAGACAGAGAAGGAGGAAGCCATGTGAGAGATGGTGAGAGGAACAGAGTTTTGGAAATCTGAACCATGGTGGCAAGGGTGACGACAAGAAGCCGTTAAGACCCAATGTTCTAGAAAGTACCCATCTCCCGCTATCCTGCCGTCTCCTCAGGGAGTTCACTCCATTTCCATGTCCTATTGCATTTGTAGCATTACGTTTCTTGACCATCCTGATCACCAAGACGTTTGCACAAGAGACTTTGAAAGTGATTGATTCGACTCAAAATATGCTTTTGTTTCTATACATTCATCAAAACAAAACATCATATAGCCCAGCAATTCTCAACCCACGGTTCATGACCCCTCTGGAGTCAAAACAACTCATTTACAAGGGTCACTTAAGACCCTCTGCATATCAGATAATTTACATTATGACTCATAACAGTAGCAAAATTATAGTTATGACGTAGCAACAAAAATAATTTTCTCATTGGTGGTCACCACAGCACGAGGAACTATATTAAGGGGTCACAGCATTAGGAAGGTTGAAAACCACTGATACAGCCTAAAGCACCATGTAGAAATAGCCCCTCGCTCATGATCAAGACTGCTGTTGCTTTACCCTGAACATTGTTAATTAATGTGTTAGCTTTGCCATTGCTGTGACAAAATTCCTGACAGCAGTAACTTAAGGAAAGTTGGGATTTAGTTTAGCTTGTAATTTCAAAGGATACAAGCCACCATGGCTGGGAGGGCGTGGCAGAGTCCATGACAGTTTACGAATGTGTCTAGGATTCCTCAAACCAGCAGACTAGAACACACAGAAGGGAATGCCAATGCTTATGTGGCTGTCTCCTTTCCTCCCTTTTATTCAATCTGGGCCCCTGGGATATGGGATGATGCCACTCATGTTGAAGGTGGGTCCCTCCTCACTCAGTCTTATCTGGAAGTGCCTCCCACATGCAGAGGTATTTCTCCTAGGGGATTCTAGATCCAGCCAAGTTGACAATGAAGAGTAACCATGCCCTGACACAAATCCAAAGGACAGGACCAAGAACAGGATTTGCAGAGCGGTTTGTGTTCAGAGTTTTATCATCTGTGAGGATGAGTTGCCAAGGTACTGGTGCGATGCTGACCACAGTGTGTACACTAGACCGGCCGGCGCTGTATTTCTGCACCACTTTGCCCCGCCTCCCTCACCCCCTCGTACCCATGGCTCTCATCT